>NW_026641900.1:0-1207011 GCF_028554395.1 Pezoporus wallicus | reverse complement strand
GGGGCGGGCGGTGGCTCGTCCCCGTTTTGCACTTCTCGTCAGTGTTTTCTGAAGGTGTCAGAGCCACGAGGCGGTAAAATGGGAGGGTCGAGGGGAAGTGCCGGTACCCGGACACCGGGCACCAGGGCTCAGCGTGTCTGGGAGGTGGAAAGGAGCAGACGCGAAACGTGGGCACGGCTGTACAAACCCCAGTCGCCGTATCCGCGTTCAAGCCTAGTGCAGGCCTACAAGGGTGCAGCGGGTTTCAAATTAGTACATTTTTCTCGGGGAAAACGTGCTCTACATTTGTAGTTCTCCCATAGTGTTCATGGGTGCAGGGCGGTAGCCTTGCTGTATTTGTTTTGCTACGGGGGATGTTGCCGGGTTAAAAAGCTATGACCTAGGCAAGTTCACAAATTTGTGTTTACTGTGGGTGAAACGTGTTTCCCTCCACCCCCTTCCCCAGAGATGCTGGTTTTTACACTGTCAGTAAAATAAAAGTGTTACTGTTCAGCCTCTTTTACCTCCCTTGCTGAGTATGATGGTAAAACAGCAGTAGTAAGACTTAAAAGGCATAATTGTGTGAGTTGTAAAACCTATAGTGATAAAGCTTTAGTTTCAAAGGAAATGTGACTAAGCTATACAAAACTGAAGTTACACTGACAGGCCACACAGCCTCTTGCAGATTCCTTCAGGGGCTGGTCTTCTTCAGCTTACAAATACTTTTGGTGAGAAAAAAAATGTTGCATCTGATGAGTCTCTTAATTGTGTGCTATAAAAAGTGGTCAAGAAGAAAAGGAGGGAGGAACAAAAGAAGTGGTTTGAAATGGTACTTCATTTTCAAAGTAATCTTTAGCAAACTTGTTAGCTGGCTAATGTTTCCATTTCTCTTGATGACATGTTTGAAACAATGTTCTTTCTAAAGATGATGTACTTCTATGTTTGATGTCCTTTTTTGATGTTATGCCTCCAGAGGGAATGCCTGAAACCTGTCTTCTAACATTTGCTGACATTCACAAATCTGTTGTTTGACAGCTGTTCTTGCCTTTGAAGGACATGAAGTTCATCTGTATCCTAATTTGTTCTGAAGCTGAGTTCCTCAGCTGTCATCTGATTGTTAAGAAAGTCTCCTCCTTCTCAGGTTTGTGGTGCTGTTGCTCTGAGTACTGGGGAGGTTGCAAAAATGGCTATTTAACCAATAGTACCAGATGTTCATAAGTGAGCTAAGACTAAGGCAAATCTATTTGTGTTTCTGTAGGCAGATACTGTTTTGATTGGTAATTGGACAATTCATCAAGTTGCTTATCTGACAGTATCTCTGAGAGAAAGGAAATGTACTCTTTAAAATCATTAGATGGTTTATTTTTCAACGCAGCAGTTAGATTCCATTGTATAAAAGTGAAGATGTAGGAAATGGAAGTTACAGATGAAAAGGCAAAATCAAATTACACAAATTCAATATTCCCACATGATATTTAAAGTAACACAGTGCAAGCTAATCCGTATACTTAGGTTAAAGGATAAAGTTCTTAAAGGATGCCCAAAAGCTGTTTCCTATGCAAAAGCTTAAGATGTCTGTGCTCCAAACATGCAGTGTTTTACTGACACAAGATGCTTTCTACGTATAGCCCAGGTCAGTGGTAGCTGCCATCAGCACTGACTGTAAGCATTATAGCTGTGACAGATTTAATTTTTTCATGCTGCATTACAGGTCATCTTAAGCTTTCCACTAAACCCCTGTCCCGACTCAAACTAATGCAACAAATACAAATTACAGTAATTCCTGTCAGCAGTCTGGCTGATAACAGAAGACATAACATTTGCGCAGTAATTTTTGCAGGAAATGTGTTTTCTATTTAAATCAGAAAGTGGTTTTAGATGCTCAGTTATGGTTAGACAATAGGGTATTACGTTGAAGGAAGATGGAACAATGGTGACTGTGGTGCTGTTAATAATGTAACTGAAATGGCCAGAAAAGAATTTAAATAATTGGAGAACCTGGAAACAAAATAAGAATAGAAGCTGCTGAATTTTAGAACTGAAGAACTAATCTCATAGGTATGATGGAATCTCCATTTTTTTTTTTTTTTTTTTTATATCCTTAAATCATTAAAAGGTGTCCATGCACTGGGAAAATGGTGGTGAATACTAGATTGAGATTAAGAATGATGAGTATTTGACAGGTCTGCTAAGATACCAGGAAATATGTTTATGCTTATATATTGCCTCAGGACCTAAGAACAATATGTATTGAGATCTGGCAGGTAAATAAGCTAATTGTATGGAAGTATAGATCTTCAAAGAATTTAGTGTCTAGAAATGGATTGTGTAAGGTCATTTGCCCCTCCCAATTGAAAGTTAACTTTGTTTTGATTATAACCCTTAATATTAACAGCAAAGCTCTTACAACTGTTTAAAGCATTTTTGGTCTGTTTCATCATCTCAGTAAACCTTATTAGCAGTATCTTCTCCTATACAAATAAGATGCTCTTCTTATCATCCAGTAATCCAGCCTTCAACAGTTTCCTTCTGGTCTTGCACTGTGAAATGTCACAATGCAGAATGATGAGCATGTATGGATAGAAGACCAGATTACTTGGGAAAGGCCTCAACATGAGTTTTCTTAACACAGAACTGCAGCTAGAGTGAAGGCACATTGGTTTTGCAGAAGTTTACACTTCCTAAGCTTTTTGCATCATGCAAAAGCAGAAGCTGGAGCATAGTGCATATAGAACATTATTTACATTCGGGTATTCATTTATTTGATTAAGTGGTTGAAGATGGAGCAGGAGAGAAATGAGAAGGGGAAAAGAGAATTGAATTCTTCCCCTTCCTGCTAGAATCCTCGTTCTGCTGACCTTTGTACATGGAGCACATACCTGCCCTCTGAGGAGCAGCAGTGCCAGCTCAGTGTCTCAAGGCCAACAGAAGCAAAGAAACAAAAGGCAGCATCAGCAATTGCATCTAAGGATCATACATGGAGAGCCCAGCACATGGGCCTCATCTTGTTGCTTGGGTATCTGTGGTCTAGTTTATAGTGAGACTTACACGCTGGTAGACATGTCCAGTAGGAAACTAAATGTGTCCAGCCCTATTTTCTGGCACTGAGGCCAACTGGCATGTAATGAGCTGCATCCATGCTGTTGAACCCTGCAAAACAGGGTGGCTGCTGCCAAACTCCTGGTGGGGCACAGTGCCTCTGGTGGTTCCCAGAATCTGGGGTTTGCTTGGTGGGGAGCTAGCTCACATGGAGCAAGACTGTGCTAGGACCTCCTAAACAGTGTAACAGCGTCAGCAGTTCAGTGGCAATGCCTGGGAATAGGCCATGGCACGTTGCATTCCACAGGCATAACACATGCTTGCCCCCTGTGTCTGTTTTTCTATTTCTTTCTAACTAAGGCATGAATGCTGCTAAGGCAGTAAGTAGCTGTAAGGGACTGTGTGTTTAAGATGTAACTATTTACAAGGTTGGATTATTTGTTTAATTAGCCTTTTTTTAACCACCTGCAGATTGTGGATCTGATCATTTCTGCAGCTAATTAACCTGGAAGTCAGAAAACCCAGATAAAGGGTATGGGGTGAATCAGAACACTCTATCCTAGATCACAAGCAAGAACAGCAAGTACTCAAAACTATATCCTTGTTTTTGCAAAGGACTATTTTAGTGTTTCTAATTGCACCAAGCCCCCAAAAGTTAACATTCCGTCTATATGTGCTTTCACCTTACCCCTGTTTTTTTAATAAGAAAAAAGCATCAAAGGACAGTTCAGATATGAGTTCTATACGTAACCTAACCAGTGTTAGACTAAAGGTTTAAACAATGCCTGGTTTGCTTTTCAGCAGAGGATTTTTCTCAGTGCTACTAGGGAAGAAAATTGCTTTTAAATTGCTGAAGTAAGCAGTTAGTCCCTCATGGTTGTCTGCTTGTCCTGTGCTTCTCTCAATAGGCTTGTATTGCTTGTACCTCCTGCAAGGAATGTGCACAGTTAGTTGCTGAAAGCTGTTCAAATGAAAATTCACATTTAGCATGTGACCAGTGTATAAGAGAATCATGTATTCATGACACATACTCTCTCTCCTCCTTCGCTTTTCAAACCCATCTAATGGTTAACAGTCAGCAGTGGTGACTAAGGCTTGGTTAATGAGAAGGTTCTGTTGCTCTGTGGAGGTGTTTCTTTCTCACCACTGGCTGCAAAGGGTGAGTCTTGGTGCAGTCTTAGCTTCATGAGAAACATCCAAGCTCATGATGCAGGAACACGTGCTTTTGTTAACTACTTTCCTGCATGCCCAGCACCCTTTCCCCAAAAATTTGCCAATTTAATGAAGAATGTTGATGATTAGTTCTTGATCTGTCAGTCATTAACAAAGACTTCTTCTGAGAGTTTTAGACCTAAATTTTGCTAGGTCTTAACTGCATATATGCATCACATCGGGTAGTTTGAGTTTGCTTACTGCTTTCATGCAGTTCCCAGGCCTCCTAGTATTACTGTTTGTGCTTATGAGCACAGAATGTGATTTCCTGTGGAAGTCTTGAATATTTGCATATTTTCCAATGGTTTTGTGGCTTAATCCAATAATCTCATTTTCTTGAATATTTACCATAATATTTGTGAATCACAATAAAAAAGAAACAAAAATATAGCTAATGCAAATTTGTTAGTTTTGTTAATTTAAAGTAATATTTTTGACAGTTCCTTGAACTGTTTTTAATACCAGAAACTAGCAACTTACTTGTAAAGGACAAAAGCCCCAATGGTGGCCAATACTGCCAGCACACCGAGGAAGATAAAGACACCTTCTGTTTTTCCTGATGATGATCCTAGAGTTCAGAAAGTAGTTTGATTAAAAATGAGCCTGGTTTTTACAGTGAAACAAGTAAAAGTGATGTTTTCTTTACAAAATCTGATTGCTGTACAGAGTGAAGTACACTTAATACTTCTAATATGCTAAACGTTGGAGGTCAGTGACTTTGGCAGGAGGTGGTACTTTCACAGCCTAATCAGTTTAATTCTGAGTTCCGCCAGTGTGAGTTAGGTTTTGCCAGTTTTCCCATATGAGTGAGACACATGGCTGCCCTTCCAGCATGGAAGGCAATGGAGAGTCTTGCTGGCACCCCATGAGGTGAGGTTGATTTACTCCTTACCAGTGCTATGCTAGGGGAACATTTACACCAAGAGTATGGGAGATGCAGTCTTTTCATGAGCTTTAATATTAGAATCAGCTTCAGTTTTCTCTTAGAGGTGATGACCAGGGGAAAGGGGATAAAAAACGGGTTTCTTAAATGTTACTGTTTGTTGCAGTCCCATATGCTAAGATTGCAGAGTGTGGCTGAGAGCTTTATGGACTTAAGCTTATTTACCTTATCCAAGAGCTGAGGGCTCTGCTATTTTAAAGTGCTCATTTCAGGAATGGAACTTAGAGCTCTGCCAGTTATTGAACTCTGCTCTGATCTGTCATCAACCATTTCACCTACATCTACTCCTAATTGCATCATATCTGATGGAAGAAGCCAAATCATTACAAATATTTTTTAAGTTCTGCTAAATATCTTAATTTTCAAGTCCACAGATTGTACCTTTATTGAATTTATGAACACTGAGATGCATCCTTGGTCCTCATATTAACAATAGTGTTTATACAATGAAGTATCTTAGAGGTGCATGTTTGATTCCCTTTTTAGTTTTTTTTTAATTTTTTTAATTTATAATTGCTGTCTATGAAAATCAAGATATCAACTCAGGGTTTACCATTTACTTGGTATATTGCTGTCTATGAAAATCAAGATATCAACTCAGGGTTTACCATTTACTTGGTATATGTGCCTCTTATATTTCCCAGTTTGTTGACACAATTCTTTGTGAAGTCTTGACTTCATTCCTGGTTTACACAATATTTTAGCTGAGACTTTGGCAAAAGGGATTTACCTTATTTTATTAATAAGATAGGTTCTTGGGCTAGTTTTCAAAGCAACATATACTGATGGGATGGGTCTAAATCATAGGATTCAACTCATTCAATAGCAGCTTAAGCAAGTTAAGTGCGGATGTTTTGTGCAATGCCTATGTAACCCAGGCACAGTCATGCCAGATTTCAAGGGCCAGATGTTTAGGCACCAAATACTCAAGCACCAGATAATGGGATTTCCAGAAATTCATAAATACTTGCTTTCTCTTGAACTGAGTGGAAAATTGTGGCACATGAGAAATGTTTGCAAACATTAGATGGGCTCCCTCAGAAGATTACTCAAATCAGCAACCTCTCTTAGATCCTAACTCTGCTTTGATTATAGCGGAAGCCCCAAAATGCATCTTAGATTTACCCTCTGGAGGAAACCTAGGAAGACCAGCCTTGTTAGGCTAAAGTTAGCTTCTGTGAATACAGTTCTGAAAAGTCTTGCTGCGTACTGATTGTCATCTGTAGGAGCTGGAATGCATTTATAGGTCAGGCATTGTGCCTTAGTCATCACAAATTGATTTTGGTACAACTAAATTTATACCTAGATTAAATAAAATCAGCCAAAACTACTGTGGCAAAGGGTCAGTTGCTTGGCTGATAGTAATTAAAGAGTTCAGAAGAGTCACTAGGACATTGTCGTGGGAGGTCAGGAGAGGAATGGAGTGTGAGCAGAGAGACAGCATGATCATTTAGACTTCTGACTGAGGCTGAGTTTAATACCTGGTTCTGTTAAAGACTGCTTGGATAATCATGAGCAAGACATAGTGATACTCATCCAACCAAAGGGAAACCTCCTGTTCTGAAATAGTTACCCTGGCCAGACTGTACACAGTCTTTCCAGAACCTGATTCATCTTTTCCTCATGTAGAAATAGAAACCTGGTCAAGGTTAATGGGCTACATAGAGGACCCAAGGCAGCCAGCTCAGCTACAGACTTTGATTCCGTCTCAAGTGAGCTGAATTCCTCGCTGTTTCTCTTATTTCTCCATGTGTGGATAGGCTGACTGGCCTGTCCCTACGTGCTTTTCTGCCCAACAGAATTATTCTGTGGAAAAATAAGTTATGGCTTAAGAACTGTTTATAGTCTGTGATACTGAAGGATTTGTATAATTACTGTACTCATTGGATCGTAAACATCAATGAAGCCAAGTACTAATATCTGAAATTCCCATAGGGAAATAATTGTGTCTTTATCTTTGCCTGGACTCTTACAAAAACTGGTGCAGTCTCAGCTGAGGCCTCCAGGCATAACCAAACCCCCATATAAATTCCTGTGCTCTTTTCCCCTGCAGAGAAGTAACCACCAGGAGAAGCTATTCACAGATGACCCACATCTGCTCTGTGGACTCACCTCCATTTACAGAAATCAGCGCGCTGGTAAGGGCTTGACTTGTGTCATCCCCCAAGGTGATGTTTATGCAGTATGTTCCAGGTTCCTCAAAAGCTCTCCTGATGGTGAGTAAGCATTCATCAGTGATGGTGACGGGGTCACATACCACAGACTTGGACTCCTGACATGTGGGGTCAGAAACTACTGTGCAGACGTCTGTGGGGAGACTGAGATGGGAAGAGAGAAGAACACATTACATCTCTGGAGTGACCTTAGCCCAGTTTATAGACACATTGCACTCATGCCCCAGTTTTATGCTGGTGTATTTTTACTGAAATGAGTGGCACTATAAAGATTTAAGAGTGTTTTATTAATATATTATGTATTTATTTTATACATAGCTGTACATTGTGTGTGTATATATATATCTATCTCTGTGTTTTTTTTTCTATAAAATGCATATATGCAATCTGTAAAATCATCTGTTTGGTTTACATATCATTTAACATTTTATGGAGATCACAGAATTACCTGCCTCAAAACATCTTATATAATCTGTTACCTTTAATACACATCATTAAGAAAGGAATGTGGATTCTTATGTATAGTATCATGTGCCAAAAAAGTGAACACTAACTTATGAGTGGTTAATTGTTATCCAGTTACATTACCAAGATGATTCTTGTACTTCTCAGTCCTCTCAACAATAATCCCCTTCTAGGAGCTAGGAATATTAGTGCAATGTTTTTCTATCCAAGAAATTGCTTGGACACATCCATTTACTTTTAAGTGTCAAAAAATCATAGACAGAAAGAAGGGGTTTCCTTCCAATTTCAGTAGACTGCTTCCCATTTTCCAGTAAGTGCTGAAATCTTGTCTTGGCCAAGAAAACACAAATTGTTTCTCTCTGCTATCTAGTTGTGTTTTTTTTTTACTGAGGCTTGACATTTGTTCTGAATCCTACAAGCCTGGCACTAAACCCTGTTTTCATAGTTTACAAATGAGACTTGCATTATCTTTAGTTCCAGTCAAGAAATAGAAACACTGCAGTTCCCAGCTTTTGTTCATGCAGCTGTATCTAAGCACAGACTGTGTTCCAGCACCTAATTAAAGAGGGAAGACTGGCAGTTTCATTCACACACTTACCTCCCTTGGCAGGTAACAACAAAGTCAACCAGTGAGTTTTCAGCTTGACTTTCTGTCATCTGGATGCTCATCATCTGTATAATATTTACCTCAAGGATTCCCTCTGGGAGAGGAAGCAGATGTCAGTGGTAGAACACATGACAAGCTCTGAAGTCTGTATGTACGGAACATCAAGTGTTTGGCTGATACTTGGTTCAGGTCTTGTTTTCCATAGCTTTCTCCCTCCCTTAGCACTCCTCTTGAACAGTTTGAAAGCTGAGGGATTTTACAGTGCTTTTGCTTTGGGGCTGCTCCTTTCTGCTCTATTTTATTTTTCCATTATTATTATTTAGTTATTTATTTTACTGAGCCACTTTCCTGTCCCACTCCCTGTGACTTTTGTTCATGCCAAGGCCAATTCAACCTTATGTGACTCCCACCAGGCTAGTATGTTCCAGGTGTGGCAGGTTCAGAAGCTGATTATATAGAAAGTAGTGGTATGGTGCACATACCCACTAGCCATTTTCCAGCCTGAGTGCCTGGAAACACCGTATGTAGCATAGGGGGAGCCATCAGCAGGCATCCAGACCAGTGCCTGGCCTTGCATCTCTGAAATCAAGAGTCTATAATCTCTGCTATTTAGGTCTTGGCAGAGCGTGTAAAGAAACCAAAGTCAGCCAGTTAGCTGTCTGTGCATTAATCTCTTAAAATGTCAGCTATGTCCAGAGAAGGATCTTATTGTGGGTCTTGCGTATTTGATAAAATTGAACCTAAATAAATACTATCTCTACCATACATTGTTGTTAACCCCAGTCTTCCATTCAGGTGTTGACCCATATCCTTACCTACGACAGAGATACCACTTCTGTAGTATCCATTTCTGTAAATATGGCAGCCTTCATCTGGATTATCTTCCATTGACTCGACAGTGGTAGAATAGTCTTCATTAGAAGCTGCTCCAGCAATTACTGTTGAGTTGAAGGAGAAAGAATAGATGCATGGCTTTAGAACAAGTTCTGCTTAGAGGTATTCTGATCATGGCCATATGTCTCAACTATATTCATTACCTAGGTCATTAGTCACTTTGGTTTGCAGCTGTGCAGTCACATATGTATCTGTATGGGATCACAGTAATCAGCCTTAAAGAAAACACGTGCCCAGCTGTAGAACCCTGAGGTGTTCTGGGTAGCCTCACTCTAAAAGCCACCTTGCTAGTGAGCCATCTCTGTGAAATAGAAGTGAGACTGCAAGGTTTGATATAATTAAACTCTTCTTTAAAATTCCCAAATCAATTACAGAAGAAATCCAAAGGCCAATAAAGGGTTTAAAATGCTCTTTTAAAAAGAAGGTATTTCCTCATTGCTCTACATTACAGCTGGTGGAAAAATGAAGAGGGGAAGTGGTGAAAATTATATCTTTGCATTCATTTTTCATTCTCACTCAGCATTTTGGTAAAAGCACATGTTAAAATTCTGAAATTTGAAAAATATAGCCACATTTACAATTGAATAGTATTATAACTACCCAGCCTGAAACTGCTGGCCTTTTGCAAACCTTAAAACCACTGAGATGATAAACAAATGCTGAACATAATGAAAGTTATTTTGAAATGTGAAAGTGCATAAATTTAAAGTGGAAAAGCAGTTCTGGGATAATGCTACATGGAAATCCCATATTTTGGAATATGAGTAAGTTTATTTTCTAGTTTAATCCAATCTCATTTAGTTTCAGGTGGATGTTAATACAAACCAGAAAGGAACTGGTTAGAAGAGTGTTGTGAAATACCTCTGTCTCACTTAAAACTTACATCTTACCTCAGAGGGTGGTGCTGAGTAGGCAAGGCTAAAACCACCAGACCTGATATGGTAGAGGGTATAAAACTAAATCTATATGTACTGCATGTCCACATGAAGACCTTATATGCTGTCACTGTGGTGGTAGAACTGGATGTGTCATGTGTTAAATGTGTAAGTGATGGCTACCATAGAATCATAGAAGAGTTTTGAGAATCATTGAATGGTTTGGGTTGGAAAGGACCTTAAGATCATCCAGTTCCAACCCCCCTGCCATGGGCAGGAATGCCTCACACTAGACCATGTCACCCAAGGTTCTGTCCAACCTGGCCTTGAACACTGACAGGGATAGAGCATTTACCACTTCTTTGGGCAACCTGTTCCAGTGCCAATCGTTTCTCAGCCTTTCAGCTAAGATCAAATGTAGTGTAGAGTTTATGCTTATTGATTCTGTCTCTAAACCAATTTATAGAGGGTTTGCAGAGCTTTGCAGCTCTTTCATTGATGACAGTAAAACTTCTAATGGTATGAACCTAGAATATCAGAATTTAGTTTTAGCATAACTCAGAGTATCATCGCTGTTCAATAAACTCTTACCTGCTGAGGTGGGCAGTGGTGCAGTGGGTGTCACTGGCTTACAAGGTACAGGTATGATGGCTTGGACAGTTAAATTTGGAGTGAAGTTTCCTTGCAGAGTATAGGTGTGAGACACCACAGGACTGCTGGCTACAAATAAGCCACTTCCATCTCCAAAGTTCCACTTGTAAGAGATGGCAGAATTATTAAGATAGTAGCTGGGATCATGGATCTTCACATCAAATGTGATTGGTGAGTCTTTGATAAAAATGGAGTCTGAGATGTTGCGATCATGTTTTTGGAACATACTCACAGATACTGGAATTTTGTCTGGAGTGGGGGAAAAAAAGGAAGTAAATAATTAAAGCATACATACCTGGCTGCAAACAACAAACAGCAGCAAAGTTCCTGAACAGCAACAGTCAGAATGTGAGACATGAATATCTTTAACATGGGTTTCTACTTTAATTTGGTTTACTGATCTGAGGGTGAATGTCAGTAGGAAACCGTTACCCAGAAACAAATGAGGAATCCCAGGCATCTGTGGAATATTGCATTTCCTCTCATAAATAATTTTTCATTACAAAGTAGAGGTATCACAACTGAGCTAGATACAAAGGTCAATTACACTACTCAGAGCAATTTACCAGAGATTCCACTTTCATATCAAAAACCTTTCTTAGGCCAATGTCTTCTTTTTGTGCCAGATAATGCTTGTGCTGAATTCTTTTAACACCTAAACAATACCCCCAATATTTTATTACAGTTTATTCTGGCACACTCACCTGTCACAACATAAATGGCACTTGCTCTTGCAATTGGAACGTATGATGAGTGCCCTCTCCTGTAAATGGATACTGCCATCACGTGTTTGCCAAGAGTGATATTTGCTGTGTTGACTGAAAACATTGCTGAAGATCGTCCAGTTCTCTGATAGTACTGACCTGAAACACAACATGAAGTTTTCTCCTTCAGCCAAGCTACAAGTTGTTTTAAGAGAAGCAATATATCTGTGAATCTTGGATTGTCTAACACAAAATGAATAGTTTAGAATTGTGTTTGTTACTTGGCAGGTGGGTTTTGGAAGACTGAATATTTTTACAATGTGTTTACTCCCATTATTTATGTGGGTTTTTTTGAAGGTGTCAGAAACATGCCCCAAATTTCAATAATCTAAGAAAAATTAGCACCTGTATCTTTCCAAAGCAATTTTGTTACATTAAGTCATTAGGATTATGTACTGGATGTTGTTACCTCTTAGGCACTTTAAGTGATCTTGTGTTTGCACTTTCAGTGTAGCAAGAAGATATAATACCTCTTTCTTCATACCCTAGAGCCCTTTGTGTACGTTTGCTTATTTGTCTTTGTAACAGCTCTTGGGGTAGGTATTACCTCTACCTAAAATTTGGGACATTATTATTGTTACTACTCATGCTGATACTGATGATAATATTGATTTAGCCCAGCTAACTTAGGATACTAAGATTTAGTATGTAGCCAATGGCAGGAATAGCCCAACAGTTACATTCCCTGGAGCTGGAAATGCTGAAAATTGGCATCTGCAACCAGAGCAGTACCACACAGTCAGTGGCAGTTTTCAGTTATCCAGAGGCAAGAAGTGCTGCACCATTTAACCAATCTGAAGATACACAGTGCTATGGTCTCTCTTAAAGGTAAGGATCTGAAGTGGCAGTGAGTGGTCAACAAATCATCTGACTTACCTGCTCAGACCCATCTGACCCCTTCCTAGAAAAGGATCTTTGGGTACTACTGAAATTACTTTTCTTCAGTGGTAGTACTGTGAATGCAGATTTAAAGAGAATCTCCTGGTAATTCATGATTTCCAGGCAAAGCAGCTGATGGCCTCTCTGGAATGTGGTGAATGAATTTGGGATCTCCACTTAAGAGTGTGAAATCCTTTTTAAAGGACTTCTAATAACATACTTGACAATTGAGCTGCAGAATGCAGAATGAATATAAGCTTTGCAGTGTCAGCCAAACCAAAGGATGTGTTACGGTACTAACCAAACGTGTGAAACACGTAGACAAAGTTCCTTCTCCTCCAGCCAGGATAATGAGGGAAAGGTCTCCCATCTGGGAATACGTTATGGCTGTGGTTGCTTGTGCAGTTTTCCCAGCCACAGTTGTCAATCCATTCAGTCCAGTTGTAGACATAGACTTGCTGATCTTGGGAAACTGGAAAATCTAAGTGTAGAAATAGGACATGAGAAGTGTGCAGAAAGGCAGGGAGCAGGAGGCGGACACCCCAGTTTACAGCAGTTACAAGAGGTTTTAAACATCTAAAACGAGGTTTTAAACATTCTAAAGTTGTGCTTTGTTTTTTAATGTAAACACACCATTATTCTGGCTTGGCATTATTTTATTTAGAAGCTTAAAAAAGCTTTAATGTCACGTGGGCCAGACAGTTTGAAACTCCTTGCCCAAAACTTGCTGTTGACTACACAGGATGCTACTGTTTTACTGGAGTTAATGGGGCTACCTGAACCTTTGGCAAGCAGAATCTAAAATGGTGAATAGCAATAGCAGCCACGGAAGTGCTGTGAGGAAGTGACTTTGTTTTGCTAGAGAAGTTTCTATGGCACCTTTAAATAACTCAGACATGACTTTCAGTTCCTTTCTTAATAATGAGAAGGCAGTTTCTTTCCCCAAACAGCAAAACAGATCTTAAGTAGAGAATGGATGTCAGCTGTTAACAAAACATTAGGCAATCAAAAAGTAGAACTGAGGCTGACAGAGTTGCTGACATGCCTTGAAATGGAAATTGGTTTGATCTGTAAAACAATTTGTTGAACATTTACGAATTCAGAGGAGGAAAAGTACAGCAGCCTGTTCTGCTCTAGATCCAGAAGCTTCAAACATTGGGATTATGATAGTTTTTTTGCTCTGTGTGATGGTAAATAAGCTGAAAAAGATGATTCTCTGATGAAAAGATTGCTTGATTTTTAAATTCTGTGTTTTCATCTTTGTTTTTAAATCTTAAAATGTGGGAATGTGAGATTTACTCTTTCCAAAGAGTTTTTCAAGATGCAGATAATGGTTAGCGTGTTCTACAATTCCCAACTGGGAAAAATAAATAAACCAGCTGTATAAATTGACAGCTGTATAAATTTTGGAGAACACAGTGTGACTGTGCAACCTTGTGACTGAGTTGAAGAGCAGTAACAGCTTTGTTAGGAAGCAAAATTAATATCACTGGTTTGTGAAGGCAAATCTTCAATTAGTTGGTCATTATATATAGTGGGTACAGAACAGTAAACATACCATAGCAATCTTCTGAGGAGAGAGCCTGGTGTAGCACAGGTTAGACATGAGTGTAGTTACCAGTTAAAAGCGCCATGGCGTGTCATAGGATGTACCTATGTTGTTTTCAAGGATTCATGACCTGTTCACATCAGCAGCAAAGTCAGACACGTGTACAGTGCAGGGAGATTGCAGTTACCTACCCTGGGTACAGTTTCTCTCATATACTATGTTGCCGTCATTATCTTCTTTCTGGCACTTGGGAAACTGGAGAGTTACAACAAAAGTCACATTGGATCCTACCAGTGCTGGGCTGTCAGTGTCCAATTTGACTGTCACCCTTCCGCCTGTAGAAAAGAAAATTGGTCTTCACTGCAGTAAAAGATGCATCAGAGCAGCAGCTACCTGCAGCTGTGCACTATTTACATTAGAAATGCTTTATTGCATCCTCTAAGGGGGTTTATGCTTCTAAGGGGGTTTATGCTTCTAAGTCACTTGCACTCTTATCTAAACCCCAACTTAGAACAATCAGAGGGATTCATCATTTCTCTCCACATCATTTAGTGGTCTGTCACCAATTTCCTTCTGAGAGCTAAGAATATGGAGTTTTACTCATAGGGGTCAAAGGAGAATATTTTTGTTTCTCTCCAGAGATACAGCCTTTAGACCTCAGCTCAGACCAGGTGATGATAAGCAGGGTCTTCACCAAAGTCATCAAGCTAAAGCCCACAATGCCCTACCAAGGTAGCAGTTGAAGCTGTCGGTCCTCTAGGGCGTATTTCAAGTAATGGATTGTCCTAGAGCCATCAATACTTCATAAATATTAATGTCTGAGGCTATGAGTCATGGGAAGTCATTTCCTGTAACAACTCACTGTTCTGCTTCCTCAGAAAATGCCCTGGGAATGGTATCAGAGCCAACTGTCTCTAATTTGCTGTTCCTCACAGCAGTGATGGATATTGCCCCAATGAAAAAGCACTATAGCACCTGTGCACTTCAGTGAGGTGGATTTTCTGGCCAATTTTTTCAGTGTATTTGAAATGCATATGTGCAATCACCTTTCCAGCAGTCCTTCCATCTGGGATCTCCTTCTTTCCAGAAAGGATAAAGCTTTTCATTCCATTTATTTTGATCACTAGACCAGCCTTGTAGCTTCCTGTAGGATATGACAGGAGAAGTACTTCCCTGGCCCAGCACATCTTGAAACCCTGGAGAAGAAATGAACATGCCATGTAATAGCATTTTCCTTACCACTCTAAAAGGCATTGCTCGTATGCTGAACAGCTTTCCTATTATGACTATATTCTTGTTCTGATTAGAAAACTCTTCACTAGGAGAAAGTTACAGAGTTTTATCATTGCAGCTATAAATGTATCAACTATAACCAACATAAAGACAATTCCACCATTGTCAGACTGACACGCTTTTACTTGCACTATTGCAAGCTTTCCAGAGAAAGAATAAAAGAATAAGAATTAAACTTAGCTAGAGGTATTAAAGATAACAGGAAGGGATTCTACAAGTACATAGCAAATAAAAAGCAGACTAGGGAGAATGTAGGTCTCCTCAGGAAGCTCTCAGGAGAACTGGCTACTCAGGATTTGGAGAAGGCTGAGGTTCTGAATGACTTCTTTGCCTCGGTCTTCACTGGCAAAGGCTCTGACCAAACCACCCAAGTCTTGGAAGGCAGATGCAGGGACTGTGAGAATGAAGACCTTGGGTCCACTGTAGGAGAGGATCTGGTTCGAGACCATCTTAAAAATCTGAACGTGCACAAGTCCATGGGACCTGATGAAATCCATCCGCGGGTCCTGAAGTAGCTGGCAAATGAAGTTGCTAAGCCACTGGCCATCATATTTGAGAAATCATGACAGTCAGGTGAAGTTCCCAACCACTGGAAAAAGGGAAATATAACCCCCATTTTCAAGAAGAGGAAAATGGATGACCCGGGGAATTACAGACCAGTCAGTCTCACCTCTGTGCCTGGCAAAATCTTGGAGCAGATTCTCCTGGAAGGCATGCTAAGGCACATGAAAAACAAGGTGCTTGGTGACAGCCAGCATGGCTTCACTAAGGGGAAATCCTGCCTGACCAGTTTGGTGGCCTTCTATGATGGGGCTACAGAACTGATGGACAGGGATAGAGCAGTTGATGTCATCTACCTGGACTTGTGTAAAGCATTCAACACTGTCCCACACAACATCCTTGTCTCTAAATTGGAGAGACATCAATTTGATGGATGGACCGCTCGGTGGATAAAGAACTGGCTGGATGGCTGCACACAAAGAGTTGTGGTCAATGGCTCAATGTCCAGCTGGAGACCAGTAACAAGTGGTGTCCCTCAGGGATCGGTGTTGGGACCGATCTTGTTCAACATCTTTGTCGCTGACATGGACAGTGGGATTGAGTGCACCCTCAGCAAGTTTGCCGATGACTCCAAGCTGTGTGGTTCGGTTGATACCCTGGAGGGAAGAAATGCCATCCAGAGGGACCTTGACACGCTTGGGAGGTGGGCTGATGCCAACCTCATGAAGTTTAACCATGCCAAGTGCAAGGTCCTACACCTGGGTCAGAGCAATCCCATGCACAGCTATAGGTTGGGCAGAGAAGAGATTCAGAGCAGCCCTGCGGAGAAGGACTTGGGGGTGTTGGTTGATGAGAAAATGAACATGGGCAGGCAGTGTGCGCTCGCAGCCCAGAAAGCCAACCGTATCCTGGGCTGCATCAAAAGGAGCGTGACCAGCAGGTCGAAGGAGGTGATCCTGCCCCTCTACTCCTCTCTTGTGAGACCTCACCTGGAGTATTGTGTGCAGTTCTGGTGTCCTCAACATAAAAAGGACCTGGAACTGTTGGAACAAGTCCAGAGGAGGGCCACGAGGATGATCAGGGGACTGGAGCACCTCCTGTATGAAGACAGGCTGAGAAAGTTGGGGCTGTTCAGCCTGGAGAAGAGAAGGCTGCGTGGAGACCTCATAGCAGCCTTCCAGTATCTGAAGGGGGCCTATAGGAATGCTGGAGAGGGACTCTTCATTAGGGACTGTAGTGACAGGACAAGGGGTAACAGGTTAAAACTTAAACAGGGGAAGTTTAGATTGGATATAAGGAGGAAATTCTTTCCTGTTAGGGTGGTGAGGCACTGGAATGGGTTGCCCAGGGAGGTTGTGAATGCTCCATCCCTGGCAGTGTTCAAGGCCAGGTTGGACGAGGCCTTGGGTGATATGATTTAGCGTAAGGTGTCCCTGCCCACGGCAGGGGGGTTGGAACTAGATGATCTTCAGGTCCTTTCCAACCCTAATTATTCTATGATTCTATGAAAAAGGTCTAAAATGTTTTGATCATATCAGAGCAATTGTTTGTATGAATGGATATAACCCTGCAACAATCAGGCTGGTTGTACAGATATTGCTTGATTGATGATGGCTTTGTGCTTGCCTGTAAAACGCTAACAGGATAAATTCACTCAGTGTCTGAATTATGCTCTAGTGGAAGTTATGCCGGGAATTAACTTTGACCCAGTGAAGCTGCTTTGGTGAGTTGGCTGGTTGGTTGGGTGGGAGGGGTGGAATCAATTGTAACAGAAGCTGGTATTCCCAGAAAAGGAAATTTAGAGCTGAATAGTAAATTCAATGTGTTTATAATACAACAACAAAAACATATGAACTTTCATGCCTATTACTTTAAAATGGCTCAGATATTAAATCACTTTAATAACCTCTTTCTTCTCATATTACTACAAATGACGGGCTCAAGCTTTTCCCAGGCCTTCTAGGATCTGTCTTTCTGTCACAAAGTACACATAATGAAAAGCAAAGAAAATAGCCAAGTAACCTGTAGGAACACGTCAATAACTGTGGGATGCCATAAAAAGATGTTCCTAAGTAGGCTCATAGGCATGAATGCCTGGAGGCCTTAAACAACTCTGTCATGTTAATCAAGTAACTGCTGGGTGTGCCATTCAGTCACAACATCAAGGGATTTCTGCTTTTCATGGCTTCATTTTAAAGGCAGCTGATGCTGAATGCTGCTGAGGTTTATACCCAAGTACAACAAAGAGCTGGATCACTTCAAGGAAAATGCAGAGACCTGTAAGAAGGGCAAGAATATCCCTGTTGCTGTAATATAACTGGCTGTGCTGGAATTCCTCCAAGTTTTGGGAAAGGTACAGAGCAGGTATAGCCTGTCTAAGCACAGTCTTTACGGGCATGTGACTCCTAATTTTACTGCGAGGGAGAACCAGAGAAACAGCACTGCAGAAGAGCTGCTTCCTCTTGATGTTTCATTGCCCAGTGAAATTTCTGCTGGGCAGGAAGCACACCCCTTGGCCAGTCCCATCTCAATGGTCTCTCTGAACTGATGCTGGTAACTCTCTCTCCCAGGACCAAAAAGTTCAAGGAAGAGAACAGATTTTGCCTGCAGACATACTCTCCCACAGTCTTTTGCCCTACAGGAACACTCCACAGTCTCACTTAAATCACTTGATCGAGTTTTTCTTCCAAATTTAATATATTTTGATGTGAGCAAAGCATAAAGCGTCATGACTGATATTTATTTCATGGTCTGTATCACATGCTGTATTGTTTTCAGTCTTGATCAGAAGGTAATGTTGTCCTTCAGAAACTTTTGTCAGGAAAAAAACAGATTAGCAACTATAAAAGTGTTTCACAAAGGCTTGTGAAGTTCAATTACATTTTAGGTCATTAAATTGATGTGCCATCTTATTTGAAAGCAAGTGACTGGGGACTTTTCCTGATTTCTTTTTCTCATTCTCTTTGATTTTTTATCTAAAATTTAATAAATAACAATGTTTTGGCTTTGTCAGATCAAAACATTTCAATCATTGTTTTCTTCCCAAATGCTTGATTCATCAACAAGAGCTGGAGCACTTTTAATTTTATAAATGCTTTTAATTTTGAATCTTCAATAACAAGCCTTGAATTCATAAGTCATTTTCTTGTCCAGCTTTGGTAATAATTGTGGTCACTGCTCCTAAATCACAAGCTCCTCAGGCATTTCTGTGCCTCCCTGATGTGCTTTGTTTATTTCAATCAAATATAAAACATTTTACAAGCTTCAGGACAAGACAAAGACATTTTTTCAGGCGAGCAAAGACTTCAGCACTGGTTTCTCTAACACATGGAACTGAAGATTTTCAGTTGCTGAATTTAAAGGACCAAAGGCTTTAATGTATTTCTCCTTTAACAATGAAAACCACTCAAGAACAGATGTTGGTCATAACCAAAATGAGAGCAATTCACTTCAAAATAGAGAGACTAATATTATACTCAAAGGAACTGATTACTGTAATAGTTTTGGTGAGGTGATCATAGGAGAAAAGATCTTTCTTACACTCTGATTGACTTTCTTCCTTCTCATTCTGGTTTTCATTTTGGTGAAAAATGTAGCAAAGACAAGAAATTCAGCATTTCCTGTGATAGTGTGTTAGCCATGACAGAGAGAACAAAAGCCAGTACTGTAACAACAGCAACAAAAAGATGACCCAGCTGAAGAAGTTGAAAGGGTATTATAAGTAAGAAGGCTGATAGGGCTCAGCTAAGATGACGGAAAATAATGTGAGCTTTCTAAAGTTATGTATAGAAAAGTAATAAAGCAGGACAAAAAAAAAAAGGAATTTGAGGAACAACTTAAAAAACATCAAACTTACTAATTATCTTTTTTTTCAAATACAAAAGTAGTAGAGAGCTTGCCAGAAAGTCTGTAGGGGCAAAGGATGATGTAGATACAAAAGAAGCATTCAGGGATAATAAAGGGATAGCATGAAAGTTAAGTATATTAGTTTAAATTTTCATTCACAGAAGAGGAGCGTAAGAGGTTTCAGTGCTAGAATTTTTCTTTGCGATGATGGAGAATCTCTCTCAAAATGAAGTGTTGGCACAAAAGAAAAATAAAATAATAGAGCAAACCAAAATGATGAAGAAGTTGGCTAGATAGGATAGCTCACAAAGTATGGACGTTATTCAAGAGTGAAATAAATGAGCTATTAACCGTAGCATGTAACATCTTGTTTCAAAACTGCTTTAGTGGCCAAGAAACAAAAGTTGGCAAATGTGATGACAGTGTTTAAAAACTGTTTAAAAACACTTCCAGGGAAGATTTAGAGGATTACAAAAAGTTTGAGGCTCAAATTGGAGAAGCTTGTAAAAACAGCAGTGAGGAACAGAATTAGCAGATACAGTGCATTAATATGATATGCCATGAGAGCAGTGCATTCCTCACAAATGGATTCGAGTTACGCTGAGGGAGCCAGAGAGCATGGGAGCAGGGCTGGCCTGCTTGTTATTGTCTGCTTGAGTTCCAGACAGCATTTGGTGAAGTCCCACAGTAAAGGCACATAAAGGGTCTGTGTTACCATGGAGTAAGAATGGAGGAATTCACATGAATAAAGAATTGATTAAGATACATGAGCCAGAAGTTAAAGTGTCCAGTTTTCTCAATTGCTGAAATAATTTTTAATGTTCATAATCTGGAAAACAGATTTAAGCTGCTGAAGAGAGCATCTGAAACTAGTAGACGGAAGGACTTAAGAGGCTCAATGACTCAAGAATAAAGCTGTACTAAATTCAGCATAGTTAAATGTAACTGACAGAATGAGGGGCCCTGAACTAGCTATTGCTACTCAGAAGCAAGGTTTTGGAGCTTTACAGTTTTGAATGCAGTGCTCATTGGTAGCTGTAAAA
This sequence comes from Pezoporus wallicus, assembly GCF_028554395.1. Taxonomy (NCBI): domain Eukaryota; kingdom Metazoa; phylum Chordata; class Aves; order Psittaciformes; family Psittacidae; genus Pezoporus; species Pezoporus wallicus. The sequence continues at coordinate 1,186,297 of NW_026641900.1, read as the reverse complement.
CTATGAAAAGGTTAGATAGAGACCAGAGATGAAATTGTCATTACAGCATTGTAAAATTCCATGTATGTTCATGTCTTAAACACTTCACGCTGCTCTGTTCTCTGCAGATCAAGCAGGGTATAAGGAAACAAAGTTCAGAGCTAGGTGGTGAGGATGCTACAAAGGGTTAGAATTGTTTCTATATGAGGAACAGCTAAATAAACTGTGTCTTGAGCCTGGAGAAGGGGTGACAGAGCAGAATTCAAAGCCAGAATGATGAGCACCATGGAGGCAGGAGCAATTTGTCGCTCTTTCTGGAAGTACAGAAGTTAAGGAGAATGAAATGAAACCAGCAGGTTACAGGTTCTAAGCGCACAAAGGGTATTTCTTCACACAAAGCACAGTTAAGGTGTGAAATTTCTTGCTGGCAGCCTATTGTGTGTTTGTCAAAAATTTACACAGTTGTAATCAAAACCCAAGTGCATGAATGGGTGGAAGAAAAGTACAGGAAAAACTGTTAAATACAATGACTACATCTGACAGAGGCACTTCTAGTGCTGGGAAGGTGTCCTGAGTAAATGCCAGTATACGCTTGCCTGGTTATACACCTCTTACTGTGTCCCATTGGAAAGAGTTACAAGGCTAGATGGACCCTCAGCTGGACCACAGCTTTTAACTTCTTCACTTTCCTTACTGTAGATTCTGTAATTTAAGCCTAAAATCCCATTTCTGGGATCCCAGCCCTGAACTCAGGAACTCAACCTAAGACTTGAGTCAAGCTGGGAGCCCAGAAAAAAGCAAAGGACCAGCCCTGCGCCTGCTCACCGTGGCTTTAGGATTTAATTCCTCAGCTGGGCTCCCCAGGTTTGGGGATCCACAGGTCAGGGCATCCCAGTGGGGAGCACTGCCTCTGACCTGGCTTCTCCCAGCCACAGCTGAGCTGAGCAACCTGGGAGAAGTTCATTCTACATGTGCCCTTCTAGCCACGCTTCAGCTGGGGAGCTATTGCTAGAAATGTGTTGAAGTGAGCCAAGACTGAGCCAAGGCACAGTCAGTGCTGTGTATCTGTTGGAGCTCAGGGAATCAATAACTGAACAGCTCTTGGAGTATTTTTCTAGCTCAAGTGACATTTCTACCCAGAGCCAGACAACCCAAGTGGAGCTGTCACCTCCTGTTTCCCAAGCACACCTCCAGCAACCTCTGCACCTGCACGGAGCAGCCATTCTTACTGCCCTGGCTCAGGACATTGAACCCGCAGGGACAGGGAGAGGGGACAGGGTGAAGGAGGCACTCACGTGTGGCAGCAGCACACAGCACTGCTTCGGCCAGGAGCAGGAATCCGAGGTGTCGGCGAGCACCGCTCATGGTGCTGGAGCCCCTGCGTCGGCTCAGGGGAGCAGAGAGTGCCCGGTGCCTGCACACGGTAACTCCTCCGGTCCCCACTGAGAAGTGAGACTGAAGTTTCCCCACTGCTCTGCTTTCCGATTAAATGAAGGGCCCCGGGACTCATCATGTGATGGAATTAAGCAGAGATGCATGATTTTGTATTCAGCTTCTTTCGGCTCATGTGCTTATGACTCACTCCTTTTGCTTTCAGCATTCCCTGGGATTTCTGAGAGACCTGTTTGGAGCCACACCATTTACCTTGCGGGCATTTTTATACTGGTTTTGCACTATGATCAATTTTTGTACTTAATTTGTTTTTAAATTAGGAACACTTATTTCCAGAAATCCAAATTAACTCTTGCCCCAGCTTGATTTGCAAGCATTACAGCAACAGCTCACTGCATTTGCTGGACCCATCACTACTTAACCTTGTGTCTCTCCCCACATCCTGGGCAACAGCTGTAGACTAAATGGAGATGGGCCAATTCTAACACATCTCTGGCCTTGGCTCCTGATGAGAGTTGATTGTAAAGGAAAATGTTATTTAGACATTTAGCGGGCACATGCATGCACCGTTTAACAACAGCTGCACAATACAATGTGTGAGGTGCGATCACAGACCATATGTAGTGATGGCCAGTCAATATCTAGCTCACAAGTTGCTATGACCTACACACAGACAAGTACTTCATTGTATTTATTTCATGGTGTGCTGAGATTACAGGAAAAGCAGACTTTGCTGCCCAAGCTAGTAACAAAGTACAACCAATGGCTCAAGAGGAATAGCATAATACAGGCAGATTTGCAAATACTACACTTAATGGCTCAAATTCAGGTTCCCCGTGCTTCACCAGCCCAGGTGTTCTCTTGCAGACAGTGCAGCAACTCAATTTTGTGCAGCCCTGACAACCTTGTGAGGTTTCTTCCTTCTGTTTGTAGCAAAGAACAAGCTTTGGTGAGACAACATGGCACGGAAACAAGTATGGAGTTCAGTAGTGTTTTCAGTGATGCCAAAGTATAGCACTGGCAAGTGAGACATTGGCTAGCCAGAAAGCAACAAGTTGGGCAACACTAAAACAGTTTTGTTTTGGGCAGGGCCAGTGGAAGTCTCTAAGTCCAAGTCACTTTCAACGCAATGAAGGCATTTCCCAGTGGAAGGAGGTTTCAGAACTGAGACTACTCACTATTTTGGGGTTTATTTGTTCTTTGTTCCTTCCATTTTTCTACAATTTGCTATTGGTTAGCTGGTTTTGTCATTACTCAGGGCACCCCAGCCAGCATTTTGCTCAGTAACTCAGGCTCTGATGTACACTCGTGCATCTTACGTACATAGACTCTGTGCTTCAGCACCCTCCTGGCTGGAGCCAATCTTCCCTCATCTGCCAGCCAAGGAGAAGGGTGAAGGCAATAGCCTTAGGGATACCAAGCTTGTTTGAACTAAGTCCTCGTTATCTGGCAGAAAGGAGAGGGAGCATAAATCAAAGTCTGTGACTGATTATGCAAAAAAAAAAAAAGGAGTGCAGCATCCTCATGTGATTGTTGCTTTTTTTATTCAATCAACTGTATTCCCAGCTGACATGTCAGGCTTCTAAACCATTCACGATTATTTTTTAAACCATGTAGGACGTTAACGTCTTGCACTCCTTTGTTTCCAGGTTGTTGATCCTAGAAACGAAAAGTGACCTTCAAACAGTGTGCTTCAGCACTGGGGTCCTGATCCAAAGTCTGCTGTAGAGAAAAGAGGTTTGAATGCCCATTCCCACCAGGGTTTTGAGGACCTCCAGAGGAAAACTGCTCACAACAAATGCCTGTTAATTAAAAAGATTATCAGCCTAAAAACAATAACGTTGGTTAGGATGGAATTCTTCACCATGTCATTTGAGACATGAAATTGTTACTTGAAGCACTGAGTGACACTCTCAATAAGGGCCAGCTGGTGGAAATTACTAAACATGTTGTAAATAGAGTTTGGAGGCACTGAGGATCAGGCCTGTGGTTAGAGGAATCAAAACCCACCCGGGCTGGGGTAATGACTAAAAGGTGGCCATGCTGTGACACTCCTGTCCTTCCCTTCTTCCTCCTCAGCTCATGCGCCTTAGACTACGCATTCCTGAAGGGCTGACACGGGAAATGGTTGGATTCGTTTGTGCTGTGGCTGCAGCAGACACTGTCAGCAAGAAAAGAGGGGAGGAGAATGCCATAAGAAGGGAAGAAAGAGGAAGGAGAAACAGAGGTGTAAAAGGAGTGAAGAGAAGACTAAAAAAGCCAAGGAAAAGTATGAGAAGAGAAGGCTGAAGGCTCTGAAAACTGAGCTGATTTCTCGAAGGGTCTCAGCTGTAGCTATGAAAATGAGTCCACCTGAAACACTGAGGAGTTGCTTCAAATCAGTTGATCATCACCAGCTCTTAAATTAACTTTATAGCTTTTACATCATTATTCTTGGTCTCTGAGAAACAGCTTTGCAGATAAAGCAACTGAACTGAATTGTGCAGCTGTAAAAGAGAAAAGATTTAAATTATAGCCTAAATATTCTCCCAGCAAAGAAGAACACATTCAGAGAGATTTAGGGCTTAATCTGACAAAGAAGTGGGTGGGTAGGAGGTGCTTGGTACTTCACAGCTTTAGCACCTCAGTTATTAAAACTCATTGAGGAGATATACATCTCTGCTACCTGAAGGCCTGTCAGATGACAGGGTGTGAACACATCATGTGTACCTGCATGTCTAGACTGTGACAGAGCTGGCATGCTCGCACTGCTATCACACTGCCATCGACATTAGTACAGGAATTGTTAATCACTGCTCACAGAAACCTTAAAATCAAGGGGATAAAAAAAAGGGGGGATTTGAAGGATGAACTTGGCTTTTGGCCAAACCAGCAAAGGAAAACGAGACAATCTTGTTCTGGCAACCATCTACTTTAAGTAAATGCTGTCTGCCATGACCAGTGGTCTCTTGAGGGAACTCTGCTTGAGGCTGAACAAATCCCTTTCTGGGAAGAAGTCATCTGTGTCTCGCATCACACAGGGCATTGGCCATCAGCTGACTGAACTGAACATGTAAACAAAGCTGTGCTGGCAGTCAGGAGTCTTGCTTGTTATACAGGGGAAAAAAAAAGCTCTGCAAAAGCTCATGATCCATTTATGGCACCATCCAGGTCAGTTTGTCACTGAAAAATGAATTAACCATGGACAATCAGGCTTTTAGTAACTCCAGCATCTTCATTTTTTTGCTTTTGTGGTAGTTGAAGGCAGGCATTTTACCATTTTTTTAATGGGAAGATACTTCCTTGCGGTCACACTTCTCCAAATTCCTGTGCTGGTGCTGATGTTTTCCAAACTTAGTACTTGACCACAGCATAGGATCACAGCGTGACCACAGCATGAGGAGCAGCTGAAGGAACTGCGGTTGAGCCTGACTGAAGGGAGGCTGAGGGGACACCTAACCTCTCTCTACAACTATAAGAAAGGAGGTTGTAGTGAGGTGAATGTTGGTCTCTTATCACAAGTACTAGGATGAGAGGAAATGTCCTCAGATTGCACCAGTGGAGGTTTACATTGGATATTAGGAAAAATTTCATCACCAGAAAGGTTGTCAAGCACTGGAACAGGCTGCCCTGAAAAGGGGTTGAGTCACCATCCCTGGAGGTATTTAAGAGGCGTAGATGTGGCACTTAAGGACATGCTTTAGTGGTGGACTTGGCGTTGCTAGGTTAATGGTTGGGCTCAAAAGCCATTTTTGGCCTGAATTTCCTCTGTAGGGAAGGGTCAGATCCGCACGCCAGCTCTCCACCTTTTCAGGAGTGCCTCTCTGTTTGTCTATCCCTATGAATGCTAAACTCACAACGCAGTCCCAGCCATGTGTGTGACAGTGCCCCGAAACTCCTCATGAAAGCAGCTTGTGGGGAAGGGAGGGGAACCCAAGAAATCCTCAGCAGTGCTTTCACATCAGCAATCCTCACAAGAGCTCAGCCTTGAGATACAGACCCACGGAGGACCCCAGTCCAATCATCCAACACAGGTGGAGTGGTCTTCTCTGCCCATGGCAGTTCTTACTAATCTGTGCAGATGACCAGCAGCTGAAGACAAGACGTAATGACAGATACTGACCCTCTAGACCGCACCACACATCTGTTTTTGAAGGTGTGTGAACAAAGTGAGTTTATTCAATGTCTCTAGGCACGTTTGTTTGGAGTTTTTTGACTATGGTGTCAGTGCAAGGAGGAGTGTAGCTATCCTGGTAGTCCCAGCACACTGCTGCCTTAGCCCATGGTCTCCTAAAGACCCCTGTAAGCTTCTGTCTTGCTCTGTGTGCACCTCAGCTGACCCACTTTTGGTTTGGAAGCTGCCACTGTTCCTTTACAAAGTCTGGACGTTGGGTTTACTGTACTACTTTTCTCATGCTGATTTGATGAACTGTTAGCTACATGGTTTATATTCAAAATGATTCATCAAGGCCCAGTCCTCATCCAATCAAGAGAGCAGATAATTGCTGTGAAAGTGCATGAATATGACTCTGTGAGACCCATATTTTATATCATATTATAATGAAATCCATTCAGGCCTCCCTATTGCTCAGAGAGGATTTAGAAGACAGATTTTGTATCATTTGGCTCAAGAGAGAGCAACCAAATCATTGCTGAAAAGCTCTGATTTCTCTAAAGACATTAATTGCTATTCTGGCTAAGAAAAAGTAATTCAGGATCAGTGAAACCAGCAAAACCCAACCAGAAAGGTGATGGTTCAAAGGAAATACACTTAACAAGAGCATCTGACTGTGTAGTCATTGGGAGGACAGTGAAGGACACAGTCTCACAGCCAGTCTGCTCCTTTAAAGCTTTTCTAAGAAACAATATAAACTGAATGTACTCAGTTGTGCCTTATTCCCTGTATATGCTGTGTTTCAGTTATTATGGGCTGCGGATGAGAGTTCAGCACAGAAGCTCAGTTATTTTACTGTCCAGCGAAATTGCCTTGGCTGCTCAAGAAATTACCTCAGCACTTCCCCGAAATAGGGGTCAGAATAAATGAAAATGCTGGCAGCTGAACCTCAGCATAACTTACTCTTTCATGTGTTAACAGTGAGACTATGGGCAAAATTCTGCTTTGCTTTTTTTTTTTTGACTGTATTCCCACTGATTCACAGCATTAATTCAGACAGTAACCTTTTCTTTAGTGGCTAGACCCAGCAGTGAACATACAGGCAATGGAGAGGGGGCAATAAAGATGAATGCATTATGTAGTGATCAGCTTTCTGTCTAGAATCCCAGTTAAATAATAACATTTATGGCATAAAAAGAAGACAAACTCTGAGCAAGCAGAGCTGTTGTGTTCCAAGTGATGTGTTGCCATCACACTAGGACTGAAATCCACCTGAATCTTCCTGCTGTGGCTTATTTGAGAGCCTGGAGGTAAACTGAAGGAGAAAGGGCAGGTAGGTTTTGGTGTGGGTTGGGTTTTTCCAGGTTTGCCTGCTGGCACTTGCACGGAGCAGTCACGGCTTGGTGGGACTGTGCATTAACCAGTGAGGCACAGGAGGAGCACTCTGGTTGTGCCGCAACTTGCCCGTACCCATGTGCATGCACGCAGCACCACATCAACTCATCTTCAGCTGCTGCAGAGCAGTGATGGCAGGATCAGGCGCTTACATTGCAATACAGCACTGACAGGACAGGGGAGGAAGACCAGGTTAGTAATGCAGCCCCAAATCAGCATGGGTTACTGCCCCGGAGGGGTTCCTGCTTGCAAAACATGAACAGGAACTGCTGGTTTTCTTCACTGGGGAAAAAGTGTGTTTTTAATACCTTGTTCTCAAATGCATTACATAATAATCTTTAACAGTTCTGTTCATGTGGCCAAGGAAATATGTAATTACATACATTAAATATATAGGAGTTAGTCTTCTGAGTTTATTTATAACCTTTATTTATATTCTCTGTGATAGGAGCAGTAGATTTGCAGTGATTCTGTTTTAAATCTCCATTGCAATATGGATATTTTATTTCAACTTTCTTTGCCAGTGCTGGAAAACCTAACATGACTTTATTGTGTTACTTTACAAGAACCAAAAAATTGATTTAATACAGCAGCCTACTTGCAATCCCTGGCTTAAGTGAAATTCTAAGGGTAAAATCTCTCTGTCTAGCATGCGTAATGCCCTGATCACCAGAGCTATGAGCTCTGCATGGGAAATACTGTATGACTTGATAACAATCATTACAGAAAATGTGTGTGCATCACTTAACAGAAAAATCTTTAAGGAAGTTTAAATTCTCTCTCCTAAAAGAGCAAAATAGCTTAACAAATCTTCCCTCAGCCATGCTGCTCACTTGCAGCTGGTTTCTCAGAGCACTACTGTTCATCAGTGGGCTGGAAGAAAGAGAAAGCAGTTCCGTGCCTAACACGAGGGGTTACATTTTCACTGCAAAAGGTTCAGTTCTGCTGCATGTGGAAGGAAGTTGAATAGTTCTAAAAAATAATTCAGATCCAATGTAAGATAGTTGCAGTTCTTCTCAGTAAAGGACATTATCACAGAATCACAGCATCATATCCAATTATATCGTTATACCCAATTTGAATACTATGAATGTAACCCTGTACTCTTAAGTGTCTGATATCAAAGTATAAAAGAATGGAATAGTCCTGAAAAGAAAATGAAGAAATGAGAAGCAGAAGTGAAGAGGAAGGAAATGGATTGTACATTCAGGTCTCAATAAATTCCCACTGATTTGTCATCCTACAGTTGTCATGAGTGGTGTTCAGATAAAGGCAAAAAAAAATATGGTTTTATGAAATGAGAATAAAAAGATAAAATTAAAATAGAGATAATTTGATCTCTTAGTTACCAATTGATTGCTACATTTCCAAGCGCCTAGTTCTTCCATTATTACACAATAAAAAAGAACTTTCGACAAGAAAAACTAGTTATTGAATGGAGCTTTGTAGAATGAAAAATAAAAACATAAAAATTGGCATTTGATTTGCTAAGACATAGATGCCAAGGAAGCTCAAGGTGTAAATCATTCTTTACTGACCAGTGTTCTTAACAGTTCAACTTCTGGGGATGTGCTCATAACAAATATAAACTACATTAGATGGGTGCTGAGCACAGACGTATTACTAATACATTTCCATGTACTTGAACTATATTTGAATAAAGAAGTTTAATCAGGATGTTGACAGATGGAAAGAAAGGTAGTATACAGCCCTGATGGCTATACTTATTTTATTTAGAATATAATGAGAAGTCAGAACTTCTTTACCTTGTCATGGTGTTTGTTGATGAAATCCAAAAGTCTGAAGCTGGGAGCTGAGTGGATGAAGCCGCTTACCTGTTGTGGCAGCTGAATTACTCATTTCACCCCGATACCCATTTATGTGCCCCTGCCCTCCTGTACCCCTACACTTCCCCTTGGTACATACAAACGTTTACATTTTTAGAAAGAAGTAATCTAGTGAGCACTAAACTCAGCTGGAGGTCACTGATCAGTGAAAATAAGAGAATGAACCTGATGGTGACAACACCGTCTGATGCTATTAGCCAGGGTGATGCTGCTGCTTGGCAGTGGGTTCAGAAGAGTAAATAGCATCACTGAAGCACTGTGCCACTGGGCTGGAGCACTGGCAGCAGCAGCAGCCACTTTTCAGACCGGTATTTTGCATGGATATGGTTTCCACCAATACCTCAGAAGAAATCCAGCTCTGGGTTACGGTGATGTCTTTAACTGTACAGTGTCTCAGAACTGTCTCGTTAAACCCCAACTGAACCATCAGAACACTGAGATCAGTTTGTTTGCTTTAATTTTTTGCTTGTGTCTTAACATGTAGCACAGAAGTGACGTAGGATGCAGATCTCCCTGCTGACTGGAGCAAGTCAAGAAGCTTCATAGTTAATGCCCAGGGCCATGTGGCTGAGGAGAGAAGGTAGGGAGACTTCTCAGAAAGAAAATGCTAGAGACATTGCTAGTGTCTGGAGGTGCCTTGCAGAGGGTCTGTGAGCCAGGGTTCTTCATCATCCTCTCCATCTTGGCTGTCCAAACAGTGAGAGGGAACGCATGATGAGGTGGGGTGTTTAAACATCTGCGGCTGGGAAAAAGGTGTATGAATATGAACAAGGAAACTCCACTGCCACTCTCTGGGTAAACAACTTTGCTTTCTACAAGTAAGGGAGGAAAATCAAGAGGAGGAAGGGTAACACTTGTAGCAAAATGAGGGCTGCAAGAAAAACAATACTTAAAAATACCACACAGCTGCATATATAATTATCATTAACCACCATCAGTGCTCTGCCTGCTGCACTGAGGAATGGCAGTGTGTTCCTGACCCCATACATCCCCCCAGTGCCTCTAATACCCTGTTAAGGACTCATGCTCGCAGTGATTAAAACGTTTGAAGGCAACCTTGATTTATTTCTTTAATTCGTATGAAATAGGAAGGTTCTGAGAGAAAGTGATCAAAGATGACATTCTGGTTCAGTGGAGCAGCCCACCAAAACGTCATAAGCCAGCCCCCCTTCCTGCTGAATAACCCAGCATGGTCTTCCCAGCAGCTAATACAGTCTCTTCCTGGGATGGACACTTCACTGACAACTGCTCCTCCATTTAAGCAGCTAAAAATGTTTCTGGCTATCTAAATTCAGTGGAAAACTGCATGAAAATTGCAAAGTATTTAATTAAGAATTCGGTGCCAGATCTTCAAGGCTCTTAGAATTACAATAACCATAAATAAAACATATAAGGAACAAACTACATTATGAAAATTTTTAATTCAAATGTAGCATGGCTTAAGGATGCTATTTGAGTATCTTGAAAGGCACAGCGAGGACGTTTACACTCTTCCATAGTCACATGCTTCAAGCATCAGTTGACAGTTGTCGGAAAGCTTCAAAATGGTGTGTTCACAAAGGTAGGAGTCAAAAGCCCCAGGAAATACAGTCTCCTTGGAATTTTGGCTCAAATTACAGAACCTGCCCCTTCATCACAACTCTGTTCTGAAAGCAGAGGGATGTACAGACTCTTGCTTATCTGTAACTTGTTTTACAGTTCCCATTCCTGTGGTATTTGAATGCTTTTCATGGGTTTTCAGATCACACAGAACTGTGCCTTATAATGTATTTAAAACAGAAGTGATTTTTAAATAATAATAATAATAAAAGTTTCAGGTTATTTGCAACAGAAGAAAGGTGATTTCCTCTTGGGTGGTGTTATGGGGAGCTTTGAGATGGCTTCTCCTTAAAACAAGTATCTTTGACACACAAAAAAGTCTTTGGCTTTCAAGAGCTACATCTGGCTAGAACACAAATGAGAACTATTCACTATTTAAATCAGAGCAAATATAGACTAAGAGAAAGCAGGCAGTTTAAAAGAGACTCCATCCCTACTCACTGCATTCTTGTCGGATGGGTTCTTTTGTTATGCCTTAGTCTAGGGCCATTTCATGGTCTGTAGTAATGTCTGTAATGGTCTGTTTCCTAGTAGTGGCCTTTGATTAAGTTCCCTTCTGAATACTAATTCCTTCAGTGTTTAAGTCAGTCCTCTAATGCTTTTGCAGAAGGTTGTGAGGAGAAAGAGATAGAGACAAGTTTTTTGCTAATGATAATTTACAGCAATAGTGCTGAGAGCAGGCAGCTCTGTGCTTCAAGAGATAACACAGCCTTGAGGGAGAGCTTTTAAATGCAGTTCAAAAATTGCTGGCCTGGGACAGTCTGGGAGGCCAGAGAGTATTGTCAGCACCAAGCAGCCATTCACTCACCACCCTTCTTCCCCCTCCCCTCCAGGATGGGGAGGAGAACTGAAAGAATGTAAACTCCATGGGTTAAGAACAGTCCAATAACTAAAGTATAATACAAAACTGCTACTACTACTACTAATAATAATAATTATAAGGGAAATAACAAGGGGAGAGAATATAAAACTAAAAGGGAAAGGGAAAAACCAATAAACATAAGTGATGCACAATACAGTTGCTCATCACCCGCTGACCTATACCCAGCCCAACCCCAGCAGTGATCTGGGCCTTCTGGGTGACTCCCCTCAGTTTATATACTGGGCATGACGTGCTCTGCTTTTGGCTGCTTTGGGTCAGATGTCCTAGTTCTGCTTCCTCATGGCTTCCCATGCCCCTCCTCACTGGCAGACCATGAGACTGGAAAGTCTTTTATCAGGGTAAGCACTAGTGAGCATCAGTGTGTTATCAGCACACAACTAAATCATCAGTGTGTTATCAGCATTGTTCCCAGGCTAAAGTCAAAACCACAGCACTGCACCAGCTATTAGGAAGAAGAAAAAAACCTCAACTGTTACAGCTGAAACCATGCCAGGTATTTAACTCTATCTCTTTTATACCTGCAAACCACTGAAAGGAAGCATTTTTGTATCAGTCTACGTAACCTTCAATTTATCTTTAAAGTCTCCAAATAAGCATGTATTGGTTTAAATCCCAGAGGCCTATAGCATGTTTTCAAACCTAACAGGGTGAGGAATTTAAAGTGTATTAGGAATAAAGACAAGACTTACCTGATTAGTTAAGAGGGCTCCTTTGATGTTTGTATCTTCCCAAGTTTCTCTGTAATTAAGAACTGGCAAAACAAACTTGCTAATAGAACCACTTAGCATTAGTACTACAGCAGTATTTAGTGGGCATAATCAGCTATCACTGCTTTGTACTGAGCATTTCATGACCATGTAATGATCATCCAGGCAGCCAAGTGCCAATATTGCTGGAGCGTTCTCATGTGCTCTTGCAGTTCTACAGTACCGCCTTGGCTCAGCCAGTCTTCTATTTACCATACCAGTTTTCGTGCCCTGGATAAAGACAACCCTCCTTATTACTTCACTATTATCTATGTAATTCATTGATCACAAGCAGAGGTTGCTCGTGTATTAACTCAAGCTCTTGTGGTAGCCATAGGGGCAGCAGGTAATCTTTGGCGGCTTCCAACTTGGCCAATGCAGGTAGCAACACTTGGGAGGCAGGAAGAGAGTGCGGCAGCAGAGAATGAGAGTAAGTAGCATGCTTACACCTTTTTTCATGTGATCAGGGTAGTGCTATGGTGATCCAGGGGACAAACCTCAGTGGAATCTATGTGCTCTCAGAGAGGAGAAGGTGCATGGAGGTGCAATCCTCTGCTAGGGACCCAAACAAACTTGTACAGTCATCCTTTACATGTTATCATTGTAAGGGACTTCTCAACACCTGCTTCCTTGCTCTTGCCCTCTCAGGCTGCAATGGGCTGCAGCTGAAACAATCAAGATGAACCATGGCAGTGGCAGGTATTCTAGGAGCAGCACAATAGGGCTGAAAGCTTGATCTAGTGTTTTTCTGCTGTTCTCTTCCTGTTTGTCTATGCTTGAACAGGGGAAGTCTTTTCTGACTGTTTCAAAAACCTTATCAAGCCTTGTATGATATCTATAAGAGGTCACCATCTGGAGATGATAGTATATAAAGACATAGAAGCTATGTTACGTTAGATGGGATGTGGTTACTGGTTCAGTGGAAAGCCCATCAGAGCAGTGCTCTGGAGTCTGCCCAAGCTTCACTTTACTGGTGAGTCTGAATATTCTTACTTAGACCTGGGTTGTCTTGAATGTTTTGGATCCTTTTTGGGGGCAGTGGTTGCTTTGCAAAGTAAAGGAGGCTGCATATACTGATGATGCATGGTCAAGTATCTCCAGTTTGAACAGTGGGAGCCAGGGGCTGTTTGGGCTTCTTGAGTCTGCCATGTGTGGTGAAAAAACATCTCGCAATCATCTCAGTTCATTCACATTCAGGCTCTTCTGTACCCTAGGCCTTATGGAGTAAGTTTTGTTAGGTTTAAGGTTATAATCTGAATGAATGAATGAATGAATGAATGAATGAATATGCTGTAAATCTCCTCAGCTGATATTTATCACCAGTACTTTCTTCAAAATAATCTGAGGATATGTGAAATGTCTTGAAAATCTTAATGTGTTTTGGCAGAAATGGTATACTCTGCCAAAGGAAATGCAGTATGTGTCACACAATAGGGTGAAGGGTCAGGGATGCAGTAATGGGTTAGTGAACAATTATTGCTAGAAGCTGGCCAGAAGACAAAATATATGTTAATAGTTAGATTGTTATTTCCAGTTTCATTTAATGGATTGCTTATGGTTTCTGTTTCATTGTAGAAGCTCTTCTGCAGTGATCCTGTTTCCCCCATGAGCTCTGGGAGGCTGGAAGGTCCTACAATAGTGGGAGCCTAGGAATGATGAGGCTTGGGACCCACCAGAACTGATCTTGGATCATGGCTAATTTACTTAATTTCAATTAAGTATGAAACCAACAGTGGGTTAGCAATCAGTGTGAAGTTAGGAGCCTCAGTTCTTTGTTGTATCTAAATTTACATCGCATTGCTCCTTGTTTCTGGATCAACTTCATGTTTGAACACAGAAGAAGTTTGCTTTGATATGTGAAACAAGTTGGTTTTGACCCATAGACTGTGTGTGTGAAACTTAGTTTCCTCCCAACAGCCCTTTGTCCTCTGTAATACTCCAGTGAGCCAAAAGTCTGGCAAACTAGATCCTAGGTTTACATGTGTGCTGATCAGTCAGCCAGTTGCTAACAGCACTCCTAGCAGCTGAGCTTTGCCTGTTTTTCTTTCAGTTGCAACACTAATTTTGGTCTCCTTCCTCATCCTGCTGCCAATTCTTACTACAGCTATGAGAATATAGTCATCTTTGAGACTTAAGCACCTGGCAATTGGCCATGGGGTGAAAAAGAAGTGACTGGTGCAGAAGGAATCGCAGGCAGATGATCAGAGAGTATAATCAAAACCATGTTATTTTCTTAGGAAACCTGCTAGAATTGAGTAATTTGAATATAAACCACAAAACACCATGAATTGGACTTCAGCAGTTTTCTGGCTCCTTTGCGCTGTGCCAGAAATTTGAGTTGCCATTTGGAGGTCCCGCTTCCATAGGGACATATTTTAGATGGCCTCTGGCCAGCATCACAGCTCTGGGGCATATTTTGTTGAGATGGGTCCACACTGAGGGTCTGTGAGAGCTGAGTGACTCGGCTGTTCAGTCCTCTGGCTCTTGAATCACCACAAGACCTTGTGTCAGAGTGGGGATGCTGTAAAAGCAATGTATTTCCTCTTCCTGTACACCAAGTGCTGCAATATATACAGAGCCCTAAGTAAATCATCTAGGATGCATAGCTATAAATTACAGCCACACACACACTCTAACAGGTTTTTAAGAACAACAAAGCCTCACCACATAGTTCTCCTGTATTCCTTAGTAACTCTGTAGGACTCCCTCTGTTCATGACTGTTTCTGTTATTGTTGGAAGATTAAACCTTCTCAAAGTAGATCATCATAAGGATGGAATCTGTCCAGTGACTACTTAAGTCAGAGAAAGCCTCTTTGCTGCCTGAACCAGCTTGTTGCAGCTGTGATCAAGAAGTGCCTTGTGTACATTTATTTGTTTGTTATCCAGTACTGTATTTAATATTGAGGCACTCTGCTAATCTCTTCAGTGATATTTTTCCAAACTGAAATTAGATAAACAGAGGAAAAAAAGGTCAGCAAGAGTCCCCTATTTTATCAGCACAGATAAGACAGCCTTATATGAATGTTATCAGATGTCCAACATAACTTGGTTACCTCAGTATTGGGAACCAGAGGTATTTCCTGCTGCAAGGATTAACTTACATTGCTTGTGTTATTTCTATAATATATGCTCTTTGATAGGCATTACTGTGAAAAGGATGGACTTGTGCTTCAACCACATAACCAGAAGTTGGGATGTCCAGGCTTTTTCCTCTGACGGTATCGTGGATGTCATCAAACTTGCATAAGTACTTTGTGGACATCTGTCTGCCCCCACCCTTTTTTCTTCCTTATCCTCTGTACAGCATTGCTCAGAAGGGAAAAATAGGAGAAAGTTAATCTGATTGTTAGCAGGTACAGACAATGAAGCAACTGTCAGCAGGCAGACTGCAGTCATTGCTGTGTGGAGGCCCAGAGGTGCTTCCTCCTTACCTGGTTGTACACCTGAGGGATGCCTCCAACGTACAGCTTGGGATAGAAACCATCCCTGTAGCATGCTTCCTGCTGATGCGTGGGGGACTAGAAGACAAGCCAAACAGGAAGGTGTGTGTATGTATGTGTGTATATATATATATATATATATATAGTGCATTCTTTAGGAGAAAAGAAGCCGCCTGACCCGTTTCAGACAAACATCTGGAGAACCAGAAGCAGTCTTGTCAGGGGTGGAGGGGACCTTTGCTATCTCTGGGTCCTGAGAAGTACAGCAAGGAAGTACAGGGAAGAACAGGTGGGAGGAGCTGACCAGTGCTTTTAGAAGATGATTAAAGGTTAAAGGGTTTTATTTTGCTAAAAATCTCGTAAGATACAGAGTTTGAATGTATGACTAAAGGGAACTAATGGGACAGAAGCTTGAAACAGCACAGGCTGGAAAGATGCTGGAGCTGTATCAGCACCTGCCTGTGATGTACAGCTCTGCTTGTGTTCTCGGGCTAGCTTGTACGTGTCTCAGTTCATGAATCCTGTGTCCCAACAGGGTCACCAGTGTTGTGTGCACTGCCATGTGAATTCCCATGTAGGCTTCAGGAAGAGGCACAGACCCCTGGAGAGGAGGGGGTTCTGGTGGCCATTTCCCTCCACAAAACCTCCATGGGGAGGCCAAAGGAGTTGTGTCCCCTGGTATGCAAAAGCACGTGACCACGGAACTTGGGGGGGAGTGGGAGGCAGGCAGGGCATCAGGTAAAGGCATCGGGCTCCAGGAAGTCAGGTAAGTTAGAGATGTCTGAAGCAGACATCTACAGTAACTTGTGAGACAGCCTTATCTCGAGGCAGGCAGATCTGCCTGCAGGCCAGGCCTCTCTTTTATGCTATGCCAAGTTCCTACTGTGAAGTTCAAGCTTTGCAAAGGTCGGTTGATCCCCAGCCACATGGGAGCTGCTGAGCAAAGGGCCATGGGAGAGCACTGAAGGCTCTCTTGCCCAAAAGACTTAATGTATACTGAACACAGAGGGTTCTTCTCCACCTCATCGACTATCCATTTATCATACAGAAGCAGTAAGTGATACCAGGCTTCTTTTTAAAAATGCAGCCCATGGTTATAAACTGCTGTTTCAGTTTTATATTATTTCAGTTCTATTTCATCATCACAGATACTTCAGGCAAAGCTAATACTTGCAGAAGTAAGCTACCTCTCTGTGCCTATGAGGAACACTTTAATACCGAAGTGCATCACACGTCAGAGATGTACAGATACTTGTCAGGCAGAGAAAAATGCAACAGCACTGGCGAGATGAAAAGCTAAGCTATTGGAGATCAAAACTGTACCTCTTTAGTTTCCCTTTAAAGGGATGCGAAATGTAGCTCTACCTGCACACACACAAATGAATCCTGTTTGATTCATGCAAGAGGGTGTGTTTATTTTGTAGAGTTAGAACTCATCACATTACTTTGCAGGGCATATGCAATGGGCACAATTCATGTGATTTGCTTAGATAAGGCTCCATGGAAGACTCACAGAAGCATGACTCGATGCTGACTAGAAAGCATTTAGTTTGCTAAGAGTGGACTGCTAAAAGGAAACAGAAATTCAGGTGGAACAGGATATAATTGCTGCAGGTACTTTAAAACCACCAGATCACTTTTCAGATGAGTCCTATGTAGCTAGCAACATAACAGATCTGCCTGCTGGAAGGGGCAAGACATAAAACTTGTTTCTTAAGTCTCTCATGTGACATGGTAAGAACAAGCCCTACTGCCTGCGGAGGAAAGACAAAGCAGTCTGCATACCCAAACTGTTGATCAGCCTGCTGGCATTTAAGTCCTGTTGTTCTTGCTCTTCCTCCCTCCATTTTACGATCTGTTTTTGCTCTTGTGCAGGAGGCTAAGTCCCACCAGGGAGCCCCCTGCACAATACAGTGATGTAAGAATGTGCCTAGCGTTATTGTGTGGACCAAACTGAAAACTTGCAACAGCATTGCAGGTTAAATACGAATATTGCCTAAGGTTCAGTTGCCGAGATCTGCTGTTTTTCTTTTATTTGGTTATTCTTAACAGAAAAACCAGGCAACTGCATATGAAAGTTTCAAGACCAAGAGCCATATTCACTCCTAGTGTTAGGGCCCTAACCTGCCTCTTTAAACTCAAGGGAGAGAGGCTCTCTCTTTATGACTAGCACCCCTAAATCATTGCCAGGAGAGGTGGCAGGCACATAGAGCTGCCTGCCCCAAATGCCCAGCATTACACTGTTGTGCTTGTGTGTTTTGGTTCAAAGACAACGGATCAGATCTACTTGCGTTGACTACTGTTGCAACGCTGAGAACATGAAGTAGTAGTCCTGACAGGTAGGGATTTGTTCCTAGTGTTTTGGTTTTGACATGGCCAGACCTTAACAGAGGAAGAAAAGGACTTTCCCAGGTGGGAAACTTCCTGTTCAAGACACCTCCAAGCAAGTACCACAATATTCTGCTTCCTAGTTTCCCATTTCCTCCTTTTTGAGAGGGTACCCTTTCAATAAGTCAGTCATTCCATCCCACAGCCAATGCTTTCACCAAGTAGTAATTATTCAGTTCTGAAGTTTCTGCCTAAATCCTCCTTTCCAATTGCTTTGCCTGCCCTCTGAATCTCCTTCTACTCGTCATGCAGCTCTGGCAACTGTGTGCTCAGAACCAAGCACAGCATTAGCACAGCTGTAGGAGATCCCTACATCTCAAACTACATTATACTGATCTAAGCCACTGTGGCTTCATATCTCACTGTTGGTACTTCTCAACTCTACAGTTTTCTGTCTTTCTGAATACCAGTAGTCTAATTTTCATCTTCAGTTGTTGTATACGAGCTCAAATACAATTAGATATGTACTCATATTGTCTAAACACTACCTATGGCTTTCTTCCTCCTCTGTGGGCCAGGTAAATACAAATTACAGTTTACCCTCTACATCAGGACATTAGATGGAGTATAAACAAAAAGCGTTCACTTAGTTGTCAGTGTTTATGGCTAATCACTAACCCTAATCACTGCTAACGTCCTTCACCTTGTAAATGCCTGTATCAAACACCTTACCCTTTAGTAAGGTGTTTGATACAGAAAATTTACATCTTTGCTACCAGATGATGTCTTTAGAATCTTCTCAAAGTATTTGCAACCATCAGCAGAACAAGTACGTTTTCCCTGGTGCTCTATCACTTATCTGAATAATTACCAGAACTATAGCAAGTCCATTAGCTGATTCCCTTGCTGACCCGTACAGTAGATTATCTGGACTCCTGCTGTGCTGCAGTAAGCTCACATTTCACAAATATGTTCTTACTTGCCTTTTATCAGCTACTGCATTTCATCCTTATTGATTTTCAACTGCCCCTCATTCCAAGTGTTTTTAACTAGATTTCCTCCATTTCAGAGTTATCAATCTCAATTCAGTGCTCCTGTATTAATAGGCCTTTTTGTATTCCTTTCCCCCCAGACACGTTTGTGAAAGCTCTTCTTTCCTTATCGTGCTGGCTGTGGTTAATTTATTGTTGTCAATACCCTTAGCTTTATTCTCTGAAGCTTATTTGCAGTTCATCTTTCTTCAGTGTAAGGCTGCCTTGCCACTTTCTGCTGCATGTAGTGAAACTACAGAGCACAGGGTTATTATGATATTTAAGACAGAACTGTAATGCTTTCTGAGGCTTGTTTCCCTTTTTCCTCTCTTCTCTGCTACTAGCTTGTATTTTGAGATCCCCCTGTGCTGCTACCATCACCTGGAGGAAAAAGGGCAGAGAAAATTCCCTTTGCTAGATACTGGGCTGCTTCCTTTGCTGGGGTAGTGGAGGGTTTTTCTCTTGCATGCAGCCAATCTCAAGTGCTGCTGCCTGAGGATTAATCCAGGATCTCTTGGAAACCAAAACTTCAAATCATTCTTCAAATTAATTGTTGGTACCACACCACAGGAATTTCAGTGACTCATAAATCCTGTTATTTCAAAGTAAGGGAAGTACTTGAAAATATCACATGGAGCTTGAATGTTCTAGCCCATTTCACAGACCATGTTGTACTGATCGGGACACGTTACACCTCTTTGCTTGGATATTCATCTCCTGTTTCCTGTTCTAAAATGAAGTACAGTAAGTGAGATCTGTGAGTTTGCTGCCACCTTACTGCGTTTTTATATGCCAGACCAGAGTATTATGACTTTCTGGAAAGCAGCCATATGTCAAACAAAAAAGCAGTTGCAAAAAGGAAAAGTTAAGAAAAATGAAAAGATTGTAGCTAAAAGGAAGATATTATTTAGCTACCTTTGTACTTGCAAGCAACTTTGATATCAAATACACCAAAAGCAGAACAGGATGAACAGCAGAACAGCAACAAAAAAGGAAATTTAGTACAAATATTGGGAAAGATTGCTTTGATCTACTGACAAATTGTTGCTTATTTTCTGAAGCTTAGTAAGCCCCACTAGAACAATACCATTTCTTCCTGTTCTATCCTATCCTTATTGCTACTTCTGCAGCCAAATACACAGCTTGCTTTTTGCTAGCTAAGTTGCATCACACTGCTCTCTGCTATCTTTTGAGATGGTCAGAAGCCCATTTGGGATGAAACACCGACTCTCAGTATCTCTGCAATACTGATTATTTTTTTTTCTTTTCTGAGGGTGAGAAAAAAGATGCATTTAAAAAACAAACCTAAATTGGGAATACCTCCCTTGCTGTGAGGTGCTGGCACAGGTTGCCCAGAGAAGCTGTGGCTGCCCCATCCCTGGCAGTGTTCAAGGCCAGGCTGGACTGGGGCCTGGAGCAACCTGCTCTAGTGGAAGGTGTCCCTGCCTGTGGCAGGGGGTTGGAACTGGATGAGCTTTAAGGTCCTTTCCAACACAAACCATTCTATGATTCTATTTCTTAATTGCAGTAAGACTTCAAAGTTATCTTCTCTGCTGTAGGTTAGAATCATGTTTGAGAAGATCTGGCAGTGTTCTTTTGGGCATGTACAGTAGATTATCCAGATTTTTTATGTTCTTACAATTTTTAAGTTCTTCCATTTAAAAAAAGCTCTTGCACATTTTTGAGCCTTGAAAGCTCTTGGCACAGCTTAACAGCAATGACCTACTGAGCTACTCTGAAGAAAGACCAAAGGCTTCAGTTCATCACTTCAAAAGCAAACTGCTTTAAGCTCTTGTGTAACAAAGCAGCAGCAGTGAGGTACAGCAGCTCAAAAACCTTGCAGCGGCCTTACGCATAAAGACACTTCAACTTAGCCTGGGCATTCACCAGAGGTAGTCTGTCCTTAACTGGGACTTAAGACTGTTGCTCTCTTTCTTTGTTAAAGTAGTCATTCAAGAGAATGGTCATTAGGAATAAAAGATCAGGAGAAAAAGCACAGGTGACTTAAAAATTATTACTACTTTACATGTAAGGCAAAACCATTCACAGTCCTCTAAAACATGCCAAGGGATCCTTCAGGTTTATTAGCAATGCTTAATTCTGTACTTTTACCCTAAAATATACTCTTGCCAGGTTAGAATGCTGTTTTAATCTAACAAAAATTATAGGAACTTTAAAAGTCATGGTAGCTGGGTTGGAGAATCACTAAAGCTTCACGAATGAAACAGGGGAAAGTGTATATAGCGTGTAATAGGATGAGTTCATGGAGTGATGGAATTCATCTGACAAGCCACAAATGTATTTGTTTGTTGTTAAACTCCCTTTTGTAAACATTTATTTAACAACTTCTGTAAAGAGATGGGATTTATGCAAATACAGATTTTGGTATGGTCCTCAGTTCCTGTGTCAAAATCCAGGTAAGCTGAGTGAGCCCTGACAGATGTACCTGTCTTAGTTTGCTCTGGAGATCTCACTTGGAAACACATTCCATAAGAATTAAATGGAACTCTGGGCTAGTGTACCAGTATTTTGTTTGTGAGCTGCAGGAAGCCTGCCCTGGGTCACTACCAACAATAATAAAAACCAGATGCTTTATTTCATTTACAAAACAATCACCAGAAAAATTCATATAAACAAACCAGTATTGTAACATAACATCTACACTGAGCATGTGGACTGAGGCACCTGGATTTCTATGACACCTGCAGCACCCACACGTGGCCTATCATTCTAAAAGTTAAATTCATTCACACTATCTTAGCATTCTGGACCTTTGGTAGGAAGCACAGATATAGCAAAGTCTTAAGTAGGACCACAGGGTCCATAGCAAGAACTGAAAAGTTATCTATCTTCAAGTGTTAAAGGGACAAATCAATTTATTTATGTAGATCCTGGAGTAAACTTTTGCTTTTCTCTTGAGGTTTAGTAATTTTAAACCACTACTGGGAGGGCCCTGGTCAAGAACAAATGTTCTCTTCACCTGGCTTTGTACCCTTTCTAGAAAATTTCTGACCCCTGTTTTACAGCATCTAGGCAAAATATCACTAAAGCCAATATACACACCCATCAATTTTGACAGAATTTTGTTGTCTGGTTCTCAATTCACATACGTGTAGGGCATGATTTTACAATTGCTTGCAAAGTTTGATCAAAGAGGTGGCAAAACAGCAAACCACAAGCTCCTTATTCATGATGAATGGTTTCAAGGCTGCCCTCCCCTAACTGTATTACACTAATGTGTGCATTATGACCTGAAGCAGAACAGCTAACACTAGCTGAACTAGATCAGCTGGGACAGGTAACGGACTCCTGGGTGAGAGGAAGATGTAGCTGGGTAGAGACCACATAGGAGCCCTCTCTCCAAACACAGTTGTCAAAAGCTGCACCAAGTAAGAGGCAAATGACAAAGTGGTCCAACAACAAGCAGTCTGGCAGTGCAGCTGTTTCTTTCTAGCATTCTATCCACAGTAGACTCCGAATATCTAACTAAAGCACTCACACTTTTGACAAAGCCTTCTTAATATAGTTTTTGACCAGAATTTCACAGTACAGAATATAAAAGGGAACTTAAAATATTCATTAGTTCATTTCTTGGAACATAAAAGGTACATTCCAAAATAACCAAGAAACTATAAAATAGTGTTGTAATGTTTGTACCTTTGAGTTTATCACTGCAGAAGACATGGAGAAGAAACAAAAACTCAACTTTGTTTTCAGCTGGATTTACTCTATTTCATTATTCAATCACAAAGCGGTGGAGTGAGGTATCGGAGAAGTAACAAAACCATGTAATTTCAGAATAAACTTTAAAAGTTCTAAATATTTAAGAGTTCTAATGGTGGTGGCTTAAGAGGAATCTTTCCAATTGTAAACTTTTTTGCTTCAAATTGTTTCAAGTCTTCAGCTGACAGTTCGCTCTTTGGTGTAAATAACTTTTCTGATGAAGTATTGTTTGTGACTGCAGAAGGCGCTGACATTAAGGTCTGTCCAGAGTCACTGGCGGTCTGTCCAAATAGAGTACTGCCTGAATGTGAGGGAGAAGTTGCTACTGGTGCACTAAAATCTCCAAAGACTTTAGGTGGAGTGATGTTTGAAGAGCTCACAGCAGAAGTAGTGCCAAACCCTGAAAACCCAGAAGTTCCAAAACCACTAGTTTTTTCAGAAGTTTTAAATGAGAAGGAGGCTGCAGACGGAGCTGCTGGGCTGCCAAAACCAGCAGACTGGGATCCACTAAGAGAGGATGTCGCACCAAATGCAGGAGGATTACAACCACCAGAAGAGCTCCCAAAAGCAGAGGTGTTTCCAGACGATGCATTGACAAGACTGGAACTTGTTTTAAAGGAGAAACTGCTAACACTGCTACTGCTGCTGATCACAGGAAAGCCTGCAATTATGAAGTTGATACAAAAAAATGTTAGAATGAGCACATCTGTGGAACTAACCACTGCTGTATTTCAATAATGCAGAAGAAAAACTCAGTGTTTAACTGTTGGCTCTTAATGCGGGGACTTACTTGACAACCCAAAGCTCAACGACTGCTGTCCTCCAAATCCAAAGGCAGGCAACGATTGAGTGACTGTGTTCTTTAGTTCGGATAGCTTAAAAAATTACAAATATATAAATGAAAATAAGATTCCAAAACAGGGAAATGTCTTTCAATGAATACCTGAAGCAAAAATATAGTTGCCTAGTCCAACTTAATACAACTTAGACACTGAAGACTTCCATCACAATTGCATGCTCTTGCAGCGATCAACAAAATGCTCTGCGCCTATACACTGTTCTCTCTAAAACTCTCCAGAAACACAAACATATTACAGTTTATAGGCTTTTTCTGTCAGACAGTGACTCAAACACCAATTTGAGCTCTTGTTCCCATCTTTTACATATTTCAGCGAGTGTTTTATGACCGTATATCATTGCTTTGACTTACCTTGTTCTCTCACCTTGCTTCTTTCACCTTCAGCATTGAAAATACCAAGGCAGGATGATCATACTATTGAAACTTCAGGCACATCCTGCATATTCCACTTAAATCAACTTATTCTGTCTCCCTGGCTACTTAATACTGTCTTTAACCCCAGGATTCTCTTCTGACACATCTAGATTCATGAGAGTGTTATCACCTTCTCAGGACCAATGACTCTTTGTATCTCTGAATTTTACCCAGTTTCTCTCCCACCTAGCTTACCAATTTCTCATTCTCGCATTACCAAAACGCTCTATTTCTCCTAAGATGGCCTGGAGGACAATTCTGGTCTGGTCTGCTGATTATACCTTAGAATAGTCAAAATCAGCACATGGAAAAAATGGTGGGGTGGATATTAGCCTCTTACTGTACATCTACATGATCAGATCCCAACCTTAAGCTATGGTTGCTTTCATATGGCTTGCAATGATAGTATTTCAAACCTGGGGATGCAGCTGCTGCCTTGCTAACACGGAACCCTCCTGACTCACCGTTTTCCCTAGTTAACTAAAGGGTTTTACAATATCTGCCTGAAATTCATGAATTTCATAACTCCAGAGAAAGGTGGAGTTAAGACCCAAAACTGCATTCACAGACTTTCATGTTCACCTGGCTCAGGCAGTGCTAGAATATTCAGTCACGTTCCTATACCTACAAAATCACACAGATGGACAGACGGGGCAGTTTTCAAACTGCAGTTATTATTTTCTTATGTAATTCCTCCTTACACCTTTTCTACCTTCTCTAACGTTCCCAGGAGCATTCTAAGATTACTGTCAAGGTCTTCATGCCACCAGTCACCAAACACTTTCACACCAAGTGCTTTTTCACGGCTACAAGTACCAGAATATAACACATCGTAGCTGACATTTTCAGAACAGTTCATAGATTGACAGTGAATGTAGGAATTAGACACCGTCATGTCTCAGCTATTTAGGTGCAAACAAGGATGCCCTAGAAGAATCATGTATATGTGGTTGTAAAAGAGTATCCTGCAATCTTCAAAGCAATACCTACTACCTATTTCTATAGAGGCAGTAGAAGCATAGTTAAATACTTTGATTGTATGGAATATTTGCAAGTTTTCTTTATTAAAAACAAAGTGGCATATTCCAACTACCATGTCTTAGATATCTTTTTAGCAGAAATTAAAATGCAAATGCTAATTTGCAGGACAGTTTAGTAGGATGCGTCTAAAAAAACATGAATCTAAACCAACCACATTTGCCCAAGATTAATAAAAAGATGACATCAGGAACAGATATATTTTACCTTTCGTTAGGACTTACCAAGGCTGCTTTTGTTGATGCATTTAAAACTTTCAACTGGAGCAGCCGAGTTTTCCATTGGTCTGCTAACTGTTGGACAGAATTTATCTAAAAAGGGGGAAAAGAAAAGCATGTTTTTATTAGTGGTGAAGACTTAATAAAAAAGAAAATAAAGAGTGATCTGACAACTGAACTGAAAGAAATTTTCTAGAAATTTTGTTAAGCCAAGAAGACAAGATTTTTGCTTTCCTGAAACTTCAAGGTGAGGAGCTGCAATATTTGTTATATTAACATAGAAGTCTTTTAAATTCTCTTACTATTGCCCTTAAATCAACTTTCTTTACATAGCAGTATGATTACAAAAAGAATCTTGGGCTTTCTAAATCTAAGTTCTATCACTAGCTCTATTAGGCACTTGGGAAAAAAAAACCTCAACAACAAACCACACACTAAATATATAAGTTTTAAGTATATGTGAAGAAACTTTTCAATCCTTGCTTTATTTCTGGCCTGTACACTTATGTACTTGCTCATTAAGCTCACTTTCATAATATTGTAATTTAAACACTTTAATAGAACCAACCTTAAATTTTGCAAAGCTGAATATTTTAAGTCCTTAATTTAAATCAGCTCATTTCATGTAATCCAACTGACTAACGCACAGAATATATGCTACCAATAAATAGTGCCTATGTTTTGGTAACTATGATGAAAGTATTAAACAAGAAACTGGAATGTCTTAAAAATAACTTTCCAAGAATTCCTAATCTGAATTTCCTATATTTAAATTTATCAACACACCTTATTCAAAGCTTGGCCTAAATGAATTTTCCTTAAAAAATAAACAATAAAACATAAGAGTGCCCTAAATGCCTGTAAGAGTGGAACAAGTTATCTTTTTGCAAATAAATTCCTTAATTTTTCAAAAGAATCTTACATCACAAACATCAGTAATTCTTTTGTGTCTAGGCACATGCTGGAAGATCATGTTGCTTGGCATCAGCTCTTGCACAACAGACTGGAAAATTTAGATTCTGACCCAGCTTAAGAATAGAAACATGCTTTGTACAAGACAAGTACTTAAAACACTTTGCAACAAAACTGTATCATACAGTTTTCAACTACACATTGAGACTTGCATTTAGTGCTTCAATGAGACCAAAAATTTCTGCTAACAGCCAGGCAGAGTGTACTGTTAAATCACTGCAGTTCATTTTAATTGAAGGTTTGTTGTTGGGTTGGTTTTTTTTAGCTTTATCTCCTGTCTCTGAAAATGCAATTTGGATAATTCTAAACACATGAAGCAAGAGTGGTGACAACAGCAATTCCTTCTGTAATACAGAACCATGGAAAAGAGGAAAGAGTGCATTGAAGCTTGAGTTAGTTTGTACTTTCATCTATTAAGCAGCCTAATTCCTTCCCTAGCACAACATTAAACTCTGCTAGCTTCCTTGATATTGATGGGACTATGCGGGAGGAACAATATGTATAAATTTAAATACACTTATTTAAAAACATACATGTTACTTCTTCTCTAGAAATGTTTATACCACCATTAAAGAATTATCTATTTTCCACATTAATCTCCTGCAACAAAGGTATGTAAAATAACAAGATCAAATAAACTTCCCTGTGTTCTACCTACAGCACTATATAACCAGCTGTAACAATCAAACTAACAGCACATGCAGTATTAAACTTTTGAGACAGTATTCAAGTGACTACAAATAATACACAAAAGCAGGAACATGACTAGGTCAAGCAATGTCTAGACTGAGAAAAGACCACACACTTATCTGAAACTAGCTAAAAGTCTATTGCCACCACTTCCTGTAGAGCTGATGTGTCAAGACACTAGGCCACCAGTTTTAGAAGCTCAGATCTGACAGTTTGAGCTTGTGCTGTCAGACAGAAATAGGAAGTTATGGTACAGCATACAGACTAGCAGCTATTTTCGCATTCTATTTGGTGCTCAGTAATTTAAAAACATTTTGGCATTCTCATAATCTGCTAGAGTTTGGTAATTAAATGAGTCGAGATTTGCCACTTGAACAGTAACAAGTCCTACCCCAAAATGTGTCTACACAAGTCAGCATTTTTAAAATACTTACATAGTTTTGAATGTTATTGTTTGCTCTGCAGTTATAATACTCCAGATGCAACTCTTCTGGCGAGAAATCTTGAAAGCCTGTAAGAAAAGGATAATCAAAAACCTCTCCAAGAAAATACTGAGGGCAGTTCCTCAATAGGTATGAAGAAATATGCCATGGTACATTATCTGTAATAAGTCAGTCACAGCTAGGGACACAAAAAGGATGTATTACAGAACCTCAAATATGTGAATGTCCAAAACGAGCTTGCCATAATCCAACATTCTTTTCTGTTTTACCACAAAGCCAATCACCACCTTGCAAATGGTTCTGCAGAGGTACAACAGTGTGGACAAAAAAAATCCTAAACAGCAGCAATACATAGCAACACTAAAAATATTACCTGAGACATTCAGCTTTTCTTTCACTGGTGAATACGACGAAAATATCCACTGTCCTGAAGATTCCCAAGTTTCCATGTCTTTCACTACACTTTCACTAGAAAACAAAATAAAAACACAGATGCAGGTGAAAATATATGGTCAAAACAATACCACCAGAAGCAACTGCCTGGTTTAAATCCAAAGCCAGATTCAAATACCTGCTGCCATGAAAATTAATGAAGAAAGACACTAGTGGGAATGAACAAGAGAAGTACTCAGTTGTTTGTAGGAAAAAAAAAAAGCACTTATGTGGCAAGATACATAAATGTCCCTACAAAGCATTTTCTTTATCATCTGACTGCAAGTAAATCAAACAGCGCCTTCAAAGAAGAAAAAATAAATCCCAAAACAGGCAATGTATTTTTAGTTCTTGTATGGCAGATGATGTCACAGAATTTCCCTGAAGCTGTAAATCACAACAGAATTTAAAACCTTCTCAATACTGGTTGATTTTACAATATAGAGGAGTGTGCACATTATTAAATAGCAAAAATCAGGGAAGAAAAAAGGGAAAGTGATGCATTCTATGCAAGTTTTTAGAAAAGAATCGGAAGTGTAATAATCCAGACATTGCAAAATAGAAGCTACATCAGCAAAAGTAAATCCAAATGTAAACAACAAGGAATGGTTGAAAAACTGAACTGGACAAGCAGATGGCTACACAGTAACAAAGATTCTAAGTATTTTGGATGTTTGTAACACAACATACATTCATGTTTGAGAAAGTGAATAAGTAACCTGTTAAGCATTTTCTTAATGTATCTTAAAATACAATGGAAAGTGGTTCCAAAACCTTGCTTCTTCAGGAAATCAGCAACACTGCTTGTTGCTCCTCATCACCTGCTCTGTAATCATCTTGAACCTCCCAGTCACTCTCAATTAACTCAAAAATAGATGCATGGGAAACCAGGTTTCAATAGTTTTACTAATGGCAGAACAATTTGTTATCTTAATTGTCAGGAAAACTAAGATAAATCGTTCACTTTCTCAGAGTGTTGTGCTTTGTTTTTTTAATGGTTGAGATGCTGTCCAAGGGGCTCCGACCCCTTCTTTTTAAGTACTGACATCTTTGTTTCCTTCCTTATCTTCCTGCCCACAACTTAAACACCATGCCACCTTAGTAATATGCAGTTGTCCAGCTGCCCAATCCAGGTTCAAAACAAGGATTGCTTTCTTCCCACGCCAGCATAACTCAAGAGAACCAAACGGAGCAATGTTTTCTATGGTTCTTTTTACACATCCCACTTTCTTCCTCACAATCATGTCCTCTACACATACTATTCCTAATAAGTCAGTAAGCTTTCAAACTGCTCATTATAAATGTTTTTAGTAAGACAGGACTATAACTTACAGAAGTCTCTCCTCTTCATCTTTGTAGCCATCAGCAATGTTTTGACTGTTGACTAATACAGAAAATCTGTTCTGTGAAAAGTCCCCATTTCCGCTGCTGCCCCCTGATGATCCAAAGCCAGAGGAGGCAGAAAGTCCTCTTCCATAATCTCTGCTGCCACCCCACACATTAGACTTAAAGGTAGATGGCTGGATAACATTGGTGTGTCTCTGGTTAGCGCTACCCCATCCTCCTCTGCTTGTACCTTCCAATTAAAAGAGAAACAAACAACAGAAATTAAAAATCATTAAGGTATTAAGCAATATAACATCAACAAAAACTGTGAGTATAATTATTTTTATGCTGGCAATCAGATGCTTGAAAGGAAAAAGTAGGTTATTTCCTAATGAGTTAACCTGATTATTAAGTAAGCTTAACGTAGTGCATTACCCTGGTTAGTTCTGGTATCAGAAGTAAAGAATCATCACCATACCATCACCTCACATCACCATACCAACAACACGGGGCACTGCAGAAAAGAGACTATTTCAGTTTCGCTTATGTTGTTCCATAAAGTAACTACCCCAGAAGGAAAAGACTGAATTTAACTCACAGTACCTTTACAGTAAGGGCTCCTGCCTGCATTGTTACAGCTGAAGCTCTGCGCATAGCTAAGACCTCCCAAGTTAAGTTTTGAGACCCTGGACCCATTTGTGTGACAGACAATTCCTGCTCCTCCTTCAGCGGGTGATGAGCAACGGCAGCCCTGTTACTGTCCTGACACGACTGTATCCCTCTACTCCCCATCACGCCTCTCGCGTACCAAAAGCTTCCAAAGGCGCGTATCCCATTCGAACTAAGCTACCCTTCAAAGGGTACAAGGCGCAGGTGCTGTTCCTATCAGCGAAGTTTCCGGAGTTACTGGCCTATTTCCTCCGTTCCCGTGGCACAACTTGCGGTACCTCCGCCAGAACCCAACCCCACAAGCGGCCCCGCAGGCACTACCGCCGACAGCTCAGGCCAAGAGCCGCAAGACCGGGGCCGCTTCCAGGCTCCGCCAGCCGCACGGAGCCCCGCAGCAGGCCCCGGGGGCCGAGCACTGAGCCCTCAGCAAGTACCTCAGTCCCCGCACCGGGCCAGGCCGGCGGCTGCAGGCCTCTGCAGGCCGCCGCGTTCGGGAGTACCTTGGTAGGAGGTCGCGGAGGGCCCGTATCGTACGCCGCCGCGAGGATGCTCGTTCCAGCACCTCTCCCCGAAGCGGCAGCGGCCCTGCAGGAAGAACTGACAGATGGCCATGAAGGCCCCACCGCCAAACAGCGCCGCACGGACGTCAGAAGATGGCGCCGAAGGGGGAGGAGGCAGCGTCCCGGCCGCCGCCCCGGGCAACTGGCGTCACAGCAGGCACGGCAGCCTCGGCGCGGTCCGAGGGAACGTGTGAGGCCCGCCGGCAGCCTGTGGGACACGTATATCGGTGCACATGGCGGTACAGGCCCGGTCTGGGGCACGAACAGCTCAGACACCGAACCGGATCTAACCATGGTGGATGGAAGCTGTGGCGTGGTAAATGCCATGGGGAAAATCCTCACGGAACTAGCAGTGTACGTGAAGGCGAGCACCGAGGTTGAGCCGTTTATGAGCAAACGGCCCTGCCACCGGGAGTACCCCTTGTTCTATCAACAAGGTACGGTTCAACCATCTGCTCCTCCGTTGTAGGTGGAAGCTTTTCAGTAGCTTGAAAACAAAGTCAGAGGGGGCATCACAATTTTAAAAGCATCTACGAAAGAACATAGAGCCTGTACACTCTGAGAAGTACACAGTTGACTCCAGCTGCTTGTTACAGGAGTGACACCTTTGTTTTGTGGCTCCGAAAAATGGAAAGGGGGGGGGGGAATGACAACATTCACTTTCTCCTGAATAAAGAACTGAGTTGCAGGAACTGATACCAAGCCATGAGTGCATCTGCTACTTCCTGTAGATGCAGACTTGTTAGGATAAAGGAAGAAAACCAAGAGGCTGTCTACAAAGCAGCACTGACTTTGAAAACTGGATTTTATACTACAAATGGGCACATGGAGGATCTTCAGAAATAAACCAGGCTAAAAATCCACACCACCAGCAATGCACAAGGTATAGGTAGGTAAGCACCAGCTTTTTAAGTTCACTCGTCTCATAGAAAATGAGCAAAATTAGCAAATCGGAAGAGAGGTGACAAAATCAGGGTGAAGATACTAAGCTAGCATGGGCGCAGGACAGACATACATACACTGTATAGTCTTCCACGAGCTGGAAGATGTACACAGTATTGACACCCACAGCTGGACAAGCTGAACTTACACACTGGAGGAAAGTTACTACTCTGTTGGCTGCAAACATCTACAGAACTATATGCTTACAAACCAGACATTAATAACCATGTGCAACTTTAGAAGACTTCTAGAAAATATCTTTAATGACTTGGTTCATGCCATTTTAAAAACAGTCATTTTCAAGAAGAAAAATCAATACATTTGTTGTATTGACTTTGCTTTCCCATTCCTATTCCCATCTTTAGTCATAGCTTGGCATTCACAGTATGTACAGTCTGATACCTGGGAAGATATATTGAAAATTAATCCCAAGTTTCCAACTTGCTAATTATAGTGCACAATTATTGTGGACTTCCCCACCGTCCCCTTACCTCAGGACAATAAAAAAAAAACAAGTCTTTCCGTGAAAGCCCCCCAAAATGCCAGAGGTCATTAGCGAAGTGTTTATCTAATCTATATATATGGCCTGTCTAACTTAAAAAAAAATATCAATAAGCAGTCATGCAAATGATGGAAGTCAGTCACTGGAAGAGGGCCAGCTGTCATGATCTAGAGGGCTGCATAACCTATCCCCATGCACTGTGGGAATCATTTATTATACTGCTGTCCTTGGTCTTTCCTGAGGAAAAAATAAAAAATCTTCATTGCATCCTAGTAAGATTTCGGCAGGTAGGTATAAATGAGAGGATTCTTTGCTCATCATTTCTCATGACCCAAGCTGCATTTACTCACCTTTATTAAATGAAGAAGTCTCCGCAACTGAGCTCAGTAAAGTGTCATTTAACCAGAAATCTTATCTTCATCAGATGCTTTGAGTTTTTCTGAATAATTGGACTGGGTCTATTTTTGACAAGGCCACACACAGTTCTTTTACAGGAATATGCCATACGATCTCAGCTAGATAAGCTGATTCTCAAAACACATCCCCGTCTCTTAAAACAGACAAGAAAATGGGCATGACAAAAATCCATGTAATACAATACGCTGTATATACAAATTGAAAGACTGCAGCTCAGTTTTTCCTATTACTCAGTTTAACAAAATTCAGTAAAACATGGAAGCAAAGCACCACTAGCCATCTTTCCCCAAGTCCTTGAAGAATGTCTCAGCATCGCCTATGGGTCTTCAAGTCTCTAAAGTTTCTTCATTTGCCCCACAAGTGTCTACAACACAGATTAAACAACTTGTCACTGGGAAAGCACGGACTTTGGAGTTAGCTATCCACTTGTCTGTTTCAGTATTATATTCAAGAATGTGCCCTAATCGACCAACACCCTGAAAACCAGCCAGGACATAGACTACAGATCCCACAGCAGCACACTTCACTGTTACACCTTTCCATGGCATTGGAGACACCATCTTCCATTCATTCATCTTGATATCGTAATATTCTACATTATCAAGGCCACCTACAAAGCAATGAAATAGATAATTGCTTATTACATCATACCATGGACTGAACTAGAGCATAAAAAAAACCCTAAGTCAAATAATTTGTATTTTCAAGGTTTAGATTAAAAGGTACAGGTTTCTAAACTACAGTTTTACCCTTTTATAAATACAGAAACAGAGAAAAATAAAAAGAAGACTAAAAGCGAGATGTAACAAATTTCACATTGTATGCTTTCTAGAGATTCTAACATTACTTCATGAACAGAAGAACTACAATACCAAATTCCTTTTGGATTTGTGGCTAGTGACTAAAACTCAGGAATCCACCCAAAACTTCCCTATAGTGAGAGCATTTTATTCTAGAGGGGTCACCACTACCCTTTACCTAAATTTGGTCATTTACTGATACAGGATGTCTCTCTTCATTAGGATATTAAAATCAGCCAAGTTTAAAAGCCCAAGTCCTTTTGAAAAGGGCCAAGAGAATCAGAAGTTATTAGGGAAGAGTAGATTTTATGACTAAGATTTACTTCTTTAGGAAACAGGGTATTAATATCTACAAACATCCTGTTACCCCTATTTAACAATTGTAATAAGGGTCACAGTTTTCATTTTCAGTCCTGAATTCTTAGATCTGAGAGATTAAGAAAACTTTATATCATGTTAAGAGGTACAAATATTTTGCCTCAGATATGACTCTTCTCCATATATTACAGTAAGAACAATTAATCAGGCTACAGAATAAGAACTGCAAAATAATAACTTTAACTTATTTGCTTATTGTACACACTTCTGAAATGAGCATTCGGTGAATAACTTAACATTTAACAAAATGGCAGCTCTGGCTATAAGTGATTAATATAATGTTTGCAAAAAAAAAACCTCCTGATTTTTTGCATCAGAAATCAATCATTCTGGAGTAGTTTTAATAGCTAATTAAAATACAAGAGATATTCTAAAATAGTATTAATCTGAAATCAAATATTCCAATTACCATAAATGGTAGTTAATAAACCTCATAGCTGAGAACTTTCCATTTCAAAAAAGCACTTCAGAAACCCTATGTAATTAAAATTCAGTTCTCCTGGGAAATAAAATATTATTCTAGTTTTAAAGGCAAGGAGAAACAGGCAGATCATAAATGACTTGCTAATGACAGTAAGTCATATTTCAAAGCTAAGGCAGTCAAAGAAGTTTTCACTTTTTCACTGCTTTAAAATGGCTGACTAGCTTTAAGCCTTTAGACTGAAGTACCCAAAATAATAGCTACACCTGTCTCAAAAAGAATGCTGAAAGCTCTCAAAATACATGATGAATAAAAAATTTAAAAAAAAATCAATCTTTTCTCAGATGACTGGTTTAGCCATATTAACTACTGCAGAACTGGGCTACAGTCTGGGTGTGTACCTGGGTTTGGGAGTACTGTCATTAGTAAAAAGAGTGAAAAATAAGCAAGTAAAGCAGGAAGCTGCAAGAAAGAAGGCAACAATGGTGTCACAACAAGAGGACATGTTTTATGGTACTGCTCAAAGTTTTTCAGCTGAACAGAGCAGAATGAATGCTTTGTAGAAGAAAAAAAGGCCCCCATGAAACCTAGTGTGACTAGCTAGAGAACTGGCAGAATTCAAGTACCTAAGCCATTTTGTCCACCCACAGCAAATATTTTGTCCTTCACAAACACCAGACCATGATTCTTTCTGGCTTCAATCATTGGACATAGCTCAGTCCACCTAGGGAAAAAGAAAACCAAACAGGCAAACTCACTATACAGTTTCTAGTAAATAAGTATAAAGTAAATAAATAAAACCTAGCATTAGGAAAATAAATACAGAAAAAAAGCTGCTTAAGAAAAACTGCCTTTTAAGTGAAACTACAGATAACTTGTTTATTACAGCTTAACTCAGCAAAAGTCCTTACCACATATAATTTTTCATCCATACTTTAGTTATTTACAGAGCAAGTAAAGCCACAAGTGACCAAAAATAATCAGAATTAATACTTACGTTTCGGTGGCTGGATCATAGACTTCACAGGAATTTAGGACTCTTCCAGATACATTGTTTCCCAAGCTTCCTCCACACACGTAAATGAGACCATTCGCCTCCACCATCCCATGGCTGCATCGCTGAGTCAGCATGCTGGGCTTTGTGTGCCAGCTTTCTGTTCTCGTGTCATAGCATTCAAATAAATACAGTGCAGAATTTCCTTAAAAAAACAGAAACCCACCAAAGTGGCATTAATTTTTATGGCTGTCTTTCAAGAGAAGAGTCTAACAGTAATTTATTTGTTGAAAAGGGAAAGCTGCTTTCCCACCTCCAAAAGCAAAAGTAACCAACTTGAAACTTGGGGCTATTCAGAAATTGCCTACTTGTAATTCTTTGGACTCTTTTGTTGCAAAATATGCAAGTAAGTTTATAAAACTGCTATTTGTGTTTAAAACCAGAAACAAATGATGGGGGTTTTGTTTGGGCTTTTTTTTTTTTTTTTTGGGGGGGGGGGGGGGAAGGAATAAACACTGAACAAAAATGTATATAAATTACTAATCATTTGTCGTAATCTCCTCCTGCTCTCACTACTTAGAAATATGTTGAATTTTCAGATGTGAAGATGAAACCAGCCTTATAAACTTAGCACAGATTCACGTAAGTCTTTTTTCTCTAAGCAGTG
The DNA here is from genome assembly GCF_028554395.1 of Pezoporus wallicus. Lineage (NCBI taxonomy): Eukaryota > Metazoa > Chordata > Aves > Psittaciformes > Psittacidae > Pezoporus > Pezoporus wallicus. Next base: position 1,151,098 of record NW_026641900.1, on the reverse strand, counting down.
TGACTTGCCCAATTCCCTGCATACTTGTTGCCTCTGGAACTTGATTATGTTGTAACCCACTCCTGAATTATTAGCAACCACAAGACAGCTACCCCTCACCATGTTACATTCTTCCTGGGGACTAGCAGATAGTATTTTCTGGAAGTGCAAGGTCTGTGTACTACTTCCTCAAGGGCAAATAAAGCTATTACTGAAATAAAGTTTTTCTAGTGAAGTTAGATGGGAACTGAAAGACTCATGCTTATGAATCGTAACCAAAGCAGAGAAGGATGGATACAACTTTCTCAGAAAACAACTTCTCCCCTTTTGTTTCAATAGATATATTCATCTAGAACAGTTAAAGGTGCCTTTCTTTGCAATTCTTTTTCCTTGGCTTTCTACTTCTAAAAATCTAACTGTGTCACACTAGCAGCACTCACAGCTGGGGATTTGAGCCCTCAAAACAATACTACATTTCTAGATCCAAAACCAGGAGCAGACTTCTATAAACTGCATTTGTTTACTCCTACCATGTAATTCTCAGTATCATGAAGAACCGTATCAAGTGGGACATATTTTTTCCTTGATGTAAATACACATCCTTATTGCTCTGAAACTGTAGAATCTCTCATCCATGGGAAGTAACAGCAGAACTGTCTTTAATGTCTTTTTTTTAAAAAGGTAAAAGATTCCATTTTCAGTATGTTGTCAGTATAATGTTAAATATTGTTTTCCTGCACCTAAATACAGTGGAAGAATTTAGTATGTTTAACTTCCAAACTCTGCTTGCTATTGCAAATAAAACAGTACCCCCAAGAGTTCAAAAAGGGGAACTGAGCCCTGTTTTCTGTAGTGGACTAGCACAGTAATTAGTTTTCCAAACTCCTCAATCAGTGCAGAAAGCATGCAATTTTTAGATTCCTCTACAGCTAAACACACTGCAGCATTTTCTCAAAATAATGGTTTCACATAATTGCATGCTCCAAAGCAGAAAATGCTAGATTTGGCATAGACACACTTTTCCAAAAAAGCAGTGTTCACTGGGTTCCAAAGAAGAAAAGAGTACAGGCAAAATAAACTCCATTATTAATTTTTAGCTTTTACTATTCTGTCTTGAATAATATCTATGGGAAGCAAAGGGACAGTATGCAGTTATGCAATGGTAAATTTAAAAGAAAACTCCTAAATTAAAACTTCCATTATAGTTGTATTAACTAATTACAATGTATTAGAAAATAAACTATACAATCAAAGTTTGTATCATACTCCCTCCTGAGCTGACATGGGAAACTACAAGATTTAGCAGACTGTAGTGTTTCAAGTTTGCCCATGAAAGCCTAATTTAATGGGAAAGGTGCCATTTCACAGTTATGACACTAGGTGGCGGGTAGGAACTGCCTAATCTGCTGCTAAATTAACCCTTCAAAAGTATTTTAGGAGTCAGCTAACATTACCTAAATGTCATAACTTCCCATTAAGTGATTCAATCTTAAGCATCGATTATGACCTCTTTTCATCTTCTCACCTCCCTCTGCAGCAAGGCAGAACTCAAAAGGACCTAACAGAAAATTTCTCCTGGCTCTAGGTTTTGTGTTGACTTCCTTTTTTCTCCCTGCAGAACACAGCTTTTTTTAAAGCTCTGTATTTTTTGGATATAGCATACCTACATTCCAACTTTTGATTTGCTTGTATCAGATCTAGACAAAACAAATTTTAAAATGTTGCTGTAACACCCAGCAACACCCGTCTTTTTTTGGAGGAAAAACCCTAAAGGTCTTTTTTTTTTTTTACTAATATCTAAAGAAAGTCATTTTCCTTCATTTACTGAAGCAGACTAACTGGATAACAAACTATCAGATGATAATATCTGTCATTTGACCAAAAACTGACAAATTCCTTCACAGGGCCATGTACCATTTCACTACAAAAAGCACAGTGCTAAAAGCTCCCCCCCGCCCGCTTAAAAAAGGCCTCATCAGGCCCAACATATGTTGTAAACAACAAATGCCATTGCCAAAATGCAGCTATTCTGGTCATACATCACAGAAAACATTAAACCACGCTGAGTTCTGTGCATTTATAGAAGTAAAGCTAAGAGCTGAGCGGGACTGCCAAAATCTATTTCCCTGTCCCTAGTTAACTTTCCAAAGAGTTGCAGTGTACTTGATGCTTAATGTAAATTTTAATCATTTCAATCAGTGAAACCATTTTAAAAACATAACAGAAATAGGTTATTGGATTGTGGGGAGGATAAAAATCTTAAATATAGAAAAATAAACTCATTAGGCTAACATGGCAACGTGCAGCTTCTTTTCAACAGTCATGCAAAAACCAGAAAAATTTCCAGGTCTTTGTGCCTTTTTTTATTTTTTTGGTTTGTTTTAAAGATTTTTAGTGTCTTACCCACTTCTGAACCACCAGATGTATAAATTTTGCCCTCAGCAGCACAGGCTGCAAGGCTATCTCGAGGTGTTGGAGGTCCTAGCTTGGAATACCAGCTATCCTTCACCACATTGTAGCAGTCCATTCGCTTTATAGGGAAGAGCTGGGAACCACCCAAAATATAAACTACGTTGTCCCAGAAGACACAAGCTGCATCCCTGCGCTTTTCAAAGGGACATCGGATGTCTGTCCAGCTGTAATCCTGCATTACAAAGAACAAGTAATGTCTAATAGATTATAACACTTACCTGCACAGCGAGTGTTTTCAAACAGAGCTTTTCATAGAGATTTAGATACGTTCAGTTTTAAAGTTCCTTGTCAAAACACACATGAATACTGTTTATTGAAGAATACTCCTCAGGCGTACTCTTGAAAAAAATCTCTTAGACACAGACATAGTTAGCTGCAACAAACCATGACATTATGCATTTCTATTCCCTCATTCCCTGTGTGCACCCGGTACAGCTTCCCTGAAAAACAGGGTTTTTTCCCCCAACAGAACTGACCTCCTGCTGCTATCATGTCAGAAACAATGCATGTGATCAGTGAAGTTAGGACTGCATTTTGTTTTATAGGAATGGAAAAAAGACATCTTTACACATAGTAACAGATTCTTTCTAAAGAATAAAATAAAATACAGAATGCACCAAACAAAGGCGATGGAAAAAAAAGATAATATCCAAATTGACAAGCAACTCAGTTAAAAAGCTCTGATACATACTTTATTACCATGACAACTAGAAGCTTATTTACAGAATTTACAAAACACAAATGATCTATAGCTATCCACAGTTGATAGCATAAGAAATAGGGCAATGCTCCATCACAAATATTGGCAGTCATGTTGCCTAGAAACTGAATCTTGCTTGGATTGGCAAGATCAGCAAGCATCAAATATGGGCAGTAACGCTACCCAAAACCGTAAGAACACCAAAGTCAGCAACTGATGGCAGACCAGGATAGATTACAGCACAAGAAACACTTCTTGAGTAACAGCATCTCACATATTCCATGAGCACAGCTTGTGGTCCTGTACTGAATAGGAAAGTATGGGACCTTAACTGTTATCTGTGCCACCTCAAGATAGTCTAGCTCAACCTGCTGAATGACCTTCATTGGAATGATTCACACAAGACGTTACATCATTACATTTTCTTAGCAAGGACATACTTCAAACACCTTAGTCAATGAGGAAGAACAGCGACTCCTACATGGGGGTTCAAAGAAAGAGAGGCAGAGCATGTTATAGTCCAAAACATCTTACAATCTTTTCTTGTAGCATCCCCCATATCAAGAAGAGCTGGCAGGTGCATGTGGCCCTTTATGGTGAGAAACAGGTCCTGGGGCATCCTAGAAAGGAAAGCCATACTACAGCATGGCAAAATAAATAGCTGCATAAATCTTAAGAAAATGTCTTAGTGCATTGTGCAAGATCAACATAATTCTAGCTCAAACTTCTGGCACTTTTACAAAAAATCCCGTTGTTTATTGTTATAAAGGGCTGTGATCTGACCCACTTATGGCTTCAGTTCATAGCTACCATTTCATCCACACCTTTATCAAATAAAAAGCCATAACCTGAGCATACTCGGCAGTATCCTCCTCTTTCAGCAGGAAGCAGTTTAGGTCATTCTCTCGTAATGCTCTTCAGTGCTAGCCTGCACCACATAGAACTGATTTCAGTTTATGCATTTTACACACTTAAGAATTATGCTGAAGAGTTGCTTTACGCCACAGTGAAGATCCATACAGCCCTGGGCAGGGGCAAACCTCATTTCTTGGGGGCGAGTAGGGAAAAGAAAGCCCAAGATAAGCATGTGGTGACACTTTCCTTGCTGATCTTTGTTTTCAACAAATAGTGGTGCAAGACACCAGAGGCAGAAGCGGTACCTTTGCATTTAATAGTTTTTGAAAGGTTTTTTTTTTTCCTCTTTCATTGATTTAATCACTTATTAAAACTGTCTGACCTCCTACAGGCACAAGACCTTGTGACAAGAATGGCACATGTAATCATGGGCCACATGAAAAAGTACCTCCATCTGCTCAAGACTTTTCCGTCATTTTCACCTGATACCTGCTCTTTCAAGTTTGTCAGGGAGAACAGCAGACGTATGTAGCATGGACAGCCTCCCCACTACTAGCTTATTGACTACAGCTCTTTCCTCATAAAAGGTATGCCCATTCCCTTATTCATTAAGAGATATCATTGGTAGGCATCTGTTACTTGCTGAATTGTCCACTTAAGAAGTTAAAACTTGCAGCCATTTCTGGTCCCTAGAGACAGCAGTTTCAAGAAAATAAGAATATTGCTGCCTCAAAAATCCCAGAAAGTCATGTATAAATTTTTATCAAGAATTCATAAAACTGAAAGTATTTTATTGGAGGGGGGGGGTGGGAAAGAAGCTAAAAAAAAAATCTGTGGAAAATTCTACAAGAAACTGCTTCCTACCACTGTTAATAAAACATCTAGGATTTCTACTAGAGTTCTGAAAACATCTCTACTCAAAATAGTGCCAGATTAGGTTGCTCCACAAGTTTTATGCCCGTCTGCATCTGTCCTGTTGCTCTCTTGATGAAGTAATCAATAGAAATCAACAGATTTCTATTCAGTAGAAATATCAGTTACAGTGCAACAAAGACAACAAATAGAGACTTAAAATAGTACTGCTAATAGCCTTAACAAATAACACACAGTATCCAATTCATTCTTATTTAAAGAATCCTTTCTGACAACAGGGAAATGAAGAACAGCATTAGAAACTATTTCTGTGTGCAACACAATTAGTGAAAATTAAAGTTGTTTGCACTAGGTTTTACAATATTTTAATTATTGACATTTATATCATTACAACTGAGAAAATACTTTCAGGAAAAAACATAACCATCGTTTTGAGCTGTTTCTTTAGCTGATATATTAATTAAGTTATTGAATTTAATTAAAATCAGAAGTGAAGGAATAGGTTACTATTCAACCAGTTCAACAGAAACCAAACTAAATGTTAATTCTTCCCTAAGGTCCTAACCTTGCAAAAGTACATACACAGCCTTGATTTTCTGCTCTGTAACACTATCATGTTTTGATAAGACTAATTAAAGCAAGTTAAACATGGTATAGTCTGAAGCATTGGAGCCTTCAATCCCACATGTATTTTACACGCACACTATACTAATTCAACAGGGGTTCTGTATCCTTGGTTTGTTGCATTTAAGAAGACACTGTCACAGTTAATTAAAGATCAAACTCAGATACATGAGCAAAACATCAGAAAAAGACCTTTAAATAGCTTAGAGTTGGAAATGAAGTGAAAGCTATTCAACAACACATGACAGGCTAGCTAAGAATATCCAAGAAAGCATACAAACACACTAGGAAAACATTCAAGGAAGACATGCTTGTTAGAATCAAGATCTCCAATTACCTACTTTTTTCCTTTCCCTCTCCTGCCCCCCCCCCCCCCCCCCCATCTATATGAAAAGCTATAAAGCTTGATCAGAGGCAGTGCTGCAAGATTTCTTCCAAACTGCATTCTTTTTTGGTGTTATGTGTGGACAAGTAGTCCACGAAAAAATTAAGCTATTTTACTCTATGCTTTAATGGAGACTTACATAGATACGACTTTTTGTCCACAAAACAGATTACTTTGCAATATAATATTTTAGGTCTGACTGAAGATCACCTAACTACATATGTAATTTTCTTTTCGGTTGCAAGTCTTTACCTGTCACTCCCATTAAGCATGCATTGAGATTATTAGTTTTCAAACAATATTATATTTTCAGAAAATACATGGTGACAACCGGGAAGGGAGAAATTATGTTAGTTTATAAAGAGCGATTAAGCAAACCCCCCATCTTTTGAGTTCTGACCACCACTGACATTAGGCACTTACAGAATTTAACTTATCAGTTAGGTTGGTAAAGAGACCACATGCACACTACACTGATAATACTGCTGCCAATTAGTGACTGGGATAATAAGTCTCAAAGCTAGTTTCCATCCTGCCTAAAATTAGCTTTGCTCCAAAATAAGTAAATGGAGAGTAAGAGAAAGAATCTTTGATCTGATTTCTTTCTAATAAAAGAAAGGTCAGAGCATACTGGGTGAATTACAACTTGTTAAAATGCCAAAACCAACTGTGTGAAAAGGATAAATAACCTGATCAAAGGTTTCCCCAACTCAGACCTTGGAAAGGAGAGAATTATCTGCTCTGTTACCCTCACCTCCTCACCCCCAGCTGGAGTACTGTTTATCTTACTCAAGTATGTGCATGAAGAAAAAAAGGTGGTGATTATTTAGAAATTTGTAATTCCCAATAAAAATACACATTCAATGTTTCTCAAACTAAGTCAGCAAAGCTGTTAGTTTTTTTTTCCTCCAGACTTGAAGGGTGCTCAAAAGTGGCTTCAATTTTATCTTACATAAAGGGAATAGGAAAGATGAGTTTAAAACACATCCCAAGGGCTCATTCATTCTGAATTCAATTTGACAGGGCTCACATTGACTATAAAGTTCACACAGGTAACACACAAAACTGTTTGAAGTTACAAAGAGCACTTACTATGCTGAGTTAGGACAACAAGAATTTCTGCAACAAAATTTTACATATATGTGATCCCATAACTTGAGAGCACTGATGTTTATGTAGCAACTTTTTTTTCTGTACTACTGCATGTGCTTGCCTGGTAAAACAGGGCAGGGATAATACTTCTGCATGCAGCTAATGTTTCTAGAACATCTAGTCTGCATAGTTGAAATATACACCATGCCTGTGGCTTGATCTTATTCAGGAAACATGGAAAAAAGTTTCAGGCAAAGCTTGCTTGCTCTACATTAGCCATCTCTTTTTTTTGTTGTTGCTGTAGAAATTCACTCTTTTCCACTTACATAATACTTATCTCCCAGTTCTTCTCCTTACATACTTTTAGGAAGAAACAGAATTGTGAACCATTGGGATTTAGAAGTGGTTGCATATTTATAACAAATGTACTGAAAAGCCACCTTACACTCTAAAACTGGGTTCTACACTAACATACAAGCCAATAATTTGTGCTAAAAAAGAAACTGCTTTGAGTTGTTCTCTGAACACATACATGCATGCACATGCTTACAGACTTTCATATGTTCCTATGCGATTGCTTGATGTTTCAGTGGCCTTTTATTTATTTCCAGCTGTGGGATGCACATACCAATCAATCAATTCTCAAATCAGATTTATCAGAACTCTGTACCTAATATTGCCAATAAACAAACACATAACCATTCTATTCAAATTGAAGTATTATATCTAGGTACACAGATTTGAAAATACCTAATTAACCATACTCTTCCAACTATATCCCCAAGAAGCAGGGAATACATCCTTCCTAATAGCATATTGCAGGTTATTATGTCTTAATTAATATTATCAGCAAATAAAACATGTAAGATTACAAGCAGTGAATCTTAATGCATTCTGAGGTAACGATTACCTTTGGATTAAAATATCTGCAGGACTGGGGCTGTGAGCCTCCAAATAAAGCAATGCGGTAATCATGTTTTTTTCTTCTTGGCCGTGTACCTTCCACTAACTCTTCTCTGTCTTCTGGGGAAAGTAGATGGTATCGCATGCCACCTAGAAGGAAGACAACAAGTGTTGCAGGTCCGGTGTAGCTCATAAATGGAAAGGGATGTTGCAGAGGATGGGAGAGGGAAAGAGAAAGGAGGGAAAGGGGGAAAATCAAGTTTCTACATTATACCTATACAGCTTTGATTTAAAAGGAAAAGCAGCACAGTAGTACATGAGGATGGGAGCATACTCAGATGAACATCCTATTTCAAACTGCCTGCTCCATGTGAAAACCGGACATGGATACAGACTCCTGTTATACACCAGCTGACTGATCAGCTCGTTTAGCCAGTATAAGCAAGCACCTGAGTTTGTCACAATGAAACAGGCAAAAGGAAATAACCCTTCCAAAAAAATAAAAAGCAAAACAAAACCCCCCCAAAAAAAAACACAAAACAAACAAGCAAACAAAAAAAAGCCAAACAAAAAGAATAGCAAAACTGGGAGCCTAAAGAGGGCAGTACTAACATTAAAAGAAGGGACTTGAATGCAGTGAGAAGTCAACCATGCTGGCCTCCTTGCCCCCCAATTTCTCATTAACAAGGAAAGCATCTCTAGCCCATTTACCTCATGAAAACCCCTCACTTCTGTCCTAGCTTAACAATGCAAAATATTAGTTACAAGTGGTATTACAAAAATAAGCATTCTCCTAAGAAATGTTCCAAAGAAAGTAAAAATGTTAGTGTCATTACAAGCCACTAATAACAGAAACAAAAAATCCTTATTTCTTAAACAATGCACCCAAATCCATGTCACACAAGAAGTATGACTGAGATGTTGATGGTCATCAAGTACAATACTTACCAACATTTAGGTTAATTTGAATCTTGTTCATTGAGACTGAAGGAAAACAACTGCATCTCATTTTTTAGCTCTACACTAAAATGAAGCCAACTAGGTAATTGCTACTGGAATTAAAAAATTTCTTTCCTGGAAATTTATCAACATCTAGGCTTTTCTTTCTTAGATGGCAACAGTCCACAAAAGCCGTTTCCTAAGAAGGGAAGCTTGCTTGCCATCTCATCTGCACTTCGAGAATGCAACTGTTTGTAGGCTCAAAGGTCAGTATCTACTAGAAATAATACAGTGCAACATATACCTAACATCCTAATTTGCTTAGGGAAGCTTTATGATATTCAGAATTTTGACATAAAATATTTCTTTTAATTCACATGCTGACATGAACAATGTTGAAGTTACTCGCCTGTCTCAAAGGCACACTAACACTTCCAATTACCCTAATGACTCATTAACAAAATCTCCATTTCATTACTTGTCATGGAATTCCTGTCATTTGCTAGAAAAGAAAGTCACACTGTTACATAAATTGCATTTTATTTACATGCTAATCCGACTTGAACTAAACAAAGCATCCTAGAGGGAACAGTCAGATAAATTTAATGTGAAAGCATTGTCAGAGCATTTTACAGCAAACAGTTTTCAGATTCCACAGCATATTGTTTTAAATGTTCAGAACATAAAAGATTTCAGGTAGAGGTCAACTTACTGATCACCATTTTAAGGCATTCTGGGTTATCCTGAATAAGTGGTTCAGCCTGAACTGTTTTACTTAAGAAGTTCTTTGATATAAGAGGAAATCGGACTTTAGCAAGAATATCAACCATGTACGGCTGGCGATTTGGCTCATCATACTTCAGCCATCTGACTGCTGCATCGTAAACCTTAAGCAAGGGACAAGAAAAGGATAAGGTAATCATCACACAGACAAATAACAAATATACCAAATTGATTCTTCTACCTGTTGAATGTTAATTCATAGTAACGTTTTAGTATGTGGGGATCCATCACCATCTTCCAAAAAACCCCAACAAACCAACCAAAGCCCCTAAAAGACAATGCTCAGACCTGAAGTAAAACAAATATGCAACCACAGAATAAAACCCGTCTACAAACCTGAAAAAAAAAAACACAATTATTTCAGATATTCAGTTTTTTTCTCCTCCAAATGGGAAGCATAAACCTGCAATTCACATTTATGTGAGTAACCCCTGTAACAAGATGAAGTCTAATATGAATTGAATTCTATGCCATAAAACAGGTAATACTTCATCAGAAGTGTTAAGATGGCTTCTACTTGACACAGTCTCTTGAGCTGACAAACTGTTTGTGTTACCAAATCATAGTGTTGGGGATCCAAATCAATTGCTATTGTTATGCCTTAAGGGACAATTTAAATTAAAGCTTTTAGCTGCACACTATCATAAATTTACCATTCAGAGAATCTCTCAGTCTTCTCTTTACAGGAAATGATAACAGGTTTTCTTAGAGGGTAGGGAGGACAGAACAGGGAAGGTTACAAACAAATCTTGCCTGGGTCAGGAAAATCCATTATTACCTATGTACCAAGATACTTCCACAGTGCTCTCAGACACATCAAGATTATCTACTATGCTGCCACTTCACAGTCAGCACTGACTTCATCACACGTGATAGCACAGTCAATGCCTACTCCTGTAGCTGAAGCTAATCACAACAATCAGTGGTGAGTAACTGAGATAGAATGCGGAAAGACACTTCATGGTAGAGTTAAGAGTTACTCAGAGGAACTGCTAGACCGTCTCAGCTAAAATTCTGTAAAATGACCAGGGAGAGTAAAGAAATTAAAAAAAAAGTAAGGCTCAATTCCATCAGCTAAGTAAATTCAACAGAATGATGGGGACAGGAACATTGTATCCCTTCATCAGCAGGGACACTCCTTGCATGCAGGAAAACCAAGACAGTTGGTAATTAAGGCTATCTTCCCTTTTTTTTTTTCCTAAATGTAAATATGCTTTACACCAATACAAAAGTTCCACTCTAACATCAACTTTGTAGCAGTACTCCTGGAAAAATCAGATTCCTATAGTACTGCTGGCAGACTCTTGCAGTTTCATACTGCACACTGCTACTTTCCTGAAGGAATTTTAACGATGCCATATTACTTACACAAAATTTCTACCACTGCTGCCAATTTAAAGCATGCTATGCTACCTTACCAACAGAACTTCAAGAAAGTAAATTCCAAAGTGGGGACTTCCAGTTGTAAGTCAAACACCACTTCCAGCTTTGAGAATGTCACCCTGAAACCTGGAATTTTCCCAGCACATGGCAAGATGTTGAACTGCGACATAACTTATACTTGTAACCAGCTAATTATCATATTCAATCACCTGATATTACACCCCCCTGTTAGTAATCCTCTTTTCACTGAAGCTTTTTACTGCAGCAGATTCACCGAATTATTGTGGTTTCTTCAGTATAAGCTGAACTTCACAGTCAGGGAAACATCCATTTATATCTAAGTGGATACACATACCAGCTTGGCTGTGAGGTCCCTCTGTTGCACTTCAAAGGTATGAGTCAACTCACAATAACATATGCAAACTTAAATTACCTAATTCAAGCACCAGAACAGCATAGCTAGAAAGGCAAGATTTCAGTTTGTTTTCAACATATTTGGGAAGCTACAACAAGTACCCAGCAGCTACAACAATCCTGCAATCACCTCTTTGGGCTCCGGTGCAGGCATCTATACTCTTCCTATCTCCCTGCAGCAGGAAGAACAAGCTGGCAAACAAACATTTAGGGCTGTGCTATAAGCTGAATCAAGCTTTCCAAGTGGGATAATTGTGGAAGTAATTTCTACCACAGGTTACAACTTTCAATTGAGTGAAAGTCCAGGCTCCTTTCAGCCACCTAAACATTTGTTGATTTTTTTTGTGCCCACTTCCCAAATAAGGGCCTTCCATCAATACCCCACTGGCAATCCATCTAGCATTATGTTCATCTTGCTTCCAAGTCCCTCAGTTCCCCAAGCTTGTGTATGCACGTTTCCATCAAAAGCAATTCCTCTCTGGAACAAGCTGAGCCCCTGCTCAGGTAGATACATGCATACATTAAGGCGCATTTTGCTTAACACTCTGAAGTAGTCAACTTTTACTGATAGCACATAAACCCTAATCTAGGAGCAACTGCTATCGTACATCAAACTTAATTCAGCTCACGTACGCGAGATATCTTGATAAAGGAAACTGTTTTGCTCACTCCCTTTATGACATCTTTCTTCCTAGTCTGGTAAAAGAACACATACATAGCAGCCTTCCAGTATCTGAAGGGGGCTGTAAGGATGCTGGCAAAGGACTATTCATTAGGGACTGTAGTGACAGGACGAGGGGTAACGGGTTAGAACTTAAACGGGAAGTTTAGATTGGATATAAGGAAGAAGTTCTTTATTGTAAGGGTGGGGAGGCACTGGAATGGGTTGCCCAGGGAAATTGTGAATACTCTATCCCTGGCGGTGTTCAAGGCCAGGCTGGACATAGCCTTGGGTGACATGGTATAGTGTGAGGTGTCCCTGCCCATGGCAGGGGAGTTAGAACTAGATTATCTTAATGTCTTTTCCAACCCTAACTATTCTAGGATTCTATATTAATAGCCACACATAAAATGTGGATATTCATTAATATTTGGTTTTGATCAAGCTAGGATGTACCTTTTATTCTACAATGTAGCAAGCACTATGTGCATCATATACTGTACGAACATCAGACTTGAGATACTTTAAAGCAGCTCTTGGTTATAAAAAAAGATGGTGAAGTTCAGTGCTCTTAGCTGGTATGAAAGAGTGATCTCACCTGGTCTTCTGCCCTCACTGTCAACGTATCCTGATTCAAGAGATGTGTCACACGTTTAACATCAAGCTGAAGAAATTCATCTGTCTTGTAAACTTCAGTGAAATGCTGATGGATAAAGTCATCTGCAGTGGCTTTCAGTTCTGGACAGTCTAAGCATTCTGCTAACACACTTATACCTGTGAGGGGAAAATTGAGGGGAAAATTAAGAAAAAAGAAAACCAAAACAACTTCCAAACTTGAACTGCAATTACCTTTGATATATTACAATAGAATAAGATTACTGTAATTTCAGTGATACTTGCAACCCCAGTTTACTATTACCATGCTTTTATCTTTTCTTTAAAACACATGCTGTCATAACTCATCTGCAACTCAAGGCAAACTAAGATAAGCACAAGCTGCTGATCCATAGCACTCCCAAGCTGAGAATCAGACCTGAAGCACTTACTGTATTAACTCCCTCCAGCACTACTTCCTCACTGTTTCTTTCCCCATTATGAAGCAGGTAACAGTACCTTAACCAGTTCTGAGCCATATCACAATAACAAAATCTAACCAGAACAGCTTGAGAAACTAGATCCAGGTTTTACAACCTGATCTGCTCATGTGGCAGCAGTCACCTATGAAGCCCAAATTTCCTTCAAGAGTCACAATGAACCGAGACTTTTCTATACAAGTCAGCACAAAAAAAGTCAAATGGTTAATGCTGCAAGGGCAGAAGATTGCATAAAGGTGTAAATAGCAACTTCTACTGAACAGCACCATTTCCAGCCTTCCCATTAGAAACCAGGCAAGCACATACAGAGGTGGTGGCAAGCGAATGCTCCATATCCCTGGCAGTGTTTAAGGCCAGGCTGGACAGGGCTTTGAGCAACCTGGTCTAGTGAAAGGTGTCCCTGCCCATGGCAGATGGGGTCTGAATCAGATAATCTTTGAAGGTGCCTTCCAGACCAAATATAATTCTATGAAGTGTGGTAAAACTCACCAACCCTGGGCTGCAATGAGCCTGAGCTGCTCTAAAAAAACAAACCCAAAACCAAAAAACCCTCAAGCAACACAGAGGAAGGAATATGCCTCAAAGCAAGCATAAGTAGCATTTTCCTTAGAAGGTAATGTATTTCTTCCAGAAGTCATTTCAGAGCCACAGCCACAACTGCACCAAAGTGTCAGTGGAATCACTGTAATTCAGATACTTGCAAAACATTCCTACTGATATTATAAACATCTGTAACATAATAGAGATGTTACTAGGAGAATTATTTGACCAACTGCAATAAGAAATCCTATAAACAAGTTTATCTTTAATCTCTGATTAAAGTGCACCAAATCTTAAGCATGAAAAAGTTCTACTTGTTGCTTACCTTTTGTGCAACACCAAAATCATACTAGAACTAGAGAACATACTAATACCAGACCGGCCTGGATGACATTTATGGATTTCAGTCAAAACGAAGAGCAACCAAAATCACGAGTAACCTAAACTTACCCTGCTTATACTTCAGGAAGATATGCCAGTTTTGTAGAAATTACAACTCTCAAGTTTTGTCTCCAAGTGCAGTAACAACAACTGAAAGCTTCACCTTACTAAACAGCTGAGATTCTCTAACAAACAATAAGCTCCCACAGCACTGCCAAGCTGGGATGAGACCTAGCACAGTCAGCAGGCACTGATACTGGCAAAACAACTGTCAGATTGTTTTATCTATGGCAAGGGACAACAGTTCAGATTTGGAACAAAATATTAATGTGAAAGTATTTTTACATGCCTGGATTTAGCCAAACATTAGACAATACTGCTTTTCAGGAAAAGTGACGTTAAAAAATAAATGGTAAACTTAAAGTTCGCATTTCTCTTACCGAGACAATTGGAAGCATCAACTTGTTCTTTTAAGAAGTCCACACACATTTTTTTCACAGGTTCAATTTGGTATTGGTTTGCTGCATCTAGTAAAGACTGGACATTATTGCTGTTAACCGAGATTCTGCAAAACAGAAGGCGTAAAATTAGCATCACCGGAATTACCTACTTTGTTGTAGTAAAAAAGCAGCTTACACCAGCTTCACATAAATGGCAAAATTATCTCCCTGATCTTTACCCAAGAATCTTTCACATATATACTGCAGACTTGTGTGATTAGCCCCTTTCACAAAACCGAAAGCAAACAGAACCTTTTATCTGACAGTCTCCTGCTCCCAAATAGGCATCAGCAAAATCTGTCTAAACTCATCATCAAGACTGCTCTGGCCGATTGGCCCAGCATGCAAAAGCAGATCAACCAGTTTGGCAGTGCTTCAAGAGAAGGTACACAGGGCACAGACAAAGGCTTCAGCATCAGGGAAGGCAACCATATTACTGGGGTGGTGACACTGACTGTCTCTCATCACCAATGGAGTGTATTTCTTATCTCAAAGAAAGGAGAGAAAGAGAGGACCTAAGGAGAGTTAATCCCGTTAGTACAAAGATGAAAAGCCTGGCATCCATTGGTCAGGAAAGCTTATTAAGTAGTACTGTTTACAATCCTAGTCATCTGTACAAGCTCTGTTTAAAAAGGAAAACAACCATGTCAGCAACCCAAGATAGGAGGGAACTGCTGTTCACAGAACAGTTATCTACCCTGTCTGACCTGAGACTAAGGTATTTTTACTCCTGGAAATGGTTCTATGTGATAGCTACCAGGGCCATAAAGAGAAACCCTGCTGATACCAGTAAGGGCCTGAATTTCAGAACAATAGGAAAGACCATTTGACTCCACCACTGAAGTCAAAAGCTTGAAGTGCTTTGAATTGCTTTAGAGAAACAACTACTGTTCTCTTTAGTCTGTAGGGCTTCCTGCTGATTAAATAAAAAGGAAAAGGGAAAAAGGATAGAAGGGTCTAGTCACATCAGCCTGTAAACAAACTATTGTAATGGTAACAAACCTGATGAATCATAAAAGCATTATTTTAAGATGTTATCATTTACAACTGGAAAGCTTCCTAGAAAAAGCGCCAGCTTTAAGTAACAAAACTACCTTGCAGTATAAGCAAACTCCACAAGCTGTTCAATAATGTCAGGTTCTGCATCTTTTAGCTCCACTTCAAAGGACTTTGATTCAAGCATGTTTGCTGCAAATAGATTAAAAGACAAATTATATCAATAAGTCATTCTTGTTATTGTACATTTTGCAAACAGTAGGAAATAAAGTAATTGTACAAAGTACCCTGTACTCTGCACTTGTGAGGCCGCACCCAGAATGCTGTGTTCATTTCTGGGCCCCTCACTACAAGACATACATTGAAGTGCTGTAGCAGGTCCACAAAAGAGCAAAGAAGCTGGTGAAGGGTCTGGAGAGTAAGTTTCGAGAGTGTCAAAAGCTATTTCCACATTCAAGCTGGTAATGAGAGACAGCTCTGAGCTCCCCACATCCAGACACAGCACTGTAGGTTTGCTCACAGACGGTTACAAGCTGACCATTGAAACCACAATTGTTTTATTTCTACTCAATTTTAATGTGTTTTATAGCACAGTAATTTTACAATTCCTGGCTAAGGCATGCAAAAGTAAGGCAGCTACGACATAATTGAATTTGTAAAGACAGAATAAATGCAAAGATGTTTACTCTTCTGAAAGCCCATTTTATATGTGGAAGTGCCTAGTGGATAACAATGGAGAGAGAAATTCTGTCATGGGGGTAAAAACTCACAGTTTTCAGGTTAAGATAGAGAGAGAGCAACTCTAATACAGTGTATGGGCCCCAATTAATAAGACAATTTACATACAAATTAACACTTGACCTGATCAGAAGAGTTAAAAGGGAAAATGAGGGGAAGGGTTAATGGAGATGAAAGGAAGAAGACACAAAATGAGGAAATCTTCACTTATGCTTACCCTGAAATTAATTGCTTTTGTAAAATAAACAGCTTGTCAGCCACAAGTCCAACAGGATATCATCACAAAAGCTTGTAATAAATAAATTCTGAAAACACTTACTAGTAAACATCAGGTTAAAAAAATGACTGGCTGAAGCAAGCACAACACGGTGAGCTGGGATCTTTCTGTCTTGAACCATAAGAATCACATCACATAGAGTTTTCTAAAGCAGAGGAAAAAAAGCCAGACAAATAAACCCCACAAAGATGAGCACTAAAAAAAAAAAAAAATCCTTCAGCAATATTTCTTTAAAAACAGCTTACAGAAATTCATCACTTTTCTCAATATACACGACTCAAGAGCATTATGTAATAAAAAGATTTCCTGAAAGTCAAAGTTCAGCTCAATAACCTGGAGAACTAGCAAAGTTCAGTTTACCCATGAATATGTACCTGAGAATGGCCACAAATAACAAACTCTGATTAAAGCTCTCATGCATCTTGGCTATTCTAAGGCCTCTCTGGGTGCAGAAAAAGCTGTCAACCAAAACAACTCATTTTCATTTCTTCTCCTGGGATGTTTCTGGGTGTGACTGTTCCATTTCAACTAATGCTCTTCAGAGATTGTGTGTGTTTCTTTCCAGGAGGACCCACTGGTGTCACTGAGTGGCCTCAACGAGGCAGCAGATGTGTTACTCAACCAAAGGACACACCCAAGGGTGAGCTTCATTAGGGTGCTTCACCTTCCAAATAACAGGTTCAGCAACACCTAGCAACTCTGTCCCATCTTCATTCCCAATTACTTCAGTCCTGGCTGACCTCCACTCAGCTGCAAAGTTGCAACACAGGATTTACCTGCATGCTGCCAAATAGCTCTGTAAAACCCACGAAGACATGAGACATATTTTGTTGGAGATGAACGACAAGTCCTCCATGCACTAAAACACTAGCCCCCAATATCTTACCAGTACTAAGTGCAGGCTTGTCCATAGTTCAAACTCCCATACTTATGGAAGCTGTCTCTAGATACCAGCTCACACAAAAAACAGCCTCTTTAAAACTAGCTGTGCTTTCCAATCGGCCCACTTTCCCACAGCACTAAACTAATGCAGATAAATAGCCAGTGCTCCATATGCACGTTGCTATTTCCATCACAGGAAATTTTTAACTTGCATCATATTTAGGTTTTATAACCACAGCATAGTTCCCAACTTATCAAAAATACAAGAAGAGCTACTTATAAATCCTCTTAAATTTTAGCACAGCTAATCAGCTGAACTAGTGCATTGTCCTCTGACTCCTGCTGACTTCCTAATTTGATCCTGTATAATCACATAGCTAATCTCTTCTTACAAAGAACTAAAAGAAGTATGAGTGTCATGAACTATGCAAGAATTTCTGGAGTGGTCACCAGTGGGCAGGATATGCAAAGGCATCAACTGAGGTTTCACAGCACTTAACCCTGATCCTCCCTCTCCCTGTTCAGAGTACCTCGTAACTAGATAAGAGTTGGCACTCTATTATACTGAAAGATGAGGTCCTTATGCAGAACAACATTGTGGTACCACATACTGGAGTATGTGACATGGTAAAGGACTGCAGTTTCCTTGCGCTAGAAGCTGTATATACATCTAATGGAGACACTGGAACAGGTTACCCAGAGAAGCTGTGGGTGCCCCTTCCCTGACCAGGTTGGACAGGGCTTTGAGCAACCTGGTCTAGTGGAAGGTGTCCCTGCCCATAGGCAGGAAGGCTGGAACTGGATGAACTTTAAGGTCCCTCCCAACCCAAACCATTCTATGATTCTGTATGCACAGACTTACACAGATCATCCTTCTGCTAATGTACCAAAAATTTAAGCTTTTGTCAGCATTTCTTTCAGTTTGGACAGCTCAACTGAAATACACCTGTATGACTAGCTTTGGTTACAGCTCTTGTTCTACTGGTAATCAGAAGAGTCATCTTTAATAATCATTGTACTACAGACCTAGGAAGCTGATCATTCCAAAAGGTCAGAATTTGTAAAGCTGAGGCCACCCGTGCCCTGTACTGGTTTCTTAAGTGTGATGGCCAGATGCATTCAGCATGAAGTACAAGAAATGCTACCTGTGAAACCAAACCATGGCCCCAGTCACTCCTCTGCTCCCACTACACCTTCAGTACGCTGACACCATTCACAGTATTTGTTCAGAAAAGAGTTCCTGGCCAAAATTCATTATCATCCTCTTTACACCCCTCCTTGAAAAAGCTACGTGAAACCCCTAACTGGAGAAACTCGGCTATGCATCGCAGTTTAACTCCTGCCCTATAACAGGCATGCCATCATTAGATAAAGCAGCATATCCGCTGTGTCTTCAGCCTTCAGCACCACCAATACGCCGTTCCAGGTGAAAGCTGGACTCGTTACACTCGCCGTGCCGGCACACAGCAGCGCTCACGGGGACCTTAGCCTACTAACTCGCGCACTCAGCACGCGGCCTGCCTCGGCGGTACCGGCCTCCAAGCGCCTTCGTTGTGGTTGATCGTCGCAGCTAAACCCCAGCGACAGAAAACCCGAGCAAACTTTCAGGCGGGAGACAGGACCGGGATACGGGGCAGCGCTACCAGCACCGGCGGGGCTCGGGGCTTACAGTAATGACCGCGTGCCTGGCCGGGAGCCCGCGACAGAGCCGCCGCGACCGAGGCCGTACCTGCTTGCGCATGGTGTTCATGACTCCCATGAAGCTCGCCAGCAGCTTCGCCTCCTCGTGGGCAGCTAGCTTCTTCTCCGTCTTCTTCTTGCTGCTCTTGTCCGACCCAGGGTCGGCCATGCTCCCCCGCCCTCACCGCCGCGGACACCGCCGGCCCGCCACCCCCACAGGGGTACATGCGACGCCCGCCAGCTGCCGACCAGCGGCTGCCGACGCTTGGCCAGGGGAGCAGACAGACAGGAGGGGGAGGGGGAGGCGGAGGCAATGACCGGACCCTCCGAAACCGGAGGGCCGCTCGCCGGGGCGGCAGCTGAGGCCTTCGGACGAAGGGCGGGGCGAGGCGAGGCGCGCTGACGACATAGGCCAGCGCGGCCCGCACGCGGGATAAACAAAGGGCGGAGGGGCTTGAGCGCGTCACGTGGCAAGCAGGAGTTCGCGCCTGCGCACTGCTGGGAGGGGTGGCTAGTAGCCTGAGGGCATGGGCGGGGCTTCGTTTTGGAGGTGCTGTGGTGTCCGTGGGTTCGGGTTTGCCCTTCTCTGTCCGGCCCGAGGGGCTGTCGGGGTCTGTGCGGGTGGGCAGGGCGCGAAGGGTTGCTGTGCGGGGTTGGGGGCGGGCCCGGCGGTGCAGGGACAGCGTGTGTCAGGCTCGGGTGGGCTGAAAAGAGGAACAAATGCGAATCGGAGGCAAACGCTAACAACTCTTGGCCGCGTCCAGCCCTCTTCCAGAAGTAATGTTGGTCAAAAAACACTTCCAGATGTGTTGGTTAAAATACTGTGTGGTCCTGTGATGCCATCTCTGGTTTCTGAGTAGGGTTGTGACAGCCAAAGCTGCACTTTACTGCAGACTTGCGGTTTGTGCGTTTGTATCACAGTATCACAGTATGCCAGAGATTGGAAGGGACCTCAAAAGATCATCTAGTCCAATCCCCCTGCCGGAGCAGGAACACCTAGATAATGTTACACAGGAATGTGTCCAGGCGGGTTTTGAATGTCTCCAGGGAAGGAGACTCCACAACCTCCCTGGGCAGCCTGTTCCAGTGTTCCGTCACCCTCACTGAGAAGTTTCTTCTCAAGTTTAAGTGGAACCTCTTGTGTTCCAGTTTGTACCCATTACCCCTTGTCCTATCATTGTTTGCCACTGAGTAGAGCCTGGCTCCATCCTCGTGACACTCCCCCTTTATATATTTATATACACTAATAAGGTCACCCCTCAGTCTCCTCCAAACTATAGAGACCCAGCTCCCTCAGTCTTTCCTCATAAGGAAGATGCTCCACTCCCTGAATCATCTTCGTTGCCCTGCGCTGGACTCTCTCCAGCAGCTCCCTGTCCTTCTTGAACTGAGGGGCCCAGAACTGGACACAATACTCCAGATGCGGTCTCACCAGGGCAGAGTAGAGGGGAAGGAGGACCTCTCTCGACCTACTAACCACCCCCTTCTAATACACCCCAGGATGCCATTGGCCTTCTTAGCCACAAGGGCACAGTGTTGGCTCATGGTCATCCTGTCGTCCCCTAGGACCCCCAGGTCCCTCTCCCCTACACTGCTCTCTAACAGGTCCTTTCCCAACCTATACTGGAACCTGGGGTTGTTCCTGCCCAGATGCAGGACTCTACACTTTCCCTTGTTATATTTCATCAAGTTACTCCCTGCCCAACTCTCCAGCCTGTCCAGGTCTCGCTGGATGGCAGCACAGCCTTCTGGCGTGTCAGCCACTCCTCCCAGCTTAGTGTCATCAGCAAACTTGCTGATAGTACACTCAATTCCCTCATCTAAATCATTGATGAATATATTAAATAATACCGGTCCCAGTACTGACCCCTGAGGCACTCCACTAGTTACAGGCCTCCAACTAGACTCCGCCCCATAGACTACAACTCTCTGGCTTCTCTCCTTCAGCCAGTTCACAGTCCACCTCACTACTGATCATCCAGACCACACTTCCTCAATTTAGCTGTGAGGATGCTGTGGGAGACTGTGTCAAATGCTTTGCTGACTTCAAGGCAGACCACATCCACTGCTCTGCCATCATCCATCCACCGTGTTATTTCCTCATAAAAGGCTATGAGATTGGTCAAGCATGATTTCCCCTTGGTGAAGCCATGTTGACTGCCCCTCATAACCCTCTTATCCTTGATACACCTTAAGATGGCACCAAGGATAAGGTGTTCCATCACTTTCCCAGGGATGGAGGTGAGGCTGACCGGTCTATAGTTACCCGGGTCCTCCTCCTTGCCCTTTTTGAAGACTGGAGTGACATTTGCTTTCCTCCAGTCCTCAGGCACCTCTCCCGTTTCCCAAGACTTGGTAAAGATGATGGAGAGTGGTCTAGCAATGACTTCCGCCAGTTCCCTCAGCACCCGCGGGTGCATCCCATCTGGACCCATGAATTTATGGATGTCCAGATTGCTCAACCGGTCTCTAACCCATTCCTCATCGGCTAAGGCAAACCGCTCCGTTGACCTGACTTCATCTAAGGTCTCAGGGGTACAGGGCTCTTCAGGACTGCCTGCAGCAGAGTAGACAGAGACAAAGAAGGCATTCAGTAACTCTGCCATCTCTTTATCTTCTGTCACCAGGGCACCCATCCCGTTCATCAGTGGGCCTACATTGCCTCTGGTGTTAGTTTTATCTGCCATGTATTTGAAAAAGCTCTTTTTGCTGTCCTTGACCCTTCTTGCCAGGTTTAATTCTAAGGAGGCCTTAGTCATCCTAGCTGCCTTCCTACATCCTCTACCAGCAGCCTTATATTCCTCCCAAGTGGCCAGCCCCTCCTTCCATGACCTGTAAACTCTCCTCTTCCACTTGAGCATACCCAGCAATTCCCTATTTAGCCACGCAGGTCTCCTGGCCCTCTTCCTTGACTTCCTACGTGTCGGGATGCTCTGATCTTGAGCTCGGAAAAAGCAATCCTTGAATGCCAACCAACTATCTTGGGCCCCTTTACCTTCAAACAACCTTGCCCATGGGATTTCCCCTTGTATGATGTTTCTAATTGTAATTCCACAGAGATAACAAGGTGTTAAAAGCTTAATGCTGTGTCTTGAAGGGCGGGAGGTTTGTGTGTGGATTAAAGTGAGACTTTGTTTTATAAATGAAAGGAATGAGTGGGTTTGTTCCTGGTACCACATACCCTATGGTAAGCCTTTAATAAGATGGACTTTGTACTCTGATATTCATAGAATCATAGAATGGTTTGGGTTGGAAGAGACCTTAAAGCTCACCCAGTTCGAACCTCTGCCACAGGCAGGGACACCTTCCACTAGAGCAGGTTGCTCCAAGCCCCATCCAACCTGGCCTTGAATACTGCCAGGGATGGGGCAGACACAGCTTCTCTGGGCACCCTGTGCCAGCGCCTCACCACCCTCATAGTAAAGAACTTCCTAATGTTTAATCTAAGCCTACCCTCTTTCAGTGTAAAGCCCCGTGTTCTGTTACTGCATGCCCTTGTATAAAGCCCCTCTCCAGTTTTTCTGTAGGCCCCTTTTAGGCACTGGAAAATGCTCTAAGGTCTTGGTAGAGCCTTCTCTTGGCCAGACTGAACAACTCTGTCAGGCTGTCTCCATAGCAGAAGAAGTGCTCCCGCGCTCTGATCATCTTCGCGGCCTCCTCTGGACTTGTTCCATCAGGTCCATGGTTCTGCCATCTCACAGTTATTACTACATGGAATTAGTAAGAGTTGGAATGCATTTATCATTTATTTCATTGAAATTAACAGACCGATACAGCTATCACTTGACTTTACAGAGTTTATTATATAACAGTAAAACTGAGAAATTACTCCTGTCTTACCACAGTAATAGCCTGAGAAAACAGGGGATGTACATATGGCCAGTTTCAGATTTTGCAATGTAAAGCATTTACCTGTCGAGTTTTAATTTCAGGTCAAAAGCAATTGTAAGATGCCTACTTTATGTGTAGGATACATATAATAGCTGTGTTAGGCTCCTGGGTGCATTCCCTTGTTGTTGGAGCTTGGTTGGCTGATTTAAGGAGTTCAGCTGGGTGAGTCCAAGGTTGGCTCCTTTGCTGATAAGAGCTGTGGTGGAGTAAGCTAAAAGCGAGGGCTTGCCCCTCCTGTCCTAGAGGAGCTGCTTTTAAGTGGAGAATTTACCTCTGGCTCCTGTTAAACTGATAGACACTGTGTGTTATCTTCCTTTGTACTGCACTGCCCCTGGGGTAGGCAGAGTTACTTGACCTAATGATCAGCAACAGTCATACAGCATAGTGGCATTAGTCATGGCATTAGAGGAGACGTCCAGGGAGGTGTGTGTAATGCAGACAGGCAGCTAACAAAATGTCTGTATTCAGATCAGGCTCCAGTGAGCAGTCAGCCATACCAAAATCTTGTGTGCACCTCCAGTGGGATTTCAGACTGACGGTAACCTGTGATGCAGGGAACCTCTGTGCTCTGTAAGGGACATTTACCACAAAGCCAGTTTCTTCCATCAAGTTTTCACTACTGCAGGCCACAGTATGAGATGAGCAGGTTGTGAGGGAGCAACAATGAGCATGTTGGATGGTAAACCAGGAGCAGAGCTTGATACCTCACCAACAATGAACTGGCTTACTATGTAACAGAGTTCTAGATTAGATTTAAATGCTCTGGAGAGTAAATGTCATTTTATCTGAGGTAAGATTCTGTATTCCTTTTTGATGAAAACCAGCTATTGTTTCTGTCTCTGTGTGTGCACACCTATGTACATGCACTGCCATGTGTAATTAAAGAAAGCCACACAGGAAGAACACATCAAGGTGGCAAAAAACCCCAAACATATAGAGTTCTTAGGTTTCAAGTCCAAGTTATCAGAATCTTGGAGGGATGGCAGAAAATACTGTCATTTCAGGGACAAAAATATCTCATTCAGGATTTTCAGATGAGGATTAGAAGAGAAAGTCAGGTCCTTGTTAAATCTGAGAAATTCAAATAATTTAAAGGAAGAGGCAGTTTGTAACAGATTTAATACAAGCAAAAGCAGCATAATGTGCTGTGTCTCTTCTAAGTACATGATCCTCGAAGCGCTCTACAAACATAAATAGTTCTATGGTGTCCGTTGAGCCACAAACTGAGGTTAAAATTAAAAATAGAAAAGGATTATCCTTTTCTCTAAAGCTCATTTTATTTCTGACAGAGAAGTGATTGGCCTGGCACAAACAGTAATACATTCATTGTGGTTTTGAAAGTGTATCAAATTGCATTTTTGCCATCAACCAGTGCTGCTAAACAGGCTGGTGCAGCACAACTGGGTATCCTGAAATGTTTTAGTGAACACTCTTTGCTTAATCTAATAATCTCAAATCCATAGTGTGGTAGTGATATTTCCCTCAAGAAGCTGAAGTACTGACTGTACCATGCTGAAATGCAGGAGATTGCAAGGGCTGGCTCTGCAGTGCAGATCCAGAATGAGACAGCGTACAGGCCTGTTCTGCTCTTTATGCTAGCCTGGCACTGAAAATGAGAATATTTACAGCATCCTTTTCTCATAGGGGTGCATGTTCTTTGGGCAGGAGGAATGCTCCTCAGTTACTTTGGCACTGGGGTGAGATTAATTCCCCATGGCATTAATAATTCATGATATACTGTCTATAAATGGTAACAGTTTACCTGTCTTGGTTTTCTGAGTTCACAAAATGAGACAAAAAGTAGATCTTGGATAAAAAAGTAGATCTGGATGTGAACGTACATGATAATCTCAATAGGCTGCAATGATACAGGTTCACTTTGAAAACTGCTGCCACAATGTGGATACATCTCTCATTCCAATTTTGTGTCTTGTTCTCTTGAGCCTGGCTCTATTCTCCCATCTCCCCATGTCTCTTCTGCATTCAGATGAAGCAACACTACTCGCAAGGCCTCTTCCTTCTTTCCTTTCGCATCCTCTTGCCAGCAGTGTCTGCTTTTTGTGGGCAATGTGTGTTTGGGAAGCTGAGGAGAGTTATGGGTCATAGTGATGCAGAGAGTTGACCAATGTACAGGGGGGTTGTACAGGGGGGTTGTACAAGGGGGTTAGAGGAATTTGCTTGCTTAAACAAAAGTATTGTCTGTTGTAAATGTCTGCTAAGCAGAACAAAGGCACCTGGTCCTATTGATAAGGAAAAGCAGACACTTGGTCCTATTGATAAGCAGCTATTGATAAGGAAAAGCAGACACCTGAATCTACTGATAAGGGGGAGAAGCAGATGGTTTATGGCTGGGATACCGACCAAACCCTAAGGCCATATGTGAAGACTGAAAGGTGAAAAGTGCAAGAAGAGGAAGACTCATTTACTTCATCTTGAAGACCCCTACCCAGAGGAGGAAGACTCATTTACTTCATCTTGAGACCCCTGCCCATGACCAGAGGGGGCACTGCGCAGGCGCAGAGGACCTTCTGGCTCATTATAATACGAAGCGGGGATAGGACATGAATATGTATAGGCGTGTTGTGCAACCTTATGAATATATATAACTTTAGAGAATAAATGTAGAGGGAAACAACACTGAGGTACGCATGACTTTGAGAAATTATCCCCGTGCGTCTCAGCGCTGAATAAAAAGCATACCTACTTTACAACTTTAACGAGTTGTGGAGTCAATCCGTGCATCAATAGCAGGAACACAAGAGAAGCAGAAGGTTGTGCTGGACATGGAGAGCATCTTATGTCAAGTTGCTGCGCAGCTTTTGCCATTAAGGGAAGGCTCCCATAGGAGCCCTGCACACTTCCCGATGTGCAGCAAGATTAGAATTTGCCATAGTGATAATAGTGTCTGGGTTGCAAAGTAAGATTGACAACATCACTTAGCAAAACAGGGCTTTGTACAAGCAATGCGTTCCTTACTAACGATATTAACAGTGAAGGAAGATCTTCAAGGACTGATGAAAGGGGAACATCTTGCCCCAAAAGACACTGAAACTGGCTGATTGCCAAAAAGCAAGTCAACAGAAATGGCAGTAACTGGTGGAAGGTAAAGGTGGCAGGGGGAGATTGTGACTACTGACTCAATTCAGGACTGAAAAGGCTTGTTCCTCTCCCACCTCAAAAGAGCATGGGTGCTAGTTTACATAGCAAGTGAGGACAGTTGAACCAGCAGAAGACAGAGGACTAATTAACAGCAGCACTTAATAACTTTTGACCAATGAAAAGTAACCTCTTTCTCTGAAATGTGTATAATCTGACATACTCAGAAGGAGGGTGTGCTAACTTTGAGGAGCTACCACCAAGGATCCTATCTTGTGCAAAATAACAAATAAAATACCTCAACTCTGTGGGTATATTGGTGTTTCGCACAAGTACATGATTCCACTTTTGGGACAACATTCCCATGGAGACCAGGAGTAATCTCTCCTTCTCAAAACAAGCCACGCCACCTCCCTTTGAAAGTGCAGTGATCCTCTCTGAAAGGCTATTGTGACACTTACCAGTGTCAACATGACACTGCAAACACTATGAAAGCCAACTGTGTCCTGGGCTGCATCACTAGCAGCCTAACAGCAGGTTGAGGGAGGGGATTCTCCCCCTCTACTCTGCTGTTGTGAGGCTCCACCTGCAGTACTGCATCCAGCTCTGGGGTCGCCAACACAAAAGGGATGTGATGCTGTTGGAGTGAGTCCAGAGGAGACCACAAAGATGCTCTGAGGGCTGGAGCACCTCTCCAGTGAAGACAGGCTGAGAGAGTTGGGCTTGTTCAGCCTGGAGAAGAAAAGGCTCTGGCAAGAACTTAGAGCAGCTTCCAGTGCCTAAAAGGGCTGACAAGAAATTGGAGAGGGACTCTTTACAAGCACGTGTAGGGACAGGACAAGGGAAAATAGTTTTAAACTGAAAGAGGATAGATTTAGATTAGATATTAGAAATAAATCCTTTACTGTCAGGGTGGTGAGGCGCTGACACAGGGTGCTGAGAGAAGCTGTGGCTGCCCCATCCCTGGCAGTGTTCAAGGCCAGGTTGGACAGGGCTTGGAGCAACCTGCTCTAGTGGAAAGTGTCCCTGCCACAGGCAGGGGGGGTTGGATGATCCCTTCCAACTCTAACCATTCCATGATTTTATGATTATGATCCTATTTCTGGTAGTACTGTAGAGAAAGACTCAAATGCCTTGAGTCAGCTTTTGTGACAGGTCAAGTGCCCTCTGCTAGCACCAGCATGGATGGCTGATGAGTGCAAGAGGTGCTTCTGTCAGGAGTAGAGCTGACAGTCCAGGTGAAACAATGAAATCAAACTGAAGCCTGTGACTTGGGATCGATAGCAGGCTTCCTTCAGTGTATATTGACTGAAGAGGAACTAGCACATTCAGCATGAAAGAAAGATTGCCCAGATGAGGCCCTAATTATATATTTATCAGACATCGCTTTTATAACCAGTTTGTGATCAATTCATACTCAGTGGATTAGAGAAATACGAGCCAACATGTCACAGCAGAGAGCAAAAAGATCAATGACAAGCACCCAGATCAGACACTACTGGATTAATGGAAATATGACATCAAAGGTGAAAACAGATGCTTAGTTGGGGATAGTATTAAACCAGGGATTGTCAGCATGTTGGATTTTTCAAAGTGGACTGCATGTGGGTCTCAGGTATATTGTTTAACAAAGTGACAAAACGCCTTCCAAATTGTGATGTTTCTGATTCTTTTCATCTTAAACCGTCCCAGATTTTATTTCTTTCTTTAATTTTTTAAGCCAGTCTCAAGACTGTTCTTCATTTATCCCCGACCAATCCTTTTTTTTTTTTTTCCGTACAGCTACATACAGTAATTTTAACTGTGCTGTGCACCAAGACAAGTCAGGATTGATGCTCACAGGAGGCATAAACTTCAAGGAGAAAATGGACTTATCACCACATTAGCCAGGGTGTTTTACCGTATGCATTAAGGAGAGGAAACTTTTATTTCCTTGCACTCCCAGGAGCAGTGGGAGAACTTGGACTTCCTGAAATGAATATCTGTTTTTGACTGGCACATTTTTAACTGTTGCTGGTCTTCTTAGGAGCATACTCTTACTGAGTGCCAGCGGCCTCTTCTGAGCAAGGATGCCTTGTCCCACCTTTTGTCAGTCCCTCTGAGCTGTGCCAGAGCATAAGGGGAATTTGGATTGAATAGTTTCCTTGTGTTTGAACTATTTCCAGGATACTCCCTCCTGTACAGTTTACTAAAGGTCCTTCTGATTTCTTGGCTTGGAGAGTTGTTCTAATGTCTTGAATTAAGGCTTTCTTGCTCCTTTTTTTCTAGGGCCCAAGTACCCTTTACACAGGGCATTATATTTTTTCATTTTTTAAGCCCAATCTCTCTCTTGTTTTAGACTTGTGCCCCCAATGCCAGTGGAGGGGAGACTCTTGCTTTCTTACCCTGCTCTGAACTGCAGCTTACAACATCCCCAGGCATCCCAAGATTTCTGTTCTGATAGATTTTTCAGTTGCATTAAAGCTTTAACAGAAGAGGGAAGAGAGTCCAAAATGGATTTTTTATTTTATTTGCTTATTTATTATGTAAGGAAGTTGGGTGGGGGTTTTTTTGCTTCCTTTTTGCATTAAAGATTAAGGTCCCTTTTGAAAACATTGACCACGAAATAACTTCAAGTGAAGCCCCAACTGGCAAAGTGATTCTTTTTCACACCATGTAAAACAGTGCTGTTTAATTTTTACTTGTTTAATTTTTACTTGTTGAACGGCTTGTTCACCCAAGCAGTAGTGCTTACCTGAAAGCAGCACATTTATGTTGGGGAGCAGGACGACCCAGGAGAGAGCTGGCTGCCAAGGGGACCCCAGCCTGGCAGGGCAGTGCTCTCATGGGCAGGGTGCCATCTCCACATGCTACCATGGCTGGGGTGGTGATGGGACCTGCCGATGGTCTGGTGGCCATTAGAGAGATGACAAGGAGCTCCAGCCCCTGGGCAGCAGGCAGGGGTCCTGGTTGAAGGTGCTCAGGGCTCTCACAGTTTGGATGAGGGAGGTTCTTCCAGTGAGACACCACCTAATGTATTTGGTTTTGAAAGTGTACCTCCTGCATTCTCCGAGCTGAATTTCGTGCTATTTAATTGTTGTAATGTAACTCATCTGTGTTGCACTGGTGAGGCTTGGGACGTGATGAGTTAAGAAGCAAGTGCAGCTTTGTCCTGGCAGCCCAGGTTGGTACATGCCTTTTGTCAGGCTGTGTTTTTTTTTCTCACCAGCATTTCCATTTTAGCGTATTGTGAAATGATTTATTACCAGAGCCAGCCAAAGAGCCAACTGTGACAAATGCATGTAAATACTCTGAAAACAATCTCCTTTTGGGATTAGATAAAGCAAACAAGACGAGGAAGGCAGAGGACTCCTTGGATCCGTTTGGCTGACCCCAGCCAGTGGGCAGGATGAAGTTAATTCTGCCACAGGAGGCATTACATGAATTCATTAACATCTGCCATAGGTTGAACACATCTCCTGGGTTTTGGTAGTGTTTGGAACTAATTCCAGACCTTTTCTTCGTTTAGCTTTTCTGCTTTTAAGAATGATAAATATTTAGTCTGTCTATGATAGTTCTAATCCAACCCACTTCTCTGCTGCTTCCTTAAGGAGAAAATATTTGACGTGTCTTCAAGCCAGTTCAGTAACTGCTATAGCAAGGGGTTGTAACACCATAGTAGTAGATCAGATGAACACAACAAACCTGTTTCTAAAGTACATGGATTTGGGGCTGGCTTTGCCGTTTGCCAGGAGCACATAATGCTGCCCTCTGGAGCTGACCTGTTGGATGCTTGCCAGGGGCTGGGCCACCAGAGCCTTAACCTACTGCCGGGTTTCTGGATACTGCAAAAGCCCTAGGCTTTCTTTTCCTTTGAGGGAAAAGCAAGCAGCCCTAGTGAGGGAGATTGTGTGGCAAGGTCGTAATAACCATAGGATTAAAGCAAATGAAGTCCACAGGGGGTTGAATTGCAAAAAAAAAAAAAGTACCCTTCTGGATTTTATTGCTTAAAAGTTACGGGGCATTGAACTTGATGAATACTCAAGTATTAATTCTTGTTTTAGTGAATGTGAAATGCTGTAACCTTAAAATGACAACATAACATAGAATATTGCCTGTCTTCTTCCAGCATGTTGTGCCCTTCTGCACATTCTAGTAACAAAATTCCCCCCTCCAGGGCTGTTCTCTCCTCTTGACAACT
Organism: Pezoporus wallicus; assembly: GCF_028554395.1. Lineage (NCBI taxonomy): Eukaryota > Metazoa > Chordata > Aves > Psittaciformes > Psittacidae > Pezoporus > Pezoporus wallicus. Next base: position 1,120,780 of record NW_026641900.1, on the reverse strand, counting down.
AGTATTTTCTTGGGAGAAACCTAGCAGTAAAAGGATTACCTGCATCTAAATAGCTCCTATTTGGGATGACTTTCAGTGTTAATAAACCCGCTTGCTAGGCAGGGGAATTCAGGCATTATGTGTTTAAGTGCCTGAACTTGTTTAAGCTCACAGTAGGTTAGCCTCTGAACTGGAAACAGGATCAGAGAGTAGTAGAGCTGTTTGTGCAAAAGTCCAAATCAGTGGGCAGAGCTGCTGCCTTGTGTTATGGAGAGCATCAATCTCTCCACAACTAAGGCATCAAAAGTTCAGAGATTTATTTTCAGACAAATAATAAACATTACTTGACCTTCCAGTAAAAACCTGTATTTGAACTCTTTGAATGTGACTATTCTGAACATGAATTTGTAACTTAATAGCTTTAAATTATTTTTTTTTTTTTAATTAAAGTAGCAATACATAGGACAACGTAGGAACAATGAAGCCAGGGACTGAGTTTATCTGAATTCCTTTTGTCTCTATGAGCTTTACCCACAGCTAAACTGAGGTACAGAAAAGGAGCATGACAATACCAGATGAGAAAAGTTTATCGCATCTCACCTGCCAACAAAGGTTCACAAATGTTAGATTTCATCAACAGAAAAAGTTGCTAGCAGTTCCGATTCACAGCTTCCTACTGATTTCCCAGAGTGAACAAAGGATACTTCTGCGACCCTTCTATTTGAATAAGCCAATGAATTGCTTCTTGTTCAAAGACCAAAAAAAGGAGAAGAAAGGATTGCCCTCATGTAGGGAAAACCCAAGGGGGGCAGGGTTTTTTTTTGCAGAAGAGCACTAGGAAATATCAGAACTCTCTTCATAGTGTTTTTGGATTCTATCATCATTTAAGGGAACTTGCAGCCTCTATGCCCCACCAATACATGTGATGATAGTTCTATATACACATATTTAAGCAAAACATATTTTTCCATTCTGAATGCTGCCTGGAATAGGATGCCTTCAAGGAAACGATGTGTGAGTCATCCTCAGGAGACATGCAGTCGAGGCACCTCCTTCGGAACAAAGTCATGTATATGCAGCTGAAATATCCAGTTATAAACAGTATTCTGTTACTCACATAATAGCCTAATGGCCTTAGAAACAATTTGTGTTTGTTTGGGTTTTTTGTGACAGTAAAAAATAACGTTGAGTTGTCAATGTTAAAAGTTAGAATAACATCACCTGAAGATTAAAATGCCATTCCAGTGGTAGTTTGTTCTGGATTATGTTAAGAAGTATGAGCCTGTGGTCGTTTCAGACTCGCAAAACTTTTACTCCTCGTTAAACACTTGTTTGAACATCTGATGTAAAAGATACTTTCTGAGGGTTAATTCTCATGGGAATCACCTTAGGGTGGATGGAGAACTCACTGTGGGTATTAGTGGGTAAGCTAGCAGCACTCACAAACCTGTGTGAGTTGTTTTTCTCTGTGTACTTTTCTGTGTTGTGAAAATACTAATATAGAATAGATTTTCACAAATTTCCAGTCATATGTGGGCTTAATTCTGGCTGTTTCTCAGCCCCTTGGCTCTAGTTTTCAATTCTCCCACTCTGAGAGTTATGGGAGAACCAATGCAAGGAGACAAACATTTGAGAGAAGGTACGTGTATGTTAGAGCCTGCTTGTTGCAGGTGCAGGATAAAGGGTCTCACAAGTTATAAACAAATGGTCTGGCTTATTTAGGAGCAGCAAAATCATTTTGGGTGAACTGATGCATGAAATTCAGGGGGATTGCAATCCATATGTCCAGACAGCAGGTCCCCTGCTCAGCTGTAGTACTTTCCTGTTACTGCTGCTGTTCCATGTTCCTACTAGACTAGGCCCTCTTCATTCCTGGGATAACATGCATGTGTGATACGAAGCTAACACAAGAGTAAATGATATACCAAACTTCACCTGCTCTCCAGAGAACTGACAGGACCTAAGGTGAGTAATAAGGGCTGTAGAGGGGAACCCAGACCACACAGGTTAGTTAGCAAAGTAAAGCTCTGTCATTTTGGCATTTAGGGGAATAAAATACTCTTGCTCTTCCCTTCCCAGTCACCCACCGGGCTGAGGTTTTGGAGGGGTTTTGGAGGGGTTTTGGAGGTATAGCACAGTGGTGGGAGACCCTGGGAGCCTGGGAGCAGCCAGGACTCTGAGCAACTGCTGAAGGAATAGTGATCCTTGGTGTTAGTAATGCATGTGCTGCTGGGAATAACTAGCTTTGAGGAATCATCTTGGAATTACACTGATGTATTTGTCATGTTCATCTCACCAAATATTTGTTTTGTGGGTAGGAAGAAGCTGGGTTTGAAAGAAATAATACGATTAGAGGAAGCTGTTCTGCAGTCAATTTTAACTGCTTTCTGGAGCAGATCATGAGGGTTGCTGGATTGCTGTCTTTCAGTGACAGTAGTATCTCCCTGTCTCCAGTGACAGTAGTATCTCCCTGTTTCCCTACCTATAATATTTTATGCCTTTCCTTCTTCCACTTGGATCCTCGTGGAGGTCTTAACTATCCCTTTTCAACAATCCTGCCTCTGTAATGTTCCTTTCCTTTATTTTGCCTGGACTTTCTAACATTTTTTGGTCACAAACTAGCAATTCTCTAGGTATGAGCCAGAACAATGCAGCTAGGCCATATCAGATTGGATCCTTGGCACAGACAGCTGAACCCCTAGAATGTGGCAGAGGAGGTGACCAAGAGAGGGTTGAAAGGTGCGCTAGATAGGAGGTTACAAGATGCAGTAGATCTGTCTGGATCCAACCCCAGACAGTGTTGAGTACATGTTGCAGGGATGCAGGGAATAGAATGGGTGGTTTTAATAACATATTGTATTATCCTTTCAGAAAATAATCTGAAATTCAAACAAATTAATTAAAGTCTTGTTGAGTATGTAAAGGTCAGACAGAGCCTGTTGCACACAGACCTACAGTATCTCACTTCTTCAGACATGGGAATGTGTCAATATCTCCCCAGTGTGCAACTGGGATATAATAGGGATTTATCTATCTATATATCTATAAAATAGATATAACTGGGATATAATAGGAGCTTTACTGGTTTCCACTGGGCAGTGAGTAGGACTACAATCACTGACCCACTTTTTTCTGAAACAAACAACCCTTGTCTGTCCCCCCTGCAAACAGTAAGATTGTTAGATCCAAAGCCAAATTCATGTGGTGGTGAACAGCTGCAAATCCACTGATGTCAGCAGAGTTGTAACAGCTTAATAAAACAGTGAGTCCAAGTTGTGGTGGTTTTTTGGATGAATTTCAGTGGAACAATTGCATTCTATTTATCTAAAATTCTGATGCCCTTTTCTTTAGATGGATACGGTTTTCCCTGTCCTGCATAGCACTGAATTGTGCTATCAAGCAGCTGCTTGTGCCATAAGTGATTCTTGCAGTTCTCTACCTTATGAAGCAGAATGGAGTCTGGCTGGATGAACTAGCTACATCCACTAAATGTATGAGATTGTAAAAGGAGAAATAAAGCTTTGAAACTCAGGGGCCAGATAAATTTGATATCCCCCAATGCAGGAGCTATGAAGTGTAGTAGAGAGGTGCAGCCCTTACATGGCCAAAAAAAATCATGACTATAATGTTCAAATGGCTGCTTAAAATAGCCCAGTCTTACAAGATGCGGTCCCCTCTGGCTTGATTTTGCGAAGTGTCTGTCATGGTTTAACCTCAGCTAGCAACAATGTACCATGTAACCTCATCCTCCTGTCCTTCCCTCTGCAATGGGTTAGCAAGGAGAATTGGAAAAGGTAAAACCAAACCCATGGGTTGAGATAAGAACTGGTTAATATTTGAAATAAAGTAAAATATAATAATAATAACAACAATAATGAAAAGGAGATAAATAGGAATAAACCCCAAGGAAGACAGAAAAAAAACCCAAGTGATACACAATACAATTGCTTACTGCCAGCTGACTGATGCCCAGCCAAGCTCCCAGCAATTAGCAGCTCCCAGGGAACTGCCCCTAGTTTATTATATACTGAACATGATGTATAGAACACCCTTTTGGCTAGTTAGGGTCAGCTGTACTGGCTCTGCTCCCTCCCAGCATCTTCACCTGCTCACTGGCAGAACACGGGAAACTGAAAAGTCCTTCATTTAGAGTAAGCACTTCTCAGCAACAACTAAAACATTGGTATGTTATCAGCATTGTTCTCATACTAAACCCAGAACACAGCACTGTACCAGCTACCAAGAAGAAAATTATGTCTATCCCAGCTGAAATCAGGACAATATCTAAAAACGTTAGTCCCATTGACATAGACCTTGAATTACACAGATTGAAGGGAAGCAGAGACCAGCACTGCAGAATTTAGAGCTCAAGAGCAGTATCTGCTGCTCACAAGGACTTGTTTTTTTTTCTGTTCTCCTGAGAAGGAAAAGTCTAAATGGGAATGGAGAAAGTGCTGGGAGAGCATAAGAAAGGGTATGTAGTGATAGGACAAGGGGTAATGCCTTTAAACAGGCAGAGAGATTTAGATTAGACATTAGGAAGAAGTTCTTTGCTATGAGGGTGGATACTGTTCTGGGTTCAGCAGTAGCAGTCATTTTTAACTCCTTCTTGGTAGCTGGTGCAGTGCTGTGTCTTGACTTTCGGCCTGGGAACAGAGCTGATAACAATGATGTTTTGGTCTGGCCAAGGACTTTGTGATCCTCATGCTCTGCCAAGGAGGAGGGGAAGCTGGGAGGAAGCACAGACAGGACACCTGACCCAAACTGACCAAAGAGCACATCATGCCCAGGATGTAACTGGGCAGGGTTGGACAGGGTATCGGTCGGTGCTTGGTAGCATGGGGTGGGGCAAGTTATCAGTCGGCTGGTGGTGAGATGTTGTATTCTCTTCCCTTGTTATTTCCTTTATCATTATTATTATTGGTGGCAGCAGTAGTGATTTGTGTTAAACCGTAGTTACTAAACTGTTCTTATCTCAACCTGTGGGAGTTGCATTCTTTTCTATTCTGCTCTCCATCCCTCCAGGAGTAGGGGGAGGGCAAGAAGGGGGGAAGTGAGTGAACAAGCTGTCTGGCTGGGTTTAAACCATGACAGTGAGGCGCTGGTACAAGGTGCCCAGAGAAGCTGTGTCTGCCCCATCCCTGGCAGTGTTCAAGGCCAGGTTGGAAGGGGCTTGGAGCAACCTGCTCTAGTGGAAGGTGTCCCTGCCTGTGGCAGGGGGTTGGAACTGGATGAGCTTTAACGTCCCCTCCGACCCAAACCATTCTGTGATTCAATGATTCAGCACCAGTTTCCAGACCAACACTGCTGTGCCTGAAGTACAGTGTAGCAAGTTTTTTGACATTTTGGCACAAGAAATTATTCCCGATGGACTATGTCTACATTAGGTTAGATTGTGCTGAGCCTATTCCCTAGTCAAGGCAGCTACATGGAAGTTGCTCTCCAGTTCTTCCTACTGAAGTTGCAGCTGTCTCAGGAGTTTGCATTCTCTGTGTTGAAATGGTAGATAAGTAAGCAGAATCTTTCAGGAGAGAAAAAAATGTTGATTCTTTTAATTCAGTCAAAACGAGTTCCTGTATGGACATTTGTATATGCAAGTAATTCTGATATTCTGATATTCTTAATTAACATTAAGAATGTTCACAGTTCTAGTCCTCATTGCAGATATACAATGAAGTATTTACAAATTACTAAGGCAGACTTTCTACGTCTGACACGAGCATAATACAACATCAGCAATCAGGGTCTACTGATGATGTTCTTTGTGCAGAGTCACATTTAGGCTGATCTTTGATCCAGTATGAATGTCAGTGGTTTGGGATGCTTACTATGGGTAACTGACAAAAATGAAGAGATGTAACACAATTCTTAGCACTGAGATGCAACAGTTGGATGAAAGATATACGTCTGAATCACCAAGGACAAACACTTTATGAATAGGATGAATTCTGAGTGTCCCATCTTTGTTCTGCTTAGCCTGAGGCTGTGGGAAGAACAAACACAGAACATGTAATTGTTCTCACACAAGAACAGACTTGCCTCTATTGAAAAGATAGTGAGTGAAAGTATCAGGATTCAGGGACATCATGTGCAGTCTCCAAGGAGAAACAAACTTCAGCCTGAGACCTTGAAGATCAAATGCAGTCAAAACACTAACAAACCCTTCAAGAAGACACAGAAGGGGAAGATCAGCTTTCAGGAGCTCCCTTTGGAGACAAACTGACAGAGACAGGAGATTTCAAGGAGAACTTAAATACATCCAGCCTTCCTAGACCAGGAAATGACAAGCCTAATAGTTGTATGCGTGGACAGTTTTACAGTTTCAGAGATATCCTTATCTTTCACATGCAAGCAACAGATAATGGGTTTTAAGCTGGCCTTTCATTACCTCTGTCATTGATACCAGAGAAAACAGAAGTACAGTTATGTATGAAGGACTAGGGGAGTCATAATTAATACTCTGGCACCATCTTTTTCCTTTTTAATAGAGGTGTTATTTACTGGGGGTGTGGTGATTTTCTTTCAGCTGTGTGACAAGCACCTTTCAGCATGTTTCTCAGCTGCCAAGCATTGACAGTGTGTTTCTAGTCTGCCAACCCTAATACCTTGGGCAATAGATGGCCACTTGTAGCAGCAGTCATCTGCTGCCAAATTACTTTGCCAGTGCTGTTCTGATTTCTAGACAGCTTGAAATCCAGGACAGGTGCTCTTAGGCAGTTTGGCAGAGGGCACATCACGTTTCCTACTTATTTGTAGGCTGAGAAACTGTTCAACACATCATAGGCAGTACTCTTCCTTGTTGGCCTCCCAGCCACAGACATTGCTTCTCTCCAGCTTGTCCTGCATTATCTCCCATTGCTGTTAATAGCAAGAGCTATTTTTACAGTTCGAATTCTTTGGTGTCTTTGCCTGTTGCCAAGTTTAAGATCCCGGTGCTTGTTGTCAAAGCCCACTCTGATACCCACACTAGTCTCGTTTCTTCTCTTGCTTTCCACCACATTTCTCTCACCACTGATGCTGCTGCAGTGATTCCTTTATGTTATTTTTCTGTCCTCATTTCTTTTCATTATTCCAGTGATTTTCCTTCATGTGGAAAAATTTCCTGACTCGGTATATTGTGATTTTTCTGAAGAATTCCTGAATTTCAGCTCACCCGCTCATCTGCAGACACCTATTATTGTTTCTTTTCCCACACGAGAAGGAAGGCAGGCCTCCAGGAGGCAAATAACCTTCTTTTGTTAAATTAAAGCCTCTTTTTTTGTTGGGTTTTTCCGGTGGGTCTGGGTTTGTGCAGTGTTAGGCTGCAAGTTTATTTGACCAGGACTGGTTTTGTTTGGTTTCATGCCAAATTCTGGCCCAGTGTGTACACTTCTTTCCCAGAAAATTTTCCTATAAACTCACTCAGAAACAGCAGCCATAATCCACATGCAGCCTCTGAATCCCAGACACAGACTGAGCCTGCAGATATCACCTGCTGGCACAGAGCATTTCCCACACATCATTATTCTCTGCTCCTCTCCATTGAAAAGGAACAGAACAGAGTGAACAAGAGGACAATAGGCAGACTTGGCACACACCATCCCTTGTGCAGGCAGCGGACCTCCTTGCCTGACAGGAGGCTGCCAAGGTGCAGCCATAGCCTGGGGGTGATGAATCGGGCTTAAAGGAAAACCTCCCTGCAAAACTTTGTTTTGAGGAAGCATCTTGAACGGTTGGTGACTCCAGATTCACTTGAGCAAACTACAGAAACTCAGTCTCAGAAGTTAGATGTGATGCTTCATGTGATATTCATTCTCAATTCTTCTTTTCAGTTTTGTGAAGATTCATTTGCACTTCAATTTCAGAAACAGGAACGCACAGTATTTTTTCATGCGAACATAAGGGGTTTTGTATTGTGGAGAAAATGAAAACCCTCACATGTAAAGCATTGCATATATTTTCTTTCCAGTTTATACTGTTTATATATAGTACAAACTGATTTCTAATATTGCATTTGTTTTCACAAATCTGTGTTTTGGATTTGCATATCTTTGGAGTGCCACAATAATACATGTTTTTCTAAAGTTAATTCTTATTTGTATCTTTCAAGAGATATTTAACAAGTTTCTTCCCTTTTCATATAATAATTAAAAATTATGTGGCTGGGCCATTTTTCTTTACACAGATGAGGTCTGAATAATTTAATCCTTTTTTATCATGGGTCTCTTGAGGGAGCTGCAATTTAAAATATGTAGAACGCTGAAATTGCTGTGCTGCTTTCCATACATTTCAGTAGTGTAGTAGTAGTTCTCAGTGTGTGAATTTGCACCAGCCTCGCTGATGTTAGAAGTGTTAACGCTTAGACAGAAGAAATCTGTGCCCAGGCCTATCCCCTCCAGTAGATGTCATCGTGACAGTGGAGAATGCTGCTGGGGATACTGGCAATGAGACCTCCTGTGCCAAGGCAGGAAAAAAGCTTTGCTGTAATAGTCTTTGTTTCTGTCAAAACAAGGTAGTTCTCACAATGCTTAGCATTTATAGAGAGCTTTTTGTTTCTATAATGCTTTGAAAACACTATGACTATTAAAACACAGTCACCAGTCAGGTCACGCGGGGCTGTGGTCCACGACAGTAGTGTCTATGTGCTCTGAAAGTGGCCATAAATATATATGTGTGTATATATGTGTATATATATATATATGGGCAAACAGGCATTTGCAGTACTCAGTTTGTCAATTGCTTTTTGGTTTGGTTTTGGTTTTTTTTTTCAACTATACAGTTCCATTTATATGACACCCTTTGCTCAAAGCCATGGCATCATTTCTATTATACTTCTCCATCCCCCTCCTCCCCAATCCTCTTTAGAAGTAATTTCTCCAAAGAAAAACACAAATCCTCCTATTTAATTTTGCCAAGAATTAATCTCTCCCCGCCCATCAGCACCTGAGCTGCTGGACGTCCAGTCAGTTTTAAGGTTTACAGCTGCCTGAGTGAGCGATAGTTATTGAGTAGCAAGTAAATACACAATCCTATATTATTACTAGGTATAATGTTAATCTCTCAAACAGAGAATGAATCCCCAGAAAAGCCAAGGGACAAGTCGCTCACTGGGAATTTTAAGTGCACATAAAATGTATGTTTCTGCAAGGATGCAACATACACATCTCCAGTGAGACAAGGAGGCACAAAAGTACATACAAAATGTAATCAGTTCTAAGTAATGTTAAGTTTGATGGCTTTGTAATGGAGAATAACTGCGGTGCTTGGGGGTAGTTGACATGGTTTCAGGCCCTCAGGGCCTCAGTACAAAAGGTGTGAGAAAAGCAGAATAGAAGGACAGGACCTGGGATGGGGAGTATCCCGGACTAGCAGATGCCCAGGATGAGAGCAGTTAAACTAACTGGTAAGTAGAAGGCCAGGATGATTGCTATGTCTGTAATGTCAATTAAGCTTGTTGGGAAAAGTAAACGACCCTTAAAGACCACCACATTTTGTATGCATGCCGGAAACCTTTTGGGAAATGATGTAACATGCTCACTAACCACATAAGGATGACCTGTAGAGCAATTCGGGGACACACGTTAGGAGGAGCTATCCCCCGCGTCTCCCGGCGCCGCAATAAAGAATACCTGCTTGTCAACTTGAAACTGTTGGCAAGTTTGTTCCTGGAGTTTTCTCCGAATCACCAGAAGAACTTGAAAAACATGTTGAAAATATGTTTAGGTGTTGTTAAATGGCAGATCTGAGTTTCTTGGGCAAGATCATGAAGTTATGGCTTCAAAAACAAGTATTAGATACCTTTTCCCACCTTGGAAGTCCCAGTAGTTTTGATCAGAGATGCGATACATACCTAGTGTGTGTTGTCTCCTTTAATTTCAGCCGGTACTACACCTATGTTCTTCAGGACAGAATGATAATATGTAGGTTGTCATCAGCTAAGACAGAGCACAGGCTGAGCCAAGTGATGCAAGTTGCTGAGCTAAAATGTGACTTTAAAAAATCAACCGGGTGCAGCTGTATCAAATAATAAGTCCATGATTTGAATGTTCTCTTTTGTCTAGATGATGCCTCTATGAATAATAAGTTTTTCTTCTTTAGAATATCTGCCTTGGGGAAGTAGATGGCAAGAAAGCGGAGCACTAACGGCCTGATTAACTTAAAGAGCCTGCTTCTCCTCCTTAGTCCAGTCTTTGAGACTGAAGCAAGCCTCTCCAATCAACGTTAAAAATTCTAGGGGAAATGGACAAATGATTAGAGTAAATCTGTGAGTCCCACACTAAGAGGAAAGCAAGTCTTATTGGCAAGATCAGTTTCATTGTTCGTGTCCTTAAAAAAAAACCTTGCCTGGAATTTTGTCCTTGACCGAGTGGAAAGGCTCTCTGCTGGCAGGAAAACAAAACATTTAATCAAAACAATGCTCTTGACAGAGCATGAACAGACATCTGTCCGGCTGTTCTGAGTGAGCAAAACCACATCAGATAAAATAGCAGAAAAGCCCCATAAAATTCTATTAAAATAAGTGAGGCAATGAGAGAAGTGCAAAGAATGCATTTGTTTGTAATTTATCATCTCATTTGGGCACTGTGAAAGAAGTATAGACCTGGGGGAAAAAAGCATGTCTTTATCCTCAGGAAATTTAGGGTGTTTTAATACCAAAGTTAATAATGAAAACAAACTGTAAAAAACCATGGTGACATTTTAAGAACTGGGAAGATACATCTATCAACTATACAAGCAGGAGATAAACTTAGCTGTAATCGATCAGAAAAGGTAATAAAGATAACTATCTACCTCTTGTTTGCTTTGGATTTTTCTTCAAATATGTGTGGTTTTTGTTACACATGTACTTCTATTTAAGGATACTTATGTTCCCTTTAACGGTGTTCCCATACTTATTCTAAAAGCATTTCATGGGTGTAATCACTGTAATTTAGCACTCTGAGTTTTACTTAAGTCTTAAAATATTCAGTCTGTAACCCATTACTCTGAGAGGAGAAAGTAAGCATGGCTGATAAAAGTCCAAAAGACCAGGAGATAATCATGAAAAGATACTGCTTAGTTCTCTGTTATCTGTCTTAAAGCAGTGTCAAGTATGCCTAAAGTGCTCTTAAAAACCTGAACTGGTAGCAATTCCACATTTTCTTCCAGAGATCTGCTCCAGTTGCAGTGACATGTGTACAGTTGGAGCAGGACCTCCTAATGCCTACCTTCTGTCTGCCTTGCAGCTTAGCCCTGTAATCTGTCACCCTATCTGCTTTAAAATAAACATCCTCTCTCAGGGTTATGAAACCTAGTAATGTAACTGAAGTCTTAACTTTCCCTGGGGGAATTGCTTGAAATGTGGAGTCTTCAGACCCTGGAAGAGCTACAGCTGGGAGTAGAATGGGGCCATGGCAATTGAGTTGGGTCAGACCAAAAAGATGTTGCTGTACACACATGCTGATTCTGCTCTTCAGGGCTGCTTCTACCAGTTCTGTATGGAGCCAACCACATGTTGCCTACTACACTTGCTTACTAACATAGGCCCTGGGTCAGGGTGTCCAAGCACAACATCAACCTTCTCTGAGCTAGTAGAAGACACATGGACTTCATAAACTTGGATTTAGTACCCTGTTTATTTGGGCTAATGGGATTACATCAGAAGGGAGGGCTTCCACTATAAAAGTGCGTGCTTCTTGTGATTCAACGGAAAAGCTGACAAGCATGACCCCAGAGTAAGCAGTAATAAAACATTAGCTGGTAGCTCTGAGCCCAACCGCACCCTCTTCATCAGCTAACTGCATAAGGAGGGAGGAAGTGGTGAGCACAACCAGGCCAGCCTCATATACATCAAGCACCACTCGGATGCTGAGCAGCTCTGCCCTGGCCCCAAGCTGCTGCTCCAGGGAAAACAGAGCTTCTCGTTGGGGAGCCCCAGGTCCCTTGAGATGTAGGGTGGAACATGGACTGGTTTGCTCGCTGGGAGACAACTAGTGCCTGTAAGCATCTTCTGAAAAGAATGCACATCTCTTGGGTCAGTCAGGGTGTCTGGCACCCCCTGTAAACTGAGCTGCTCATTTTCTATGGTCCAGCAGCAAGACAATAAACAGACACACTCAAAATCCTGTCAACATGCCCAGGCACATGTGGGCTGGGAGAGGAATTTTCTGTAGGAATAACAATCAGTGAGCATCTGAAGAACCATGAAAATGTAAAAATTCTTGGATTGCATTGCACCATTTCCCCCCCATTTTTCTCCCTTTTGCTTTCACAGCATCCCCACAAGCTCTCCCTTCTCCTCGTGTTGTTTGTACTGAGGAGGAGCCGCCAGTCAGGCAGTACAAACAGTTGTGGTTAGGGAGAGGAAATCCAGCTCAGCTGTGATAATTAAGATAGCTGTGAGACTTCAATTGAGCTGCTAATACCAATGTTGGGATGCTGCGTAAAAGACCTGGTGGGTAGCAGATTTTCATTGGTACTTTACTGAGCAGGGAGAATTTGCTATAGGCTGCCTCGTGGGAGTGCTGAGCTGTCTCCTCATCACCTTCTTCCATTTTCCCCCTCCCAAATACAGCCTTTCCTGCTGTTGTTTCTGTCCTGATGCTGTGTGTTTGGTTGTACTACTTAGGAGAGCAATCTCCGCTCAGTTCTCCTCCTCCCTCTCACTTACCTCGAGGGCTTGTTTCTAGGATTCTGGGCTACAAAAGCTTTGATGCAATGCTTGTGTCTTTCCACTCAAGCAATTAATCTTGTGAACTGCTGCACATACAAACCTATATATGGGGTTTTAACCTCTGCTTTTGAAGTGTGAGGAAGAAGTAGTAATGGATTTCCTAGCTGCCATGTAGTAAAGATAGTTTATGCATTATTTACGTTTATTATGATTTGGTTGCTATGTTTTTTTTTTTAAATTTTGCCTTATATTAGTGGTACAGTAAGGAAAAGCTTTTTCTATTACTAATCTTCATAGTAGCTTCTCCTTAAAATTTAATCAAAATCAACAGCTATTACATTTTATTTTATAGCGTTGCAAACGTCATCCTTTAGTGAAATATTCTGATACGGAACATATTGTTTAAAGAACTTGCCTTCAGCAGCAAGCCAAACTTGGTTTTAAATTTGAGTTATTTGAATATAAGTTTTTGGAGAGCCTTTAAATGCTAGAATAAATTAAAGATTTTGGTTTTAATTCTACTGGAGCGGTTTTGTGATACATATTTCTTTGCATTATTAGCAAATCAAGGCATAGTAGCATTATACTTATGTGTAAGTTTTGCCAAGAAAAACTAAGTCAGGAGACCTAAAGGTCAGCTTAAGATAAAAGCTGTCTTTATTTGCAATAGAAAATATTTATCATAAATTATGAAGGAAAATGAGGTTCTTAGAATTCTATGCCAATATATGATTTTTTAAAAATCTGAAGTTCTATTAAAAAGACTTTATTCAATCAGTTGACCAACAGAATGTTTATAGAGGCCTTCTTTCTTGAACACTTTCCTTTAAAGTGTTTTGTGATAATATGAGAAATCTGAGACTGTAAGATCTTCAGTGTTTCAGAGTCAGTGATTTTTCACTTTCCTGATGATCTGGTAAAGAGCTTTCTGCTACAGCAGTCTTCTGTCAAAACATGGGTTAGATAAAATGTAACTTTTTGTAGGAATATATCAGTTTCATTTGTTTTCAAGAGAAAGCTATCAAAATATTAATGGTTGAAACTACAGTATGAAGAGAAAAAAACATAAATCAAAATCAAACATCTGACACTGTCAAAATATTTTATTTGTCAGTTGTTTTAGAGCTCCCAAAATAAAAATTGCAGACTTTGTGTTTTTGCAAAGAGTGTTGACTTCTTGTTTCTATTTGGAAGGGAAATTCAGAATATCTGGTGTTTGCTCCTAGGTCAGCATGATTTCCTTACTCTTTTTCCCCTGGCTTTTTACATGCTTTGGTTACTGAAATAGTTTTCATGGAGCATGTCAGACCAGGAGTCTCCAGAGCCCTCTGCATTTCATACAGAGCTCTTGGAACTCTGCTGACTCCATGCTTTCTCATAGTCCCAATTAGTGGGGCTGTCAAAGTCTCTGTAGAAGAGCAATGCAAGTTCTCGCCATCTCTGAAAACATCCGCTGAATTTCTAAACGAAACTACAGACCACTCTTGATTCTGCAGTTGTTACTCCATCCTAACTGAAACAGAAGGGCTGCTCCACAACGGTTCTACCATCTGTCTAGCAGCATATGCAGTTATGGTCACGACCAGCCTGGTCTAGGTTGGCAGTGGGACAGAGGACCAAAAATGTCACTTCTGGCGTTCTAGCTCTCCCTAAATTGTGCCATTCTTGGTGTCTTACAGGCTACAGATATGGTATGAGATCAGATGACTGGAAATAACTGTTATTTTTTTCCCAAGGTCCAGATGTACTATCATTTAAAAATGGACTATGTGTTGAACTGGGCTTTAAGAAAGGTCATATGACAGAGATTATGGTTGTTAAGTATTTATTTAATCAAGGATTTCTATTTTTAAAGAAGCTTACAACTCTATCATAGTTCACAATCTAAATATAAGATGAAAAGGCATGGACCAAAAATAATGAAGCAGGCAGAAGCTGTAGGTTCCAAATTATGCTCCTGGACAATGAGAATTTTTTATGAAATACAAAGGAAACTTCTTCCTCGAAATATTGTTTCTGAAATGACACTGAGCAGCCCTGACTGCTGGGGAAATGGAATAAAAGCTCTGATTGTCTGTAGCCCTCCTCCTAGAGGGCAATTTGAAATGGGTTGCTAATGGCCAAACACCTGCCATAAACACAGTACTAAAAGGCAGTAAGTGATGCGCACATCTATGCACAGAGATACAAAGGTAGTAAAAAGAAAATATATTGCATACAGTTTACTGCATTTAAAATATTTAAGGCTAATATGGTAATAATGCCTGAAGCACTAAAATAATTTGGGCATTATTAAAATCTGTGGAAGTAATATAGGGTATTCTGGGCATCTTTGAAAATGTTAACTGAATTTCTAAGCAAGACTATGGACCCCTCAATTCTTTTCTTTTGATAATGTGACCCACGGAGCTGTTAATGTATGTCATATGCTGCATGTGAAGAGTTTGCCTGCCTTTTGTGGATGATTCATTACTTTTACTAATCATTACAGTCATAACACATCAGTAACAGTAAAATTAACAACTACTGATGGTATTAGTACATTTCTCTGACATTATCAGGGTCACTTAGTATGTCATCTGTGTCACAAGGCACATCAGTACCTAGTCCTAGTACCATCAGCCTCCTGATACTGGGTCTAGGGATGCAGGTTAACAAACTCCTCCTGTACTGCTGTATTATTTGCTCCCATTCCTTGTTCTCTGGTCCATGCTGCTCGCACAACTGCAGGATTGAGCAGTAAACCAGCTCGGGAAACAGAACTGTGTTAAAAATCCCTTGGTTTTGCTACTTGGTTCTCTTCAGGCTGAACTGATTTGGTGTTTTGTGCAACTGTTGGATCACAAAACCCAGAAGGGTCTTGGGAGTAGGTAGAGGCAGCAGGTGGGAAGGACATTGTGATGGGAGTCTTGTGTGCCTGCACTGTTGTTGCCAGAAATAGTGATGGAAATGCAGAGATATTCAGATAAAGATCTTAACCTTCCCCCCCTGCCTCACAAACCATTAAGTATTCTGGCTGTGATTCAGATATATATTCTTTCTAAGGTAGAAATTTATTATCTCACTCATAAAGTTCCATTTGGTTGTTCCTAAGATTATGGCATTTGATTGTCTCTCTTCACCTGAGTGAAATAATAAAGCTTTTTTTATACCTTTATTGGAACTATTATCATCTTTCTTTTCAGGAAAGCAGACCTATTTTATCCAGTGTCATAGAAACTGTTGCCAGAATGAATTTAGGCCGCAAGACAGTGGGTGTGTTATAAAGACAAATGGCTCAGTAAGAAAGACATTTATATTCTAAAAGCAGTTTTTATGTGTAATAATTTGTATTATAAAAGATTATTGAAAATAATGCATACATTTTATTGCCAATAAATTAAAATTATGTACTAGATACCCATGGGAATTAATGGTACAATAGTACAAGTCTAGACAGAGCTCAGACAGAAAGATACTGACGTACGTACGCAGGGTGGCCAGGAAAGTTTGCAGAAGTGCATTGAACCTGCCATTTTCTCAGGTTCAGGGCTCCAGGGAAGTCAGTAAACTTTTATGTGAACACACTGTCCACCTGTGCAGACTCATTTAGGAAATTAAGACTGGTAAAGCATAGAAGAGCATGGCTTTTAAATGAGTAGTTGTGTGCGACAAGGCTTTGTGACAGTCAGCGTTGGTGGAGCTAATTCGGGCTCTGTCATTACATGGTATTTGACACTGACCAAATCACAACCTGCTTGCCTCAGTTTCAGCACACAGCGATTATATTGCTGATTAACTTAATCTTTATTAATCCTGAAGATTTCCATAAGCGCGTGCTTCTAAGGATTAAAGCTTCATCCTCAAAGCCTGCTTGCAAAGAAACTCTGGTCCTAACAAAAAATGTAGACTGAGCTTCAGTTAAACAAAAAGGAGCTGGTTATGCAGTGTTCAGTTTTATTTCAAGATCATTCTTCAGAGCAATCCAAGGATGAAGCCAGTAGAGAGTAAAAAAAAATAGTAAGAAAAGTACTTGTAATTGAAAAGGGCCTTAAGAGTGCTGTGGAATGAAACTTGCCCATAGTTGCTGCACTCTGGGAAGGCTGGTAAGAATCCAAAACCTAGCTAACGCTGAAGACGCGACTGATAAAAACGAAGAGGCATCCAAAGGTGAGGCATTCCCATTTCCCTGGCGGAGCTGTCAGCCGGCAGCTCTGTGAGGGCTGGGGCGTTAAAGGCTGTACTTGGCTCAACAGTCCGTTACTCAGCCTGTCACCAGCTCCGGTTTCGTTTCCAGCGGCGGCAGGAGGTGGGTGTGCATGTGCTTTCTGACAGCGGCAACACACGCGGCCCGTGCTGGCTCCCCCCCGGCGCGGCCCCTGCGCGTTTCGCTCGGTGTGACAGCTCCCGCCAGCGCTCCGGCAGCGTGCGCTTCCCGCCGCCACGGATGGAGCATCTCCCCTCCGGGCACGGCCCTCACCAGCGCCCCGGGTCAGCCTCGGCTTCCTCGGCCGCGGGGGTGGGCTCTGCCCGGCGCCGGAGGCACGTTGCCGATTCAGCCCCGGCGGGGAAACAATGACTTGTCTCACCCCACGGAGCTGCCACCGCCTCTCGCGTTTCCGGGCCTGCGGCTGCGGGACGCGAAGATCCCCCCTCCCTCCAGGGGCGCCTTCACAGACCGGCGACCCCCCCCCAGCCCTGGCCCCGCCGCCGCCCGCCCTCGGAGCGGGGCAGCACCACCCATTCGGGGAGAGGGCGCCCGCACGGTCCGCTCTGCCACTCTATTGGCTGGCGTGACCGCGCTTTGCCCTCTGATTGGCTGTGGCCGCCGCCAGGCAGCAGCGGGGTCGGGCGGTGCCAGCCCGCCACCGCCCGCGCTCGCCGCTGTCGCTCCCGGCGGGCGAGTAAGGCGGCGAGCGGCGGCGGAGGCGGGCGGGACGGGTGAGTTCGCTTAGCGGCCGCTCCCGCAGGGCCAACTTTTCTCTCGTGGGGCTGGCGCAGCCCCTCAGCGCCGGCGGGACGGTTGCGCGGTTGGGCAGCTAACGGCCGGCTGCGGAGAGCCCCTCAGGCTCTGGGTCCCGCGCTCCGCCCCGGGGGAGCCGTCGGTGCGCGGTTACCCGCGGGGCTCGCCCGGTGTGCGAAGGGCGCGGGCACGGACGGGGTGGCAGAGTTCCCGCGGCGGGGCCGGGTGAAGGGCCGGTGCTCGATGCAGGGCGGGGGACGGTGGAGGGGCAGGGCCGGCGCCCTGAGGGGGTCGGCGGTCGCGCCTCCCGCCTTGCTGAGGGAAGCTGGTCTCTGTCCGCGGGGCGGGGCCGCGCTCCGGGCACCGGCTGCAGCTTTCCCCTTCCCGCCGTCCTCCCCGGGCGCCGCTGGTGTTTCGGCTGCGTCTGGGTCCTCCCGCGCCCGCTCTCGCTCGGGTCCCGGGCGGCGGTCGGGGAGGGCGGAGGAGGGGAGCGGCGGCCTTGGCGGGGCGGCTCGGGCCAGCGGGGTCAGTTGTGTCGGCTGGAGGAGGCAGTGGGGGGTGCGGGCAGCCGGCTGCGGGCCAGACAAAGGAGCTGCTCCCGCTGGTCTCCCCGAGCAGCGTGGTGCCTGGAGCTGACTTCTCGCTCCCCGGCTGGGAGCGTGTGCCTGCTCGCTCGTGGAAAGATCTGGGACGTAGTTCAGTGACGTGCTGTGGATTACATCCATTCCAACCCATCTTTTCCGCGTGGTTTTTGTTTTTCCTGCCGCGTTGATTTCGGTGTCCGCGGGTAGGGACGCGGGGAGGTGGCTGCAACAGTTGTATTTGCTGAGAGTTTGTGGTTGAGGTTCATCGGGAAGCGCCGCAGACTCTGGGGGGTTGTGCCTGTTCAGGCTTCGGTATTTGACTTTCCGCACGTTACACTGAAGTAACTTTCCATCTGCTTGTGTTTTAAAGGTAATGGTAAAAACAGAGATAGTGGTGGTGGACATGTCTTGTTCCCTGCAATCCCCAAAGACCTCACGTTTGTTTTCCATCCAGCTGGATTCTGACTCTACCCCGAAAAAGCTCCCGAGTCTTAAGTTCTCAAAGGAAAGATCTGTGTACTCGAGGATTTTCAAGTCTTGTTAGCATTGTTCTTTCGTAATCTTTAGTATAGGCTGCTAGTGTGTGAAGACGACTGTAGAGGAACAAAAGATGAAAGTTTCTATGAAGTGATTGCTGTTAGCTGCAAATTCCGATTGGGTGATGAGGTTTTTGTTTTGTTTTTTTTTTTTAAAGGCAACTTGAACAAATGACACGGCAAAGGGGCAAAAAGACAGTTTTGCGCAGCAAAGCGTAGAATGACATTGGTGGTTGTTTTCATTGCCTCTAAAAAGCTTTTCGGCAGTTTCTCCATCCAATAATGCAGTTAGATGCTATGGAGTCTATTCAGAAGCTTGTGCTTTTCACAGAATGCCTTCGTCTATGACAGTGCCTTGCTTCTGGTGTCCTCTCCTCCTTCCAACAAGTTCTCATATGCTGTGAAAAGTAACCAGAGTTGTAAAGGTTGGTCAATTTCACTTACAATCTGTACTACTTTCATCAGTGAAATACTTTTGGTACCAGTAATGTCTTTGAAGCTGCGTTCTAGATCCATCTGGCACTATTCTTGGACATATTTTTTCCTCCCAAGAAGACAATATGAAAATACTACTTTTGAAATGCAAAACTCGGCTGCATCTCTCTGTGATAATCTCTTTGTGAGACAAGGTACTTTAAGCTGGCCTTTTATCAGAGAGGTGACAATTTTCAGGAAGTTCAGTATGACTTCTGATGATTTATTAGCTGTAGCAATTCACTTCCTTTCAGTGTTGAGCTCTCTTTAAGGTACGAGTTGAATTTACTCAGAATGCCTTTTACAAGGAAAAAGGCTTTCATGGGCAGAATCGTGCTGAGCTCCTGCCATGGTCTTGTGAATGGGAGGGTTTTCTTTCACTTGAGAGAGTTCATGGTAGTCATGTTCACAGGCATAGCTTGGTAGTTAAGTCACTTGGATTCTAATTTTGCAAGGACTTGTATTGCAAACAAGCGTGTGCTTGAGATACTGCAAGGCTAGGCACTACAAATGGTATGTGTCATCTGTATTTCACCTAGCACAATGGAGCTGGCATTAAGCTGGGAGAAGAGCCCATTTACTGATGCATATGTTATGACTGTATCAAACCTAATAGTAAGTCATTGAATTAAAGTCTGATTTTTAGTGCATTTTAGTGTAAAACCCCAACATCTTGAACCTTCTTTGTATGTTCATGTCAGGAAATTAATTAATTTTCATTAGTTCCTGCCTTAAGGTAGGAACTCTTAACCCATTGCTGACTTTAATACATGCAATATGAAATTTGTCATGTTCATTCTAGAGACTTACTGCTTATGAAATCCTGGCTAATGCCTGGCTGTCTTAATTAGAAAGTAAATACATGTTTTATGGTCTGATGTGACACTGTTTTGTTTCAGGTTGTGTGAAAAATGCACAGCTTGAGAAATCTGGATGATTTATGAGCAAAAATTCACAGTTCCCAGACTTTCCTTTGGGACTAAGAGCCTGTGGAGTACTCTTTACATTTGAGGCTTTCAGATGAAACTTTCATGAGGCTTAAATGTTTATGTTATAAGAATATTAAAATACAGTAGCACTTGGGATCTCAACAAAGATCACCTGGGCACTCTGAAAATGTACAAAGCTTATATCAGGAACAGTTTAGAGATAAATCCTTTGGGTGGATGACCCTCTTGGGTTTAATTATCAAGCCTTCGCTTGGTGTATGACATGTAGGATAAGGAGGGGGGTGGCTTTAAACTAGAAGATTGTAGATTTAGGTTAGATCTTAGGAAGAAATTATTTACCGTGAGGATGGTGGAATAAACTGGCACATGTTGCCCTGAGAAGCTGTGGCTGCCCCATCCCTGGCAGTGTTCAAGGCCAGGTTGGACAGAGCCTTGGGCAGCATGGTCTAGTGTGAGGCACCCCTGCCTATGACAGGGGGGTTGGAACTGGATGATCTTTCAGGTCCCTTCTAACCCAAATCATTCTGTTCTTGGCATAGCCTGGCATGCTTTCTCTCTTGCAAATGCAAGACTGAGTACAAAACTTACACTTAAGTCTGCCATAGGATTTGTGGGGGTAGTTTTGCTAGCATAAATGGAGATTACAGGTATGAACTGCTGCATTGGTGTGTTATTTAAAGTGTTACCAGTGACCAGTCTTCCAGGAGCAATATGGATGAAGTTTAAGCAGGAGATCCTGTCATCCTGTATAGGGTGTATGATGATATGACCATCACTGTATGCATGCTCTGTCTTCTTTGAATTTGGAAGAACTCAAATCTGAAACTATTGCACTTTTAGAAAAATTAAAGGCTGCAGATTTGTATTTATTTACCAAGGTGTAATACCCTGATGACTGGAAGATGCTGTGTAATCTCCAAGACTTCTTGTACATTGTTATGAAGCTTCAATGTGCTTAAAACCTGCATTTTATATGCAGCATTTTTCAGTGTGTTGGTTTGTGGTTAGTTGGATGTAATTGGAAGTATTTATTGCTTTACTGGAATCTGATAGTTTTCCTGCTTAACAAAATACAGCTTTTGATCTGTTAATGCTCTTCTTTAATTGTGCAAGTATAAAAACTTCCCACCTTCATTAGAATTGTAGGCGTGATACCTTTTAAATCTGTATTTTCTTTCTTCTCCAGAAAAAATGGTCCTTTTGTCAGTTTGCTGTCCTCAGTTGCCAGAATTGACATGATGGTGTATTAAATGCACATTTGGGAATGGAAAATGTGCTGGCATTAGAACATATTTTTATTAGCCTCAGTTAATTAGGAACTTAAATTGGATTAATTAATTTGAAATGCTTCTTGAGATAATCTTGGAAGGCAATAAGAAAGTGGTGTCAGGATAAGGACTGAAATCTGTGTCAGACTGGTGATGTTGAAGACAAGGATTACTAAAAGGATGAAAGTGTTTTGAACGTGGAGCAACTGCATATTGTCGCAAGGCTGTGTTTAAAGCTTCTAGGCTGCTCAAGCTCTGCACGCCATTAATATCATAGCATATAGAATCATAGAATCGGTAGGGTTGGAAAGGACCTTAAGATCATCTAGTTCCAACCCCCCTGTCTTGGGCAGGGGTGCCTCACACTAGACCATGCTGCCCAATGCTCTGTCCAACCTGGCTTTGAACACTGCCAGGGATGGAGCATTTATCACTTCTTTGGGCAACCTGTTCCAGCGCCTTGCCAGAATCTTCCCTATACATCTATTATAAGTGTATGCACATGCTTTTAAGATGAAGTACTTCTGCATACTCTCAAGATTGTCTTTATGAATAACTGACTTTTAAATTATTTTAAGTTATTTGAAAGGTTTTCTGTGAGTCTGCAGGGTGAAATACTTCTACATTTGTTACTGTAAATCATAAGATTTCTATCAGAATTTGTGCTGGAACTTTGTTTGCTTGAAAGTTCAAACACTCATGGATTAGATAAAAAACTCCCACAAAACCAAAACCCACCAAACAAAAAACAACTCCAGTGAAACAACAACATCTGAAAGATCCAACAGCTCTGGGTTTAATTTAGCACATCTAAAATAATGGAGGATATGAGGTGTACTTCTGGTGAACCTGTTGTGAAGCCTTTGTCCTAATTAGGACCATGTTGAAGAGCAGCAGAATAAAAATAGTATGTCAGTTTAGACAGGGAGGGTGACTGTTATTTACAGGGATTTCTTTAGACGCATCCCCACATGAACTTACGTGCTTTAGTAACAGCTGGAAGACTGGTGAATGAAAGCAGCCTAACTTGCAGCCCAAGCACATTGAAATGTCACATCTGAATGTGACACTTTCTTCTCACTGCAGTGGCAGAAATGGGAGGATGTTGGTGTATTTGTTTGTGTGATAAGTTAAGGGCTCTGTTTATAAACCGTCAGTGTAACTTCCAAATGGTATACAAATTTAACACAAGTGGGTTCAATAAAGAGTTGTTACTAAGAGTGTTATTTATTAGAACTGGAATCAATAAAGCATGTAGAATTTGAACAGATACTTAATCATTATCAGTCTTCTGTTTGGAGAATGCCATGAAAAGCTATGGTGCGCATGGAAACACTTTTTAGTTTATTTTAGAAGACCAGCATTGCTGAAGAATGATCTGATCATTGAGAAGAAGACTGGCAACCGGTTCTTTGTCTAAAACATGTATATTTGTCATCTTCTCTCCAGCCTTCGATGATCTGAAATGCTGTGTAGCAATGAAAGTGTAACAAAGATGCTTAGGTAAAAGCAGTGCTAGCTGAGTAGTAAAACATGACTATTGCTGATGCAGAAGTTGTATTCTATCCTGACTGGATTAAAAGCTCTCATTCTAAACTTAGTGACAGAAACTGTATATCTTGGGCACTTTGGTAGCTATTAAAAACATCTCTCTTTGTTAAGAGATAACATAACCTTTACATTTTGTTGCCCCTTTTTCTTTTTTTGGAAACTAACCTTTAATCAGAAATGGCATAGTACCTTCTGAAGCCTCACTGGATACTAATTAACTCACTTCAATGTTAAAGCCATGTTGTCTCCTACAGTTTCCTGCTGTCTGCACCGGATAAATATTTATGCTTCAGCAAGGCATTAACTTCAACCTGATGAATAGTGCATACAGCTTTAATATTTTTGTTAATGCTAAACACCATTATTCAGTACTATTACTATACTTTATTGCAATATTACTTATTATTTCTTTTTAGAAAGGGGGGAAGAAGCCTGTTACACTTGAAGTATGCAATAGAGAATTAAATCTAATACTCAATAATTAAACTGTCTAGCAGTCTGAGTATCATACAGAAGCTAATGCTGGATGATACAGGGTCTTCCTGAGTGTCTGGTTAATGGACAAGGCTGTACTATATCATTGTGACTTGTTTTCAAGTGCTTGAATCCTGTTCACATATGTAAAGACAATTGTTTCCTATTTTGAATTATTTTTAATACTACAGTATTTGCTGTATTAAAACAAATTACTGGAATATGTGTAAAAGCATTAAGTTGACCTAATCTTCAAAAACTGCATTTAAAAAGTTTTTAAACTGGACACCATCTCTGAAAGTTAGGATACTGTGAATATTTTCAAGAGTCTATCATGTAAGACATGTTGGGTATACTGTAGAAACATCCCTGTCTGAGGAAGCATGCTATAGGATCTGTGGGTACAGAATTTAACGCTTTTCCCCCAGTAGCACTCCTCAGTGTTTGCTGGCTGTAGGAAGTTGTGTTACTCTGCCAGAGTTGAAGTAGGTTGCAAAATCAGGCTGCAATATCGTATATTCTGAGTTAGGCTGATGAAGGGGAATTGTTTTGTGTTAGAGAATTCCGCAGCTCTTGATACTTCCCACTAAAGCAATAATTTTATCTTCCTCACAGTAACTTTACACTGGATTTTTGCCAGTGAAATTCTGAGTATTCTACAGTTTGTCATTTAGTAGCATATCTGGCTGAACCAATTACTGTCTCTTAATATAATACCTTTTGTTACTGACTTTCTTTAGGTTGTGCCAAAATACCTGCCTGTTTCATGTCATGTGCTGTGGACATGCTACTGCTTTTACTCAGTTACAGCTTTTAGGCTCAATAAGCATAGTCTTTCCATTCACATCTCTCATGCTTTTAATTATATTGACTCCATATGTCAGGTCTAGAAAGACTAATAGGTTCCTGCATTTTTTTTCCTGCTTTGAACTAAACTCCAGTGCAACAGCCAGAGGAGTAGGTGAAAGCCTTTTTGATGATAGTTCTGCACACCCACTTACATGTGCATTCTGTAGCTTTTCCAGCATTGGTGTAGCATTTACCAATTCCTGCCTGTCTTGAGAGAATGTGATTTACATGTAGTTGTAAAGCTGAGGGAAAAAAATTCAAAACTCAAGTTCCTTTCCCTGTTCACTGTTTTCTTAGCAGCATTTTGTGTCAGTATTGTAAATAACAGGCGTTCTTGCCACAGTGGTGGTGTGATGAGATGCTGCAGACAATAAGGGTTATCATGTTACTTAGTGAAACTCAACAAAGGGAACATCTGTTTTGTAGAGTATTTAATGATACTGCTTGAAGTATCAGAATTCTGTTGTTTTGGCTAGAATTGGTTGAAATTTTGTTGAATTTTCAGTCAGGTGTGGAAGTATAGCAGAACTACTCTTCCTGCCCTTTTTGCCTTGTGTTAGAGATGTAGACTTGCTATCTCTTCTACTTGTAATTTTTTGCTGCCTTGCTAATTTTTGTTTGATAGACATATTTGCAGTAGTATTCTTTTTTGTCATGCTAAAATTTTAAGTGTGTCTGAAGCATATCCATTTTCACTGGTTACCAAGAGTTCTTACTAGAATGTAATATTTATTTGTGCAATGATATTTTATCCCAAGCTGTTGTTACTGGCAAGGTGCAGCTGTAAAGGGGAAACTAATAAGGGTTTTCCACCTGAAACTCAACATAATGAGATTTCTCTACACTATCCAGTTCCTTTGCATCCATAATGCATAATGTTAATTCCTTAAGGGAGTAATGAAAATCTCTGATTCGTTCCCATTTTATGGGTATTCAAAAGTGTCTTATATGTTTTGTCTCATTCTGGCAAAGAACTGGATGACAGCTCACCTATGTTGAATAGTTCACCTGTTGGAGTGAGTCTAGAGGAGGCCACGAAGATGATCAGGGAGCTGGAGCACCTCTCCAGTGAAGACAGGCTGAAAGAGCTGGACTTGTTCAGCCTCAAGAAGAGAAAGCTCTGGGGAGACCTTAGGGCAACTTCCAGTGCCTAAAGGCTGTGACAAGAGATCTGGAGAGGGGCTTTTTACAGGGGCATGTAGGAACAGGACAAGGGGGAATGGCTTTAAACTGACAGAGGGTAGGTTTAGATTAGACATTAGGAAGAAGCTCTTTACTGTGAGGGTGCTGAGGCACTGGCACAGGGTGCCCAGAGAAGCTGTGGCTGCCCCATCCCTGGCAGTGTTCAAGGCCAGGTTGGGCAGGGCTTGGAGCAACCTGGTCTAGTGGAAGGTGTCCCTGACCATGACAGGGGGTTGGAACTGGATGAGCTTTAATGTCCCTTCCAACACAAACCATTCTCTGATTCTGTGTTCACCAAGTTGCAGCAATCCGGTGGAACAGTGACAGGACTGATTTCCTTAATTGTCTACAATTGGTTTTGGTTTGTTTTTTTTTTGTGTGTGGTAAAATACAAGTCCTGTATAAATTAAGTAGCAGCAGTAGGATGCATACTTCACATCAAGGGAAGAAGGAGCAGTTATAAGAAGGTCCCTGCTTGTACAGTAAACAGAGGAACTGACAAAAGTGTGAATAGGAAGTTAACTGATGAAACAGGAACTAAATAACGCCACATTTATGATTCCAGAAGTTCCTCAAATGTGTCTACTGATTTTTAAATGATAGGTGTATGATCTTTTTGTGTTGTGCAATTAACCTCCACCCTCCAAATGTCGTGCTGTTTGGAAAGCATCCATTCATGGAGATTATATTTGCTTTTTGCTCTCATGTGGCACAGCTTGCTTTGCTCTTGGTTCATTGCAACGCCTCTTTCCTGTTAATAGGACAGTTTGTACAAGCATAACATGTTGCTTCCTAGGGTTGTTAAACTGTATTGATATCATTCAGCTCAGGTTCATTTGAGTCCACTGTGTCCCACATACATGTGTAGTCAATGACCAATTTCAATATATTGTCATAATGGCATCTGCCATTCGACCGACTTTTCAGTTGCTGCATGCAAGCAGAATATGATAAATCAGTTCCAAGCTCATGCGCTTTGGATTATTATACAAACAAATTTTGACTACTTTGGTGTTAGGTACAGAAATATTTGTCAGGCTCTAAATCATGAACTCTGTGCTCTAAACCAAGGGTCTGAGTTTGTAACTTGAATATTCAAGTACCACTCTTTCATTCTAGAAATACTAGATACGTAGGTCTTACAGTTCACACAAATCAGGCCTGTTTTGAGCGGAAGACATCTTGGGATTTAGTGAGAATGCAAATAAAAGAAACAGGAAAGGAAAATGAATGCATGCTCTGTTATGTGTAATATTAAACTGTTCTCTGCTACCTAAGCAATATCAGTATAAATTCATTAGACACTATCTGTTGTTATGGCTTTAGAACAATGGCACATAAATGACACCATTTACTCTGAAAATCATTATATCAGTTGCTCAAATAAGTCCCTCCAGAACCTATGTAACTTGAGATTCATTAGGTTTATATTTCTTTCTTGGAAATGTTCTGAGTTTAGATGCTTTCATGCTTTCAACTCTTTGAAGATCTTTTTCATCAAATATTAATTCAATCTAAATTAAAATGCCGCACAAAGCGAGACAATTAACACCTATTTTTTCCTTCTCTGTCACTATTATGCTTTTGGGTTTTGAGGTTTTGTTTGTTTGTTTTTTTTTTTAATACAATATAGGACAAGACGTATGGGGAAGTAGATTATCTGAGACTTCAAGTTGCACACACACTTAGTACTGCAGCACTGAAATGATATGTGGCAGTAGAGCATTTCATGAATATATCTTTTCTAAATAAAAGAGAATTGTGGGTCCTGCTGTGACTTTTTAAAAATTTTAGTTAAAAGTCTTGTTTTTCTGTTGCTTAAAAAGTATGTAAAAACCACAGAGTTCTTGGCTGCTCTGAAGGTCCTTGTGAGTATAACACGCTCATGCAGGAGGGCGTTTGTGGCCAGTGGGGGAGGAGGGGATGAGGAAGAGCGAGAAGACTGCCACGGAGAGATAAAGCAATTTTTGCCCTGAAGCTATTTAACACAGCATTATGTGCATGTATTGATGGATCAGTTTAATTCTGCAACTTAACAGGGAGCAATCATCAACCACTCAAAGCAAATGAAATCCTAAGGTTTTTTCAGTATTGATATACCCCTCTTCTGGAAAATGCACCTTCATATATTTTATTTTTTGCTATCAAAATGAGCCACTAAAGCATGTATTAATAGACCACCATAAACCTCTTCTTGCTATAAAATCTGTGGTGTATTCCTAATAGCAAGTTTCCTGCTTTTCTCTCATGATCTTTGGGGAAATAGTGGAATGGTATACTGGAGATGATATTTTGCAAAGGATAGTGTTAGGGTGGTGGGATGTATCATAGCACTCACTTAAAACAGATGCTCTGGAGTACAGTAGGATCAAACCTTTCCATTGCAGTCATATTTGATAATGTCTGATGTTATTACACTATACTGTAGATCTACCCTGGGTAAATGCACCATAATGGTTATTTTTGCAGTGTACCAGGTTCTTTAAAGCCTGTTTCTGGGACATCCAAATCACTGACCTGTGCTAGCATTTATGCCAAGAGCGCAGTTTCAATACTTGTTTCACTTGGAGTGTGTTGGACTTCCGAAGTTACAAGTGGAAGTTCTTTGGAAGGATAGTTCGTATTTGGTTTACATGAAAGCTTACAAATGCTTGCAAAGTAGGAGTCCAGGTTGTAGAGAGACGTTTTAACTGGACATGCGCAATAAAATAATTTTCATACTTTTAACATGCTATTGTTAAAAGCTTCTAGAACTTAAACCAACTAATTTTTTGGCAAATAAAAATAAGTCCCTTCTGAAGCATCTGCAACTTTTGCAACTTAATCCTCAGTTTGTGGAGTTCATCACCTTTTGCAGAGGCAGAAGGAAGAGTCCGTTGAAGTGAAGTCCCAGTAGCTGCTACAAAATTTCTTCCTCATGGGGCTTGTGTAACAACATCTAACATCAGCTTCTGGCTTGCACGTATGCATCTCTGCCTTTCACGTTAAATGAGGTGCAGATACCTGGAATGGGCTTGAAAACTGGCAGAATCGGATGAAATCTCATTCTCGGCTAGTGGAGTTGGGAATTTTTCGGTAATGTTGCTGCTAAAAAAGTAGAAACTGAAGAGTATTACAAATGGAAGGCAAAGAACTTGCTTAAACTCCTGTCCCTATTTTGTGAGCTGAATCTTTTTGCTTCTGATATGTCACTGCAAAGCTACTTGTGAGATGAATGCTTTTCCATTTGCTCTAGGTGCAGCTACATGCTGTAATGGTAGGTGTTGGAATTGTGCCTTTAACAGTTGATGCTCAGAGATGAAGTACTGTGCCTGCTCAGTTCTCCACGTGCTATTTAGGTCATGCTCAAGCTATTGTGCTCTATCTGCTTATGCATGCTTTACACTTAGAGTCTTTCCAACAGCTGAATTACCTGACACCTTTCTTTTTGATATGTGGCTGAAAGTTCTGAACGAAGTCTCACTGAGATTACTTGCAATTTTCACTCGGAAAACGTATTTTTAAAATTAGCTTGAGCAAACACTTCATAAACTGCTAGATTAAATGAGTAACTGCTTGTACAGGTATACTACAGTAGCACTGAAGTTTGAGAAGGCAGCAAACTAGATGTCACAGCATTACTACCGAAATAATGCCATCTGCTATTGAAAAGACCACTGGTTACTTCAAGACTTGTATGCATCACTGGATCAAGAGCTGTAGCATAGTTATTCTCTCTCTCTGCATAGTTTATTTTATTTCACTACTTGTATTTGGTTTTGGGTTTCAGGGAAACTTCCTCATTTCATAGGGATGTAATTCATTTTGGGCTTAGGGAAACTAGGGCATGTGAGAACAGTAAGTTTACTTTGCTTGGGGTTCTGTAGAAAACGTTTCTTGTAAGTGGTTAACTTCTGTAGCAATGCTTTCCCTCACAGAAGTAAGAACACTTGTGTCAGCTGTGGTATTGCCTGCTCATAGATGCTCTTGGCAGAAGTTACAGGAGTGCTGATACCCAGGAAATAGAGAAAATTTCTAAAGTTTTCTAGTTCATTCTTTTCTAGTTCATTCTTATCAGAGCATAAAGAAAATGCATTTATTTTAGTACTATGGAATTATGTGGCTAAAGCAAAAACTCAAAAACCTGTGTGGGTTAGGTCACTTTTGTAGTATTAGCATGCCATTCCATTTAACACATTTCTTTTTGTCATTTCAGTTATGTTTGGTTAAGTTGTGGTTGTATTCTAGTGTTATTTTTAATTTCTTTTTCCTTATGATGTGTACAGTTATTACCTCAATTTTTCTTTTTGTATATTAAACTGTTAACTATATTAATCCAGAATAACAACACATAAGAAAGAAGCATAGAAAAGCTGACACTTGAGGACATATGGCAAATGGAATAGCTTGAGAGTAGGGTTTTTGCAGACTAGAGAATAGGATGTAACCAGAGTAAACTGGCTTATAGGTGGTCAATTTTGTCCGACTGTGGTTATCAGTACAGCAGTTGTACTTACAGTCTGCTTTAGTGCAGAAGACAGCAAGGAAGAAATAGTAAAGTAGGTTTAAAAAAAAAAATCAAGTTGTGTAAGTGATGTCATCTTTATCTTCAGTTTGGTATTGTGCTGGTAGGGCTGCTTTTGTACTGCTTTAGCAATATAAATCTGGCTTACAATGGCTTGTATAAATTCAAGCAAATATTTCAATGTATAATCTCATGTCTCAGTGAGTTGTTTAGCTGTCATGAGTCATTTGGTTGTCTTGAATGGTTGAGGGCAAATACAAGGCTAGTTGTGTACAAAGGTGATTTGTAATTGTTGATTGCTAATCTGAATTTGAGCAAATAGAATTGTCAGAAGTCAAAGATCAGGATTAAAATCTTTAAAAGCCATTGCTTATAGGGATACTACCTTCTGTTCAAGAGATTTTAGGAAGCTTTCGTCATGAATGTTTTGGGGCATGTGTTCCTTCACGACTATTTGCCAGCATTGCAGCATTGTAAATGGAATTATCACCTTAACTGTAGGTGGACTTTGGGGGGGGGGGGGGGTGGTATTTTTCCTGTTAACAGAATTGAAATGTTGTAAAAGGCGAAGTTGTAGTTCGATGTGTCAGGTAGTTGTGTGTAGGTTTTAGGACTGCAAAGTGTCAATATTCTGTGGTGCTGGATCGTTTGCCCAAGAAATGGGCATTTAAGAGAGTTATTTATAGTTTCTATACAGTCTAGTGAATGTACGCTTTCTTTCTTTAGAGTAACTATTTTTTTTTCCTTATTTGCTGTTATTAAAACTGAATTGAGGTCTGTCATCTGTGGCTGAATGTTATTAGACCTGTGATTTTAAAAATCTGTAATGTGTATCTTTCAAGAGGACTTTTCCATTTGATGGGCAAATATCTATCATTTTGTTGTATCCCAAGTGTAGAGTGTTCAAGAAGCACATGTGCAGAGGAAATATTTAAATCTATATTGTGGAAATGTCCATTGACCCTTGACTCTTCAAGGCTGATGCTCCACATTGTGATCTAAAGTGTAAGCTGCAATTAAGGTGGTTGTTTCTAGCACTGATGGAGGGGAGGGAACAGTAGGAGGGGAGAGCAGCAAAACTGAAAAATGCCCTTGGCAACGTTAAATTCAAATTGACTGTAGCTTCAGTTCCTAAAGCTCAGTAACCTTTACAAATCACTGGGGACAAACACGTTCAAAACAGTTGTCTTTGTGTAGTTTCACTGCCCTATTGTGAAGAAGACTAGTAATAACCATACTGAATCAGACCAGAATTTCTGAAACCTTGTTATCTCACAGTGGCTGTTAATAGAGGCCTAGAGAGGAACTTAGAGGGGAAATTGGAAGAGTGTTTTGGGGGAGCAACTTCTGACTTGAACTACCTGAAGAGGAAGAAGTGTTTATATATTTAGTGGCTGTGGATGGATTCTTCCATGATTGTCTCCAAGATTCTTTTTATGCACATTTATGTGAAGTTCATGTACTTATGATTCAATGCATACTTCTTTCACATTGTTTTTGGTAACTCCTTCTGTTTGCTTTGAGCCTGTCTCCTACCGTTTCACCCAATGCTTGTTCGTTCTTGTATAAGAAGATGCTAACTCGCAATCGCTTGTCATTTTAGGAATTGGCTTGAGCCTGTGTCAGTGATGCTTGATGCACCGTAGGTATCTTGTTGACACTCCTGATTTTACACTGATGATAAGGATTATCAGAGAATACTTGATATTGAGTCTTCAAGCACTGCTTGCATTGTGTATTTGAGTATGTGACTGTTTCAGGCTGAGCACAATGGGTGTTTTGTTTCTTTGTGCAAGTTTGAAAAATGTCAAGAAGCCAGACCTAGCCTGTTTCACTAGAATGAGTTCTGCATTGAAATCAGGAAAATACATTCTCTTCTTTGTCAATTTATTCAAGAATACACTTGCCCAAGTGCTCTTTCCTGTTGTGAGGTTTACCAAGGATTGTGTCTTAGCTGGGAGAGAAAGGGGTTTGGCAGTGTGAATTTTAAGTACAGACTGTAGTTCTTAAGTGAACTTGACATATGGTGTAGAGCTGATTAAAAAGTTTTTAATAGTACTTGTACTGGTTGAAAGGGTAGGAAAAGTTGAGTCCTAATAGGCCCTTCTCTACTTCTGTGTACAAACTACTATCAAATACAAGATTGACATGTACCAGGGACTTGATCTCTTACGGGTCTGGTATATCTGAATGCTCACAAGTCTGTTTTGTTGTTGTTCTGGGATGAGTTGACAAATTTGGCTGATGATTCATAAAAATCTTAACTTTCTGTCCCATGTTTCCCATAGGCTAAAAAAAAATTTCTTAGCAAATAGTCCACACTTCCAAGCAGATACTTTTCAGATTAGGTAAGGATGCAGTATATGCTTTCCTTCCTTTTCTAGCAATTCCCAGAGGACAGGACTTGAGCAGTCTTTGGCTTCTGGTTTTATTTTTTCCAGCTCTGACTTCCACTAGCAAACACCCACTACTGTGCTTCCAGAAGGTCAGTTCTGCAGAACTTGAGTTCATTCTTCATCCAAGTCCAGCCTCCTTGTACTTAATCCAGATTTCATTTACATGCATGCATTCTGTGGATGAATTCTACACAGGCTGGGTAGCTTTAAAGAATGGGAAAGCCACCAATTGTGAGAATTTCTTTTTAAAGAGCAGCCTGTGAATGTATTGTCTGTGACTTCCTCAAGGCCATGGTTTGATATTACTGTATTAAAAAAAAATAATAATTCTTGAATGACTGGTATGAAAAACTGAAGCTGTTTTAAGTAGGTGAATCCATTACTGAGTTTGCCAGAGAGTACATCTTAATTCCTCTTGGCTTACCCTCCACTAGCTTAGTGCATAGCAACTTTCTCTCTGTCCCCCTTCCCCTAAAAATAGTAAATTCAGTAAGTTCCTGTTGTATCTGTGCTGTAATAGAAAAAATAATGGGGTTTGTAGAGATTTTGTAGAAGTCTCTTCTAAACAAGACTCATTTTGGTCAGATACACTTGCCTAATATCTTGCTCTGTTTGTAGTACTCGTCTTAAAGCAAGAATTGGTATCTCCTGTGTAAGGAGAGCTTTATTGTAGTATTAGAATAGAGCACGATCAATTTACAGCTCTTAGAGGCTGCTTATTACTTGGGAAAATATCCAGACAAGCCCTAACTTAAGCTATATCAGAATGGATTGCAGACTTCAAGTGGAATGTAAGTTAGACTTATTCTCCTCTTGTTGGTATTAGAGCTCAAGTTCCATATGTCCGACAGTTCCAATGTTAGAGATTATTAAGGGCTCTCTGGCTTAAAGTATGCTTACCTTAAATAGATGTTCTACTAGGAAAATTAGTTTAATTATTGCTTAGCACCAACAAATAGGATTTATACTAATCCAAGTTGAGAGTCTTGTGGAAAATACTCCTAAGTACTTTTAACTCACAGGGCATAAACAAACAGATAAATTTGTCATGTGTTAGCTGGGCTGCAGTAGCTACACATGCTTTCATGAGGTGGAAAATGTGAAGTAATATCATAAGACCTGCAATGAGAGTGTCACCTGAAGTTGCTTTACTTTGTGTGATATAAGGATATGTATGTTTCTAATAAAAGTTCAAGAAAGATGGACCACCTGACTGTTACAGAGATCCATCACAAATAACGTTGTGATAGCTTTGTTGAATCTTTGAGACTCCTTCCTCTTTCCTGCAACTGTCTTCTGTCAGAGCATCCAAATGATTCTGTCTCTTACTCTCTTCAAATGAGGCACATGGGGACATGCTATGATTCAAAGCTGCTCATCAGCAATATTGTTTGATTTGTGGGGACAAAAGCAGTTTGTTTTTAAAGAAATTCTCAAACTCCACTCCTCTGAACAACTTGAAGGGGCTTAAGAGGAAGACATCAAGGGAAAAAAATATTCAAAGGGTGTTTATGTGCCGATGTACTTTAAAACAAGACTTTTCTTGGAGAATTGCTGGGTAGTGTTTGCTGCATTGTTTGAATTTTCATTATAGTTTTGGTATTTATAGAGTACATTCTCAGTATAACTTCACAGCTTTTTTTAAAGTAGCATGTATTTACTTTATCTACTTCTTGTTTTAATTCCATTGTGACTGGACATGTAGTGCTCACAGTGGCCTTTATCTTGCAATTGAATCCACTGAAATGGAGCTATAATTAAGGCATGCTTTTTTAATCCTTTTGGGCTTTTTTCCAAGAGGTTAACAGATGCTAGAAATTAGGCTTTATTTTGGCTCACTTTGTGTTTAAAAAATTCTGGTTTAGAGTTACTTTTGTAAACTTTATATAGGCTTCATTAAAAATTGTGGTGTTCACTGAAATTTGTTAATCCTTCCTTTAGAACAGTCTTAGGTTTGCTGACTCTGTCCGTACATTGTTGCAATACAATTTGATATATTATTTAACTAGCACGGAATGTGTCAATCCTCAGCAAAGGAGTAGGTTGTCTGCCAGTTTTAATAGATCCCACACACCTGATGTGTGGAATGGAGGGGATTTTTTCCTTTTGGGGATAGATCAGTCTGGCAGATAATAATCTTTGTCTTCAAGGGAAATAATTACAAAATTAGACTGCTTATTTGTGACACTCAAAAGTGTGTTACTGGATGCTTCTGTGCTCAGAGTTAAACAGAGTTTTCAGAAAGGTACATGCGTTTTTTTAATGTATGAAGGTAAAATAAGGACAGTTTATCTTCTGTGCATCTCAACTGCCTTAACTCTCAATGGAATACCTCTGCTACCTAAAAAAATCAAAGACCTGACAGCAAAAACTTTGTCCTGTTTCTTTTAGTTAACTTTTTTATAGATTTCATCTTAAAAGTTCACGGTTTTGCAAAAATTGCGAAACAAAACAACAAAAAAACCAATTTGCCTTCAAATACTTAGTCATAAAAGCTTGAAATACTTTTCTTAGTCCCATGAATAATGCCAGCCAAGGGTGTTGTTACTGTTCTTACTAGTCAAACACATCCTGTCTTCTCTTGGAGCCTTTAATCTGAAAATACTGATCCATCTGCTTGATGGATCAGTAAGAATAGGTGAAAAAAAAACGACCATGTGTATCTTGGATAAATGTGGTGTCAGCAACAGACTTGGAGTATCCAGGACTCCTCTGGACACCTTTAGATCATGCATTTCTTTGAGCAGTAAATATTGCCACAGGGATTTGTGCTATTGATGACTCTCAGGCAATGGTTGCTATTGTCAACCCTGCTGAAGCATGTGAGGTTGCAAAAGCTTTTGTCCACCTTCACAGGAATGAAGGTAGGGATAGTAGAATGTGTGATACTGTAGGACTTGATGAGGTTGTTGCTTCAATAATTGTAGTAGGACCATCATTTGTGTGTGTTACGCACAGTTTTTTAAATAATATTTTTAAACTTCCCGAGATTCATGTGTTGGCTCATGTCTCCACCCTGTTGGTGTCCCTGTGAATGGCAGCACACCCCTGTGGTCAGCCCTTTGAGCCTGGCAGTTGAGGCAGTCGTGGGTGCTCAGAGGCCTGGGATTCCTGAGGGCTGCTCTTGGTGCTAACAACAGAAGCAAAGGTGGCAGTGAGTACCAGTTTCCATGTCTTCTGTCAGCAAGTCCTCTGCCCCGTTCCGTCATGGAGCCCTAGTCTTCCTGTTGCTTGTGGTATTTTTGCAAAAGCCCATGAACCATTCTGGGCATTCTTGATCCTCCTTCTTGCTCTGATCCTTCTTCTCCTTGGGATCCTATGCTCTACCACATCATGGTCACTGCAGCTATGGCTGCCCTGACCTTCGCATCATTGCCCAGTTTCTCCATGTTTATAAGTATGATGTTCAACAGAGAGTCTGCCCTTATTGGCTCCTTAGTAACCTCTTTCAGAACGTTATAATCAGTTCAAATCAAATTAAATTTGTCCCTCTGTGGTTTACAATTCCTTAGCCCTTCCTTATTCCCCTTTCATCCTCAGAAAGCATCTCATGTGTTCGAGTCTTAGTCCTGATGATCTTGTTCTGAAAGGGTATTGGGCAGGGGCTCAGGCTACCTGCTGAGGCAGCAGGCTCATTGTCTTGCAGTTGCCATGGTGGGGGAGGATTGAAAGGTTTTCCATCAGCCTTTATTTCAGTGACCTTTTCCAAGTTAGGAATAGCAGTTGACTAAGAAAAAGCTAAACAGTCATTTCTCTTCAGTGAGTCCATACACTTTTCTCTTGAGTTCTGTAAGCTGAAAAATAAATTGAAATGGAGAAAGTAGTATTTTCTGTTTTCAAAATGCCATTTCTGCAAATCTTTGACTTACTGAGCTTCCCACGCAATACATACTTGGAATTTATTAAACTGCTGTATGTGAAGTCTCCCATGCTTAATGCTTCCATAAGTGAGGTAGAATGAAAGTTCAAAGTAATGTCAGCGTGTGAAATGTTAACAAGTAAAAGCATGATAAGAGTCTTTAAATATTCACAGGGACTTAATTTTCATCATCTACTTAATGCAGTGACTGTGTAGTTTTCACAAACTCTGCTTATTCTTTCAGGCTGAAGGTCTTAGAACGGATGTTGGAAGATGTTAGCTGTGGATACTGGGGCTGTGGAGGAGTGGTTATCAGAGTTCAAGGTAATATACTCTCAGATATTTAGCCGGTAGTGTTTGAATCTCTGCTGGAGTGGAGTGGTATGGAAAAATGCTTGATTGCTGTAGAAAATAAAAAAGAATAGTAACCATGTATTTTGCTGAGGTAATGTGATATATACAGATGACTGGTTCTTAACTTGCCCTCTTTGGGATTATATCCTTGTACAGTAAAAAGGTATATCACAGATAAATGGTCTTGTTGATTTGAGTATGGACTAGACCATGCTTCTGGTCTGCTTAGATAAACTGGGAATGTGTTTTCCTATCTATAGTGGAGTTTTATCTCCTTTGAAGGAGTGCAGATAAGAAGCACTGTAAGAGCTATGAATAGTAAGTTAAAATGTACAGCTTTCAAAGGGTTGCTAAAAAGATTAGATTTTTACCCTCTTAAGTGCGAACAGAAAATCCGTTTAGTGTCAGAGAAGAGCTGTTCACATCAACTGGAGTTTGTGCTCTTTCAGA
The DNA here is from genome assembly GCF_028554395.1 of Pezoporus wallicus. Classification (NCBI taxonomy): domain Eukaryota; kingdom Metazoa; phylum Chordata; class Aves; order Psittaciformes; family Psittacidae; genus Pezoporus; species Pezoporus wallicus. The sequence goes on along the minus strand of NW_026641900.1, from coordinate 1,083,797 downwards.
GGCTATATCCTGTCTATATATTTTTACTATATCCTGTAATTTTCAGTAGCTGTGTACAGAGAAAATCCCTTGAAGTATGTCTCTGCAAAGTGCTAAGCTTCAAGTACAGGGCTGCACCTGGAAACTCTTGTTTTTTTATGTTACCCACCCACTGTCATTACATTCTGTATGAAAGTGTCTGCAAAGTGATAAATGCAGTGTGTCTTCTGGCAGTTTTGTTGTCCTGAAAGCATGGTGCTTTCCATAATAAGGATTTCTTGTGAAATAAGTTTTAGTTTACAGTAAACTGGTAAACAGTAATCTGTAATAGGAAATAGTTGTTGAAATAGCTGTTATCTTCTTATGGTAAAAATTGCTTTTTCTACTAGTGTTAATATTTTTATTTCAGACACTGCCAGAAGCATCCATATCCAGCTATGCTACAAACTTGAAAGATAAGACTGCCTTGATTTCATCTCTTTACAAAGTAATTCAGGAGCCACAGAGTGAAGTGAGTATATCTGATCTCTCACACAACATGTCTGACATAACAGCAGCAGAATAAAAGAAGACCTTGCATACTAGTTAATTGTGTTCTAACTATGCAAACTACAGAACTACATGAAGCATCTCCATCAAAATGTTTGTTCTTAGCAGTGACATATTACCATGGAAATTATTCATAGGTTTTGTAACCCACTGATTATAGCTAAGCCTGTAGATCATACTCACGGGCTTCAGAACTTGGCTATAGAATTGATAAATATGTTAAGGGATTGAAAAGATGTTTGAGACTGACTGAATTCTTTTTGTAATTCAGTGTCAGTTGAATGTGAATCTGTACATATCAGAAGCTCATCTGTTACAACCCAAGAGAACACTGTTAGGTAGGTTTGCAATCCTTTTAAGCTGTTGCTTTGGTTGTACGGCTTTTGTTGTTGTTTTACAAACATAAAATATAAATATACACATTTATACAGTGGATGTACCCTTGCTGAGATGATGGCAAAAAAAACCCCTAACACTGGAGAGAAGGGGACAGTTCATTTACCTGTGCCAGGAATAGTTCCACACCTATGAATGCACTTGGTTTAAAGTGTTCAGAACATACTGAACTGGTTTTGGTTGTGTCTTGTTAACTGCATTGTCTCACTTTCTACTGTTCAGCAAGCCTATTTTAAAATTGACCAAGCCCTTAATTCGTTTTCTGAAAAGACCCAGCATAAGGAACCTTTCCAAAGTTTGAGATTATGCCGGTAGTGGTCAGAGGGTAAAATGCTTTCAGTATATACTTTTTAGAGAGAATGCTGGTAGATAAACTCCCAGATTGTCTAGCAAAGAAGAAATGTGATTTTACTTTGCTGCTCAGAAAGGCATTCTGAGTCATTCCAGCTACTGAGTCAAGCCTGTCTGGTCTTCAGAATGTGTGTAACATGTAAATTAATCTGATGAGTCTCCTTGATGGTAGCCAAATTAATCCTTTCGTATGTTCTTTGATTTTTTTTTTTTTTTTTTTTACTACTTCTGACTACCACTCGGTTTCTCTAAGACCTTAGTAACAGGATGGTCAAGGACGCAAATTCTGCTTGAAAAGGTTGCTGGGATAATTCTGGGGGCAAGGTATCAAAGATTTCCCTGTTTGTGAGACTTTGAATTGAAATGAAAAGCCAGTGCTGACTGAGTGTTGTGCTGCCTTGGGAGAAGTCCTAAAAATCTTTACTTTGGGCTGTTCTCTGAGTACCTGCCACTTTGTGGAAAGGGCTACTTGGAGCTTTCTATGTTGTGAAAATACTTACAAGCTAGCAATTAAAAAGACAAGTAATTTCTTTCAACTGTTATCGGACATCTCTTAGCTGCACTGTGTAATGGTAACTTGCTTTACGGTGTAGGATATGTGCTGTCCTTTCTTACCTTGTGTGTGTACTGCAAAAGGGATGGGTTAATGCATGAACACTAGAAAAACTGGTGAGATTAAAACCAGACAAACAACCTTCTGTTTACCTTTGGATAAATGTACTTCTAATATAACAGCTAATGGTACCTTAAAATTGTGATTAATCTCACTTGGGGGTGGATGTGTTCTTTACTTTTCAAATGCTTAAAAAATATCATATGTATTTGCATCTGTGACTGTATTTTCCTGCTGGCTCGTGTTTTCTTTACATAAGGGATTTTTTGTTTGCGTTTCAAAAATAATTAAAAATCAGTTTGTGACAGAAATGAGCTACTTGTTTGCTATAGAAAAATAAAAAATACCCAATTCATAGTAGCTTTGATTGTAAAGATTTTGTTAATTACTTTTGAGGTTCCTGGGCCATTGATAAGTGAAAAATGTAATTCAATACAAGACGAGTATTGAGTAGACGTGAAGATTTAAAGGACTTTTGACTCAAGAATCCAACAAAAAAAAATTATAATTCTGAGGTTTTTTTCTTCAGAAATTCAAGATTTTCTGGCTTTCTACCTAAAACACTGTTGCTGTTCTTGTGTAGGCATTTGCATTAGGAGATAAAGTGTTTGGAGTGTCTAACACATTTGTATGCAGCTTAAATGAAGTAGGGATGAGATTGCTTGGACATTCTTCTGTTCCAGCATTAAAAATTGTTTCAGTCTAGATATCTTTTAGAACTGTTTTAATGTAAAACATTATCCGGAAACAGCAACAATCATTAGCTCGTTTTGATATTAGCTTGCAGCATGTGGTGGCATTCTGAGGAAGAAAATCTGTTTTCTTACTGATTATGCATTTAAATGTGCTGATATAAAGCTGTCTCAACTGAGATAACAATGTGGACATGGGTACCTGTCATAGTTATTGATGTGCCTTTTAAAGTTCAAGCGCATCATTCTGAACTGATACTTCCTTAAAGGAAGCATGCAAATTGTGTGAACTATGCAAGCTGAAGGTGGAAAGCGCTTGTGCTGGTGAGGTTTTCTAGAAGGATCTTTGATGCTCTGCTCTTTAAGCTGATGAGTAGTTTAGCTTGGCATGATGTTTTGCCTTTGCTGTAAATTTTTCCCAGATGATTTTTTCCAAAGAGGAGCTGTATCTGTCAGAAGCTAAAAGTTCCTCATTTTTTGAAGGGATCAAATTGACCCAAATTACTTTTAAAAGAACCAAAACCTGCTAAGATTCTTTGGGTTCTGAAGTAACTTTGGGAGGTAAGAAATGTTGTCTCAGCTTTCTTTGTATTGAGCAGGAAACACTTAGGAAAGCAAGCAAACTTTTTTCCAGCTTGCTCTTCTGGTAGTGGTGTCCCCTTTGCTGCAATAAAGGGGGGGGCGGCTTCTTAGCTTTTCGAAAGCTTGTTCCATTGAACAACTGAAGTTGTGACCTAGGCATAATAAAATGGAAAATGTGATCTGCATGTTACTAGCACTAAAGTACATGCATATATTGAAGTTTTTAAGGATTTTCAGAAAGGTGTTGGGTAATACTTTGCCTTCTGAACTGACATGCAGTGGCAATTCTAATGATTATGGTATCTTTTCTCAGTGCAATCTCTAAACTAAAATGCATGTCTAGTTTGGATTCCATTCTTTTCAGGTTAAAACTTTTGGGGATTTTGTGCAGGAATACATTTCAGTGGAGATCTGTTACTAGCCTGAACACTCCTGATCTTGAAATTAATTTAGAGTCTATTTCTGTGGGTCATGTTGATGAACTGTAAAGATCTTAAGTCTTGGAGTTTAGAAGCAAGGTAAAATAACTAGTCCTTTAGGCATGTTACATTTGAATCTTGTCTTTCAGAGATTAGCAATGGGAGAATATCATATTTTAGATAATTTTGTTTTTTTTTAAAGTGCATTAACTGGAGCTGATAAAATTAATTCTGAACAGCAGGAATCTCAGAGTTCATTTTGTGAAGTTTGCTGATGTAAATGTATCAGCTGCCTAGATCGTTTTTCAGGGAATAGTTTATTATGATAGGGTCCTTCCGTTTATTATTTCTTTCCAGTTATTTTCCCAAATTATTTTAGAAGATTTAATTAAAATCCCCCTTTTCTACCCAAACATTGTCTGTTGGGTTTTTTTGTTTGGTTGTTTTTTTTTAATTTTTTTCTTTTTTAAGAAATCCTTTTACAGGTCCATACTTACGGTTTGCTGGGTTTGCTGCCAAAAAGTATTTCTGAGTGTGTGCTTTTGAATTTTTGCTTTAGAGTTCAGCCTCCAGTTCAGATGGCTTTGTTAGGGCCTACTGGTTTTGATGTTATTTTCCACTTGGGTTAGGAAATCTTTTAGCTAGGTGCCAACATAAATATATAGCTTCTGTGCATTGACACAAGATGGTTAACACTGTGTTTTGGCATTTAGTGGAGGTAGGTGTTAGCACAAGGATGTACATTAAATCCAGAAGCACGGTGCAAGCTGATTGCTTAACTGTTTTTTTTAGTCTGTTTTATTTTTTAACTTGTTCTATCTCAGTGTTTTATTTTCAATTCAATATAGTATTTCCATTTATAACAGCTTAACAAATTTGGTTATAAAATTACTCCTGGGGCTTCCCATTTCTGTCTCAAACCTATAAATACATTTAAGTTTCCGGATGATTTTAATGTGAGTGGAGAAATGAACTAATTCTACTCTGTACTAAGTTATTGTAATACTTTGAGAGTTACGCAGCTCTTCTCATTTGGTGGTTAAAAGCTTCTGGCAATTTGTGCATGCTGTTGGAGCTCTAGAATAGCAAGAACTGTTCAGGTACTTTTCCTGTATATCAGAGATAGTGAGGACATGGTATGGGGTGTGGTGATAAGCAGTATCCTCTATTTATGCCTTTGAGGCTGGAGGAAGTGAGCCAAAAATGAAAGAAGGAGCAGTTGGAATTCATTCTTCATGCAGGATGGAAGGCCCTACTTTTACCATCTGAAAGTATGTTATAAAAGATGCAAGTGTGTAAGGTGACTTGAGGAGTTATTGCATCAGTCACTCCCTAATAGCTAAAATGTAACATTTATGAGTTTATAGTTTTGTCCAAAGAATTGATCCAGACAGAGTTGCTGTTTCTTGTAATATTTTATTAATTCACAATTGTCATTTGTATTTCAGCTTCTGGAGCCAGTTTGCCATCAGCTCTTTGAGTTCTATCGCAGTGGTGAAGAACAATTGCTACGATTCACGCTGCAGTTTCTGCCAGAATTGATGTGGTGTTATCTTGCTGTCTCAGCCAGCAGGGATTTGCAGAGCAGTGGATGCATAGAGGCTCTTCTCCTAGGAGTTTATAACTTGGTTTGTATTTGCATGTAATTATTAAGGCCTAAAAATATTAGTGTGCTTTCAGGTGTACTGTATTTTACTGGTGAATAATTAACAATTTCATTTCAGAATTAAAGTGTTGAGCATCTTAGTTTTGACTTTTCAAATTGGTATCCATGTCACAAATATGCAACATGAACTTTCATTCTTTTACTTCAGTAAATATTTTCTCTGCTCTTTTTGTGGTTCCTGGAAAGTGTTAATGTGCTAATGGCTGAAAGAGGCAAAGGAGTCTTCTTAATTTCCTTATTACTTAGTTCGTGGTATGGTGATTAAACTTACATTCTGCTTGAAAGCCTTTAGAGGTCTTACTTTTGAAGTGGTTGCCCATATTTTCTGGGGTAATTTGACTCTCTTGACTAGAAAACACACACAAAAATCACAAATTCTGAGCACTTGACTGCTGAACAGATTGCTTAGCTTTGAGAAATTAAATGTCATTGTTAATTTTGGAATAACCTTGGCACTTTTTTTCATGTTTATATTAAAAGATACTGTTTGTTACTAAATTACTGCTTTGAAGGGACCTTGAAGAGCACCATATTTTAATTATGCATTTTGTCTTTTTATGGCTATTATAGAAAGCTTAGTGTTATATCCACTGGGATTCTCTTCTGTGTAGTTTGTATGTTCTGGATGTTGTAGGAAGGCTTTTTGGGAAGTGAAACAGTGATGAACTTCAGGTCTTCTCATTCTGAAAACCTGGAGAGGGCACCTTCCATTCTTCTAAAAATAATCTCAAGTGTCTTTACCAAGCGAGTGAAAACACCTTTTTTTTTACCCAGGAATCTACTTAAAAAGAACTGAGCTCTTAAATTCAATTCACGGTGCAGACTTCATGTCTCTTCTGTGTGCCTGGCTGTATCTGAGAAGAAAAATATTCCTGGAAAGCATTTGGTATATCTTATGCCTTAAGTCAAATCACTCCTTTATTTCCATGATGAAGTAATCTAAAACGGTTGATGGATGTGGCTGCAATCACTTGTCTTTCTCCTAGGAGAGATTACATTTACAGTTTATTTTGAAATTGGTCCAGAACGTCTTCTCTTAGCTATGAGCAGTTTCTTCCTCCATTAGTAGCATAGCCATCCATCTCCAGCTGCTTGGAATTTTAAGAATTTTACAGGAAGTTTCTGTAGAAAGCTGCAGATAGACCTGATCTTTGGAAACACTCCCCCCACCTTCTGCTTTAAAAAAAAATTAATGCTTATGCTGAAGGAATGCTTTGTTACTGATGCTGACTTCTTCCCCTCTGTTGATGTTGTGTAAGATTTGTAACTTTTAACAGTCATGATGTAACTGTTCTTCAGTATACAAGGTTGAAAAGGTAGTGAGTTTAGATACCTGTTTAGATACTTCTGTACTCTTTAAACAGCTACTTTGTTTTTAAAGGCAAGAGGAAAGACCTAGCCTAATGCAAATAGTAGTTCTGTAAACGTATAGTCTCTTGGAATGTGGAGGAATTAACATGCTCAACAGTCCTGGAGTTTCTTACTGAAAGAAATTGAAAAATCAAGTATTGCTCAGAATAATTCTAAATTTGCTACATTGTCAGGGGTATGGAATTATTGTGGTTGAACTTTGAGATCATGAACTGGTTTGTTCTGCCTTCAGATTGGAGACATGCAGTGATAGTGCGTGCAGTTGATGTTTCTGGCTGTAGGTATGAATATTTTTCCTAGTACACTTCAGTTCTTGAAATGCACTCCCAAAACTTAATTACAAATCTGATTAGAATGAAGAGTCAAAATATTGATATTTTAAGGTTTTAGAAGTTTGGATGTAGCCAGTTTCTCATGCCTTCTCCTCCCATAAATTGAGGAAACAGTTTTCGTTGTTGATGCAGAAGCAGTAATGAAGTCAAAACTATTGGTGGTTTTTGTGGAGTGGAGGACCTATATAACTCTTCAGACAGAGCAGCTTTGTATGCCTTTTTGATACTTCTCAGTCTTCCTTTACCACTTAATATCCTACTTGAAGGCATGAGTTTTCGTAATTACTATGTGAAGTTTGTCTTCAGCCTTCCAAAGGCAGGGGTGTTAGGAGGCGCTAAAGCTTCTCTCTGTGATCTCTACCTTCGGATCTGGTGCTGAAATTAAGCCGGGGGGAGCTCTTGTGTGTGTGGTGTTGGATATTGTTCAGGTTTGCTTTGCAACTTCTGAAGTTTATTTGAAGTATTTCAGTGCTCTTCTGTGATACATCTTTTTTATTCTTTTCCCTTACCCATTAATCTTTTGCTAATTTAACAGGAGTAGAAGTTTGCCAACATACTGCTGTGGTGGTAACTTGCAGGACAGTAGCTTCTCTTAAGCTGTGAACCCATGCTTGTTTTAACTCTGTAAATAAGGAATTGTTAAACTTGGGCTTTTTCAAATACTCTGATGTCTGCTGCTGTCAAACAATATGCTGCTGCAATCATTCCAGAACTGTATTTTCAGAACAAATTACTTGTAGAGTTATTACTTCATGGGTAAATAGTTTTCAGAACAGAATTATTGAGCATTAAACTTCACAATTAGCAAACAGTGCATAAAAAAAAAGTTAACACTTTTAAACATATTGAGATTTCCAGTTAGTGCTTTTAGGGTGGACTGTGTATGAAAGTGTGTGTGCCCTTTGCTAAATCATTTATATAGTTTTCAGAAACAAAGCAAATGCGTTGTGATACAAAGGAAATCCAGAGATAGTTTTCATCCTGTAGTTTAGATTGTTATAGTATCTGTATCTGTCCCTATAATAATTTGTTTGCTTTCTTTTTCCATTTACTCCTACCCAGCATTTAACATTTTGAATGTCTGGTTTCTGTAGTACGGTGTAACCATTGGTATCTTCTGTCTTTTTCAGGAGATAGTTGACAAAGAGGGACATAGCAAAGTGCTGAGTTTCACAATTCCATCTTTGTCCAAACCTTCAGTCTATCATGAAGTAAGTGATATTTACAACATACAGCTGTTACTGATTGAAAAAGGCAGCATGCTTTGGGGGCCTATTTGTTAAAAGTAAAAAGTAGTTTTAATGTGTTGCATGATGACATAGGAGCATATTTCTCAATCTTCTGAGAACTACTAACTGGTCTCTGAGGCCTCTTCAAAACTTAATAGTCATAACTCCATAACATCCTTGCACCAGCTGTGTCTTTCTTTTTGTATTCTGAAGCTATATACTTTATCTGGTGTAGAATAACTTCTCAAATCTAAGACAGCTAAGCAGTCAGATAACTTTAAGCCGGTTGAAAATTCATGTATAAATATGATGCTACTGATTGTTGTCTATTTTCATTTGCATTGTAGCAAGACATCAGGCAGACATGTTTTGAATGACCCTTTTTTCCTTTAGCCTTCCAGCATTGGCTCCATGGCTCTCACTGAAGGAGCTTTATCACAGCATGGTTTGTCCAGGGTTGTATACAGTGGACCTCATCCTCAGAGGGAGATGTTAACAGCGCAGAACAGGTGAAACTGTATATAATAGGATTTTGCTTGAGAATTACTTATGAATCTTGTAATTTTTAATATAGTTAAAGATTGAAGATGGGTAAGTGAATGCTGTGTCTTGTGTCGGTTTTTTGTTTTTAAAGACAGGTAAACGTAGATGCAGAAAGATTAGCAGTGCATATTACTACCTAAAGAAGAGTTGACAGAACCAAACTACTCCATTGTCAATTTTATTGAAATGAGATACCAAATCTGTTCAAGTAGCTCTTGCAAATTTCTGTGTAAACTTGCTTTCTTTTAAAAAATAAACTTGGTGATGTAATTTTAATGTTTCTTTAAATTCCAGGTTTGAAGTGCTGACTTTCCTTCTGCTCTGTTACAATGCTGCCTTGAGCTACATGCCTGCAGTTTCTCTTCAGTCACTGTGTCAGATTTGTTCAAGGTAATTTTTGTAGGTTGATTACACTTAAAACAGCATTTTCAAAGTGCAATACAATGAGTTTGATTTTTTTTTTTTTTTTTTTAAGAAAGCTTCAGGTTCCCAAAAGCTGCTTGTAAAGTTGACTCTTTTTTTTTTTTTGGAAATATTCAAGGCCAGGCAGGGTGGATGGGGGTTTGAACAACCCGACCTAGTGGAAGATGTCCCTACTGATGCTAGCGGGGTTGGAAATCAATGAACTTTGAAAGTCTCCCTTCTGACCCAAACCATTCTATGATTCTTCCTTTATAAACATCCACGTCTTGGACTGTTTTCATTTCCTTGCATGTTGTCACTAGTGTGGCTTCCTGTCTTTCCTGATGAAGCGTTTAAACTCTCTTTAATTTGGAGATATGGTGATATCAGCATGAAGAGTCAGATTTTGATCATGCTAGGTACAACATGCAGACTGGTACTGCTGCTGAACTGAATCCTGGGGGCACAGTCTTCTTTTTGTTGTTTTTTTTGTTGTTGTCGTTGTTTTATGTAGCCAGAGACTTCGTAATGATGTGTTGTGGGATAGGAGAGGAAAAAGTGCAGTAGGTTAGTGGTGAAGTTAGTGTTAATAAAAGACTCCTGAAATGCCCTACCCATTACAGATGTAATTTGAAAGGTACTATGATACAATATATTTTTTTTCATTTATTTTTCTGGAAAAAACATAGATCTAAGAAGAGTTTAAAAGCTCTCTGATAATGAAGCTGAAGAATTAAAGCTGTCTTAGACTAAACCTTCTAGTCTGCTTTGGAGAAGTAGTTTGTTTAATGTCATTAAAGGTCATTCTACAAATCATGTAGTAGCTGACGAATTGAATATTGAACTACCCAATATCTTTGTTTTACAAAATGTGTTGTCTACAGGACCTGACGTGGGATTTAGTTCATAACTAAACTCTAAAGCTGATTTTACTGGAATTTAGGATAATTTTAGTAATTATTTGACCAGAGCACTTGTGGTTTCTTTGCTTGACAACTTGCATGCAACTTCCATTTTATATGCAATGTCACGTATGTTTCTATCTGTAATATTTATAGTTGCTATACTACCCTATTTCCTTAAGTATCATTAACTTAGTTTTTGTCTGTTCTGCAGCAAATGTGTGGATCCAGAATAGCTTTTACTGGCAGTTTTTTTTCGTGGTCCCCTGTAGTACAAATTTAACAGGCATGTCTAGGCTGTCTCTCTTTTGAAGGATTTGAACTCTGCCAGCAGAGGGCATACCCTTCTTCCATTATAAGAAATAGGCTGCTTCAGCACAGGGTTTTTGGTGGATACCTTCATGTGGGTCTATTGTAGTTAAAATGCATACTAAACGCCTAGTTTTGTAGTGTTCTATACAAGGGTGGTTGGTTCCACATTAGTTCCTAATGAAAAATGCATGATTAGCTAATGAAAAATGCATGATTTTTCTAGAATTTGTGTCTGTGGATATCCTCGCCAGCAAGTAAGAAAGTACAAGGGAGTCAACTGTAGGATTCCAGTTTCATCTGAATTCATGGTGCAGATGCTAACAGGAATTTATTATGCCTTGTAAGTTGTTTGGGTTTTTCTGTATGCATACAAAATACAGAAACGTCAGCTTAATTTCTACACTTGTTTAGGCGTGTTACCCCTGAAATGTTTTATTTTCTAGTGGATGATGCTGTGTCTAGCTATAACCTCCTTAGGAAGAGAACATAGTTCTCCAGCTAGTTGTCTGAAGTTACTTACATCATACGGGGGAAAGAGGGCTAGAACAGCACTTAAAGGGTATAATTGCTGATGTAAAAAAAAAAAAAAACAACTTTAAAGAAACCCCAACCCTTTTCCATCCATTGTGTGCTGTCTGCATTTTTGCATGTTTAGTTTTGACATCAGTTTAGTTAAGGACAAAAGGTCTTTTTTTTTTCTCTGAAATGCTGATGTCGTCTACCCTTTGATAGTCAAGTTAATGTTTGAAGCTCTCCTGTTAACTGAAATAATTAAAGATTAGAAACACAGGAATACTCAAAAGGTGGAGTAATACTAAAGCAGTTCTGCTTGAATTTCAGAGTATTTCATGACAAGCTGATCAGTAACAAATGACATAATTTCTGAACTGCTCAGGATGACCAATTGTAAATAAAACTGTCTCCATAGATGCTACTTCAGAAAAAGTTCATTAAATAGCAAGCTTACTGCTAGTGAGCACAAGTAGTTCAAGCCCTCTAAACTGAGCTCTGAAGGGATGCTAAGTCTGTGAAGGTTATGTTGCCAAGAAGGTTCTTCTGTTGATACAGATGCTTATTATTATATATATACTTACCTTTGTAGTTATAATGGAGAATGGGATCTGGCTCGTAAAGCTATGGATGACATTTTATACAGAGCACAGCTGGAACTGTATCCAGAACCTTTGCTGGTAGGTATATTTCAACATTTTTGTGAGTAGAATTTTTAGTCTAGGAAATCCTTCCTGTGAACACACATGTTGCAACATCACACCAGGAACCTAAATCTCACAAGGTGTATGTGGCTGTGCTTGTGTGGATGGCTAGATCTGTAAGTATGCACACAGAGGCACAGGTATTTTCAATGCATTTAGTTATTTTGTCACCTTCCTTAGTGACAAGCTATTTTCAGTAGAATGCTTCTAAGTTTTGAGAGTGTAGATGATAGTAGAGAAGCATTCTCAAGTAATAGCCACATCTCTGAACTGGAAATACTTTTAAAACAGAGTGCAAATGTTAGTACTGAGAGTTAATTGCAACCAGCATTCTTTATAAACTGTGTAAAAAGCTGGTGTGCTTTTTGACTTTAAACTGGAATTGTACATGGTATCTGTCTTCGAGTAATAAGAATCCCCTGACAGAATTCTTCTAGAATTTGCATCTTTGTGTTAAGAACTTAACTGCATTTTTTCTGTTCTAGGTTGCTAATGCAATAAAAGCTTCACTGCCTCAAGGTGCCATGAAATCTAGTAAAGAAGGTACAAGATGCATTCAGGTTGAAATTACACCTACTTCATCCAGAATATCAAGAAATGCTGTGACTAGCATGTCTATCCGAGGGCATAGATGGAAAAGGCATGGTAAGAAACACACTTTACAATGAATTCTCAACTTTTTACGTATGTTTAATATAATACTGAGAATTTTGTTATTGTTCATCTTCATTGCTACTAAGCAAGCAGCAGTTTGGAGGTTTTTATATTCTTGACTGGTGAATGGGAGCCTTAATGCAGTTCAAATGAAGTGTTTTCTTTATTTCCCTAATCACGGGGGAGGGGAGTTAATTAAAAAAATCCCAACAAAACAAACCAAACAACAAAATAAATAAACATACAAGCAAAATCCACAAAACTGCTTTTTCTGAAAGGGGAGGGGAGCTGTACAAAGTTAGAGATTCTTTACAGAGACTGATATTCCTGTCTTCTGAAAAGTAGTTTATAGTACCTGAAGCAAAGCAGATATTTAACAGCTCTATGCAGAGCCTCATCTCTCTTAAATCCAATTTTTATTTAAATATTTTAAGGGTAGAGAACATGAAAAATTAGGTTTTGGTGTTGTGTCAGCTGTCCTGGCTGTGTCCCCTCCCAACTTCTCGTGCACCTCCAGCCTACTTGCTGGTGTAGAGGTGTGAGGAGCAGAAAACGCCTGGACTCTGAATTAAAAACCTCCATGTATTATCAACACTGTGTTCTGCACAATCCAAAATATAGCCCCATACCAGCTACTGTGAGGAAAATTAACTCTGTCGCAGCCAAAACCAGCACATTCAAGCAAACTAGTGTAAGGGTTTCCACAAAGTAGAACTGGGCCCAGTAGGCTGGGCTCAGAGGTAGAAAAATGGTGCTAAATGAACTGCAAAAGGAGCACTGTTATATTTATTTCTTCTACCAACTTCAGATGAGGAAAGCGCCACTGGACCAGTGATCGCAACTGACAGTGGCTTGTTCTGCTGGCCTTGTAATTCTGGTGACAGGCTAAGTGAGTGAGTGTTGATAAGAATACTCTTTAAAAGGTTCAATAAAGATTGTGAAGTAGTATCATAAAAATTTCTGTATGATGTGTACTGTAGGAGCATTTGTAGTATATGGACAGTTTGGTTAGAAAAATATTGCCAAGTCACGTAACATGAGGGACTGAGAGTTAATTCAGGTAAATGTTGAGAAAACTTCATAAATACACTGATCGAAGATGCTTTTAAAATAATGATGGAGCTTCCTGAGCAGTAATGGTACACATTGGTGATAATAGTACCAATAGTAAGCTACCAGAGGGAGTGAGGGGCAAACAAAGGTTAAACCAACCAAACTTCTTTTTGATTGATTAAAAACTGCTTAAAACTGTTAGACAGACCTGAGAAGCAAAACACTGGTGTCTAACTTGAGTGAGGTCCAGGAACAAGTCATTACTGAAATCTCAAGACTGCTAAGGACCGTTTTAGTCCTTATCCTTTATTTTCCTTTCTTCATGATTACAGTTGTTAAGCAGGGATTACTGACTGCGTGCAAGAAAACTGTATGATAGCTCAGCTTTTAAATGGACAAATCCCTCCGAAGCGTGGCAGTTCTGTCAGCTATTAGTTTTTAGTGATTCTGATGCTTGATCAGATGAGGTGGTGGCAGGGAACACAGATTAGGGATACTGAGTGCCAGTTTGTTTAGAGGAATTGAAAGTGTATGAAAATAAACATTCCCTTTGTCTTTGCATTTACAGAAAAAAAGTAAATATTACAGAATCAGCATTGGAGCCATCCTTATAAGAATGCATCTTTTTCAGCAGATACAGAAAGCAGTAATTGTAATAGCTTCCTGATTTCTTGCAGGGGTGATGTTCAAGGGAAAATGGGTGGGACAAGTGTGCCCTGCAGCAGATAACAGTAAGGTGAAAGGGAAACGAGGATAACAACTCGTACAAATGGGGCAGAATGTTGTGTTTTATGGGAGTCTCATAAAGCAGGACAAGATGAGAGAAACGGTGATACCTAGTCAGTATGACCCAAGCAAGGAGCAGTCAGTGTTTAGGGATGAGGATTGAAAGATCAAGGACTTTAACAAAAAACCTCTTTTCAATATTTTGTTTGGATTATTGTGAAAACTTTGGATTTGCCTCAGTGGTACAGGGTTTAATGAAGAGGAAGAAAATCGCTCATTGTAGGGTGGGTGTGGAGGGGAACTCGTATGGTAGATTGTGGGAGAAGTTGTAAATTTGAAGGCTGTTGAAAGATTAGTCTGAAACTGAGTATGGTATGTTTTACTAACTGTTTTTCCAACTGTTTTGTTTTTAAATAGTAAATGATCTATGCATATACTACTTCAGCTAATCTTCTAAACATTTTCGTTATAAAATACTAACAAAATTGTTCAGTTTAACTTGAAAAGCCTTTTTAAAGTCAGAATAGATGGTCTCCTGATTTCAAAATTCCTAATAATATAATCCAGTGCTCCACAATTCCTGATTAAAGAAAGATACAGAATAGATCTTTGAGGTCAGCATGCAGAAAAAAATAATGAGGCTTATGCTTACAGGTGCTTGTATGAATTAAACTAAACACTGGAATTGGTAGAAATCAGGTGACAAACCCTGTACCTCCTAGCCATTATTCTCCCATGGTGTAAGGGGAAAAAATGTAATTGGGGGTTTTATTTTTGTGCTTGAGTATAATAACAATGAGTTACATAAATGAATGAGGAAGCTGGAAGAGACAACTGAGAGGCAGTTTGATCTTATACATTATGCGGACCAGAAGGACGGATGAAGCAACGCACCCCTTGGGGAAGCAAGGGCAACAATTTTTAATCGCTAGCTATTTGTGTAAAATAACAGAATTGTAGCTAATTACATTTCTGAGAAGCTATAATGTAATATATATAGCTTCTCTATATTAGTATATAGCTTCTGTACATTCGAAGCTGAGAAGCAGAGACTTTATTCTTTTATATGTAAAAACCCCTCGTTTACTGTAAGTTTTCAGACATCAGATCTTGCAAGCCTGTGCTAGAACTCAAGGCTGAAGTCAGTTTTGAAAAAAAGATTGGTTTAACATTTAATTTTGTTGCAGTTCTCAACCCTGTAACTCATTAGTTAGAGATGTTACTTAAGACTTCTTTAAAGATCAAGTTAATATTATGCATTTGGCCTTCTAAGGTAGGTACTTTAGAGATACTAAAGTGAAGGTCATTTGCAAAATGGATCCATCTAATCACAAATGGATAGTATTTATAGAGTCAGGGAATACTAGCCACCACTTACCAACGAATTATTGAGTGCTGTTGAGTTGGATTACCTATAAATAGTAAAGCTTAAAATGTTTTAAAAACAAGCCTTGAGTGGCATCTCCATTTCCATTCGCAAATAGAGGAAAACCAGAAAAATCATATGGTGGGTGAGGGACATGAACACCTAAATTAATGGTTATTTATGGAAGCTAGGAAAAAAACAAAGCAAGCCCTAGTAGTGCTTTGCCTGCTGATATAAAATCTGCCATACTGCCCTATACAAGTGTTGTTTGGGAAGAACTCCTGTGTAGAGGTGTAATGCATGTAAGAGAAATAATCTGATGTAACAGACTGTGTAAGAAGAGCTAAACAGATATTGGTATGATACATAACATAAAACCCAAGGCATCAACTAGAGAATAGAGAGAAGATGTTATCTTTTTTCCCCAATACAGAAATCGATTTTCCTATAGTACACAACATTTAGAAACATTAGTCTTTGAATCACTTTTTTTGGAAACATTATGAATTTCTGAAATAGTTATAACTTTGAGGAACCTGGAGTGAATGTTAATTTTGGAATATAAACTTGATGCTTCTGTGAATAATTCAAAATGCTAACGTTGTTGTGCAGGAAATGCAGCTTGAGCTTGTGGTGCTTAAAATTGAATTACAATCCAGATGGGCAGTTTGCCTGTGCAATCTGAGGTAAATGATCTAGGCAACCGTAATAATAAGGTAGGCTATAATTGAAATATCCTTTCAGTGAATTCTTAGCAACTGGTAATCATGAAATGCATTTATCAAGGTTGGTTGTACTACTCATAGCATTCAGAATGTGACTCCAAATGCAATTTTCCTTCAATTGCTATAGACATATTTATATTAACTTTCAAATTGATGTAATTTATTGAGTTTCATCTCTCCACTATTTAGCAGTGTCCTTTGTTTTCTCTTTTGCTACATTGCCTTGTGCACTGGGTTTTAATATCTCTTTCACAAAATATATGCCCCCAGAATTGTCCAGCTTGAAGCAATATTCTGTTCAAAACCAAGCACTACGAAGCTGAAGGTTTGTTCTAGGTGTTCTTAAAAGTTTTCAAATGAAGAGGCAATGCTATTTTGGAAAGCATGGATTGTGTAGTCTTATCCCTGCCATGAGACTGTAGGTGCTATGGTAGTTAAGATACTCAGTATCCCATTTGTTTCATTAATTTTCTCCTCTAGTTCAGTGCTAAACCCAGAGAAAGGTAGTTCATTAGGAGTAGTTAATAGCATTTAACTAAAAGATTGGACATAATTGTACTGAGTAAAACTCTTCATTTTTTTGGCTTGGTGTATCCTCCATCCATTTTCACCCTAAACCCCTGCAGTTCACGGTTTATTGTGGTAGTGGTCACACAGTTGTGGGAATGCAGCAATGATGGGTAAAGTGCTAACATCACAGCAATGTATTACATTTAGAAATGTACACCACCAGACTGTAAGTATCGCTGTTATGCAAAATCTGTAACAAAATATTCTTCCTCTGCTCCATTCATTTCTGCTGTGCAGTCTGAGTCTCCTTTCTTTGGAGCTGGATGATTAATTACTGCTTTTCTGCCCTCGGAGGGGAAGGGACTTGACAATAAGTTCTGTTCTGCCCGCTCCTCTCTCTGGTGTCCTGGCTCTAAATGAAGTTTCTGTCAGAATCGACATGAGTGTATGGAGATCAGTGGACCCTGGAGAGATGTTCTGCTGGAGTAAGGTGCCTGTAGCTGCAGTGATGGGGTAGCAGGAAGGAGTTTGAAGATTGCCATAGAGAAAGTGCAGGTACCTCACCGTAGTTAAATTAGAGTAATGAGGCCAATCAGAGTGTTGATCTTCTCTCCTTGCTAACCTTTCTGCTCTTGTGTTTTTAGAAGAAAGGCTGTATACGATGGTGGTATTACTATTATTATTACCGCTATTGTTGATATTATTTATTACTATTGCAGTTCATGGTGCTTGGTTATACCTTTGCAACTGACAATAGAAGACTTTTGCAGAATGTGCTATTAGAAGGAGTAACACAGAAACAGGTCTAACTTGATTTTCCTACTAAATATGAGGAAGTTAGTGGCTAACAGTAGCAATTATCAGTGCGATTTCCTTTGGATAGTACGACAATAAATACTTTCATTTGTAGTTGACTAGTTAGAATCTTGATGCTTAGCATTTGCAGGTAAAACTGGGGATAGCTCTCACACCAAGGGACAGTTGTGTCCATCCCTGCCAGAATAACTTTCTAACTCTGAGATTTATTGTCCTGATAAATGCAGGCAGAGCAAATGCTAGCAGAAAGCCCAGTGCCGCAGCCCGCTTGACCTAGAAGTACACTGTGCCTGCGCAAGAGTCCTCACTGTGTGCACAGGGGGAAGATAGTATCTCCTCCAGCTAAAAAGGATTAGAGCTGCTGCTGTGAAAAATTATTTCATCATAAATTCCCCTGAATTTGTACTTCATACTGTCAGTTAAATGTCTGTACTGCCAGCTTCTGTCATATGCAGTAGCAAACTGGCAGTATAGTCTGGATCATCCTTACTGAATCTTCCAGTCTGAAAGAGCTTTGTTATGAATAAAACACAGGAACTCAGCTGAGCTTTATTCTGAGCTGTGCTTTCAGTGCATTTTTAGTCTTGTCAAGTTTGTGGCCACATTGCTTGCATAAGTGTGTATATATAGAGATATATAAAATATATGAATATGTAGCAATAGTGTAGTTCTTGCTCATTTGTATTTCTGTGGTATACATCTTCATGGAGGATGTGCCCTGACTATCTGTAACTGATGGCTTCTCTTTTTTTTTCTTCTTCTCCAGGTCATCTAAATGCAATTTTCCATTTATAGAGCTAGTTGCTGATAAAGCAATTCTGAATATGTTTAGAAAGACCTTCAGATACTGAGACTACTTCAAACACTGTGGAGCTGACAGGTTGCTAGGATTGTAACTTGTTACTTGCATATACTTGGAATTTCCATAAAGTTTCAACTCCCATTTTTATTTTCACTTTTTTCCTTTTGAGAGTTCATTCGTCTGAAACCTGTCTTCATGTAGTACAGACAGGCATCTTCTGAGCTGGGACTTGTTTTGCCAAGACCCTGTAGGAACTGTTGCATTCTATCGTTATTAAATCTCTTGTGCTGACACACAACCATCATTCTCAGACTTTAAGTAACAGTGGAGTTTGCTTTTTGCTTGAGGATTTTTGGCTGTCTGCAGGAATCTTTGACTGTCTTGAAATAATTTTTTGGTCAGGTTGAGCATTTGTATATGTGCTAGTGATGTCTTACCCAGATGAAAAGAAGTAATCTTAGAAACGAGCTGCAATGGTGTTCACTTTAATTTCCCCTTCTCCCCTTCCCCCCGCAGTGCAGCAGAAAGTTGTGGTGCTTTCCCTCCCCCCAGCTTAATCCCTGTTTCTTCAACTGTACTTAGTAGCTCACTTGTGTGACAAATAAGTTTATTGCAAACTGATTTAGTTGTAAGCTCATATAAAATGCTTAAAAAGGCTGAGGAGATCTACAGTGATGTTGTTAGTGGGTGGCAAAAATTGTGGTAAAACTCCATAGGTTTTATCTGAATAGGTTGACTTTAGTAACTGTAGAATTTTGCCATTTGTAAATCTTCCAGGTTGAAAATAGTCTTTTGATATGATGAAAGAAAATGGAAGTCAGTGTGCTTGGATTGGCTTAGTTGTTTCACTCTTAGTTTTCAGGCTGACCTCTATGCAGCATCATGACATTGTATGTGTAGAATTTCTAGTCTTGCATGGTAACATGTGAAGCTGCTATGCCATTTCGTTGTAAAAGTAAGTTTCACTTTAGCATGGTGATACAGAGAATACAGTCATAGAAGTGTATTATGGAGAATTTTTTGATTTCTGATAGTCTGATAAATGTTTGTTTTGATGATCCTTAGAAATTTCAGTTTTGAAAGAGCAAGCATGGGGCTTTCCAGTATGGGGTTGCAGGCCAATCATTGGAAGAATCAAGCCTGTGATTTAGAAATAAAACAAAATTCCATACATGCGAATACTGCTAATTAACAAGAGGTTAATATATGAACATCTGCTTTAATTTATAATGCTTTATTCATCTGTATCTATTGGCCTTTGTTTCATGTTTTGTTTCAGCCATCTTTTGTTTGTTGTTCTTTTTTTTTCTTATCCATCTTTAATTCTAGAACAACCAGAGAATGGTAATGATGCTACTGAATTGGGCAACTTTATCATACCTGAGATTAGTGTCACAAGTGTGGCTGGAGAGAGGACCGGGAATGGGGAAAAGAGCAGAGCACTAGCAGAGAATGATGTTCAGCATTTACAGGGAGTACAGGAAACAGCTACAGATCCTAGAACTGACAGCAAAGGCATGCCAGAAATCAGGAGACAGAAATCTGTAAGAAAAATGATGGAGGATGGAATAAACTCATCTGGCAGAGTACAGTTTTAGCAGAGCATTTGTAGCTGCACTCTAAGGTACCCCTGTTGATTGAAAGGGTCACTGCTGCATGTTTGGAGACTTAAAGTATGCAGTTAATATATTTGCATGTGTAATAACACAAATGCATGTATTGCATACAGCTTCATCTGTGCCACAGACTGTGGCAACGTACTTACAAGTAGATTTATTTAATCTCAAGAAAATACACTTTGAGACTCAATATACTTTTGAGTTCACTAAGCTCTATTTATTGGGTTTACAAAATCCAGTGATCAATGGTTTGAAGAATCCATCAAAATGGATATGAAAAGTCTTCTGCTGTGTACCTCAGATTTGCCAAATTCACCTTTTGTGGTATACTGGAGATCTCATGTTGTGCTTGAGTTTCCAACTCATACCACTAGACCTGTGATGCAAAAGGTGACCTTTCAGTCCTAAAGCATTCTTAGGTTGCTAAACATGCCAGTGCCATACTGGGTGCCCTGGAGCATTGATCACATACCTTTATAATTAACGAGCTTTGCAAAATCATGTATGGAAGCACTTGCTGAGAATAAGATTTACACGTTTTGTTCTGTGTGGTATTTTCTAATCTGTAAGTTTCTTAAGTTTCTAATCTGCATGAATTAACAAGACTGCTTGTTTGTTTTCTTTTACAAATCACTACAAAATGAGATTTTGGGCATGCTTTTGATCTAGTTAATGCAGTGTTATTTGCTGCAACTTTCTATCTTAATGAACCTTAATTCCAAAATAAAATGGAATAGGTAAGTGGTTTGTCTTCTATTCTCTCTTCTGTTGCTGTATGGCTTCATGCTTGTAAATATCAAAATCTAGCAATACATAAAATCAGTAAATGTGAGAAAGTCAAATGCTAATTCTTTTATTTTGTTTTCTACCATACAGGTAATACTGATTTAGAGATACAAGAAGAACTGATCGAAGTATCTGAAAGTGATGAAGGGTTTTACTCTAGGGCTACTTCTAGCACAAGTCAGTCTGCCCTATCTAACAGCAGCAACACGAGCAGTAAGAACCTATTAGGGAAGAGCCAGCGAAGGTCTGGAGGAAGCAAAGCTGGAGGAAAAGAAAAGGAAGGAGAAACCTGCAGAGAACACTTGTCACGAAAACAAACTCAGAGAGCTATGAGTGAGAATCTAGAGCTTGTCTCTCTTAAGAGACTGACACTGACAACTAGCCAGTCCCTGCCTAAGCCTGGCAGCCACAGTCTGGCCAGAACAACCACTACAGTGTTTAGTAAATCCTTTGAACAGGTCAGTGGTGTCACAGTTCCAAACAATCGTGGTGGTGTATCTGGTACAGAGGCAAACAGATTTTCAGCTTGCAGTCTCCAGGAGGAAAAACTGGTATATGGAACAGAAAGATCAGATTTTCCGATCTTAAGCAAACAACCTAACCAGCAGAGACCTCCTAGTATTAGCATAACTTTGTCAACAGATTGATACTCAGTTGGCAAGTATGAAAACTAAAATATTGATGGTTTATGCTGGTATTGGTGCATTGATACATTAAGCTCCTTAATATGTTATATATTACTTTCTTAAACCCCAAGCCCATAAATTCTTCCTTTGCTCATATTTGACAGTAACAGTGAATAGACAACAGTTGTAATTATTTTGCATCAAATTCTAATAGCTTGCAAAGTTCCTCTTTGACTTACTGTATTTATATACCCAGTTGTTTATGGCTTCATGTGAAGTTACCTCTTCATCGGTCTAAGAAGCATTAACTGGTTGTTTAACCACTGACCAAGATGTTTGGCTTTTTACAAATGCACAGTATGGGAACAAATAAATCCTCTTTCCCAGATTCTGCTTTTTCAGTACCACTTGGCACAGGCAAAACTGCAAAGACTTGTTTTGTTTAAGCTGAGTCTTGCAGTATGGGCATGGCATTTTGGAACAAACATTCTTGTGTGTTAGCCACGAGAAAGCTGTGCTTACATGTAAAACTAGAAGCATCAGTTCAGTGTTTGATGTTCTGGTGATTTTGGAATGGTAGTTAGTACACATTGCAGTGTTCATACGTATTTACACCTGTACAAGTCTGAATTATGAAAGCATTTTGGTTTTTCTGTATGTCTTTGAAACTGGGCCAAAAGTCATACAGCAGCAATACTTGCAGATGGGAGTTCTTACCAGTTGCTATAGTAGTCACTCTTTAGACTTAGGAATCATGTGTCAGACTGGGGTTTTTTTTCAGATTCTTAAATATCAGGCACAAAGCTACTCACTGAAAAGTCACTGTCATCAGTATTATTATTTATGGGGAAGAGATGTGCTTATGTAACAATGTTATGCAGGAAATAAGGTGTGAGCCCTTTGCACTGACTCAAGCAAATCAGGAGTGTGAATGTGTTTTACATGGACTTCTTACTTGAGACTAAGAGAATACTACCAAAGGATGTGTACTTTCAGTAACTTGCAAGCACAAAGGGAAATTATCATGTAAATATAACTAGCACTGTAATTCCTAGTCTTTTATATCTATTATTTTTCTAGCTTGAAATTCTAAAACAGCAGCCTGTTCTTGGCTACCAAACCTTTAACCTTCAGCTAGTTTGATGACGTTGTTTGATACCAACTTTTATAATGTTAAGGTTTTAATTAAAAAAGGGTATTAAAACTTCTTATGCAGAAATTTGGAGAAGCAGTAGCTGACAAAACTACTCCAATAGCAGTGATTAGCTGACAGACAATTTATTATGAATGAAGTAGAAAGATCTAAGGCACAGTCATTCCCAACCATCTAGATTTCTGCAGCTATTGATCCCTTATGGTCTGGAACCTTGTAACAAAGCAAACTAAAATTCTAGTAGACTCTCCCATTTGCCTGAAGATAGGTTTAGATATCCCTTTTTTGACTTAAACTGAAGCACAAGGAACTTTTAAGCAGCTAATGTTATTCAGGTTTATAGCAATTAAGAAGTTGGTTGATTAATGAAAAGAGATGAGGAGACAGTTGGTAGGGACAAGTAAGTTGTGTAATTCTGCTTCTAAGACTGCAGAATAGGTGTGTACCTTTCTTAATGTTCACTGCAGCCTATGGAATAGCTGGAGTGGTCTGTAGGTGTTCATCTTCACCTGGGAGCCTGACTTTAAATGAATGTGCCACGTTTTCTCATTCTTCAGTTTGTTGTGTGACTGTTCTATTCTAGTAATGCAGTAGTTCAACTTTTTACAGAGGAGTGTTTTCTTAATTGTACATGAAAACTTACATTCCTAATGTATAAACTGCAGGTTTGTCCTGTTTAGTGTTTAATACTTTAGCCAGTGAAATAAACTGGTTGTTTGGAGTTGTATGTTTTTGTAAATAGTTTGGCAGAAAATTTTGCCTTTTTAACAGGTTTTTCTGCAACAGCACATTTGTTTCAGATTGACTAATGTCTGTAGCCGCTTGGAGCATGCGTAGCCACAAGCAATAGGAGGGTTTAGGCAGCTGATAGCAAACCCTGGCTAGCACTACACATACTGAATGTGGAGCTCTTCTTTTCCTTGAAATTGTTCTAGATGGTATGAGGAAATAACATGCAGAACTTACAGCTGCCTCCTGGTCTGCTCTTGCAGAGTAGCATTGGAGAATACTTAGAAAATACTTTGCAGTAATTAAAACTGAAACATAAACTGGAATAGACACAGAAAATAGCAATTGATAGATGTTTGCTGTAATGGTATTAGTTCTGAGTGTCAAGGGGCTAGAATTTTGAAGTAGTTCTACTGGTTTTCTTTTGTTTCATTTAGTTTGTGGTTGGTTGGTATCTCCACAGTACACACTCTTTTCAAGCTGGATATTGATTTAAAAGATCTTTATTATACTGGGAAGATATAGTCACCTTAGCTATAAATAGAATTTTGAAGGGTCTAAAATGCCATCATGTTTACAGTACCATTGTCTACCAGTCAAACAGTGTTAAAATTAGTTTATAGTTTATCCTTTTATTTTCTCCAGCTAATTATTCTAACTGGTCTGGCTTGAGCCCAGGGACCAATAGGCTCATATTGGTACAACTCAAATTATATAAAGCTTCACACTTTTTTTTGAGAAAATGATGAAAAGTTTTCGGTACTAAAGGCTGCTGTTTCTCTACATGTGTGGCTTCATATAAGTACGTATGTATTGGTCTTTGGAGCAACTTACGCAATGAGCATGTTTTTGTGAACTGACATTACATGTTTGATACTGATCAAGTCTGAATAATTTCTTTCCTGATGTGAGCAGTAAAACTTTCAGTTGTGTTTCTTTCTTTCCTTCCTTAAAAATAGGCAAAAAAAAAAGAAAAAAAGGCAGGAAAGCAGGATAGGGAAGAGGGAGGGCAGGATTATTTGTTTTCAAAATATCTGTGGATTGGAGGTAGGGGGGAAGCAGGGCAGGAGCCAGATATACTAGTTCTTTCGTGATATTTCTAAAACTGTCAGGCTTTTGGGTTTTGAGCATTACTGGATCACTTCAGACTGATGAATGAAAAATGTGTATTAATGTAGTATAGGTCTCCTAAGAGTGTAAGGAAGACCTATAAAGACATCCCATATTGTAATCTGTCTAGCCGGCGGTGGAGAACACTCCAGACATAACGCTTTCCCTGATGAATGTGTATGCAGGATTGAATCCTCTCAAATTATAATAAGAGAAGTTGTTTTAATGCTGACACTTATTTACAACTGACCTTACTGTTTTAAATCAAAGGGCACTGTTTCCAATTGCGGCTTCGAGCTTTCAAAACTATTGAAGCTGAGAATAATTATTTTTGTTGTGAGAATCTGTACCATTTGTGCAAAAAGCGGATGGCCTCTAACCACTTGCTGTAGAGCTTCATTGATTTTCCCAAAGGGAGTGAAATGTCCTTGAATTGCCTTGAATACCTGACAGATTTGACAGGTACAGAAATATAGCACTATTTTAGGTACACTTTTCTCTAAGGAGGTCTCTTCTGATTTCTATGAGGATTCTAGAAATTTCTAACTTATTGTCTGATATCTTTTGTCAGTGTTTGAGGGTTACAGTGCTGTATATAGGTGTGTAATATATTGCCTTTTGTATTTGTACAATTCTAAGACTAGGTGTGTACATTTCTAATATTCACCAAAGTCTGTGGAATAGCTACATCAGTCTGTAGGTGTCTGTCTTCACCTGAGAGCCTGAGTTTAGTGTACCACACTCTTTCAAGTTCTTCCTTTCATGTGTGACACTGTTCTGTATTTTCCTAATGCAGTATTTCACCTTTTTACAGTGAAGTGTTCTCTTCATACCTGAAAACTTACATTCCTAATGTATAAACTGCAAGGTTGTCTTGTTTAGTGTTTAATAATGTGGGCAATAAAATAAACTTTTTTTTGCAGTTGTATGCCTGTGTAAATACTTTGTTCAGCAGAAAATATTGCTGCCTCTTTGCAGGCTTTGTTGATGAAATACACAATAGATAGCGATGTATTTGTTCCATTTTCGTTATATGCATCTAGAAGTCACAGACCACATTACTTAAAATATGCTGAATACCCATTTTGTAGAGCCTTGTCAGGTGAGTCACCTTGCTGAGAAACACTGGCTGACGCATGAAAGGTGAGTTCAAGTAGATGAATTTTAAACTGGTTGATGGCAGGAGTAGATGACTGTCCTGTCAGCAATGTAGCACTGCTTGGGCAACTTGGAAGTTTTGGTGGTCTTAATATATATTAATTATAGATAACATTATTCCAATATATATATTATTCTAATATGTCCATTATTTTAATATGTGTATAAATGTATAAGAATAATTATGTACATTAGAGGAATATATATTTACATAATATATTAGTGGTTTGAAACACAGGTATAATCTGCAATGTGTCTCTGTTATTAGATCTTCCATCCAACAGTCTTCACTGTGTTACTGTGACCTGCTGGTGATCTCAGAGCTGTTGGATGTCTTTGCCGCAAGGGTGCATGTGTTGCTGCATGAGTGCATGTGGCTGGCTCACATTCCCATTGTTTCCCCAGGGCTTTTTCTGTGAATCTGCTTTCCAGCTCTCTGGTCCCTGTGTGTGCTGGTGCCTGAGATTCATGGGTTGGCTCATGTCTTCTGCCCGTTCATGTCCCTGTGAATGGCAGCACAGTATTGTCTTCTGGTTTTGTGTTGCCTGCAAACATGCCAAGGGTGAGCTCTGCTCCATTACCCAGCATTGTGAATGAAAATGTTAAACTGTCCTAGCCCTGGGTATTGACCTGTGGTGTGCACCAGTAAGGCCAGGTCTGCAGCTGGCCTTGGTGCCCCTTTGAGCCTGGCAATTTAGGCAGTTGTCTGTACTCAGAGGCCTCTTTCTTTTCCAAAAGGTATAAATTAGACTTGATGCTGTGATTGTCCTGTCAGTGTGTAAGATTTGCTGTTTCAGGTACAGTGGGTGAAAGCCTGTGCTCAGAACCTGCTCTTACATTGCTTCAGGTAAGAGTTATTATTGGCTGGTAAAAGACAATGTGAATTTGAATACCTCTTCTCAGAATGTGGTAATGAGTATGAAAGATGGTAATGGTACCCCAGCAGCCCTTAGCAGAAGATGAGAGCACCTGAGAGCCCACTGCACAGTTCACAGTGAGAGGGGTGTTTGAAGGCCATAAAAGTGATTAGTGACCAGGTACAGAAATTACCTTTGTTTCTAAAGACTTTACAGCTAGCTGCCTGCACTGAGCTTGTAATAATTTATTTTTCATGTTTTATGTTAATCCACCTCTGTAAGGAAGCTGACTTCAGTGTGGGGGTTTTCTCCCCACCCACAGCTGCCAGGTAATAAATACATCTGCTAATTCAGGATAGTGGGAAGAAAGTCACCGTGACTGCAGAAACCTTTACAAAGCAAGCCTTTACATTGCACAGTGCTTGCTTCATTAACTTGATTCCTGAAATGAGGCTGTGTTTAATCATCTGTTACTCTAAATGTGCTGGGACAATACTGAAGTGTAATGGTGCAGAAGGACTTGGGGGAAGCCAGGCTGAGTCACAGTGTGCTCCTGACAAGCTACCTCATTGTTGTTCTCATCATTAATGCTGACTAATACTGGCAGTAGAGTTTCTTGGTCAGAACTGTGGTGGTAGATTTTTCTAGTGGGAGAGATTTCAGAGGAGGTGAGAGGAAATTCCACCTTTTACTTCTGCAGCACGTTAACACTAAATGAAGGAGCATCAGGTATTGGCACAAGAAGTCCTTGGCGTGGGTGTGGTGGTTTTCCCAATATTCCTTCGGCCCACGTAGTGAACCAAAATAATGAACAAACATCCTGTGATTTCTCTCAAAAGATACTTAGCTTGTGCATGAAACTTGAATAGCATCATGGATTCCTATCAGAGTAGGAACTGAACAGTGACTCATTTAAAACATACATATAAAACCACGTAATATATATGTGCGTATGGACATTTATAAATATACACACACATACTTGGTTTCTTTTTCAGCTAGTCATGGTATGGAGGTTGTAGAACTGTTGGGGAGGAGACGGTTGAAGCTGGAAAAGGCTTGGACCAGCACTGGTTAACAGTGACCTGTGATACCATCTGAAATGAATTGGATATGGTTTTTTAACAATCACCATATTAATATTTTTCTCCTAAGTTTTTGTTCTTAAAATGCATGATGGTTTTATTATTGTTAATAATCCACAGTTCAGACTTTGCTAATAACTTGGGTTGAATAATTAACTGGGATAAGGTTATATCTGCTAACATTTTGAATCAAGTGCAAGCCAACTGTCATAGCACATGTCAGCTTTCATCAGACTCTCATGCCCCTAAACTGTCAGTGTTTGAGAAATCTGCTCTAACAAATCGCAAAACAGAAAGATTTCCCCAAAGTAGCAGCACTGATATTCCCCAGACTTACTTGTTAGTTCACTGGGATTTGTATCCCATGTTTCAGCTATTAAAGAAAACCAATCCAGCTGTATTTAGCTAGACTACTGATTTTGGCTTTCCCTGTATTGACTGGAGGAAGATACAAGCACTGTGAAAATGATTCAGAACATCCTGAGCCAGGGAGATCCTTTCTGACACACAAGAAGTGTTCATCCCATCCCTTGCTTCCGTCTCATCCTGAACAACTAGCTTAGCATTGCTGCCTTGTTACTGCTTCCTGCTGAGTAACACCCCCTTCTTTTGCTGCACAAAGCCAAAATAAGCTTTAGTGTATCATCAGTCACTTCAGCGCAGCTCCGTATCCCAGCAGCTGTCCGCCTTTTACCAAAGGCCTTGCAAGCAGGCAGGTGTCAAGGAAGAATAGATTTGTCCAGGATGTAAAGTTGGCTTGAAATAAATGTGGACAGGTGCTGGGAGCTGAGATTCAAGCTGCATCTCTTTGGATAATCTGAGTAATCATGAAGTAGTTGCATTTCTAAATGATTGAAGCAGGGAAGAAGGAAAGAACTGGAACACAAACCTCTCTCTAGCATTACTGTTTCTGCTATTCTTGCTTCAGGATCCCACTTAGAAGTATGTAATAGATTTATGAGATTTTTGTATTTAAAGGTAGAATAGCAGCAAGGCTGTTAAAGCTTCCTTGCAACCGAGTGATTCGTATTCAGCTCTAGCTGAATCCTCTGACAAATCTGAGGCTTGGTTCTTAACTATTCAGCCTGGGAAGGAGCTTCTCAACTGTCTCACATATGACATCAAATTCATAACTAAGCTTCTTTGTTTATCCATGAGAACTTTTTTCTGATACCAGATTAGGGAGCCATGCTGCAAAAGCATTGCCCTTGAATTTAACATGAACCCAAACGTGTTTCAGGTGCTTTAATCTCCCCCAGCTCAGGGCAGAGCCAAGGAGATGTTTTCATCACTTCTTCAGTCTTTGCCCAAGACAGGCTTCTGCGTCCAGCAGGCCAAGGGAGGTGATTCTCCCCCTCTGCATCCTTGTGAGACCCCCCTCTGCCCCGCAGTACTGCATCCCAGCTCTGGGGCCCCCAGCACAAGAGGAGCGTGAAGCTGTTGGAGTGAGTCCAGAGGAGGCCACAGAGATGATCCAAGTGCCAGAGTAGCTCTGCTATGGAGCCAGGCTGAGAGAGTTGTTCGGTCTTGAGAAGAGAAGGTGCTGGCCAAGACCTTAGAGCAGCCTCCAGTGCCTAAAGGGTCTAGTGGAAGGTGTCCCTGCCCATGGCAGCAGAGTTGGAACTGGATGATTTTAAGGTCCCTTCCAACGCAGACCGCTCCATGAGATGTGTTAGAATGCTGCCAGCCTTGTACCAAGGCACTAGTGCGGCAGGCAGTTCTATGTGTGGTGATGGGAGTGAGGACAGAGGCCAGTGCAATTGCAAACCTGAGGGCTTTTTCAATACTGAGCCTTCGCACGGGTAGACCTGTGCGAAGCAGACCAGCAGGAGGATGGATGCACCTCCCAACTGGCTGGCTGGAGAGGCAATTTCCAGTGTCTTCAACTGGACACTGCATTGAGCCCTAGCAGCACTGCAGCTGCCCATGTGAAACACTGTGATCCAGCTTATGAACAGATTAGGTCACTGCTTTGGCATCATTACCCAAAATAAAATGTGCTTATGGACAAATACCTTGAAATTACTCAGCAATGAATTTCTCCAGAAGCCCACACTGTATGATCCATCTTTTTCACAAAGCCTGGCAGGAGTGGTACATACTGCAGCATGATACGTGTGCTCCGTGCTCGATGAATGACAGAGTGTTTTCGTTACTTAGCAGCAGGACTGGATAAAAAAACTCTGGGATGCTTGTGAGCACAAAGAGTTTTGATGCATTCAGATAATGGTAAGATGAGTAACTTCTTAAATATGCCAACAAAATTAGTTACTGAGTAGATCTACTTATAAGGTATTTGATGCCGCAATTTAATTTCAGGCAGAAAAGCAGTGCCTTGGAAGAATCTTTATTCAATCTTGAGATATTGAACATCTTTAATATGCCTTGACATTCAGTACCACATTCATAATCCCTGCAATTATTCCTTCCTACTCTAATAAGAGCAGGCACTGTGCCGCGCAAGTACTGAGGGATAGTTTTGTTTCATGCTTGAAAGAAGGAACACATTGTATCAAGCAGACTTTGTACTGAGCTGTGGGAAAAGAGGTGAGTGAGAGGCTAAACCCGAAGCTTTAAAAGCAATTCAAAATGCCCACTATGCTTCCTCTGCCTGTCTCTGTAGGCAGTTGTGGATGAATGAAGAAGCTGCACAAAATGAGAGGCATAAAGCTGGGAGCTTACTGGAGCGGGGGGAGCTTTGGGAGGAAACCTCCCGTGGCTCCCACCGGACTGCAAGGGCAGGAGGCACCTTCCCGTCAGACAGGGCTTGTGCTGTGGTCTTCTGCCCCTTTGCTCCCTCTGCCTGAAGCGTGTGCCTCTGTCATCTTCTTGGAGAGGATCCTGAGCGCTGCTGCTGTCGCATCAACAGCTACAGGAAACAACCCAATGTGGGGCTACAAGAGCGTTTGTGGGCAGGTGGCTGCGCTCTGCTACGTAGGTTTAATCACTGATGATCTGCTTGTCAAGTTCCAGTGTCACAAAACGTGTGCCTGGTACCTGAAGCCAACACATCAGGAACTTTTGGGCTGTTTCTGGCAGAGGGCTGAAGAAAAGGAGGAGAGACAATGAGTACCTGTGAAGAATTTGTTTGCTTTCTCGAAGGATGTGGCCCTTAAACTGCCTCTTGGGGCAAGAGTATTAAAAACATTGTAGTGGGAAGTTTTACAGGTCTGTGATAATCTTTTGGGAGATGTCTGTAATTTCCACAGGAGAATGTTAACAGAACTGTCATTAGGAGGGACTTGGAGGACCAATTCTGTATCAGTAACTGCAGGTCCTTATTGCTTCTGGAAGTTTTAACTGACACCCTTGTTCAACAAAATGTTCCTGAACCAAGAATAGGGTGTCCTGCTTCAGTCTTTGAGCCCCTTTATGCTGATACTGGTGAGCAGTGGATTCCTGAAGCTGGGAACAGCCCTAGGTGGGAACTCTTGAGCATACCATTCTGGTACTTAAACCATCTTTCTCAGCTGGGGCTCTGGACTTCACCAGACTTCATTGTACCGCCTTGAAGTGGTACCCTTGTACCACTCTGTTA
Organism: Pezoporus wallicus; assembly: GCF_028554395.1. NCBI lineage: Eukaryota > Metazoa > Chordata > Aves > Psittaciformes > Psittacidae > Pezoporus > Pezoporus wallicus. The sequence goes on along the minus strand of NW_026641900.1, from coordinate 1,052,932 downwards.
CAGTGAAGTAACAGAGATTCATAGAAAATAACCTTTCTTTTTTTTTTTTGGTTTAAACAAGGAATAAAAAAATGTACCTTGAATGAAAGGACTTTTTATTTCAAAATATTGTGAAATGGAGATGGAGTCTGGATGCTGGATCCAGTTGGCCTGAGCGAAAGCAAAAGCCCAAATGCTCAAAGGAACTTCTGTGGAAGGACAGAGTCTCTCACATTTGCACCTCAAGAAAGGGAGGAATCTTTTATTGGAAGCTGGCATTGGACATGTAATTCCCTTAAAGAGCGAACTTGAGCACCTGTAAGGAATAGAATGAAGGGGAAGCAGAAGAAAGCACACAGCGTAGTGGGATCAGAAAGTCTTTTTGTGGACTGATTTGACTTTTGCAATGAAAATTAAAATACACTCACAGACTAAATAAGAACAAGGGGAAAAGCACAAAGGAACAGGAGCAAGGGCTGAGACTAGCAATGTAAGAAAATGCTTTAAGAAGATTGACATTGCCACCCCATGGCCAGTCAGTACAAGGACATAGTGATGCATGTCCAAAGGCTAAAGCAAATCATACAGTGAGCTTATGTTCCTGCTTCTCTCAATTGACAGTGAAAGGTCGGGCAATGAGGGTAGTGAACAGCCTGAGCTGTTCATCAGTCCCACCGCAGGCACCAGGGTACCCCCCATAGGTTCATTTATGGGCCACAGTGCAGAGTCTGAACAGAGTGGACTCCTTGCACCAAGCACGATCCAATGACCCACCAGGTCAGTGGCTGAATTCCTTTAAGCATTTATTTATCACAGCAGATTACATTTTCTTCAGGCTTCAAGCAAATGTAATAGAAGCCACCATGTGGTTTGTTGTATTGTGCCATACAAAGTACTTGCATCGCTCTTATTCTTTGCAGCTTTTGTTCCCTGGGCAGATAGAATCACAGAGTGGTTTGTGTTGGAAGGGACCTTAAAGTTCATCCAGTTCCAGCCCCCTGCCATGGACAGGGACACCTTCCACTAGAGCAGGTTGCTCCAAGCCCTGCCCAACCTGGCCTTGAACACTGCCAGGAATGGGGCAGCCACAGCTTCTCTGGGCACCCTGTGCCAGCGCCTCAGCACCCTCACAGGGAAGATTTTTTTTCCTAATATCTAATCTCAGTCTTCCCTGTCAGTTAAAAGCCATTCTCATTTGTCCTATCGCTAAATGCCCTTGTAAAAAGTTTGTCTCCAGATTTCCTGTAGGCCCCTTTAGAATCATGACTGACATGAAGCACAACAGGGTTACAATCCTGAAGTCACTCTGTGGGTCCTTCTGCAGAAGGAAGATGTCCCATAGTGATCAGGCCTGACCACATTTGATCAGATCTCTCAATATCTGCTCAGTGGGCAAGTTACCGGCTAGTGTAAACTTCTGTAGCCTTGCCAGTCGCCTCTTCTAACCTCTCCTAACACTGGGCTGACAGGCACATCAAAATACCAAGTCAGCTAAAACGCTGAGCACCTCTGACAGCAGGCTGTCACATGGAAACATAAGAAAGTCAAAAAGGAGGTTCAGGGTGCTTGGCAGCCTCTTTCCTATGGACAAACACAAGTCTGTAAGAAAACAAAGAGCATGACAGGATATCTCCTGTTATATTCTATAACCAGTGTTATATTGGTTCTGATACCAGCTCTCATTCAACGGCAAACATGGAGCACCTCTACCACTTTTTGCATACTGCTGTACTTCTTCGTAGGTGTGCATGTGACTGTCACCAACCGCAGTCATCCCAAGCCATATTTCTTAGGAAAATATTCTTTTTCTGTAGAGCTGTATAGTATGTGTCTGAATTATCTGAAAAAAAAAACAACAACAAACAACCCTACATGGAACTATATGAGAATGTTGATAAAAGAGAAATGGTGGTTGAGCTACTTAATAAAACTGATCAATCTTAACTTTTTATAAGCTACTGCATTGGATAACTGAGAGCGCTGCTGTCATAGATGATCTGTGCTAATTACAGCAATTATAATGGTGTGGAAAAAGAAATTTGCAAGAAGTATATGAAGTGTTGAGCACTCGGCTGCCTGTCAGCTGGGAGGAAGGCAAGTTAATTGAATGTAACAGTCTCTCCTCTTTCTGTTGTAAATCAGTGTTCAATTACAATGTGCAGCTCCACGGCTATATGTCACTTGCTGTGGCATAACAGCAGCGTGCCACGTTATCAGTCACTGCGCTGGTGGAGCTGGAAGGTCCTAAATGCCTTACGGAAGGCTGGTTGGTTTCAGTGATGCATAAAACCGATCTTCATTCGAAGTGTAGAAATGAGAATTAGGCCAAATATTCTACCAGAATCTAACTATCATTGTGTGCTGTGTTGGTGTGTGAATTTTAGCTTTTTTTAGTATTGCTATTTATTGTAAATAGATTTAAATACAAAAGAAAATGGATGAAATTGCAGAAATACCCCCTAGGAGCAGGCATAGAAAAGAGCTGTTGCCAAGTGCAATTTTCTGTAGACTTCTTGAAGCTAAGCAGAGCTGTCCCAAATCCCAAACTGATTTAATGCCTCCACGTATTTGAAAATTGGCTGGTTTTCATCTATAGCAACTTTGGTTGCCCACTAAGAAATGCAGTTGTCCAAAGGACTGCTTTTCTCTAATGTTTGGCTTCTATTTGGTAACATACTTGTGCCTGATACTGCCTAGAAATTTAAGCATGGCTTTCAAATTAATGTGCTATAGAAGCCATTCCTCTAGCTCACCTCTCCTGATGGATTTTTAGGCCACGGGACTGGTCTGCGTAGGTGCAGATACCACAAATGAGTGTGGGAATGAAGACAAAGTCTTAGGCCTGCAATGCCAGTTATTAGGTACCACAGAGCCTGGGGCTGCAACCTGCAGCCACTGGGAACTGGAGGTAAATGGTGCGGTTACCATTTTAAAAGGATACTCAGGAGTATTTAAAATGGGTAATAAGGAATAGACACTAGAATCTATTGCCAGACATTCCTCTAGCTTTGCCCTATGTAAGCACTTTTCATCTGTGAGGATAAACCAGAAGGTAACTATGGATTCAGCATGAAGAGCAATCCAGTGTGGTAGATAACAAGGTTTAATGAAACTAGCTGGGTTAATTGGGAATGGAGGCAATTTCCAACACAGATCAATCATGTCTTCTGTTCTGCCTCAGAGTTCAATACTGGACATCATGCAAGAATGCGATGTTTTGTGGTGCCAGGAAAACCACTGTTAGTGCAGTTTATTAGACTGTGCATAGACAGACAGTGCATTTAGTCATTTTTATTTCCTATTAGCTAAATATATGAGTAACATGAGTTATTTTATTGAAAAGGGGAGTCAAGTCTTTGCAGCATTTGGTTAATTGAAGGTGAGAAAGCATCCAGCCACCTCCAAGTAGAGGAGAAAGGACACCTCTTAAACATTCATTTATCCAACTGTGTCTGGGAAACAGGGAGTTATGCACCTCAAGAAGGACTCAAAATGACAGATAGAAAATTAAAGGATAATTAATGCTTTTCCCAGTTAGACCAGAGCCTTTGATGCCACATCCTCCTCATGATAGCTGCAGCCTGCTCCAACAGGACAGCACAGCATAGACCTGATTTGAACAAATCAGAATCTCCCTGAAGACACTGCAGCATGTCTTAGCTGCATTAGCTTAGCCAGGTCAGCACAGCATGGTTTGGATACGGTATTGCTTTCTTCTGTCTCTGTTCACACCACTTAATGGGAGGCTTCATTATCCTTTCACAGTATTTCCACTTATATGAAATGAAGGTGGATATTCCGTTTTCAATCTGCAAACATCTTGACTTCTGAAATCAATAAGAATGACAGTGTTGATACCTGTGAGAGGACAATATAATCCTTTGTCTTAGATTGTGTTTTTACTGCACCGATCTTAAACCTTCTTTTTCTGGGTATGTGGTTTCATAAATAAGGATCTCCTGCAAGAAGATGATTGCTTGGAAGGCAATGGCTTTCAAAGTCATTTTTCTCAGGACAGCATTGGGATACCTCATGGAACCCGAGCTTTCCACACACAAGCTTTCTGTAGTGGCTTGCACTACTTGGTCCTACATTTTGGTGCTGTGGCTCTGGTTTTGGAGGATCTCTGGAGCTTGCCTTTCAGTGTTTCCTTCGAGCTTTGTTCGATGGCTTATCCCATCATTAGGTGTAAATGAATGAGAAAAGGCCATTGTGAACATATCAGCAACTATAGAAAACATAGAGAATAGCACAATAGATGCTATCCAAGCAGTACAGCAGGAATTACCTATTTTATCCAAGTAGTTTTACAAAACCAAATGGCCTTGGACTAGCCTCACAAGGAGGAGGTTGCTCAGTAATCAATGATAGTGGTTGTTCTGATATAGATCAAAGTGGAAGAATTGCAATTGATCTAAAGGATAGAGGAATGAGTTAAGTTGTGCGGTAACATAAAGATGATACCTCATGGGGATTTGAGGAAATTTAGAAAGGACTGACCTTTTGGTTAACAAATATTTCCTGGTTGAAGCAGCTGTTTACTAAGGTCATAATATTAACAATTCTAATTATAGACACTTGCATTTCAATTCAGTGTTTCCTTCGATGTTGTAAACAGCCAATGATGTATTAGGAAGAATGGAAAAAAAAAAATAAATTGAGCACCAGGTAGAAGCAAGGAAATATTTCAGAAAAACAACAATTTAAAGGATCTTGCAAAAAAATTTGCAAGGGGGCAGAAAAAGGGGGGATTTGAGACAAGGAAGTACAAAATGAGATATAATCATTTGTGTTTAATCCTTTGTAAGTAAGTGAATTCACTTCAAAGTAACGCTAAGTTTGATGGCTTTTAAATGGAAATGTAATGGCAACGGCAGTGGAAATGTAAATGGCAATGGAAAACAACTGAGGTACATGTTTCACAAAAGAAGTATTCAGAATGCAGCTGGAGAACATAATGAGAATCCTTGCATAAGATAAATCGTTGTAGTTGGTGTAGTTTTGGGTCCTTATGACCTTAGTACAAAAATAAGTGTAAGGAAAACAGGATAGAAAAACAAGGTGTGTAAATTAAGAGTACCTGAAACTAGCAGATGTCCAGGATGGGCTGCAGCTGCTAACTGGTAAGTAGAAGGACAGGATGATTATGTCTGCAGTGTTACCGAACCAATTAAGCTGGTGTAACCATTATCTACTGCGCGTGTTTGGAGGACGGCCAGAAGTGATGAAGATTGTTGGAAGACGTAAACGACTCCCAGAAGAACACTACCACGTCGTTGTACGCATGTGAAAACGGCCGTGGAATTATGTAAAGCGGTTCCCGGGTGGTTAATGAATATGCGTGTTAAGCGGTCATAGAACGACGGTCTGCTTGAGGTTCGGCAGAAACACGCTAGGTGGAGCTATCCCCCGCGGTGTTTCCAGCGCTGCACTGACGGATACCTGCGAGGCGAGTTCAGCTTCTTTGCGGAGTTCTCAGGGAGTTTTAGGAGTCACTGGGCAGGCAGGAAAAGCAGCCCTTAAGGTCCAGCGCTGCACTGAGCACCTCGCTCCTCACCTCCCCACCCAACACTGCTCTCATCACGGGCGCAGCAGGATTGTTCCTCTGGGCAAGCAAAGCAAAGGAATGCATGGCAAAGTGTCATACACAGTAAAATACACTCGGGCACCACGTGCCTGGTACAAGCAGCGCTTCAGGGGGTCACTTTCATACACAAGGATAATCTCATGAGAAATGTTTTAGAGACAAAGAGGTAGCTGTGAACATGATTAAAGACTTGTCCAAGTAGACAATTAGACCGTGGAAAGACTTGTAAGCCTTTACTGCCCGAAGCTCAAAGCAGCAGCTTAGGGGAGAGGACTCCGAGTAAACAAAGAGCGAGGGCAGGAGACAGCTGGTTACCTGGTTCTGGTAACCCTGCAGCAGCCTTGCGGGGGCAGAGCGCAGGCCCCTGCTGGAAGCGTGAGGAGGAAGAGGGATCCAGCGGTGCCAGCATCCAGCTGGTGGCAGTCCCTGGCCCCGACCCTGCCCAGGCCTGGGGGACCCTCACTCCCCGCTCTGCAGTGGCTGCCCCAGGCACACCTCGGCTGGCTCCAGCGCAGAGCTGCTCTCCTGGGGAGCCCCCACCTCTTCCCAGGCCACCCTGGGGCGGCTGCGGGGTCTCTCTGCCCGCCCGCGGGATGGAGGCATGTGGGCAGGAGGAGGGGAGGGCAGCGCAAGGGACGCGACCACGCCGGGGAGTGTCACAGACCGGGTCACAAAGGACCCCGCTGTGACCGCGCCGCCGAGGGCGGGAGGCGCAGGGAGTCCGGTGCAGGCTGGAGCTGGAGCTGTGACAGTCCCTGTGCCAGGAGCTGTCCTGCTCTCGGGAACCTTCTCTTAGCTCTGTTTGTGTCCAGTCTGGATGTGCCGTGCTTCCTCCTCCGTCTGCCATGATCCTCAGTGGGGAACGGGGGCACTTGCTGGATCTGCTGCTGCACGCCTGAAGGGGAATGGACTTGGAGCTGTGACTTGTGCTTCACAAGGGAATGGTTCAGAGAAGTCATCCTTGTGGGGATAACTGAAAGGGCTTTATTAATAACAATGGTAATTAATCAGGGACTGAATTAAAATCAATCGTAATCCAAGGGTGATTAAGCAATAATTGAATTTTAATTCAACTGTGAATTCATAACGATTTGAAGATGATGTAAATGATAAATCAGACAATGATTTAGACAATGAGTTTGCTTTCCAGTACCTAATGGGATGTTTACAAGAAAGCTGGAGAGGGATTCTTTACAAGGGCATGTAGTGATAGGACAAGGGGGATAGGCCTCTCAGGGTGTCCTGGGCAGGAGAGCAGGGGACACGGGGGTCCCTGCAGGGGACTCCCCTGCAGTGGCACAGGCTGGGGCTGCCTGCCTGGGAGCATCCCCATGGGAAAGGTCCGGGTGGGCAGGAGCTGGACAGGAGGCAGCGTGTGCCCTGGCAGCAAGGGAGCACAGCAGCATCGCGGGCTGTGTGACCAGGAGCACGGCAGGAGAACAAGGGAAGGCATGCTCCGGAATACTCCATCCAGGTTTCAGTTCCCCAGTTCAGGAACGACATCGGCAAGGAGGGAGCGGCTTTAGCAACGGGCCCTCGGGGCAGGCAGGTACTGGAGCGCAGTGCCTGGGGGAGAGGCTGGGGGAGCTGGGCTTGTCCAGCCCGGAGAAGGGAAGGCTGATGGGCATCTGCGATCTTGGGAAGGGAACGCTCTCGGGGACTTGCTGCCTATACCGGCAAGGAGGACATGGAGAATACAGAGCCAGGCTCCTCACTGTGGGAACGCTCTCGGGGACTTGCTGCCTGTACCGGCACGGAGGACATGGAGAATACAGAGCCAGGCTCCTCACTGTGGTGCCTGGTGGGAGGACAAAAGGCAACGGGGGATAGTGGCACAGGAGAGGTACAGCCAGGACGTAAGGAAAACTTGTTCCCCTAGGCTCAGGCAAGTGCTGCATCAGGTCACCCAGAGAGGCTGTGCAGTCTCTGGCCTTGGGCTTTTCCAGCTGGGACTGAATCAAGCTTTGAACCACTTGTTGTGACCCTGTTTCTGACAGGTTGGACTTGAGATTTCCTGGGGTCCCTTCCAGCCTCTGTTCTCGTATGATCCTACAATGACGAGGCTATGAAGGGCCACAAAGATGCTCCAAGGGCTGGAGCACGTCTCCGGTGAAGACAGGGTGAGAGAGCTGCGGGTGTTCAGCACGGAGAACAGAAGGCTCCAGGGAGACCTTACAAAGCCCATAACTAAACAGGGCCTAGACGAAATTTGGAGAGGGGTGTTTTACAAGGGTGTGCAGTGACAGGACCAGGGGAATGGCTTTAACCTGGCAGAGGGGAGACTGAGATGAGCTCTTAGGCCGAAGCTCTTCCCTGTGAGGGTGGTGAGACATTGGCACAGGGTGCCCAGAAAAGCGTGGCTGCCCCATCCCTGGCAGTGTTCAAGGCCAGGTTGGACGGGGCTTGGAGCAACCTGCTCTAATGGACCACTCTAGAACACCCCCGTAACACCCAGACACACCCCTGAAACACCTCAAAAAAAAAGCCCAAACCACCCCCACAACAACCAACGTACACCCTAAAACATCCCCAGAGCCCCCAAAACTCCGTTGGGATTCCCCAAACTCCTCATGTCCTTGTCCCCTCCCTGCTGTGATGCCGTGGCTTACATCAAAACCTAACCCCTAACGCTAAACCCCTACTCCTGACCCTAACTCTAACCCTCACTTATTTTTGTAATAAGCTATATCATGTAATTATAATCATTATAAAACAGATATTATTTTAATATGTACCAATTTAGACATCATACACTGTAGTAGAAATGCTTTTCAGCCCAGTGGGCCCATGACACCTCAGGCCATAGAAACTGAGGGGAGTCACCCAGAAGGGACGGGTTGCTGCTTGGGTCGGGCTGGGTGTCGCTCAGCGGGTGCTGAGCAGCTCTATTGGGCATCACTGCTGGCTCTCGGTGTTTTTTTCCCTTTTTGGTTCCCTATCTCTCCGCTTGTTGTTTCCATTATTTGAATAGCAATAGCACTAATACAGTGCGCTTGATTTCAGTTCCTGACCTGTTCTCATCTCCACCCACGGGTTTTACATTGTTCCCATTCTCCTCCCCGTCCCACCCGGGTGCTGGGCAAGTGGCTGCTGGTGCTGGGTGCCAGCTGGGTTTCAACACTGACCCGGTCCTGGCCCCTTTGCTGTGGCAGCAGAGGCTGGACATTTGCAGTGTTGGAGCTGGGCTCTTTGTATATGGGCACTGAAACAAGGGGGGCACAAAATTACAGAACGGAATATATAAACCTTTACAATCAGTTCTAAGTAATGTTAAGTTTGATGGCTTTGTAACAGTAGCAATGGAAAATTACTGAGGTGCGTGATACATAGAAAAAGAAATAGAGTACAGCTAGAGAACATGCTGAGAATTCTTGTACAAGAGAAACTGTTACAGTGGACGTAGCTGTAAGAAAAAGAGTCTAGAAGAAGAGGACGCAGGGAGAAGGAGTATCTGGGAATGGCAGGTGTCCAGGATGGGCTACAGTTAAACTAACGGATAAGTAGGAGGACAGGAGGATTATTAGGTCTCAGGTGCTAAAAATAATGTAATCCCTAGGTAACCTCATGAATATGTATGTATGCCCAGGGACGACAGAAGGACGGCTTGCGTAGCAGTAAGGGAGACGCACGTTAGGAGGAGCTATCGCCCGTGTCTGTGAGAGCGCCGCAATACAGAATACCTGCTTGTCAACTTGAAAACTTTGTGGGCAAGTTTGTTCCTGGAGTTTTCTCCGAATCACACCGAGCTGGAAGCGGCATTATTTGGTTCAGGAAGCGCAGCTCCCGAGTGTTGCTGGGGCTGGGGCACTGCTTGCCAAGGGGGCAGGGGAGGCCCAGCAACAGCTCCTGTCCTGGCACTGCTGCTCTGGGAGCACAGGGGCTTCTGCGGACATTGCCACCGTCGGGATGCTGCAAAATCCCACCAGCTCCTTCCCACCTTCCGCAATGCCCCGTGGGCTTCTGCGCTGTGCCTGCGCGTGCCAGTACCTGTCACCACGGCTGGAATGGCTAGAGTGCCTGGCCTGTTGCTGAGGTTGAAGTAGCCGCAGGGCTCGTTGCTGGGGTTGGAGTAGAAGCAGTGCCTGCTGCTTTTTGCCATGAGATCCAGGGACTTTTCCTCCTTGAGGGTACTGGATAGTGCTGAGCAGGGCTCGGTGGGCATGGGACAGGGCCCAGCACGTTGTGGTGATTTTGCCTCTCTGGTATTGCTGCTTTTCCCAGCTAATGGAGTAGTTTTCCTGCATTTTGCACTAGTTCAGGGGTGAAGTTCCACAGCATTGCAGGTACTTGCCCATCCTATCCCACACCCCCTGCCACTCGTAACTGTACAGCCTCGGGGAGGATGCCTGGGGGTTATGCTCACATCGCTGTTTACCCTTAAGCAAGACCTGAACCATGCGCAGCAACACGCTGGTTCCCAGCAAAGGAGCAGGTTGGTTTCATGGGTATTCAAGGGACATTTCAAATCTCGGAAATTCTCAAATGCCACCGTAAATAGCCTGGTGGGGAGGTGGAAGATGTGGGGGGACGTCTCCCCCATAGGTTGGTCCTTCGAGGAGAAAAAGCAAGAGGTTCAATTATTAACAGATCCCACAAGGTAGATTCCAAAGTACAGAGGGGATGGCAATGCTGAGAACACAGACCAGATTAACAAGATCTGGTACAAAGATGTCAGCACTATTCTTAACATCAAGACACGAACACGCCTATTTAAACCATAAGATTTATTATCGCTATAAACACCTATAATGTTGTAAACACCAATACATTTATTAATAAAGTTATAAATAACATACAAATTTAGGAAAAGTTATGAAGAACGTATACATTTATTAATAAAGCTAGAAATAACACCAATAAATGTATTAATAAAGTTATAAATAACATACACATTTATGAAGAAAGCTCTAAATAACATAAATAAACCAATAAAGCTAGAAATAAGATAAAATAATAAAGGTATAACAACATTTATTAATAAAGCTAGAAATAACATATATTAATAAATAAGGCTATAAATAACAGAAAAATTTAGGAAGAAAGCTATAAATAACACATATATTTGTAAAAAAGGCTATAAATAACAGAAAAATTTAGGAATAAAGCTATAAATTAAAGACAAATTTATTAATAAGGCTATAAATATAATATAAATTTATGAATACAGCTATAAATAACAAATTTTAAAGTTATAAATAACATATAAATTTATAAATAAAGCTATAACACATATATTTATAAATAAGGCTATAAATAACATACAAAATTATGAATAAAGCTATAAGTAACACACAAATTGATGAATAAAGCTATAAATCAAAAAATATTAATAAAGCTAAAATAACATATAAATTGATAAAGCTATAAATAACACAAATTTATTAATTTATAAATAACATACAAATTCATGAAGAAAGGTATGACTAACATCTAAATTTATTAATAAAACTATAAATATCATACAAATTTATGAAGAAAGCTCTAAATAACATATACTAATAAAGCTATAAATAACAAATTAATAAAGGTATAAGATACAAATTTATTAACAAAGCTATAAATTACATCTACAATTATGAATAAATCTATAAATAACGTATAAATTTATTAATAAAGCTATGAATATCATATAAATTTATAAATAAAGCTATAAATAACATACTAATTTAAAAATAAAGCCATAAATAACATAAAAAATTATGAATAAAGCTGTAGCATCCAAACTAATGAATAAAGCTATAAATAACACATAAATTTATTAAGAAAGCTGTAAATAACCTATATTAATAAATAAGGCTAGAAATAACAAATAAATTTATAAAGCTGTAAAGAACACAGAAATTGATGGATAAAGCTATAAATAACATACAAATTTATGAAGAAAGCTATAAATAACACATATATTTGTAAAAAAGGCTATAAATAACCTAAAAATTTAGGAATAAAGCTATAAATAGTATACAAACTTATGAATGAGGCTATAAGCATCATATAAATTTATGAATACAGCTATAAGTAACAAATTTATAAAGCTATAAGTACCATAGAAATTTAGGAAAAAAAGCTATAAATAATAGACAAATTTATAGGCTATAAATATAATATAAATTTATGAATACAGCTATAAATAACAAATTTTAAAGCTATAAATAACATACAAATTTATAAAGCTATAACACATATATTTATAAATAAGGCTATAAATAACATACAGAATTAAGAATAAAGCTATAAATAAAAAAAAATTGAATAAAGCTAAAAATAACATATATTTATAAATAAGGCTATAAATAACATACAAAATTAAGAATAAAGCTATAAATAAAAAAATGAATAAAGCTAAAAATAACATATATTTATAAATAAGGCTATAAATAACATATAAATTAATGAAGAAAGCTATAAGTAACATATAAATTGATGAATAAGGCTATAAATATAATATAAATCTATGAATAAAGCTATAAATAAAAAAATGAATAAAGCTATAAATAACATATATTAATAAATAAGGCTATAAATAACATACCAAATTATGAAAAAAAGCTCTAAATAACATAGAAATTTATGAATAAAGCTATAAATAACATCAATTTATAAATAAAGCTATAACACATATAGTTATAAATAAGGCTATAAATATAATATAAATCTAGGAATAAAGCTATAAATAAAAAATTATGAATACAGCTATAAATAACCTAAATTTATGAATAAAGCTATAAATAACCTATAATTTATAAATAAAGCTATAACACTTATATTTATAAATAAGCCTATAAATAACATACAAATTCCTGAAGAAAGCTATAAGTAATATATAAATTGAGGCTATAAATATAATATAAATCTATGAATAAAGCTATAAATAAAAAAATAGGAATACAGCGATAAATAACACATAAATTTAAACATAAAGCTATAAATAACACATATATTTATAACTAAGGCTATAAATAACATATAAATTGATGGATAAAGCTATAAATAGCAAACAAACCTATCCAGAAAGCTATAAATAACACATATATTTATAACTAAGGCTATAAATAACATACAAATTCCTGAAGAAAGCTATAAGTAACCTATAAATTGAGGCTATAAATATAATAGAAAACTATGAATAAAGATATAAATCAAAAAATTATGAATACAGCTATAAATAACACATAAATTTAAACATAAAGCTATAAATAACACATATATTTATAACTAAGGCTATAAATAACATACAAAATTATGAAAAAAAGCTCTAAATAACATAGAAATTTATGAATAAAGCTATAAATAACATATAAATTTAGAAATAAAGCTATAACACATATATTTATAAATAAGGCTATAAATATAATATAAATCTATGAATAAAGCTATAAATAAAAAATATGAATACAGCTATAAATAACCTAAATTTATGAATAAAGCTATAAATAACCTATAAATTTATAAATAAAGCTATAACACATATATTTAAAAATAAGGCTATAAATATAATATAAATCTATGAATAAAGCTATAAATTAAAAAATTATGAATACAGCTATAAATAACATAAATTTATAAATAAAGCTATCACACATGTTTATAAATAAGGCTTAAATAACATACAAATTCATGAAGAAAGCTATAAGTAACATAGAAATTGAGGCTATAAATATAATATAAATCTATGAATAAAGCTATAAATAAAAAAAATATTAATAAACCTATAAATAATAGACAAATTTATGAATGAAGCTATAAGTATAATATTAATTTATGAATACATCTATAAGTAACAAATTCATAAAGCTATAAATATAATATATATCTACGAATAAAGCTATAAATAAAAAATATTAATAAAGCTATAAATAATACACAAATTTATGAATAAGGCTACAAGTATAATATAAATTTATGAATACAGCCCTAAGTAACAAATTTAAAAATAAGGCTATAAATCTAATATAAATTTATCAATACAGCTATAAATACCAAATTTATAAAGCTATAAATAACCTATATATTTATAAATAAAGCTATAAATAACACCTATATTTAGAAATAAGGCTATAAATAACATACAAAATTCTGAAAAAAGCGCTAAATAACACAGAAATTTATGAATAAAGCTGTAAATAACATATAAATTTATAAATAAAGCTATAACACATATATTTAGAAATAAGGCTATAAATATAAATCTATGAATAAAGCTATAAATAAAAAAATTATGAATACAGCAATAAATAACATATAAATTTATAAATAAAGCTATAACACATATATTTAGAAATAAGGCTATAAGTGACATACAAATTAAGGCTATAAATATAATATAAATCTATGAATAAAGCTATAAATTAAAAAAAAAATAAAGCTATAAATGATATAAAAATTTATGAATGAGGCTATAAGTATAATAATAATTTCTGAATACAGCTATAAGTAACAAATTTATAAAGCTATAAATATATATCTACGAATAAATCTGTGAATAAAAAATTATTCATAAAGCTATAAATAATAGTCAAATTTATGAATGAGGCTATAAGTATAATATTAATTTATGAATACAGCCCTAAGTAACAAATTTATAAATAAGGCTATAAATATGTCTATGAATAAAGCTATAAATAAAAAAATTATTAATGAAGCTGTAAATAACATACAAACTTATGAATGAGGCTGTAAGTATAATACAAATTTGTGAAAACAGCTCTAGGTAACAAATTTATAAATAAGGCTATAAATATCATGTATATTTATAAATAAGGCTATAAATATAATATAAACCTATGAATAAAGCTATAAATAAAAAATTATAAATAAAGCTATAAATGATATAAAAATTTATGAATGAGGCTATAAGTATAATAATAGTTTATGAATACAGCTATAAGTAACAAATTTATAAAGCTATAAATATAATATAAATCTGTGAATAAAAAAAATTATTAATAAAGCTATAAATAATAGTCAAATTTATGAATGAGGCTATAAGTATAATATTAATTTATGAATACAGCTCTAAGTAACAAATTTATAAATAAGATGTAAATATAATATAAATCTATGAATAAAACTAGAAATAAAAAATTATTAATAAAGCTATAAATAATAGACAAATTTATGAATGAGGCTATAAGTATAATACTAATTTATGAATACAGCTCTAAGTAACAATTTTATAAATAAGGCTATAAATAGAATAGAAATCTATGAATAAAGCTATAAATAAAAAAATTAATAAAGCTATAAATGATATAAAAATTTATGTATAAGCCTATAAGTATAATATTAATTTATGAATACAGCTATAAGTCACAAATTTATAAAGCTATAAATATAATATAAATCTATGAATAAAAAAATTATTAATAAAGCTATAAATAATAGACAAATTTATGAATGAGGCTGTAAGTATAATATTAATTTATGAATACAGCTCTAAGTAACAAATTTATAAAAAAGGCTATAAATAGAATAGAAATCTATGAATAAAGCTATAAATTAAAAAATTATTAATAAAGCTATAAATGATATAAAAAATTATGAATGAGGCTATTAGTATAATATTAATTTATGAATACAGCTCTAAGTAACAAATTTATAAAGCTGTAAATATAAATCTATGAATAAAAAAATTATTAATAAAGCTATAAATAATAGACAAATTTATGAATGAAGCTATAATATTAATTTATGAATACAGCTCTAAGTAACAAATTTATAAATAAGGCTATAAGTGGAATATAAATTTATGAATGCAGCTATAAATAACAAATTTATAAAGCTATAAATAACCTATATATTTATAAATAAAGCTAGAAATAACACCTATATTTATAAATAAGGCTCTAAATAGCATAAATCTTTATAAATAAAGCTAGAAATAACACCTACAAATGAATGAAGAAAGCTAGAAATAACACATACATTGATTAATAAAGCTATCAATAACTTCAAGGTTAGGAAACAGAAGAGAAGAGGTGTGACCCTGAACCCAGGCTCCAGCTCTGTGCCGAGCGCTGCTGCCGGACTCGCAGGAGGGAACCGGCCGGCAGCCGCTCCACGCGTCCACACGCTCCTCACTCTGGCGCCTTCCTCCAGAAGCAGCCCCGCTTACAGGCTCCACCTTCCGGCTCCTGGGGATCTAGGAAGCAACCACCACCGAGGAAGCGTCAGGCTTTGCCTACGGCTCAGCCGGCAGCTCGCACAGCACCTCTGCTGCCATCAGGGCCAGTCAAATCTGGCCAAAGGCGGCCTGCGACTTGAAAATCTGAGCGTGTTTTTCTCCTGTGTTGCAGCACACGGATCAGCAGGCTGCTGTGACATTTATTTAGTGATCTGAGCCACAAAGGTTGCGCTCGGGCACTCACTTGGGCAGCGTGGTGGCGTTTTCCCCTCTTACTTCAACAGTCAGCTCTTTAGTCAGTGTTCCCTTTGTGGCACTGTCACCCTCCAGCCAACGCATCCACAGCCTGCATCTCACTGCTGTGTACTGTGACATGCAGGGCTCTCACACAACTCCCACAGCTTCAGCTTTTACTGACTGATAGAATTTATTCCCTTGTCCACCTAGGAGGCCTCACCACCAGCTTATCTATCGAAGCGCGTCGGCAAGTACGCCGACAGCTCGTACGAGTGTAATAGTTGAACTGGAGGCCCAGTGAGGTACTTGCACTGCAGACAATAACTCAGCTCTTGGGATCTCCCCTTCCCGCAAGAGTTTCAGAGCAGCTGTCTTGGCCACCTCTAAAAAAGGCAGGATCTCTTAGCAGGGACTTACCCTGCTGTGAGCTGTGTCTTCTCTTCCTGCACTGAGGCTCTGCAGGGGACCCTGCCTCTTCTGCAGCTTTGTTCTCTTCCTCGGCTCCTGAAGTCAGCTCTCTCTCTTCCGTCGCAGATCCGCATTTAACACTCCCACTCTCCTTTAAATAAACACACCAACAAACGAAATAAACCCAAAGGTCACTCAATAGTTTCCCGGGGAGTTTTACCTCCGTTTAGCACTTACTTGCTCCGCACAAAACAGTCCTTCCGCAACAAACATTTCGGATAGTTGAGCTGGGCTGTGATCCGGGTGTTCAGGGGCTCCCTGGGTGCTCACACAGTCTTGTGCCGTTCCAGCAGCAGCAGCAGCGCTTTCTATGGCCGCACTGATGTAGCTTTCAAACAGCTCTCCACCCCAGCTTTCTGCAGGCTCCGGTGTCACTACGTCGGCGCTGTCTGATGCATACATCTCACTGAGAAACTGAAACACATCTTCATAACTTAATTCCGGCAACACCTCCTCCTCCTCAGATGCATGATGTGCCCCATCGGAGGGCAGGCATTCAGCTGCAGAAAGCGGCTGCAATTCAGGACTCTGCGAGAAACAAAATACAGGGAATTTCTAGATCGAAAAATCACAGCCATTTTCAGTCAGGGCTGATGGATTTGACTGCTTCTGAGGACTGTGCAAGTGCTTACTGATGGTCAGTACGTAAGCAGGGCAGGACGATCAATGCTGTAGCTGGCTGCATCCCTCAGCAGGACCTTGGGGAAGTGTCTGCCCCAGAGCACACACAAGGTAAGCTGATTATTGGCCAGAGCTCAGTGAGATCCACAGGCAAAGCACTGTCTTCTGTACCACCTGCACAGCCCCTGCCACCCTGCTCCAGGAGAAATGATCGAGGCTACACTAAGGCTCGGAAACCTCAAGCCCTTTTGATCCCTTCTGTACACTGCTCGTGTCGTCCTGCTCAGAGGCAGCCAGGCACTGACCTGGCACCACTGCTTTACACCCCTGCTTGCCTTTGGGCTGCTCACACGCAGGGGACCTTCCACCAAGCTCTGCCCAGATGCGCCAGCAGCTTTTGAGTGCCAATTCCCTGGCTGCGGCCGCATAATCCAAGCAACCGCTAACCAGGACGTGGTTAACCAGGAAGTTACCAGGCCACTTCCTGGTTAAGTAACCAGTCCATCTCTTCTGACTCCATGGACTTGCTTCTCAAAGGAAGACCCTTTCGACGGTGTATTGCCATTACATTTCAATCTAGCCACACCACCGCCCCGTGACGACTCCTTTGGGACCATGTGCCATCCCAGACACTGATCTCAGCCTTCTGACATCAGAACTGATGCGATTGTGACTTCCCATCACTCACACTGATCCTCATGTGCTGGAGGGAAAAGCAGCTCACAATGGAAGTGAGAGGACAAAGACGCACTGCGTGAAAAATAAATACCAGCCTATCAATGGCACGACTGGCTCTTGGCTATTTCCAGCCTTACAGCAACGTTACCCTGGCCATAACCTGCCCAGCTCGGGTAAGCTCGTATGAAAACAGAAAAACATGCAAAAAGGACAAAAGGTTGGTATTTGCAACACGAGAAACTGGATGAGCAGGCTTGCACAGGTCAACCCTTTCTCAACACACACCACCAGAGCGTGCTTTGCTTATACCCTGTGAGGAAAAAAAGTATCTCCGTGCTGCTGGAATGCAAAAGGAAGCCCTGGCATTTTTACTGAGGTTCGTTTGCTATTTGATAAACCGTGCCACCCAATAAGGTGTAATTTCCACCAGAATTCTAGAAAGCATTGACAGGAAGCACTGGAGCTCTCCTAGATAGGATAGCTCTGAGCTGGGGCCAATTCCAAAAGTCAGCTTGGTTCTTCTCATGCGTCCAATGAAACTCAGGACTGCCACAAGCTGTCTGGGGCACAGGAGTGGAGCTCATTCCCAGTATTACAACATTAAACAATCCCATCTTGTGCAGGCAAGGACTTTCTTCAAAGATAAATGGAGACTCGTGAACTAAAGCGAATGAATTACGGTGAAGTCAAGCACAACAGTTTCACAGGAAAAAACACTCCGCCGACGAGGACACCCACTATGCCGCTGCCCCGCAACCTTACCTGCATTACAGCACTGCCCCTTTCCTGTTTCAAAGCAAGCCCAGAACCCTGCGGTCCATGCATGGCGTCTCCTCCCTTCCCCCTGCTCTCTGTGCGCTGCACTCACCTGCACAAAGACGCAGTCGGTGGACGCCGCAGCCGCAGCACTGGCGCTGACAGTCAGAGGCCCTCCCTGGGCAGGGGGCGAACACTGCGGGGTGCCTGCAAAATTCAGACGCAGGGATCAGACTGCCAGAACTGGTGCCCAGGGCGCACAGTTCTATCGTCCACTTGCATTAAACACTGCAGTAACCACTCCGTAAGCTCACTCCCTGAAATGGAGTATGACCTCCCCGCTGATTGTAAGACTGAGTTCTCCACCTTAAAACATATTTCTTCTAAACTGTGTAGACAAAGATCAAACATACGTCTTGTAGAATTAACCAACACACACACACACACACACACAGAGAATCTAAATGTTCACTCTCCTCTGTCTTAATATCACCTTTTTGAATTTGGCTGCTCGACTGTCTCAACACAACACGCCACGGAAAGGGAATTCGCACAAGAAGGGCGCCTGCATGTTCACACACACACACGCTGGAATGAAAATGGGATCTTATTCCAAAGAGCAGCTCTGTAGATGAAGCAGTTTCTGCGGGTCTCAGGTTTTGGTGACACGCAGAGAGAACTTACAAGGAAAGGCACTACTGGCAGGACAGAGAATCTTTAAAATTTGCAGTCCTTCTGGGCGAGACAGAAATCCTTGGTGAAATCAAATCCAGGCCAGTGTTCACAGTAATTAAATGGTACAAGTGTGACTTGAGACGGCCACGTGATCAGACCCGTTTCTTTCCAATGCCTCACTCCGACGCGGGATTCCTCACGAGACACTTGCTACGATAACCAATATGGATTTTAATACCTATACCTAGGGCCCTTTTTCATACGAAACCGAGGAACTTTTGTCCAGTTTGGAGCAACAAACACAAGAGCTAAACAACAGGGAGCGAGCTCGTGGACATCCTTCCACAGCAGCACGAGACACGCGTCTGACTCCTGTTACCTCAAAAGCTCGTTCTGAGCAACCTTAGGATGAAATCTGGACATCCTTCGGAAGAACACTCTGTGACCTGCAAACATATTACTGTTCTGCGTTGTGCCAAAAATCGAATGACACCTGGGCTTCAGTCCCTGGGAACGCCAAAGGATGTTGACAAAGCCAAGGAAACCACCAAAGAAACCTAAAGGGCTACTGTAAAAACAGTGCGAGAGAGCAAAGGAGAGAACTGGCTGTAACCTGCTGGAGTGATCCTAAGGAAACAAACACGCAGTACAAAGAGCCTAGCTCCTAAGAGAAGAAAAGGAAGAACGCAAAGGGAAAAAGCGCTTGTGAAACAGGAGGCAAGTGTAAAACACAAAGTCCAGAACACAGGCTATAAAAAGCTACAAGTACAGTAGAAATTGCACAACTCTTGCACTTAGTAGAGCTTATAGTGAAAGCAACTCGTGAATCAAACGCGCTGTAATGCCTGTCCCTCAAGGGGAGGAGAACAAACATAACCGTGTAGCAGCCCAGACTGGTGACCAATTCTGAACGGGTCCAAAGTGCAGAAGGGTGCACAGAAAGAATGGTCTGCACCCACAACACCTTTTCTTGGGGGTTTTTGCCAGCTGCAGCAGTGCCTGATCCAACAGCAAGAAAAACTGCACCTGTGGAAATCCCACTGATGGGCTCGGCCAGCAAAGGCAAAGGGGCCAATTCAGTTGTAATACTTCAAGTCTTCCAGCTGAATCAAGATTCCACACACACCTGTTTCAGCCACACGCTTTTGTCCTTCCCTGCTCATTGCAGAGAAGGCATTTCTAAGCTCTCCTGTCTCTGATACAGTTCATCTCATCAGAGCCAGAAGAAATGAGCAGCTAGAGCACATTCTGCCACTGGCTGGTAGCAAGTAACGGACAGGGAACACACGTCTCACTGGGAGCACACACGTCAGATACACACACGCAGTGACAGAGCACTGAGGAAAAACATTTCATGCATCACTTGGCAGGAACTTCTCGAGCAGCAAGCGGAGAACTTTTGCCGTACCCGTTGGATCCGGGCCTTGCAAGCGCTGCCCTGGAGACGCGCAGCTGCCGGGTTCTGGAAGGGCAGCACCAGCCGGAGCGCCTCGCTGAAGCGGCAGAAGCGAGCACACGGTCTGGAGAGTGTACGTGACCTCTGTGCAGCACTTGTGGATGACAGGAAAGGGAGCCCCTTGGCCTGGGAAAGCTGGGGAAGCCCCGTGCCCTGGCAGCGACCCAACAGAACCCTGCCGTGGTCTGGAAGGCTGCCGGCAAGTTGTTGCCTGGAAAGCAGGGGGGTCCTGGCACGAGGCCGCTCTGTTGGAGGGCGGAAAGCAGCTGTCTGGACGGCAAGGTTGAGGAGCCTGTCCTGCGGTCACCAGTCCTGCAAAACAAAGGGAAACAAGGACTAAGGGAAGGAGTTTTCATTAGCCCTGAAAGGCAGGATGAGGAGCCAAGGCTCCACAACGTTCCCTGGGAAGACCACCTTTGCTCCAATACTCTTAATCCAGAAACAGACTCTATTCTTACACCTAAGCATACAGGAACTACCACCTGAACACGCAGGAACATGAGTGCTGTGCCAACACACAGTCATCCCTGGAGCATTCAGTCTCCTGAAACCCTCAGGAGCAAGTGATCGCTACTGAGAAATGTGCGATTATAAATCAAAATGGGCAGGAGCTGACTAAAGCGGCACAAGCCGTTTAGGGAGTGCTGCGCGTTACATCAGGCAGTTAGGTAAAATAAAGGGGGAATGGTGAAGCGGGGCTCTACCGAGCTCCAGTGCTGCCAGCACACAGGCAGCCAAGGCAAGGGCAATGTCCAAATCCTGAACGTGACTCTGAGAGCACTTGATCACAAGTCCTTCAGTTTGTCAAGGAAAACAAAACCAAAGCCAGCTTGTTTTCCAGGTAGCTCAACCGGTTGAGTCTGAAAAAGCTCAGGCTTTGCCGTTTTGTTACTTCCAAGAGATTCCCTTTAACCTTCCCTGGTTTCCTCTCTCAGTCGGTGACGGTTTCATGAAATGGTACTTGCCCTCATAGGGTTTACCCGTGGCTTCCGAGAGATTTAACGACAGCTTATGGAGCAACCCTCCAAGGAGAAGTAACGTTCACCTGGTAGGGCTGCGCCAGCTCCACAGAGCCAGGGTGAGGGTGTTCTTAACTGCAGCCCCCGACAGAGGCTGTCTTGCAGCCGAGGGGCAGACGGAACCACACGCGGACCGCGCTCCCCGTGCCTGCGGGCAGCACATCTCCCTGCACGGACGACAACGGCTTTCCCGCAGCGGCGGAGCTGAGCGGCCGCCAGCAAGGTCAGGCAAGCCTGCTGCCTGCGGGGGTGCCGATCTAGAAACCCCGCAGCACCCAGTGCTTCTCGGGGCCCCGCAGCCCGGGACCACCCCAGCTCACCGGGCCTGGCAGCCTCGCCGAGCGTCGAGGGCGGGCGCTGGGAGCGCTGGGCCGGGCGGCTGGGCAGCTCCAGGCCGGCCGCCAGCTTCGCCTTGTTGGCGCTCGTCAGGCGCTTGAGGCGCAGCAGGAGGTCGGGGCGGTCGCGGCGGAAATGGGGGCTGTGGAAGTGGAGCAGGGCCCCCGCGGAGCTGCCGCCATCGCCCCCCGCCGGGTCCTGCAGGGGCCCGGGGCCCGGCCCCAGCTTGCGGAACCCGTACAGGTTCAGCTGGCGGATGAAGCTGGCGAAGTTCCTGGTCTTGAAGAACTCGCCGCCCAGGGCCGCCCCGTCGCCGGCCGCCTCCGCGCCCAGCAGCTCTCGCTCGAAGAGCCGCTGGTCGATGAGCAGCCCCTCGCCGCGGGCATCCCAGCGCACGGAGCCGCAGCGCGGGCTGTTCACCAGCTGCCAGAGCTTGGCCGGGAAGTGGCTGGGATTGACAGCGCCGGGCAGCCGCTGGCCCTCCATGGCGCTCCCCGACAACGGACGCACCGACCGCTCTCGCTCCAGCGGCCGCCGGGCAACGCCCGGCCCCGTCGGCCCGCGCTGGGGGAGCGCCGCCGGCCCGCGCGCCGCCCGGCCCGGGACCGGCTTCAGCCCGCCGGCCCCGGCCCCGCCACCCCCTCGGCACAGCCGCACCCGCAGCACCGCCAGAGCCCGCCGGGCCCGCAGCGCCTGCCCGCTCCCCCAGCCCCGCCGCTCCCCTCGGCCGCTCCCCGGTCCCTCAGCCCCAAGAACAAAAGCGTGACAACAAGTTAAAAACCAAACCTGCAGCACCAAGACAAAAGCTCAAATCTCATCACGATGAACAGCTCTCCAACAAACTTTGCTCCTCTACGTCTAGGCAGGGAAAAGGGAAACACGAACCAGCACTGATGCACAACGCAATTGCTCGGCACCCGCTCAGCGGTACCCACCCAGCCTGACCCGAGCGGCGATCTGCGCCTCCCGGCTGACTCCCCCCAGTTTCTACACTGGCCATGACGTGCTCTGCTATGGAATACCCCTCTGGCTGCCTTGGGTCAGGTGTCCTGCCTCTGCTTCCTCATGGCTTCCCGTGCCCCTCCTCACTGGCAGAGCAGGAGAGACTGCAAAGTCCTTGCTCAGCCCAAGAGCTACTGAGCAACAGCTAAAAACATCGCCGTGCTACCAGCGTGCTTCCCAGAACCAAGCCAGAACACAGCACTGCGCCAGCCACAGGGAAGAGAAGCAATTGTAGCCCAGCCAAAACCAGGACAGTATCCACCCCTTATTCCTTACCATTCCCATCGTGCCAGGTCAAAGTAATTCTTCAGAGCTTTAAGACCTCCAGAAAAGAGCCAACTTTCTTCCTGCATACCATTCTAAGGGCAGCAGGCAAATCCCTTCCACTTTTCCTTAGCTCCTTTCTCTGCCATGCTGTTGTTCTTAGACAGCCCTCTTGCACAGGTGCCAGGACGGAAAGCTCGTGCTGCCCATCACCTACACAGGAACTGTGCCACCAACATGGCAATCCACCCTTTCTTGGCCACATACAAGTACATCTGCCTCCAGCCTAAATAGAGTGCGCTCTCAGGCACCATAGAACCCAGCTCCGTAAGTGTGAATGTCCAGATCCTGATCCGAAATCTAATGTGTTAGTTCAAAACCAAATAGCCGGGCATGTCCTGCACACAGTGCTCTCCAAAACAGTGCCACCAACTTGAATATTCCCACTTAGTTATGCAACTACAAGTCCATCTCTGTAAAGCCACATAGAACACCACTCTCCAGTAATCGAGACACCAGCTCCCTAAGCGTGAATGTCCAGATCCTGCTCCTAAGCCTCATGTGTTAGCACAGTAACAAATAGCTGGACATGTTATAAACAGGGTGTCCTGCGGAACAGTGCCAACAACATGGATATCCTCACTTACTTCCACACCTAAAATCCTGTAAAGCCTCACTGGACACCACATGCCGGTGACCAACACACTAGCTCCCTAAGTGCCAATGTCCAGAACCTGCTCCTAAGCCCAATGTCTTAGGACAGAAACCAGGAGCTGGACATGTACTACACAGGGAGCCCTCAGCAACAGTGCCAACAGCATGGATATCCTCACTTACTTACACACCTAAACCTCAATCTCTGTAAAGCATCATTGGACACCAGTATCTGGTGACCGAGACACCACTCCGTAAGTGCCTATGTCCAAACCCCGCTCCTAAGCCTAATTAATGTCTTAGGACAGAAACTACGAGCTGAGTATGTCCAACATATGGTGCCTTGCCTTCCAGAACAGCCCCTCCAACATGGATATTCTCACTTACTTACACATGTAAAACTCCGTCTCTCTAAAGCCTCACTGGACACCACTCTCTGGTGACAGAGACACCAGCTCCCTAAGGGCAAATGTCCAGAGCCTGCTTCTGAGCCTAATGACTTAGGACAGAAACCAGGAGCTGGACATGTCCTTCAAAGGGAGCCCTCAGGAACAGTGCCACCAACATGGATATCCTCACTTACTTACCCACCTAAATCTCCGTCTCCGTAAAGCCTCACCGGACACCACTCTCCAGTGCCTGAGACACGAGCTCCCTAAGCGCCGGTGTCCAGACCCTACTCCTAAGCCTAATGAGTTAGAACAGAAAGATATAGCTGGGCATATTCTACAGAGGGATCCCTCCAGAACAGCGGTACCGACATCTGTATCCTCACTTATTTACCCAACTCACCCTCCATCTCTGTAAAGCCTGAGTTGACACCACTATTGGGTGACCGAGACACCAGCTCCCTAAGTGCCAGTGTCCAGACCCTGCTCCTAAGCCTAATGTGTTAGGACAGAAAAAAGTAGCTGGACACATTCTATGCAGGGAGCCCGCCAGAACTGTGCCTCCAACATGGGTATCCTCACTTACTTACCCACCTCAAACTCCATCCCTGTAAAGCATCACTGGACACCACCAACCAGTGACTGAGATACCAGCTCCCAGTGTCCAGACCCTGCTCCTAAGCCTAATTTGCTAGGACAGAAACCAGGAGCTGGGCGTATCCTACATATGGGTCTTTCCAGAAGAGTGCTTCCAACATGGATATCCTCACTTATTTGCCCATCTAAAACTCCATCCCTGTATAGCCTCACTGGACACGACTCTGGTGACCGAGACACCAGCTCTCTGCGTGCGAATGTGCAGACCCTACTCCTAAGACTAATGAGTTAGGAGAGAAACCAGGAGCTGGGCACGTTCTACACAGGTTGCTCTTGGAATAGTGCCTCCAACATGGATATTCTCCCTTACTTACACACCTAAAACTCCATCTCTCTAAAGCCTCACTGGACACCACTCTCCGGTGACCAAGACACAGGCACCCTAAGTGCAAATGTCCTGACCCTGCTCCTAAGCCTCATGTGTTAGGACAGAACCCAGGAGCTTGGCTTATTTTACACAAGGTGCCTCTGAAACAGTGCCAGGACCATGGATATCCCCACTTAATTATCTGTCTATAACTTCATAGAAAACTCTCTATAAATCCTCCTTGGATAGCATTCTTTGCTTAACCAGAAACCAGCTCCCAAACTGCTAACGTCCAGAACCTGATGCTAAGAAGAAAATGCCTCAACAATTCAAACCTCAAATGACTGTTAGGAACAGCAAAGACATCTCTGTATGGCTGAATGGAATAGAGGAGCTGTTCTTCTCCCTTCTCAGCACAACACATACCTTGATCCATAGGGCACCCAGGGGAGATACAGCCTCCCGAGGGAGGGGTCTCCTCTGCACTGGTCACTCCAGGGCTCTCGCTCCTGAAATACCCCACGGTCACCGTGGTGGCCCCGTCACAATGGGCTTCTCCACTGCAACCGCCACAGCTTTGTGATGGTGGCAGCATCGTGCCGGTGGCCGGTGGGGGACCAGCCTCTGCCCAGCCGGCTCACGGAGGTCCCTCACGGGTTGCTCTTCCTCAGCGCCTTTGGTCCGGAGGTGGAGCATGCGAGGGGTCACAGCTCAACCTGGGTAACAGAACGGGGCGTCACAGCCACCTACAAGCAGCGGAGAGTGACTGACGTTCGCACGTTAGGGAATCGGGGAATCCCAGCCTGCTTTGGGGCAGGGGAGTCAAAGGCAGCCAAGTGGGATGGCACAACTGACGTTGCCAATGCAGTCTCAATCCCTTTGGCAGCAGAGTGCAGGCCAGTTTGCTGATACTTGGAGGGCCCTCCAATACACTTGGAATTGACTGTCCCAGGGCTGGAAAGGCAGCCCTACCGTCTGCCATGGGTTAATCCAGAATGTACTGAAACTGGGTGAACCTCCACAACATCTGCAATACATTACAACCTCATGGTGTGACACCATACAGCAGCAGCAGCAGCAGCAGATTTTTAGAAAAGGAGGAAAATAATCCAAATCCTTCTGAAGG
Organism: Pezoporus wallicus; assembly: GCF_028554395.1. NCBI lineage: Eukaryota > Metazoa > Chordata > Aves > Psittaciformes > Psittacidae > Pezoporus > Pezoporus wallicus. Next base: position 1,026,601 of record NW_026641900.1, on the reverse strand, counting down.
CTGGTTTTGCCATAGAATGGAGCAAGGTCAAGGGACCTGACCGGGAGATTCAGGTTTTGGGAATAAAATGGCAAGACGGACATCACCAGATCCCCACAGACGTGAGCAGCAAGGGAACAGCAATGCCTCCACCAACCAGTAAGAAACAAACATGAGCTTTCTCAGGTGTTGTGGGGTCTGGAGAATGCACATCCCAAATTACAGTCTGGTTGTGAGCTTTCTCTATCACGTGACCTGCAAGAAGAATGATTTCAAATGGGGCTCAAGAGCCTGAGGGTTTGGGTCCCTTTTCTCATTCCCTTGTCAACACCTGCTTACCTACAAAGTGACCCCAGCTACTTGGCTTCCCTGCCCTCTAATTCCAGGCTACCAGCTCCATTATCGCAGCATCGGAGCAGCCAGGTGATAATGTGCTCACCTGGACCACAGCTGAAAACCTTCTGTATATCCCACAGCTCACTCAGGGACAGGGAGCGACAGCTTCCCTCTGCTTCTCCCTCCTGCTCTCTTTCTAGCTCTGGCCCTGTGCTGCCATGAGATCCAGGGACTTTTTCTCCTTGAGGGTACTGGATAGTGCTGAGCAGGGCTCGGTGGGCATGGGACAGGGCCCAGCACGTTGTGGTGATTTTGCCTCTCTGGTATTGCCAGGACGATGCTTTTCCCAGCTAATGGAGTAGTTTTCCCGCATTTTGCACTAGTTCAGGGGTGAAGTTCCACAGCATTGCAGGTACTTGCCCATCCTATCCCACACCCCCTGCCACTCGTAACTGTACAGCCTCGGGGAGGATGCCTGGGGGTTATGCTCACATCGCTGTTTACCCTTAAGCAAGACCTGAACCATGCACAGCAACACGCTGGTTCCCAGCAAAGGAGCAGGTTGGTTTCATGGGTATTCAAGGGACATTTCAAATCTCGGAAATTTTCAAATGCTACCGTAAATAGCCTGGTGGGGAGGTGGAAGATGTGGGGGGACGTTTAAATAGGCACAAACACGCCTATTTAAACCATAAGATTTAATATCACTATAAATATAAATACCCATAATGTTAAAAATAACAATAAATTTATAAATAAAGATATAAATAACATACAAATTTATGAAGAAAGCTATAAATAACACATATATTTATAAATAAGGCTATAAATATCATCAATTTATGAAGAAAGCTATAAATAACATACAAATTTATGAATAAAGCTAGAAATATCACCTACAAATGAATGAAGAAAGCTATAAATAACACATACATTGATTAATAAAGCTATCAATAACTTCAAGGTTAGGAAACAGAAGAGAAGAGGTGTGACCCTGAACCCAGGCTCCAGCTCTGTGCCGAGCGCTGCTGCCGGACTCGCAGGAGGGAACCGGCCGGCAGCCGCTCCACGCGTCCACACGCTCCTCACTCTGGCGTCTTCCTCCAGAAGCAGCCCCGCTTACAGGCTCCACCTTCCGGCTCCTGGGGATCTAGGAAGCAACCACCACCGAGGAAGCGTCAGGCTTTGCCTACGGCTCAGCCGGCAGCTCGCACAGCACCTCTGCTGCCATCAGGGCCAGTCAAATCTGGCCAAAGGCGGCCTGCGACTTGAAAATCTGAGGGTGATTGTTTAGAGCAGGAATTCTTATAACGTTTCAAAGCCGTAAACAAAAAAGAGCAGCCAAACAAATGAAAAGTGCTCTTGTTTTTGAAGCTCTTCTATCTTTATTTGCCACCATGGACACAGGCTGCCAAATATCAGTTTCTGTAAAAGCCTTCTCTTACCCCTCTCATTTTGCCAGCCGTATACTGGGCTGCATCAAAAGAAGCATGACCAGCAGGTCAGAGGAGGTGATCCTGCCTCTGCTCTCAGAAGACCCCACTTGGAGCACTGTGTGCAGTTCTGGTGTCCTCAACATAAAAAGGACATGGAGCTGTTGGAGTAAGTCCAGAGGAGGCAAATCGAAGGCTGGAGCACCTCCCGTAGGAAGACAGGCTGAGAAAGTTGGGGCTGTTCAGCCTGGAGAAGAGAAGCTGTGTGGAGACCTCAGAGCAGCCTTCCAGTATCTGAGGTTCTTTACTGTGAGGGTGGTGATGTGATGAGTAAATTCCTGTTTGTTAATCAAATCTTGCTTGCTTGAGAGTTACTGGAAAATTACGACACTTTGACATTTTGCTTATAGACCACAGGCATCCGGTAAACAATGTATGGGGGAAGGAGATAAGGAGCCTTCCTCCCCACACCCACCAGGAGGCAGAATGAGACCCCTTATCAACAGGCCACACAGACGCAGAGTACACCCGGAAGTGACACGTATATCGGATGAAGAAGAGTATAAAACCAGTGACTTTGGGGAAGTGGGTTGTGCGCCGTTGGCGCAGCAGAGACTCCCCTGCCACCCAGCGCTGTTTTGCTTGCTGTCGCTTGCTCAATAAACCGATTTGATTCATTGGTCTGGTTCTCATCAATTTATTTGAGCCACATTTATAACAGTGAGGCACTGGAACAGGCTGACCAAAGAAGTGGTAAATGCTCCATCCCTGGCAGTGTTCAAGGCCAGGTTGGACAGAGTCTTGGGTGACATGGTCTAGTGTGTGGTGGCCCTGCCCATGCAAGGGGGTGTGGAACTTGATGATCTTAAGGTCCTTTCCAACCCTAAGTATTCTATGATTCTGTGAAAAGCCGGGTGGTATCTACAGAAATTATTCTTGCTACCAGAAAGTAACTGATCAAGAACTCTCAGTTCTGCATTTTAAACAAAACACTGTCTTCTTTCAAGATGGCATCCAACCTTTTTTCTCAGCATCCTGACAAAATGGCTCTTTTCCTTACAGAAATGTTTGAAACGGATGGGCCTTTAGAGCTGCATTATTAATCAACATCGTGATCTGGAATCTAGAAACTACCATTTGAAGTGAGCAAGAGGTCTTCAAACACTGTAATCAGCTCTTTGATGAACAGCTGAGAGGGAAACAGCTTCTTATGAGACTTGCAGGCTGCATCAAGCTCTTCTGTAGGATGGACCCAAGGGACACTTTGTTCCCTCTTATGTCTCTCTCTAACCTGTGGCCATTTGGGTGTTACCTTTAGATTTGTGACTTGCTTGGCCTCAGATGTTCTGCTGCTTGTTTTTCTCCTGTCTTTCAGCACACGTATCAGCAGAGTGGTGTGAAATTTATTTAGTGATCTGAGCCAGAAAGGTTGGACTCGTGCACTGACTTCAGCAGCATGCCCAGAAATGTGTTGGTATTTGAGCTGGAAATGTAAGTGTTCGCACATCCCACTTGCTGCATTCGTCATTGTGTAGTTATAGTATGGGCCTGCTGCTCTGTCAGGCAGAAACAGAAACACCATTCCTCCTCTTCTATTTTACTAGGATGGTCTTTTGCAATGTATGTATCTCACAGGATTACCTGGGTATATTCTTGAGTTAGTGGTGGTTGCCTCCATCTAGTTGTTTGTAGACTTGGAAGCTGCAGTGCCAGAGAAATAAGGAGCCCTTCTGCATACAGAACAGTGACAATTTATGATTGCTGTGAAGAAGGGAAATGGAATACCCTAGGTGAAGAGGTCAAAAGCAAAACCAAGACCAGCAGTACTAATACCAGGGAGAGCCTACATGGACTTCACAGTGCTGCAGAATGAGGTAAATGGAATTTATTTCTCCTTGCTGCACGAGGATCCCTAGACCTGTAGGCTTGGCAGCTCTCTGAATCCTAACCATAAAGATTACCTTAATTTTTAAGGCATCTTGGAGCTGAGCCTGACATCCTACAGAAGAATGGATGTCCCAGATGTGAAAGGTGTTGAGGGAGCAATGTTGGTGCAGTGCCGTGCTCCCCTTGGCATGCCTTTAGCAGCTGCAGTATCTCTGGAGCTGTTGGCTTTGTGGCTCTCTAGCCTTAACCATAACCCTATTTTTTAAGGTATTGTGGAGCTGAGGCTGATGTCCTGGTGCAGAATGGGTGTCCCAGATGTGAAATGTGTTGAGGGAGCACTGCTGGTGTGTCGAGTCTTCAGGACCTACATGTGTGAGACTCTGTCAATCGTGATTTGGATTTATGTGACTGTGAACATAAGGGCATGGGATCAGAACTGGTATTTGACATTAGTGCAAAATGTAACCAGTGCTCTTAACAAAAGCAAATGTTGGGTCTGTACTCAACTGCCTAAATCAGGAGAAAAATTTGAGATCTCCTTAACTGGCGTACCTATCCCCTACAAAATATCATGGAACCTATGGGTAAATACCAGCTTCTTTGGGAATCACGCTCAAAAGCAAGGACTCAGAATAACGAACCCCAATCCAGGTGAAAAGTATTACACCTCTATAGAGAGGTGTAGCCCACCAAAAAGGATGGGAATGATGATAGACTGTGGAGGTTCTACAGCTTTGGTGGGGAATCTCTCAAATTGTAACCATACTACAGATACTGGCTGGTTTGCTTGGTTCACAGGCAGGTGGCGACCTGTCCGTGAAGGGAAAGGATGGTACTGGTTATGTGGAGAAAATGCATGTAAAGCATTACCCTTTAACTGGAAAGGAGTGTGCACTTTGGGTGCAGCAGTCCCTAATCTTACAATTGTTAGCACATGTTCTTCTGGAACATGGATTAGGAGTTTTGTTAAATGCATCAGAAAAGGTTACAATCTGATAGCTGAATGAAAAGCCTCTTTCATAGCTTTGTTCGATGGCTTATCCCATCATTAGGTGTAAATGAATTAGAAAAGGCCATTGTGAACATATCAGCAACTATAGAAAACATAGAGAATAGCACAATAGATGCTATCCAAGCAGTACAGGAGGAATTATCTATTTTATCCAAAGTAGTTTTACAAAACCAAATGGCCTTGGACTAGCCTCACAAGGAGGAGGTTGCTCAGTAATCAATGATAGTGGTTGTTCTGATATAGATAAAAGTGGAAGAATCACAACTGATTTAAACGAGATAGAGGAATGAGTTAAGTTGCGCAGTAACATAAAGATGATACCTCATGGGGATTTGAGGGAATCTGGAAAGGACTGACCTTTTGGTTAACAAATATTTCCTGGTTGAAGCAGTTGTTTACCAGGGTCATAATATTAACAATTCTAATTATAGACACTTGCATTTCAATTCAGTGTTTCCACTGAATTAACTACCATTAAAGGCATTCAGATTGAATATTCCTCATGCTCCTCAACCTACTGAACCTCCATTGATTAGTCTTGATAATGAACCATTTGGCCAGCTGTTAGTTAACCAGAAGGCCACTAAAACATGTATACAAAAATGTATGGGAAAAGCGATAGAGGATGGTAATTTTATTGGGGACATGGCTGTCACTTTTCCTGTATTTTATAGAACAGATGGGCAGGGACAACAACAACTGGTACATGAAAGTATTCCGTACACAGTCTTTAAGGAATTGAAAGAATCAGTGATGGAAAATGGAATTCAAAGTCCTTACAATAAGTCTGCTAGAAATGATGGATACTTCAGGTTCTATGGGGCCATGGGGTTGGAACACTTAAATGAGAACGATTTTGACACCTGATCAGTACTGAATGTGGAGATTGGAATATAGTGACTTAGTGGCTTTACAGTTATTAGATAATGCTCAAAGAAGAATACCAATAGATGGTGCCATGTTAACAGGCTATGGGTGATGGTTGCAACCTCATAATCAAATTAATCTAAACCCTTTGGTATTCCAGCAAGCCACCTGTATGGCTGTTCAAGCCTGGAGGTGAGTACCTGCATCAGGAAAGAAAACTACTTCTGTCACAACTGTTCGCCAAGGGTCTCAGGAACCCTGTGTGTCTTTTATAGACCGATTAAATAATGCTGTACAAAGGCAGACCGATAATCCTGAGGCTGCTCGTGCGCTTTTATTTCAGCTAGCATATGAAAATACAAATGGATATTGCAAAGCTGCTTTAGCCCCAGTCAGGGAAGAATTTACAGACACTGCTGAGTTTATGAAAACATGTCAGGATATCGGTATGGAGACTCATAAGGGTTCTGTATCGGCTGCTGCATTATTGAAACTTAATATGCATCAGCAAAAATGTTGTAACTGTGGCCAGGAAGGACATATCAGTAAAATGTGTCCCAAAAAGAAACAAAAGCAGAAAGAAAAAACGCCATCTCAACCCTGTCCCAGATGCAAGAAGGGATATCACTGGAGCAATCAGTGTAAATCTAAATTTGATCGGGATGGAAATCCTTTGTTGGGAAACTCCAAATGGGGTGCGGCGAAATCCGGTGCCCCTCAAAACAACATGGTTTTTGCAGCAAATGCTCCATCTCCAATCTTGCAGCCACCACAACAGGCAGCACCAGGTTGGATTTGGCAACAAGTGCAGACATCGAATTAGATTGCTCCACTGTTAAAGCTACAGCTACCAATGCTTGAGGACCTTTACCAAATGGATTTATGGGTCTTTTGTTAGGATGCTCAGATACACCTCTCCAGGAAGTAAAAGTTCATCCAGGGGTAATAGATTTGGATTATACAGGAGAAATAAAAATTTTTGCATCTGCCTTAAATGGCAGTTTTAAAATTCCAAAAGGTCAAAAACTAGCACGACTTGCTTTGATTCCATACTGGCTGCCAAAAGGAGAAATTAACACAAGGAGTATCTCTGGATTTGGAAACTGGGAAAGCCGAGGCTTACTGGACCCAGCAGATTACTCAGAATCCATCTTTATTGAATTTGCAAATAGAGAATAGAATCTTTAGTGGATTAACAGACACTGGGGCAGATGTTTCAATTATTTCACCATCTCAATGGCTGACTGATTGGCCCTTTGAAAATACCTCAGCAACAGTAGCCAGAATAGGAGGTATACAGTCTCCTCTTAAAACATAGTTGAGTCCTCAAAGCTATTGCATCGGATGGTGATGTAGCTGATTTTTAACCATATATACTGCCAGTTTCTATGAATCTCTGGGGGTGAGATTTGCAAAGACAATGGAATTTGTTACTTACCACAGACAGTGCAAATTTAACCTAACGGTGGCTGAACTGAAGCCCCTGCTCAAACTTTCATGGTTAACAGAAAAAACAGTTTGGGTTGATCAGTGGCCTTAAAAAGGGGAAATATTGGAGCAAGCAGATTTATTGGTTGAAGAGCAACTGAAAGCAGGACATTGTTCCATCTACTAGCCCCTGCAACACACTTATTTTTGTAATTCCAAAGAAATCAGGGAAATGGCAACTTTTGCAAGATCTGCGTGCAATTAATAATGTAATGCTACCCATGGGGTCTTTACAACCAGGTTTGCCTAATGCTACTATGATTCCAGCTGACTGGCTTCTTTGCATTATTGATTTTAAGGACTGGTTTTTGCAATTCCTTTGCATCCTGCAGATTGTGATCATTTTGCTTTTTCCGTGCCTTCCGTCAACTGTGCTGCTCCTATGCAAAGATATCAATGGACTGTTTTGCCACAAGGAATGGTAACAGTGAATATAGTGAATATTGAATATAGCGACTCAAAAAATTGAGACAGTACAGGCAGAGAGAGTGCATTTACACTTGTGGATTTTTCTGCTCGTTGTTAATATGCAACAAAGGCCATTAGGAGTTATATGTCAAATTGACAGTAACTCTGTTTACTTTTTGGAATGGGTTTTTTAACACATACCCAGAGAAAGACTGTGACAGAATCATTAGATACGATTGTTGGCTTAATTGCCAAAGGCCATACGAGGGTTCAACATTTAACAGGCAACAACCCTGCAGAATTGTATTTACCATTAACTGTAACAGACTTTCAGTTCCTTTTTGCTCAGTCTGTGTCTTTCCAAATAGCATTAGCAGACTTTATAGGAAAAGTTTTTTATGGTACTTCAAAACATAAATTGCTAAAAGCTTTTTCAGATTTTGATCTACAGGAGCAATTTGTAGTTCAAACACAACCCATTCAGAATGCTAAAACCATTTTTGTTGGTGGCCTTGGAGAAACTGGCAAAGCTGCTGTAGTTTGGTTTGAAAATGATTCCCGGCAATCCTCTGTTACAGATGTGGATGGCTCTATGCAGCTTGTTGAAATTGCTGCAGTCTTACATGGCCTACAGTTGCTCTCTTCAGAATCCTTAAATATTGTTTGTGACTCAGAATATGTTGTTCGATTGTTACCACACCTTCCTTTTAATGTGCTAAAAGAAATCAGTAACCATGCATTTTTTGACATTTTGCTGAAGCTAAAACATTGTTTGGAAACTAGGAATTATTCTGGTTTTATTGGACATATTAGGTCGCATTCCAACCTGCCTGGCCCTTTAACTGTGGGTAATGACATAGAAGATTCCTTGATTGTTGACACTGTGCAGTTTACTTCTGCAGCTGCTTCACATTCCTTTTTTTATCAGAATGCCTCTGCTTGAAAGAAACACTTTAACCTGTCTTTTTCTCAAGCAAAGCAAATTGTCAGGACTTGCCCTGACTGTCAGTCGATAGCTCAATCCTCATTTGCCATGGGTGTAAATCCTCGTGGCTTAAAGGTGAATGAGAGTTGGCAAACAGATGTTACACACATTGCTTCCTTTGGTACCATTAAATATGTGAACGTGTCTATTGACACATTTTCACATATGATTTCGGCTTCTGCCCATAAAGGAGAGAAGGCTCATGATGTTATCCGACATTTAACACATGCATTTGCTACCTTAGAAGGACCTTCCCAGTTGAAAATGAACAACAGCCCTGCATATAATTCATTAGAATTATCATGACTTTTGCAGCAATGGGGTGTCATGCATGTCACTGGTATTCCCCCCTCCCCTACAGGAGGCCAGGGGATTGTGGAACGAACTCACACTGTTCTGAAATCCGTGCTACAAAAACAAAAAAGGGGGAATATGGTCCCTCAAGAACAATTAGACAATGCCATCTATCCATTGAATTTTTTAAATTGCACTCAATCTTCCATGAATACACCTGTCACTGCAGCACAACGACATTTTGGCTCTGATAGTCCACATTCAGAATGTGGTAAAGTGTTGTATCATGATCCTTTGGGCCCGCAGAAATGGGAAGGGCCTGTGGAACTGATAACCTGGGGAAGGGAGATATGCTTGTATTCTCCTACCTACAGGCCCACGGTGGCTGCCTGCAGTTTGTCAAGACATACTATGAGCTGGACAGGCAAGTTGAAGAACCCAATGCCTCAGATGCAGGAGATGACCTTGGAGACCCTGAGCAGAATGAGACAGAGGAAGAAAAAAAAGAAATTATTTGCAAAACATCACTTGGGGGCAACTGACTATGTTTAATGACTCAAATATGTGTGCTTGCAACATAGCTGTTATTAGAGGCTGTAATTTTGTGTATAAACCACCTGTATTTACTAGCCAGTTGCTAATAAGAAACTACACCTTGCATCTTATGTATTTGTCACTTGTAAAAGAGATGTTAGAGCATGCAAATTTGCAGCAGCTGCTAGAAAATGCTAAGGCAAAAGCTAGAAAGATCCTAATAACTGTACTTCACAATGGTAGTGTTATGAAGCAGGTAATGGAAAGAATTAAGAGGATGGGAGAACACCACTGGTGGGAAATTTTCTTTGGATGGTCCCCCACTGCCACCAGCATCTTCAATGTGCTGCTGCACCCTGTAGTAGTTATACTGCTAATGTAAATCTGTATGTGCTTTGCCATGAGAGCAACCTGTTACTGGATGAAGCAGGTGAAACTGCATTGACAACAAGGTGCAAAGACTGAGGTTGGCCAAACACCTCCTACCATAGTCAAGGGCAAAGCTGGGTTGGCCTCTGTGTTTGTCACCAAGAAGAACCTTTTGCTCCACTGCTGGCTGCAACCCTGTAGGCACTGAGCGGTGGGGACACATGCCATGCCAGACCTTGATGGAAGGGATGGCCTCCTCTAAGAGGGCCATCCAGGAGGAAAGGGCAGGCCAAGAAGCCTGCGGTTGGCACGAGAGATGATGTAGTCCAAATCCCCTGCTCAAGCAGGGTCATCTAAAGCAGGTTTCATCACCTTCTATTCTCAAAGGCTAGTCTCAAGAAGCTGCTCTTGTGTGATTTAAGACTCCTTAAGCAGAGAAGGGGATAAGGAAAGCCAAGGACTGTGTGTTTGGAAGTAACAGCATCTATCTCCAGGTGCCAAAGACTCCCAGTATATCTGGCCAACACATTGGTGAAATCTTGTTTTTGGAGCCTGGACATCACCGATTTGCTTTGCTTCTCCTCTGTGTCATCTGGAGACTTGTTACCAATCTGCGAAGAACCAAAGCAAAGTGCTCACCGCCTTGATCATGCAAGGGGCAAACTAGGGCAGCAATTGATTTTTTTGCTTTTGGTACACAAGCATGGCTGTGAAGACTTTGATGGGTTACACTGCATGAATTTAAGCAACCACTCCAGTCCAATACATGCACAAATACAAAAGTTAAAGACCCTCACTAGCCACCTAGCAGAAAACACGAGGTGGAACCCCTTTCAGGGGTGGACATGGGGGTGGGACTGGCTGCAAAAAGCTGTTATATTACTATTAGTAGTAGGTATTGGGGTTTTATGTATTTTTTGTTGTTCCTTGTCTTTTAGTGCTAATCTGTTCCCTTGTAGACAGTATATTATATAAAACTGTAGTATGGAAGGTAAAATATCGGTGTGTTCCAACCACAGACTACAGGGTGGCACATGTCAGAGACAACATATAATTATCCGTGGTGAAACACACAAAAATGGAAAAGTACTGTTTGGCACAGGTTGTGGGAACATAACCTTGAAAATAGGGCAGTTAACACCACTGTTAGCACAAGGGAGTCTTACACCGGTAAACATCTCTTCACATGTGTGCTGATGTTGTAACTGGCAATTTTCCACTCCAACCCAAGAGGGGACATAAGGACCTGTGCAGGGACACATGGGTGAGAAGGTCAGATGCACATTTTGATTCAGGGGACACCCTCATAACACACTGCCTACCATCCCTCCGACTGGGCAACATGTACTGTCGCTTTCTCCTGCTCAGCAGTATCCTGCGCAATCAGGGGTTGGTATGTATGTAACCTGCTTCGTGTTAGTGTATATTTGCTTTGCATTTAGTAACTCAATGAAGAGACTAGAGCATTTGATTGTTTACATTGTTTGGTGTCCAGTCTTTGTACACGGGAATCCCACGAACACTGAACACTCCATCATGGATATCCTTACTTAACAACATACCTAAAACTCCATCTCTATAAGAGCCTCACTGGACACCACCCTACAAGACACCAGCTCCCTAAGTGTGAATGTCCAGACCCTGCTCCTAAGCCTAATGTGTTAGGACAGAAACCAGGACCTGGGCAAGTCCTACAGGTGGTGCACTCCAGAACAGCCCCTCCAACACGGATATCCTCGCTTCCTTAGGCACCTAAAAGCCCATCTCTGTAAATTCTCACCGGCCAGCACCCTCCAGTGAGATGCTTTGGGGGATGCTCCGGTGACCCCCTCCCGGACACACCGGGACCGGGCAGCCCCGGGGCCTCCCTGCCCGCTCCCCTGGCGCTGTCCCGGCTGCCCCCCTCCCGCTCCCACCGGTTCACCCCCGCACAGGAGATGCGCTCCCGCCGCACGCCTCTGACCGCCACTTGCAAGCCGAGGGCAGCGCGGGGCTGAGCTGGCCCCGCCCCGCCGCCTCCCCGCCACTTACCGGGGCGCTGTCGGACGGGCGGGGCGGACCCCGAGGGCACGGACCCGGAGCCGCCGCTGCCCAGCAGCGCTCCCACGCGGTGCAGCCGCTCCAGGGGCTCCTTCTCCTTCCCTGTATGCCACACGTGGCCGCTACCGCTGCGTGCGGCGGGGCTTGGAGCAACCTAGTCCAGTGGAAGGTGTGTCCCTGCCCCCGGCAGGGGCTTGGAACTGGATAAGTTTTAAGGTCCCTTCCAACCCAAACCATTCTGGGATATGAGCATAGGTAGGAGCAAACTTTACTCATTTGCCTTTAACTGACGCTCCAAGTATTTTAAAATAACTCTTAAATAGGTTGCTGGTTTGATTACCCTTCGTACAAAACCCTCCTTCAAATGCAGGTTTGTTCTCTTCAGATTTAATGCACGAGCAGAAACCAAACCTGCATAACCACTGAAACCAGTGCAGAGTTTCAATAAACTTCAGCAGTGTCAGAAATTGTCCTCAAGGATCTTCCATACAGCAAATGCTTCCTTCTTCAAAACTTTCCTAAGCAAATGTTAGTGATGCTGCACCACACACACTCACCCCCAGGCACACGCATTCCTCCTGAGATGGGTACACAGCTTAGGATTTTAATCATCACCATCCTGTGTACTTGATCCTTTTTTCAAAGTCTGCTGATAGGGAAAAGCTGCAAGTGCTACACAACCAGGCAGACTCAGTGCTTCTTGCCAAAAAGATTAGGCTTTATTAAAGAATATGCCTATTGCCTATATTTAAGGATCTGTAGATCTATGAATGGGTACGATGGCTTGTTAGCATCAATATTTAAACACAGGTATGAAAAATGTCCTTCAGCTGAATGCCAAAGTGGATTAATTAATTGCTGGGCAAATCCCCAAGGATGAAACACCTATTAAAAGCCAACAGCAAGCCAGAAATCTCTTTCCATTTCATGTGGTAAAAAACCAATTTATAATAAATCCTGAAAAAGGGTCTAGATACTTAACAGCAAAAGCCTATATTGTTATAGGGCAAGCATACAGCTTCACAACTCCAAACAGCTATCAATTATAGCTGCAAGTAAACTGAAAGAGTAGGTAGAAAGGAACCATGTCCATACTAAGCCAGTCAGCCATGTAGCAAAACTAAAGATCATTGTAACCAGTGCCATCTTAGAGAAGAAAAAAAGCCCAAACGCCTACAAAACACAACAACTGAGAGGAACAATCACTTTGCATGGCATAAGCAGGAAGTTATTTTAACCTGATGACTTCCCTGCTCTAAACTTTAAGCATAACTTTTACATATTTTTAAAGCCTAGGGTTATTCTGTTAAATGACCTACTTGTAGTGGGACCCTAAGTGGACACCAGTATCCACAACTTCTACAGAACAGTGCATTATGATTAAGCACTAGATTTCTAGGGGAGGTGAAAAAAAAAACACACCAGCAGTGACTCATTCCATTGAAAAGCTTATTACCTGCACTTCCAAAGCAACAGGCTACAGAGATACTGAATGCAAAGTAAGCCAGATCCACCTGGAATACTTTGTATTCTCAGCTGAAAGTTTATAAACTCTCTCTTTTCATATTATAAAGGATTAACAGCATTTGTATGCACAGAAACTGCCTTTAGAGTGATGTCTGCAGACCTCCGAGTCACAAATTAAAATGTCTTCCTAAAATGTAGCAGTCTTAGCACCTCCTCTAAGTGGGGGAAAAAAGCCCATAACCAGAAAAGAAGGGTGAAGCAACACCGAGCTTTTTTCCCTAGACAGAAGACAATCCTGAGAGATTGCCTGAGAGAGATAGAATTCATGCTATCAGAATAAAAACCCAAAGGCACAAAATAGTTCACCTTTCCCCCTGAAAAGTTGTTTTTGAGTCAAGATCTGCTCTTTTCCTTGGCCAAGCATGAAACCTCTCTTCAGTTTAAGACTGCTTTCAAAATCCTGAGTGAAGCAGAAATCAAGTGCACACACTGGAATATGTACAGAATCTTACTGATAACAGAAATACAACACAACATATATCGCTACACTGGCTAGAAACACTTTAACTGTTCTGATGGAAAGACTCAGCTTATTGCTAGGAAATAAAGTGTCTGGAGCCCCGACCAACTGTTGATATTCCAATCAAATGCAACTTCAAAGAGTATTTTTTATTGTATTAAAAAAAAGAAAAGCTGGAGAAGGAAATGGGGACAGAAATGAAAAACCATCCAGGGAGTCAATGGCATAGCTTGTCACCATGCAGTCTGAACATGACAATTGCAGATATTCAGAACAAGCAAGTCCAAATACTACATTCCCTGGGAGAGAGGAGGGAGTCTCTTGCCCTATTCACAGGCTAAAGTAAGAAGTTTTCAATGTACTTCAAGGCAAGACCCAGCTAGCAGAAGGAAGATTTTCTGACAGATAAAGCAAGGCAAAAGGATCTTCCTTGCAGTCTCTTGCTCCTGAGCCCCCTTCTTCAACTCCTCTTCTGGTGGCAGGAAGGCAAAGCATGTCCTGTCTCTGTGAGCCTGTGCGCTCCTTGGCTACGGTAACAGCAGTCATCTGTGACTCCTCTCCAAAGACATTTACACACCGAGATCAGTTGAATTCTGCATTCTGAAAGCATAAGCTGCAGTGGACATGATTTAGAATCAGTTATTTTTTTGCCCATCACGACAAAATAGAAATGGCAATTCCTTACTTTACAGACATTCTCTTAACGTAGCAGTTGCTCCAAACATCTGTCAAGTTTTTATATCCCAGGAGAACAGATGCAGCCAAAAGAATGTTTATTCTAAAATGACTCCTCTGAACTTCACAAGCAGGCAGGGGCAGCTCCCAATTTAATTAAACATACACACAGCAGCTCCCAGTTTAATTAAGGATACACAGCGCCTCTTAGTGGTGAAAGCAGTCACCACTGACGTGGATGAGAAGTTGTAACACCAGCCTTTTTCTTTACTCCCCCAAACATGAACCAAGTCTGGCCTGTCTCTCCTCGCTGGCCAAATACTATTACAGTGTCTTTACTACAAGAAAGTGTATTTACCAAGCAAAAGATGTCCAAGAGAGCTGAACCTCAAGGCCAGCAGAGCCAAAGGCTGCTGAGTATCAAACAGATGCATCCACTTTAAAGAGCTTTTCAGCATTCTCCAGCACTGTACCAGTTTCTGGTGACACAGACACAAGGAGTGTTTAATCAAATGATCCAGCTTAGTATCTGCCTATACTTCAAAGAACAGCAATGTCTTGGCTCACGACTTGTCTTTTATATAGACTTGGGTCATCAACAAATGCAACAGATGCAGAAAAACTAAACATTGGCTTTCTACTCCATCAACTAACTTGTGCACTTACATAACAAAACACAGTAACTAAAAGAAAGCCTTTCATTCAGGACAGATTAGTGCATCATTACAAAAAGGTAATGATTTCAACTGACAAAGTCAGCATCATCACTAGCAGCGCACCTTTCCTGAAGAGGAAATCCCTGTCTGTTATCAAATATCAACTGCAAGAGCACGTAAACAAAATAAACAACCAACAAACACACCCATATCCCAAAAGCTCTATTTATATTATATTCTATACATATATATATATATGTCTCCACAGACGACAACTGTATCGATTTATACTTCAGGTCCTTCTCCTCCAGGAACCAGCTATAAAAGAATAAGACAATTGTGTGTTAGTGCCATAGATTAAAGTTTTACAAACTCGTATGTGACAGTTCTTGCTTTACAAGATCTTAGCAGATGGAGACTTCATGGTAGACCACAAAAGTGGTGTTTAGATTTGATATTATCTTACTCTGGCAACAGAGGAAATCAGTTACGGCCAGAGAAGCACATGCCAAAAAGAACCTCCAAAATACAAAGAATGTTTAACAAGACACAAAGGAGTTCCTACATAAGACGTTTTGTGTTTTGTCTTTGTTATTCAGTTCAAGGAGATTTTTTTTGTCTAGAAACACTACAGCTTGTTTTCAGAAAGACATAGAACATGCTTCCTTTCATGTAGGATTTCTCCAATTGCTCATTCTTCCCCAGACTGTCGCTATACTGGGAAGTTGGTTTCCCCTTTCTGACTTTTATTGCTAAGCACAGCCCAAAAACTAATAGAGCCTGAACACTTCTACAGGCAGCAGGGTAAGTCAGCACAGCATTCTCCTGTGAAGAAAGTAAAGAACTTTCTTTAAGACAATTGAACAACACAAAAAGTAATGCAAAAGGAAAACTGTGAATAAGAAGAGGATAATTTCTTTCACTGACACATTCTTAATAGTTAGCTGAGCACTTCTAAAGACAAAGAGCTCTGCTGCTTTTGGGACCAAAGTAAGAAAAAGTCTAAAGCACAGTTTTCCTGATGTGGGAAGACATGCCCCCAAAAGAGACACAAGATCTAATATAGAAACATGTCCATGTCTTGCTGAACATCTGCATTCTAAGAACCCCCAGCTTCTGCTTCGTGGACATTATCCCACCAGCTGAACTGGATGGTAGTCTTACCCCATACAAGAAGTCAGAACACGCACTGTCCTTCAAGGATGCAGAGCAATAACCAAAGCAGAAAAAGGCTTAGAAATGAAGTCAAGATGGCACTTGCTGAGACACACAATAAGGAGGAGCAAGGTAGGTATGACAGCAAAATGGAGATTATTCATCATTCACAGAGAGCCAACTTGAGTCTAGGTCAGTCTTCCTCTTCTCTTCCCACAAAATTAGGAATGCCCTTATGTAGGAACTCCAGACTTCAATGCAGAGAAGCTAAAAACTCTGGGTCTGCTTCTGTATTTAGGACGTTGCAGAATCCAGCTTAAGGATGCATTAATCACAGTATCTGATTACTGTTTCAGTACTGATCTACATACATCAGCACATGAGAAACAAAACCAGTAGTGCTTTCCATATGGCATCATCCAACAGGCCTCCAGATATTTTTTTAAAGCACCTAAAGGTATACAGATCTCCGAGCACCAGGTGGATAATCATCACCAAATGACTCAATGAGCTTGTAAGCATCCAAACTGCTACAAACACATTTATATATAAAATAATGGATAAAATAGATGTAATCCACCTTCACACTTAGGCAGGCAAACACTCACAGGAGTTTAAAGCCACTGTATGAACCAGCCTCCAGAGTGGGTAAGAAAACCAGTGATTCCCTTGCACACCTCAAGACCAGAAAAACAGTTACCTAAGTAAAATCAGGGTCATGCTCTTTTTATTATTATTCTTTTTAAGCTGTAACATGAACCAAGTAAGGCAATAATACCACTTTTCCAGCACCACTCATAGACAAATATGCCCTGGAAGGTATCTGAAAGTACCTTATGCAATGGAATTCTCTGGAAAGCTCAGCTTAAAGTAATTTAACTTAATTACTGACAGACTTACAGGTACAGAAAATAAATGCACGCAGCCTTTTAACCATGACGACTTACCATTGTTATGTTATTTCCATTTAACAAAATCTGGTCTAGTTTTGTGATTCTTCTGCCCTCAGGTGTAATCTCACTGAAGCAGCATTAGAAAAAGAACATAAGAACATGTAACCAGGGACAATGATTCATGTTTTGATTACAGAACTGACAAGCATGTCTGCATTAAGATGACAATTGCTGGAACTAACAAAGACATCACCCACACTGCAGTGTAACTGACCACCTGGGTAAAGAAAGCTACCTGGCAACTATAAAGTTCCATTGTACTTTTCTGCTCAGTACATAAAGACACAGATTCACCCTGTAAATCTTGGCAATTTCTTGAATACCACCAACACTCAAAATAGGTTTCAAATATAAACACGGCACAGCAAAGTAATAAATACTTATCTTTACGTCTGACAGCTTTTTAAATCTTTGCTTAGACCTTAAGGAAATGTAAAAAGCAAACGAACTACTACACACAACCCATGCAAAATTAAGGCTACAAAACAGGAACCTGATTACAAGTATATATCATGCAACAGCTACTCTATGACACAGCTGTCCTGAATACATCATCACTATAGTTTAACTCCAAGATATAAACTATTCAGCTGGCAAGTATTCAAAAAATGTAAACCCACTTTGCTTATAGATTTTATACTATATTTTTTCCTCAGGAAACCAAACAGAAATAATGCTTACAATTCTGTAACATCTTCTAACACCATATCTGAATACACAGATTCAAGGAAAATAAGGCCCAGAGTTTTAAAATAAAAATAAAGTTATTTTCATTTTACTGAACTGTGATTCTATCTGTAAAATAAAAATACCAGAATACAACTGACCCACACAAAAAGTTTCTATCCAGTGAACTCAAACCTCTCAATGGCAATGAATGAGCTGAAGCATAAAGCATTTGACATAAACATTTCCATCAAAGGATACTGACAAAGTCATCAAATCCTAGAAGCGTTCCAACAATTTCTTTATCACTTTTCATCACAATATGAATGCGGGAGCCTATACATTTGTCCACAAGCTCTGTAAATAAAAACAAACAATAAAGTTGAAAGGTACAAGAGACTGTTTTATAGAAGAAGACATTCTTTTGAACAAATCCCCTGACACTGTGTGCGGTGAAAATGTATTTTAAAGGTGTACCTGTACTGCTAGTACACGACCATATTTCTGAGGCTGGAACTCTGCAGGAAGACGTTCCCTTCAGTGAGAACACTTTAATGCCATAGAATCATAGCTTGGATTGGAAAGGACCTTTAAGCTCCCCCGGGCTCCAACTCCCTGCCACGGGCAGGGACACCTTCCACTAGAGCAGGTTGCTCCAAGCCCCGTCCAGCCTGACTTCGAGCACTGCCAGGGTGCGCAGTTCGTTACCGCACACCAGCCGAGCATCAACACTCGGCTCCAGCCGGTGTCTGCTCCGCACCCACAGACACCCACCGGGATCCCCGTTCACTGCAGGCATCTCCCGAACTCGTCCACCCCATTCAAGCTTCCCGCCAAGCGACAGCGCCGCTCACACCAACCACAAGTGCCCGTAAACAGGCTTTCCCTCATCTCCCTTCCGTCCAGTTCCATGCTGTCCCGTTCCATGCCATCCCATCCCGTTCCATGCCATGCCATGCCATGCCATCCCATCCCGTTCCATGCTGTCCCATCCCCTCGCACACCGGAGCGGCGCAGCAGCACCACCCATTACCGAGCGGCAGCAGCTGAGACGGGTTGCTGGTCGCGGTGGCCGCCATGTTGGACCCACGCCTGACCAATCGCTGCCACCTCCCGCTTCAGATGTGAAGGGCGGTGCGGCAGCCCCGATGAACGGATCGCAGAGCAATCGCTCCGCCGTTTTCCCCTGCTTAAATACACTCACCCACCCTTCAAATAGCTTTTCTTTTCGCGGGGAGTGGCAGGGGGATTTTAATCGCTGTACGCCATAGTTATCTTTATTTCCCCACCCAGATTTGTTCATTAATTCACAAGTGGGCTGCAGCAAGACGGATTTTTGGAAGCCCTTTTGGATATACACATGGCTTGGAGCAAAAATCACTGGCTGTTCAAACACGCTTGCTTCATACTGCAGCACTGAGCAACCTGCTCTAGTGGAAGGTGTCCCTGCACATGGCAGGAGATTGGAACTGGGTGAGCTTTAAGGTCCCTTCCAACCCAAACCAGTCTATAGTTAGATAAAACTGGTATTTCAACACCTAGAGTCATCGCACATTTTGTGCCCGGCTGCCTCTGTAAGAATCAAGCCCAAATAAATTCCATCCTCTGCCTTAGAGGGCATGAACCCTTGGAGGATGTAGAGCTGCTGGCTGCAGGGCGGCTAGCTCAGTTCTTGTGTGGTTAGTTCCCAGGCAACTCTGAATGTTCACAAAGTCAAATCCAACCTCTGGCATCAGCAGTTGCCATGCAGCTCCACACAGGATCACTTCACGGTGACCAGAGCAATGTGAGGACAGACTTGCCTCATAGCGAGGGTGCAGGGCTATGTCTCTCCCTGGAGCAGTGTGTACAAGGTGGCAGTCAGGGTAGTTGTAATGATGACGTAAGTTGGCACAGGCAGAGTGTGGGGACAGGCACAGAACCATAGATGAAATGCAAAGAGTAACCTTAATTTCTTTATCTCACCAAATAGAGGATCCTCTGAGCAGAACCCAGGCAGAGGCACAGGCATCATGGAGCTTGATCAATGCTGGAGTATCACCGACACTGCTGTTTTCCCTGTTAATCATGGATTCATGCAGGCTTCATTTACCACTGTGCTTTGATCTTCTCCATAGCAGGACAGAAATTTCAAGCGTGTCTCATTGGATGTCTCCAAGTCAACTCTACTTGTCAAGCACAAAAAGATAAACAATTAGTATGATATGTATTTTTTTCTACAGCCCACTTGCAGTATATTTCTCAATGTATAAAAATTCTGATTCACCTTTCAGTAAAGTGGATTCAAATCCATTCTGTTAGTTCCAGGAATGGATGATAGTCCTTGGGTAGTCTGGTTCAGAGGAAGAGGAGGAGAACAACTTGGAAAATCTTGGCTAGGCAGGCTTACAAAATGAGTCTTCCAAGAAATAAGCCTTGTTTTGATGGGTTGGTTCTGAGCTGGTAAGTTCATGGGCTCTGTTTCCAGACATCTGCAGAAGGTGTCTACATGGGCACAGGGAAAAGACTAGAAAGGGGGTGGAAAACAGTCTCTTGAAAGTGGCAGTCTTTTCTTTTTGCTTGCCATTTTTGCTCATGGATTTTCCTGAACCACTGCATTATATGCAGTCTGACATGCAGACTGTCAGGAAGTGAAAAATAAGGAGGAAAAACTAACCATTTAATCTAAAAGGCAGTGTTGGCACAAAAGCAAGTGGACACAAGAACTGCTTTTATTGTTATGAAATGCAGAATTACTAATGAACTGATGAATGGATGGGGCTTTGAGCAACCTGGTCTAGTGGAAGGTGTCCCGGACCATGGCACGGGGGTGTGGAGCTTTAAGGTCCCTTCCAACCCAAACCTTTCCATGCTTCTATGAATTACAATTACTACAGTAATGATACGATAGTGATTCTTAAGTAAAATATTTACCTCTGAGTAGCAGAAGAACTGTTTTCATTGCTGTTTGCTAGCTATGCACCAAGAAATAAATTCCTTTAGGAAAATTCTGAGACTTCTCTATGAGCTTGTTAGGTAGCAGCTCTCACTTCCTTTCTTTCTCATAAATACATGTGGGGTGAGCTGTGAAAAAAAAAACTCAGATTATATCAACCAGTTTTCCTACAAGAGGTTGATGTTGTCAATCCAATGTTTTTACTGTTTTAGCAGGAAAGAAAATTTCAAGCAGAAAAAAAAATCTAATAATTTATTTAGAGACGCAATAAGGTATAATTATCCAGCAGTATCATATACAAATGTCTCTGTAATGCAAAATCCATAGCAGGAAGAGTGATGCCAGGCTGCACTTTCCTCAATGAACTGAGTATGAGCTATAAACACTCCCATACATCTTTGGGGTGATGTCTCATTACTGCAGTAGGCAATGGCCAATACTTCATACACTTTTCCTTTTTAAAATGATACTAAACAGTAAGTTACAGACTAAAACTAACAAGAAATCATTCACTTGCCAGAGCTGGATTGTTCTTTGTAGCTTATCCTGTGTTCCTTGCAGTATACTTTTTCTATAATGGCACTTCTGTTGGAGCTGAGGAACCATATGTAATTACATGCTTTCCTGTTATAATCTGAGCCTCTGGGTACTGTGCTCATGTTGAGATTTTCTTTAAGCATTATTCATTTACAGCTCTTTAAAAAATAATCTCTTCCTCCAATTTCCACCGTAATAATTCAATGTCCAGTCTTTACTGAATGCTGTTGATTTATATAAGCAGAATTGAGTCATAACACAGGTTAAAGAGGGAGGATGGCCTGAGTGCACTATGTTTTTAAACCACACTAAATTTTCCTGTGCTCCAAAATGACAAACCTGGACAGAAACCATCCAAGACTCTCTTTATGCGCTGCCATTAACATGCATGGCTAGAAGGATGCAGCCGAGGATGTGCTGTTCTCTGCGCTTCAGGGGAGCTTTGAGAGATTTGCTCAGAGAAGAAGTAGACCACCACCAAGAGGAGGCACCATGGTGGGACCAGGACTGGCGGGAAGGCCTCAGCAACTCCACTGCCGGGCCTCCATTATGCTTTCCCGGCCGCAGGATAACACGCAGCCGCACGCCCTGGCAGTGATTTCGATGGGCTGAGGTTTCCTCCAGAGTGCCCGGCGCAGCAGCAGCAAATTACCGCCGCTCCCCGGCACACGGCCCAGGGCACCTCCTGAGGGGCCGGGCGGAAGCGAAACCCCGCCTTGGCAACGGGGCGGAGGGAGGGAGGGGCTGCCGGTCGCGGCTGGGTGCTGCGGAAGCACAGGCGGCCGGGGCCGCGTCCCTGTCGGACCCTGGGCGGCAGGAGGCGGAGCGAGAGCTCGTGCAGGGTGGCATCCTCCGGAGCGGCCATCGCCGGGGCTTCATGGAGAATCGGGGCCCGGTGTTGCACATCGTGGTGGTGGGGTTCCACCACAAGAAGGGCTGCCAGGTGAGGCGGCGCGGTACCCGTCGTCTGCCTCTTTCGCTCTCTCTCCCTGCCTTATTCTGCCCTCAGCCCGTGGCGAGGCGGCCCGGCTGAGGCCCACGGGCAGGCTGGAGCCGCTGCGGGAGGGGCGCATCCGATGGGGCCTGGGGAATGAGGGGGAGCTTTCCTTTACCTCAGGGCGGGCTGGAACCGGCGAGGGGCCGCTGATCGCAGTAGGGCTGCGGCCTCCCCCTGGCTGGGCCGGGGGTTCCCTCAGCCGCGGGGCCATGACTCAGCCCGCCCCGGGCGGTGGTTAATGTTTGCTGGGCTGCGTACGTGACCGCTATCGGTGCTGCGCCTGTGGCTGCTGTGGGTCGGGCGTTCGGGCTAAGAGTTAAGAGGAAAACAGATTTGTTACCTGCCTCCTGTTCCTGCCGGACTGCTCTCACAGGTACAGCTTGTGCACACGCAGCCTGGTGGCCCCAAGGGACAGGACTACCCGTGATTTAAGTTTTGAGTGTCGGCTCCTTTGTTGAGTAATTGCTTGGCTGCTTCCTGTAGCCTGTAAGGTAGAATAAGTTTATGTTGTGTATTTCATAGGTGTGTCATGCTCGGCTTACTTTAACCCTTGAAACAGGAGATGCTGTTACCCAGCTGGGCTGCACGCACAGTTGCTTTGCTGTGACAAGACAAGATAGATGTAGCGATGGACTTGCAGCGAGTCTTTGTCCGTGGGGCATCCGTAGTGTTTACAAAACATTGACAAAACAATAATGCCATGGTGATGACTATCCAAGAATAGGTGTAACACAAACACGTTTCATACAAGGTAGCAGAGAGTTAAATTAATCTTTGTTAATGTCTAAGGAAACAAAACAAGCACAGCATAGTAATGTGTAAAACCATTCTTCATGCCAGCAGAGGCTGAAGCACAAGTGCAATAATTCATTGTAGGTATTCTTCCATCTCTTTTTCTGGAAGATCTGCAAGGTTTTGGCATGCATAATTTCACCTCAGGGTGTTTAGGGGCTGTTCAAATGTGGATGTTCGAAGGATCTTCCTGTGAAGTGATCAGATAATCTAGGTTGCAAGGTTTGCAGTATTTATCAGTCACTTTTTTGTCAAAGACTATGAGGAGATGAGTGTTAGTTGGTTATCTGTAGGAGGAAGAGCACATTGTTGTTGACCTCTTGGAAAAGACATAGGTTGGAAATAAAAGCAGAGATCACTTTAGTTGCTTCTGGTCTTCTTCTGCAGCCTGTATTTTTTTCCTTGTAATGTTATAGTGTGTTGATGCAATGAAAAAAAACACACAGAAAACCCCCACCCACCTATACATTAGTCACAGTGAATTTTATCTTGCTGCCAGTGAAATGTTTGTAGAGGGATGTTTTCAGGTATTGTCAAAAATGGGGTCGGAATACCTCTGAACCAAATCCTTCTGTAAGTTTCTTAAGAAATGAACTGGAGAAGTTGGAAATGAAGGCAGTTGGGGAAAGGGTTAAGGTAGCTGTGTTGCAGGGAGAACTGCAGGAGTAGAAGGTAAGTTGGTAGAACCACAGCCAGGCTTCCTGAGGGAAATCTAACCAGAAATCTAATTTCAAATGTATTCTACTTCTGACTTAGCAGATTTGTTACTGAACTGTAGCCTCCTCAAAGAACTGGGGGCAGGGAGCTGCACAGCTATAGCCTAATGAGTTTGACATCAGTAGCACATGAGTCTCTAGAGAACTGATGAAGGAAAGAATTAACATGAGACTAAGTAGACTGAGTCCTAAGGGCATTCACTGGAGATGGATCATGCCTGACTTACCTGCATCTTTTGCAAGAACAAGTGATTTACTTTCTCTGTAGAACAAAGAGAGAATCTTGAATCTGCCTGCAACTTGCAAACAGATCACACAGCACTGAAAAAAACCTTTTTTTCTAAGGTGGAGATAATGGGGAATTAGCACAGGAGCTGGTACCTGAATAAGGAATAGTATGAAGGTGAGGAAGAAGCAGCATATTGTGTCAGAATAAGAGCTGCTGGTCTGAGAGGTGCTTGCAAAGGATGTTTCTCAAGATTGAATTTGGGACACATATACGGTACTGGCGTTGTGAAATCTAAGCTATGGTGAGCAAACTTGAGGAATCAGTGTTACAAAGCAAGACAGGAATGTTGTGGAAGAGCTGGATGATAATGCTGGAATGGTAGAGATGGGGTGCATTACAAAGGCATGCAATAGGAGTGAATAATAACAGTACAGGCTTGGAAATGAACATGAGAACGCCTGTGGAAGAGCAAAGTGAGACCATGTATGATGAAGGATGAGTTCCTGAAATGGTGTGGTTTTGGGGGTGAGAGTGGCAGCAGATGTAGTCCTATAATATAATAGTATTTTTATTGATGCATAAAAATTCTGATCGACCTTTCAGAAGAATGGATTTGGATTCTCTCTGTCACTTCCAGGAATGGATGAGATAGTCCTTGGGCAGTCTGTTTTCAAGGAGAATGTAGAAGAGCTTGTCTAAGTAGGCTAACAAAATGGATTTTGAGGCTTTCAGTTGTCTTCATCTGAGGACTATTAAGCTGCCTCTGTGAATATGGGAAGATTCTTCCCTTTTCCTGTCCTACCTCTTCAAAGCTGGAAAATAGGGGCAGTTGTGTGTTGAGCTGAAACAGGGAACTGAGGTGACCAAAAAGCAAACCTTGTTTTGGGTTGGTTTTGAGGTGGTTGGTTCACAGGATCTATTTGCTGGGTGGACATCAGCAGAAGACAACTACAGTGGCACAGATTGATTAATAGGGGAGGTGGAAAAGTGTCCCTTGAAAGTGACAGCCTAGGGCTTCTCTTTTTGATTGTCATATGTCATAATGGCCTTTGAAATATTCATTGAATGACTGCATTAAATGGACTTGGATTCCAGGAGACTGTTGGAAAGTAAAATATAAGGAGGAAAACCCAACCATTTAATCTAAAAGGCAGCGCTGGCACAAGAAGAAGTGGATATGAGCTGTCTGTGGACACACTGAAGATGGCAAGCGAGAAACCACTAAGTGCAGAAAAGCAAAGTTCCAAAGCAACTTTTAAATGGCAACAATTCAGGGTGAATTTGGGAAGCTTAAGTTGGACATATCATACAGCTAACCTGCCTGTTGTAAGAGGAGTTTACCTGGTTTACCTGAGAAGGCTCTTTCAGGTTCTGTGTTTCCGTTTCTCTTTTCTCAAAGAGTCTTCCTAGTGAATGCATGTGGAGTTAGATATTTGGATGGATTTCTTGATTCTTGGTGTTTTCTTTAGATGACTTTCCCCCTGAAACTGTAGTATGGAAGAAGGGGGAGATAAATATATATGTGCTATAAAGCTGATGTGTACAGAAGCGTGTAACTTGAAACTGAGCTCTGTCATTATGGATTCTCTGTCTGGGATTGCAGTTGGTAATGGAGGTAATTGGATTCTTACACATTCTATCTTACTCTGGCTTGAGGCTTATGTCTGAAGTGTACAGGTCTTCCTGTTGATTATCTTTCCATATAAGAATCGTTTAATCTATAGAGAAACTTTTATGTGCAGTTTGGAAATGTACAGGAACATACTTTTCTTGCATAGACTTGGAAAACAATCCACATGCATTCATTTACAGATGAGGAGAGTCAGGGTATTGCTTTGTCTCCTTCCAAGGCCCCACTGTTGGACTGTGGGTCTTTTTGCTGTGTGAAGTAGAATTAGGCTTGCTTTGTTTATAATTAAGGAATTAGTCTAAGGAATGAGTGAGTTCGCTTTGCTCTTTTTATCAGCTCTTTTGAGAACTGCCTATGTTTCCAGGTCTCCTGTGCCCTTGACTGTAGCACTTGCTTCCAAGAGGAAAATTCTGAGGTTGCTCTCTTCAGAGGATTCCACAGGCAGCCTTCTGGAGGCATCTTTCTTTTCTTTTGTTAAGGGGAACACTTCCAGCTTGTTCCTGTCCCTGTTTGTTTGCTGTTGTTCTCCTAAGACTCTGTTTTACTGGAGAATTACTTTTTTTCCACTTCTTGGTCTTTGTCAACCCAGTAGTTGATGTGATTGTTAGATGTGCTTGATGCTTTTAATCATGTAAGTGAAGTAGATGCTTTGTTGTCTTTAAAGTCCTTCTCTCTCTGTTTTGGGGAACACAGTAGGTAGGTATTAAGCAATAAGTAATCTCTTCTAGTGATTAAGTGAGATGTTGTTGAAAAGAGCAACAGAACCACAAAATAACTTGGAAAGGAACTGTGCTGACATCAAGCTGAAGTGCTTGTCCTGCCTCTATTGACAATAACCTTTAAACATTAGCTCAATTCCTTTTGTTTTCTTCCCTGTAAGATTATTTAAGCGCTTCAAAGGGCTAAAATGAGCATGAAATCTCTAGATGAAGTTAATCCTAGCATAGGTTGAACATCAAAGATTACCCTGTTGTCTAAAATATGTGAGTTTGCTTATGTTCAACAGGTTAAAACTTGGAAAGAAGCTTTTAGCTTTTGTTAGAAAGGCTATGCAAATTAGCATGGGATGCTTAAAGTTTTAAATCCACAGTGTATTGCTGAGTACACCTGTAGCTGCTATCTCACATTCCTGTAAACAGTGCCACAGATTCTGATTTCTCATGCAGGATTAATGGTGGGTTCTGTTCTTTGCATGACTCTGTAATCCACTTATTTAGTGGGGTTTTTTTCATTGTTCAAGTGAAATTTACAGGGGTTGTGGATTTCTGTTTGGATTTTTTGTTTCTTTGTTTAGTTGTTCAAGCTATGCTATGTTTTGATAATCTTGCAGTTGCTTCCCTGAAGTCCGAGACAGGAAGTAAAGCATTACTTTGAAGGACCCTATACTGGATATTTTCTCCTTAGTTGCCCTGATGTGTGAATTGAGATAAAGTTCCTAAATACCTGATTTCAGCTATGTGACACTTGCCATAGTCAGTATCAGCAGCTTTCATCCTATAATCTGTCTGTTCTTTATGTGTCTCATAATATGTGAGTAGTTATTTAAATGTTCTGTACTAGAAGTCTTGAGCTTTCTCTTGAATCAATGAATTAATTACAAGTGCATCTAGACATTTTTAAATTGACAGAGGGGAGATTTAGATTAGACATTAGGAAGAAGCTCTTCCCTGTGAGGGTGGTGAGTCCCTGGCATAGGGTGCTCCGAGAAGCTGTGGCTGCCCCATCCCTGGCAGTGTTCAAGGCCGGGCTGGACAGGGCTTGGAGCAACCTGCTGTAGTGGAAGGTGTCCCTGCCCATGGCAGGGGGTTGGAACCTGATGAGCTTTAAAGTCCTTTCCAACCCAAACCAGTCTGGGTTCTATGAATACTAAATCAGTAAAAAAACTTTATTTTTGTATCTCTGTCTCACCTATTTCAGAATGCTTTCAAATAGTAACTCAGTGTAATTTATATATATCTGTAATAGAGGGAGGTTCAAAGCTGTAAATCACTGAACAAAAGTCACTCCAGTTGGAATAAATTGAAACTTGCTGTTTCAGCTTTGTGTTCCCTGTGCTAAAATTGCCTTATTTTATGTGTCTAATTTTGTTAATCTGCCCCACACCTTGCATGTGCTCCTGAGTTATTACACCTAGGCAGGTATGTTGTTTCTGACAGCACTCTTAGAAAGTTGTGGATACAAGATGTAAAAGCAAGTTCCTTGCCTGCTCTGACATGCTGGAGGACAGGGCATGGGGCTGCTTGCTTTGTTGAGGTTACCTAGAGCATAGTGTGTTCTGTACTTCATGGTATTACTGTGTTTGTTGAACTGGATTTGTCTGTTCTGAGGAGTAAATCTAATGCTGAAACTTGAAAGGAATGAGCATGTTCACTAAAAGCCATTCTGGCACCATCTGGTTTCCCATGGTAAAGACCCTGAATGCTTCATGGTTCATAATACAAGGTGATCGCTCTCTTGTACTGCATCAGTTCAGCAATATAGGCTATATGAATTACACACAATGGCTGTTTCTAAACTGACAAGTAAATGTACTTTAAAGTGTACCTACCGTCCTGGTCCTTCATTTTCCCAGGACAGGGAGGATTCACTGGACCACTTGAGAGCTCCCTGCCAGTATGCATGGGCTTCTTCCCATTGGGAACTGGGGCATGCAGCAGAGCTGCGGAAAGGATGCGCATCTGAGTCTTGTGTGTGATGAAGTCTGGTTGCTGTCCTGCAGGACAGGAAGTGCCGCCAGGCCATGTAGCTGGGTGTATCCATTAAGAACCAGTGGGAGCAGCAGACTGTGGGGTGAAGAAGGGCTGCTGCTGACCCCAGTGTATATTAATTGCTGTGTTGAGCAGATACCAGTTAAGAGTAGAGTAGAGGATTGTCCTCTCTCGTTTCATTAAGGAAGCTGCCCTCTCTGGTACCTTATATCTTCTTAAGAGTTCATCCTGTATGAATTCAAGCTTAGTTTCTGTAAGACCATAAAGTCTTGTCTTGAGGGCAGAACTCCCTAGCAAGTCCTCTAGGCTGGAATGGTTGAGTAGTATTATGTTCCACTTCTGGGAGGAGTGTGTGTGTGTGGAGAGGTTGTCATTGTTTACTTTCTTGGAGGAGAATGATGCAAGCTAAAGTTCCAAGGCACCAGACTTATGTCTGACTTGAATGGCATGACTGCAAAACTGAAGTGTTAAGTAATTGGAAAGAGTGTCTAAATGCATCCTAGCATGACTTTGACGGCAAATACAAAGGTTCAGTATTTCAGGTTATTTTATATTTTAAGGGCCTAAAAGTCAAAACTTTACTAACTTGGTGAGAGTTTTCAAAGAAAACTTGAGTGGTTATATTGTGCATCTGCAAGAATACAAATGGTGTCTTAGAACTTGTGTAAGTGGCAGCTCTATAGCTTTAGCAATATGGGAACATGAAGCAGTGCCAGTTTCAGGAACTGGAAAGATGGAAAAGACTCTGCCCTACCTCTTTGTAACACATGGGCTTCTTTCACTGTTAATCTGCATGTATGTAATGGATTTTAAAATACATTTATAGAAATACGTATCATGCATATTCTGCATCTACATGTTTATATAAATATGCGTGTGTATTATACATAGTTATTGCACAGACAAATATATAATGTGTATTTAAAAATCTGTTGTTAGATGTATTATTGCATAGGCATTATTGTTATATGGATGGGCTCTCAGCTTGTAGATCCTGATCTGTTGGCTCTGTCATACAACAATGGGGAAAGCTTGTCATTTAAATCAGATTAAATTGTGATTTCAATAGTAGATTGTTCTTCATGCTGAAAGACCAGCAATGGTCTTGGATTTCCAGTTGGCTGCATGCTGCAGTTGTTATGACAATTCAGATAAAATCACGGGTATATGGGTTGTCTCTGCATCTGGCTGTGCCAGGACTAATACATCAAGAAAACTTTTAAAAATCCCTGCTTTGTGTGAGGAGCAAATGCTGACTTATATGAAAGGAGGGGTCAAGGTTTAGGTGTAATTTTAATCTCTTGGGGGTTTTTTGATCACTATTGCTCAATACTCAACATCCTTCTACTTTCTGAAATGAGAGAGGAAGAGTTTGTATGCTCAAAATGAAATGTGTTGAAATGGTTTATGAAGGGAAAAGTTTTCCTGAATGGAAATGTAATAAGTGGGTTTTGCTGATCACCTTTTCTTCCTTTGGACAATTCTTTTACCTGTTTGTGCAGTACAAGCAATGGGAGAGATCATCAAAGCAATTTTTTCAGAGAATGGAGTGGGTTCATTCCCTGTAGATTGAATTTTGCAGTTTACTGAAGGCATCCTTAGTCTTTAACATAATACTGTCATTCTAAATATTTTCAGTTTTTTTTTAATAGAGATTCGAGTTTAAATCCTCTCTTCATTGAATTGATGGGGAACCTTACTTGTGTCCACATGATTTTACATTTCTTGTCTGAAGAGAAATCTTCCCAAACACCCATATTAAAAAGGAGAGCTGATATTGTGACTGTGCTGAATAAGAGGGGTTAACTTGTAAGTGGAGTAGTTCAAATGTGATTATAGATGGAGGGGGGAGGATGAGGAGTTTATACCACCTTGCCAGCACATTTTAGATGATCGCTGTTTGGTGCTCACTGAGAATCTTACCATGGTTGCCAACACGAAACACTTTTCACAGGTAAGGGAAGCAACCTTACCTGAGTAAAAATTAATGCCAACTTCCTGTGTAATGTCTGAATGTAATACCTCAGGTGGACATGTTTATATGTATTGGAAATTTCTCTTTTATCAATGCTCTTTAACTTCTCTTCTGGTTTTGTACTTGTAATTTAGGAGAGAATATCAATGTGTTGTTTTTAAAGAAAAAACACATTTGTTCCTCAATATAGCAGGCGAAATACCTTGCCTGCACTCATCTTTTTTACTTTGAGTAAAAAAATAATAAATGAGTAAAATAATAATAAATGGCTGGTAAATGTCTTCTGGCTGGAAAATCTCCTTAAGGGGAGAGTTTTTTTCACTTGTATTTTATTTTCATATGGCAATCCACAAAGGGTGAAATCGTTTGTGCAGAGCACAGTTATTTATTTGTCCACTAAATCGCAGCACAACCTTCTGTATCGATTTTAGTTCTGATATCCGTCAAGAGCTATGTGCTCGCAAAATAAGACAATGTGAGCAGGCAGAAAGCATTGCCATCAAACCCCTTTGACAGGCATGAGTAATATTTCCAGCAGTAATGAAGATCCCCGACACTGGGAAGAGTAAGAACTGAGTAGAGATTCTAGTCTATGTGTTATGTAGCTTATTCTGATGCCTCTGAGGAGTTCAGCTTTGCATTTGAATTTCATTTTGTTGGGGAGTCTTCTTTAATTCACAAGAGGAGACAAAAAACTGTTCTGGCAGTCTGCTCTGAACTTGCATGTATTTCTTTGTTCCTGTTGACTAACGAGCTTTATTAAAAGACTGTTTTTCATATTTGCAGTAATACATCTGTGTATTAATGACAACAGGGAAATTGAAGTGCGTGCTTATGTATGCACATTGTCCTGGTTTCAGGTTATATGTATGTATATATGTAGGGATTTACATAAATCCATTGTATTTAAATAAAAAAATAACTTCTCTTCATTCTGTGAAGAGGGTGAAAGAGCTCTGAGACAGGTCTCTCTGTAGTCCCATCCTATCCTCCTGTCAAGGTTCATCTTGGGTTTAAAGTGGAAGATGAGAAATAAAATAGCTTTTATTTTAGGTTGCTTTGACTGGAGACACTGTACGTTGTGCACAAACAGGCTGAGAGGAGGATTTGCAGAGGCTCCAGCTGTACAAGAAGTCAGAAGTGATAGAACTGAGATTCTGTCTACCCTGTTATTATCACTTCTGTATATGTGCATTGTGCCAAGCTTTTCAAGAGCTGTGGGGTTTGTTTTTTTCAGTGTTTTTGTTGGTTGTGGAGTTCTTTTTTAGGCTACTCAATGTTCTTATCCTTTGGGTTTGAAATAATGTTTTTTAATATGCAGAGTTGATGTAAGTCTGCAAATTGAGCTGTAGAAATCAAGCAGGGAGCAGTTATGGTGAGTTTCATCTGCATTCATTCAGTCAGCTGCAAGTTAGAAGTGTGAGCGAGCTCTCTTTAGAGGCGATGGAAAGAAACAGATCAGATGAATCATCCTCTGCAGGTGTCTCTTTTCTCTGACTGCAGAATGCTAAGGAAAAGGAAAGCTTTCTTGGAAATGGTGCTTTTTGACATGTAGGCAGCTACATGGATCCCCCCTGCACTGACTACTTGGCAAGAAGTTTGATTTAAAGAGTTCCCAGTGATTTCATTTCAAAGAGTTAAGTCAGAGGAGGGGTGGAAGAAAGTTCCCCCAAGGCATTGCATTCTCTCCTTGCTGTTGGATTATCCTTTTTCTTTTTACTGCTTTGTTTCTTCCACACTTTCAACCTCCATGGTATGAGGCAGTACTTCTACAAGCAGTGATCTATTACACTACATAAATGTGATTCCTCCTTAGAAACCAGGGTACTTCCTACATGGATACTCTTGGCGAGGGGGAGGAATAGTATATCAGAACATAAATCAGGTCTGTCATAAAGTAGATCTGTAAAATAGGCTGGTTTTAGGCTATTTATGCAATCTTAATTCTGTTTTATCTGAGTTTTGTGATATTCTCACTTATATACGCAGATGTATACAGCAATCTCTATAGTAGAGCATATTTTTGAAAGAAGCAGACTGATACAGAGCAAGGTTGTCATTAGTGTCTAATGTCTGCTCAGTTTGTTGAATTTGGAACAGTCAACGCCTGCAGAAGTCCCTGTTGCTGGGAGTATCAGATAGCAGCTGAGGTGCTGACAGTGTATTGTGGGCTGGAACAAAGTAGTTCCTCAGCAAATTTCATGCTGTCAAAAGAACACAGGAGGCCAGCTCTCTTGGCTTTATTCTGGGCTTTGAAAAGGGGTATCCCTAGTGAATACATTTTTATTGTATAGCTTGAGTTGCCCTACCCTTTTTTCCTTTATTATGTCTTCTAATTAATTATTTTGGTTGGAATGCAAAATAAATTGGAATTCTGCAAGTGCTTGAAAGTAGCTTGACTTCTTAGATCCTTACCATATTTTGCTGTGAGGAATGCTTGAAGGTATTCACTGAACTCTAAGGGACCTGGGGTCTCTGTATTTGATGGAAATAAGCTCCTGCTGTGGGTCATGCAGTGAAATAAAATGCCTAATTCAGGAGGTTAATGTAGATGCTTCTTGACTATCTGTGTTTTAACACTTAGGAACTTTGTTTTATTTATTGCTAAGGTTACTCCTCCTGCAAGAATCTGGTAATAATTCTGTCAAGTTTTCTGCCAGCCAGTTTGAATCTGGACAGCATCAGACTGTATAATCCTTTTCTGTATTGCAGATACTTACATGAAGCTTCTGACATTTTAATTTTCTTATATCTGTGATTTGAAAAGGATAGCAAGAAGTTCTTTGGATTTATATTTGTACTAGATGGCAGTACATCCTTGGATGGATGCAAATTCCAGCGTCTGTTTCTCCTTTGGAAGTCAGATGCTCTTCTCTTTTGCTCAGCATAAATAGCAGACTGAGGATTCCTGGTTACTAATTGCAAGTCAGGGTCTGGATTCCCTCCCCTTTCTCCTGCCAGAATTAATCCTTTTTCTATTGCGTGTTTTGTTGGTTTGGGTTCTTTTTCTCCCCCCCCTTGCCTAATTAGTTTTGTGGGTTACTTATGTTTTGCTCAGGACTTTTGTCTTTCACCAGACCTTTAGTTTTTGTGGGTATTTTCAAGATCTCATTTATAATACAAGGAATAAGAAAACTTGATACAGCAAGTAACAAGGCTGATTTCTTGTGGTGCTGTCCTTTGTGCTTTTTAAAGTTGGCAGCAGTTGTAGAAAGAGTGACACCGTGTGTTAAGGTAAGAATTTAACTTTTCTTGATTTAGTTGCTATTACATCTTCAGTACTCTCGTCCTTTACCATGTTTGTCTTTTATCATCCATCAAACGTTAACGTTTTCTGTATGCTTGCTTTGCCGTGCTTTTCTTTTCCATGTATATATACCTGGAAAATTTCTATGTGTACATATGTTTATAGCTACATGTGCTTTGAGAGAAGTTGCAGTGTCTTTAACTATTTTAACTTCCTGTTCAGTTTCCTTTACTGATAAAGGTGGGTTTAAATTTTGTTTAGTAATTTAAGAAATACCTGAAGGGGGGTCTACAAGAGAGCTGGAGAGGGATTTTTACAAGGGTTAAAGGGACAGGACAAGGGGAATGGCTTTAACATGACAGAGGGGAGTTTTAGATTAGACATTAGGAAGAATTTCTTACCTGTGGGTGCTGAGGCACTGGCACAGGTTGCCCAGAGAAGCTGTGGCTGCCCCATCCCTGGCAGTGCTGTGGCTGCCCCATCCCTGGCAGTGTTCAAGGCCAGGTTGGACAGGGCTTGGAGCAACCTGCTCTAGTGGAAGGTGTCACTGCCTGTGGCAGGGGGTTGGAACTGGATGAGCTTTAAGGTCCCTTCCAAACCAAACCAGTTTGGGATTCCAAATGCACCTCTGGAAAAAAGAGTTTGTGAAAGTGACTGGAAACCCAGTGGGGTCTCCATAGAAAAAGAAGATGAAGGATTAGTAGTGTGAAGATGCTGATGATGAGAGTCTGTGGCAGACATGCAGTGTAGTGCTAAGAATAGAAGGTTTTCTCTATTTCTAGGAAAAATGACAAATAAATTAAAGGTGAAGTTGAAAAGCAGGATTTCTTGGGGAAAGGAAAAGGAGGTACTTTAGGCCAATGTGTAGAACGCATTGCAGTGAAGGACATAAAAATACTTACAAACAGTGTTTTACTATTAGCATAGTTTCTGAGATTATTCAACACTGTTAGGGTAAAATAGAGGCTTGTGTGTGTTAGCGTGTTATCCAGTCATGAGCATTTGGGGGGCTGAGAAGCCAAATCTGATTTTAGGCTATGTGTGCCCAGTGATGGCCCCTGCTGAGGTTGCAGGTGCAGCAGTGTGCTGCTGGCTGTGTGCATACAGAAGGTATTCAGCTGCTGGATGATACTTTCTGCTTGAGGACCTGTTTCATACTTCTCTTGAGGAAAAGGTCCTAGGCTGAACAGAAACACTGTACAAGCCAAATCTGCTCAGGGCCTGTCAGACCACACATGAGTCAGTCTGTGCCTGCTTTGGAGTAGGAGGTAAAGAATGCTAGTAGGAAATAAAACTTTAATACCATTGCTAAAACAAAAGGTGCTGGGCTGAATCACGGACACTTGCTTGTTCGATAAAAGTGATGTATTGTCTCTTTGCTTCCCCTCTGCTTTTGTTTTTTTTTGTTGTTGTTTAGGTTGAATTTTCCTATCCTCCCCTAAAGCCTGCAGAAGGACATGACAGCCAAAGTTTGCCAGAGGAATGGAAGTACTTGCCATTTCTTGCCTTACCGGATGGGGCTCACAACTATCAGGAAGGTAAGAAGTGAGAGAGGAAGTTGTATCTACTACTGCTACTGCAATCAAAGAAAACATCTTGATGTCTGAACAGTTCATCGGTGATTCTTTCAGACTTCCTGCGTTGTTTTTGGTTTAAGCTGCCAAGTACATTGGCAAAGATACATTGCTTCAGACTTTGAAATGAAAGTAGATCATAAAGGTGATCCTACATCAAGAAATCAGATGTTGATAAAAGCCTACACTTGCGTGTAGTCTAGAGCAAAACAAGGCTCCAGCCCTCTCAGTTCTTTGAACAGGGAATAAACTATTAAGTAAAACCTAATCCAGTTTTGAGGGAGTAATGAAATTCTAACATTCTGCTTTCATTATGTTCTCTACTAATTCAGAGGTTCTTAGAGTAACCCACAGGTCACTCAGTGTCTGTAGAACAGTGTATTTTGAAAACCAGCAAATGTAAAGGGCAGGAACAGAAGCTTTAGTGTATTTGTCAGCAGAATGATTCCTTTGCCACATATTTACCAGCAAGTTCACTGCAGTTATTTTGTTTCTGTTGCTTAGTATTGCATTTATTTGTTTGACAGCAGTTTGGTTCCTCACCATGACATTTATATGCAAGTTCAGTTGTTTCATCTGGGCTTTTTTTCCTGCATAGCAGTGAACAAGGAAGTCACTTAAAACAGCAAAATCACAGAAATGCTTTAATACTACTTTTAATAAGGTTTTTATGTTGTTGTTGGTTGGTTGGGTTTTTTTTTAACTCTATGTACTTAGCTTCCTAATTCTTCAGCTTCCAGAGATCTCATTTGGAAGCAAAAAGAAAGTCATATCAAAATAATTCCCTGCTTAGCAGTAAGAAGACTCCAGTCTGGGTCATGATTCAATAGCTCGATTTCTGTGGTGTTAAATACATAAGGAGAAATAAGCTACATTCAAAGCCGGGAAAGTCACATTCAGCCACACCTACATGTATTCTCTTGGCTCAGTACCATCCCTCAACTTTAAGCATTTTTATTACTGTACTAAAAGCTTTTCAGTGTGTAAATTTGGGTAAATAAATAAAGACTTGGCAACAAAACTGATATAT
Organism: Pezoporus wallicus; assembly: GCF_028554395.1. NCBI lineage: Eukaryota > Metazoa > Chordata > Aves > Psittaciformes > Psittacidae > Pezoporus > Pezoporus wallicus. Next base: position 990,507 of record NW_026641900.1, on the reverse strand, counting down.
ATTCTTGTGTCCTGTAAACAAGAATGCACCTGAATTTGAAACAGGCAAGTATGTTTCAGATAATAGTTATGCTTACTATAGCTTTATTAGATATCTATTTTTTGAGTTTTAAAGTAATTCCCACTTGTAGTTGCATTTTTTCAAAGGAGATGATGGTTCAGGAAATAGTCTTCAAGGCTTTCTAAAACCCTAGGTGGTCTTCATAATGTCATTAAACTTGTTTGAGGGAGTTAGCTTTGTTGTGAATAGTCCCTCTTTCTGTTGGACTTAAAAGCATGTGGGATTGTCTCTTCATTTTGTTACTGTGAAGCAAAGTACTAGTAGTTGGTTTCAAAACAAGTTCCACTCAGGTTTTTGAAAGGTAAACAGTTGTAACCTGTGTCTTCTAGTTACAATTTAGCAACAACAAACGGTTATAAAGTTGCCTTCTAGTTACAATTTAGCAACTTTTGCAGCAGTAGCAAGTGTACATGTATGTACATTGGTGTGTAGGTCTCAAGCCATAAAAACCTTTCTCGTCATATTTTATAGATACTTTTTTTTTTCTTTCATGTTACACTTGCACAGAGAGAGTATTTATTTTGTGTGAGACAAGGATTTACAAATCCTTTTTGTGAGCATAGCGGTGCATGAGTATCTACCTTAGCAGTGGTAGCAGCTATGTTAATCTTTCAGCTGTCCTCCTTGGTGTTTTTTTCCCTGTCTTCATGGCATTTACCTTCTTAATGGCATCACACTCCAATTGTATGCCTTGCCTCACACTGTTTTGTGTTTGCTCCTCCATACTGAACTGGAAAAGCAGCATACCTGCAGGTTTTAGTGGTGCTTAGCTGCTGTCAATAGCTGCTGTCAATAGAACCCGTCAGTGGGCTTGTAGGAGCTTTGTTCAGCTAAACACCAGGCTGTTGGAATATCCATATTAGCACAGCGGGAGATGCTTCCACAAAGCATCTTGCAGTCTTGAAACTAATTTGAGTGTAGGCATAGCTTTATAGATGAGTTTTTAAAGTCTCAGAAAATAAGTGTGTCAGTATTTTCAGCAGTGAATGTTTTATAAATAAGTGATGCTGAAAATGACAATATTGGGCTCTTGTTAGTAACATATGAAACAAGTCTTTTCTTTTTCACAGATACTGTGTTTTTCCATTTGCCACCGAGGTGTGGGGATCGAACCACAGTCTATGGTGTCTCTTGCTACAGGCAGATTGAAGCAAAGGTAACTTTCCAAGTTGGGAATTATATTAATGAAATAGTAGGCTTGATGCATTAATGACCCCAAGAATCAGTGGCTTGCATTACACCAACAAACTGCATGATCAGCTTGCATTAAAAACCTATGAAAATATGCATAGTAAATAGCTCCATAACTTGGAAACTATTCCTTTCCCTTATGTCAGCAGGCTTATTGTGGTCTTTTGAAATGTCCAAGGCAATTGACAAATATGTTTTGGCTCTTGTGAGCTAATCCAAACATCAGCACCAAATATGAAAACAGCTATCAGCAAATAGCTAATGGTCTGTCACGTAGCCAAGTTATGGTATCCGGGAATTAAGCATCTTGGGTGGAAAATGTTGAAATTTCTCCAGTGTGTGCCCATGAAGAATTCTGGAGTGTTTCCTGGAATCTGATGATGCAAGTGTAGGGATGTTTTTCTTCACCTACCTCCTTTGCTGAAAGTGCACTTGCAGAGTAGACAAGAATCTTCCCATTCATTGTAGCTGCTTACCAATACTGAGCAAGTAAAAAGCAGTAAAGGTGAAAAATAGCTGAGAGGTGGTGTGCACCTGATCACACTGAGGAAATGATGTACTTGATCTACTGGAATCTGTCCGTATTTTCAGAAGTAGTAACAGTAGTATGATCTGTGTATGACTGAGAAATTGGGAACTAAATGATCTTTAAAATCCCTTCCAGCCCCAACCATTGTAGGATTCTGTTGCTGAGTTATTACAGATTTCTTTTAAAATTCCTCCCTTTTCCAGTGAGATGCCAAAAATCTGGACTGCCATGTGGGTTTGAGCTTTAAATGAGTCTTGTATTCAGAAGATGTAAATATTGTACTCTGTTCTAGTGTTAATCATACCTTGATTATATTTCAAGTTCCTGTTTATGCTATAGGAGAAATTTTACACATGCAGATTTTAGTTCCATTTCTTCTGAACTAAATCCATGTTGACTTCAGTTCCCTCACTATCTTTGCAGCCAGTCTTCGCTGTATTCTGTGATTTAGAGCCTTCCTCTATTTAACTATAAATTAACTTGGCTTTATTGTGCTCTTGATTAGTTTATGTTGTTTAGTAACTAATTAAGACGCTAAAGAGATGTTTAACACTTTGGAACAAGTAGAACACAAAACAATATGTTTCATAGGACAGCTGTAGTGCTCTTCCCATCTGTCCTTTCTGGTATGTGGGTTGCAGTCCACACACTTGCTGGTTTGTACCATTAAGTGAATCACTTTGCTGGATTTCTGCCCCACCCTTTCTAGGTCTGCTCCTAAATCCTGGGACCATTTGGTCTGGCTGAGAATGTAGCTGATTCTGCAGATTATACTTCCTATTTATTTGATGGGTGGCTCAAAGAAATCCTCAAGTATAAAGCAAACAGGTTTCTAGGCAAAGACTTTTCAACCTGGTCCATTTCCACAGATACTGTTAGAGAAGAGCAAGAGATGTGTTGTGGCTCCTGTTACATTACCTTGAGTTAAAATGCCATTGCCTTTTCCAGGGCTATTGCCTTTTTCTCATGCTTGTGTCTTTTTAAACAGTCCTCTGCCTATCATCACAGTTCTATTTGGATCTTTGTTGTGCTCACTGAGATGAGAACACAACTCTGACTTATCAGTGTTATGACCATTTTTACTAGGTAAGGGCAAACTGTTGCATGGTTTGGATATTCTGCCATTTAAGGCAGTCAGTTTTAGGACCCTGTTTAAAACAGGGGGATGGCATGTGGCAACTAGACCTGTATTCACAACTGTGTCTGGTAGAACTACTGTAATACTTCTATTTTTTAGGCATTAAAAGTACGGCAAGCAGATATCACCCGGGAAACTGTACAGAAGAGTGTCTGTGTTCTCAGTCAGCTGGTAAGAATGCTTGTTAAACTCTCAAAACACTTTCAGATAACATACTAAAAATTATTTATTTTCTATGTTCTGATTTGGAACTTTTGGCTCCAAATACCTCTCTTTATTGGAAAGTGAATGTACTGAAGCAAAACTGAGTCAGAAGGCTCTGGCGTTTGAGTGAGCTGCCTGGAATTGATATATAAGTTATTGTAGACATGTCTGCCTTCTGTAGATGTTATCAGGGATCAGGATATTTATTTGTGCTTTGGTTATTCTCATGTGCTACTAACTTTATTTCAGGTAGTAGGATTGAGGGTTTTTGCCATTATAATACCTGGAGAGAGTGGCTATTGACGTTGATGCTCTGACAGTTGACATTGAAAGAGGTTTTAAGATAGTCACACATACAGCACACTCTTGTTTTGAAGAAACATCTTGTGATTCTACCTATTTAGCAAAAGCTGTCTGTCACCAGGCAGGGAAAAGGGATTCTTTCTGTGCTTAAAGCTGAAAGATTTAAGCACAGGAGGAGGATGCTGCAAGTTAGCAACTGCCCCTCCATGAACTCTGTGTGTAATAATGTCTATATTGCAAGATAAGAGTGGGAGAAGATTCTACTTTAAAATGAGGGACTAAATAAGTTTTCTTCACGTGCTTTTGTGTTTGTTTTTCTCCCAAGCCTTTGTATGGATTACTTCAGGCGAAGCTGCAGCTCATCACACATGCGTACTTTGAAGAAAAAGACTTCTCACAAATTTCAATTCTTAAGGTAACTTTTCAATAACAGCCACACAACAAACTTTCAGTGTACAGAACAAAGCTTTCAGTGTACGGCTACAGGTTTTAGTGTGTGCAGTTATTGCTCAAATATTCCATTTGCATAGGTCATTCAATTATTCAGCTGTTGTAACAATTTAAGATGAACTATTCTAATTTGACAGAGAGTCACCTTTCTGATGTGTAGTGAAATACAAGAACAAGCATGATTATCAGTCTGTATCTCCATTGACCCCATCAGTAAAATCTGTCTTTCTGGAATAAGATGTTGAGATCCTTGAAAAAGCGAATTTTATTTATTCTGGATTTTTGGTGACCATGTGCCATTAACAGCTTCTGAGTTTTGTTTTGCTTTTGTTCTAACTTTTATAGGAGCTTTATGATCACATGAATAGTTCTCTGGGCAATTCTTCACTAGAAGGGTCACAGGTTTATCTTGGTAAGTATTTTTGTACAAGCAGCAGAGATGTTAAACTAATCAGCACATTCCCTTCCTGAGCTAATTTGTTTATGTGCATTTAACAAATTAAACAGCAGAGGTCTGTGTGGCTGCACACTATTCTGTTATGTGTTTCTTAATGGATTTCAATAAATGTCAAATGAATTGAGTGTTGCTTTCATAATAGGAGTTAGTTGTAGGTTAAAAGCCGTGTTACCTCTTCACCCAACAGCCTGACAAGCCACTGCTTGGCTGCTTTTAGGAAACAGTACCTTCTTAATTTCTAGGTTGAGCTATTTGATGGTGTAGGGTGCTCAAGCTTTCATCATCTGTTTTTTTGGGATAGATCCCGTCTGATTCTGACTCTTTTCTGTGTTTTCTGAATGAACAGTGAGTACTTCAGCCTTTCCATAATGCTGTATGGTAGCCAACAGGAGTCAACTCAAGAGTATGACAGTTCATGTTATTATTGTCTCATTTGTAGATATAATTCTTGCTCCTGCTTAAAAGAAAGTATTTGATATGAGTTCTGCTCTTGAAATAACCAGGTTCACATAATGGGTGTCCTGTCCCCTCTGAAAAATGGTGACAAGACTTATTTTAGTATCTCTACAAGCTATTAAGCTGTAGTAATTGCTCTCTTTTTGGAATCTCAGGTCTGTCTCCTCGGGATCTTGTTCTTCACTTTCGACACAAGGTAGGTGTTCTATACCAGATGTATGAAGTACAGCACTTTGTGGAGTAAAATGCTTTGAGAGGAACTGAAAAATAAACATGTCTAGACATACCCCAGCTAGGAGCAAGATGACTGTTTCCTAAGTGCTTCTGGTTACAACCTCCTCATTTCCTATCCTCTTCCACCTTCATAAATTCAGTGAATATGTAAGTCCTAGACTGACAAGTTTTGCCTGTGTGCTGGATTCCTTGGCCATTTCTACATTTGTGTGACATTTCTTTAGACCTGTCCCAGACTGCAGGTGGGATCTCAGTTATGATCCTGTTTCTATTTCCTGCTTCTCATCAGATGAATGTGATGGAAGAATATTGTTAAAGTTTGTGCAGGCACAACTTGGAGCATTTTTCCCTGTATCTTGTAATTTCTGCAGCTTCTGCCATCACAGAACTTGAGGGGACTAGCTCCTCTTCTATTTCCTAATGACTATTGAAATGCAGCGTGTATCCTATAACTAAGGTACAAATAACATTTAGAATCTTATTAACTGAGGGAGGTATCAAGGAAGCAAATTAAAGAATCTGAATTTCATGGTGTATTTGGCCTGCTCAGTAAATTTTTGGGGTAGAACTCATTTTTGTTTAACAGCAGAGGTCTGCCAGTCATACCCCAGAATTGTCTATGTTTTAATTTGAGTGTGGAGAGTCTGTACGGCCACTCTGATCTGGATGTCTCATCTGTAGATGCCTAAAATTAGGTGAGGTGAATGACAGTCTTGGTATTCTGCTGAATCTTTTCTGTAATTCTGTGGAGGAACTCCTTTACGGTTCTGTAGTTTACTGGGGTTTTTAAATTCTTGAGTTATGCAACATGTACTTTCTGATAAGCTTTGTATGCTTCAAATTACACAATTCTTTGTGTAGGCTTTTCATTGTGTATCTCAAATGCTGATTTAAAATGAGTGCTCAGGTGGGAAAAGAGTATTGGAACACTGGTTTTCACTGGTCAAATGTATTTGCTCATTTGACAATCATTCAGTGATTAACATGAAACCTTGGGTAAAAGATTAGGCTTGCACAGTATTTTTGATAAATGGCACTGGTTCACTCACCATATTTCTCCTTTTTGTGTTTTTTTCTGCAGGTGTTGATCCTTTTTAAACTGATTCTTCTAGAGAAAAAGGTAATGTTTTGTAGGCTGAGGTAATTAAAATAGAAGATGCAGTTATAAAAATTTGCCTCCACTTCTGTTCTGTTCATACTCCACCTTATTAATGGTTGTCCCAGTCAGAGTAAGTAAAATGTTATTAAATGTGAATGGAGAAACTTAACATATTATAAAAGATAAGAAAGGATACACATAATGCAAATAGGTACCTGTGTGAAGGAACCAATAGGAAAGCTGGTACCCAAAAGGCTGCGTACAGTTTTACATTTTTAAATAGGCATATCAAAGAAAACAAGTGCTAGAAGTGTCTTTCAGACCTGAATTGCATGAACACTTGCAGGAGACAAGGTAAAAAGCCTATCTGTTAAGTCAGGCTGAACTCACATTGAGTGGGTAAAACCAGTTGAATTCTAGGCTCAGTGTTTTCTTTGGGCTATCTCACTGCCCCAGAAGTAATGCTGACTTAGTCATTTAAGTGCAATGTGCAAAATGTACAAGCAGATGTGAAACAGAGACATTTGTTTTCTTCTGTGTGTGTATATATATATATATATATATATATATATATATATATAAAAATACCCTGGAACAAGCACTTTCAGTGAAACTAATGTGTATCAGGTCTCAGATATATGAAGGGATTTGCTTTTGTTTGTTTTGCTTTTTTAAACTTGTTGTTTAAAATTCTGTTTCAATTTCCCAAATGTCACCTTTTCTTAGCAAACCTGCTCTGTTAAACCCCAACTTCTTCAGAGCACTGAGAAGGAAAATGAGGATTTCCTGTTAGCTGCAATTGGAAAGTCAGTAGGACTTAATCTATAAAGGAAGTGTTCAAGGCCAAGTTGGATGGGGCTTGGAGCAACCTGCTCTAGTGGAAGGTGTCCCTGCCCATGGTAGGGGTTTGGAACTGGATGATCTTAAGGTCATTTCCAACCCAGACCAGTCTGTGATTCTGTGAGTAATTCTAAGTATAAACAGTTGTGATTTTTTTTAAGCTTATTGAAGGCCTGGGTATCGTTAGTGAGGCAGTAAATATGGTTTTAAAAACAGAAGTAACAGCTTCTCGGAAGCTTTTGCACTTGTCACTTGTAAATTAAATATACCTTGACAGTTCTAAATATTTCTTGATGAGAATAAATGCATTGATGAGAATTTATAGAATCACAGAATAGAATTATAGAATGGTTTAGGTTGGAAGGGGCCTTAAGATCATCAAGTTCCAACCCCCTGCCATGGGCAGGGACACCTCACACTAAACCATGTCACCCAAGGCTCTGTCCTACCTAGCCTTGAACACTGCCAGGGATGGAGCATTCACAACTTCTCTGGGCAACCCATTCCAGTGCCTCACCACTCTTACAGTAAAGAACTTCTTCCTTATATCCAATCTAAACTTCCCCTGTTTAAATTTTAACCCATTGCCCCTTGTCTTATCACTACAGTCCCTAATGAAGAGTCCCTCCCCAGCATCCTTACGGGCCCCCTTCTGATACTGGAAGGCTGCTATGAGGTCTCCACGCAGTTTCTGCATTTAAGAGCTGTATGCTAAAGACTGCTAGGTATGAAAGGCTAGGCAAAAGGTATACTTGAGAAATTACAATTATGACATAGTAAGAGTGCACATGGAAATATGTATATAATCAAGACTCAATATGCAAGCTTTTTCCCCAGAAGAACCGAATTCTGCATTGTTTTTTAAACCATAAATGGAAAGAATATTTCCCAGTAAGATTTTGTAACGTATCTCCATGGATCTGTTTAAAAACTTATAATACCATTTCATCAAGTCAGTTCAGTATCTGGACATAAAGAAACAAAATGCTTTCTTAAGTTACAGTTCTTCTCTGAAGCTGCTCAAACCACAAGACATAAATGCACAGGAAGAGGAAGGGTTTCCCAAGCATGTTCATGTGACTCAAACATATGAAATTGTTTTTAAAGTAACTGGATACTTGTTGAATAAACCTGCAGGTTGCTTTGGTTTTGTTTTTCCCTGACCTCCAACAGGAACACAATGCTTGCATTTTCAAAAGGAAGAGTTTAGGTTTTCTGACACTGCCTGTTTTCTGGCACATATTAAGGTTCCAGAATAACAGAAGGAATCTGTATGTTCAAAGACCTTAAACATAATCTCTAAGAAGCCACTAGTAATGCCAGTTTTCCTTGAGCTGAAAAATGCCTGAATGCCACAGACAGATTTGCTTTAATCCTTAGCAATTTGGTTGATGCCGTTCCACAGGTTGAAGAACTGGTTTTCCACCTCTTGGCTGTCATTAGGCTGGAAGATTACTTCCAGATGGTGATCATTGGGTTTTCTGCTGCCAGGACCACCCAGTTTGCTGATGTAGATGTTGTAGGGCATATAATAGGGTTGGGAGGGGTCAGGAAGTGTGTGCACATATAGACAGAGAGATGGCAGAGGGGCTTGATGGAACCAATATAGAAAAGTACTCGGCTTAAGTAAGCAGTATACCAAGTGAAAACTTAGGGTGGAATAGATTTCTTGTAAGCAAGATGGTACTTACAGACCTAATTATTTCTGTAGGCTTAAAAATAAGCTTGGCTAGGAATACATGTTATCTGGGAATCTAAATCTCTAGAGGTATTGCAAGATTTCTGTTGTAGTTCATTGCTGTTGGGTCCTGCATCTTTCATTCATGTGTTAGAAAGCAGCATCCTAGAAGAAGTTTGACTTTTTGATTCCTGTTGGAGTCAGCTGAAATCTTGTCCTCAGATGAGCTGCTTGTTCTCATCATGCTTTCTCTGTGGCTGTAGCAATTGAATTTGCCTATCTTGAACATAGAAAAAAGAAAATTTGTGCAAGATAATACACATAATCTGTTTCTAGCTGATGTACTATTAAATATCATTTGGTGTGTGTTAGGTCTCTATAGGTTTTTCTTTCGGTTCTATCAATTCACTAGCTTGTAGACCTGCAAATAGTAGTGAAACATGAGTTCATCAGTCACATCAAAGTGTCTTCCTAGCTGACAGCAGAAGTCTTCTAGAAAGTCTACAAATTTGCACTTTTAATTTCATCATAAACCTATTAAACTGGCTTGCAAAGTCATCAAGTTAGGTCGTTCTGCATTCCTTTGGTTGATTGCTTGTAATGCTTGCCTGTCTTGGAGGAGCTTCAGTAGTAATATTCAGTCTGCCTTGTGGTTCTTCTTTCATTGCTAGCCTTTGACACCCCTCCTTTTGAATTCCTAACTAATTTACTAATCACAGTCTCTCTGGTTTAATTAAGGAGATTCTCTATTCCCATGTTATGCCTTAAGTGCTTTACCAAAGCTAATTATCAGTCATGTTTTCTGTTTCCACAAAATCTTGGGTTTAATCATAGGAAGATACTGTTAATAAATATATGCTACATTTATCCTGTTTTTCATTTATCTGCATAGCTTTAATTTATTTTCTTAGAAGAGATGGTTTTGCATAGTTTTTTGTCAGAATTCTGGAATGGAGATTATTTGGCCTTTTTGATTTATAACAGACATTATAATGTACTACACATGGATAAGAATTTATGCGGTGTGCCAGGAACAACTTTTTCCTGTCAGTTATTCAGTAACTGAATCAATTTGGAGGGAAAAAATCCTGAACAACTGACAGTAAAATCCAAATGATTGACAAGTATCTATTACACATGGCTGTATATATGCAGCATATATATATCATAAATAAAATGTAAGGGTATAATAGACATTTAAATATTTGAAGTACTGTAAGAGCTTTTGTTGCTACGCAGACTCTCTAAAATACCATAAAAAGCAATGCTTGAATAGTTTGCGTGTGTTCTATATACCTTTGTCATGCTTGAGTGTAATTTTATTTTTCTCGTTCTCTCCTCCCTAATTCTCCTTTTCTCTCCCCACCCCTCTCCCTTCTGCCACTAGGTGCTGTTTTATATCTCTCCAGTCAATAGGTTAGTGGGAGCTCTGATGACTGTCCTGTCACTCTTTCCTGGTAAGAAGAGAAGTTTAGACTTTTTTTATATGCTTTCTGGTAGTAACTGGGACGGGCAGTTTCATATGGCAGACAACACAGGTGACAATAGAGTCATGTTTGGTATGTTGCTTGAAAAACGGGTGACTTTTATGTGTGTACACATATCCTAATTCTTGCTACTTACACGCTATGGGTTATTTCTTGTGCTTTATTGGAGCCACTGGATCTTCTGTATTGTCAGTGGGTAACATAGATGGGACCCTGAGTAAGTCACATGTTCCTGGTGAGTTCAAACAAACAAAACCAAAACCCCTGACCTTGCTAATTCCTAGCTTCTAACCAGTCTCCTCAAAGAAGAAAAGTTGGGGAAGATTGTTTAGGAGAGAAAGTGTGGGGTTTGGGTTTGGTTTACTTCTGTTTTTTTTTTAACACAGCTTCCCCCAAAAGTAGTGTTTTAAAAAACTTGATTTCCACTACATACACCAAAGCACTTTGTTCATTTTCTTTATTCAAAGTCACTTCTATTTCCATTGAGATGCTGATATTCCTGTGTGCTATCACTTTCCAGGAATGATTGAACATGGTCTTACTGACTGCTCACACTATAGACCAAGAAACAGCATATCAGAGGATGCTGGGTTGCAGGAAAATACACCACATTTAGGTGACCCTGTTTCTGCTGCTGATACTTCAGATACAACTTTAGGAATGGGAAAGGGAAGCAGAAAGGTGGCAGAAAACCTTTCACTGGAAGGTCAAAAAACAAGCATGCCTTTCTCCCCATCAGAGAAGACTTGCAATGGAGCTCAGTCCTCCAACAGTGCTGTGCAGCGCTTGAAAGTTCCTTCCCGTGCTTCTCCAGCATCCTCTGAAAGTGACTGGGAGACCTTAGATCCAAGCATTTTGGAGGAGTCTAATCTGAAAGAAGGAGAAGATGAAAATATAGCATCAGAACAGGCTGAAAATATTCTGAGCTCAGAAAGCCTTCCAATCACTGTGCAACCCCAAGCAAATACAGGACACGCGGTGCTTGTTCCAGGACTGATTTCTGGGTTGGAAGAGGACCAGTACGGTATGCCGTTGGCTATTTTTACAAAGGTAAACATGTTGTTCATGATACCTGGTAACTCATAAAGACATCTGTTTTTCAGAAGTGGCTAATAATTTTGGTTACCCAACTCCAGATAGACAGTAGGGTACTACAAAACAAGTCTCTGGCAAGTAAGTACAGTCTCTGGCAAGTGACTGTGTTCCTAGGCAGGTGGAAAGTGTGAGTGCACGTCTGTGGTTAATAAACGGTATGTAACTACTGTTTTCTTTCACTCTGAGTTGTTGATCTAACCTGTATGGGGCAAGATCAGAGTACTTAAGAAGTGGTTTGATACATTAATCTACACTAAGATTCTGAAAGCTGTATTTTAGCTAACACCTAAGCCTGTGTTTCCCTCTTCTTATTTTTATATGTATGTATTTATAAATACATATGTGTATATATGCGTAAAATGTGTATATAAATGTGTATCTGTATGCACACACAAGAATATATAGAATCATAGAATCACAGGCTGGTTTGGGCTGGAAGGGACTTAAAGTTCGTCCAGTTCCAACCCCCTGCCACGGGCAGGGACACCTTCCACTAGAGCAGGTTGCTCCAAGCCCCATCCAACCTGGCCTTGAACACTGCCATGGATGGGGCATATATATCCAATTTCATTATTTTTTACATGGTAACTCCCAGTTATCTGGCTCTTTCTCTGTGCCTGGTGCAGAGCCACTGAAGTTTAAGCTTGTGCTGGTGCCTTACTGAACTCCAGGTACTCGAGTGTCTCTCTAAGGACTCTGAGCATTGTCAGATAACAAGCAGTACATTTACTAGGGCTGGTTTCCCGTAACCTTTCCCCTTCCCCCCCGGAAAGTGCATCCCTGTTAAAGATATTTTTGTTAGTGAAAAAGTTTTGTTTTTAATTTAATAATCTTTTAGAGGAGCTTTTGCCCAGAAAGAAGATTCAGATTGATTTCCTCAAGCTGATGAGGTTCGAAGTGGTATTTCTTCCTTTGGAGGTGCTTATTTGCATTTCCTTAATAGAACATTTTATTAAATGGGTATGTGAGCTCCTGTCCGTAACTTGCATTGGAAATGGCAGTCTGTGTGGGCTTATGGGAGCAGCTCAAATATCATTGCCCTGTATTGCCTTATGTCACTGTTAGAAATGCTTTTTCAACCAAGATCTGCAGTCTGGTGTTTGTCCATATGGTCTGTCTAATGAAAAGGATAGCCTGTAAATTGTATTTAGTGTAGTTCTATGGGAAATACTAGATTGAAAGCAAGAAGAAAATGATTGATAAGGGGGCCTATGAGTGCAAGCTTAGTTTGCTACTAAGCCCATAAAGTGGAAAAGTAAACAATTTTAAGGAAACGGACAGTTTCTACGTGTTTACCTTCTGTTCCACAATGGCACTTTTCATTTGAATTCATCCAGTGTCATTAAAGCAGAAAAGACTTTACATCTCTTTAAGTTATCAGAAAAATGTCATTTGAAGTTATAGTTTAACCACTATAAACTTGCTGCAAAGTTTAAATCTCTTTTAGAGCTCTCATATCAGTGTTTTTTTATGCAATGCCATGGAAAGACTAATAAATCTGACTAATGAGAGTGGGAGGAGATTTTGCCAGATGGCCTAATTCCTTATCCAAGTACACCTGAGCATAAGAAAAAATAGGTTGTGATACTTGTTTCTTTGGTATCAGTTCTTTAAGTTCTGATACTTATTTCAGTGGCACTCTTTAAAAAGAATGGAACACGTTCACAGAAATGAGAGTAGTTGTACTTAGAGACAAATGTGAATTTGGGAACTGAAACTTGATACTTAAATAGCAAAAGATTTCCAGGACTTTGCTACTTGGCTATCCAGTAATTAAACCTTCCTTTGCCAGCCGTACTTTTGGAAAGATTTCCATTTAAGTTGGTGATTCCCCTTAAAGCACCATTGTTCCTTTGACACAGGCTATTTGTTCTCAGCTGATAAGGCCTCCTCATCTGGGAAGCCATCCCTGTGCCTAATCTAACAAAAGGGAATAGCTATGCTCCTTCCTTCCATATGTTTCCCATTACCACGTACTGTGTGATGAAGTGCACGTGCTCTTTTTTCTGTCTGGTATGTGTTAGCCCTTCAGGGTTCCTACCAGTAAATTGCTTTGTGTTTTATACAACTGAACATCTGGAATTAGATTTCAGGGGTATGTTGAGCCTGTATTGAAAAGAAAATTACAATTCCTACATCTGCTTCTCAATGATCTCTCAATGATTTCCATCAAAGCCTTTTTACAAAGGTAAAATATTTGGTTGTTGGGGTCTTTTGCAACTGGAATGTAGTTTAACTTGTAATCATGGAGTGGCTAAAAAGCATGGTGTATTGCTTTCTATCCTGCTCTTTCTTAAAGCAGGCATGCATATGGTTATCAGAAACTGATTGCTATCTCTGGAGCCTGGAAATCTCCACCTACAAAATGTGGATAGCAGTCTGTAGCTTTCCTGCATTATGTGCTTCAGGACTACGAGAAGACATGGTATGCAGGTGGAGAGATGAATCTTTGTTGACTTCTTGTCTCTGAATTGACCTGAGACCTCACTCTTGTTTTATATTGCTTGATCTGTTGCCTTAGAAACATATTTGATTCCTGTCCTTTGTGTTGTGTTTCAGCTTCAGTCCTGGGGCTGAAAGGCAGCATAACCACCTCTTGAAAAAAGTGATTCATGTGGAACCTGGTTGCTTTGCTTTGCAGATGTGATGTAGCAAAGCAATAGATAATCGTGGCTGAAATTGTAGTAACTAAGGTTCATTCTGGGTGGAATGTGCTGGTTTTGTTAGGGAAAAACTCTAAATGTAGACAGTTCTAATTGTTTGACCTTATGTTAATCCTCTGAACATGTCTGTTCTTTTAGGGGTACCTCTGCTTGCCCTACATGGCACTGCAGCAGCATCACCTCCTGTCAGATGTAACAGTGCGCGGCTTCGTTGCCGGAGCCACCAATATCCTGTTCCGTCAGCAGAAGCATCTGAGTGATGCGATTGTGGAAGTATGAGCCTTTGCCTTTGAGCTTCTTGAACTAGGGAGGGGGGAAACAGAGGTTCCATTTTAAATACAGCTTTAAAGTTTCACATTCATGCCCAAATTCTGGCTTATTTCTTTTGAAATCTTAAAATGCAGAAGCGTGTTAAATTGGTATCATCTGTTAGGATAGGGTTAGATAAGCTGTGCAAAACTACTACATGTTTTTCTGTGTAGTTTTATATGCAATATTTGAATTTGCAGGCCACTTAGGGTTTTGTTGCTGGTATAATGTTAACTTCTCGTGTTGTGGGCTTTTTTCATCACTTTGTAGTAAGGTGTCCTGGGTTCAGCAGTAGCAGTCATTTTTCCCCTTCTTGATAGCTGGACGAGTCTTATTTAAAGTCGAGTATATTTTTCAAAAATAAGTGCTTGCAGCTGAGAAACAGCTACAGTTGGGTAATAAAGCACATTGCTGTTGAGTTCCTTCTGATTCAAGCAAGAGATAAAAATCAGTATCTAAGAAAACATCAGTTCTAGCATCAGTATCTAGTCAGAAAACATCAGTATCTAGTCAGAAAATATCAGCATCTAATCAGTTCTAGCAGATGGATACAGCTACATAATCAGCATTTGGTAACCTAAGATAGCTACATATAGGTAACCAATGTAATAAATTGAAGTGATAATCAAAGAGCCTCTAGGAGAATGTATGTGAGCACCAAACTTCCCCTGCCAGATCCTGTCAAATAAGCAGCTTTTACTATGTGCCAGGGAGATTATTAGGTTCTGGTTTTATCAGAGCAGTATCTGACTTTCTGAGAACAGTTAATTCTTTGTTTCTTTGGCTGTTTGTTTCTTCTTGATATTGGGGGGACTGTAAGTTTAGATTTAGGTAGTAATATATATATATATAAGTAATTTTATCTAGATGAATGTTTACCATTGGAACTATTTCAGATAGAAGATGCTCATGTACAAATCCATGATCCAGAGCTCCGTAAGATCCTGAACCCAACAACTGCTGACCTGAGATTTGCAGATTACTTGGTGAAGCATGTAACTGAGAACAGAGACGATGTTTTCCTTGATGGCACTGGATGGGAAGGAGGTGATGAGTGGATCAGGGCTCAGTTCAGTGCTTATCTTCATGCACTGCTTGCTGCTGTGCTGCAACCAGGTAGAACAGACGCCTTGTCTAGGGACTGAGATGAGGGTGGGTGTAATAAACATTTGTACTGTTGCATTGAATGTGTGGGCGGTCACTGGATCTTTCTCTACCTCGCATTTCGCTTCAGGCTCCTTTTTCGGTTGACCTTGGCTATTCTTGTTACTCCTTGCCAAGCTTGTTACTAATTCTCACTCCACAGCCTGACAGACACTTTTTTCTTTGTCTTTTTTTTTCTTTGTCTGTCTCCTTGATTTAATTAAGCTTTCCTCATAAGTAGAAATACCTGAAACCCCATATGTGATGAGACTTTTACAAACACTGTTGCAGCTTGAGGTTAATTTTGGGGAACTAATTGGATTTGGAGACATTAAGTTAAGAGGCTGTCTTCAGGAAGTTTTCCAAGGATATTCCATCTCTTTTCCCTTCCTGCCATAGTCCCAAGCAGGGATTCATATAAGTGGAAAGTGTCATGTAGAGGTGTGTGTGTTTTCTGGAGCTCAATTTTTTGTCTTAACTCAGAAATCTCAATGTTCCAGCTTTTTGTGCATGAATATAACTAAAAGAATCAGTGTTTTATTTGTGGAAAATGTTTAGTTTGCCCAGCACTGACCCTGTTCACTTCATTCTCGTCACAATTATTCTATATTCATATCAAATAACTAAGTCAGATTTTGTTCTGTGGTGTATGTGAGAAAACATGGGATTGGGGACTTGATTTTTCAAGCCCGGAAGATGCTCAGTTCCCGTCTGACAGTATTTTCAGATGATTCATATGAAGTGCCAGGGTTTTCATACTAACTTTGCTCTAAAATAACTGTTTTCCTTCTCTCCTGGCATTGTATGTTTGAGACAATTTAAAATGAAGCTAAGAAAACATTATTTAAGTGCCTGGTTCTTAGTACTAGGGTTTTACTTGTCCGTGATTTGATAAGAGCCTGGAAAACTTTAATGTTTCCTTACAAGAAAGAATGTGCTATGTCTTGTGTTTGGTCTCTAATGAATTACTGCAAATTCTCATCTTCTTTTTAATTTATCAGACAACGAAAAGACATTGTCAGACTTTGGAACGGTGTTTGTAGCAGCCTGGAAAAACACCCACAACTACAGAGTATGGAACAGCAACAAGCATCCAGCTCTTGCAGAGGTAAATTCTAGGTAAGGAAAGCATATTTTTTTTTTCTTTAAGCATTTACCATGGATTGCTCCTAGTCAGGTACACCATTCTGTAGGAATACAGTGTTCCTTTGTTCCTGCTATAAAGCACATTGAATCAATACCCCCTTCAATAGTTCTTGCTCTAATTCTGAGCTATAGTTCTAGGAAGAAAAATGCATCCTGACTCAGAAGAAGTGAAAGTTGCTCAAGTTGATTGTTGGCTGTCCACAGCTATAGGAAGTTTGTCATTCCTCAGGAATTGTGCTCAGATGGTTCTGCTTTTCATTAATTACTTCCATGTGTCCAGGGAATAGCCGTGTCCAGGGTGGTCATTAATGGGGATGGAGAGGAACTGCCTGTTTTGTATTGCATCTTCTGTACTTTGGATTGTTTTATGTGTATTTTCACTCAAGATTAGATGATGCCAGGCTTGGCGACACTGTTGGCTCTGCATGCATTTTGTTTACAATGGGTTGTTATTGTACTGCAGGGAGTTTTGTTTGCTTTTGCATTGTCAGCTGCTCTAGTCTGAAGAAGGCTTTTCTTCAGACCTGCAAAGCTCTCTTGGTCTACTTAAGGGATCTTTTTTATTTGCTCGGTTTTGTTAGAAGGAGGTGCTGTGCCTTAGTGTTCAAAAATTGTTAATATCTGGACTGTAAATAGAAGGCACCTTACAGGTCGTTCCTGGGAAATCGACAGTTGAATTGTCACTGGGACCTCGCCTTTGGTGAAGTAGTGCGTCTACAAGAGATTTTATTAGTTTTATTGTAAGCCACAAGGAGGAGTACAAGTAATAATTGTGTGACATGAATTGATTTATAAAACTAAATTTCTAAATGTTTTCTTGGGTTTTCCTCCTCTTCTAGCCACCCATTCCAGGGCCAGTACTCTGTGTCAGATGTGAAGTTAAGATTGTCACAGTAAGTATATAGTACTTGGATTTTTTTATAGTTTTTAAAGTGTGATCAAATATTAATAACCTACTTTTCCTATGATGAACTAAAACAAAAGAATTATCTAAATTGGGCCTGCACATGAAACTGTACTCAGTGTTCTGCAAAACACCACGTCTAAAGATGGAACATTCACCTAAATAAGGAAAAAGAGTGCTAGTGCACTATTTTGTGTTGGACTTCACAATAGAGCTCTGTTTTTCTTGCATTGCAATTATAAGGCTTTTGTATCTTTTCTTCCTCTGAGAAGCTTGCCTAACTGATCTGTGTGAATAAGATGCAGGAATGATGGGCTTGATGATGTATGTATATATAAAACTATACACTATGTAAATTAGTGTGTGTGTTGATATATAAACTTTAACTATGTATTTTATTCACACCTGGAAGTGCTAAGTCAGTCAGCTAACAGTGTTCAGTATCTCTCTTGTTTAGCTCTGTGCAAAACAGTGAACGTGGAAAGAAGATTGGGAATGTGATGGTTTCTACTAGCCGAAATGTTGTTCAAACAGGAAAAGCTGTAGGTAAGACATTTGTTTCAAACCAGCTTGCATCTAAGCCATATCTTTTTTGAAGAAGCATCCTATATCTCAGTTATGGTTTGTTTTAATCCAGGTGTACTTTATTGTATATAAAGCAGAGCAACAGTTTGAGGGGTAAAGCTGCCGATTGAGGCTCTGTGTATCTGTGGAATACAGAAAGAGAAGCAGCTAGACAAAGTGTAAATTCCTTTTCTGGTGTGGGCTGGAGATGAATGTGGAAAAAGAGATGTTCAGGTAAAAGCTCTAATGGAATCTGGAAGTGCTTAGACAACATCACCACCTTCTGCACTGAGCTATTCTCATTTTTATATCACTTCGACTGAAACTATTCAGAGCTGGTTGAAATCAGAGGACGACCTTGTGTCAGTTTCCTCAGGTTTTGCAATAATCTGTAATTCTCTGGAAAAGCACTTCTTGCACTTGAACAGGAGCCACATCACATTGTCACAGAATCACAGAATCAATGAGGTTGGAAAAGGCCTTCAAGGTCATAAGGTCCAACTGTTCCCCAACATTGCTAAGTCCACCACTAATCCACGGCACTGAGGGCCTTGTCTACACAGTGTGTGAACACTTCCAGGGATGGTGACTCCAGCATTGCCCTGGCAGCCTGTTCCAATGCCTGAGCACCCTTTGTGGAAGGAATTGTTCCTCATCTCCATCTAAACCTCCCCTGGTGCAGCTTGAGGCCATTTCCTCTTGTTCTGTCCCTTGTTCCTTGGGAGCAGAGAGCAGCCCCCTCCTGGCTCCATCCTCCTGTCAGGCAGTTGTTGAGAGAGTAAGGTCCCCCCAAGCCTTCTCTTCTCCAGACTAAACCCCCCAGGTCTCTCAGCTGTTCCTTATCACCATTGGGCTCCAGGCCCTGCACCAGCTCTGTTGCCCTTCTCTGGCCCCGCTCCAGCACCAAAATGTCTCTCTTGTAGTGAGAGGCTCAGAACTGAACACAGGATTCGAGGTGCGGCCTCACCAGTGCCCAGCATAGGGAGATTATCATCTTGCAATACCAGGTAATATGAGTTCACCCACTGAAAAATCTGATAGTTGTCCTGAAGTAGTTTTACCAAAAATTGTTTAGCTTCCTATTTTATTCCGTTGGAGTCTTTCTACTCTTTTTGCTGTTGTACAAGCTGGGGAGAAGTGCATTTCAGCTCAAGGTCTATCAAGGGCAGCACAGGCCATTCGTGCTGACCTATAGTGTTCAGGTTCTTTGAATATTTTCAGACACAGACTCTGCACTTGGATTTTAAATCCCAAATTGGATGACTGGTTATGTGGGGGTTTGTTTTTTTTTTTTTCTTTCTAGTGGCTTAATAGCGGTAACACTACACTACTGACCTTTGCTTTGTAATGCAGGTCAGTCAGTTGGAGGAGCCTTCACAAGTGCAAAATCAGCTGTGTCATCCTGGTTTTCCACTTTTACACAGTCAACCCAAAACCTTGGGGAGTGAATGACGGCTTTCCATGATGCTGCTGAATACTTCAGGTGCAGTACTTTCTCTGAGCTCTAGAAAGACCGCTCCAAATCATAGGAGTGGAGATTAACTATCCAGGACCAAAACAAGGTATATGTTGCTTGCAAGTAGACATGAAATGTTATTATTCAGCTTCTCTAGAAGTATAGAAGAATGGTGGTGTCTCCATACAATGGGATGGCATTTCCAATATACTGGTTGTATTGAAAATGACTACTTTCCTTTCAAACTGAGCCTTTATAAAGACATTAGCAAACAGGGCTTGTGGCAAGCCAAATGTGTTTGACTTTAGATTTGTACATTTTCTTGGATGTTGAAAATATTTATGTAAACTAGTTATATTTTTCAATCCAAATAGCCAAATGTTGATGAATTCTTGTTAGAAATACGCAGAGTATAAATACTGTTTCCTCTTTTGGGTTGGACTTGAGAAGATCTCTGCAACAAGTATACAACGGGAACCCTCAAAGGGTTCCTTCCAAGCCAGGTGGAACTTTTCACCTGCAAACTAAAATCAGAAGGGTGCAGAGTAAGACTGTGGCTTACTTAAGGGGTTTATTTTTCCCTTTATCCTCTGTACCTGTGTACAGTTGTTTGCATTATTCCAGCTCTCTCTGTCCCCAGATCTGTGTGACAGTGGTGAAATCAGTATTTTCTTGACATCATGCAGTAAGCCTTCATAACTTTGCATATGTTTTGGCTGTGTTTTTACCCTGGAATGTAAATGGAATTCCAGTTGGCAAGATCTCTTTGGGAAAAGGATTACAAAACAATTCTCCCAAATTGGGATTGGATCATAAGACAGTTTTGTGAGGTCTTGCTTTATGGCAATGTAATTACACCATCAGTGTAGTTACATACATACGAACACAACGTATTAAACCTGCCTAAACCTACACCAGTAGCAAACTGTGTGGCTTTTTTAACCACTTTTTTTTTGTTACAGTAAAGTTATGAAGACTCTTCCAAATGAAAATCAGCTCTGTCGATTTTCTGTGCAAACTCAGGGAATGTTCTGTTTGGATTGCTACGTTTTTCATAAGGAAAGTAACACTAAAATTGAGAGAGGAACTGAAATGGTTCAGTTCGTATCCTTGTGTGAAGAAATGTCATAGTTTATATGAAAAGATGTGGCATAATGCTGTATTTTGTATGCAATATGCATGAGGTGTCTTCTATATGCAAGAGTTTTCCCACTTCCTCTCTTTGTGTGCCTCTTTATGCCTTCCAGCATCCCCACATGAGAGCTGTCAACATTTTCTACATTACATTATCAAATGTTCCAACTTTCTGTAGTAAAAGGCTCTTGGTTTATTGCCTCGTCAGTGTCTGTCAGCATTTTGCCATGGTCTTTTCTGGGGCCAAGATTTCAAGTCATGGTTATTTCTTCTGTTCCTCAAATAAAAGATAGCAGCTGTACAAGAGGTAACCCAGAAGGCTTGAATGTAATTTGTTTTAAGTATTGAAGTTCTGGTTTCCTTAGGTGCATTTGAGAAGCCAACAGAAAAGCCACACTTGTATCACTGTCCAACAATTTAGTTTTCAGTTTTATTGCTTCAAACAGCAATTTGAAAACATGGGGTCTGGTTTAAAGCCTTCATGATTTTTTTTCCAGGACTAACTAGATAGAATGGCTGTGGAAAACCTGTGAGTGTACAGCTAGTATGAGTAGTTTCATTTGAGAAGGGCAAAAAAGGCCTCTAAAGCTCTACTAACCTACTGCCTCTGACATACAAGTAAAACGTATTTATAGAACTGCTGCAACTATTGCTCCTGGTCTCTGTGTGTATTTGTGTATATCCTGAAACTCCTGATGCTTTTGTCTGTTTTATTCTACAACTCTGTAACAGAGAGAATAGAATTTATATCTTTTCAAAGACTAAGTAATACTTGATAGGCAGGAAGACCTCTGGTGAAGTAAGACTGGAGCTGAATTTATCCATGATGAGTCTGAAGCGTTCTGATTCAGCATGCAGATAAGAAAATACTCCAAAATAATCCCTTGCTTTTGTGAAATAGCTAGCACATAATCTGCTCTCTGGGGCTTAAGTGGTCACGCTTCATGTTGTAATGAAGACTGAGGAAAAATGCATAAAGGATTTAAGCACTTATAAAAGTAACTGCAGCAACTTAGGGCACACTGGGTAAATTTAGGCTTAGGTGCTCACAATAGTGAGTTCTAGGAGCCAGGCAAGTGATTGGTATTTCCATGTACAAGGTACAGAAGTGGGACCTTCAAGGATGCCTTTTCAGTATCTTTCTCATCCTCACCTGAGTTTTTATGTAGAATTCTCCTGTGCCCCAAATTTGTATAGCAGATTTGTTATTGCTATACAATCTGTTATTACCCTGCATTCCCCTTACTCCCACAGACTCCCTTGCTGGTCCAGGGATATTAGGAATGATATTAGAAAGCTGACCTGTTTTTTGGCTGTTGTTTTGTTTTGGTAGATGGGTCTGAGGAAAGGCAGAATGAGTGCCTCTGCAGTGCTAAGGTGATACACAGCTGCTTGTTGCTTTGCACAGGGACTCTAAACGATACTTCACAGTGTTTCTCTTATGGACAAGAAGATTGAGGCAGATCTTTCTCTGCGGTCTTTTTCCCATTGTCCCAGCTGTCTCTGTAGAGCCAGACACACAACCTAATTTAAGAGTTTTCTGTTCTTCACAAATGATAGAATAAGAAACTTGTATCCATTTTCAACCTTTTTAAGAACTATCATGATGCTAGCAAGTCAGGCTGTGATTTTTAAACGCATACAGTGATGAAGAGCATGCAGCAGGTGGAGATGAAATGATTTTCATAATAGGTGGTCTTCATTAATGTGTTCATTTGCTCTTTGACACATGTTGAACTTACTTTTGGGCAGTAGGGAGGCATGTGGTCACTGAGGTTCCCCTAAACTCATGTAGTCCTCTTCTTACTAACAGTTGTAATCTCTAGTTAAATCCAATGCAAATGCAACTTATTTTCTTCCCCTCTGTTTTCAAATGTCCAATGCAAGCATTAGTTTTTAGAAAGATTTAGGCAGTTAATTTCCCTTTTAAAGACCCTGCCATCCATTTCTGCCCTGCAAGGAACACTGAGCCCTACATCAATTGCTGATAGTGCCTCTAATAAGTCAACTGTGAAGCTGTTGTTACAGCTCTGCCATGACGTATGTTGCAAAGGTATTTCTGGCTGATGATGTGCAGCGTGAACTCACTTCCAGGTACTCCAGTAGCACACCTCTCAGATCCCCAAAACCCACAACACTAAGTATTGTTGACCTAATATTTCATTTCACTAAAAGGTTCAGCACTTCTCATCAATCATTTTTATGATACAACCTTAACCCCTGTGCACATCTGACACCGGTTCCCTCAAATATCACAATGTGATGATCAGTTTTAGATCAGTGTTCTAGTACATTGCACTTGTTTGACCTTGTACGTGTTTTAAGCACCTTTGTAATGAAATTGAGTCTTTTGCCTAAACAAGCTTCTGATTTCCATACCAATTACTAAGCAGAGCAACTAATGTGGCAGTATTTAATGATGAAAGTGAAGGCATGAATGCAGTTTTTAAACATAAAAACTGTTGTTTGATAATGAAACATTCAAGTAATGTATTGGATTTTTTCTTGTCCTGCTTGAAAAATAAATACATCCAGCCTGTTTAAAGCTCTGTCTGCTCAAAAAGCTGTATTATTTTAAGAACTGAATCCCACCAGACTACACTTGCAGGCATCTAGTGTGATACTGATAGCCGCTTGTTTTAGGCTGGCAGTCTAGCTTGTCTTCCACTTAAACTGATCATGCTGTTGCTCCTTGCAAATGTAGGACAAGAGGATCCTCGAGTGTGATTTTTGATTCCCTGTTGGGTATTGCTCATTGTGAATTGATTAAAGCCTTCAGTAGGTCACAGAGCTCTCTCGCATCAGTGAGAACTTCAGGTACAACTACAATGTGGATGTAGATTTAGCTTCACATTAATACATAGTTCATGGGGATTGTGACATCGAGTGAAAACCAGGGGGCTGAGTAAATGAAGTGCTGCACATCCAGTTCTCTGCCATCGTGAGCCGTTTTAAAACATGGTAACTTCTACTTTTGCTGTCCCTGTCCCTAGCTGAGAATGACCTGGTAAATTGCTGTAGGATCAAACTGCCTCCAGTAACACTGGGATGTGAATTGGATGGAGCATGTGTCTAGAAAAGAGTTACAGTTCTCCAAAACGTGTTAAAATGTTTCAGACCATGTGCAAGTTGTTGTGCAAACACACTGAAAGAGAGACCTCCATTATGTTGTCAATGTGGTGCCATTTGACTTTCTTGCAGGTATTTAGTTTGCTTTCAAAAGGGCAACATGGAGAGTACTGATTAAAGGCAGAAACACTCCATTACTGTACTGTGATTAAAGATGTCTGACAAATTGCTTTGTGGTGTTTGGAGTCTTTAATACTGTAGGAGAGAAGAGACTGGCTTAAAGAAAACCAGTACAGAGCTTTAGTTCTGTGATGTTTCTGGTCTCGGCCCCTTTGTTTATCACACAGTAGGAGTAGTGCTTGGATCCATAAAAAGAAGTTAAGTAGTGACCCTTACTCAGGTTACTTTATTCCCCCTAATTTGACAGCTGTGTGTGTGCACCATCTATACAGTGGTGGAACTTGGAAATCAAGCTGTCTTGTTGAGTCCTTCTGTATAGGTTTGGAAGTGCCTGATCGTACACTGCTCTTCTTGTAATACTATACCAAAATCAACTGATAAAAAACAAGGTTTTTTGTTACTTCCCTGCCTGAATGGACTAACGTTGGTGAAAGCATAATTGCTGTTTGCTTCAATACTAACAGAGAAATCCTACACAAACTTTTTGTCTTCAGCTAGATCACCAAGAAGGGCACACTGCTTCCTAGAAAGAATATTTAGACTGAAGGAAGACCAGTTATCTGAAGTGAGGGCAGATACAGAGGTGGGGAATAACATCACTTGCATGCTAGATGAAACAAACGGGAAATACTGAAGGAGTAAACTTGGTTGGTCCCTCTTATCTCTGAATTCAGAGACTTTATGAAAAGCACAGAAGCACCATGGAGAATTCATGAGTTGAGGCAAACCAGAAAGTCAGAATATAACGCTGAGCGTAATGTGTTGTCTAATATGACCTGTGGTTACTGACCTTTGCTGCTCTGAATTGTGTGTCTATGCATTTTGATGTGTGTAATGCTGTGCTGAAAAGCTGGCTGAAGAGTACGTCCACTCTTAAATGGTATTCTTCAGTACGAACACGTGCTCAGAGGTAAGTCAGCAAGCCATAGCTCTTGCAGTGGCTAAATAAAACCTCAGTGTCAGGATCTAGCTTGACGTTTGTCACATCAGCTGAATAGATTCTTAAAGCCTGCATTATATCACTACCTTTTTATTGTCTTGTTTACCAGCTCTTTGGTCGTATTCTGCAGTAGAGTGCGTGTCTGTATTCAGTACAATGTTTCAAGAGATGAAGTCATGTAACATTTGAGGTGACCAGTCCTAGTAAGGAGTGGTGTGTGTATGCTTAAACACTCCCTTTACTGAAACGAAGCTACCTGGAGTCTCAAGTTAGACCAAGACACATAAGAGCTGTATGTTTTAGAGCAGGAGGTGAGAAAAGTACATGCTTTTATTACTCTTTCACCTTCATGCCTGTCTTACCTTCTCCGTTAATCCTTTCTTTCCAGATTGGAATTTAACCCTGTACTGACCCAGGTGTTGCTGGCTGTGAGTGATCCCTGCATTTTACTCAGGCTGCTAGTACTCATCCTCCAGGTTACAGGTTCTGTAAGAACTGTGCCTTCCTGCATTGTACTCCGGTTGTAGGAGGGAGATAATCTTAAAATACTTCTGGAGTGAATCCAAACAGAACTGGGTCTGGCTAATGTTAAGCATGAAGTGGAAAGAAACTGGTTTTAAGGGTGAGTCTGCCTAAATTAAAGCTCCTTTCATGTAGGAATCCAGACCAAAAAGAAAACAATGTTAAGGTAGCTGTAAATGGGAAACAGAGGAAGGAAAACACCAGGCTGCTGCTGATGCTTCAGGCATCACAATGGCTTGTCCACATGTTCCATAGTACTTCAGTGGGGCAGGTGCTAGTGCAGTGGAACAGAAGCACTGAGAAGTGACATGAGAAACATGAAAAAACAAAACTTCAGAGTTTTATCAAATTATTCCTCCCCACCCCTGTGATCCTGTTCTCTGTAAAGCTTGACACAATTCACTGCTCTAGACCTGACTGGTCCCCTTAGAACAAAAGTTAAACTTGCCATTAGGTGTGTATTTAAACAACTGCAAAAAACAAGGGGATGCATTAAAAATAAGCAGAGGCCAGACTGCTTCCTTTTATCACTTCAGGTGGGGGGAAACTGAAACTCTGGGGGACTAACTTAAAGGAATTCCACCAGAAAAGCAGGAAGTTTTCTGCACTTACAGCCAAGTGTGAGAACATACAGAGTATATTCTTTGGAACTTGTATGTAAATGTACTCCAAAGCCAAGCCCAGGCTGGTATTAGGGTGTAGCTTTGTAGTAAAATGCTAGTTTAGAACTCTGTGAAGGCTTTGATAGTATTTGCTCCATTCATTAAATGAGAGCTGTATTTTTCAGCTGTTGTCTTTCACTCTATGACCAGTGCCCATCTCCAGGCACATGCCAGCATTTTGCCTGCACAGTTTCCTTCTCCAGTTATGTAAGGAAAGAACTGAGACTTGAGAATAGCACTTCTCAGCTGTGTTTTCCGCTGGGGTTGAATACTGACTGCAACAACTAGTTTTATAAGCAACTGAGGCAAGAGCTAGTGTGTCTTGAATGGAGTCACTACAGAACTGTTCAACACTTGACTAGTTTAAATACTGTACAAATAATAGTAAATTAATTCACAATAAGGTATTACATCATCTCAGACCATATAAAATGAAAATAATAGCTAGAACAATATAAAAATAATACATTAAAGATGCAGACCAGCAGGAAGCCCTGTACACCAGCTGTGTTTTAAGATATTCCCAAAGGCATAAAATTAAGGACAGCTCTTCCAGATTCTGTGAGGCAACTGCAGCAGCCACTGCAATTTAGTCACCTCTTTCCTATTCAAATTTACCCTTTCCCCCCCCCCCCCCCCTTCCTTTGGTAAGGAACTATGCATAAGATTTTTAAACTCAAGCTGAAGGTTCTCACACAGCAACCCCACTGTGCTCCTTCACCAGCTATAAATCATCTCCAAGCACCTGGGCTTGTCCTGAAGCCTCCTGCAGCATGATACAGTGGGCAGAAGGGAGCAGCCCCTTCAGACCAGCATTCCCAGAGACACCACTCACAGTTTTGCCCAAGGTATGCAATTTTCTAAATCCCATTCTAAAGCAGTGTCACTGGTTTTCCTTTATTGTACACTCCCCTGAGTGGGCTTGCAACTGGAGGTGCCAGGCTACATGCCAGCAATAGGAACAGCTCTACCAGCAGCTTGCCCATTTCTCTTCTGTTGGACCAGTCATTATTCTGGCTCCCATAAATTCCTGCAATAGCACAAAATCCTAAAGCATTAAGAGTTTTATATAAGGCAGCTTTCTTACCTGAAGTCCCTTTCCCACTCAAAGCCTTAAACAAAGCTTTGTAAATCCATGTAGGTGCTGTAACTCTATTTGTGGAATAAGGAACAGAATCAAAAGAAAGCCAATGGCAGTCTGGTTGATGGAGTGGGTAAACTTGTTCTTGGTATTAACGACTGAAAACAAGTCTCCCATCTTCTGAGCTTGCAGAAAAGATCCCTCATCACCTCCTTAATGCCCACTCACCACTTTCAGTTGAGCAGGACCTGTCCCATGACTGGAGAAGTGCTGACAGATCAAAATCATAGCAGGGGATTCTAGTTCTATATAATCCTTAGTTCAACTTAGATTCCCCTTTCAGTGATTAGTAAGTACAGTCAACTCCTGTGCTTCTCTCCAGACTTCTCACAGCTCAACTACTGCCAGTTGCCTTCAACAAACTACTCTATGCATAGTAACTCTACGTCCTTGAAGCAGAAAGCACACTTCAACTCAAGTTGGATTCAGTCTTTTTTAATAAATTAATGTCATTCAAAATACAGTGCCAGAACATGATGCAGCTGAACATGCTAGTAAGGTTTGTCATGAAGCACCTGTGTTCATGTTAGATTGGCGGCGCCCCGCTACTGCTAGTGGTTCCTGGGATTAATGCCAGAGCAGCACTAGTCATCTGCTCTCCTGCACGCAGAGCACAGGATATTCCTGAAGTTTGCTCCCCTCCCTCCCCCGAGTAAAAAACCTGATAGCTAAGGGATATCTATACACAATCACACTACAGTAATGCTTGTTATTAAATTAACAGAAAATAAAGACCTGGTTAATCCACACTAAATCTTTGTTTTACAATGGAAAAATACATCAGCAGCAGGAAGTAATATACACGAGCCAATGGTACTGTAACACAGAGCATGGAGGCATTTTGTGATCAAAGCTCCACGCAGACCCGCACTATGAGGGCTGGCAAGTCCTACTCCCAAGCCCAGCAACTAAAGTCCACACCTGGTAATCTACCAGCTGCTTGGAAGACCTGTATTCTAAATAGACAGGTATAAGTTAGTGAAAATAGGATACATGCACCTAACAATACAGCTTGACTGAACCTGCAGTCATTGTGCCCTGCATGTTACCATACAATGGAAGATCTACCCTTCCTACCACAGGTAGATCCATGGGATTTGTTTCTTTTTCTTTTAATGGCATTACTATACCAACATGGATATTAGTATTAAGTAAGTGCAGCACAGTCCTTGAGTTGGGCTGCGCTGACAGATAACTAGCACTTAAGCAGAATATCTAGAAGTAGTTCAAATGTAACTAGAAGATACTTTCAGAAGAGTTGTGACATCATCCTAGAAACAGAAACTACTTTTTTTTCTGAAGCTAATTTTCCTGAACTGAGACTTCATAGAACTAGAAATTAATTCTTTAGACAAGTCAGATGCTTAAGCTTATGATATACATATACGTTTCTCAATTATCAGATAATAGTATTTCAGATTATGGAAGCCTATCTGCTCATTTCATTGATTCATACTGAATGGCAGCAAGGGTTAGGGGAGGGCATAAAAATACATCCTGGGGAAAGCAGAGTCTGACACTTCATTTTCCAGACCTGCTCTTTCACAACTATTTATTTCAACCTAACTGAGTACAGTATCAGTTGCTCAGTCTGATCAGGAGCTATACAGGTGGCAGAGTAACCATCTCCCCATCCAGCTCAAATTCATCAACTCCATCTGGTGAGAAAAGATAGGTTGGAGGTTTCCATGGGGACTCTTCAAGGCAGGATGGATAGAGCTTTCCTACAGTGCACCGGAAGTCCTTCCCCAGGTCCCAAAGCACACGTTCTGATATGTGCTGCCTTAGAAACCAGCGGTCAAGTTCCAGGTCATACTGGTAGGTGGCATACTTGGCTCTCTCGTTCATGTGGGTTTCTCGTATAAAGACACATAAGGAATTGGAGATGACAACAGCTCTGATGCAGGGGTCAGAGTACCGCTTGGCAGGGATATTGGCTGCCATCCTCCATTCGTTTTTATTCACATCATAGATTTCCACAGTTACAGAAGACCCATCTACAGTACTGCTGGGGAGCCTTATACCAGAATTGCTGGCAATATGCAGTCCTCCAATATAGAATATTTTGTCACCAAAAGCAGCAGCTGAAGCAAAACACCTACTTGTTTGGCGCATAGCCATTTCGACCCAAGCATCTGACCTGGGGAAATAGCAGTACATCAGGTTGTATGCCATGACATAAATGCAGTTGTGAACTGCTACTGCTGTGCTCCACTGCCACGCACAAGGCAACGGGCTCACCATGGTCCACTCGTCTTTCTCGGTGTCGTATCTCTCCACAGTTCTCCTGTTGAGCTCTCCACCGACACTATCTCCTCCGATTGCATAGATGTATCCTTCACAGCAGACCAGGCATGGCTTTATGCGAACAAAGAGCATTGGTGTCTTTGGAAACCAAGTGTTTTGCTGTGCATCAAACCAGTAAAAGCAATTGACAGTTCTGAAGGCAGCCTGGAGTTTGCTGCTTTTACTGTGATTGGTTTTTGTGTTTTTCAGAGGAACCTGCCCACCTGCTATGTAGATGTCATTATCAGGAGTTACAAGCGTCCCAACCTTATGCAAATCAGCAGGAGGGTTGCAGAGTTTGTAAACCTTTTCTGCCTGTGGGCTGTAACAGACAGAAGAATAAAGACTACCAGGGTTTTCAGCAGCAGCTTCAATGAATATCATCATCTCCTCTTTTGTCATACCGAGTCTGGGCTTGAAGAACTTGGGCATCGATTTGTAGAGTCCTTGCACCACCACTGACTTATCATTAGGTGGCAAGCCTTGAAACCAGGCTCTCTGTGTCACTTCTGAAAGTGCATCAATCCGGATTTGGCTAAGAACAGAGGACAAGTACTGCGATCGCGACTCCGTGTTGTACTCCAGCCATAACATAGCAGCTTCCCGCACTGTCTCCTCCTTCTCCACATTTAAATTGTCACTGCTTAAAATATCTATCAGTAGATCATGCGACAGTTGCATGAAAGCCTCCTGGTGGTACACAGCAGTGAACTTGTGCTCTACCATTCTTTTAGCACTCTGCTTTAACTCCTCGCAGCTGAAGAGATCAGCAAAACTCAACAGACGCACACAATTCTCTGCATTAATCTTTTTGATTAAGTATTCTCTGCACCGCTGCAGCACATCATCCACCTGTAATGCACAGAAGAAATGAACTCAGTATTCCTGCGTACGGCCTGTTCCTTCACACACATAAAGTACCTGCATTTAATGCTGAACAGAGTTTAGGCCTCGAATACTTCACATACACAGAAATTCAGCAGTGATTTACTCAACTGCTTCATACAGATCAAGTACATCAATCACATGGTCACGTGTTTCGGAGAAACTACTCTTCTGTCAGAAGCACACTGTTTTACTTCCACCCTCCATAGGGACTGTGAAGCAAGGAGGGATGGGTACAGGACACCTATGTGGCAAGCAAGCACTGCCTATACTGGGCAAACTGAACATTTTGAAGTGACTACACAGAAAAGACTATTTAACAGGAAAGAACATGGTTCAGAGATAAGAAGCAGTTACTTCATACTCCAACTAAGACATCCCTACCTGTAAGAAGCAAGCAGTTTCGTACAGCTGCTCTACGGTGCTGTCGCTTATTGCCAAGTTACCCGTGTATGCGTAAGTGATTATGATTTGCAAAGTGGCTGCATCCACGTTCCTCAGGTGCACGTGTGTCTGTTTGCTTTCGCTCAGCCCGCTCATGAACATGGCTCTGAGGAGAAACACACACATTCAGACAAGGATCAACAGTGAGTAGGTACAGCCACCTTGAACAGTCACCTCTAAGGCTCCAGTGATTACACTCCAAAAGGGGAACAGTCTGTTTAGTATTTACCATCTAGTGTTTAAGATAAAGCATTTGCAGAGAACTTTCAGAAAGTACCATCAGTGCCTTCTGGAGAAACATTTTACACTTACAGAATCATAGACTGGTTAGGGTTGGAAAGGACATTAAGATCATCTAGTTCCAACACCCCAGTCATGGGCAGGGACACCTCACACTAAACCATGTCACCCAAGGCTCTGTCCTACCTGGCCTTGAACACTGTCAGGGATGGAGCATTCACAGCTTCCCTGGGCAACCTATTCCAGTGCCTCACCACCCTCACAGTAAAGAACTTCTTCATTGTATCTGATCTAAACTTCTCCTGTTTAAGTTTCAACCCATTACCCCCTGTCCTGTCACTACAGTTCCTAATGAAGAGTCCCTCCCCACCATCCTTATAGGCCCCCTTCAGATACTGGAAGGCTGCCAACTCTTTTGCATTAATCAGACAACTCTAATGATTTGGGAATCTTAACATTGGAATTTAAAACTTTTTCTGTTAGATGATGATGAGAAGGAAGAAATATCCTCCAAGAAAACACTGTTGAAGCACATACAGCTAGATTTTAGATTCTGAAACAGAAGCAGCAGATTCATATATTTATATGAGCTAAGTCATATAAAAGTGTGCTCCTCTAGGAGTAGGGAAAAGCCAGAGCAAGTACTAGTATTCTGTGAAGTATTTCTTATACACCAAAATGCTTTATACACCTATTGCCCATTCTGCTTTTTTAATTGCAACACAGTTAAGAACTAACTAGAGCCTAACAGTGTAAACCAAGTACTTGCTAATTTCTTAAAATAGGGGACATCAATTTTAAGAGCTTGATATTAATTCAGGTTTGGTCTTTGCAGTTGTATTAAAAACTCAGCTCAAGGCTCTTTATGTATTTGGGCCTTTTTAAGAACACAGGCATGAAAGAAACTAGCAGGGACTAGCTGCAGAGGTGAGGGAACCCAGGGGCACACTCCTTAAACAAAGCTATTCCAAAAAGCATCTTATACAGAGACAGTGCCATACTACTGTTCCCTCCTGCCTCATCCCCACCTCTCCATCTTCTAAGTTCCTTAACTAAGGGTAGCTTGTATCTTAGGAGGCACCACTGAGTGGCCAAGTCAGCATCAACTTGCCATGCAGGTAAACGAGACAGTACAAGTGCCAGCAGATTCCTCTTTGTAGAAAGTAACAGGTAGCTGTTAGAGACAGCAGCGTTCCAGCAGAGATGGAAGGTAAACTGGCTGCAGTCAGACACAATGGCTGCATCAACCAAGAGATGCTTTTCTGCTCTTCCCCCTCTCCCCAGAGCTTCCTTCAGGGCTATCAATTTTTCATAATAAGGCTAAATTTAGGAAGCTGAGCATCTTTTTTGTAAGCCAAAGTAGAGAAGAAAAACAGAACATGACAAAACCACAAGCTTGATACTTCTTTTAACGAGTGCCAAAACCTCATTCCATAAATAATAAACACACACATATGAATAAGAGATCTGACTACACAGTCTAATGCAGCACACTGTGGACTCGTGACAGCTTTCCAACCTTACGATTAGCCACCAACATTGAATCTGGCTCCATTTCCAGGGGCTATTATTTTATAGACTGTTGGAACTATGTCATCTGCACAAGGCCAACAGCAATAATCGTTATTATCTAGTTATCACACAATGCTTGCTGCTAAAAAAATACACCTTTTAATCTCAGCTGAGGCTGGTTGGTACAACACAAAACCCAGCAGCAACAAACACTTTTATGAAAGTAACAAATGAATCCTCAAATATTTCTATACAAGAAAGCAGACAATGTACAGAAAACAGTTTAGAAGTGTTCCGCATGGTGAGCCCATCTCATGAGAACCTTTCCTTGATGAAACAGGAAAGCAATGTCAGAACTGCATCAGGAAGGTAAAACATGGCTGGATGTCACCAAGACTAGTTTCAGGCTTCAAAATTCCTTCCAGGCAAGCACATTAATTATACTGTGTTCCCACAAAAAATGATTGATCACTACAGAACATTCACAGTGCCTCATCTTCTAGGACTTACTACGAAGATATCTGCAAAAAGTAGAAGCACTTAATGTATCTTGTTAATAAAAACTTCTTGATTAACTCCCTAAAAAAAGGAACCATCACAAGTATAACTGTTTCTTCCACTTACTGTAAAAACTACAGCACCTATCCAGACTAAGTCACAAGATGCTCTTTTGGTGTTGGCACCCAATGGTATTTATGATTTCAATTACTACACTGATGTTTAAAACGCTAACACGTTAATTGTAAGTCAATCAAGCAATTTTACACTCAAAAGCAGCTATCACAGATTGCCTAGAATTAACAGATCCCACTTTGAATGCTTACCTGAAATATGAGCTGCAAGTGGCAAGAACCATCTTATGGCAGGGAAATTCAGTGCCCTCAACAATCAATACTATGTCAGTGAGCAACTGCTGTTCATAGAAGAATTTTAACTGCTCCAGCAAGGATACAGCGTACTCTGTATTTATCTGCTTCTCGTCCTGGGTAGACATGACTGTATTCCATTAATATTTTCAGGACCAGAGAGAAAAGTCAAGATCTTTTCACCAGAGAAAGGTCAGTTGAATGTTTCTGAAGTAAGAGCAGGAAGTCTGTAGCCTTCAGAAGTGATACTGAGAAAAAAGGCAGTGTTATCTCAGACTGCTGAATCAATGCTTCAGACTGACCGACTCTTAGGTCATCATGCTTTGACTTGCTGTCACAACCTGGTCAAAAACTTTCAAGAGTGTCTGCAGGGCTCCTGGGGAGATCTGTGATGCAGCAAATGAATGAGCAAAAGCGAAATCTGAGGTAGGTTCCGTGGGACCATCTCTTGAACAACGGCTGCACTTGAGTCACTGAAAGAAGGAAAATAAAGTTAATTTACACATTAGCACTTACTCAAAACCCTTTCATAGTTACCTGTTAAAAACAGTTGTCTACAGCGTATTTCTAAATCAAATAATTCCAGCTTTAATTTTGCATTGTTTCACATTCCAAAAATCGAGCAATAACCAGGGTCACATTTGTCTAATGTATAAGACATCACTATCATCACAGTTCATGATGAATGGTGAATGCAGAAATACCCTACTTGAAAAATCATACTTGAAATTCCAGGCAAAAATACACCATTTGGCATAAGGCAAAGGCTGTAGGAATCCCTGCTGCCATATTGCAGATCTACTCATTCAACAGAGCCCTACCTCGAATACAATTCAAAGGCAACTGTCTTTTAACATTCACTCCCTTGAAACACATCTGCTTAATTAATGTCACTTCAGTAGCTACTAATTTAGTGTCACTGATCTTTCCCAGTGAAGAAATACACACAAGCAGGAACCTCAAACTCTTAATTTTCACTGGCTGTTTAACTGGAAACCAGTCAAAATAGTCAAACCCAATGCTCACTGGTCAAGTGAAGCAAGTTAATTAAGCATCCCAGATTGTTTTGGGTTGGAGGTATCTTAAAAAGCCTTAAAGCTCATCCAGTTCCAGCCCCCCTTCCATGGGCAGGGACACCTTCCACTAGAGCAGGTTGCTCCAAGCCCTGTCCAACCTGGCCTTGAACACTGCCAGGGATGGGGCAGCCACAGCTTCTCTGGGCACCCTGTGCCAGGGACTCACCACCCTCAAAGGAAAGAACTTCTGCCTAAGAGCTCATCTCAGTCTCCCCTCTGGCAGGTTAAAGCCATTCCCCTTGTCCAAAGCCCCTCTCCAGATTTCCTGTAGCCCCTTTAGACACTGGGAGCTGTTCTAAGGTCTCCCCTGAAGGAGCCTTCTCTTTTCGAGGCTGAACCAGCCAAGCTGCCTCAGTCTGCCTTCATAAGAAAAACCAGAAAAGGTATTAATATTCAGGGGAGGAGAGACTTACTTGCTATAACAACAGATATTTGCACAAGTCTTGCCTTCAGACCTCCAAGTTTCAGGAGCAGTTAACTGCTGGAGTCACTGACCCACATGTATATCAAGGACCTACAAATTACTGCTCATCTAAAGCAGTGACCTGCGTCAAGTCACACCTTTTCACCAAATAAGCATGCATGCTGTCTCTGCATCCATGACACTATCCTGGTTTATCTGGTAACAGCATAACATGCAACCTAATCCACTGACTGATTCTGCACTGAACTTTAAATGGCTATAAAGACACACAGACCTCCTAAGTGCATTAGGCCCACAGGAATAAATAGCTCATGGCTCTACTGGTATCCCGGGTCTCTCTACAGCATTGTTTTTCCTGGCTTAGGAGTAAAGCTATAAGAACAGTACAAGCTAGTGGATTAAGCTCTATTGAGGCAGAGCATCAGTACTACTAAGCTTTAGCAAAGGGAGTCATTGATATCCTGACTTCCTATTCTGATGTAATTTTAAAGGATATAAATCTTCAGGAATAGGAAGAAGGAGTAAAACTAATGTACACTGTTTTAGTCATCAGGTAATGGAACCAGTCAAGGATGCCATGGAGAAACTGACAGACACCTGCTAGCGAGATTAATGACTTTCGGCAGCATGTGGCTGAGGGTTGGTAACTGAAAAAGCAGACCTGTTCAACAGGAGACAAGCTGAAACTGTGACATTAATTACTATTAATAGCTGGAACATTTCAGCATGACCCTCAGGAGCAGAAAAGATTGAGGAGATGACAGGAGTCTTGTTGGAGAACATTTATGTGATGTGAACCACTGTGGAACTATGAATTCATGAAGCTGGAGTCCTTGGTTTACAGCTGATCCCAAACCATCTTGTTTCTGTGATGTGCCCGGAGAGGTAGATGCACATAGTAGGGACACACAACATACATGACTCCTGTTTTCCATATCCATACTGTGTTTTGCTGCCAGTGGCAAGCATTTGTTAATGAACAAAATTTTGTGTTTGTCATAAAGTCAGGAGTTGCATCCTATTCCCTTGTAACAGAACCATCCTCAATACTCCTGAAGAGAAAAATAAATACATCAAGGATCTGTGCACTTCTGGTTTAAAATTAGCCATCATTTATATTGACATTTGCCCAGGAGAAGTAAATCTGTTCAAAATATTTGGGTAAGTGGTGTAGGAGCACCATTTTGTGCTTGGAAAGACATCCAAGACCACTTACCTACCTCTCTCACGCCTCTCTGAAGAGTTCCACACAATTTTAAAGGAGATGGCTCTACTCACTTTGGAGGCAGTGGAAGAAGAATCAGCTTGTCCAAGGCCATAAACTTGCCAATGGAGAACTACAAGAAGGTCAGTCTTCCCCAGTCCCAACACAACATCTCTCACTGCACTGTTGTTGTCTGGCATGCAGCTCTTCATCTCACCCGACTGAAAAACTATCAATGTTAAAAGATGTCTACAGATGGACTACAACATCTTCTAGTTCTAGATACTACACAAGAGTGGACATGTTGGATTTATGCATGAGAAGACCTATGGCTGAAGTTAGCTTAATATCCTGAACTGAAATTCTAATAGAATAAAAATAATCCTTGAATACAAGTTCTATGAATAAGACTTTCCCCTCCAACAATGTCACCGAAACAACCATGTTGTCCTGGGTAACTTTCTGGTAGTCAGCTATGTAAAGCAGGACTGGCAGGTACCTGCTGGATGGCCACCACTGAACTGGACTTCAAACTAATCCCAGGGGATCCAAAGTAGCTCCCTATCAAGCAGAACATTAAGCAACAGCCTGATAACAGGGCTTGTTTTTAAGTAATTGCTTCTTTCAGCTTAAGTAATGAGGTGGCTTTTAACGCTTGTTCATGTACTTCAAATCTGAATGAGACCATTCCAAAAATTAGTCATCAAATGTTAATGAGTTCTGGGATAGGCTATTAATTGCCTTCCTTGAATCTGTTAATCTTCTGAGGTCAGGCAAAGACTGATAAACAGAGATACAAACTGCACTATGTACATGGAAGCGTTAACACTATATGTCAGTGTGTAACTATGGAGTAACTATGTGGACTATTTCCAATTTAATTAGTAAGGAAAGGTGTAATATATAATATTCTTCAACTGAACTCATTCAAAACAGAATTTGCTTTATTTTTTTTCCAGAATTAAATGAAGGACAAAACATAACTAGATATGCAGTATTTCGAGGGTGGAAAAAAAATAAATTCTTCTGAAAATCTCATTAAGAATTCTGCTAGATTAGATGTCTAGCTTCCAACAGAATTCTGGGATGTATGAAAGTGTCATAGGTTCCTATCTGCATCTCTGGCCATCTAAATCTCTCTCGAATTCTAACTTCATTAATTCTGATTCACACTTCAATAAACCTCTATGTTTGGAAGAAAAAAAACAAACACCACCAAAACTTACTTCCTCAGACATTCAACTCATTAAATCTACTTTTAACTAATTAAGAAAAGCTTTAAATACTACTTTTGTGCATTTTTAGTCAAATTCCTATTTCCATCCAGGGGCAGCTTCACAAGTAAATCACAAGTAAAAACACGTCTAAAGTGAGTCACTCACTATTTTTAACATAATAAAATGTCAGAATTAAGAGGCAACTGTAAGCCAAACTACACAAGCTCATGTGTGTAGAGAGGAATCCTCCCAGCTAGCAATGAAAGTATCGACCTCCGCATATGCCGAGTTACACATCAACATGATACAAAATTACTACACCAACTAATAGCACAGGGAATACGAGTACTAAGTGATTAAAATCAATTCTGTAAATCAATACACCTAGCCAACAGATCTCGGACAGGAAAGAAAGAAGAAAAAGGAGCTGGAAGTTCTAGATTCTTGAGTAATATATCAAATTGGCATCCTTGGCAGCAAAAAAAGAAACAGATAATTACTGAAGCAATCCCAAACTTGGAAGTTTTCCTCTCTTCTAAAGCCATCAAAGGTGTCTTTGATAGCACTGCAAGTCCAGAAACTTGAGGACATCAAAGAGATTCTAGTAAGGCAACAACATGAAATTTCAGAGGAATACAAGGAATGATTTATTCCTACAATGTTATAATCTTGAAAAGTACTGTTCACTTGGAAATTACTACTATTTTCCATACATATTATGCCTGGGAGGAAGGCTAGTTACAGCTCAGAGGTAGGTGAGCCTTCTGAAACTACGCAGAAGCTAGAGACAAGGAGTGTCAGACTATGCTAACAACATGTTTGGTCACAATGTACTCCTCATTACCAGTTTCTTTCCTGTTTTTCAGCTCCTAAAGGAAGTTATACACTAAAGGAAATACCTGCTCAGAAACAAAATTAGCACAAGATAAACCAACAGCTTCATTTGGCAAGTGGCCTTCTACCCTGAGCACAGGTAGTTTCCATCCCCAAGGGCATTTCTGTTTTGTGGAAAGACTTCACCTGTTTTGGAAAATTAAGCTCTGGAAAAAAGAAAGAAAAAAAAAGTGGGCCATGGATGTCTCCAGTAAGATCCAGCCAAGTCCCATCTGTAGCCAGAAAAGTGGGTTTTCTCTCCGTAGTACGTTAATGAAGCAAATCTGTTTAACAGTTTCAATTCCAGTTCACAATACATGTCACTTCCTGAAAAGTTCACTATATGTTGATGTTCAACTATAAATTCAAGTATTTCTACATTAAGAAATTAGATTAACAATTAATCCCAGATTGGTCTGGGTTCAAAGGGACCTTAAAGCTCATTCAGTTCCAATCTCCTGCCATGGGCAGGGACACCTTCCACCACAGCAGGTTGCTCCAAGCCCCGTCCAACCTGGCCTTGAACGCTGCCAGGGATGGGGTAGCCACAGCTTCTCTGAGCACCCTGTGCCAGTGCCTCAGCACCTCATAGGAGCTTAATTAAGCATGTTAGTTACTAAAAGGTAGAGTCTTATCATGGAGATCTTATTAATACATATACAATTTATTATCAAAGTGAAGTAGCCACTAAATTAAGGAAATCTTAGCATTTGCACCAATTCTGCTTCAAGATCACCTGACCAAGCTAAAAAAAGCCTGCCTCAAAAAAAGACCCAAACAACCACCTGCCCAAAATGTAGTAAAAATACTTCTAAATAAGCAGCAACATCCTTTCTTTTTCTTTGGTCTCTACTGGCAATATGCTAGTTAGACAGCACCAAGTATAATGGAACCCTTTTACTCCACATACAAAAATAATTGCGAAAGAGGTGTGACACCTATGCCCAGTTCATAGCAGTACATGATTTATACAGCTGAGTGCATTAAGGATAAAAAATTACCTGTTTCTCCTGGAACATTTATGAGAAACTGAACTAACTTCATCTTGTATTTTAACAATCTCCTGAATCATCTTAATAAAGCTCTCTTAGGTAAAGCCCAAAGTGAGCTCAAAACAGCACACAGACTTTCAGGTCCATACAGAAAGCAAAGCTGTG
Source organism: Pezoporus wallicus (assembly GCF_028554395.1). Lineage (NCBI taxonomy): Eukaryota > Metazoa > Chordata > Aves > Psittaciformes > Psittacidae > Pezoporus > Pezoporus wallicus. Next base: position 951,269 of record NW_026641900.1, on the reverse strand, counting down.
GCTTTGCAACAGAAGCTCTAAAACCACAGATGTTACCTACAATACAAAGCCATTTCTGTTCATAATTAATTTCAAAAGCAGGAGGTATCTATCCTGTTCATAACAGAAATAACAGTAAATAGTAAAAAAATCTTAGGCATATAGATAACCAACTTCAAAGTTAAACTACGCATATACTTAGTCCATAAAAGCTCTCTAAGACTTTTCTGGCTCTTCAAATGCACATCTGAAGCCCACCGTCAATTGCTGTAGGTACAAACACAATTAGATGTATCAGTAAGTAAAGACGGGCAGCAACGACAACAACCAGCAACACTTCTACAGTGCTGTTCTCCCACAGGGCTTCACTGTGTCTTCAAGCACCAACATAAAGCACCCAGGCTACAAACACCCCAGCCTGCTGAGGCGAAGAGGCCCTGAACACTGAAACCCCGCTGCCCGCCCCGTTACAGGCCTGAGTTCACAGCCCCTCCCGATTGCGGGGTGCAGCGACACGGGAGTAGAGACGATAACACACGTTTTCCCTCCTCCCGACACCCAGGCGTGCACGAGTCCCTCCGCCGCTGCAACTCCTTTCCTGCTTCCCTCGGAAGCTCCCCACCAGCACTAATGAAAGGGACACTTTCCTGCTCCGTGAAGAGCCGGCGTAGTCCCAGCGGCTCAGGCCCGGTCACACGGCCGGCAGCCCACTGCGCCGAGCTGCCCTCTTCTCCTCCCGCAGCCCTCCGGGAACCGGTCCTGGCCAAGAAGCGACCCCGCAGCTCCTCACTTCCTTCTCGGGGCGCCTCCGCCGCCGGTCTCAAGCAGCGCCCGGCGGGACACAGACCCGCAGGTCGCGGAGCGGGGAAGAGGAACCGCACCCAGGCCGAGGGTTGAGGAGTCCCAGCGCTGCCGCAGAGCCCCCCCCCCCCCGGGCCGCCCCGTCCGCCGCGGCCCAGCACCGCTCACGGCGAGGGGCGGCCTAGCCCCGCGCGGGAGACGGGAAACAGCGCCTCGGCCGCGGGAGAGTCACCGCCAACCACCCCCCACCGCGGACAAACCTCCGAGCGCCACTCGCGCCTCAGCGCCGCGCGGCGAGCCCGGGCCGGGGAAAGGGGCGAAGAACGACCCGGGGCCACCCGGGCGGCGGCAGCCGTTACGACGCGCCACCCGCCCGCGCTGCGCATGCTCACGGCGCGCGGCGAAGAGGGCGGGGGTACGGCGGGTGCCCGCGCAGCCGGGTCCGCCTCCGCTTCCGGGATTGCCCACACCGCACCGCCGCTTCCCACCGCATGGAGTGGGTGCTACCGGCGGGGCCGGAGCCGGTGGCTGCCGTCTCGGGCCGTGTCCCGCTCCCCCTGCCCCGAACGGGCCGTGAAGCACCAGGCAGACACCTCCTTCCACCTCAGAGAACAGGTTTAGACTGCTCCGAGAGCGGACCTGCAGCCCTATGGGGTGTGTGTGTGGGTGTGTGTGTGTGGAGACAGCGTTCTCACGGGAGAATGCATAATTGGTACATAAACTCTGAAAATCCTGAAGGATACAGCAAGGCCGTGAGAGGCCCAAGGGAGCTTAAGCAAGCAAGATAAGAAGAAGCTGGAATTCACTGAGTTATGAGAACTGTAGACTGCTGGCAAGCTTTCGAGGTCAAGTTCCCACACCTGTGCTTAACCAATTATATGCTAGTTGCAAAGGGTCTTCAAGACATGTATCCAATCATAATATGCCAAATCACTGTACGTGCATGTAAGAAATAGTATTTAAGGGGTTAAGGCTTTGTAATAAACGGCTTTTTGTCTGATCATATTGATCTCTGACCGAGTCCATATATTTTCTGCGGCAGGGGGGGTCCGCAGTAGCGCCCCTGGAGGAGCCTGAAGGGGAGATCCTGAGGGGAAGCGGCTCTTTAAAAGCCGGGGAGCCTTTCATTTGTTAATTTGTTAATTATCGCCCAGGGCAGTGCTGCAGTCACCGCCCTGGAAGTGTTCACACACCGTATAGATGAGGCCGTCAGTGACATGGGTTAGTAGTGGCCTTGGCAGTGCTAGGGAACGGTTGGACTGGATAGCTTAAAGGGCTTTTCCAACCTCCTTGATGCTGTGATTCCATTTGGATGCATCCACCAAGAGACAGAGACAGAACAAAACGGTAAAGCACAGGAATTTTCCAACCTGGAAACATGAACTGTTTCCAAGCACCCATTCCTCTTAGTTTTTCTCCAGTCGCATACCTTTGTGCATAGCACATTCATAGTGCTTTCCGCTGTCCCTCTGTCCCAAAACTGGTTTTCCGTCATTAACAGATGAGACATGGCAAAGTCGCCGCTCCAATTCTGATTGCCTGAGAGGAGCCAGGGCAGAAACAAATTAACACGTTTCATAAATGACAGGTGGCAGAGTGTACTGTGCTGGAGTGTGTCTCTTGCCCAGATGGAAAGAACATGATGTTTGTCAGCACACTTAACCACAGAAATACAGAATCAACCAGGTTGGAAAAGACCTTTAAGCTCATCCAGTCCAGCCCTTCCCCAGCACTGCCAAGGCCACCACTAACCTATGGCACTGAGGCCCTTGTCTACACGATGTGTGAACACTTCCAGGGATGGTGACTCCAGCACTGCCCTGGGCAGCCTGTTCCAATGCCTGAGCACCCTTTGGGGAAGGAATTGTTCCTCATCTCCATCTAAACCTCCCCTGGTGCAGCTTGAGGCCATTTCCTCTTGTCCTGTCCCTTGTTCCTTGGGAGCAGAGAGCAGCCCCCTCCTGGCTCCATCCTCCTGTTAGGTAGCTGTAGAGAGCAATAACATCCCCCCTGAGCCTTCTCTTCTCCAGACTGAACCCCCCAGGTCCCCATCACACTTGTGCTCCAGGCCCTGCACCAGCTCTGTTGCCCTTCTCTGGTCCCGCTCCAGCACCTCAATGTCTCTCTTGTAGTCAGGGGTCCAGAGCTGAACACAGGATTTGAGGTGTGGCCTCAGTGCAGGGGGGTGATCACTAGCCTGGGCCTGCTGCCATACTGCTGCTGGTACAGGCCAGGATGCTGGTGGCTTCTTGGCTGCCTGGGCACAAGCTGCTCATGTTCAGCTCTGTCAATCAGTACCTCCAGGTCCTTTTCCAATGGGCAGCTTTCCAGACACTCTTCCCCAAGCCTGTAGCATTGGATTGGTTGTTGTGACCCAGATACAAGACCCATGTTAGGATAGAAAAACGTCACTCCCTTTACTCAGTACTGAAAACTTCACAAATTTCAGAAACAAATCTAAACTTTTCCCTCATTACCTAACTTTCTTTTCCTAAAAAACAACAGTTTTAAGCCGAAGATTAGCAATATTCTGATTTGTTTCCTTAATGTAAATTCCAACATCACAAAAGGGAAACATTAGATTCATTTAGGGTTACAGCTTAAACACCCATGAGCCTTAGTTTCCTGTAAGCAGAAGAAACAGCTGAAAACTTTTACCATGATTCCTACCCTCTGTGCCTTGATTCGCTGTCCCGACATTGGTAGAAAAAGGCTCCTGCATCACTATTTAATGAGCCTCAGGTGGAAGGGGGAGTAGACAAGTAGTAGCTGCCTGCCATAAAGAGGGTGAGCTGAGGGTCTGGTTAGTTTCTTGCTGGGCTGTAAGCCATAGTAGTATGGATCTTAGTTTAGTAGGGGCTCTAATGGGGCATGAATAGCTTAGGTCTTGGAGGCTTAGGGTTTAGCTTGTTTGTGGTTTGGTTTTGGGGTTTTTTTTTTTTTCCTCTATTACTTGCTTTTTCTATGGCCAAAATAATTCTGGGGGTATTGGCCTAGGGGAGCTTGTAGGCATTTTGGTGCTTTCCGGAGCTGGTGGGTCATTCTAGATGGAAGCTGAAGAGGGCTCCAGTGTTCCTGGAAGCTTTCTGAAACTCTAGGCTGAACTGTGTGCTAACTTGTAGCAGGTCTTACATTCAGATTTCTTTCCTTGTGATTTTGAAATATTTAAGCTTTCTAAAGAGCTGAGCTGCTGTCTCTTTTTCCTGCTTAGTCACTAGATCTTTTGTGTTCTTTACTGATTTTTTTTTTTTTTTTATTACTCTTCCTGCTTGTATGCTATGTGTGACAGGATTGTATTATTTGCATGGTTTGGAGTAGACTGAATTTAGCATATTAGTTAACTGAGGAGATGTGTAAGCGTGGGAGGGAGCTCTCTCTTGTGAATTTTGTATGGCTTTGAGTGTCAGCTTATGCATAAATATATTTTTTGTTAAGAATTATCTAGTTTAAGTGTAGTGTCACTCAAATGTTTGGGTTATTGTGTTAGCTGACCTTCTTCTTGAGTATGTTATGAAGTGCATTTCCTGAATTAATAGAGCTCTTACAGTTGTCTCAAATGCAACACGTGTGTTAGCATTAGGAAGTGCTTTCTTCATAAAGCACTAAACTTCTGAGTGTGTGAAGTTTCCACTGAGTTTTTTGCTCAAAGCTAATTTTTACTTGGCTGGAATCCTACTTATATGTATATATAAGACTACACTAAACTTACTAGTTCTGTGGCTTTAAGATATGTTATAAAACTGGATTGAAGTACTACTTCTGAGAGCTGCCTATAAAAGCTTGCTTGACAAAAGAGAAGCTAAAATCTTTGACCTTGACAGTAATGCAAATTATTTACTTTGTTTAGAAGATAATTGCTTTTTCCTGGAAAATTCTGGTTTTGTTGGGCTGGGAGAGGAATATCTGCTGAATTCTGACAGAGCATCAAAAACATGAGGTCACACAGTTCTTTCAAGTGGTGAATTCTAAATATTTTTCTCTTTCAGTGTTTAAAAAAGAAAATGAATACTGCCTCAGCTTCAGAGAGTGGATCATATTCCACAAACCACGCAAGACCCTTTTTTTATGTACAGCCAACAGCACAACAGCCTTTTCCAAGTACATGGTACCTCAGTCATCCATACAGTCCATACTGTGTACCTGCTCCAGGTAAAGTGAATGAGAGCTGTCTGTGGTAGCTTTGCTTAAGAAGTTAATAATTGTTTCTCCACTTATTAAGTGGAGGAAACAAATGAGTATCTGCGTTAAGAAGCTTCTTGGGAGTTTATGGTAGTATTATTGCAATGTTTTAGTTACCAAAAATCTGATTTATGGAGTGTTAAGTGTGTAGCTTGTGTAAAGCATCTGCTTGTGGAGAATGGAAACTAAGCAGAATATTAAGTAATGGTTTTCCCACAGATACAGAGGTCTAGCATATGCCTAACAGTTAATGTGTGTGTACATATTTGAGTTACATACATATATTGTAGGCATGGATAAATATAAACTTAAAGATCCACATGGGAAGAATATTATTAAATACATCTTGTAAATGTGTGTATGTTGCCATCTATCTAGAGCTGTATTTTTCAAAGGCAATGCTATAACATAGTCCATAAAGTAGCAAAAAGGTATGGAAAGTTAACTGGTGTACATTCCAAGTTTTGTTTCAAGTGTAGCTCTCCAGATAAGTTGTTCCATAACAAGGAACCCTCTCTGCTTTTTTTGCACCAGATTTGCTTCCAAGTGTTGGTGGGGGAGTGTCTTTCTTACTTATGTTCTGATCTTGTAGATGTCCCTGTGTATGTGAGCAACTATTAATTGGAATGACTTATTTCAAGAAGATATATTTGTCTTTGCCTTTTTTATTTCCAATGCTTAGGCTTCCGAAGTGGACATCCGTATTTTCCATTTTATTCTGTTGCGCTCCATGAGTACCCTGGATTTCTTGTTCCACAGCAACCAGTTCATGCAAGAGTTAACAGAAGGCCTTATTTTAATGCTCCCCAACCTTCCCCTATGTTTTATCATGCAACAAGATTTAGACACTATAGTACCCCTGGGAAAAAGATGGAAACAAAAGAAACGCAGACTGATCCTAGACAGCCTGAAAACAAGCAAAAGAAGCATCAGGATATCCGTATGGAAACGAAAGGTTGTGATGCAGGAAATGCTGCCTGTGTTTCTTCTGGTATAGGTACAGAGACTGAAAGTACTTCGGAGAAACAAGATTCATCTGGATCTTCCATTGTGGTAGACAGAGAGTTTCATAACAAGAGCCCTTCCAGCTCTACACAGTATAGAAGTCTTCCTACTGGAAGCTATGCCTTTGAGAAGGAAGAAGTGAGGATAGAATATGGAAATGGCTCTCCAGCTATTCAACTGTGGAAGTCCTTTAAAGAAACTATCCCTTTGTATGATGTGTCAAGTGGTAAAGCAGTCCCAGAGAATATAGTGCAGCGTGACTTATTTTCTGTTAGCTCATGTGAAGGAATGATGTATAGCACCCCTGAAGGGGAGAAAATAGTAACAGGAGCTTCCTTAGATGAGAGAAAATCTGTTCTCCCCTCTAAACAGGGTGTTGAAACTATGCAAGAAAAAGATGTCCAAAAAAATGAAGTGAAGCTGGATGCAGAAAAGCAAGTGAGTGCAAGTCAAGGGGCAAAATCCCCCCCAGGTGAACCCATGGCAGTGCAAGTCACAGAGTTGTCAAGGTCTGTTAGCATAGATCAACCAGTGGTAAGACAGGATGTGGTAGTAGCTAAGAAACTGAGCTCTAAAAGACCTACAGGCTCAAAAACCTCTCAAGAAGAGCCCAGCTTTATTCAACAAGCAGGACTGCTTCCATCTAGCATGGAGGTTATGAGTGACTTGAGTTTCCAGCAGAAAAAGCTGAACCGAAGCCACAATGTGACCAGTGAAAGTCAAACTGATAGGAGTATTTGGTGTGACGAATCCATTGAGAAGTACATTCCTTCTAGCAGCTGGCTGGCTTGTGTGGACGCTATGGACACCAACTACACCTATGACATTTGTCTGCCACAAAGGAAGCGTCAAAGTGTACTCAGTCTTTCTTCTGATGACGTGTCCTCTAGAGAGGAAGGCTCATCAATTGACAATGCCCCGGTGTCTTATTTTGTCCCCGACTATGTGCTTCACAAAAGCATGTATGCTTTCCAGAAGGGTACAGAGGGCTTGGAGAAAGAGAAAATTAAAAGTGCCGGGTCCCTTAATGAAGATGAAGTGGTAGGAAGGGAGCAGATGAATAGCTTGCATGACCAAGATGTCAAAAACTCTTCAACCATGAAGACTAAAGAGGCTTCTAGTAAAGGTAGAAAGCTGGGAAACCTTCCTAGATCTTCTAGTCGGATGAAACTTGATTCTCTCAGGACAAAAGCAGCTAAGAGTTTGTCAGAAGTTGAGGACTCTGAAGAATACTCTGTGAGGGGAGAAGATGATGAAGAGGGAGAGGAAGAGGAGGATGAGTATGATGACTATGACATGGATGAAGTGGAATATTTTAATCAGGGAGCTACTCCATATGAAATCTTGATGCCTAGTACAGGAAGTTTCTACCAAGTTGGCCAGAGGGTGCTTTGGAAACCACCTAGACATGCTATACCAGCTCACTTAATCAGCTGGCCTGCTCAAGAGATGATAAAAACTAGGAATGGGCTTGGTGACAACACTGGTGTAGTTTACAAGCCAAAGGAGAGAGAACAAGATGGTGCATGCAGTGACTATGGGTATTATGGAAGAAAGATGCCTACAGCAAGAAAAGGAGGACTTGAACACCAGCGAGCACTACGGAAATTCTTGGGAGGTAAGAAAATGGCTGAGGACAAAGTGCTGCTGAATAGAACATGCAAGCCACCTAACTGCAGTTGCAAACTGTAGTTGGAGCCAGGGGGAAAGATTGGAGCAGAGCAGTAAATATTGCAGAATTAGGTTGGATTTTCTTGAGGCAGAAGAGGTTTGCTACTATCTTTTGCCAATTGCAGGAAGATTCTGCATCTTCACAACCAGCAGAGGAATTCGCAGAAACTCTCCTTTGACTTAGTGTTGATCTACTTCACTTTCTGCCATTAGTGGCAATTTATTGATTTGAAAAGCTTATGGTTATTTGAACAGCACATTTACCATTGTTTAATAGTATCTTGGAAACCTGGCATTTAAATTTATACAAACAGCCTGAGTTCTCATCACATCCACAAATTAAGTGGATGAAACAGGATTAAATTCATTATCATCTGGTGGCCACACCCTGTGTAACTTCTCTGCAGAGAAGGAGTCAAACCATTGTTAGTTCACTGTAGCTGCTGCTCTCTTGCTGTTAGCAACAAAAGCTTTGCCTTATTTTAATCAAATCAGTGTGAAAGTGTAAGTTTGACCTGGAAACAAGCATGTTATTAGTCAAAGAAACTAGATTCATCTGAACTGAAAATGAGTGAAGTTATAACCAGTTATGAGCCCTGACTGATGTGGGAAATTCAGTGAGTGGCTGTTCTTTAGTCCAGCCTTGTATTGTGACAGGCATCCAAAACAGGGTGATCTACTTTTAATGACAGTCTTGGTGTTCTTGAACTTTATCTTCTTTGTACAAAATCTGTAACTTAAAACAGTTTGTAACATGTCAAGTGTGGTCCCTAGAAAGCCATGAGGTTTTTCAAATAGCCACTTACTATTAGATTCAGTAGCTAGCTTTGCCTTCTGACCTGTGGCTTGAACAGTATAATAACATTAGCAAAACTAAATACTAACTTAATTCTTTCCTTAATTAGGAAGGCTGTTCAGGGAGAACATGGGGATACCACCTGAAGAGTATTGGATTAGAAGTGGTGCTAAACCCAAATTTACCAGCCAAATACCTGGTAGTCTCTTACCCCCAGCCAGGAGCAAAGAACAAGGTACAACTTATTTGCTCAGTATGTTTCTGTTCTTAAGGAACATTCAAAAGGATCTGATACAAAACAGAAAGCTTATGGTATTTGAACAAGGCTTGAGGATAAAACTAATGCTTGTCACTCTGATTTTGATGAAATACCTGTCAGTGCATTTTGGGGTATATTTATATCCTTCTCAAACTGAAACATGTGAGTAAGGGGGCATTCTAGCTACTTACCTTGTTTTAAAGGTACCAGGGGAAATCAAAGCATCAAATGCTTTGTGGCCAAGCAAAGCCTTTATTTGTGCAGACCTCCTACTTCCATAAACTGTAGTATTGATTTTTCATCTGGATAATGCTTAAATGCATGTGCAATGATAGTTCCTGATCTTGATGAGTAGAACATAGGAGTCATGTGTGATAGCTACATAGGCCAGTGCTTAGAAACTAGCATGGACCACAGTTACCTTGCTACTGCTAAAGGGTGTCTGAGTGCAAATCATCTTGATGTGGCTAAGGGAAAGGTGAGCAAATCATAGTCAGGGTTGGAAACGACCTTAAGATCATCAAGTTCCAACCCCACTGCCATGGGCAGGGACACCTCCCACTAAACCATGTCACCCAAGGCTCTGTCCAGCCTGGCCTTGAACACCACCAGGGATGGAGCATTCACAACTTCCCTGGGCATCCCATTCCAGTGCTTCACCACCCTTACAGTAAAGAACTTCTTCCTTATATCCAATCTAAACTTCCCCTGTTTAAGTTTTAACCCATTACTCCTTGTCCTATCACTACAGTTAATGGGTTACTTCAACAAAACTAAGGTTAGCTAGTTTCTATGTCTTTTTCCTCTGAAGAAGAATGTTTTGCCTTTACAGTTAAGGTTTACTTGGAGTGCAACTCTGTTTCTAAATGCTCTTCAAGGATGTTTCTTATGGTAAATGGTTTGGAAGAAGTGTAGAATTTGCTGTAATCTGGGTATTACTACTATCCTGGCTTGTGTGCTTTCAAAGTATCGCAGGATCAGTCTACCAGGTAACAGTGTGATGTCATTTTCAGGACAGACTGACTTGCTTCTATTCAGTGATAACATCTATCAGGTTCCCCATATCAACAGCCCAGTGAATTATTCTCCAGAGTGTGTTCCTTGATTCTCTCTCCATGTTGCTTTCGTGCTTGAGCATGTTGGGATTTGAGATTTGCCTCCTGAGTTGGATGCTTTGTCCTATCTGTTATCAGATTTGAAATTGTTGTGGGTTGGTTATGCTAGCCTGCTCTGTAAAAGTTGAAAACCTCTTCCTTTATCAATACTGTTCTTGGCTCCTTGCTACAGTTCATAAAAATCATAAAATAGTTCTAAAATTTTGTTTAACTTTCAGCATGTCTCTTCTGTCTCTTCCAAGTTATAGATGGTATGGCATGCTAAGGGTGTTTGTTACTCCCTGCTTTTTCCTCTTCCTTTTCCAGCTTATAGTTTGGAGAAGCTAGCACCTTCAATGCTAGGAGGAAGGAATAGGTTTCTTAAGGCTGTCCATGCCGATGGATGCCTCAGAAGTGCTAGTAAAATCACATCCTTTTTAAAATCTTGCTTATCTTAAGACTGGTTTCTTCATATTAATCTTAAATGTAAGTGCCCTCCAAGTAAAGGGGTTTGGCTAAACAAAGTATGTTGCTTTAGCAGTAATATCATATGCTAAATTTGACTTCTTGAACTGTGTACCTGTGGTGCATAACTTAACAGGTCTGAAGAACTGAGCATTTTTGAGACGGTGGCAAGTCTGGTCACTTGGACAGCCATCAAGTAGTCTTGAACACTTAAAGTGAACTAGAATAGAATTATCCAACTTTCACTGTTTTTGTTTTTTTTTTTGCCACACTAACATCTGTCCAAGTTACACCCCAAAATGCAATGCATCCAGAGTTATGGTTAGTGATTTAATATTGTAGATGCAGAGGACTGGTGCTTGACATAAGCAGGGTCAGTTTTGTCTGCCACTAAAATGGGCACATAGTGCTCCTCTTTCTCCCATCCCACTAGAGACCAGTCGGGGGAAGTCAAGCTTCTATTTGCTTTTAAACTATGCTTTGGAGAAATAACATCGGTTGTATCTTGCTATGTAGGGTACCCACCTTTGGCTAAACTAAAGAAGAAAAGAATAGGCAAGCCACCTTCAAAACGCAGAGACACAAGATCTGAGGTGGAAGAAGCATGGGAGATGCCTAAAAGCAGTGTCCACAAAGGTTGGTATACAGTGACAAGCTACAACAGTGGCTGCTGTGAGATTTTTCTTCATTACTGTCTAATAATTAATGGTTTTGTTTGAACTGTAAGAATATCAGATTGTGAAATAATAGTAAATACATTGCTATTGTATGTGGGCAAGATGGAGGGGAGGGAAAGCAAGCTAAACTTTGAACATTGAATCACTTTGCTATGAAGACTGTTGTAGCTTTGACCAGGTTAGATTCCTTCCCCTTATTTAAGGGAAAGGAAGGAAAAAACCCACATACAAAACTCCAGTATTTTAGTCTAGTTGCTTTCTAGACTATTAAGTGTTGGGTCCTGTGTTGCTTTGCAGTAATGCTTTTCTTTAAGCTACTGGTCTGTCTCGGCAAAAATACTGTTACTTGAAACAACACAAATACATATGTATGGTTCTTAAGAACTTGAACTTTATGGAGTAGGAACTTTTAGCTACTTTGGAGGAAGCTGAGAAAGGTGATGGAGGGAAATGCCACATTGAGTAAGTTCAGTAACAAATAGACTCTCCCACAAGTGCACAAAAGTATAAGAAGGCTATACATTGAAAAGGGTTGGTATGTACAAGAAGCTAATTTAGGTGGATCAGAGTTCCTTCTGGATATGAGCAAGTTGGCATGGTAAAGCTAACCTGAATAGTCAGTCAGGAAACATAGGGGTTAAAGACAGTCTCTCTTATATTAAACAGATGACACTTTCATGTGTTTGCAAGGTTGGAAACCAAGTTGGACTGAAGCATCTTGCTACTCAAAATTGGCATCAGTTGGATTATTTGAACAGTGTTAAACCTTTAATTGCTGTTCCTCTTCAATAAAAGCATCTGGAAAATGTGCATCATTCCAAAATACTTTAGATTTGCCCCAGAACAGTTGGTGCTTCTTGGGTGCATTCAACAATGTAGTTGCAAGAGCACATTGAAAATACACAATGAATTTCATGAAGAACTCTTATCAATCTGTTATCTTGGGATATTCCGAAGTCAAGCACCATTCCTGCAGAATTTATCCTTGCTGGGAAGCTGAGCACATAGTTGTATCAGTGTGATCTCCAGTAGGACAAGGCAAACGCTGCTGTCTAGTCTGTCTTTAGAAGCAAATTGGCATGTGCTGGGAGGGAGAGTGCATCCCTTAATCTCTTCCTTTTTTTTTTTTCTGCAGGGCATGGATCAAGAAAGTCCCTCTCTAAGAGACGATAAATGCCAATATTGAGGCAGGACGGGAAACAAAGTTATGTTTTGCATAAATCCCAAACTCTATTCTTGTATATTTTGTAAGTTGCTGTGTACTCTTAGAGGATAAGTAGCAGCATTGTAAAGACTGAGGACATTTAAAATGGAGTTAAATACTTAACACTAAAAGCACCTTTTTACGCCTAGCACACCCACTATTTAATAAATTTAATAGAATTGCACTTTGAGGCTCCTTGTATTCCATCTATTACCTGGAAGCAAAACAGCTTGTTACAGGGGGGTGTGTGCATCAGTAGTATTAGCATTATTAGTCTTTACTGCTGTCCTGCTGTTGAGCTCTGCAGGGTTGTGGAGCCTGTCAATGTCATCTTGTACTCGGCTTGTCTGTATGGTGTGGCTTTAAATAGCAAATTCTCTTCCATCAGCTGGGTTTTTGGTTGGATTTGTTTTTGTTGTAAAAGTATAGAGCTAAAACTGGATCAGGTTAAGTACTGACTTGAGGTTTCAGGCAGCCTCTCAGATCTTAACTCTCTTCAAGTGCATGACTGAAGAATAAAACTGAAACACTGTGGTGATGGGATGCTTCCCCCTCCTCCCCTTGTTTTTCTTTGGAGACTTTTGAGTCCCCCATGGAGGCTCTGACCTGGAGAGGTGAACTAGGAGTTTTTACAACAGCACTGTACCCTGTCCCTTGACTTCTTACTGATATCTGTTACTGTTGATACTGTCCTTGGCAGCCTGCTACAGGAAAATCATCTATAGAATGAAGATGATAAAACTAGTGATCTTCTGAATAATGGAAATAGACTGATCTAGATGAGGTGGATAGCTCAGAAGTGGCTGTTTTTATGTGGAAGTATTGAGCTTTCCCTGCCCAACTGATCCTTGATCTACTATTTTTAATAGCACTTGCTTACTTGTTTTAACAAGCTTTTAGAATTATATCCTTCACCCCAAGCTGTTAGTGAAAGGATCTACTTTAACACTATGATCCAAGTCTTTATTTCCTCTGTACCCTAAGCACTTCAAGAAAATAAGGAGTATAGATTTTGATTTGGCTTTTGTGATGCATAAAGCCTGTGTTACATCAGAATCTCAAAGAATAAAATGAGGGAGGGAATTACTTCCAGCATGGAGCTTTTTAATAGTTTGGAAAATATAGGACTGCTGCTCTTGAACATCTAATACAGGAATGTCCTGCTTTTAGAGGAGGAAAGACGTTATTCTGACGGGGAGGATCAGTGGTAGAATCTCTTGAAGATTGTTCTTAGGTAAGACTGACTTCTTTTCCCCTGAACTTGAGCATAGCCTTGGCATTGAATACTAAGCCAGTTCTGCTGACAGACTTATCAGGTAAGCAGCAAGACACAGTTAAAGGAATATTCATGACTATCACAGTTAGATGGCACTCTGTTAATAGCTAATACTTCACAGGTACTCCCAAGATCATCCTAATGATCCTTTCATAGGTCTTGCAGTAGTCAATGTATTTCCTACCCACACAAAAGAAACAATTTAGGCTCTGGTGATGCCAGCTCCCACGAAGATGTGAGGGAGTAGCAGTAGGAGTGTTTAGACAGCTCTTTGTCTGAAAACAAATGCTATTTTAAAATAATTCCTCAGTCTTGTAGCATACCCATCCTATGTATCCATACCAATGCTTTAAGTAGTAGGCATAAATGTGCAAGTGCTCCAAAAATACTTCTTGGATCGTTTTATATGTGGTGTATTCTACTCTGACAGTACTAGTTGTATGACCTCAAAACTAAATCTTCTACTTGGCTTTTTTTTCCACTCAGCAGCATGATTTGTGGACTGCATCTTAAGTCAACTGGTTTACAGCTATATTTAATATTCCGGTGGGTAAAATAGCCATGCTTTTAGGCAAGTTGTGAAGTACAGACTGTGTTTTATGAGACTGTGAGTTGGAAGTCCAGGCTGCTTTTATTCGGGCAGGTAATCAGCCACAGGGATTTCTGAGATTTAACTTTACAGGTGCACATACGTGGCACACTTTTGTTTTCAGTGAGGCTGGACTTTTCTGTGCTGGCAGCATTGACCTTGCAACTGGGGCAAGTACAGCTCTGCCCTTGAAGCTTTCGCATGCTTCCTGCAGCACCTCTGAAGAGCAGCTGAAGAATCTATTTGCTGTTTGGCACACCAGTAACAAGCGGTAGAGGCTGGGGGATTGGTTTGAGCAGACTGACTGTCTGCGGCTCAGAATTTGACTCCTTATTTGTAGCTGACTAAAACCTCTGTCACAAAGCGGGTGTGCTGCAGTCACTGAAGTGGAGCCAGTGGCTTATGCTGGCTTGCCACGTTTTAACTCTATGTTCCAAGTGTCAATTTGGTAGCACCCGGATGGCATAAAGCTTTCCCTTTTACAATGTCCTGTCTTCTGCCTTATGTTGGAAAAAAATTAATTGCAGGTCTCCCCATGAAAATCAAACTCTGGAAGACCAGAGTCAATGGCATCTCTCCTTCCCCCCCACATGCTAAGAGAAAACACATACATGGCTTAAAAAAAAAAAAAAATCTTCACATTCCCCTGACTCGCTGCCATCTCAGACAAGACTTATAACCCCCAAGTTATTTCATGGCCATAGAAATAAGATGTCAGTATTTCTGCTGAACTCCGACAAGGATCATCATTTCAGCTGTTAAATTTCTTTCTGGTGAAAGAGCCAGGAGCTCTGAATTTACTGCTGATGTTGCTGATACAGGGAACTATCAGGAGCCACCAGCATATCTCATCACAGGGAGATATGCTGTATAATACTGGAAGATAAAACACAACTCTGCATTCAAGCTATGGGAATAAGAATCCTTGTGTAGGTAGCTTTTGACTACCTTGCTTTTCTCCAGAACATATTGTGAATGACCAGCAAGGAATGGGGAGTCATTTTTACTAAATGACTCTTAAAACATGTAGGAGGGAGAAAACGCATTTTAATGTATATTTTCCCCTGTCATCTTTTCCAAAAGTCTCGGGAGAAAAAAGTCATCTTCCATGAGATTTAATGTGTGGTTCCTAATGTCAGTGTTAACGTTCACCTTACTAACATCAGGGCTTTATCATGCCTTTCTTTTTCTTTCAATGTAAACATAAGCACAGAAACTGAATTCCATGTAAGCCCTTCCTACTCCTGTCAAGGCAAATCTGTTTCTCCTTCTGCAGACTGCCACTATGTATCTCATCTTCATCCTGAAATCATAGCTTTGTACCACTGCATCTTGATGTTTCAAAAGAGCCGCTTACTCTAATGCAGTTCAGCTTACTCTAGCTATCTAACTGAGCCTACAAGATTAGTTAGAATAAAAGCATAGTAAGTCCACAAGGTCAACTGAGTAGACAGAACTTTTCCTTCTTCCTGCTTATGTGTTCTTTACTGCTGTTCTGTGGTTACCATGTCTATCTTGAAAACCATTTTGAAAGCCTCACACGTTTATATTCTTGTGGAATGATTCATAAAATAATTGTAGTAAACAAAAAATAAGGTGGAATTTATTTCCCCGAGTAAAAAAACCTCAGATGTACCAAAACAACCAATACTAAAGTATATACAGAAATGAATCCTTTTCATCTTGAACATGAAACCCCCTTTTTAAATAGCTAAACCTACTCCCTCTTTACACTCAGCTCCCAATCCTAGAGGCTGGAGAAATGCTTGAGGTGTTGTAGTAGAACTATGTGTATTAATGGTGATGATGTTGAAATTTTATTACACACAATAAAACACTTAAGTTTTATTAACACAGCAATTTTAAGTAGATCCCCTTGATTAAGTTTCCTTTCCTTCAGCAGTGCTCTTTATTTCCCAGCTGCCAGTACTAGGACAAATACACTGAACTTCATATAGGCTGTATGCAGTACAATACAGTACAAGCTGCTGCTTACGAGCACTGTAACTGAACTCCCAGTGCTCTGTATGTAATACAATAACTACAGAGAAAAGACACTTCAATGGACAGCCGGCTCCTGCTGCAGGTTTGTTGGCAATACCTTGGAAGTTGCTGTTTCCTGCCACAATCACATGTGGCAATTCAGAGCCAAATCTGACCAAGGCAGATGACCCTTAGCACAAGTTTTACAATAAAGATATGTTTGATGGAGAGTTTTTTAATGCAGTTCTCTTCTGGCTGCAAAGGGGCAGGAATGGGCAACCAGCGTAGGATGTCATACGTATCACCTAAATACATTCCCAGTTTAATAAAGCCTTTTCTGGTGGTTTCTTCCTCATCCTTTGGATTTTTCCTTTCACTCCATCAGAAGAGGTCAAGGAGCATGCAGCAGGTGACTGCTGCTAATCGGATTCGGACTTCTCATTAGATTTAGATGACTTACGCTTTCTCTTTTTCTTCTTCTTCTTTTCTTTCTTTTTCTTTTCCTTCTTTCTCTTTTTTTTCTTATGTTTATCTCTGCCTTCGGAGGAAGTGGAGCTGCTGCTGTCTTCATCATCCTTATCGCTGTTATCTTCTGAGGTAGAGTCCTCCAAGAGCTGCTTCAGCTCCTGTATCCTGAGTTTAAAAACTGGAATGAGAATCCTTTCTAGCTCTTTTTTACCTGTAAATCTTTATTCTAGCTTTCATCTGTTTCCTTCCTAGCCTGAGAAATGAGAGCTACATGCAAAGGGCAGGGGAACACTTCTGCTTCTTCCAAATTACACTCCTGTTACAGTATTTGCAGACTGATAAAAGCAACCCCTTTAGACACATGCAGATGCTCTGTTCTCTGGGACTTCCCATCCCACAGGATGTCAAAGGCAGAGCACGATATTGGCCAATATTTATGTGTGCAAAATAATAAGGCTACAGCTATCACCAGACCATCCTAAGAAGTTCTGCAATGCAAATGCATGTTGGAATGCTGATATTATGATGTTCATTGTCCTGATGACACATAGATGATGGTACTGAAGCCTTTTTTAGGCCTACAGGTAAACTAAATGCAAGTACCTGATTATTATGGCATAAATGAATGACTACTCTATAAACTCTGTTTTGGGGAAAAGTGTGGAAGATGACAGAATTAAAAAGGCAGGAAGTATTATTGTGTGATTCTTAAGAAAGCTGAAATGCATTCGTGTCTACCAACATAAAGAAACTGCCATTAAACAAAATGTAAGGGTAAGCTTGTATCAAGATTTCCCCTATATTAGTACTGTGATCAAAATGAAAACCAAATTGAAAATACAGTTTACTACGGAGCCACACTTACCTCTTTTCTCTTTCTTGCCGTTTATTTTCCTTTATTATATTATACATTGGATCTTCATGTGCCTTTAAAGTGGAAAACAGAAAATCCAGTGTTGGTAAAGCAAAGTATTTCTTACTGACTGTTATATTTCCTAAAAACAAATAAACCAAAGCAACCCAGATCCAGAAGCTTTTATCAAAAGATGAAATACAGTTAGCAAGCTCTTAATTCCCAAGTATACTCTCAGGCTTACCACACTTAAACTGAACTGGTTTTGTTTTTATTACTTCAATGAAGGGGACCCTTCTTAGATATAATGCCTCTCTGCCTCTTCAAGCAGTTAGCTAAGAGAACACCTTTCATGTACTACAGGGATAGCCAGACAGAGAAATTCAAAATACTGAGCTGTATGTACCCTTATAGCATATTCTGAATATAAACACACAAGAATGATTACAGGAGCAAGGACTATAAGACAAACAAATAATGAAGTTGGAGTCGTCCTTGCTTGCTCTGCACTACCATTATTGGTTCTTAACTCAGTTCTTTTGCAGTGGAACAGCATTGCAGCAAAGCTTGTGGTGAAGGAAGGTAGCAAATAAACACTGCAGATATTTAAGGTGAGTTCATGCCATGCAAGAATTCAGCAAAAAGATGGGGTGATAATTTCTGTTGGAAGATTAAGCAAACAAGTTCAACAGAGATGAGGGATCTGATGTTGACCAGAGGTGGGAATTAAAACATCAGTAACAAATGAAAGATGTTAGGAATGCACCATGAAGGGCCTTGGACATACAGCAAGAGTTTGAAGCAACAGAGAAAAAAGAATGAGGAACAGTGAAGAATAGAGGCAATCTTGTTATGGGAGAGAGCTAAAACTACTCTTTTCAGTAGCATACAATCAGTATGAGCTCAGAATCAGGAGAGAATGAGTCCAGACTACGTTTTTAAGGATAGAAATGAGGGCATAAGACAAGGTCACGAGAGTTTGAAATACAAGTTAAGAGTGCAGAGCCACAGGAAAAGTTAAAGAGGTCAAGCAGAAAGAATCTGCAGAACTGAGATGCAGCCTCATGTAGCAAGAGATCAAACCTGTAGACAACTGGATTACAGACCTAGACAACAGGCTTCATGATGTGGTTGTTCACAGCGACAGCAGAAGGCTTGAAGCAGCTGCAATGTGGGCAGCTCAAGCTTGACTAGACATGTTTTGTTATGTTGGCATTTTAATCACAAACACTGAGTATAATGGTTGAAACAGCTTCTTGAAGGTTTTCAATGTAAATGTAAAAATTACTAATTTTCCTTTTGAAGAGTAGATTTTCTGCAAAGCAGTCAAACATCCAACCACATCTGTAGCTTTTTCTTTATTAGGAGATTTTCGGCATCTGTATTATACTAGAGACAGGGGAAAAGTCCTTAATAAAGCATCATCTAACAGGCTTCTCTTCACTTGCAAGATTATGCATTGTCAGTGTTAAAAAGTACAAGCAGTAATACTACAGCATTTGTACTCACTACTCTAAATTGTTCCAATTTCTGGTTGCCTTTAATGAAGAACGGGCATTCTTTATCTCCTGTTCTGTGTCCGTAACGCTTACACCTCCAACCTTTAAAAATCAAAGAGCAGCAGTGAATTGCATCTCTGAGCCAGATCAGAAAAAAAAACATCAAAACCGTATTTATGCAAATTATTTCCCATGTATTGGAACAAACAGTATGATGTCCATAAAAGCATGGCTTTTATGAAAGGCTAGGCAAGGCTACTGCATCCTTCAAGATACTTTTATATCAGCACGAGGTCATAGATTCATAGAATGATTTCAGTTGGAAGGGAAATTAAAGCTCACCCAGTTCCAACACCCTGCCATGGGCAGGGACACCTTCCACTAGAGCAGGTTGCTCCAAGCCCTGCCCAGCCTGGGCTTTAACACTGCCAGGGACGGGGCAGCCACAGCTTCTCTGGGCACCCTGTGCCAGCGCCTCGCCACCCTCACAGGGAAGAACTTCTGCCTAAGAGCTTATCTCAATTTCCACTTTTGTCCTGTCACTACTTGCCCTTGTAAAATACCCTCTCCACACTTCTTGTCAGCCCCTTTAGGGACTGGAGCTGCTCTGAGGTCTCCTCTTAAGGAGCCTTCTCTTCTCCAGGCTGAACCAGCTCAGCTCTCTCAGCCTGGCTCCAGAGCTGACCTGCTCCAACAGCAGCATCTCCATGGCCTCCTCTGGACTTCCTCCAACAGCTCTACGTCCCTCTTGTGTTCCTGCCCCAGAGCTGGATCAGGACTGCATGGGGGTCTCACCAGAGCACAACAGAAGGGGAGAATCCTCTCCCTCGACCTGCTGGCCAATCTACCTGGACCTCGTCATCTGTCCAGCAGATCTGCCCTCCCCCAGTGTAAGTGGATGGCTCATGAAGGTCCAGTGACATCTGGAATATTTTCAGCCTTACACTGCATGACTTTGACTTCTTTTCCCAAAGGCATCCAAAGCCCTTTTGTTGGGGCATGTGCCAGGAATTCTCGGGCACCTTCATTGCCTGGCACATCAGGTATGCAGTCCTCTGGTTTTGTTTCATTCTCCTATGAAAAAAAAAATAACAAAATAACTTTTTTAACTTGGTAAAAATTAATACCTCAAATGTTCAGGCTTTCACTTACTGTGGAAGCTATTTTCCCTGTAACATTTGTTTTTTCTTGTAACAGGTAAGGGTTTTTAAATGCTTTTAACAGCATTAAGTAATTTGCTTTTGTCCCTCACCCTTGAATTTTCCAGTCTGAACTTTATTGCCATATTAATTCCATTCCTTCCTGTTTATTTTAGTAATTTATTTAAATAAGTAATGTAAACGAAAACTTAACAGACAAACAGAGGCTTCTTTTCCCTCTTTCTTCTAAGAAGACATAATAATTAAAAGCAGCCTTTACATCACAGATTATTTCTTTAGGTTAAAAGCACTAAATGATGGCTTAGGTATACAAATTTGGCAAAAGAAGTTATAACTGTGAAAGGAAAAGTATTTTTACACAAATATTCGAGCATTAATAACCGCGAAGCATCCTGAAAAGATGTCACCCAAACTGAAAGTCTGCTTTACCATAAATGACTCCCCTTTAGCCTCTCTATTAAATACTGCACGAAGCGTGTGCGCTAAGAGGTGATGAAAGAACTGGTCTCATCCTATCTGGGCATTTCACTCTGGATTCACTAAGTCACGGTTCAGGTTGTAACTGAGGAGAGTTTTGAGTTTTACCCTGGAAGCACCTAGTATACAGGTAACAGTCACTTAAACACTTAAAGGACAGGTTTTATGAAAATCCCTTGTCATGCTACACATTTACTGCAATGTATTTACCAACCTTAATGAGCCCAGGGGGAGGTTTCTCATAGCTGAAAAGCAATAGGAACATTGTTACTCTGCAGCTTAGCACAAACACGTTGAGAACATACAGTACTTTGGTGGTACAGAGCTAAAACTTTCCTTTCACCTCACATTTTCCCTTGCATTTCATTCTCTCAACAGGTACCAAGATGCAAGCAGACTGAGACACAGTGTTTTTCATATCGCCACACACGCTTCTCGCAAACATCCTTCAGGTTCATTCTCATGTGGGAGACCTGCTTTCATTGCACTGTTTTACAGTGATGTGTGGTACATCCAGTTCACCCTCAGCTTTCATAAACGCACAATTATCTCCTCTTTTTCTGTAGCACCCCCACCCTCCACCCCCTCGGATCTCACTGATCCACTCCAGCACTGCTGAATCACAGACACAGCCATCTGAAAACATCAGTGTTCCTTACATCCAACCCTGCCAGCCAAACCTAACACATACTGATTTAATCTCTCTGTGTATTAAACCTAAAGACAGAACCATACTGACCCAAATATCATCTTTCCTGCAGCACTTTAGAGTTAACAGCAGATACAAAATGTATTTAAATCCAAACAGCAAGCAGGCACTACTCAGAGCACAGCATCTGAGAAAGCACCTGTGTTGGGAGTCAAACGCCGAGGCACTATGAAATGGTCTAACTTTTTAGTGCTGCTTAGTGCATTTCAGTACAGATTTTTACTTCCATTTGGAAAGGAAAAAAAAAAAATCATATTCTTGTGAACCTCCTGATCTTATTCCATTAAACCCCTTTCAAAGAAATACCATAAACCTTTCACAGAACTGCGGATTACTGATGGAGTCATTCGGCAGATCTCAAACCTTTGTATCTTAATTTCTTTTTTAACCCACTCTAGTGGGAAGCTGCTGCACAACCTCTGCTTCTATGCTGCAACTCCAAGACTCCCAGGAACGTGGAAGAAACTCATTTTCCCTCCACAAGAAGTGGTTATAGAGTCACCGAGCAGCCCTGCCAGTGGCCCTGCTCCCAGAGGCACGGTCTGCTCATGGATAAAAACGAGCCACGGTTTTACACAGTTACGGGGCTGAAGCAGCCGCTGAGGGAAAGGAACGGGCCCTGCCTCCCGCGGCGCCAGGCGGCAAGCGAAACCCTAACACACCCGCCCCCCCCAAGCCGTGCACTGGGAACGATCCGCAAAGGGGCGGGGAGCCTCCCTCCGCCGCTCCTTACAAGGACTCGAGGTGCTGGATCTTCTGGAGCTCCTGCGCCTCCAGCCTCTTCCGTTTCCTCTCCTGCCGCTCCTGGCTCTTCCCGCTGCGCGCCGGGGGCTGCGACCGGCTCTCGAGCCGCGCCCGACTGCCCTTCGCCGCTTCCTGCTGCTGCGCCCCCCCTCGCTGCTCCTCCTCCGGGCCCTGTGGCGCCGTGTGGGACATCGCAGCTGTGGCCAGAGCCCCGGCAGCCGCCGAGGCCGCGGCGACGCGCCCGCCCCTCCCCGCTGCGCATTTAGGTTTCACTTCCCCTCCCGGGCGGGGCGCGACCGCCCAAGCGCCGACTGCCTCCGGTGCCACGGCCGCCTTCGGATCTGCAGGCGTGCACGGCTCTGGTGGGGAAGGTCGCCATGTTTAGCCCATCGTGAGGCGGCGGCAGCAGCGTGGCTCCCCGCCGGCACCTTTCCCGGCCAGTAGAACTAACATATGGAGTGTTGCGCTTTCGAAACACCGATATTTAAAAATAAATAAGTGATAATAACATAAACCCCACCTCAGTGCCACAACCATTCACACACGGGTTGAGACGGGTATCCCAAAGGCCGGGCAGCAGACACCAGGGCAAGTGGAGAGGCAGAGGCTGAGGCTGAGGGTGCCGTGTCACTCACCGAGGCCTCGGGGCGGTGGGGATGCAGTTGGTGGGTGTCTGGGCATGAGGAGGGCAGCTGGGTATGCAAGGAGGGCGCCCATAGTGGTGGTCACAGGCCAGCAGGGGCCAAAATAGGCGTGGGCGGAAGGAGGAGAAGGTCAGGGACATGCCTGCAGCCCCCAGAACACATGCAGACAGGTTTGTTGTCTTTCCTGTCTCTTAGCGAATGGGTTGCTGCCCGTGGAGGAATGGGCTGGCTGTGGGACAAGGAGCTAGCGCAGGTCCGGCGAGCTCTGGCCAAGGCTATGCTGGAGCTGCCTGACAAGCAAAGGGCAATTCCCTCTTCAGCCCAAAAGCACTCCTGAACAGCCCGATCTATACCGTAGTTTCGCAGTTCCCTGCCTCAGCCATGCTGCTTGGGCTGCAGGATGAGGAATGGAGGCAGGTCGGTGTTGGGAAGGTGAAGTCTGAATTGCGCCTTCAGCCTCACACTGAAGTTCAAGGGCACATGAGATTGCTTGAGAGCTGAGTGAAACATACAAAATGGATCTTAGAAGTGGAGGAATTGGAGGTGATTTTGACTGTGATCTCCTTGCTGCTTCAGAAGTGGCAATGATTCGGAGAAAACTCCAGGAACAAACTTGCCAACAGTTTCAAGTTGACAAGCAGGTATTCTTTATTGCGGCGCCGGGAGACACGGGGGATAGCTCCTTCTAACGTGTGTCCCCGAATTGGTCTACAGGTCATCCTTATGTGGTTAGTGAGCATGTTACATCATTTTCCAAAAGGTTTCCGGCATGCATACAAAATGTGGTGGTCTTTAAGGGTCGTTTACTTTTCCGAACAAGCTTAATTGACATTACAGACATAGCAATCATCCTGGCCTTCTACTTACCAGTTAGTTTAACTGCTCTCATCCTGGGCATCTGCTAGTCCGGGATACTCCCCGTCCCAGGTCCTGTCCTTCTGCTTTTCTCACGCCTTTTGTACTGAGGCCCTGAGGGTCTGAAACTATGTCAACTACCTCCAAGCACCGCAGTTATTTTCCATTACAAAGCCATCAAACTTAACATTACTTAGAACTGATTACATTTTGTATGTACTTTTGTGCCTCCTTGTCTCAGCAAAGGGTGCTGTTCCTTGGTAACTGGTATCACAGCACCCTCTGCTTCTGGAGTAAGACACAGCCATGAGAAAGCCCATCTTTTACAAAGGAAATAGCAATCTTACGGTTTATTAAACCATGTAATATTATTAAACAAGCATTACTTTAATGTTGTTTTAGCTTCTACTTGGTAAAACCTCACTTACTTGGGGTGAAAGTGTTTCTCACTTGCTTTCAGTTAAGTGGCTGCCATTGTAACTTCACATCCCAGGAAACTATTTTTGTCCAGTCTTTCTGGACAGTTATTTCTGTCACAGTCTTTTGTAAAGATATGGTGCTTATTTTAAGGTTTAAACAAAATAGTCTAACTCTTCATTGCATATCATGCCGCTAATATATAATATTGATGATTTTTATTTAATGCTCCAAATTTTGTAGGCTTTCTTCCCTGGAAAAAAAGCAGCAGCCATTATGCATGAAACAACTCTCAGCAGCAAAGTGACATAATCTTGGAGATGCAATTCTCAAAAGAAAACAAACTTCTGGTCTTCATAAATTGATTCCAGCATATCCTTCTGGTGAAGATGTCATGAGATGTCGTGTAAGTTGTGAGAAAACATTTTTCATTCATTTAAACTGAAAGAGGAAAGATTGAGATGAGCTCTTAGGCAGAAGTTTTTCCCTGTGAGGGTGCTGAGGTGCTGGCACAGGGCTCCCAGAGAAGCTGTGGCTGCCCCATCCCTGGCAGTGTTCAAGGCCAGGTTGGACGGGGCTTGGAGCAAACTGCACTAGTGGAAGGTGTCCCTGCCCATGGCAGGGGGTTGGAGCCGGATGAGCTTTAAGTTCCCTTCCAACACATACCAGTCTGTGGTTGATTCCGTGATTCATCCTATGGGTCTGTAGTTAGCTCACGTGTTTTGCTTTGCAGTGGGCCCTTCAGCAGTTTTACTAATAGCCTTTCTTTGGGACTAATCTGAGAAGAAGAGACTGAGCTGCTACCATCTCTTGCCATGGCAGGACACAGCAGTTGACCCAAGGTGCAAAACTCAAGACCTCTTTTCTAAAGGCTGAGAGGCAAAATCAGTTTATTTGCTAATCTGAGTTAAATACCAGTGTGTCTACACAGAGTATGAGGCGAATGCAAGGTGATGTGATTTGAGGAAATCCACTATGGTGCACATTAAGCTGATGATTTTCATGTTTGCTGGAGGCCAAGAGATTTGCTGCCATGACACTGCAGGTGTGTGGGAATACGTCAAATGCCATCAGTCCTTTACATGGTCATGTATCTTCAAGCAATCAGTGAGGCAAGAGATATGTTTTTAGGTGTCACAGTTACATTTAGAATGTCTGAAAGGACTTAGATGAGACACAGTGTCAATTTTTCACTCTATTTAGAGAAATGGCAATAGTTGCTAAAAGTTATGCATCAGCTGGGCTGATGCCTACTAAATAGAGACTTTATTTTGGAAGCAAACTCAAGTGATATAATGGAGATTTTTGTCCCTCTTTTCATTCCAGTGTTATTTTGCTATTTTCAAGTGCCTTTTTACTTCATGTTTTCAAACCAGCAGAGTAGTCAGACTATGAAACGGCTTTCCAGAGTGTTTCTGGACAGTAACAGAAAACCTAATGAATTCTGAGGTGGTTATTTTCTAGTTTATGAACAATATTTTGTGGGAGGGATGTGTGCAATAGCAAAAGAGACAGGAGTTCTCTAGAAACCCTATCAGTCTTCCTTTTGTACACCCTTAATGTCCTAGTTTGGCTGGATTGAGAAGACTTCTGCCAGTTTGGAGCAGGTAAGGGCCTGGTTTAACCTCAGATTCAATGTTTTCA
Source organism: Pezoporus wallicus (assembly GCF_028554395.1). Classification (NCBI taxonomy): domain Eukaryota; kingdom Metazoa; phylum Chordata; class Aves; order Psittaciformes; family Psittacidae; genus Pezoporus; species Pezoporus wallicus. The sequence goes on along the minus strand of NW_026641900.1, from coordinate 925,821 downwards.
GCCTTGAGAAAATAATTGACACAAATTCAGGAACTAAATGCAGTTTCAACAGAAGTGTGGGGTTGCAAGTGGAGGCAGAAGGACAGACCATGATATATTATCCTCTTCTTACCCTTAAGTCAGTGAGAGCTTGGCTGTGTTCTTTGCATCCTGGTGTCTTGTATGTCCAGGCCTTAATTTCTGAGCACATCAGGGCATTTGTGTAATACTCTTTGTGGCGGCAACTTAATGTTGCACACAGACGGTAAAATTAAATAGGTACATAAATCTGCTCAGGCGCAGTGGTTTACATGTGTTCTTTCTTTGGTTTGATACAAATAATTCACAAACGCATTTCCTCGTCTGTCTTTTAGAAGTTATCTTTATCACTCTATTACCCTGCTCAGAAGTACCTAGCTGTGAGGTCTGGCTTTTCCTACACTCCAGTTTTTAATAGAGGGAGATTATAAACTACAGGTAGCCCCAAAGTGTCTCTTTTGACCTTTGCTGAGAAAAGCCCTGGATTCCCATGTCTGTTGCACACTTACCCAAGAACACAATTGGTTTTGAGTCAGTCCTTAGGGAAGATCAAAACAAAATGAATTGGGAAGAAGGAGGGAGTAGAAAAAAAGTAGCTGTTATTTTCAGTTCTAGTTATTCTGGAGCAAAAATTCTCAGTATCTGTTGCTTATCTGTTGCTTAAATTTGTTCTGTTTAAAGGGTTTATATTAGCTGAGGATCTGGTTCCTTGTACTTAGCAGGATATTTATTTGAAGTTATATTGGTTTTTCCCTTTATTTGAATATAGTGCTTCAGGCATTTCAAGAAGTTCATTTTGGGGGAAATGTTGTCTTACCATAACAGCTGGCTGTTACAGTGCTGTAATTCCAGCTTTATCAAAGCATCTAAGCAGAAGCATTAACTGCTGTCACAACACAAAGTATCTAAAAGGCCCGTATGTTTCATAATATCCATTACAACTTTGTTATAAACAACTGAATGTTTCAGCTACAAGCCCTAATGCTGGACCCACTTTAATTTACATCTGTGTCATCCCATGGGCATCAGTATTCCTGTGAGAGCGTGGCCCTGGCAGAACATCAGCCAATCTGTTTCTCTCCATTTTTGGCTGGCTAGAGCTTTGAGCCAGGGTCTGTTTCTGATTATGTGTCAGATATTACGCACAGGAGAGGAATCCAGAACTGATGTTAGGCTCCATGGGAAGCTAAGTACCTCCTAATGGGATCCAGAAGCTGCAGCAGGCTGAGCAGAGCACAGTCTAAATCCAGCATGGCCAGCCTACCACTGCCTGAAGCTAGCTGATAGGAGACATCCATGACTCTAATTTCTGGAACATTTCTGACCTCAGCACAGGCTACCTTGGAACAGCAGTAGCACTTTGAGCCACTTGAGAACCTTGGTTGTGAAGAGAGATGCTGACATGCTTTCTTACAGAGAAATTTAAAGTTTAGTTTAAGTGGAAGTGCTGCAATTTCTTTTGTATGCTAGCTTAACAATTAGGAAATGAGAGACTTGGATTCGGTTCCCTCCTTGGTCTTGGTATTCAGTGATGGTGGCACTAGGAAAAAGTACCCCAACCATCATGTTAATGGCTACATTAGTGGGAGCCACCAACCGTTCATGTTCCACTCTTTGGGAGCAGCAGAGAAAAGCATTTGATATTCATGGGGTCGGAAGGACAAGTGTGTTTGAACTTGGTTGTGAGTACACTAAGAAGGGTGCCCATCCCAACACTGAAAACTGTACTTCTTTCTGTAAGATACAAAATCAATGTTCTAAGCAGGGGCCAGAACCCAGTTCTCCCTCCATTAGCAATATTGCACCACCTGACAGTATCGTGTTCCTATTTCCGCCTTCTCAGATTAATCTCATTTTAAAACTTGAGAGTTCATTATAAACTGGGCTCTGGCTCCTGCTTAGGTCACTGATTTTGTGTGAAAAGTGAAAACTGTTCCTACACACCTGAACCTTCACTGTGGTGTTTACTGCCACACATCATCATGTAAAGGGAATGAGGGAGCAAATGTCTGAAAGAACACAACAGCCACAGCTGCAATTCGTACAGTCCCTGTCAGTGTTCAAGACTGTAAATGTCTACAGGGGCAAGCCTTTTAGCGAAATTGGGAAGAAGAACATCAAGGTTTTGAATCCTAGCCAAGCATAGGAGTGAGCTAAGCGTTGAGTTGCTTGTTTCTGTAAAGACTGGGGTACTACCTAAGGTATTCAGAAATGTCCACCTGCAGGAAAACTCTACAGCTAAGCAAGGAAATGTCTTTAGAAATTAGGGTTGGACAGCAGCTGAGAAAGGTTATTTGAAGTGCAGCTGTAGTCTGAAGCTCCTTTGTAAGGCTGCATCTCATTTTAAGCACTGAAATACTCAGCACAGGTGAGGCTGCACTTCAAATCCTCTGCGCAGTGCTGGGCCCCTCACAGAGACATTGAGGTGCTGGAGGGGGACCAGAGAAGGGCAATGGAGCTGGTGCAGGGTGTGGAACACAAGTGTGATGGGGAAGGGCTGAGGGGCCTGTGGGGTGTTTGTCTGGAGAAGAGAAGGCTCAGGGGGGACCTTACTGCTCTCAGCAACTGCCTGACAGAAGGATGGAGCCAGGAGGGGGCTGCTCTCTGCTCCCAAGAAACTAGTGACGGGACAAGAGGAAATGGCCTCAAGCTGCACCAGGGGAGGTTTAGATGGAGATGAGGAACAATTCCTTCCCCAAAGGGTGCTCAGGCATTGGAACAGGCTGCACAGGGCAGTGCTGGAGTCACCGTCCCTGGAAGTGTTCACACACTGTGTAGATGAGGCTCTCAGTGCCATAGGTTAGTGGTGGCCTTAGCAATGCTGGGCAACAGTTGGACTGGATGATCTTAAAGGTCTTTTCCAACCTGGTTGATTCTGTGATTCTGTGATCCCAATGACTGATAATCCAGTACTTAAGAGAGGAATGATTATCTTCCTTCTTGTAAATTCTGTCCTCCAAGCCTCTGGTTGTTGATTACATGGATGAACTCCCTCCATCCTTCTGTGGAAATACTGCCTTACTGATCACTTAGAGCTTGTAGTGGCAATGTCACCTATTCCTTCCAAAGTGTAATGCTTACTGTCTCTTCAGGCCACCACACAGTGAAAATAAGCTGTCTTTGATCTTTCTTCATAATTTTAACTCCCTTAAGATTTTAGAGAAATGAAATCACTGAGTAACTTACATTTTTCACAAGTTTTTGCCCTTTTCCTTCCAGTCTTTATAAATAAACACAAGTAACTGTATGCAGTCCTGGCCATTTTGCATTGTGCCACTGACACTTTTGGAAGAATGAGGCTGTAGTTGATGGGGGCATATTAGTGTAGTACGCTACTGATAGAGTATTGTATCTCTGGGTATACACTGACATGGTTTCTCTTCTGTTAATAGAAGGCCTCAAATAGAAGGCCTCAAAAAATTACAGAGGCAAAGCTTCATGTAGCCTTCAGGGGGCTTTGCCTGACTAAGGATTGAATACATTTGGGAACTGTGTGAGTAGCAGGAGCCCTCAAATGCATTTGCATTATGGTGCATTATGCAACAACAGTGGGGAAGGGAGAATTTGGCTGACAACTCTTGGAGAGTCTCCCAAGTTCTTACAAAACGTACCATCCTTTGTGGGATTGCTTGTGCCCAAGCTGAATGGGCAGGACTTTGGTTTCATAAGAGACAGCCAGATGCAGTGAAACGGGTAAGTCTCTATTTAATCTGTTTTTGACAGATGAGAGGTTGAGTCAGGATTGCTGCAATTTGAACCCCATATTAAAGGGAAGATAATTATTCCAGATTGGATGTTCCTCATCTATTAAATCTATATATATACTGCTGCTTAACTCCCAATGGTTATAGTCTTACTGTCATCAGGGTTGGCAGGAGTTTTGCTACTGACTTAGCAGGGATCAAGGCTAGATTCTTTGCCTGGTAGCCAGGGTTTGTGTTTTCATAGTTGCAGGAAATTCCTCCTTCTGAGCTTTGGCTATATTGTTGTATCAGTGATCAGTTTGCAAGAACTTTTTCCTTGCAAAAGCAGATTCCTTTCCAGAATTTCTTCTCCAGAATACAGTGACTGATAAAACAGTTCTCATTTAAATAATGCCCAGCGTATCAAATAAAATAGGCAAATCCATCTTTAGGGCCAGTATCTGCCTTTGGTATGTCCCCTCTGAGCTGCCAACTTTCCAGTGGAACACTGGTTGAGTTGCCTAAGAAGGCTCCAGAAATAAAGTGATGAAAAATACAATCTAAAAAGTTGAACACAGAGATTCTTGGTTCTGCTTCCCACCTCTGTTAAACAGGGAGATGACTTCTGTTAAAATAGCTGCTCTGTTAGTTCCATGCAAAGCAGCTGTTCCCACTTAATCACAGGTTTTTCAAAACTAGCCAAAGTTTGCAGCTCTTTAGGCTTCAAATACTTCCCAAATGTCAAGTTACCATCAGTTTCTTTCTAGGTAACTGCAAAGAAATGAATGGAAACTTGCAGTTCTAGAGCTTCTTCTTCCCCTGACCCTGTTGAGAGGGTGATACAGAAGGACCAGAGTAACAGTGGTACAGCAATGAAGCAAGAGTTAGTTATACAAGTTGACTCAGGAGTGTCTCTGACAGGAGCGAGAAAAGAATTCTGGTATGGGACTGTTGAAACTCATGCCAAACACACACAAATAATGTTTCCCAATGGTGGGACAGGAGCCTTCATACCTTTATTCTGCTACTTTACTTTTGCTGTGAATGACATCCAGGAACACTCCCTCACTGCTTGAAAGTTAATCTCCTCTCTTTCCTGATGCAGTCTGTATCTAGGCAGATTTGTACATGGCTTATGTCACTCATGGAGTGTGTAAAAACAATCAATTTATCATCCTCTAATAGAGCTTTCTCCTGCCAATCTTGTGTGCTGCTTTTGGTCCTGTTTAAACAACCTGAGAAATGAGAGGAGTTCTGCCCAGTTATAATGTAATTTTAACAATGTACCAGTGGTATTGTCCAAACAAATAGATGCTGGGTACCGGTGGGTAGGCTGTGTTAACGAAACATGAGTTAAATTATCTGGAATGCAGATACAATACTTAGATTGTAGGCTGTGGGGAAAAATAACAGGGCATTTGGGGCCTCCCAAAATACAAGACAGCAGTGGTAGAATTGAAAATTCAGGCACAGTAATGGAGGCCTCAGAGCTATAGGCACAAACCATAAAGAGGTGACTAAAGAAATGTAGCTTTAGAAGCTGAGTCAGTTGATTTTGTGGGTTAATAAAGAGAACAGAGAACAAGTCAGTATCACAAGTAAAACCTAAAACATGCAGTAAACTGAGAAATAACGGGACTGTGAGCCAGCAAAGAAAGAGCAGCTGCCAGCCCCTCCTTCCTTACAGCCTTGGGTAACATGGTTTAGTGCAAGGTATCCCTGCCTATGGCAGGAAGGTTGGAACTAGATGATCTTCAGGTTCTTTCCAGCCCTAACTATTCTATGATTCTGTGATTCTATATAAAAGTGACCTAAAGTAAGGAGGAAGAAATGCACAGTATCATTCTCCTCCTGGCAAAAAGGAAGAAAAACTCATAAGTATTAGCATTGTAATCATGGCAAAGTAGTTGGAATACTGACAGCTTACTATAACCAAGCCTTTCTTCTTCTAAGGAAGATCTTTTGAGCCCAGTGGGAGGGTGAGCGTGATACCAGAGAAAGCCATAGACAGTGCTAGGTTTGTTTTAGTAGTTTGAATTATAATGTTATTGAATAAGCTGCAATAATCAGCTAATTGGACTATAAGTCTTAGCATGACTGTAACTCTTTCAGTTGCAAAGACTTTAATTCTTGGCTTTATGTTTATGGAGTTTTTTTTTAGCCCACACAGATTGCATGGGATGTTTGTTCTGGGCCCTAAGCATAAGGACAGACAGATAAACTTGGCTGTAATAGCTGGTGGAGAAGGTAGGCATCAAAGGCTGTGACCTGTGCTGCAAAACAGCCCAGCAAACCAGAAATGGGATGAGAATGTGCCCAGCACTCAGTATGATCTCACCAGCACTGTGCAAACACCTAAAGCTGGTTGTGTGATATGAAAGCACACAATTTTGTAAACCTGGGTCTAAAACTGTCTTTTAGTACACAGATCAGATGCCTGCAAGAAGTTACTGGGATACCACCCTCCACTTGCTCCACAGATGGACTATTCTCTGTTAAAAACAAGTAAAGAGGTGTAGTTAATATTGTATGGATCTGTGAGAATCTGCTTCCACAAGAATGTAGGAATTTCTAGTAGAAGTGAAGTGTTAAGACTTGATGTCTGAATACAATTTATTTTCTCTCAAGATGCAATATCTGAATAAAAATTCATGCAAGAGTCACTAAATACTTACTGACTAGAAGAGATTACAGTGATCTTCTTGCACTTGGACCCCTCATAAGCACCTGGTGCAGGACTGCCTACATGCAACGTGTGCTTGCAGCCCAGAACTCCCTGTGTCCTGGGCTGCATCCCCAGAGCATGAGCAGCAGGTCAAGGGAGAGGATTCTCCCACTCTGCTGCACTCTGGGGAGACCCCCTTCTGCAGTCCTGATACAGCTCTGAGGCAACAACACAAGAGGGACATGGAGCTGTTGGAGCAAGTCGAGAAGAGGCCATGGAGATGCTGCGAGGGCTGGAGCAGCTCTGCTCTGGAGCCAGGCTGACAGAGCTGGGCTTGTTCAGCCTGGAGAAGAGAAGGCTCCTTAATGGAAGAGATTAGAGCAGCTCCAATGCCTAAAGGGGCTACAATAAACCTGGAGAGGGGCTTTGGACAAGGGCCTGTAGGGACAGGACAAGGGGAATGGCTTTAACCTGACAGAGGGGAGATTGAGATGAGCTCTTAGGCAGAAGTTCTTCCCTGTGAGGGTGCTGAGGTGCTGGCACAGGGTGCCCAGAGAAGTTGTGGCTGCGCCATCCCTGGCAGTGTTCAAGGCCGGGTTGGACAGGGCTTGCAGCAGCTTGATTTAGTGGAAGGTGTTCCTGACCATGGCAGGAGTTGGAGCTGCGTGAGCTTTAAGCTCCCTTCCAATCCAAACCAGTCTGGGATTCTGTGATACAGTAATAAGAACCAGTGAACAGTACTTGGTAACACTTATGCACTGTGGGCAGTTCCTGGGGAATTCACAAATGAATATGAATGAAGGGAAAAATAACAAGGTGTCCTGTTTCCAGTCTGCTCAGGCAGTGGCCACTGGCAGCTGCCGTGCTGGTACACAGAGGAGTGACTGACCTGACTTGCCTCTTTTCCAATCCCCCTCTGCAAATAATCCTTTAAGTCAAGACAGGTAAAGTGGGTTTGTGGTGTGCTCATTGCAAAATGCAGGAGGTTTTACCTCTGGTAGAACAGATAAACTTGCATTTCAGGAAAGCTGGCTTAATTTATTTTGTGTTAAGTTGTTTGCAGAGGAACGCTTTCCTCCTCTCTTCCCAAAACATAGAACTTCCAGAAAGCATTTTGTAGGCAAAATGCTTTTGGCAGGGGGTGGGTGGATGTGGGGGTGTGGGCTAGACTGGGGTTTGCATAAAAGGGTTCTGTCATAGTCTACACCTAATTTACAAACCGACTCTATTAAGGCTGCTTTGTTTAAAAGAATGTTGGAACAAAACCTTATTATTTTTAATTATAGAGCCATAAGCATTCTCACAGACAGAGCACAGATTGGCCTGATAAAACCTAGGTGGGATAAATCAGTTACCAGGTTGTGACCATTTGCTTTACAGACCTTTTTGAGAAGGTTTTCAGTCTTCAAATAAATGCATAATGCTTCCGCCCTCCCCTTTGATTCACTGAAGATGCTTTGTAACAGATGAACTACCAGTAATGGTTTGATTGTTTTGAATACATTTTAGACAACATCCTTGTTGCAGAAACTGCTCCTCTCTGTGCAGTTTCTGAGATTGTGCATGCGAGTCCAGAGAAGGCCATGGAGATGCTCCAAGGGCTGAAGCACCTCTGCTATGGAGACAGGCTGAGAGAGCTGGGCTTGTTCAGCCTGGAGAAGGGTCAGCCTTCCAGTGCCTAAAGGCGCTACAAGAAGTCTGGAGAGGGGCTTTTGACAAGGGCATGTAGAGACATGACAAAGGGGAATGGCTTTAACCTGCCAGAGGGGAGACTGAGATGAGCTCTTAGGCAGAAGTTCTTCCCTGTGAGGGTGCTGAGGTGCTGGCACAGGGTGCCCAGAGAAGCTGTGGCTGCCTCATCCCTGGCAGTGTTCAAGGCCAGGTTGGATGGGGCTTGGAGCAACCTGCTCTAGTGGAAGGTGTCCCTGCCCATGGCAGGGTGTTGGAACTGGGTGAGCTTTAAGGTCCCTTCAGTCCAAACCAGTCTGGGATTCTGTGATTCTATAATATATATAGACTATGGTTTATTTCACATGAGTTTTGATAATTTGTTACCCAACGCATTTGCCATCTTGTTTCCAGCTACTCACAGTCCATGAGGTATGTCACTAATGGCCAGATTTTCAGTTTATCTCCTCCATAGAGGAACTTCTCTGAAAATCTGGTAACTGATTTCATATTTATGTTGAAATTTCAGCTTTTCTGAAACGGTAAGGTTTAACCTCCATGCTCTCTATTTTCAAGGGTATTTAGACCTGAAAACTTTTTGAATGACAAGCTGATAAGCACTAATGAGGACAGCTGTTAGTGTGCCTCATTATGTTGTGACCCTCTGCAGGGAAGATGCTGAGTACCTAGTGGCAGGTGAGACTTTCTCCTGGCATGGCAGCGTCTGGAAGTGAGTAGTGATTCACACTGATTACCTGCTATTGGTTTGACTTCCTTCGAACATCCGTAGTGGGTGGAGTAGAGAGCAACTGAAGATGTATTGGAGTAAGTGAAATGTGCCTACAGGTATCCACAGTTTAAAATGTATCCACTTCTTATGCTCTGTGCACTTTTGTGTTTTTACTGCTAAACTACTACCAGTAACAAATCAGAATGCAATCTGCATGTGGAGGTGGCTGATCAATCCAGCATGACTCTGTGTCCTGGTTTAGGCATGTGGTCAGGCAACTTGTTCACTCACTGCCCCCCATTTCTTTCCCTCCCCCCTACTCCTGAAGGGACAGAGAGGAGAATCGAAAAGAATGCAACTCCCACAGGTTGAGATAAGAACAGTTTAGTAACTAAGGTATAACACAAATCACTACTGCTGCCACCAATAATAATAATAATAAAGGAAATAATAGGGGAAGAAAATACAACACCTCAGCACCAGCCCCACCCCACCAGACCAAGCACCCACCAATACCTCCTCCAACCCTGTAGTCCTAGCCCTTCCAGGTAACTCTCAGTTACCTCCTGGGCATGATGTGCTGTGGTATGGAATACCTCTTTGGTCAGTTTGGGTCAGGTGTCCTGTCTCTGCTTCCTCCCAGCCTCCCCTCCTCCCTGGCAGAGCATGAGGCTCACAAAGTCCTTGGCCAAACCAAAACATCATTGTTATCAGCTCTGTTCCCAGGCAGAAAGTCAAAACACAGCACTGCACCAGCTACCAAGAAGGAGAAAAATGACTGCTACTGCTGAACCCAGGACACTCTGTGACAAGAGCCCTGTGGCACAGTATTTCTTATGGCCCACCAAGGAAAAAAGCCCAAATCACCTGGATCTTTTTGGTCAAAAAAGGCATTTAGGGTCATTTTTAGACCCTCATGAGTCACACCATTGACAATAAATTTAATTACTCCTAATGTAATTCTGTGTAACTGATAGAATTTTAATTAAAATAATTTGGGTACAAAGAGCTGTTTCAGGTTCCAGGAGTTCTGAACTTACCATGTAGCTGCATAAAATAAAATAGTATTTGTTCAAAATGCTGCTTACTCAAATCTCAGGATCCTCAATGAATATAGTTTAGCCATATTTAATACTTAAAATGTGTAGATACACTGTGCTTCTGTGGTAGTTTCAAAGTATCTGAAGATCTTCAAAGACTTTACAGATGCTTAGGAGAAATTAGCTTTGAGTTATAATTGGGGCCTTCCTTTTCCTCACTTGAAATTCAGCTCAGCAGAGAGAGCATAATGGTTCTTTCACATTAGTTGTAACCCAAAACTATTCTCTAAGAAACTTCTTAGTAGTTTGGAAGAGAGCACATACCGAGGTGAGCAGCTGTGGAAAGCTGCAGAGGGTAGAAGTAATTCATAGTCCGTACAGATTATACAGCCAAGCCCATCATTCTGTGACCTCTCTGAACATGACCTACTGATTAGAAGCAGACTGGCATTTTTTTTTAATTGGATTTTATATCTATTCAAGCTGTGTTTCTCATTGCCCTTACTTTTTTACTTCCAGAATCATAGAATAGTTAGGGTTGGAAAGGATGTTAAGATCATCTAGTTTCAACTCCCTGCCACGAGCAGAAATCTGAGTTTCCTCTAAATTTACCTGCCATCACTTCAAGGTACCTGCAAGCTGTAGCATTTGATATGTTCTTTCTAAGAAAAAAAGGACTCCTTCTGCTTTTCTTGATCTGTAATTGAGAGAGTACTTAGAAAATATCCCAGATCCACTCTATGTTTTCCTCTTTGGGTATGCTACCTTTTTAGAGAACCTCAATATCAAAACACAGTATACACTTGAGGCATCCAAGGACTGAACCTTCAGGCCTGTAATTTTAGCTGTGTGATGGGTAATTGAGAACAGTTAGTGGGTAAGCACTGGGTAAGTCCAATGGCTACTCAGCAGAATATTTCACTAGTCACAACCTCTTCTATGTTGATATAACCGAATGTGTGGCAAACACTGTAATTTACATCATGACTGCCTGGCATTTGGCTTCAAGCACATTCCAAGGAGCAGAACAGCACCTCAGGTTACACACCAGTGGTATCAGGAACTGGCTTCTCTAGAAGCGTTAGGCATGTCTGTACCTATCTCCCTACTTACACTCTTAGTCATTGCTGTGTTTTGGGCTGACTGAAGAACAGGCAATCCAATAGTGGTCAGCATCTCCAAAATGCTTCCTGGGCAGCCAGGTTAGTGTTCAAACTAAGCCATGCTCCCTTGTGTCACTGAATGCCCTCTTAAATAGCCCCTCTCCAGATCTCTTGTATCCCCTTTAGGCACTGGAGCTGCTCTAAGGCCTCTCCTTAAGGAGACTTCTCCAAGCTGAACCAGCTCAGCTCTCTCAGTCTGGCTCCAGCCAGGAGATCCAGCCCTTGTAGCATCTCTGTGGCCTCCTCTGGACTTGCTCCAACAGCTCCACGTCCCTCTTGTGTTGTCGCCTCAGAGCTGGACACAGGACTGCAGGGGGGTCTCACCAGAGCAGACTAGGGGGAGGATCCCCACCCTCAGCCTGATGGCCACACTCCATTTTATGCAGCCCAGCACAAAGTTGAGTACAAAACTGTATAAATATTAAAGAGTCCAAGGAGTTGTTTTGAAAATGTAGAATTCCTAAATAAATGGGCAAAACCCAAAGGCTGTGTCACCACCTGGCAAAAAGAAGTGCCAGATGCAGGGCAAGCTTTGTGTTGGTTGTGTCAACATACTCCAGTGGTTACCTGTGTGTTCTCCTTAAGAAAATAGAGCGTGTCCATACAAACTAACATCAAAAAAAGCTATTTCAATCTAGGCAACTGCCAGACAGTCTACATGTCTTGTTTAAAGGATGCTTTGCAGGGCTGATCTGGGACCTGTAGCATGACTGTTGTTGGATCTGTAGCAGCAAATCTGGTTATCTTCAAATAGCTGCCTGAGTTGCCAACTTTTTTCACTGGTTAGGTCACAGAGCAGCCAGCATCTCCTAGCAATACATCAGTGTTACACAAGAGTGTTTATGAAAGCACTTTAAAACACTTTGATTGGCTGCATCCCTTCTGCTGCAGGGTGATTGTGTTAGTGTGCTGGTGGCTGTGCAAAGAACGGGGAGCTGGGCTTGTGGGACAAGATGCTCAGGTTCGATCGCTGCATCACACCCTCAATGGTTTCTTGTTGCAAGTGGTCCACCTGAGTGGAGTTTATGCTTGTTCTATAATTTATGAATAACAAGATCTTATCATAGAATCCCAGACTGGTTTGGGTTGGAAGTGACCTTAGATCTCATCCAGTTCCAACCCCCTGCCATGGGCAGGGAAGCCTTCCACTAGAGCAGGTTGCTCCAAGTCCCATCCAACCTAGCCTTGAACACTTCCAGGGGACAATAAATCCAAGTTCCTCCTCACCAAGGTCAAAAGGGAGAAGGGGAGAGCTGGCTGGCTGGGGCTGTGATGCCTCATGGATGTTGGTGCCTCACTGCGTGCTTCTCAGGTCATTTTCTCCATCTCTTTTGCACAGTTTCTCTGACAGGCTGTTGCAAATACCTGTGACTGCTGCTCACCGAGCAGCAGATGTCAATGCCACCTTGTTACCTTTGGAGTTGTGATTTTAAAATGGCACATTTGCGATGGGATTTTTAAACCTACAGCTATTCCAAACTGCGCAGGGAGCACGTGTGCCGCGGTACAGGCCCAGCACTGAACCTCCCTGGTGCCTTCGCTCCCTCCCAGGCCGAAGAGCTTATGTATGTGTGAGGAGGGAAGGGCAGGACCAGGACAGGCCGGGAGGGCGGCCCGGGGGCAGCGCCACGTCGCACCGGCAGCCGGTGGGATGGACGGACCGACGGACGAAGGACCGATCGCGGCGGCGTGTGGGGAGCTGGCGCCAAGGCTGCTCCTCCCCGTCTCGGGTGGGAGCGCTCCATCCACGTCTGCAAGTTCGCAGCGGCGGGAGGAGGAGCAGGCGGGCCGGGAAGGGCCGGCGGGCTGGCTCCTGCCTCTCCCCTTTTCTCCGCGTCTCCCTCACTCCCTCCGCTGTGAGCGCTGTGCGCTGCCAGCTCGCAGCGCTCCATGGCGGGGCCGGCGGCAGTGCGGCGGCAGGGCCGATGCTGCGGGGCGCTGCTGGTGCTGCCGGCCGTGCTGGTGAGCTGGGCCGCCTGCCAGGCGCCGCCGGTGCCCGCCGCACAGCCGCCCCCGGACGGCGCCGAGCTCCGGGTCGAGCGGCGCTTCGTGCCCGAGAGCTGCCCGCGGGCCGTGCGGCCCGGAGACTTCGTGCGCTATCACTACCTCGGCTCCTTTCCCGACGGCACCCGCTTCGACTCCAGGTCTGGCCGGCAGCACCCTCGGGCTTGGGTTCCTGCGAGGGTGCTCTCGGGGAGAGCGGGGGAGGGAGCGGCTCGGTCCCCTAAGGATGTTTCTGGGGATGGATGTTGCGGTTGAGGTTCGGTTCAGCTCATCCCGGCTGCGGCCCATGGGCACTTCTGGGGTGAGCACTTGGAAGAAGGTCAGCGGCAAGCTGTGCGGTGTGGTGCGAGCGAGAACAGAGAGCTCCCATGGGAAGGTGTCTCTGGAATGTGAAAGGGTGAAGAGCTGGGGTGTGATTGCAGGGCACTGGGGTGACAGAGACCTCTATGGAGGCTGGGTCCGGTTCTCAGCGGTTTGCGTGCCCGGACGGATCCCCACTGCATTCTTCCAGTTGCTTCTCCAATGCATCCACCAGAACCTTTGTGCTCCAAGAGAGGAGACCGTAAGGATATTAGGTTAGCCTGGTAAACAGGAGCACATAGGGTATTGGAGGCTCTCACAGTACCCTGCCTGTTTCTTTTTGTACGTTTCGTATGTGTTCTCCGGGTTCAAACCTTCTGGAACACAGACATTTCTGAATCATTATCATTGCCAGAAATATAAGAGTTATCAGGCTGTGCTTCCATAAACGTTTTTGGATAAGTTGACCTATGTACAGTGAAGAACCTGGCTGCTTTCCTGCTGTTATTTTAGGATCAGACAGCCTAAACAGTGGGATCAGGCGCTTGTGAGGAATGTTGATGCTGCCCATGGCTTATTTGTTTTTTTTTTCCTGTTTCATTCATTACCACTGATCAGAAAGAAAAAACAAAATGTCTTTCAGTAATCCTGGTAATCTTCCTTGTGCTTCAAGGAGAAATCTACTGCCTTAGGGAAGTAACTGTCCCTCGGTGCAAGCTCAGCTCTTCCTCTGGAGCTGAAGTGGCTGGTAGTGCCCCTTCACCAGTGCTTCTGCGGGTAACATTTGGGATGCAGTAGCTGGAGTTGGTGCAGCTTCAGTGACGAGGCATAGCGAGGACAGTGAACTCATTGGCAAGTGAGACTCCTGGAGAATCATCCTGAGCTGCAGATGTGAGGACACGCACACACAGAGGCGGCATCCTCACGGCTCATTTTACAAATATGTGGCAATTGGGAAACCAGCCGTGTACTAAGAAGTGTGCTTCTGCTTTCTGCAGATACACACTGAGGCTTACGGTGGGCTGAGCTGGATCAGCACATGTCTGCACCCAGGCAGGGCGCTTGGAGGGTCTTCCCAGGTGCTGGCTTTCATTTAAGTCCAAGTTCTTTGTCATTTGGAGCAGGAGCAGGCTGTGCAGAACTGCACAGCGTTTATCCCTTTCAGTCCTCTAAATATATCAGTAAACCAGTAACATCAGTGAGAGTCTAATCTAACTTGAGTGTCTGTATGGCCACCTTCATGTCAAGAGGGTGCAGAAAGTCAGGTTTGTTTGGCTCGTATTGCTTTCTCTCACACTGACATAAGTGTTTGTTATTCACTAAATATGGTCTATTTTTAATATCAATGGCAGTGATCTGTCATGTTAAGACAATGGAAAATGAGGAGGGGTTTATGTTCTATAGGTTAATGGAAGAAGTATTTTTGAGTATTTGTCATAAAATATTTAGTGTTCCCTGCAGACAGTCAATATATACTAAAATTGGCCTATTGAAAAGCTCATTTTTCTACTTATCTGCATTGCTACCTGTTGATTGTTTTTTTTTTTTTAAGCTCCTGAAAGTTACTGCCAGCATCAGTTTAGTCAAACACTGCTATGAAATTGGCCTAGAAAATGCTCTGGGTGTTGAGCTAAGGGTAGTTTTACTTTGTTTCTTCCTCAGCTACTGAAAATATTCTTGCAGTTTAAGACTATTTTCCTGTATTTCCAAGCAGAGGTGGTCATCCTGCTCTTCTTCCTACCAGGCTATTGACAGAGTCTTAGTTTATTCTTTATAATCGTATATTCTTTTTTATTATTATAATTTATTCTTTATGTTTATTGTGTGTCTGTTTATTTTTTTCCTCCTCATCAGTATTTGCACTTCTATTTCCCTGGCCATAAAATGATCTGCAGTTTCAAGTCTGAACTGACTTGCCCAGTCATCTGCTGTTAATTGGGGAATTTCTACTAACAGAAACTAATAATTTTGCTTATTTTTAAGGAATCTGCAGTCACTCCTGCAGAGCTGCATGATCCGTTCACTGCTTTGCCCTGTTTTCTGCTGAGCATCAATGTCTTCTTGACTGTAGGTTTATATCTGGTTTCTTAGAACCTGTTACTGGTCTTAACACCTTCATTATGTTTTTGTGTGTATAACAGGATTTGGCAGGAGCTGATTTAAATATTTTCCACCCTTGCCTGGGAATAGGGATATTTGTGCAACCAAAAGTGAGTGCTCTGTACGGTGCTCTGTATAGAGGGTTGTCTGTTCTAAGGCAAATGGTTGCCAGAAGAAAAAATGATGGAGCAAACAGAGAGGTCGCTCAGTGAGAGATACTTGAGGGATTTGACACTCTGGGACTGTTGGGAGGCTCAGTGTGTTGTGGAAGTGATGTGTATGGTCCTGGAAGGAAAGTTTGACATCATTTCCCTAGCAATATCTAGCTCCTGGCTGCTTTCCAGAGAGTTTCAGCAGAAGAGAGGCACAAGCATTTCTTTTGTATTAACTTATTTTCTTCAGGGCTGCCTTTATCTGAGAACTAAAATAAAGTCCTTTGAATTATAAAAGGAATTTGAGAAAATGGGAGCAGCAAAGACTTAAAAATAGGCATGAAGCTTTTGAAATACTTCCTGCTGTATGTTTATACATCGCTTCAGACTGTCAAATAGCAGCAGTAATTCAGGCACAGCCAAGGGGATCGTTGTGCAGAGTTAAGGTGGTCAACCAAACCATGTAAGCTGATGTTAGTGTTCTGCTGTGGCAATGCTGATGTTCTCCAGCCTCTCTGAGAAGCGATCATTTAAGCATCATTGCTTTTGTCTGTCAAAAGTTCATGTGTTATCACAGTGGAAGATCATTTAGCTCTCTTGATTCTTGATCAGTTAAAGTTGTTGTTTAAAGCATGTCTCTATGCCTTAAGTGAGGGATGGGAATGTGGAGGAGAAAAATAAGTAACCAGCTGGAGAAAATAACCAACCACTGACCAATCTCAGAACTAGTACTCAAAAAGGCATCTTTTCTCTTTCTCTCTTCTCCCACAGGAAGTCCCCAACCATGATGTCTCAGATTATAAAGCTTGTCGAGCTGGTGTAATTTATGGTGTTACTCCCCAGGGTGGTGGAATGGTAGAAGGGTTTAGGTTGGAAGGGACCTTAGAGCCCATCCAGCTCCAACTCCTTGCCACAGGCAGGGACATCTTCCACTAGACCAGGTTGCTCAAAGCCCAGAATGAGCTGCTAATGTTTTTGCCCTCCTTTCCCCCTTTAGCTATGACAGAGGATCCACATTCAATGTGTTTGTGGGAAAAGGTCAACTTATTGCTGGGATGGACCAAGCTCTGGTCGGCATGTGCGTGAACGAGCGGCGCTTTGTGCAGATCCCCCCCAAGCTCGCCTATGGAAGTGAAGGTGTCTGTAAGTACAGCACTGGGCCAGCAGGGAGTTGATTGTGCAGGGGATTCAGAAGAGCAGATAGAGGATGGAGGCACAGAGGAGTAGAAATGGCAAGTAGTGAATTTCAGAGAGGTTTTCCCCTGCTCAGGGGTGTTTGTTAAGCCTGGCTAATCTCACCAGGCTCCCTCTGCATGCTGAAGGAAGAGCTGTTGACTCTACAGGACCTTCAGCAAATTAAGCTTGCTACCAAAGTTCACTATTTATTTATACCTGCCTTGATGTTAAATACTTACTGTGGTTTGTCATGGCAGTACTGCACAAGGTCTTGTCAGTGCCAGAATCAGCCTTGCTCTACAGACAGTCAACAAATGCTAAATCAAGATCAGTTTGCCTGATGGACATGTTTGATAACAATTCATGTTGCCAGATACCCCCTCCGTAAGCAGCTGCAACAGTGACAAGGGGCCGGAGGGGTATAGGCATTACAAGGAGAAGGGTGTATACTGTGCCTGTTTTTTTAGGATATGCATGGATTTGTTCCCTTTTTCCCCTAGAAAAAGGGAAATGAAATTGATTGTGTTGTTTTGCTTTTGCAGCTGGTGTGATACCCCCCAATGCTGTGCTCCATTTCGATGTGCTCCTGATAGATCTTTGGAACTTGGAGGATGAAGTGCAGGTTCAGACTTACTTCAAACCTGAGAAGTGTCCTCGAACAGTCCAGGTGTCTGACTTTGTACGATACCATTACAATGGAACATTCCTAGATGGGACCCTGTTTGATTCAAGGTATGCAGCTGGGCTGTGTGTCTTTGTGTATTTTAGTAGGTATCTCATGTCACTTAAACCCATAATTTCCTCCCCCTTCACTGGTATAACAACTGATGTTAATTGCTGAGAAACACAGGAAATTAAAGCTAGCATCATCTGAGTGTCAGTAACTTATTTAGGGGTTATAGGAGAGAGGTACTGACTCAAACCAGTAAAACAGTACATTATTTCTTCATGGGCATTACAAACCCAGATCACTATTTATTGCAGCCAGCTCAAAATTTCTGTAACCACTGCAGCATAGCAGTTCAAGTTAGAAACAAGCTTTATAAACTAAGCAGAGTTCATAATGAAACTGAGCTACTAAAACTTTCATGTTAAGATTTTAAGTTTGCAGCATGTGGACTTCATTGAAGTTTGGTGGAAGATAATGCTGTAATAACAGCTGCCATTAGGTTTGTGAGACATTTTCAAAACCTCTGCTAGGTTCCTGAAATAGCTAAGCACTCCCAGCCAGCCCTTGGTCAGTCAAGGAACAGTATTTTCAGAGTGGCAACTTGTGAGTTATATCATAGAATCAACAAAGTTGGAAAAGATCATCAAGTCCAACTGTTCCCCCAGCACTGCCAGGGCCACCACTAACCCATGTCACTGAGGGCCTCGTCTACATGGTGTGTGATTGCTTCCAGGGATGCCCTCCAGCACTGCCCTGGGCAGCCTGCTCCAATGCCTGAGCACCCTCTCTGTGAAGACATTGTTCCTGCTATCCAGTCTAAAACCTTCCCTGGTGCAGCGCAAGGTCACTGCTGGTACAGGCCAGGATGCTGTTGTCTTTGGCCACCGAGGCACACTGCTGGTGATACTGTGCATAGCATGGGGCTTTTAAAGGTTAATGCTGTTCTTTCCTGGGGCTGTCTAACATTTAGTCATGTTTTGTTTGTGTTTCTGTTTTCTTGTTTAGCCATAATCGGATGCGGACTTACGATACTTATGTGGGAATTGGGTGGCTGATTCCTGGTATGGACCAGGGTCTCTTGGGAATGTGTGTAGGAGAGAAGCGCATTATCACAATACCACCTTTCCTGGCATATGGAGAAGAAGGAGATGGTAAAAGTTATTATTATCTTTTAATCTAAGTAATTCATATTTTAAAACAAACTTGTATTTGTGTATTTTAACTTTATGGGCAGCATTATTACTGATTCATACTTTGTACTGATGGAACAAAGTGGTGGAGAGAGAGGTTCAAAATGTATTATATGCAGGATCGGACTGGTTAGAAAGTACAAGTAGTCTTTTTTTTTTTGATAAAATTGTAATCTTTGTATACTGAAATTTTAGTCAGAAAATATAATCTGCAAGATGGATTAATTGGCCTATGAGGCTGTATGCAGCCTGCAGGTCATACACAGAGGTGCCCATGTTAAATGAGGGGGCAGTTAAGTATAGTTTGGAACTCATCCTTAAATTCTTTCTCTGCTCAAATATTTAAGGATATGTCTGTGGATCCAAGGTTTCATACCCCTTCCATGAATTCATTACCATTAACTGTGATAGCCATCTCCGTGAATAACAAAACCTGTGTGGAGCTGGGTTTTGATCTTAATGGTTCTCAGTCAAAGCAACCCATGCTGTAATTTGTGTATTGATGGAAAGGTACTTTTTCACTGAGATACTCAGTTTACCCTTCTTCAACTCCATCATGTGGTCTCCTGTTTTGATATTAACATGATGGGAAGAATGGATGTGCCACGTATTTCTTCTAATGGTTATTTTATGCACTTTCATGGAGTGTGTTGGAAATATTGGTAGACTAAACCATACAGCTCAGATGGAGCTATATTGACTAAAGTAGGTGTTGCTGAAGAGGCTATTCTTAGTGAAGCAGTGCTATCACAGTAGGAACAGAAGGAAATAATTGAGTTGAAGAACTGAGTGACAAACCCACTGAAAATGACTGACTATAAGCAGATTATGCTGATTTATTTTGGGAGGGGAGGTGCTTGATAGTCAGCTGTTTCTTACCAGTTTTCTGCTCCAACACTTCTGTAGGTAAGGAGATACCTGGCCAAGCTTCCCTTGTCTTTGATGTGGTTTTGCTAGACCTCCATAACCCCAAAGATGGCATTGCTATTGAGAACCAGCAGGTGCCTGAGTCTTGCGAGCGGAGGAGCCAGGCAGGAGACTTCCTCCGGTACCATTACAATGGCACACTCTTGGATGGCACACTGTTTGATTCCAGGTAACCAGATGGTTCAGCCCTTCAGATCCCATTTGCAATTTAACTTGTCTGTTTTGTCCATAACATATCCAGTTATTTGCTTTTCCTTCCTTTTTGCAATTATTAAGTGGATTTGGAGTCTTCTTAAAAGCCTCAAAGAAAACTTTCAATATGGGAAGGAAGACAAAGACCTCTTTGTGTTATGACAGTATCACAAACGCCATCTAGGGGTGGTGATCCACCTCGTGAAGCTATGTATGCTTCAGACACGTGCCTGAAGACTCTTTGCCCCATAGAGCTTATTTGCCACATAGGTGATACTACTGAAGAGAGAACAGATCAGTGATTCCCACTGAATCTCAAGAAGCTCTTTCCAGTTGCGCTTGAAAACTGCATTTTGAAGGCTGATTTCTTTCAGGACTGAACTCAGTGATGGGGTTTCTGTGGTAAAGGAAGAGGGATTGCTGTTGTGTCAAATTTAAAGCTCTGTGGGCATGTGAGACTCGTGTACAGGATTATATGATGAATAAGAAATACCCTTGTAGCTTCCTGCCACTTTTGTTTGCTCTTCAATGAGCAGTACTTTACTTTCCACTCTAGCTTTCAGAACAGTTGGCACAAGTAGCCAAAAAGAGTTGAAGATGAGCCATTGTAAAATGTTTTAAAAAATAAACTCATGGAAGGAAGAGTGTTTAGTACTGCTACAGCTGCTGTGTTTTTTCCTTCTGCAATAGTGAGCTGCAGAACTGCCCCATGGCAGCTCAGCCACGGCTGTCTGGACTCAGAGGAGTTGAACTACATCAGGGTCTGTCCTGATCTTGCTGTTCTTCAGAGTTACCTTGTAAAGATGAATTGAAACCTTTCTACCTTCCTTTCCTTGGGCTGTGCCTTCATGTAGCATGCCTTGAGGAAAGGCAGAAGACAGGCACATCCTTGTAATAGACCTCATTTGTTGTCATGGGCTTGTTTTATTTCTGTCATTAGGTGTTGAAGCAGATCCTTCAGCCTACGCAGAAGTGATTGGCATAGTGGGAAGGGAGGGATAGTATTGATAGTGTTTTGTTGGTGTGACTCATTTTAATCATGTGCATCCCACCTTCTTGTAGTAGTTGTACTACGTAGCCGTGGTTGCAAAATGAGATAGTCTGAAGAGTGTCTTGTGAAAATGAACATAAACTACATCTAGTTGATAGCATTTACTAAAGTAGAGTCAGGGCAGAGGAAAACTTAAAGAAAAAAGCTGATTTTTTTCAGTTACTTATCAAAACATGGTTTAATCTAAAATACAGAAATAAGTGAGATTTTCTTTCCAGGTATGGTAGGAATGTGTTTGCAGATAAGCTGTATCCTAGCCAGGGTCCCAGTGCCAGTTAGTGAGTGATGCACACGTCACTGACTGATGAAACCTGGTGGCCTACATTCATTGAACATGGTGATTGCATTGTGCTTCTTAGGTGCTAATTAATGACCTGAACTGCTTTCAGAATTGTATTGCAAATCTGCTGCAAGGTTCTGTGTTTGCTGGAGCACACCTGACACTGCTAACATGCATTTCCCCTAGCTACTTGCGGAATCGCACGTATGACACCTATGTTGGGCAAGGTTATGTCATTGCTGGAATGGATGAAGGTTTGCTTGGTGTGTGCACTGGTGAAAAAAGGAGAATAATCATCCCCCCTCACCTTGGATATGGAGAAGAAGGAAGAGGTGAGCTTCACTTTTCATTTGAGGCTTCTGTAATTAATGATGTTTCCTTTCTTGTTGAGTGCATTTGTATGTAGTTCCCCTTTTTTTGGCATTTAAAGACTGTTGTTATTTTGTGGGCATAGAGCTGACAGGATTACACCCACGATTTGCAGAATGAGTTTAATTAACTAATAGGACAGGAAGAATGCGGAACAGCCTCACATGTCATTGGTGACCTGAACTCATTTGGATGATGGGTGGCTCAGACAGACTGGCACTTAGGTGCCAGGAGCTCTGCAGGGTGAGATCTTCCTTCCTTCCTTCCTGAATGTCTGCAAAAGCTCTGTGTGCTGAAGGAATTCATTGTGGCTTCTTCGCCATCCTTTCCACCAACACAGGTTTTGTGGATTCCTAAACCTGTAAAGGGTGGATGAATGTAACGGTGAAGTGTGTGTGTAACATGCAATTAACATCCCTTTGGGAAAAGTCATTAGTACCCACAAAGATTGGTGTGAGAGGTTGAAGGTAGTAACCCTTCACACTGATCACAGACCTAAGGCTGGTGTTTCAAAAGGTACCTCCTGGGATGTTACTTGGGAAAAGTGACTTAGAAAAAAGGCCTCTCCTTTGGGACTGCAAATTCTATGCCATTGATTTGGGAATCAGACTCCTTTACCAACAATTCCCGTTCCTGGATCAGTATGTGTCTTGTTAGTCCTGGTAATGCAGTTGCACATTGTCCTGGGAGGAGGAAGAAGTTGCTTTGCTGTCAGGATGTTATAAGGAAACATCACCTTTTAGACATTATGGCATTCCTTGAAGTATGTGAAGTCCTACGGGAATTTTGATGCTCAGTAATGAATTGGTACATGAAACACAAATCAGTTATTTGGGACGGTCACAGGAAATACCTGGTTGTTGCTTCATATCAGTGTATTTTTCAAATTCAGAGTAATGCATTTTTTTTCCTTCACCGTTGAACTGAGGTTTTAGTGCTTTTCCACTGCTTCTCCTTCACTGGATACAGCTTGCATTAGTTGCACACAGAGGAGAAATAATCCTTTAATTCTGAATGAGAAGAGCAAAATTACTTGGTAGCAAGCGTAGTGGGAATACATATTCCTGTGGGATGCAGAACCTGGCCATCATAAGCCTGTTTGGGTACCATTTCTTTCTGTACTTGCCTGATTTTATTCCTATTTAGGGAAGATTCCAGGATCTGCAGTGCTGGTCTTTGACATCCATGTGGTTGACTTCCACAACCCCTCAGATTCAGTCAGCATTACTGTGAACTATAAACCTTCCAACTGCACCGTTCTGAGTAAGAAAGGGGATTACTTGAAGTATCACTACAATGCTTCACTCCTGGATGGTACTTTGCTAGACTCAACGTAAGTATATCCCTGGCAGCTGGTTGAGGGCCTGGAGCACAAGTGTGATGAGGAGCGGCTGAGGGACCTGAGGGGTTTAGTCTGGAGAAGAGAAGGCTCAGGGGGGGACCCTATCACTCTCAACTGCTTGACAGAAGGATGGTGCCAGGAGCGGGCTGGTCTCTGCTCCCAAGAAACTAGTGACAGGACAAGAGGAAATGGCCTCAAGCTGCACCAGGGGAGGTTTAGATGGAGATTAGAAATAATTCTTTCCCCAAAGGGTGCTCAGGCATTGGAACAGGCTGCCCAGGGCAGTGCTGGAGTCACCATCCCTGGAAGAGTTCACACATGATAAGGCCCTCAGTGCCATGGGTTAGTGGTGGCCTTAGCAGTGCTGTGGAATGGTTGGACTTGATCATATAAAGGCCTTTTCCAACCCCATTGATTCTATGATTATATGATTCTATAGCATAATGAGAGAACTGGGAACAAAGAAGGTGTAGGAGTGTGTTGGAGAAGAATATAGACACTACAAGTGGAGTGATGAAGGAGGTTGTCTGTGTGGCAGTTCAGGTGCCTGGGCCAGTCCTACTAGAGTGACATTGATTTCAGTGTGAATGAACTGCCTGAGTGTGTTCAGTTTCTTGGGCAGGTTTTGCTCTCTGTGTGGGTTCAGTGCTCCCAAGAGAGGTCTGATAGGTGCATATGGTATAGGGCTTGTTAAAGCTGTCTTGAGTGTGGTATACAGTCAGTGGTCACCAATCACATTTGGAGCACACTTGGGTGCTAGTTTTCCTTTATTGTAGTGTTGTGGTGTCAGCATGGAGAAACTGTCAGAGAGCCTGATTGCGATGGTAATGATCATTTCCTCCTTCCTGTTAACAGTAGGTTCATGAGGGAAGTAAGAGACTGCTCCAGTCTGTCTCATATAGAACTGAAGTGAGCCCATGGCACTGGTTGCTGCAGCTACAAGAATGCTTCTGCTACTTTTTTTTCCCCACCTTCATCTTTTGGGTAGCGCAAGTGATCGTTATTTAGGTTGGAAGATTTGTTTTTGGAAGGGAAGTTGGGAAAAGCTATTCTTAAACAGGTTATAATTAATATAGGAAGCAGTTTGTAGTTTTCACAGTGTACACCATAGCTTGCAGAGCTGAAAAGCTGGCTGACATTGAAGCTCTTAATGTGATGCTGTAGGCGAGTATGTATGCAAGAAATGTGTTTGGAATCAAAACACCTTTTATATGGCAGGAATGCTCATTTTGTAGCAGGAAGTAAGGGATGTGGAGACTGTCTTATTCTAAGCAGTTTGTAGAGAACCAAAGATCATGTATCTTATGCTCCTAATTTTAAGGCTGACCTCAAAACCACTGAATTGTTTTCTTTCCAAATAAACCAGAATATTCTGTGGTGGTACTGCCAGGCCAGATAACCAAAGGAGACCAACAGGAGAAAGGGTCATAGAATCGTAGAGTCACAGAATAGTTTGGGTTGGAAGGTTGAAGGCTCATCCAGTTCTAACCCCCTGCCATTAGAGCAGGTTGCTCCAAGCCCCGTCCAACCTGGCCTTGAGCACTGCCAGGAATGGGGCAGCCACAGCTTCTCTGGGCAACCTGTGCCAGCACCTCACCACCCTCACAGGGAAGAGCTTCTGCCTAATGTCTAACCTAAATCTAGGTTCTGCTGTTGTGACATGTACCACGTAAAAAGTCTTAACATTGCAGGCTCTGCTTTTAGAATCACTTTAACTTGTGATGATTTCTAATTTTAGAAACAAGCCACCAGCAGCAAGGTAAAATTCAAAATATAATGTGGTTAAATAGCAGTAGTAGTATGTGAGATACTTCCATGTTGTGTTGGTTCAGTGACTGCTGTGCTGTAGTGGCTGATTTTATTACAGGGCTGGCTGATCCATGTGAATGCACCCTGATCCTCATGGGCTGGTAGTTCTGGGACAAATATAGCTCTGGAATATGGATATCTGCTAAAAAAGCCAACTTCATTAGTTAAAAATATGTGAAAGGCAAAAGCCTTGTTTTGAGATAAAATACCTTGGGGGTTTAGTTGGCGGGATTAATGATTTTAATTGGGTTTCATTTAAGAAGCCTATCATTTTAGTATCAGAGGACCTGTCAGCAGTAGGGACGCTTCTGTTTGGTGTTGGCCATAACTTGCTACCTTGGGAACAACTTCAGGTAACTGCTTGGTAGAACAGAGCACTGGGCATGTAGTTAATTTTTGGTAATGGCAGGACACTAACTAGAAACTGCTATTTCTGTGGTAATTTGGAACAACAGAAATCCTCTACTGTATGTTGAGGGCTTCTATAATTCTTCTTCTTCTTCCCTTCCTCTCCAGACACAGCCTCGGCAAGACCTACAACATAGTTCTGGGATCTGGGCAGGTGGTGGTGGGGATGGACATGGGTCTGCAAGACATGTGTGTTGGGGAGCGCCGAACTGTTGTTATTCCACCTCATCTTGGGTATGGAGAAGATGGAGTTGGTAAGTGAGTGAATCCTAATGCACATCCACTTAGCATCTCTTGAGTAACTGAAACACAAGTACACAAGGTTTGTTATTTGCTGTGCTTTAGGGTGAGCTCCTTAATGGGATTTTTTTAAGAGGTTTTTCATGTCATTGCGTTAGGATTCCCCCCCCCTTCGTGAATGAAATGAACATACTGTCTGTGCTGTGTTTTAAGTCACTGTTCCTGTGGTCCATAGCCCATCCCAGTACAAAAGGGAACACGCGCCCCAGTAATGTTGCTCTGTTATAGTATGATCCAGGAACTCTGTTGCAGAAGGAGGTAGACAGTTGCTCTCTGTGATGGGGAATTGGATACTCATGCCTGGACATGCCACATGTTATCCGGGAAACAAAACTGAAGGGGCCTGTTCCGCACTGATATGATAAAAAATTCAAAGAAAAACTCAAACCTCAAGAAACTACGTTAAGTCAAATGTGAGATGTGAAATGGGATCAGTGCTGTTGAAACACCAACACCAACATGTTTAAGGCAGTTTGCTCTGGTTTAGAGCATTGAAGCCGATCCATGTTTTAATGACAGGGCCAACAGTGATAAAAAGAACAATACAGAAGTGACAAGAACTTTCATATCCCAAGATGTGTGGTTGCTACTGGTCCTCTGAGTTAAAAGACTTGAGGAAGAGGAGTCAGGAGATCACCAACAAACTCTCATGTGTATGGAAACAATTGCAGAAGTTGCTGTGTTCTCAGAATAGCTCCAGAAGAGTTTGTGTTTTATAAAGACTGTCAGGCATTATGTGCCAGGCTTAATGGAGAATTAATTTGTGATAAGAAATAAGGAAGCATTTTCACTTGTACCTGTCTTCCATGGAAAAGTATGAGTATTATATATATTATTACATAAAATTGCGTAGTTCTATGTAATAAATTGAAAGTCTCATAAGAAGCCTGCTGTGTTAAATACCTGTCACAGGTATTTGCCATCATTCAGATTACATTTGCTACCCATGGTCTGAATCGCTGGATGGTTGCTAGTGCCTTGGTGAGTACACAGGTACCTGAAGAGATTTGCTTGTTTGTTACTGGGCAGAAGTTAGAGATGACCTCCATTTTCTTTATCAAGAATAAATCAAACTCCTTCCTTCCATGGTTTCAGCGTCTCAAGCTGCTGCAGCACTCCTGAGTGTCAGTTAGCACCTCAATACACAGTGTATGGGGGAGATAAAATGTTTTATACAGTTTTATAAGTAAAAACAAACAAAAAAAAGGATGCAGTTTTATTCTGAAAGCTTCCTTCATGTCTTGGTCACCTCTGCTGAAGTGAACAGGAAGATTGGGTGGTTTGGGATCACGGGGTTTGGGGATTGCAGTAGAGAAGGTGCTGTTGGAGGAGGAAGAGAAATTTAGTTATGGATTGAAAGGATATACATCCTTCAGTGTAAGAGAGGATCATGCCCCTCTGCCATTTGTTGTGACAGAAGGAGAAGTGCCGGGTAGTGCTGTACTGGTTTTTGACATCGAACTGCTGGAGCTGGTGTCTGGCTTGCCCGAAGGGTACATGTTTGTGTGGAATGGGGAAGTCTCTCCTAATCTGTTTGAAGAAATAGACCAGAATCACGATGGAGAGGTTCTTTTGGAGGAGGTAAGCTGAAACAATGAGAACACCTGCAGTGATTTTCTCCTACTACCATCATCAGGGTGCTTTCTTCTAACACCATCACTGCAGATGTTGAAGAATGGGATCTCTCCTCTTCCACTCCTCTTCCCCTCTTCTTTGACATGGTGTTTGTTGTCAACAGGAAGGCAACATGTCAATTAAAATGTGGTTATTTAGCCTTAGAGATGGAACCAAAAAGAAGTAATGTAAGAATGGCTAAGAAAGGAATTGTATTTTTTTAGTTTCTTCGTAACTCTTTCTTTTCACCTTTCTCTGTCATTCTGTTCCGTGTCCTTCCTCGCTGGAGTACTGTTGCCAGCAGCACTCAAAGGGTGGGCTGGGGCCCTATGGAACAGCAGGAGATGCTTTTGAGCGTTTTAACAAGCCAATGGGGTAAAACCAGAGTCTCATTTTCCCTTCCCCTAGCACTCTTTTCCACCTCTTTCTTTTCCTTCCTTCTCCATCTTCTCTTGTGTTTACCTCCACTTTTGCTCTTGCCTAATAGAAAAGTGCTTTCAGCACCCTAGGGAATGAATGGTGTTGGATGTGACTGTTGCTGGCACATCCTTCTGGTCACCTAGCAAGGAGGAGAGGGAAAAGCTGAGGAGGTAGAAGTGCTTGACCTGGGAGGTGTAAGTTAATGTCAGGAGTAGCATTTCTTGCTGAAGCTTATTTAACAAGAGGTGCCAGAGCTCACAGGAGTTGAAGTTGTGTTTGACTGTGGACTTCTTGTCTTTGGCAAGCCAGCAGTAAGGCTTCTGTCAGATGTTGTCTCATCACATTGAATAACTTCATCATACATATCAGGAAAAGGACTTTAAGGGAAAACTAACCTTGGAACCTTTCTTACTATGGAGGCAAGCCAGAGGCATAATGCCTGAAGAGACTTTAGCAAATCTCATGGTATTCTGATACTCAAAGTCTCATTTCCTTGTTTCACTCTTTTTTCATTATGTGTGGTTTCTTGTAAGATGCAGGCAGATGTTTCTTTTACAGTGTGAGCTGCTTGCATTGGCCTGTGAAATTAACCCACCCCGTCCATGTTCTGTGTCACTCTCTGTTCAACTCATTTTCCCCTTAAATTATGAAAAATAGCTTTTCTTGTTAGGGGTCCAGGACCCACTGGAGTAAGTGAGGAAATCCACAAAGAGCAATTTAACCTCACGTGTCTGTCCAGATTAGTCCAGTTTAGGTTGTTAGCATTATGTGTGTGTACTTTTACATACACTTAGTAAAATGCTAACAGTCAACAGCAGGTAAGTGCTGCTTTTGTAAATACTCTTTCAGTTTTAAATGCCTGTCTCACTGTGAGCTGTTTTCTCCCCCTTTCTCTCCACACAGTTTTCAGAGTACATACAAGCTCAGGTCGATTCAGGTAAAGGAAAACTAGCTCCTGGGTTTGATTTTGAAAAGATTGTGAAAAACATGTTCACCAATCAAGACCGGGATGGAAATGGTAAAGTTACTGCTGAAGAATTCAAGTTGAAGGACCAGGAGGCCAAAGAAGGACATGATGAACTGTAAAGAACCAAAAAGCAAAGAAGTCCTGAACTGAGCTACTGTTTGAACGTGCGTACTGAAAGAGGTTTGGGCGGGCATGTTTCTGAAAGGTCAGCACTCAGCCAGCCAGCCTGCGTCTGTCCACTGTGCTGGCAGGCTGCTACATGGGAAGAGGGTTTGCAGTTGGAATCATTAGGTCTATTTGAAGAAAGTGTTCAGTGCCTCAAGTTAGGATGTGCCAACAGATAGAGTATACAGCTGGACCTGAGCCACAGGGCCTGGCTTTATGCTGAAGATTAGATGTTCTCATTGAACAACACACAGGGGGGATGGGTGAATCATTTGGGATGGATGGGCTGATGGATGGATGGATGAATGGATGCATGGGTGGGTGGGTGGTAGGGAAAAAACTTACCGAGTGCTTTTAAAAGAATTTTAAGATACCTTCTGTACGTGAAATATTTGTGCAGGAAAATGAACCAGCAAACATTTCCCATGAAAATAACCTGTAAAATGGGCAGCAGTTGAGCCCAGCTCTTTTCAGAATGCATGAGCTCTCTTCCCAGTAGCTGAACAGACTCCCAGGACTATTTGCCATCTGACATGCGAATTGCAGAGCATGCAGCTGCTAGCTATGCCATTGCAGAATTCCGTAAGCTGTGAATTAAATTAAACAGGCCTAGAATTGTACCCATGTGTGTGCTGGGTTTTCACCTGATGGAGTAAAAGTCTGCTACCAGCTGCCTTGTAGTTCATTAATAACCTTGACTCTGGCTGGCCTGTTCAAACAGTTCCCCACAGCGATGCCCACACCTCCCTGGCTGCAACCTTATTTATAGTTTTGTTAGACTTCAGATATTAGTATTCCGGGGTCCAAATACTGTCATAAATACGGGACACAACTGATGTTGTGTTGAGCATCTGTCCCCTGTATTGGGAATGGTTAGAGTGAGGAGGAAGGACTTGGAGCAGAGCAGTCTGGCATGGCAAACACCCAAAATGACAGTGACACAATCAAGGAACAGAACTCTGAGTCTGCAAAGGTTCTGGCCTATCCCTCCATACCGGATCAGCCCTAGGAGTGCAGCTGGAATGGGGTGTACTCGAGACACGGACCCATTAGGTCTGTAGACATGGCAGGCTGTTGAGTAGGAAACATAGACCCCCTTAGTATGATTCCCCCTCAGTACACTGCATGTAAAGAGCACAAACACACATCTGATGAGACACTGTTGAGGACAAGGAGAAGGGGAGTTGTGTTCCATTATCTGCTTTGTGTCTAGTTTCTTGCTTTTCTTGATCTGTATGTGTGGGTTGGGAGCTCCCCGAGACCTGCTTTTTAAAACCTGGTATTTCAATTGGATGAAAACATTTTGTATTGGGGTTTTTAATACAGTTGTTATAGAAGGAGCAGTGAAATATTTTGTTTTGATACCATTAAATGTCGGGTTACTGATCTTTTTGTTAAATAAAATGTTGATGAATTATTACTGCTAACATTTCTTTGTTTTCTTTTTCCCCCCGTTTTGGGAGCTTGAGAGGAAGCAGGACCCCTTGGTGCAGCACTCTCCTCCTGCACACCGCAGGCTTAACCTGAGTATGGGCAATACTGCTATTAGTCTTCAGGAAAAATGCTTTAAACTAGGATTATAAGGAACAACGTTTCATTCCTCAGGTTAGTGAAAGCAACCTCCCTGGGCATTGTGTCTGAGGTTTGGTGCTCTCCCTGTGCAGCCTGTTCCAATGCTTGAGCACCCTTTGGGGGGAAGGAATTGCTCCTCATCTCCATGTAAACCTCCCCGCTGGTGCAGCTTTGATGCCGTTTCCTCTTGTCCTGTCCCTTGTTCCTTGGGAGCAGAGAGCAGCCCCCTCCTGGCTCCATCCTCCTGTCAGGTAGCTGTAGAGAGTGGTAAGATCCCCTCAGCCTTCCCCCCTGAGCCTTCTCTTCTCCAGACTGAACCCCCCAGGTACCTCAGCTGTTCCCCATCACACTTGTGCTCCAGGCCCTGCACCAACTCCGTTGCCCTTCTCTGGCCCTGCTCCAGCACCTCAGTAACTCTTGATGATAACTCTTGTCATGTCATTAATAGCCATATGAAAAGTGATGTCAAAGGAAGGAGAGACTCCAGCAATCAGCTGCTGCTCCTGTAACGCAGCAGCCAGGTTCCCAGCCTGGGCACCTGATTCCCATTAAGTAGCCAGCTGATGAAAGGCAGCTGCCCGTAGTCAAAGGTGGAGGTTGGT
Source organism: Pezoporus wallicus (assembly GCF_028554395.1). Lineage (NCBI taxonomy): Eukaryota > Metazoa > Chordata > Aves > Psittaciformes > Psittacidae > Pezoporus > Pezoporus wallicus. Next base: position 895,244 of record NW_026641900.1, on the reverse strand, counting down.
TGTGGAGTTATTAGAGGCTTACTAGGAAGGGGACATGGGTGCGCATCCAGAGAAATTCAGGTATTTATATTGTGTGTTTTTCTTGTCCTAACTGGACAGAGGTGCTTTCTGCTGTGTAACTGATTAGGAGGAAACTGTAAACCTGTAGAGGTCCCCAGTACTTGATCTTGGACATGTGCTAGAGACAGAACAGATACTGTGAGTAGAGTCAAAAAACTTATAAATTCACTTAACTTTGTTGCTTATTCCTTGCTTTAAACTTTAAATAAGACTCTTTTGGCTCCAACAGAATGATCTGGGAAATGTATGATACCTTTCTTTCTAAGTTGAATCATACATTAAATACACTTTCAGTGTTGCAAAATGTTTCTGATTAGAAACTTGACTTGGAAAGACATTTTGTGAATAATACCTCTTTCCCAAAACTAAATGTAGAATCTGGTTAGCAATTAGAGGGACTGGACTTTCTGGAAGAGCTGCGGTGATGATGCTGTTTGTAGTTAATTTTGCTTATGATTTTGGAAGGCAGTGTGAATTGAATGTATCAGTTCTTATTTCTAGCCAATAGATGTGTAACAAAAAGATGGGATTTAGAAAAAGTGGAGGGTATCTGAAAATGCATCTTATGTTTTCCACTGGTTACCATATAATCAAGAGCTATGGTTGGCAGTGGGATGATGAAAGGATGTTGATAAACTGTACAGTACTATGTAGGTTTTTTAAACTGGACTTCCTGATTCAGGTTGGTTGTGTTGGTGCCTATTCTCTCAAAAAAGCTGCATGTATGCTATCTCAAGAAGTAAATTATTTTGTGTACAGATCCCCTTTGAACAGGAAATGGGCTCTATCAGATGACTGAAATATGGCTCAGTTGCTCCTATGACCTAGAAAAGGTTTGCTGTTCTGGCAGACCCCTAATGCAGAGTCTGAGACTGACAGGATTTAATGGCTGAAGGTGAAAACCCTGCAGGAGGTCTGAGCTTTCCTAGTGGGAGGGTGAGAATCCTTTTCTTTCAGTGATTGTCAGTGTGGACTGATGTTTGGAGACTGACCATTCATTGTCCTACTTGGAGGTGAGATTGGAAAATCTTCCTTACATAATGCATGGGACACGGTTGGTTGATCTGAAATCCTCTATCAAGGCAAGGAGTTTAAAGTATCCCTGTAGTCGGGAAACCATCAAGTGATCCCTTCTGATACACTTGGGTTCTGGGCAGGCTGAATAGTCATTTCAGTAGCTCTGATTAAGATGTGGTTGGAGATCTGCTTGGGTAACTGCTTTTAAAGATGTTGCCCAATGCTTTTCCATATTGCTCTGTCTGTGCTATTGTGTATGGTTTGGTTGGTTGTTTTTCTTCCCCACCCCCCCAGTTATGGGTGAGTTGTACAATGAGATCCTCATCATGCTGAAGGAGTGATGGTTTGGGATGGGTGAGCCTGAGGAAGAATCCTGGCAGGAGGACCAGTGAGTTTATGTGAAATCCTGAGGCAGGACAGTCCTGCCCACCAGAGACCAGTCTCACACCTTCTCACTGATGCTCTGGGGGGTGAGGGAACTCTGTTACACTTGTAGCCAGAATGATCTTGTGCCAGAGAGTGTGTTACTGCCAGATCTTGTGCCGTGGAGCTGTGGCTATCAGCTACTTCTCACATGCTCTACATTTTAACTGTTATCTGTATTCCAAAGGTAACCCACCTGTAAATGGAAAACTTTGTCCCAGTGTAGACTTTGGGGGTAATGCATGGTAATTAGCCCCTTGCAAGCAGAGACTGGTTGAGTAAGCAGTGCATCCTGGCTCCGTGGTGTTTGTGAGAAGGCCTTTGCCTTTTGGACTTCTATTTGGCAGCTCTGACAAAGAGCCAGCATGACTGCTTGTTTAAAACCCAGAACCACCAACTCTCCCCCTGCTCAAACCTTGATGTTAGCTCAGCTAACAAGTTTTGTAGGTGCCTGTAACCAAAATGTAGACTGCTAAAGGCAGAAGATGACTGTGCAGAAGGCTGCTCCTTCCTTCCCTTCCTGTTTTCCAGTATAACCATCCAGACCCTCCTTGGATGGTTGTACTGTGACTTGCTCCTGTCAGTCACACATAAGCTGCAGCACTTGGTTCTGTGTGTTTGTGTGTACCAGTGATCAGCAGCTCTCTCAGTGCCACTGACTCAGCAGCTCTCACTGCTTTCAAGCTCTCCCTGTTCTGGCTTTGGCTGACAGGCTCTTGGCAGGTCAGGGCTGAGGCAGCTACTGCTGCTGCCGTGGTCTTCTGTCACTGGCATGACCAGGGTGCTTCCAGCTCTTCAGTGTCCGGCTGCCTGAGTCATGGCTCTAAAGGGAAGGCAGCCAGGACACTGTCCTCGCCTTGGTTGTCTTACGGTTCAAGTGGTTTTCTGCACAAATGGATGGCTTCTAAGGTCCCACTTGTGGGGATCTGGCTGCCCCTGTGCCACGAGTAAGGAATTACATGACTGTAGGTTGCATACAAGGAGGACATCACCTCTCAAGCAGTCTCTGCCTGTGACAATGCATGCCTCTGCCATGCATTTGGAATATGTGGATGGTTAAATTTCAGTTCACTGCAGAGACAGAGGTGGGGTAAAGAAACTACCCCCATCTTGCCTCCTTGGAAAAGTTCCAGTGGCTGTAACAGATGTCAGTCTGTTGATTGGGACTGAATGTGGCTGGTGCTACCATGTCAGAATTTAGATAACAGACCACAAGTTGGAGAGAAAGAGGCTGTTTAGTAAGAGGTCTATTACTTGGTGGTGGGAGAGTATGCTCATCTAGGCTCTCCTGTATATGTATTCCTTAAGGAATGGAAGATGGCACAGATCCTGCTGTGTATAAAAGCAAGCAAAGGGGAACAATGACCATATTGCATGTTAGGGAAGTTACATGACTGCCTCTATATTATTAATGAATAGAGCTAATACAGCCAAGACCTCTTTAGGACCAGGGTAACAATACCACCTTTAACTTCTGCAACAGATCAGAGTAAGCTTCTGAAGCTGTGGCTATATTAAGCTGTATCATTCTGTACATGATGCTGGGAGGTACAGTCATGCGTTCAGTACAGGGGACACACTTCCTGAAGGAGTATTTTACGAGGGTGATGAAACACTGGCACGAGTTGCCCAAAGAGGTGGTGGATACCCCATCCCTGGCATTGTTCAATGCCAGGCTTGTTGTGGTTCTGTGCAACCTGACTTAGTTGAAGATGTCCCTGCTCAATATGGGGGGTTGGAGTAGGTGATCTTTAAAGTCCTTTTCAACCTGAACTGTTCTGTGATCCTATGAAGATTCAGTAAGGTGTTTAAACAGAGAGGACCTGCAGAACAAAACTAGAAGAACTAGATGTTGTATTGATGCTTGTGCTTACAACTTCCAGAGAGTAGAAATACGACCCAAAGCCAGTCTGGAGAGGTGTTCCTTAAGTGACTCTGAGGCATGGGGCTGGTAGCAAGAAAACTCAATTTTGCACATGGTTAAGTCAGCTCTTAAATCCAAGATTAGGATCTAACTTTGTTTTGATTTTCTGTGCCTGTGGCAGCTGAGAATTCCAAGAGAAATTCCTTTAGATGATCCATGCTAGCTTTGACATGAAGCAGCAGGCTACAAGTGGAGTAGTACACAAAAGACCTGAAAAGGGGCTGAGGTTATGACTGGACTCTCAGCTTCTGAAACTCTCTGTTGTTACAAAGATGGAGAAACACTATCTCAGATATACTAACTTCAAACATTCTTCCCAATCCACAGAGGATAATGAAACAGTAAGGATATAGAATATTTCGTACTGATACAAAAATGTGTTAAGAAGAAACACTTTGCCTGAATTGGGTGAATAAAGCATTTTTACTGATGAAAAATATATGTAGAAAAGACTTGTGTGAAAGTCTGTAGCATATGAGTAAGATCTTTCGAAGTGCAGCTGAGACCAAAATCTCTTCTTTGAAAGAAGAAAACACAAATGTGCACGCTGCTCAGTCACAGAACGTTCACATCTTCAATGGTACAAAATAGCCACAGTTTCTAAAATGCTCCTCTGAAATGCCTGATTAAACGACATTGCACCATATTATCCCATCAGGAGCGCTTTATCACATCTATAAATCCAATTTAAATCTAGTTATAACAGGAGTGTGAGACAACAAACAACAGCATAAGAGCAGTAAAGGGAGCTTCTAGTTGACGATGGATGCCATACGTATTTCAAAATACCAAAATGAAGATAAAAGTTTTAAATTAAATTAAACAGTTCTGTAAATGAGTGATCTAAGACAGCACCAATGTGCTGCTCTTCTGTCCAGTTGCCTCCTGGAAGGAATGGAGTAACTTGAGACTGCAGTTTACAGGATTTTCTGTAGGATGGAGTTGGCAACTTCCAGGGATTCATCTTTCACCAAGACAATATCGTAAGAGTCCATGTATTTTTCCAAAAGCTCATCTACCTAATTGCAGAAGGGATAAAGAGAAAGATCTGCTTAGTTGTATATTTAATTATATATGAAGAGGTTTTGTCTATAAAATATTGCCCAGTCTTGCCACCAAATTCAGGAAATAAGCCATGCAAATATGTATTGCTCCTATGAGTGAATTGCATGGGGGGACAGAGGAGGAGTGGCCTGACATAACTGTGTATGCATTAAAGGATACAGGACCTCACGTTTATTCCAGGATCTCACACATAAAGATACCTAAAACTACTTCCTCAGCTTCCTGAAAGGCTGAGAAAAATAGAAAACTGAAGTCTCCTCTCTCCTGAATGCAAACAGAAGTGCATGACAACAAAACATGTTGTCATGCCAACACGTGGTTTTATACCTGAAGCTTAGTATAACGGACCTGTTTCTAACTCATACTGTTTCATTCAATGCTTACAAGGCTAGATTAGGCTACTTACTTTATCATTGAGATAGCCAATCTTAAGGATGTGTTCAACGTTTGCTACTCCATCTGCCATACTCAAGTCTCCTTGAGAATCACCCAGCAGTATGATGTTACTGTTGTCTTTTAGTTGCTTGAAGTACTCTGTATTCTTCAAGGCACCATCATGTTTGTTGTAAACATGAATCAATTCTCCTTTAAATCCTTTTAATACCCCCTATTTAAAAAACCCAACAAAACACTGAAGTTATTTCTAGAGTCATGTAGACACAACAGAATGTAGAATTAAAGAGGTGGTATTACTGTTGAAATGTAATATCTAAGGAGGAAGAAGATAAATTACTGTTAAATAATGTGATCACTGCAATAGCATTGTTAAGACTAGACAGGCAGCAATTCTCCCTGCCTGGAGGAAGAGTGGTGCTGTACTGGGCTGAGTGTGAGGTTGTCATTCAAGGGAATGAATGGTATCTTAGTCACACCATGCTAACAGTGTTTGAACTGTTATCCTTTGCTTCTGTTTTGCCTGGGAGAGTGCTGAGTATACAATTCTGATTTTCTGTTGCATTAAAATATTCATCTTGTAGTGTGTGTGTGTGTGTATATATATATATAGCTACTAAATACCACAAACAGTCATGTAAGAATGTGTTATACATACATTTTCATCAAAATCCATGAAATTGGAAACCACTTTGACATTAGGATGGTAGACTCCAGCCTGGTGGATAACTTCCTCAAGAATGTCCCCAATCCCAGCAGAAAATATGAACACAGGAATATTATGTTCACTGAGCTTATCAAAGAAGTTCTCATATCCTTCTCTACAACACAGAATGTAAATACAAATCAGATCTCCAATAAAGAAAGCCAACAGAAGTCCAAGTTTTCAGAAGACATTTACATCATCTTTGGAAAAGAGAATGGATTTTCCCTGAGCATTCACTTTCTTCTTTTACCTCATCTTTTTGGGTTAGCAAGAACCATCAGCCTAACAACATAAGACATGTAGTTTTAGAAAGAAACTGCTGCATCAAGCTCTCTGGTCTTGGTCTGTATAGTCTTATTTCCCCCAAAAGATCTATTAAAGAATTAAAACCAATGTCCCCTCCCCAAACACCCCAGAACAATCAAATGACTAGTAGAACTCTCTAGCAGAAGTCTGTACATCTCCTTTCCATCTTCCTTGCTTAAGTTTTGGCTTTCTGTAGGGTTATTGCCATAAAGCACATCTTGTTTTGCTTTTAAATCCTGAGAATGTTTATCGTGGCTCTTTTCTGAAAGTTTCTACTTTTTAGTACCCAATCAAAGCTATATATGCTATACCGGGAACAAGGGAATGTCATCTACATATGCTTTTTCCACACAGACACTGATGGGTAGAATTTCACCTTTAAAAGAGACCATGTGCTTGTCTGTTTTGTGGAAAATAAGAATTTAGTCAGTGTGATACACAAACACTTCCACAAGTGAAGTTCTAACATCCTGTTTCAGTCATGCAAAATTTACCAACAAGTTTGGAGAACTTTAAGAGATATAGTAGCCCCATCACATTTCAAGCAGGGATTTTGCTGGCTTTTAAACTTGCCTTTAGCCATAGAGGAAGAATAATACTTAATATAACATATGAAAGGTATTTTGCTGCATTTTTATCCCAGATAAAACTATTTTAGGGGATATTTCTCAAAGCAAAGTTGATCTCTGCATTACCCTTTAAAAAAGCGTCACCAGTGCAATTTCAAGAGGATGTGTCTACAGAAACGAAGCTTGTAGAGATGGGACTATAAAAACCCCACAAACCCCAGTTTCAGATCTCTAGCTTACATTGTTGTGATCACTGCAGGCATTTAGCTGCAACATACCAATGAGCTGGGAGCATGAAGAGCTTGCTATGTTGCAAGATTAAGGTGTGTTCTCGGGAATGTTGTTTGGTGTCTGCTTCCTCTCCTCTGCCCCTAACACCCAGTAAGAATCTACAGAAAATGTTCCAAACCAGTATCATTTAATCAAAAGGAACTTACTTCAGCATAACATCAGATTCCCTCACAACTTCTGCAAACTTATCCTTTTGTAAGCCTTGTTCAATGAGAAGCGCATGAGATTTATTGTACCTAGAACAGAAACAAAAATGGGTTGAAACTGGCTTAGGAAGATTCACCCTTCATTAAATCCCATGATGAAAAGCATCCTGTATGGTTAATTCTTGCTCATTCAAGTTAGCAGCAAAGCAAAACCAGCTGTTGCACAACACTCAAAGAGATTAATTCAGTTCATGCATTAACTAAAGTTAATTACTGCTATTAATTTCCTTTTAAAAACTTACTAAATTGAATCTTAGTTCAAGATGGGAGATGTCTCTTACCATTCTACCATATATGGATATTTTTCTTCAATAGTGAGAGCTGGATCAATTTCAATGGCGTAATAGGTTTCTTTCAGCTGCAATAACTGAAGGGAAAAAACATCAGATATTTCAGAAAGATACATTAATCAACTCTTGGTATTTATCTAACCATTCTGATTACATTATTTAGATACAATGGGATCTGAAATGCTCTTTGAACAAAGAGCTTGTAAAAAGCGGATGCTGTTAAAATTAACTATGTGCTGCTATTAAGAATACAAATATTTCCGTTCACTTCTTAGTGGTGGGATTTCTTTCAATCTCACTCAGTTTCTTGAGTGAGAAAGCTCAGGGTTTTAAAGACTGGATCCCTTTTCTTGTGCTGCTATGTAATTCAACATACAGCACAGCTAGTGTTGTCTATACCAGTTGTCTGTACAACAAACCAACAGCTAGTAAGTTTTCTGTTTACCTTTTTCCGACATTCTTCTGTGATGAGCTTAGAGTTATCAATGATGTCTGGGGGGGGGTGGTGAAAAAAAGAAATGTTAAAACAGGATAGTGTATTTCCTTTGCTTTGCTCTACAACAGTGTAAATGGCACAGATGGCAAAGTTTGATGACACACCACTATGTTTCCTCAGAACTTTTCTTACCCACAACCAGTAAAAGGCACATTTCTCTTCATAAGCATGAAGATGTCCTTCCCCTCATCTCTGAATTAAAAGGTCAATTACAAGCTCTCTTATCTGTTTCTTGAGATTTAACTTTCTGAAATCATCATGAGCCCTCCGATGTGTTTTAGGATTCCCACTTCTTTAGTAAATGGATTCTCTTTTTTCTAAAAGGCTACAGGATAAAAATGCCGAGAATTATGAAGAGTTTACTATCTGGATCTTGCAGGCCTCAGGGATATTACCAGCTCTTAAATGTAAGTCGACCCTACCATATTGAGCTACTAGCACATTATAGTTCAGAAATTAATGTTTTAGCTGTGAATGACAACTTAACTGATCTCAGTTCACACAGATTGTTATTAAAATGTATATGCATAAAACCACATACAGGCAGTCACTAGGATACTTCTTCATTAGGATGTACAGGTTACGTAACAAGTCAATATAAAATCTCACATATTAGGAAATAAATTGGATAGAAAATTAAAATGTAGGAAAAACTAAAAGGAGTGAACAAACCAATCTCCATTAAACAAAAAAAAAAAAGTACTCACTATGGCAAGTTGGACATCTTTTTCCATTGTAGGAAAATCTACTTAATGTCATATCAAAATCTGTAATAATCTATTTAAGGAAAGAAAAAGCAAAACTGTCTTACAACATGGAGGGACAAAATAAAGAATGGCTAGAAATTCTGAATGATCAACAATACCTAGAGCTCAGTAGCATGTGTCACAGAAATGCCCCTATTCTACTGAACTGCTGTAATGCAAACTAGTATAGCCCATGAGAGTAACTTCTTTCTAACACAACTGTTTTTCTAATTCCTTTGGTTAAAATATTTCCTGAAATTACATGTTTATCTCATTTACTTAACTAGTGTCTGGCTGAATTATACTTTAATCAACAACAACAACAAAGAAGAGTTACCATTTAAATTTGGGAGATCTCTTGAAGGCTGACTTCTGTTTTTTTAGAGATATATATATATATTTTTCAAACTTTCTGGCATAGAGCGCCAATTGCATGATTGCTTTCATTCTGAAATGGTTACACCTTCTACTATCTTTACCTGAAGTTTGGCAGCTCCACCTTTGATGAGGCCACAGATAATCTCCTCTACTCTCCCTGGGTCCTTAATATGGACAGTCTTCTTCTGAAACTCTGGCATCTATGAAGAATAAGAACAAAGACAGAAATCCACTTTACAGAGGAAAACTTACTAGGTAATACCTACTATCTATCAGCTTGGAAGCTCTGCATTTATTAACAGTTTTACGTGCCATGCATGGGACAGGAAGACAAGAGCAAGAAGAAACAGAAAACACTCTAGATGTATTAACTGATGATTGCATACAGTTGTTTGCTTTCAACATCTAATTTCCTTTCCTAATATCAAATTATTCAGTAGGCTGACACTCGCAGAAAAATGTAACTGTATTTGTAGGGAATAAGGGATATATATAGAAACAAGATGTATGGGATCACCCTGTGGGTCAAGTATGTCAATTGGAGATGGTGAACTTTAAAACTAGCTCTTTGTGCGGTTAATATGCCCTTAAAGTTTCAACACAGATAAAGAACACAGGCTGACTTTAGACACTGCTTGTATTGTTGGGAATGCTGCATGTGTCAACCGAGTGTTCCAGTACAACAAGGCGGAATAGTAATCCCTGCTCCTGAGCTGGTCCATCAATCATTTTCCGTAATCCCTTTGAAGAGTATTTCTCAAATACTATGAGAAATGCTGAATTAGGAAATAAAGGAAAAAACCACAAACCTCCTACTCCTCCACAAACAACACCCTCCCCCCAGCCCCCCCCCCCCCCCCCCAAGCCTTTACTCACTCTAAAAGTTTATCTTCAACCTTGCAGAAATGGTGAAAGAACTACTTACTGACAGAAATTTCCAATTTGCCCTGTATTTCCTACCTTTATAATCATGTATGGACTCTTCCCACCGCAGAGGCATCAGACATTCGCAGTCTGTCTACACGGGCATTTCTGATTAGTACAGTTTATTTTCTGTATCTATAACTTTAGAGATGATGAAGTGCTAGGAATTTCATTTCTCTCATCCTGACTGTTCAGCTTTCCCTGTCTCATACCGAGCACATAATCTTTTCTGCAGTGAGCCAACTGAAAAAGAGGCAGCTTCTGTTTCCAGACACACTTCTGGAACCAGAGTTCTCATATCACCAATTGTTACGAAGTCACACAACACTCTTTTGTCCTGCTTTCAATACTGCTAAGCCTTTAACAACTGCCTTGCAGTCAAACTGCAATTAGGTTATAATTTAAGAAAAAGATGACGTTCTAAAGTCTTGCAAACACTTGCTTCTATAATGGAAAAGACACTTGTGTGTCAGGGAAAAGGAGGAGTTGGAGGTACCTTTAAATATCGGCTCTAGTCCACTCTGCCCTCAGGTAGGAGAAAACTATTACAGCTACATAGTTCTCAGCAGATACTTGTCTAACCCATTCTTCAAAAACTACTCGCATGTTCCTCACTTTTCTCAACCATCTATTCTAGTGCTCAACTATGTTCAGGAAAGTTTGCTTAATCTCTATGTACCCTTCCATACTGTAATTTTAGGCCATTAAACTTGGAGGAAAGTATTCTTTTTCACAGGTACTTGCTGGGTATTTTCCCCCTTCTTCCTGCACTAAAGAACCCCAGTTCCTTCAATCTTATTTTGCAGAGCACAGTTTTCTAATCCTCTGACAACTCTTGATGTTGTCCCAGCCCATCCATTTGAACCATTCTTGAAACACAGCATCCGTAACTATGGGCACAACCTTTCTGCTGCACTCTGAAAAGGCCTGATGTGAAGGGCTATTTTAGACTCTATGTAATAAGTCTGCATTCACATTTGAATCTATTTACTTTGTTAGCATGAATACAGTGATAGTTACTCAAATTCAGTTGGTAATGACCAATTCTTCAGAATTACTCCTAGGCAGAAACAGGTAGTTACACAAAGTGCTCTATTTTATATTTAGTCTTGCTGGATTGTACCTTTTCATCCACAACAGCTCAAATTTTTCCATATAACAAGTAATTCTAATCCCCAGTATGCTTGTTGCTACTTTCTGGCTGATACCCTTGAAGACACTAATGAAAACAGGAAATAAAAATCCTTCCAAAACCTTAATCTCGAGTCTCTGATTATTTTCAGGGTTTTCCACCCATCCAAAATACCTATACCAGAATACCTTGCCAAAAATTCTGAGGTCTTGACAGGTTATTCACTACTTCTTTGCTTTATAAATCTCAGAAAGAAACAGATCAGCTACATCCCACCTGGGAGTCACTGAGAAAGTTATTGAGTGTTAACAAAAAATAAAATCCCTGGAAAATATCCATGAAAGAATTCCCTAATCTTTTGAGAAATACAGTTACAAAGCATTTTTAGATATTTATTCACAATTATCAACACACGTAGCTTCATAAAGTGAAATATTAACAACTCTTCACAGATGTTTCATGGTATTTCTTTTGGTTGTCATACAGCGCTGGTAAACAAAAGTAACCTTACCACTGGTTTGGTGAGTATACACTATTTTTTCTCTGTAATGGAATATGAAGCAATTTGACTCTGTTTTGTAACATTTTCACTCTAAATTGGCTCATCTAATTCGTTTGACTTTCAAGAGGCAAACGATACATGTATTTTTAGACTTGGCATGCAAAAATTAAAATGGAATCTAAGTGCATGTTTTTCTAAGAAGTAGTTCAAGCATTACTTGGTTTAGTTAAGATTCTAAGCAACAGACTTCCTAATATAATTGATTTAAACAGAACAGATGTTGGGGGAGATGGAGAGATCAGAGGGAAAGGCTGTATGAGGAAAGTTGGATTGTTTGCTACTGTTTGATTTCAGACATGCCTTTTGTAAGTTTCTGAAACAACCTAAGGAAAAACCTCCTTAGTAAACACTTTAGTAGATGGTGTTAAAGAAGACATTACTTAAGACTGTAAGTCTGATGAAAGCTTCCTGCTCTGAAGTTGTAAACTGATACTTCTACTCAAGATCAGCTTTTAAGATACATTTACTTCTAATACATCTTTCATTTTTACATAAGAATTGAAGTCAGTTGAAGAGGATTTTATTTTAAGGGTGAAAAACATGAGTCTTCTGCAGCAAGTATAACTGAGGCAATTTCAGTCTCACAGGCACTTTCACAGGCAAAACCACATCTTCATTATAGGTATGGCATCTGATAAAGCCTCAGACAAATATGGTTAGTCGAAATAGCCATTGTCCCCATCACTAGTTCTTTGTATTCGTATCTGCAACTGCACATTAACTAGTTCTTTTATTTAGGCTTTATCATTAGAAGTAAATGAAACTGTCAAATAAGCAGTCACCAGTTTTCTGGCAAATTGGCTCCTTCAATATCAGGCTCCCAGACTAGCTCTTGTCTTTTTCTTGCATATTTGCCATTTGTCAAGAGTCAGAAGAGACAAGCAGATTCAAGTTGGAAAGAACTGATGAACAGATGAAAGAACAAAGAGTGAAAGAATGTAAAGAACATTTCAGTCAATTTGCTAAAATTTGTTTCTATTAATTGGTTAAGAAAGCTGTAAAGTCAACTCAATATACACAAAAGGCCCTAAATTCTGATGCTGGGGAAGAACACATATGGAGAAATACCTGAACAAAAATCTCCACAGCACCTAACAAAGGCAAGAAAGCTTTTCAGAGCAAAGAGCTTCTATATTGAGAACTTAACCTACATAACCACAGGAAAAGGAATTTCACATTTTGTTGTTCTGAAAGTACATCCTATTGAATTATTTATGTTTCCCTATCCTGTCATTTTATAAGTGTGAGAAGAGTTTTGCTTTCTTACTAAAGATATCTATATGTTACTGAACTAGCTCAGGGGCCAGTGTCTCTCTTAAAACACGTTAAGATGACAACTTACAAAGGTAATTTGTAATTGACTTCTATGCTGGGCAGAAATACATTTAAGTTTCCAGTCTCTGACATTTTTAAGGAGCCTTCAAAGAGAAGCAAAGAGAACAAAACTGAACAAGATTATTTTAAAGGTTGAGCTTAATTGAATTTATGAAAAGGAAAACCAAAGATCTGCTTGTTTGTGATAGCAGGTAATGGGAATAAGGATGTAGGAAATTCTTTTGTAGCTAATGATGTTAAGAGTCATACCTTGATGAATGAACCGTAATGGATTCACGCAGCTTTGGAAATCCCCCAGTCCTACAAACCACAGAATGGGTCATTTACAACAAGGATAGTTCTGGAAATTACAAGTCTATTTAGTACCTGAGACATGCATCTGGGTTAAATAAAGAGAAGTATTTACTGTAAAGACCCTGCTGAATTCTAGTTTTGAAATAGTTTCCTACACACAACTGGATAGCAGGAATGGGACTAGGTGATCTTTAAGGCTTCTTCTGTCCTAGGTTCAGCTGCTGGGACACTTCCAATCTAAACCGTTCTATGAGTGCAAACAAAGCTGCTTTTGTGTTCTATCTGGGTGCTGTTTTCTTAGTATTTGAGACAGATTATATCTAAGTGCATGCTCCATCAGTTCAATTATAAAAAAAGAGTTGGTGATGATCACTAAAATGAAAGGCAGGTATCCAAGTGAATTCACAGCTGCCATAGCAAGCATTTCCAATTGAGTATCCTAGTGAATTAGTAACTGATTGTGTGCACCAGGTGGAGTGTCATATTCTGGAGTTAAGACTACACTGAACTTTTGAATCTACCAAGTGCTGGAGATAGAGCAGTTACTTTCTTCCCCTACCCAGTAAAACAATGTTAAGTCCCTATGATATAAAATAACAAACAAAGAAGTTCAATAAAAAGGGAAATTTCCTATAAAGGATGATTGTGGGACCTTCTTTTGGTTTTCACTATCTGTAGTTTTAAGTTGGGGAGGATGAGCTGATGAATGACTTGCTATCTTAACTACATGGAGATACGGCTCATTTCATAATCAAATCTTGATACACAGCCTGAAATAGTACTAGTAATAACTACAAATGTAAGATGTTATCATCAAAACTGAGGACATGAAAAAAGTGGGGCAAGTATTTTTATGCTGATACCTGTAAGCCTACGTTACTTGACAAAGCTGGGTTTTAGTTTAAAAAGACCAGTGTGGATCCCAAAAATCACTGCTAAGGAAACAAACACCCTGCATTGTGGCTGAATAAGTAAATCTCAATTACCACACAGTTTCTTTTTTCCTCTTTTCCTGGTAAACCTGCATACACTAGACTATGTTCCAAACCTATTCTCTTTTGACACAGAGGACACACAGGGGTGGGCTGGCAGGGAGAGGGAACTATTAATGTAATTTCCAAACAACGAAATTGCAAATCAAAGTGATTAAATGGATAGGAGTCAATTATTTGTAAATTCTAGTCTATGGTGACAGCTTCCATGTAAAAGAGTACAAACCAAGAATAAATGGCATTTACTTTGGGAATTGCAGATGCCCGATTCTGAGGTCTGAGACTAGCTATCACATATACTTACTTATGGACATGTACCAAAAAGGGCAGGACATGGCATCAGTGATAGCTCTGAAATTTGATACCTTGGCAAGCTACAGAAAATTGGTTTCAGTGCTCTTGGTGTCAGAAAGTAACAGTTTGGTGAAATCGTAAGAAAAGGGGCACATTCCTTAATTTACATCTTACTTTCCACTCCCTTTTTCTTTTTGCTATTACTACAGAGCATTACTTTCATCTACTTCACAAAGCAAAGCTTACCAAAAAGCTTTTGAAAAGCATGCAACCTTTTTCATGTAACTTCTGCTATTTGCAATGTACGAGCTGCAAGAAGCAGGGAAGCTGTAACAAAACCACAGAATGGGTGGGAGTGGGTGTGTATCTTTTCCTCCATCTCTATGTGTTCATATATAGCTACATGTGCTCTTATATGTATAAAGCAAGACTGGCTTTGAATTCAGACAATTTGAATTGTGGTCCATGAGTGCAATAAAGGTTTCTCTTTGCAGCTCCAGCTGTGAGTAGGCTTATCTTTCAGACAGGAACATTAAAAGCTACTGGATTGGATGTCAGCATGGTTGCATCAGACACACCATTAGGTGCTGCTAGTCAGGAGACCTGCACTAGTGATCATGCAATCTGCTAGCATAACCTGAGCTCAGGACAGATAGATATTCATCTGTAATTATAAAAACATAGTCAGTTTTCTATTCGTATGATGTAAACTCAAATATGGTAGTAAGAAATCCTTAGTAACTAGTATTACAAATCACTTTTTTGGTAGTTTTGCCAAGAAATAGCCTTAGGACTACTTATCTGAAAAGTAAACAGGCAAATGTTATTTTGGAAATGAAAAACACAGAACACTGAATATCTTCACAGTTGCTTGATAACATGCTGCAAAACTAGATACCCAGCACAGGTTCTATGAAATAACCTGTCACTACCTAAGCTATTTTAAGAAACTGAATAGGATGTGTACTAAAAATATTTTTTCCTGTTTTGTTTCATTGTTTACATCCTTTTACACTTAATGTGCTGGATTTGGATACTGTTTTTTTTTCCCCAAACTAAAACATATAGAAAAATCTGGAGAGAGAGCTTCCAGAGAAAACATGACAACAGCATTTCCTCTTGTGCATTTAAAGGAGAATACCTGTGCGTTGAGCTTAGGGCACTCCTGATTCTTCTGTCCTTGATTTTGTCCTACTGCAACAGCATAGGTGGCAAGCAGAGTCCAGAGACGCAGGGCTTGCATGCAGGCTGCCAACAAAAACCAACCAAATCCTTTTAAGAATTGGTCTCCTGTATTATGTGATCTTTGCTACTCCTGTTGTACAGAAACAAACGCAGACATGCATGGTACAGAGCTACGTCCCTCTGAAAATACCCACACTTACATGGCTGCTCTAATACGTATTTAAAAGCAGAGCTGAATTCATCTACTCAATACAAACTGGTAAATATATTTACTCCTTCGCTGCTGTTGCCAGTTCTTTGGTATCAAATTTTTATAAAAAAAATAGAGCTTGTTACAATAAACAACCGTAAATAATGCTGCAGCTCATAACCTTGGCTTAAAAACGCAGGCAGAAGACTGCTGTTGACAGAAGCTATGCACACTTACCAGAGGGTTTTGCAAGAGCAGCTGCCAGAAGCAAAAGAAAATTCCTCTTGCTTGAGAAGCACTAATATAGCAGCACAGGGTGCAGTTGAGGGCGTTTCCAAATGCAGCCTGACTAATCCCCATGCAAAACCCCAGGGTCCTGTGACGCACATCAGCAGCGCACAGCAGTTTGTTGTGCTCAGCAGTACAGACTGCCGGGCTTACAGCCCATCAGTTGCTGTACCAACAACAGAACATTTGACCTGCGCTGAATGAACAGCCTTCGTGGATGCAGCAGGCGAGTGGGGGCTGCTCTAACAGAGGAAGACGCTTGTTTTTCAAAGCAGAAATTTACTACTTAATTACTTTTTAACCCTTTTACAAGACCTTTCCAGGTGTTTTAGGATTTCCTGTTGCAGAGCGTCAAATTTCTTACAGCAGCTTGACATGGTCTCATGAAGGTGTAGGAGGGAGCACAGATTTATTTGTGTAGAAGCAGCAAATTAATTACTTAATTAATCTTTGCTTTGACTGTAATTATCTATGTGATACTGAAACAGGAAATCAAGGAGGTTTGTCAGGATTTTTGAGAGACAAGGTGCCACAACATGTTTCAGAAGTTTGTAATTTGCCTTATCAAAGACAGTAAGTAGGTACCACAGAAGATGCATGTAAAAGGAATCTCTATTTTGCTGTCAGAGTATGAAGGAAGTATTGTCTAACCGTATTTACACTTTGAAGTTGTGTAAACACTAGGAAGTGTCACACGAAGTTAACTCTTACTACAGCAACAGCGTGAGCTTCCCTATGCTACCCTGTCAGTCATATTCAACCTTAGGATTATGATCACTAGTTCAGGCCAATTCATACGTGGTCATGAATTTGACCCATGAAATCATAAGAACTGAAGCAAGGGCAGGTTAGAAACGTAGCATGTACAAAACCCCTAGAGCTACACCCCACCCCTCCCAACCCCATTACAGGACACTAGAAATTCATTGGTGATACAAATTTCCATGCTGTTTTTCTACATTAAAAAAGAAAAAAATCGATAGACTTTTACTAAATGGATCCATATGTTTTGTGTCCACATTCCAACTGGAGGCCAGTATGTACTCTATCAGAACCCCTGTTTCGACCCAATGAAACAACTACTTCTGCTGATAGAAAACATGCGCATTTCATCAACACGTACCATCTTAGAATTGAATAAGATCTCCTCAAATGTACATGTATATGTCTGCTGTATTCTGAAGCAGCAAAACAGTTTGAAAAGTGTGTTCAAAAAATGACATAATCCCTGCAAAGACTATATATAGTAAATTGAACATACCTGGCATTGGTATTTGCCAGGATTTATAGCTCCTATTAATCTACTTGTTACAGCATGTGTCTACTGTTGTAATAGGTAACATACAGAGAATGCTACCTTTTATAGTATTTTAATATAGTTAGCATGCTTTTGGCTAATAGTATCTCCATAATAATGTTTGAGAAAGATATGTATAATACATGATCTTGAACTAATATGAATTACTTGCATTGCAAAAAGCTGAAGCTTATGTCAGTGTTGGATTTACAATTTAAAAAAAAAAATCTTATGAACAATGAAGTAAAATATGCTTGCTAGATGAATCATGGAGTTCAGGTAAAGACATCACTTGATACATCCAATTTCCAGAGTACCTGCCTTTGAGATTTTATATATATATCAATGGTGACAGTGGTACTGCTATAAATGAGTCTTGTGAACCTCCCAGGTAAGACTGGGACGTGGTGGATGGTGGAGGTGGCCTGTTGATATTCTGGTACTTCTATGGTGTGATTCAGCGAGAAACAAAATGCTAATGATATCAAGGAATTCAAAGGAAATGAGCTTGCTTTTGATGAAAGTTGGGGAAACAAAAAAAAAAAAAGTGTGGTTTTGTTGGTTTTTAAAAAAGTTATATCCAATTTAAGGTTGAAGAAAAGAGTTGCAGAAATAAAGTCCAACTTTTACAGACTAATTTTCGCTATACCAGCCTAATTAGAAAGCCTTTTAAAGGAATGATTGCAGTGTTAGTGAAAGAGCCAGAAAATGACGTGAGCAACATTTCTGTAAACATGAATACAGCCAACACCTAATTCTTAGAAAAATATCTTCCTGTTTTTCAACGAGTATAATTACTTTCACTTTAAATGAAAACATGGTATATGAAACTCCTCATTTACAAAACAAGGAAGGCTGTCTTTGCAACTCTTAAGAACCCTGTGTGTCAAACAGTTTATTGACAATTGCTACTACTGACCATGTTCTGTTACTGCTGATTGAGTCAGTCAGCATTTTGTTTAGTGTTTAACTTTTGGTAAGAGATGAATTAAAATCACTTCTTTGTTGAAAGAGAGAGAAACCAAGTCCAGCTGGCATTTCTCTCATGATACCAAAGGTCATTTAAATATATTTTAAGAACCATGAACTAAAGATGTATAGCTATTGCAACAGATAGGTTCTATTTTAACCTTCTTTCTTTGGCTGAGGGCCATATCTCAACTGCAGAAGATTCTATGGAGAAAAAGGGGGGGAGGGGATATAGAACAACACTTAGAACATTAGATGAGTTGTTATTGATATCAAACTAGGAAAATGTTCAACTTTATATGGTGGTGTGTTGGGTGAACTTGGTTTGCAAGGATTCAGGATGCTCTCAAAGAGTATGAGGCACTGGAAGTTTTAGTCTGAAGCAAATAAAAACTGGTTCTGCTGGTCCTTACGCACCTCTGCCCTACATTGCACCTATTTGTGGAAAGAAATTAACACAGCAAAAGTAAGTTACATAAGCAAGTAAGCTAAACTTTTGTTGTTTGAAGTAGTAAAGTTGAATACTTCAACTAAATTGCCATCAGCTTTAAAGATCAAGAAAGGTCACATTTAAGAGTTATTTCTATTAATTGGAATATTTGCTACAAAAATTAGAAGTGACTGAATCCTGTCTACAGTATTCATTAGTAAACATTAGCTAGTGGCTTTTCATGAGCTTACTACTTTTTATTCTTGTTTAGTGAGCCTACTACAACTGAACAACTTTGAACACATAGCCATTTCTTTAGCATATTGCCCAATTTTACTTGAGCAATGCTTCATTTTATTGCAGGGATCAGTTTTTAAACTTCATGTTTTTAAACTTCATGTATTTGTTTTCTAATTTTGCTTTTGTAGTAACTCTACTTAGTCCGTATTTTCCAAACCAGACTACTTGATATAACCTCCACAAGATAGGGAAAGCTAACCAAACCTTAGCACTCAAGAATCAAAACCAAGCAGAAGAAAGGAACCGACATAAACCAGTCTAATTCAAACATGATTTTTATTCATGCCATAGTAAACTGAGTTAATGATCAGCATCCTGGCTCTGGGAATAACTTTTTCTATTTGTGACCATTACAAGGAAAAGAATGTTCAGGTTGAGGAAATTGGAGTAAACAGAAGTTTAGAAGGCTGCCTTGCAGGAATGCTGGATATCACTTATTTTTCCAGTACAGATCTGGTGTTGTGCTAGTCATATTTACAGCTGGTATGATGCAATACAGAAATGTTTGTTTATGAAGATGTGTGTGCATTATGGAGATGACTCATGAGGAATGTAAGAGATTGTTTAAACATAAAGGGCTTGAACAGCACTTGCTATGGGAAGGTGCTAAGAATTTATTAAAGACTGAATTAATTAAACTGTGATTAATCCAGAGAAGACACATGCTAAGAACGTGAGGGTCTTAACCTGACCCATTTTAAGGAGCAGCAGTACCATTGTAGCTGAGAATTTATTTTGCCTACTCAACTATCACATTTTGAAGAGGAAGAAAACCAAGTGCATGCTCAAAACCAAATAGAGGAAGGAAATGCTGTATCACAAAACATAATTAGAAATTTTATTTGATGTTAGATCTCATCAGAGATAAATCTTTCTTTACAATATAAGAGAGAACTTGTGTTCTACAGTCTGACCATTTATGGCTGTATTGAACACATGATGTTACCAGTGATAACACATGCACTAAAATGTGTAACAAATAGATAACTTATTTATTCTTGCTGTTTAATACACCAGTAATTATGATGTTCAATTTGAAGCTGTGACTTGCAAAATTCTATATGGAATTGATTGTTCAGATGAGAAAGTAAAAGATACTGCAGCATCACTGTCTCTTATGCACCTTCCTCTTGTACTTACAAAGCCATTCTGAAAGCAGAGGTTTCCTCTGGGTGGTATATCAACAGGCGTTTTGAATCTTACAGGAAAGCAGGAATGAAGGCGAGCCAAACACACTGCTGACTTGGTATACTGAAGTTCAGGGAACAGAATAAGGGCAAGAGGTTTTGATGGACTTACACATTAATCAAAGATACTTCTCAAACACAGAGGTATTGTTACACATTAGAAAACTCAGGAAGAACTGCAAGAACTGTGGCAATAGAAATCAACACAATATTTAAAATCCTCCATAGAGGTTTATGAAGAACTGACAGTAACTAAGGTCTGAATTTCCAGTATTTCATGTGCTCTCCTCCTGTCAGTTACTACTTCAGGCAAAAATTTAGTCTGAGAGTATATATGGGGTACAAGCCACATGGAACCAGATCCAAAGGTTCTGGGAATGAATGAATGAATACAGTGCAGGGCAGCTACATTTTGCCTGCACTTGTATGTTAGGGGAATCGCCTCATCTCTGGGATCTGTTCCCCTTCCCTCACTTTGGAGAGAATTAAACTGATAGGTTAGAAAAAAAGGGGAAAAAACACCCCAAAGTCCTGTTTAATAATCAACGAGTATCTGGAAATGATAAAGTGATCTTCAGTTGGTAACCATGTATCTTGGAAATGCTAGTCTATAAATGGCAGCCTACCTGAGCCAGAGTTTAATCTGCTGGGTTGTTTTCCATATTTGCATTTCACTGATGCCTGTTCTTGCCAATGCTTTCTGGATAGCCCTCTTTATAAATCATTATGCACTCTCAAGTTAAACACCAAATGCAGTTCTGGTTTCTCTATCTTACAGGGGACAGAGCAGAACTGGAAAAGGCCCTGAGAAGGGCAGTAAGGATGAGCGATGACATGAAAACCTTCCCTACAATGAACAGCTGAATATAATAGAATTCTTCAGCCTGGAAAAGAAATGACTGGATGGCACAGAAAAAGTTAACAGGGAAAGACTGTTCACTATCTCTTCCTGGGTAAAAGTAGTAATTATCAACTAAAGTTAACAGGAGGCACAATCAAAACAAGTGGAGACAGCTAGAGGTCACACAAGTAAATTAGTAAGATGTGGGAATGGGAATTCTTTTCTGGTGATACTGTAAATTTACACAGCCTTAAAAAGGTACTGGATAACAACATGAAAAAAGCTCAGGTTAAATTACAGCCACTGTCTCTTAAACACAAGCTGCTGGAGGCTGGGAAGTCATTCTAGAAAAAAAAAAATCAGGACAATTTGTCCCTTTCTTAGGATCTTCCTGGGCCTCTGCTATAGACTACTGCTAGACAGTATCAGGGCAAGGCCTTTCGTGGAAGGTAAGTCAACACTCCCTGTTTGTAACGTGATGGCAGGGAGAATCTTTTGCTCTTTAGGATAGTGCTTCAGTTTCATTGAAAGTATCTTATTTTCTGCTCATTCTTCCTTTTTCCTGCTGGTTTTTCTTCAGAGAGCATGAATATAGAAAATTCATTTTTGACAAATTGGAATTTGAGTGGTTCTCTCTTTTTTCTTTACTACTGCTGTGGTAACAGCATAGCTATTGGAATCTGGCTATCTGAAAGATCCAGTTCCCTCTCATCTTACACAGAATCTAACACTCACTGAAAGAATGCTTACAGGTGAGGTGCTTGGTACAACTAATCCTTCTTCAAAACAGTACAGAATTCTAAGAAGTGGCCGTATGTAGATACTCTGGCATTCTTATAAATTCTTACTCAGCTATCAGGTGTGCAAAAGCTCACCTTGCACAGTAATTCTGATGACCTCAATTTTTTCCCCAAAACTGCACATTTGCATATATACTTTTTATAATTAAATATTCTGTATGTATCTGTATGCTTGGAAATAACTTAAAACAAATGTTGGCTTGCCTGGAAACTTCTCATGTAACGCTATCTAAAGTGGAATGTGCATTAAGCCCAAGGCCTGGACTAAAGCAGTTGCTGATGATTCTCCTCTTATCTGCTTCTAAGAAAAAAAATACCCATCTGCTTAGATTTTTCTTTCCACTAAGAATGCTGTATCTAGATCAAATAAACTCTGACCCTTGAATAGTGGAGTTGCAGGACCAGTTTGAAAACAAAGTCAGTAGGACAAAGTTTAATCTACAATTTATTGCCAGACACTACGATTCTGATGGAAGAATGTAGTGCTAATATAGTATACCAGTTAAAGTTACACATTGAGACCAATAGGTTTTTAACTGTTTTCTTTGCGTACAGACCCTTCTTTAAACTTCTTGGAAAAAAACGTATCTGTTAAGTCTAAAGATGAAATACCAATATGATACACTCAGTTTAAAGGTAATAGCACAATGACTTGAGGCATGATGGATTGTTTTACCTCCATTGTCCCATTGTTTTATGGGTGTTCCTGACTGCTGGAACTGTTACATCCATTCAAAGATGTAACTGGATGCTCCTTTTTTCTTGTAACTCTGCACATTTTTCCCTCTGGAAGTGTTACGAGACATGTTCAAAACAAGTCTGTAGTAATACTACCACTACTATACTTTGCACTACGCTACTACTACTGCTAATGTATCAATACTGCTGTTGCTTTTGTACTAATTCCTTCCCTTCAGTTTCACATAAAATTTCTCCATGGTAACATGCAGACCAGGTTCAAGCTTACCCGTAAGTGATTTATGTTGCAAAGACAGATGCAATCCAGGATAAAAAGTGTTGCATCAGTAACTGGTAAGTGTAAAATTTACACTTTTAGTCTGAAAACTTTGTAAGTTTCCAACATAGAAGGAAAGCTTTCGAGGAGCAGGGTTAATGGTACATTTTAGTGGTATTCATTCTGTCAACACAAAGGTGGAGTAAAACAAACTCTTGGGTAACCCACTCCCCAATAAACTTAAATTATTTCAGGGATCCAATCTCCAAAGCAGATGAACAGTTGACAAGTGGGGACAAAAAATAGGAACAAATAGATTTGAACAGGAATCCTTGGTGGCAAAACCAGCTCAAGAGGTCTCAAATTCTGTATTCAGACACATTATGAATCTTCAGTGTCTAAATCTGGGCCTTGCCCCACCTCTTTAAAAAATAAATTGCAAATTAAATTATTGTTTTAAAGGTTGGCATATATAAAAGCAGAAGCCCCATTTCCTTCTAGCAATAGGCATTATTCACATTATTCATGGAGTATTTTTGTAATTATTGTCTGAGATAAGCCAGTGCAGTTCTATATTCCTTTGTGGCATTACTGAACAAAAATAGTTAATTTTAGTATTTAAACATGGTGTCTTTGACCTGTGTGCTGCTACCTTAGGCATATGTCCACTTGTACTGCAAAAATGCTTAACTTTTTTAAGTATTCAAGTAAACCACTTTATTAATACAAGGATTAGACAAATTACAAAAATCCAGCACTTTTAATAAGCAGGTTTTTTTTCTTACAGTCAGAAACTCCACACAAATAAGCTAAGAGAGATGTGACCAGCACAACAGCCACAGATTCCAACTTCAGGGCACAGTGCCAGTCAAGCTGCTGCATGATAGATGTGGGACTAAAAACCTGCCTACTGCAGTCATCGTAAGTTCTCTGATGTTTTACAGCAGCTGACCATTGGTGATTGATTACTTTTGGGTAAGAGAAAGCAGCTGACATCCAGAAACTGGTCAAGGTGTAACTGCTATACAGAGAGCTATGCCCCAAGAAGAAACAGTAAGTACATATCAACTGCTGCACAGTAAGGTGACCACAAGAAGGCAAGGGGGAAAGTTAGACTTCATGTCTTTTTATTTTCCACACCCTTCACGACAGTATATTATCCAACTTTCTTGCCCAGTTTTACCTGTGCTCCTATCTCTGCATGCTTGTTATGAAAGGAGGCCAGGAAGAATAGTTGTGAGCTATTCCTGCCTCACAGTTGCACTTAGCATGTGATAAGATCAGCCAAATTACAGTGCTGAGCATCTGCCAGGCCCTCTGCATGCAGGAGCAGTTCAGTTGTATGTGTCTGACCTGGAGTCAGGTAGTGGCCAAGAAATGCCGGCTGCTGTGGGACAGGATTTCTTAAATGAGAGGTTACGTATAAAATAAGTGTATACCCATCTTCAGAGATGCAAACAGATACTAGTGCCACCTGCTGCTCTACACTGTCTGCTGCAGCTCAACTAGCTAGAATGTAAATACTGACAATGAATTGCCATCTGACAAATGCACCAGATTAAAGCACTGAAATCTAACAGTGGGCTTCTCTTCTATTTTGCTTGAACTTCCCCCATGATGTAGTATTCACAGGAAGTGAAACGTATACTGTACTACACTGGCACAAATATGTGTGCATATGCACACACGGAGAGAAGAAAGGGGCTGATGGATTGAAGGCTATTAAAGTGAATTGGAAATAGCCAACACAGGAAAAGATTCTGTATTTTGCATTGTGCAATTCATTCAAGTGCAAGTAAAAGGTAAGAGGCAGCTATTTAACTTTCCTTTAAGGAAAGAACTTCAAAAGTTCAGGTATTTTTAAAAGATTTCCAGGCTTACACAAAATGTGATGTTTTTACATTTGCAGGTACCTTTGAAATTGCTACTGAATTTACAGCTAGTGTTCTCCTGCCTATAAATGCACTGATCCATACCCTGGGACTCTTCAATACCTACAGTGATCAATTTAGGTATTTTTAATACAAGTTGATAGTTCCTGTGAACTCAAGACTAACTGTTGGAATGCTATGCAACTTTAATTCATAATATGAAGAATTTTGCAATGATAATGTGCATTCAATTCAAAAAAACCTTCTTACTGCTTCTGTCATTTGACAATGAAAGGTAACATGTCAGCCAGGTTGGATGGAGTTTTGGGTGACATGTTTTAGTGTGACCCATCCCTGCCCATGGCAGGTGGGTTGGAACTTGATGATCTTAAAGTCCTTTCCAACCCTAACTCTTCTATGATTCTACGAATACTTGCAGTATTTGCTATTGGTCTTAATCTGCATAAGAAGTTTAATAGAACACATGCTATTAAAGCTCAACCAATAATTATTGCCAAGAGGAAAAATTCACTTAGAAAATATGACTTAACACATAGTAAGCATTTATGAAAAGGTAAATATATTTCAGAGCAGAAAGATTCACTGAAAGATTGCTTTTCTGGCTTGGTCAAAGACTTCATACAAAAGAGAAAGCAGCAAAGAAGCTGTTCTGAGCCTGTACCTATAATATATATCATATCCTGACATTTCCTTATAGTTACTACTTGAAGCTCAATTTTCAGGTGTGTAGATCATTATTATGTTTTTGATAACTGTTATAATGAAGATAAATAAGTTCTAAGGAAACTCATGCAGAATTAAAGATTCAATTGATCTTCCCATACCCATTCCTTCCTTGTAATAATGTATGTTTCAAGACTTAGTGAATCAAAAAAACCCTCAAAGGTAGCAGCAAATTCAGAAAATTAAAATCTACTTCTGAAACAGATGATTCAATTGTAGGATCAGCTTATTATACTAAGGTAAAATATTAATATGCACACAATGTATATAGTAGACTACTTTTTGATTCTTAACAGTGTTAGAAAAGAATATTGAAGTTTTTCTTCTCCTAAGACCCAAATCTTTAAATTTTCCAACTGAATTATTTTAAAGTGAAAATGAAAACCTATTAGTGGTATCTAAGTTGTATCAACATAAACTGTGCTTACAGTGTGTTTCCTGGCCTGTACAAACTTGCTTTACAAGCCACATTCTAGGTAATTATGTATTATGAGTATCTGTGCAAAAAGCCTGTGGGCAACAAAACCTTGTTTTAGTAATTCTGGTGTTTACCACTCTGTCAGTGTGATTTTTCTTTTGAGGGACACAGTCTAAACAAAAAACAAGACAGGAATAGTTATATCTGCAGCACTCATAAAATGTAACTTGGATTTAAAATTTTAACAGTATTCTAAAAATGATTCTAATACTCCAGCTGCTAATAATATAAAGGCTCTCACATACATGTCGGTAGGTAGGGGGCAGTATAAGGTCTCAGGAGCTCTTTCACATTTCACTACCTTTTATTGATTCCACTTTGCTCAGGCTTGAATTCTTCTTCAGCTTTGTAAAGGAAAAAGTATGTATGAAGGAGTTTCACATACTAGCCATTTAAATTCTTGAGTATGGTTGCTACTTATTACATACTCTTTTACTTCAAGTGGAGAATGTTGTGAAGGTCTCATGATGGAGTAACGTCACGGTTACTCTAATAACTGGCTACTAGCAACAAGACAAGAATGAAGTGGGGAGGTATGTGATTGCTGCCAGTTGTAAAGGTCTGTATCCTTTGTCTGTGGCACAAACCCCCGATGACCTATGAAACAAGATGCCAATCTCACCAGAGACTGGCAAGTAAAAGAAAATAATAACAAATCCCCACACAAACCCTATGACAGTCACATATGTTATTTGATTTCTTAGGGAAGTACATAAGTATCAGTTACTTCACTTCTTTCTTGCTTGCTTATTTCTCTCCAGGTAAACTGTAATACTACAAAGATCAACGTTTCTCTTCCTCCCCCAACGTATTAAGTAGGAATCTGTCCAGAGATTTTAACAATGACTGGCTAGAAAGTTTCCTGTAAAAAGAGAAATTTTTTTTGATACAAAGTCTGATTTTCTGGGAATTGGATCCAGAGACAGAATGGAGAAATAGACAAATGTAACTAAGCATTTGCCCGGTTTTCTGGATAAGAAACCTGGGAGAGTAAGGAAGTCTCAGTTTCAGGTAGTCTGCTACTCAGGTTTCAATCAGCTCTATTATGTTTCTCATCCTTATAAAAGAAATACAATAAAAAAACCCCAAACAAAAAGTAATAAACAAGCTGCCAAGAAAAAAATCCAAAGTTCAACAATGTTGTTTATGAAACAAATAACAAAAAATACTGTTACCCCATTAAACAGTTTTTCTTACATTAACCCCATGTTTTAGCTAGTATGGACTAATCCTTGCATATGAGTGTTATCAAAAGACTTGGGCAATGTTTTTCACTCTCGTTTGTGAACACCTCTTTTCTGCTGAGTTCCTAAAAGGCTTTACAAGGAGTAAGCAAGAAATGAAGTCTATTGTTAATAGAACTGATTTGCTATATAAGGATCCACAACTTCATTGCAAACTTGTTTCAGGCCTGGAAAGTCCAAAAGATTGTTACCGTAAGGTTTAATCTCCTTTTAAAGTAGCTATCAAGCAGCATCTAGTAAGTTACTTCAAGAATCTAATTAATTATTAAGCTTCTCTTTAAATTAAGGTTAGCAACCTTGTGGCTAACTATTACCTTCATCTGACTACAGGAATACTTTTACAGTTTCAGAGATGGCAATTTGGCTGTGCAAAGTAATACAGAAGACTTTGGGTGACAGTTGCTTCTTAACACATCGAGTACAACTTCATGTGACTGGCTGTATATTTACTATTAATGCCTCTTTTATTTCAGAAGTGGAGCCAAATTAACTCTGCCTAGATCTATCAGTGCCTAAGGGAAATTCCCTGTTTGCAAACTTCAGATGGTCAATGAAGACACATCATTAATACCTGAATTCCAAACTTAAATCTTTGCTTCCAATTAAGATGCTGTAATTTTATGGTGCCTTTATTAAGTTTAAATTTGTGTACCACTCTAATTACTTTGGTAAAGAAATGTAGGATAGATATTTAAGAATTTCTTGGGGTTTGTTATTCCACAAGGAAACTGTTACCCTTGTATTTTTCCACAGTGCTTGAGAATCCTTTCCACTTCTCTTCACATTAAACATTCTTGGTGTCACAATCCCCGATACTAACTTGTCTTATAGATATTCTATTTGATTTGTAATGTCCACTCTCCTTTTAGCTTTTAAACACGCTGTAAGTTGGCTTCTTACTTACATTTGAGTTTTACATGAGTTTTGTTTTAACTAGGAAAAAAGTGAAGAAAAAGTATTGCTGTAGTTAATGATACAGAAATATTTAATTGGTGAGAACTGAAGTCACATAACTAAGGTGTAAATAGGCCCGCTCCCCACTGATTTTGATGACCTTATAAATTAACGTAATGCTGAGTCTAATGTGGGTATAAAACCAAAGTGTAATATTCCCCAAAGGAAATATGAATAAAAAATATCTGCTGAAAATACAAAACCAATCCCGTAATTTTAATCTAACATGGAAGATCAGCCTGCTATAGTAACTCATGGATTAGGAAAAAAAACCCAAACCATTTCAATAAAGCTGTACTGTTCTCCCCCTGCCCGCCCCCCCCCCCCCCCCCCCCCAACTTGCACCAAATTACAGACTGGAAAACACCTCCTCCCCAAAGCTCCAAGGAAGGTCTCTCTGGCGATAAACTAAACCAGATGCAGTGTTTTATCAATGACAACCCTTAAATCAAATTACATTTGTGAATAAAACTATTACAGGAAGTTCTCCAGAATGCAGCATATTCAAGTAAAACAAATACATAAACCACATTTTTGCCCTTGTAAACTTTATACCAAGGAAACATAACTGTTTCCCTTATTGCAAAGAAATTTCACAGGCTGATTACATGTCCACTGAAGATACTCCCTGAGGGAGAAAGAGGACTTGCAGCTGATGAACTGCTTGTAAACTGAGGAAGCTGCCAGTTGGAACAGTGGTTGAAACTCTGGCTAAGCCAGCAGATAGTATTAACATGTTCAGTATTAACATCCAACTGGTAAAACATTCCCACCCAAGATAGCTGACATGCTTTGAACAAGCTTTATTTTCCCCTTGCAATTTGAAGTTCAGAAAAATCTCTGATCTTGAAAACAGAATTTTTGGACTTACCTATTTAGGATCATAGATCTGTGTTCAAGAACATAGCTCTCAAAATGTTATCTAAAGTACATACTTAAGAGTATGTACATCAATTTAACATTGGTGTAACGATTTTTTTCTCTACCAAAGGCAAAATCTTTGCAACAAAGATAAAAGCTAAAGTCTTCCCAGCCAAAAGACTATTTAAACACTGCTCAGAAAGTGAATACAAATACATCTTTAGCAATTATTAGGCACTTTCTGAATGACAGCTCAAATTGGACATTGTGAATAGGAGTTGATGAAGCTATTGGAAGTATTACAGCACTAGAAGAAAAAAAGTTATTTATAGTTAACCAGTGCTATGCCACAGTATTTTTCAAATGAGTTTTGTCAAATCCTTCCATAGAATCCAGAGCCGTTTCTCAGAAATACATCTAACCCTTTCCATAGTGACAATCCAAGCTTTCTGCTCTCCCACAAGCTAAGTGGGCTCACAGAAACTAAAAAGCAAGACACCCCCCTCCAAAATGCTGAAGGCTGTGGCTGATGGTAAGAAACAGCATTCATGTTTTTTCAACTCTGACAACTTTATGACTACTGAAACCCCACAGTGGAATTCTTTTCTGGACCCACGTTACCACACACTGCACTTTATGACTTCAAGTCAAGTCTTGCAACATGTGAGCAAGTGAGTAGTTACACAGCTCATAATTTACACAGAGAATCCTATCTCTTAGCAGAAATCTATGTTTCCATGTGTAATTAAAGTAAAGAAATCTGAGCTTTTAGTAAAGTTTTGCAGGGCAGATCACAAAATATCCATTGGCTAACATCAGCATATTTAGTTTCAGTTCCATTCTTCAGTACTGTTCTTCACCAGTGTCCAAACCATAAACTCAAATTTTGAAGGATTTCAGCATAATCAGTATATTGTCTAAATTAAGACCTTTCCCCATTCAGTTAATACCTGATAGGCAGATATTTAAATAATACCCTAAACACGAAGTTTAACAAGCGCAGTGCAGAGGGAGCTCTATCTTCCTTTTATAGTAACTGAACAAGACATTGCCTCCCAGTTTCAACAGATGGCTGAGCATCCCCTCCTCCCACCTCCCTGCCCTCTTTTCTTGTAAAGAACTTACAAACAGGCTTTTAAATTACAACCAAGACCTATATAGGCCCGTATATACCTATAGCTTTATGTACAGCTACACACAAGCTGGACAAGACAGGATGAAACTGACGCTTTCAAGGCTAGTGGATCTTGCTGTGATGGAACAGCCTCCAGCGTCCGTCCTTACGGTCAGAAACCGGCCACAACATCCCTCCTCCGCCCCTTCGCCTCCAGGGGTGGACATAAGACACAGCCCCACACATCTGGACAAGAACCCTCACTCCTGGGGTCGGCCTGCAGCAGGAGCTGCAGGGCAGCGTGTGAAGGAGAAGGGAGCCGCGTGTTTTAGGTAAAGGGCTGACATTCGAGGGCGGCGTCACCCTGAGAAGGAGAAGGAAAAGGGCGTGCGGCCGGCGGCGGAGCGGGCCTCTTACCACGTACCATCTCGATGATCTTGGTCTTCCTCCCCGTCTTCTTCTTCATGGTGAAGATGTACTGCGCCAGCACCACCCCGCCGACCAGCACGCACACGCTGGCGCTGGCCACCGCGCCCATCTTCGCCACGGCGGTCCTATCCATGGTGGCCGCCCGGGGCACACCGAGAGCCGCTGCTGCGGAGCGGGGCCGCTGCCTGTGGGCGCTGCAGGACACGGGGGGAGTTCCCTTCCGTTCCCCCCCCCTCAGAGCCGGCCTGAGCGGGTCCTCACCCACCCGGCACAGCCCCGGCGCGGGCTCCCCGAGTGACGTCACGAGCGCGTGGCCTGGCCGGCGCTACCATGCAAGAGGAAAAAAGAGGGGGAGAAAGGGAATGGGACGGCTAGTGGAGGAGCAAGGAGAGAGAGCTCCAGAGGACGAAAGGCTTCTGTGAGCGGTTTCAAAAGGAAACAGCACCAGCTAGAAGGTTAGGTGTTTTTCTCAGGAGCACAAACGAATGTCTTCTTCCTTTCGCCTCCCCATGCTTGCCCCCGCACAGGAAGAAATGAGAGAGCCCAACGGGCCATCGCGCCGCTTCCCAAACTACGTTTCCCGGCTGCCGCGCCCCCTGCTGGTTGGGGCGGCGTGGCTGATGCTTACCGCGCGGTGAGGGGACGGCGGCAATGGCGGGGGCAAGGCGGAGCGGGTTGTAGCGTTGCTGGCTGGTGCCTCACCTTTCGTTTCGCTTTAGGCCGTGCCTGGGTGAGAAGTCCCTGCGAGGAAGGGGGACTGCCGCCCCGGAGTAGCTCGGACTGCACCACGCCCGGGAGGTGCCGGCTCCCGCCCAGGTGAGCACCCGCCGGGCTCTGTCTGTTGTCCCGCCTCAGGGCGTGTGTCTCCGTCTGGCTGTGGGGCTCGTGTGTGAAGCTGTGGGTGCGGCACCGAGGATCTGTGAGGGGGAGAGGGTGTGTTGTCGGCAGCCTGCCCTCAGCTGTAGCGGGTACCAGCGGCAACCCCTGAGGTGAGAAGGTAGAGGGCTTATTTTCCAGGCATGGTTTGTTTTACAGAAGCAGCACGGTGGTTTGCAGGGCTGCCTTTGCTCCGAGGAAGGCAAAGGGTGAGCCCGTCCTTAGGAGCCTGGCAGCCCCTTACCCTCCTCTGCCGGGTCGGGTTTGTCCCGCTCACGGCAGGGTAGGGGCAGGGAGCGGTGAGTTTTGAGGTAGGGTAGCGGTGTTGTCGAGCCGCCTACAAAAGGATTAGTCTCTTTTCTTCTTCCGCCTGTCCCCTTCTTAAAATAACAGCAGGTATGGAGCAGAAAAGCTGATTTGTGCCCTGAGGTCTTTAGTTGTGTCACTAGGGCATCTGCAAGGCGATTACTTGTTGGAGGTTTTGATGTTGTCTTTCTATGCCTAAAAATAAGTTTTCTTGCATGAGACTTGCATCAGAATCTTTTTCTTTTCCTGATACTCCTTAGTAAGAGACAAAATCTCAGTTCTGTGACTTTGAAATCTTGTTTTACTTTCTTAATGTTAGTTACAGAAGGCGTTTAATAATTAAAAAAAGCTGGTATTCCTTTGTATTTTCTTTAAGTAGCTATCAGTGGCTATCACAACTAATTTCCAAACTGAGGACAAGAAGTTTCCTAGGGTTGTTTTCTGAGTTACATAACCAGAAACCCAAGACACCTGAAGTCAACGTGTACACAGCTCAGACTAGAGCAATGCGAAGCTAAAAGGTATATAAGAATATCAGAAACATACTAGATCAAAGTTGTTGATAATGAGGTTGTTTGTATACGAGGTTGTGTGTATGTTTTACTTTCTGTGTGTATATTTTACTTTCTTACTATACTTTACTTTACAGAAGGCGTTTAACAATTAAAAAAGCTGGTATTCCTTCAGTCAGTGTGTATGCAGCTCAGACTAGAGCAATGCAAAGCTAAAAGGAATATAAGAATATAAGAAACATACTAAATCAAAGTTGTTGATAACGAGGCTGTTTGTATACACAGGTGTGTATATATATTTGTATATACTTTACTAGTTTCTATACAGAGGTGTATGTATATTTGTATATACTTTACTAGTGGTTTGTTTCCTTTTCAGTAAAGAAGAATGTCGTTGTTCAAAGCTAGAGACTGGTGGTCCACCACACTTGGAGAAAAGGAAGAGTTTGACCAAGGCTGTTTGTGTGTTGCTGATGTTGATAATAGTGGACGAGGTAAATTCAGAAATATGTATTTGCTGACTTTTAGGCTACACAGCTGCTAGTTTGCATACTGAAAGTTTATTGCCCAGGTTGTGTGCATTAGTGCAGATGTGCTTCAGTTGAGTTATAGATCATGCCAGCTCTTGCGGGCTAGAAGTCCTCATTCCTGTGTAAATCTGTGGTGCTTCTGTGGTTTCTAACACATCAATAACTCTTGTGTCTTTGCTACTGCATGTTTCTCCATTCCCTGCCTCCACTGAGACCAAAGGACCTCGTTAACACACACATCCCTCAAACCTGTTGCCCCCAGGCTTATTTCTGATGAGCCTGATTTTGTCCCTTTTCCCCCTTTAAACATAATTTAGAGCTCACTCAGTTAGCCCTGCTAACTCCTGTGCAAAGATCCTTTCCCCTCTTTGACACAGGTGTACCCCATCTGTTGCCAGCAGGCTTGCTGCCGTGTGAACTGACCTGTGATCACAACTCCCAGATTCTGGTGGAGATCTGAGTTGTCTTTTCCTGATGAAAAACAAATGTAATTGGTATAAAAGCAGGACTTAAACAGTGTTGTGGGAATAGTAGTCTGCTGTTTTATTTACTTTCTCAACATTATACGTTTCTCTCTGTTTTTAGACTAGTCTTCTTCTACCAGAGTTCAGGACCCAAGTGAATCAGCTATTTGCAATTGCCTAGCCACAGGCTGAAATACCCTCACTTAAGCATTTTTAAGGAATTAATAACTGCAGTGGATTTAGTTTACTGCTGATGAAATACTTGTTACTGAGCTGACGAAGGGATGTGGGGAAGGTGATATTCTGTGACTGAGGGACTTGGGGGTTCAAATCTTTTGTGGCTGAAGAAGAGAGGAAGCAAGTGTCTGCTCTGAGCTTTTGATGTGGGATCCCATGGAACCATGCCAAGTCTCTAGAGCCTGGTGAACTTGCTTTAGGAGTACTTGTATGTTCTGATTTGTGGAGAAGTTTTGTTGGTGTGGATTTTGATCTGCGTTGGTATGGTGATCTGTATCTAGAAGAAATAAGTATTGGCAACCAAGTTGGGTTGTTGGTTGTCATCTTGGGAGGCACCTCTTTGGTGGTTTTGTTTTTTTTTTTCTTTCCATTAATTATTTTTTGTTACTAACAACCAAATGCCTACTTGATTAAAATACTGATTCCAAAATAACTCTGATGTAACCGTTACATTCATCTTTGTGATAGTGGACCTGTCTCAAGAGCAGGTGGTTCCAAGGCCCAGCTTTGATGTAGTAATTATCTGCCTTTAGGTTTGTATTTGGATAAATGTCATCGGTCCTAACTTTAAAATTTCACACTTCTGCAGGTGTGCTATGTCTATGCACAAATCCAAGATATAGAAGCTGAAAGTTTGAAGAACTCTTCAAAACCAGAATGAGACTTTTAAAGTGTGCTCATCAAAATGATGGAATAGTAACAATAGTCAGGGCCACCACCATGGTAATTCCTGTATTGAACCCTTTGCTAATCTTAATCTAGAACACAGAGCATAAGCAAATGTAATTGAATCATGGAAATATTCTTTTATGTATTCTTTGAAATACTTCTGCAGCAAAATAAGTTCTGCAGGTGCTATTGTATTCTGTAGTCTCATTTGGTTACTTGTTTGTTTGTAGATAAAATTATTGTAGGCAGTTATATGGGGTATCTCCGAATCTTTAATCCACATCCTGTGAAACCTGGAGATGGAGGACAACCTGAAGACTTGCTCTTGGAAGTACAGTTACGAGAACCAATATTGCAGGTGGAAGTGGGAAAATTTGTTTCGTAAGTCAACAACAGGCTTTGTTGCTGTTTGTTTAAGGCTTAGCTGTGATTTTCTTTGTTTTGGGGATGAGTTTTCAGTTTCCAGAGGGACAACTATTAAGCACATCTGAGAATACTGTACTATGCATTTGATCTGCTTCTCAAATCGTTTTGATATGAGAGGATTTTTACTTAATGTATACGTGGAGGATAATCTTCCAGATCCTTTTAAGAATTAATTTCTAAAATAAAGTTCTCCTAAGCAGATTCTCTTATAGCCAATTAAATACATGTTCTTAAGGGATTAATTTTAATTTTGAGATAAACTTATAGTACTGCAGCATGAATTTTATTTTAAAAACGAGGAAAAACCTGTACTAAGCAAGAGAAAAACTTGTACTCCGAGACCCAAGGCCACAGGCTAAAAGGCCTGCATTGGTTGGAAACTGTCACTCAAGTACTCATGGAGTGACCCTGTGCTGGGAATTCTAATGCCTTACCCTGTGACATGATCTAACCCATTTTCTATAGTTACAGCACAGGAGCTTTCTCTGCAGGAAAAGGTTTTAGGGAAGAAGAATGTGAATATAGGATTTGAATGTAGGAATATGCAAATATATAGGATTTGACTTCTGCCGTATACTTTAATTAACTTAGGTTCCATGCAGGTAGTACAAATGCGAGTTTTAAAAAAGTAATATATGTGGTTATTGAGTAATACATATTTGGAGGTATGATCCTTATACTCATTTGGCTTTTGGAGGAATTAACAGCACCTTGTTTGAAATTAATTTCAAGCTAAAGCGGGAAAACAGTTGACTTGCTCTTCATATGTAAATGTGAAAATATGTTCTTAAAGGATTCATTTTAATTTTGAAATTGGTTTCAAATACTTCAGTGTGCATTTAGGAAATTAGTACTTCTGAGATTTCATGCTAGCATTAAACAGCCAAGCCTTTGGATTTGGCCCATACCTAAAAATAATTTCAACAAGGTTATTTGAATTTTAGCCTGTATGCATTTTACTTGTAATTTATCTGTAAACAGTGCTTTTTTTTTTTTCCTTACAGTGGTACTGAAGGACTTCATCTGGCTGTGTTGCATTGTCGAAAACTCTGTGTGTATGCTGTTTCAGGTTAGTTACACACACAAGCTTTCATGTGATTTTAATTGTATTCTAAAGTCTGGATTAGGTTAATACTGAATTTAGTATATACAGCGTTTGCTCATTTTCTCTGAAGAGCTGCAGTCATGTTCTCTCACTCAAACTTGTGTCTGAAGAGGGAATCATTAGTGATGAGTTCTAGGTATTTCCCAGTGACTAACAGGTTTGCTGATCTGCTGAGTGCTTGAGATGCTCCGATGTGTGTGCTGGTCTGTGGTTGGTAGTGCTTGTGAATGACTAGTTCTTATTACAGTTTTGAAGTGGGTGTTACTGTTCAGAGTGCTAATGAAATAAAAGGTTGTTTAATGACAAAGTATCTCTTTAAAAATGAAACAGTTATAATTACTTCTGAACTCAAATCCAGATAATTCTTAGAAAGCCAGAACACTCATCACATTGCACAAGGAGGTTAAGAGGAGGTTAATACTGGTAAGAAGGTGAAACTACTGTGTTTTTTCTTAAGTCCTCTTTCTTCTACTGCCTTTGGAAATTCTAAATGCTGTGTTCTCTCTGTATGTAAAGAGGCAAATCACAAAATACCTATTCTGTGTACTGAATTCTTTCTAATACATGCTTAAAGCAAAGCACAGATTTAAGACATTGTACCCCCATCTTCAAAATTCGATAGATAACTCTACATTGTGCATTTTCTGTGTACAGGGACAGCTGTGGCATGTAAGAGCATGGTTTTCTTGCAGGTATTGGAATAATCTTCATATACTTAAAGCTATGGTAGGGTTTAGCTTAGATATTCACTCAAAACACCTTTTCCCCTACTGATGTGACTGTTCTCAAAGGGTTTTGCAAATATTAGTTCTTATTCTATAAGGTGAAGAACTTTGTTTACTTCATGGGGTGCAGGGAGGACTTACTCAGAAGGGGAGCTTTAACTTCAGTTTCTTCAGGAAGCTTTTTGAATTTCTCCTAGTTTCCTAAAAGAGTCAGGAAATTAAAGTTAATTTTTAGAGAAAGTGATATGTATCATAAAATAATTCTTGTTGCCGTATGTTTGTCTTTGCACTGTTGATTGCTGCATTTAATTTCAGACAAAGGCAAGTCACAAATGTGCCCTAAGCGCAGCTTTGTTCAATTATAGCAAGTGACTAGCTATATCTTAATTTGAGACAAAGACTGTAACAGCTGAGGGTGGCTGTTGGATATAGTATATTCACTGAGTAAGTAGAGAATTGTATGAATTTCCCTTTGAGCAGGCTTTTTCCTGATATTAGAGATGTGCCTGTTGTGGAGAAAAATATATTTAAGTAATAATCTTGGCCTCTTACTAAATATTTATACCATGTTTTCTGTAAGAAGACCTTATTTCTGGTTCTGGCCTTTAGGAATTTTGTGGCTTGGTGATTTTTCTAAATGAAAGCAGTGGTGTGAGCCTTCATATCTCAAAGCCACTAGGACTAAGTTACAGGTTTTTTCAGGTTGTTTAAGCTGGTACTTCTTTACTTCTTCCACATTGTGTGGATCAAAGGTGTAAATATATAACTTTTGTTTTTTGTAGAAACTCTGGGAAATGTGGAACATGGAAACCAGTATCAGATTAAACTGATGTATGAGCACAATCTTCAGAGAACGGCTTGTAATATGACTTATGGTCCATTTGGTGGTGTAAAAGGTAAGCTCCTTGTTGCGTATTCTTTATTATTAGTTGTTTAACTGTGAACGCTTGATGATTAACTTAAATTTGGAAAGGCAACATGATGCTGCTGTTTAGAGGAAACTGTCTTTCTGTGAATGATGGTACCTTTGCATCTAGAAAATAAATGAGGCAAAGCAGAGTAGTTGTTTCGTCACATTTTGAACTGGATATGAGTTTACAAGGATAATACTGATCTAAAAAAATAAAACCAGCAAGCCAACATTACAAAACCCCTGGTTCCTCCCTTGTAAAATACTTTTAACATCTAAACTAGTTGTCATCATTTATGCTTTAATTGTTTTGCTTTTCTATAATTTGCTTATCCCAGGCAAAGAAAAAGTTAACATCTTCACTCTCTGATCCTAAAATATCAAATGTCTTTTAAAGATACGTAGATTTAAAAAAAAAGTAAAATATAAGCTTTGATTGGAAAAATGTAACAGTGGAAAATAGTACTTATGGTGCGTTTGTAGTTTTGAATGAGTTTAATAGATACTGGTCTTTCTGAACTTCTGAATGGTGAATGTGTTCCAATCTGGAAGCATTTAGGTTTTCTCTACATGACAGTTCTTTCTCTTCAGAAGTAAAGTTTGCCCAACAGTATTGAGGGGTGGTTGTCATCTACACAAGTAGTGTTCGTAAACTGTCAGCAGCATGATAACACTTTACCAAGGTAGAAAATCATCTGAATCTTCTGTGTCTGTGAGAATCTTCTGGTAGTAATTCTACAATGCCTTATCCTAAACTCAAGCTTGTCCCTGGGCTTAAATTCAGTTGGCCAAAATTCATATCATTCATAATGATTGGAGAGATTTTAACATACTAATTTTGTGCAACCACTGTGGGGAAAAATGGTCACCTCTTGTGGATGAGAAGATATCTATGCTGTGACTATCTTGAGGAGTGAGCGTACAGGGTATAGTGCGCTTCCAGACATACATGTATTCAGGGGATTGTAAGCTAAAAGTTGTGAGTGTCAGGAATGGTTCAAGAAGAATATGAAGCAAATACCCAGGTACCACGATGTAGTTCTGCAGAATAAACTCTAGGGTTTTGACATGGTGTTTGTTTACCATGGAGGTACAAGTAGAATTCTGACCACCAGCCCAATCTTGATGCCAGGCCTGTCTCTTATAAACCTTATCATAAGCTGTGGCAAATGCAAGTGACGTAATGAAGATGTCTTTGCAAGCTAGGGAGAGACAAGGTAATGGTTACCTCAGAAACTGCTCAGCCAGCCAAATACTTTTCAACACCTAGGGTGGTCAAAATGAGGGCCAGTTCTGCAATAGCAGCAAGAATAGCAGGGGGAACTCTGGTAAGTTCTGCAGACTCTGTTTTCTAGTAGCACTTCTGCCCCAGCATGTCAAGCTGTATTCTTTTTCCTTTTTTCTTCCCCATGTTCCAGTTTGTGTTAATGTGTTTATTGCTGTGAAAAAAGAATGACCTCAAGTCTTGTTTTGAGGTGGCAAAATAATAAACAAGGAAGGCACAAATTTGTGTTTTGTAATAAATAGTACATGTTTATGTGGTAAGAAGCTTTCTGTTTAAGACCTAAATCTAGGAACGTTATAGTGGATGTACCTAATAGCGGGCATTGAAGCATCAGAGAAGTAGGCGAAGTGAACACTGAAGAAAGTTCTTTTGGGGAAATACAAGAAATAATTCTATTTGTTAGAATTCCTGGACTGAATATCCTTTTTTTATGTGGCTTTCCTGGACTGTCCAGTTAGATCTCTTGTCAAAGATGTGTTTTTAATCTTGCCCATAGCCTTTTGCAGTGAATTGATTTCAGTTTTTTTTAACTATCATCTTTAATACCCTGTTCTCTGCTTGAGGCTTATGAATGACAGTATTGGGGGTTTATTTCTATCTTGAAGACCAAACAGAATGAACCAGAAAGGAGCTTTGTCAAGTGCTGTCAATTTCAGTAAACTGCTGTGTGTCCTGGTCTGGCCTGCCGTACTATCTGTGTGTATCTCTGGCAGATGTTCTGGGATGTAATTGAGAACCATTCTGTAAATAAATAAATACACTTTTTTACTGTCTGTCTTTCACAGGCTTCTCTGTAATTTTGGCCAGGCATCTGCTAACAGTCTTGCTTGCCTTCAGCAGAGGCTAATTCATGATGGTGGCAGCGCTGTAAGCATGCAGCAGTGAGCTGGCTTTGCTTATGGTGTGACTTCTACTTCCACACTGTGCAAGCAGACTAACAAAACATAGGATAGTTTTTGTATTTATTGCCTTCTGTTACTTCTGTGACTAATATGTGCCTTATTGTTATGCTCAGGCATCCTTGAAACAATGTGAAGGTGAAAGAGGCACTTCAGAGGTCATGTTTACGGAGCTACTGAAACAGACAAAGGAGAATGGCAGTTGAACAGAAGGAGGAAAGCATGTGTACAGGGAAAACATGTTGTGGGAGTGTCGGGGAGGAGGGTGAATGTCAGCCCCCCAGGAACATGATCTTTCATTTGAGGAAGTAAAGAATGCTGTAGGAGTTGACACAGAGCACTTGATCTATGCAGTTCCTCAGTCTTGCTCATGTTTCTCTTGCTGAAAATTATGCTTTTTACTCTAAATGGAGGTTTTAATCCTGTACCTTCAGCGTTAAGAAACTTAGTCTACCCAGCTAGAACAGTTAACTCTGGCAAAAAAAAAACAAAAAACCCCCAGGATTGACTTTGTGTATGCTAATATGTGCTGGTGTCCTCAAACATATTCTTGAGGGTTTTCTGTCCTTTCTTTGGACCAGCAGTTATTTGGTTCTAGCTAAAGCTCTATTTCTTTTTTGTTGGACTGCTTCCAAACTGTTGCCTGTCAATTTAATGGATACTGCTGAAAATGATCAGTTTGTTAATGTTTGTCCCTAGCAAAGATGAAATACTTGCCTCTTGACATTGAGGTATCTCTGTTATCATTCCTGTTATCAATAAATGTTATTTCCGCCCATGTGCAAATGCAGTCTTAGGCTGTACCGTGGGCCGCTACAGCTGTAGATTCATCTCTAGATACATCTGGGATGCCAAATGCTATATTGGTCTCTTGATGCTGTAAGATTGCTTAGTCAATTTTGAAAATTGGGCTGTGAAGCCAGCACATGGTTTGCATTTCTCATCTTGCATCTCCTTTGGCCTCTGGTGGCTTCTGCTCATTCCGTCTGAAAGAGTTTCAGTTTCCTTTGAAAAAGGAAGTTTGAACAGCAAAGAAAGGCGTCTGAGGCTTACTGCTGTCCCTTGCTTCATGGAGAGCCCTGCGGGAAAAGAGATGAAGCCCTCTCTTGTCAAGAACCTTTCACAATGTGGGATGGGGTACGTAGGGTTGAAAGAGATGCGTAAACCAGGCTGGGACAGAGGTCTGAGGCTGGGTGACTGCTACTGAAATTGGGAGGCAGTTCCATAAGTAGGCAGCAAACTGTGCATAATGGTACGGAAAGGAACTCTCTTTCAGTCCTGCAGTTCTTGAACTTGAAGAGCTTCTGAAGATCCTCCAGTTCCCTTTACATTCTTAAAGGGGCTGAAGAGGCTTGTTCAGACCAAGCTTTCAGTTTTCATAGTGTTTAAGTTCAGTTTAGATTGTATTGGAGCCGAATGTAGTTCTTCAACTTACAAAGCATCTTACTGTCTTTAGGATGACTGTTTTTATGCAGAAACTGCCTGAAATTTTTCTCTTGACTGTTGGTTCACCTAACATTCAATCAGAGCTTTTTAGCAATGAAGGACAATAGCTGCTAGAAGGAGATGCTCTACTACCATTTTATGTTTCGGTTTGGTTATGAAGCTCCACTAAGCATTCTTTAGCTGTTTGTAGTTAGATGTGTACTTACATAAATCTCTCCCTGTGTGCGCTTTCTGCAGCTTCGTTAGGGGGGAGTATCTCACAGGTTCTATTACTGTGGTAGCTGGGGAAGAATGTCTTTGCAGGTGTTTGACATGTTCAGAATGTAGAAACAAACAGCACTAGGTCTGTATCTCATTCTCAGTCAGTTTCCTCCAGTGTTTTTGCTTTCCTGTCCCTGCTAGTTTGTGGGAATCTTAGACCATTGTTATGTGATAATTTGGTTTGTTAAACTGCACATCTTTTTAGCTGAAATGTGATGGAGATGTAGAATGTACAAAGTGCAACTGTCATTTCTCAACTGGTGTTTTTATTTGGCTTTTGCATTAAGAAAAAAGATATTGCCGATTTCTCTAAGGAGAGAATTGGGGTAATCTCCCCTATTTTGTAGCCTAGTTGCTAGCAGCTTCGTTCCTGCTAGTGTCTTCAGATTAATGATTTGATGCTATGAGCAGCTTTCACACATGGAAGGATGTTCTTATAAGAGGAGAAAATGAAGAAAATCAACAAACCCGTTTATTTCGTCTCATCATGGAAGGTTGAAACCTAAATTATATAAGCGATTAAAGCAATGATATAAAAAAGCCAAAGAGTGAGAAGCTGTTCAGTGACTGGCGCAGGTTAACAGCACGCGTTTGTCTTTGAAGTAGCAGAGTGTGAATTGCGTTTGTCGCCACTAGATGGTCCTCTGACTACAGGTATTGGTCAGTGGGCTGCGTCTGTAAAAACTGCGTTTATACTAGAACATACCCTACAAGTACTTTTACTGTAAGACTTAGTATAGAAAACACAAAAGTGTTTTCTGAAAACCTGCATAGCAAAAAGTTTCACTGATTGGAACAGAATGTGTTTTGTTGGTTTAGAAGTTTAGCAAAAAGGCAAAATGAACTTGACTCTTGCTTTCACCAAAATTAAGGGGCCAGGGATGTGGGAAATAACTAGGAAATCCCTTATGTTTAGCTAGAATCCTAAACAAAGCTGATGAAAACATAAAGAAGTGGAGAAAACGTACAAAGATGAAAATATAAACCAAGTATAGGCAGAGTTAATTGTAACTTAAAAATCTGTGGCAAATGGAAAGACAAAAATACAGAACTTTTATTTCTTTGCTGCTTTAACTTTACTTTTGTTCCTTGCTATTTCTGAACAGTGGTGTTAAAATGAAAACATTAAACTATCAAGAAGTGACACAGGAAGATCAACTAATAAGATCTTGTATTGTTAGTTCAGACATTAAAGAACTGAAATTAAGTTATTTCCTTTGTTCTATCTGCTTTTCAAATTTTGAACTCTTCCTCGTGATCTTAGAGCTGTATGTTGAATTTGTCCTGCAATGCTCTGGTTCTAGCATATGGGTCCTTTTAGAAAGGGTGATTCATGATAAAAGCATGAGTCAGGAGTGCTGAACACTGGTTTTCATCCATGTGAACTCTTAACCTAGCCACAAAGTATCACAGCCCTTACTTAAGTAATGATCAGATTGCACAGTCTTCATGTTTTACTTCAGATGTAAAATTTAAGGAACTCGAAGTGACTGCTGTAAGCAGAGTAAAGGAAAGGAAGGTGGATAAGTGTGCAATTTAATGATTTATACTGCAACCTTGCTTATTGTCAGGTTTCAATTCTACAAAAATACACTTTGTATAAACCAAGGTAATTCTTCCCCCTGGTGAGACCCCACCTGGATTACCATGTTCAGCTCTGGGGCCTCCAATGCAGGTAGGATGTGGACCTGCTTGAGTGAGTCTGGAGAAGGCCACAAAGAAGATCCAAGACAGGCTGAGAGCAACCTGCGCTAGTGAAAGGTGTCTCTGCCCATGGCAGGGAATTGGAACTGAATGAGCTCTAAGGTCCATTCCAACCCAAGCCAGTCTGTGATTCTATAATTGGACCACCAGAGACTGCTGTGTTAACAATGTAACTCTCATTATATGAAGTTGTGTTTGCTGTTAGTTTACAGTATCTTGGAAAGCATAGTGTATTGTATTTGTAAGATACTTGACTCAAATACCAAGTTACTGGCTAAGATTATGTTAAAGAACCTAGTCAGCTTGTAATACCAAGAGTAGAGTTTGCATAACTCTGGCTTATAGTTTTATTTGGGAGGGAAATGAGAAAGTTGTTGAGCATTTTAGGCTTGTTTTAGAGTTTTTGATCATCCAAATGCAAAGCTTTTTCCTTATTACTATGTTTATGAACGATCTGACTTGTTTTTCTAATGTAGTGAGGATGTACTTATGCTTTTGTGTTTGTAGCTGTGTGATGCAGAGGCAGCTATGCTAGATTTAGAACAGTGCGTGTACTGGACAAAGCATGAGATGTACTATTTTAGAACTGTAGTTAGTATTCTGGATAGCATCTCTAAGATTCTGTGAGATATCAAGATATTTGAGGACAAGTAAGTAAACTAGTTTCAAATGTTGTACAGGGCTGGTAAACCCTAAGTGATGGGACTTCATTTGGCTTATTAAAAGTCCCTGCTGATTGAAAGCTTCCGATAAATGAGTTATGTGTTTTGATGCTGTTAAAAGAATGGAGTGAAGCAAATGAATTGGATATAGTGTTTTAGTTAAGAATTCCTTTTTTTTCATGTAGCAGTGTGCCTCCAGTGCAGTTCTTAAAGCATAAATCTGATATTAATCTACAAATAGTCAAGTCTTATTAAGCAATATTCTACATATTATTTAATCTTTAAGTTAAAACAACATTTATAAAAAGAGTGAGAAGATTTTTTTGTAATTTAAGCAGTGATTAGATTTTGAGGCAGGATTGCTCAGTTTTGTGATTGACATAATTTGATCACAGTTTTGTTCCCTTCTTAAGCTTCTTTGCAGGTTCACCAGAGTCATGTAGGTCTAGTTCTTTTAATTAAAATAATGCACAGCAAAAACAGATCCAACTCAGCAGATATTTTGGTTAATTAATTTAGCTCTGTTGACTTTAATTATATGAAACAGTAGCTGTGAATGATCTTCATATAATAATAATAAAACTTCTTATAGCTGGGTAATCACTCGGAGATAGTTGAGATAATTGTCAACTGTTTGCTTAAGGATCTCATGAATTTGCATATTGATACAGTAGAAGATTTGCAGGAAACTGGCATTAAGCAAAACATTTTTGTCTCTGCAAACAAATCCATATTACCTCATAATGAATTTTTATAGCCTTTTTCTAATGTGATATTTAGATAATTAGTGCTGAACGTGCCTTAATTTTGTCTCCACAACCTATAGAAATAAACTGTCCTGT
Source organism: Pezoporus wallicus (assembly GCF_028554395.1). Taxonomy (NCBI): domain Eukaryota; kingdom Metazoa; phylum Chordata; class Aves; order Psittaciformes; family Psittacidae; genus Pezoporus; species Pezoporus wallicus. Next base: position 850,845 of record NW_026641900.1, on the reverse strand, counting down.
GCTTTGACTTTGTCTTGTTCACACTGAAGGTTTCTGGAGATGGTGTGTTGTCCTGGCCTTAGTGAAATCTGAGGAAGGAACACTAACAGGGAAAACCGCTGGATCACAGTCTGGGTTGTGTTGGAAGGGACCTTAAAGCTCATCCAGTTCCAACCCCTGCCACGGGCAGGGACACCTTCCACTAGAGCAGGTTGCTCCAAGCCCCGTCCAACCTGGCCTTGAACACTGCCAGGGATGGGGCAGCCACAGCTTCTCTGGGCACCCTGTGCCAGTGCCTCACTGCCCTCACAGGGAAGAACTTCTGCCTAAGAGCTCATCTCAGTCTCCCCTATGTCAGTTTAAAGCCATTCCCCCTTGTCGTGTCCCTACAGGCTCTTGTCCAAAGCCCCTCTCCAGGTTTCTTGTACCCCCTTTAGGCACCAAAGCTGCTCTGAGGTCTCCCCTTAAGGAGCCTTTTCCAGGCTGAACCAGCCTAGTTCTCTCAGCCTGGCTCCAGAGCAGAGCTGCTCCAGCCCTTGCAGCGTCTCTGTGGTCTCGTCTGGGCTCGCTCCAGCAGCCCCATGTTGCTCTTGTGCTGCTGGACCAGGACTGCAGGGGGTTCTCCCCAGAGCACAATACAGGGGGAGAATCCCCTCCCTCGACCTGCTGCTCACGCAGGTGGTTTCTGGGCTGCAGGTGCACACTGCTGGGTCATACTGAGCTTTTTCACTCTTGTTACATGACCTGCTTCTGTTGAAGCTTATAGCTATTAGCCTAAGTCCTTCTACATCTTGAGAAGGAGTCAATATACTGCTTGTGCCTGACTGTTCCTAAAAAAGAGAGATTTACTGGTGTGGAGCCTGCTTATAAGAAATGGTGGTATTGTGCTCTATGTAGTAAAAGAAAACAGCTCTTTGCTACTGCTTTGAAAAAGTGAGCAGATCAGGCCGCACTTTATTCTTTGCCTTGTTTGTCTTGAGTCAGGTGTGACTTATGCTTGAGGAAAGTATACACAATAAATTCCTGCTGAAATATTATAGCGGATGGAGAAGTGCTTAAAGTAAAAATAAATTCACTTAGTTGAAGCTTAGGTAGTTTTACAGATTACTGCGTATATTTCCTGTGGTCAGTTGTGCATTACACTGAGTGGTGGGCAGGATAGTAGGTCATATAGGAACAAACAACAGCATGTAAGGAGTGAATACTAAAACTCTATACTTGGAGGACTGGTGGATGAAGTACAGGTTTCCTGAGCTACCATCGGATGTGCTTAGGAGATGTTTGAATGATCACATCCTGTAATAGGAGGATGACCTTTCCCAGGTGAGGGCTGAGTTCTATGGTTGTTCTCTAGAGCATAAGTGATATGTTAAAGTGGGCATATGAACATTCTCAACACTTCTAGTTTCCTTCTTCAGTTTATGTCATTAAGATTTTGTCTCTTACGTAAGAGCTAAAGAATCAGCATATTGATGGTAGGGATTGAAACTAGATGATCTTAAGGTCCTTTCCAGCCTTAAACATTCTGTGATTCTATAATAGCTTACCAGTGGGACACACAAGCTATTGGGTTGCTCTTGAACAGAATGCTGATTTTATTTAGAGACAGAGAGAAAGCATAGTTTAATAACCTTGCTTTTGTAGTAACTGAGTTTTTAATGGTGTTCACTTGTAGGTAATGGTGTTTTGTTTTCACTGCAAAAGCAATATTAGTATTTTATGTGATTCTGTAGAATATACTTGCATTATCTAATAGTTCAATAATCAGTGTATTTATCCTGTTTTTATAGAACTTGTTCAAAGGCATTGATAAATGATTTAGAATTGGATCCTCCTAATAATGCACATTTTTTGATCTGAAAAACTTAATGCCTTAAGTTGGCTTCCAGACTAGTTCAGGTATATTTGAAGTTGTTCAGTGGATACTGTACCAATAAAAAGAAATAATAAAACAACAGCAAAAGGAAGGAAAAAAGAAAATACAACTTTGACATGAAAAAGTTACGAGCAAAAAGAGGTGTGAAAATACCTTGAACCTGTCTTTTCCTCAGCAAATAGCCTTGAATTAATTTTACTTTATTATAGCACTGGCCTAGAGGCAAAGTATGCTTCAGAGTCCCAACAAAGAGGGTGCTATACGTAGGAATTCTCTTAATAATGAGATGCAACATATGTGTAAACCATGCGACCTTGTAACAGGAAACTTTGTAAGAAGGGTTAGACTGTGCTTAACTTTTCCACAATTCTGCAAGAATGAGTTTTATTAGGTGTTAGTCAGAAAAAAATTATCAGCTGAGTTTTATGCTCTAAGGTTAAATGATTCTTATGACTATGTTTAAATACAGCAGCAGTATAAATTTGGACTTGGATTTATTGGCTAGTTCTGTTAAGGAGAAGAATGTTTAACTGTTACCTTCCTGTTAAATTGCTTCTGGGTAAGGACAGATGATTTGAAAGGCTTGGGCATCAGGAGTTGTTTCATGGAATAGATCTGTTGCTGACCATTTCTAAATGGTTTCTCATGTAACTTTGGAAACCTGTGTTTTTCTTTTTTAAATAATGGATTTAGAACCTCTTTTAAATTGATGATGTGAATGGAAAAACAATCAAGGAAAGTGTTCTGTGAATCTCTCACCACCCGTTTCCTTTCACCTTTCTCAACTTCTCCTAACAGTCATGACTCAGATCGGAGCCTAAGTGAAGTGAAAATTCCCATCACCTTCAGTATGTGAGAACTTCAATTAAAAATTGTGAGATACATTATTTAATCTGCATTTCATTTAAACAAAGCACTATCATTAAAATGAAGTAAAACCGATTGTAGAAATAGAGAACTGTGGGAGCTCTTGTATATGTAAGTGAAAGACTTGCTTTTCCAAACTTTGGTAGATTTTATGTGATACTCTTTTTGAATTTCTTTTGTTGAAGTACAGTATGCAAACGTGTGCAGTCATTGTGCACTGGTAGTATAAAATGGTTTGTATCTCTCATGTAGGGTTACGGCTTTAGCAGTACTCCTGCCAAGAATCGGCGAGTGCCAAGCAGAACAATAATTACCTCATATGTTTTTAATAGTGCATGTATATTAATAATGACCCAATCTTGCATTTCTCCTTTTGGTGACATATTGTTGACTCATATTTAATTCATCATCCTCCTCTAATCCCCAGATTCTTCTTCTTGGTGCTGTTGCCTGCCGTTCTCTGGTTTCCTGTGAGACAGTTGTCTGAGATCGTATCAGATATTTCACTGAAGTTTAGAGATGCTGTCTCTAAAGTTTTTTGATGCAGTATGTTATTATTAGTCTGTCTAATAAATAGTTTGGCATGATGAATTTTCTGTTACTTCAAACCTATGTACAGCTTTATTATTCACATATGTACTTTCTTATTAAACCTTCCTGCATTTCATGTGGATGCATTTGTCTATCAGATTTGCTTTTTTTTTTTCTTTATCCAAAAGAATGCAGTTTTCTGTTTAGTCTCTTTTGTCTCCTCAAAGGGTCTTTCAGAAATGTGTGCATGCACCGTTTGCTTGTTTTTCTGGTATTCATCCATGACTGTTCCATGACAAAGTCTCCAACTTGTAGGAATTTATTTGGAAGGTGACTAAAACCTTGTCAGTTGCTTTTCCTAGAGGGGTGAAGTGTATCTCGTAGAGGCTGTCATGCTTTCTACTAATTCTAATTTGGGTTATTAGGTTTGGTGTGAATAATTTCTGTTAGAAATCACTCTGTCATTAAAGGCAGATTTTTTTTTCCTTGGAGTGTCAAAAGCGTGAGGGAACAAACTGACAAGAGGAGATGAAAATCAATACAACTGTGACAAGGTAATCTTACTTTCAGATTAATGAGCAGAATTCTATTTTTGTGGTATCCAGTTGGTTCTGATCACGGTCACAGCTTGTTCTAAACTTTGTTGAAAGGTTTATTGTTGGCAGAATTGGGCAGCTGGGCATATACAGTTGAATAAGGTTTAGAAAAGTGTCACCAAGTACCTAGAAATTCAAGAAGCTGGTAAAAATTGAAGTTAGATTTAATTTTATATACTTGCTTTGTGTAGGACTGCTATGTTTTCCCCTGGGTGGCAATCCAAGCTTTGCTAAATGAGACTTGAGCTTACCTTAACCATAGTTCTTGCTTTAGTAGCAGAGTCTCTGCCTACTGGAGGATTAAGGGCTGTGCAGTGCTGTCACTTCAGAGGGCAAAGTTTTAAAGTTTTAGGGGAATCTGGAGAATTTGGAAGGATTTAAAAAAAATTTAGCAGATGAAAAAGTGTTCATAACTTAAAGAAATAATGTGCAACCTTGCTGAATGTTTCCATTTCTCTAACGACTGATTATGACCACGGTTTATTAAAGATAAATATGCAACCACTCCAGAGAAAAATGTATTTGGTGACTATAATGAAAAGGACGAGGAAGGATTACAGCAGAAATGAAGTGTTTGCAACTGCTCCATCATAGACTTCTCTAAAGATTGCTGTTTGATTGGGAACAAAGTGTCCCATCCTGCTTAGCTGCAAAGGTATGAAAAGAATACATTGCAAGGCTAGTGGCAAAGGAATAAGATAATCTCAGCATTTGCAGTGTGCTTCTAACAGTCTTAAAATACAAGATAACAAATTGTTCCTGCTTTGCTAAATCCATGATATTTTCTGAGATTGCCAGAAAGGAAGTCTGTGGGGATGGTGATTTTTTTTTTTTTTTTTTAATTGATGGAGACAAAATTTATGGACTCATTTGACTACAAAGTAAGAGTTAGTCCTTTCTGTGTGTTGGTTACTAGCTGAGGATAAATAGACAAATGATCTGAGCATGAAAAGTGGCTGTATTTTATTGGTGGTTTTGTGAATCGTTAGTCAAGCTGTGTATTTCTGATTTTAATGGGGTATATGAAACTTCTTGAAGAGGTATAGGTGTTCCACCTAATAGTCCAAACTCACACGTTTGCACTGTAAGCTTCAGACTGTTAGCTTTGGTCTGGACTATTTTTAATGAGTTCTTTGGGTGTGACTTCAGTTATTCTGGAGAGTGTTCTTCAGCAAATATTTTCAACAATACTGTAGCTCAGAATTAGTAAAGAATCCATGTACTTTGGGAAGTGCTTAGGAATCATGAAGCTTCTTACTCTAAGGAGATTAGAAATGGAGAAGTAGGAGTAAAGATGGAGAATTTAACTGGTTTTAGCAGTGGGATTTTGTATTGTGTTTGGTTATAAGTCTGCAGGTATGTCTTAAATGGGAATTTAAGCATGGTGTATTTATTGTCTGATGGTGACTTAAGATCCTACAGGTAACTTTTGAAAGTACCTAAAATATTGCAGAATGGGGCCTATATTCAACTTCAGCTGAGCTCAATACAAGGACTAATATTGGTTTGTGAATCATTAAAAACATCCCTGTGCCTTAACTATAAAGTCAGAGGCTGTTGATTTGGAAGGGCAGATGCTGACAGTACTTGTCTTTACTTCATTGTTATTTGTGGGAGATTTGCTGGTTCAGTAAGATGTTCTTTAATAGTTATATAATATGGGATAGGTGTATAAATGCAGATGAGGGCATCTTGCCATTGCACAGGTTCCCAGACTAGATTTTCTTCTGTCCTCTTTAGGAAACGCGTATGTCGGTGCTCTTTTTAAAGACCCACTCTATTTCTTCTGTCTGTAATTAATGTGCTATATTGAAAACAAAATTTTAGTATGATAATCTGTTTAGGGCAGGAGATTTTACCTTTTATGTCTACACAGTGTCAAATACTGTATTTTTTTCAGTAGCAACTGAAAAAGTGTGCTGGATGTTGCAGCTCTGATACTGTAGTGCATTTAAGTCTTCTGTACTTCTTTGAATCATACTAGTGTTGTTTCTAAGGTTCCTTCTACCATCTCAGGTCAGTATCATAAATGGATCATTCCCAAGTTGTCGTCTTCTGTAAGAGTCAGATCAAGAGTAAAGGAGTGTATCACAGGTCTCTACAGGATTGATTATGTAAGTGAGGGCTGATTGGCCTTTGGAGATATTTTCAATAGTTCAAGATCTCCTTTTCATCTACACCTCCCTTATGCTATATGGCAAGCTGAAATCTGCAAGATGTTATGTAGGGAGGATACAGGATGATGACTGAAAAAAACAAGAAGGTGCTTTTTCTCATGGCAGCTCTGACTACATGCTTTACTGTGTCTTGACCAGGGAGGCTTCTTACAGAGTGGGCTGTTGCAGAGAGAACATCTCTTGTGTTGGGACTTGTGAATGTGTTTTGCTGCAGTGATTTAATTTTGGGAAGGGCTCACAAAATAGTTAAAGCTAACATCAGTGGTATAAGCATTGGGTGTTTTCCGTAAACACTTTTGTTATTTTCTCTTAAACTGCTATCCGCTTCTCTTGTTTTCTTTCATTCCAGCAGAAAAGCACTGAAGCAGTCCCAGCTGAAATGTAGTAGGCTTCGTGCATTGTTTGGGATGGGGACATGCATTAACATTGTATGATGCAGGGCATTCTTCCCTTTTCTCTTTACATGTGTTCAGGGAATTGTACCTCCTTGGCAGTGCCATCAGATCCACTGGCCTAGAATGAATGGCTGCAGCTGAAGTCCTGAATTCTGATCCCTTCTGTACTAATGCAATGAGCAGGCACCAGACCACCATGCTAGTCGATTCAGAGGTCTTTAAGAATGCATATGGACATGTGCTTCCTCCTTTGGGTTAGGGAAGTAACCTAAGACTTACCTTTTTCTAGGCATACATTGTTTTAAGAACTGCCTGTCATATTTTCAAATGGTTTTTCCATTAGGCAGAAGTGATTCCTGAAGTGCTTTTCTCACAGTTGACCCAGGTCTGTTTTGTTTCAGGAGCTGTACTCAGCAGCAAGTTGAATTCTTCAGAATGGCTTTGAACTGGAGGAGGCTGTTTTCTGTGCTGGGAGAAATTTTTTGGGGTGAATTTCAATGATGAAGGAAAAAGTTTTTGCTTGTTTCATGTCGGGACACTAATTTCTTTTCCAGTGTGTGGGAATATAGTTTGTGTGATGAATTTAACTTCTTTTAGGAAAACATTTCCCATGTATGATTAAAGGGCTCTTAGGTTCCTGTGCATCTTATAAATGGCAACTGATCTTTTAATTGACGCTTCCTTCCACACAAGACTTCTGACTGAAGCTTTTGATTACCATTGGGGGCAATAAAGTTACCCCTGCTGACTTCTCCCAGAAAGCTGTAACTTTATGAAGCTTTTTCTGATCTCTAAGTCATCCTGCTTGATAGTGTAGTTTTCATTGCATGAGTTCACGTGGTGCTCAGGCCTTGTGCTTGCATAATGTACTTTTAATGAAAATGATTTGGTGCCAGAGGGGAGGCTCAAAGTAGAGGAAATCATTAACATGCAAAAAACCTTGAGCTCCAAAATAACTTTAATTAGAAGATTATTTCAAAGAGCTACCACCTGCCTGTCATTTTGGCTTTGCGTTAGCTCTAAAAATATGCTGTAGTTTAAAAGTGTGATGTAAATATATTCATATCATGCTAGAATAACAAAAATGCAAAACAACAGTAGCCAGACTTGTGCTTAAAAGTTAACACTTTCTGGCTGCAGAACATTCCTCTTGAGACGCGAGCTGCTGCAACTATGTAGAGTATACTAAGTGATTCCATCTGATCTGCAGAAAACACTATGGTTTATATTTTCACTTTATAAATATGTCACTGGTAAAGCCAACTGGCTGCAATAAGCTGTTTTGAAATGGACATTTCTGGCCCAGTTTTTGGACGACTGCATTTCTTAAAGTGAAACATAAAAACTCCATTCACTAGCTACACATTAAAAACAAATGGCCAAAGGAAATAAGTTGACCTATAAAATGCTGGGAAATAAAAAGAGTTCATACACAATTTAGTTTTCTTTAATTATGCTTTACATGTAATAGTTTGGATAATTGGAGTTTGAACCACTAGTAAAAGCTGGTTAAAATCCAGAGTTGAGAGTTAGTGAGTGGGATCAGCACAAATATGATGAACAAAGCGGTAGGTATATTAAGAAGTAATGCTGTAGACTTCAAGTCAGAAAGTGATTAGTGGTTCAGTCTTAGGTGCCTTATGTGTGTGTCTTCAGACAGTGCAGTTCAGTACTGCAGTGTTCTTGGAGATCATTGGAGTGCTGTAAAGAACTTGTCAGATCATATCAATCATATATTCCTATCAGTCATACCAATCATATATTCATATCAATCTTATTCAGTCATATCACTAATGTTAAAACAGGAGAGATTTTAACATTGATATTTGCATGTGATCAGGGATTATGAATGTTAAAGATGAATGCTTCCATGTCTAACATGGTAGCTCCATCTATTGCAGAAAGTGCTATAGTTCTAATAATTTTCATGATGTAATGCAATTGGTATGAATAAGATTGATACTTATAATGCACATGGAAGCAGAAGCTATTACTACTTGTTACTTAAGCAGTAACACCTCAACACTTCTACTGGCCTTTACTTTTTCCTGTTATTTGAGTTGTACTATGTCTACTAGATGACCCCTGCATATCCATTCTATCTGCTGTAGTATTTGTCTTTCAGTGTCATCAAAGAATAGAAACGTGTTTTGTTTTTTTTTTTTTCCTTCTGGTTTTGCCTGTATTTTTCTAAGGAAGAAAAGATGAAGAAGCCTTAACAAACAAAGAACAAATGTGTTCTACTACTGGGCCTTTAAAAAAAAAACCAACACATTTTGCAGGCTGATATCTGTAATCTTTGTCTTCAGGTACCAGGGAGTTCCACAGAAGCTAGACATTGAAATTTAAGGTTGGGAAATAGGACAGACAGCTGCAGGTTTCTTCTCTAGAACACAGCTGATGGTAGGAAAATCCATAGGAAACTGCAAGGAGAGTTGAAGATTCTCTACACCCAGACTTACAGCGTTGTGTTCTTGATGAAGGCGTAAAATCGCGTGGAACTGAATAGTTGGGTAGTATATAGTGTTGAGAGAGTTTTCAGTATGCCTTTGAATGTGAATGTATGTGGTTTTGCGGTTACAGATGTAGAGTAGCTGTGGTCACATGGACACCTGGATTATGAAGCACTGTTTTCTTGCAAGCCAAATGAAAATACCACTAGTTAATTCTAGTAGCCAATAACTATAAGATAACTAGCTAAAACTGTGCAGGCAACCAGTGGGCTAGCACCTTTTACTAGTTATCAGTGTTTGTATAAGTTTCTGAGAGTACTTTTACTGGTTACTCATAATTTTATACAGCTGGATACTTTTTCTAGACTGTGTCAGCAGTGTGATAATGCTGTCAGCAGCTATTGGGAAGTGGAAGCTGGGTGTCATTAATATTGATAGCATAACAGTGCATACCTGCTCCCATTAATGGTTTCCATTGTTTGCTGATCAGGAGTATGTGATAGAACTAAATCCTGTGAAATTTCACAGCATTGAAGAACAGGTATTAACCATAGTGCCTTAGAGTGGGTCAGAGATGAAAGATAGAATGTTTTATTTGAGTTATTCTTCTCTTGATATCATCTAATTCAATACCAGTTTCCAAGCAGTTTCATCTAGAAGTTGCCCAGGATTGTGTTTAGTTGTGTTTTCAGTATGTCCATGGAGGGACATTCTGCAGCCTTTCTGGACAGTGCGTTCCACTGTTTGGTGTTCATGGTAAAAAACCCAACCAACCCACCAAGTCTCTTTTTTTCATGTTCTGATAGAATTTCATGTGATAGTTTGTTCCTTTTGACTTTTGTCCTGTAACTTCATGCCACAGAGAATAGTCTGTCTCTCTTATTCATCCTCTCGCATTAGGCATTAATGCACATTGGTGAGGTTCCCCTGCGCTCTCTGTTCTCTAGGCTGAGCACCCCCAGCTCTCTAGGTTCTCATCTGAAAGATGTACTAGTTCCTTAATAATGTTTGTGGCCTTCGGACATGCTGTGGTATGTCCCCAGATGTGTTTTTGCACTGGAAGCCCAGAACTGGACCCAGAACTACTCTGGATGTGGCCTCACTGATGCTGAGTGGAGGGGAAGGATTGCTTCTTTCAGCTTCCTGTTGATACTCTTCCTAATGTAGCCTGGGATACTGTTGGCTGCCATTGCTGCAGGGGCACATTGCTAGCTCATGGTACAGACCCCACGTCTTTCTCTGCAGAACTTTTTTCCAGCTGTTTGGTCCCCACTGTGTACTGATGCCTGGGGGTATTCCTTCCTGGGGCAGGACTTTGCCTTTCTCTTTGAACTTACGACATTGCTGTCTGCCTACACATCCAGTCTGTTGAGGTCCCTCTGAATGGCATCACACCTCTGAGCCTGGTAGTTTAACCAGTCTTCAGTCTTCCTTGTTGTCCACTTACGTGTTAAGTTTTTCCTACTGAGTTGGCAAGCCTATTGGCAAAGATACTTCTGCTGGGTTTAGTCAGAGGATCCCATCTCTTTCAAACAGCTGTCAGTCCTCAAAGAGGTTTCTCAGCAGGCTGAAGGGAGGAAAACCATCTAGACCCATAAATCCTTAACCATCATGGCCAGAGCCATGTCACACTTTTAAGCTTGAATGGAGTTATTTATGTGGGGTGATGACTCACTTGTCTTAAACTTAAAAAAACTACAAATTCAGGATGAGTCCTGCTATCAGCTTAACAGCCATCAGATAAGTGCCAGATCTGGCTTGGGAATGGAGAGGAACTATGTGTCTTGGAGCTGGAGGCACAGGAAAGGAGGTGAGTGAGCAAGGATCACTTGCCTCCTTAGCATTAAATTGATTTCTCTCATTTATCTGCTCACAGCCTTAGTGTGCTTCAAGTGATAAAGTGAACTTAACTAGTGTAGTTACAATTCTTTTATGTATATATTTTTAATTTACACTAACATGTATTTTTAATTTACACTAATAGTAGTTGATAGTGTCAGCTGTTAGTAATGAAAAGGAGGACATTTGGAATTCTAACTTTAATAACTTCATATATGCATATATGGTATGCATATATCTTCACATGTATATTTTTTTAATTGAAACATAAAAGGTACTTGTAGATCACTATTATTTTTGAATCATCTGCTAGCAAAGTCATTGCAGTGCTCTTGGCTGGTACTTCAGAGACTCAGAATAAGCAGCAAACCAAATACGCTATGATCAGCAGTCACTGTAACCTCATGAATACTGCGTCTTTTAGGTGTAGAATTCATCTACAACGTATGAATAAATTGGAAAATTCTGGAAGCTGTTCTGTGAAGAATGTTTAAGAGGGTAAATGATTCTCAGAGACTTAAAGCTGCTTTATACAAATAATTTTAGAGGAAATGCGTGAGTTATGCACATTTAAGAGTTGTGTGTATATCTGCATGTCTGATGTGTTTGTGTACTGTGTGTTTCTAATTTTATAACCAATAAATTCTAAGATTGAACAGAAACCCTAGACGGTACTTTATAGTTTTAAAAGTCTGTGTAGAAAATCCTAGGGAAGTCCTAGTTCTAAACCAGTTTCTCTGTTCAGAAAATGATTTTGGGTATCCAAAAGCCCATATATATTCTCTCAAATCTAGCAATATATCTCTCAACCCATAATAATTCTCTCAAAAATGACTGCATTTAGTCAAAGGAAACATTTCGTCATTGACTTTTGCCATAAATAGACATAAAGAGTCTACATTTTCTAGGAGGAGGTATGACTTTAATCTGCACATAGAAGAGGAAACATTTAAAATGTTTCAGGTTTCCAGTGTAGTGGTACAAACTTTAGCATGTTATAGATCAAACTTCTGAGACTGAAATCATCAAATTGAAGCTGCTAGTGACAAGTGGTCACTGGTTTAATGAGCTGCTATAAACGTGATATATTTACATTTTCTCACTTCCAGTAGTAGAAAAAAACCAAAGGTATATTGGTTTGTCCTTAGGATCAGGCAAAATCTCAGTCTGATTACTTTTGAACAGTAATGATTTCCATACTGAAATGTTGCTGTATAGCATGTTCCTATATTAATACAGATTCTGACATTTTTTTCAGCTTAGGAAGATGAGTTTTCATTGTCCTCCATATAGAATAACTCCTTGGTTTTGTTGATGATACAGACTGCGTCGGTTTGGTTTGGTTTTGGTCTTTTCTTTCTCAAAAGACAAATGTGAATGCAAAGTGTGGAAAACATTACCATTGTATTATTTTCACAACAGTATATATTTGTAGGACTTTGTATTGTATTTGCTTAAGTAGACTTGGAAGAGTAGACTAGGGTATTTTTAAACCATGGTTGTTATGACTGCTTGTAAGGTATGGAGGCATTTAAAAACCCAAGTAATTTGGGGTTTTGGCAGTATTAAACATTTCTTTAAACTGAGATTGTAAAAGTAATAGCTTTAGGAATTTTTGTTTTAAATAAAATATTTGACTCTCCTTTTTGTTCTTAATATGTTCTGAATGTTATTCCCCCCCCAGTCTAGTTTATTTTAGTAAGCAAGCCTTTATTGAGGTTGGCATATTTAGCGTTTTTTTCCTCATAATAAATACGTAAATTACAATTAATCTTATTTTTGTTAGGATTACTTCTGAGTACAATTTTAATTTACTAAGCATTTTAGGATTGAAATGATACAAATAAAAATCCTTTGTTTTCTTTGTATTGTATTGCTTTTCTCAGGTCGAGATTTGATATGTATACAGTCCATGGATGGGATGCTTATGTTGTTTGAACAGGAAAGCTATGCTTTTGGCCGTTTTTTACCTGGTTTTCTGCTGCCTGGTCCCTTGACATACAGCTCTCGGACTGATTCTTTCATTACAGTGTCTTCTTGTCGACAGGTTGAGAGTTACAAGTATGTGTTCATGTTTGGTGATTATAGCATTTGGTGCTATCATTTAGTATGTAAACCAAAAATAATAATGTTTAATACTTATTGCTTGTACTAATGTAGTATATCCCAAAGCAGGTGATAAGTAATTGCAGGAAAGAAGAAAAATGTTTTATGTTGTTTACTAATTACTGTCTCTGCGCAGTCATAGAAGAAATCGTATCCTGTGTCCTAAGGACTTTAGGGTCCCATTTTATTTGCCTTAGTGTGTTAAGTATACTAGCTTATCAAGTTGTCCTGCAAGTGCAAGGATTTTTCCTGCTTGAGTTCAGTCTAATCTGTGCTTTCAGTGTTGTCTGCACTATACTGCTTGAGAAAACTATTCCTTCTTGTTGTTTCAATGGGATTTTTATTTTGATGCAGATAGGTATTAGCCTGATAAATCTGTTCAGTTTTTGGAAGAGAGTTGAGACAGGGCTTTGTTAAAACTTCTGCTGGCAGAAGGTCTGAAGAACAAGCACTTCCACGGGTATTTCAGATGTAAAAAGGCAGATCTAGGGAATTGGCCCACTGTCAAACAGGTTAGGCAACTTCAAAGGTGTGAAAAGACCAAGGAACTTGATGCTTGCTTTGCTTTGTTCTTTCTCCATTGAAACATTAAACATCAACACATATTACTGATCGATCGGAATTTGGTTTGAAAACTATTAGTCCCTGTTTATTTAATAAAATGACAATGTGCCAGCTAAGACTGTCAATAAAATATGGTGAAAAGAAAAAGATGTATTTGGTCAGAATCTGCAGCTTGTCCTACATGTGTTAAACTGAAAGACGGAAGTGAATTTGTTCATATAGAGGACAACTAAAGACATAATAATTGTAATAGAAACAGCTTATTTAGTATTTTTATCTAAGTCATAGCATTCACCTTAAGCAGTTGAAGTTTCTTACTTCAAGTTCATAGTTTACTTCTGTAGTTAAATATTTTTAAAAACTAAAATCCTTTGGTAGTGAGCACTACAATACATGCACCTGAAATGTGAGGGCTGCTGGTATCATCGTTTTAAAGCTGTAAGTTTGACAATATAGAAAAATACATAATTTTGTTTATTAAACTTGAATTGGAGCATTCAGAATTGTGTTGGTTTGAGCCTAGGAGCTGATGATACTACATGACTTCCAGAATCGAATGCTGTCTTTTGGATAATTTTTTTTTTCTTGGTTATTTCACTTCTGTAGCACACTTCAGTATTTCACTAATTACTTAGTGATACATGAGCAATGGAGTAGTTCAGTATGTTAGGACAGCAGTGTAAATTCAGGAAAGGAATAAGTTACATTAGTGTCAATGAGGACATTTTGAACGTTGAGGGTTGCATATGAGGGTGGATGTGCAAAGCTTTTTTGGCAGTTGACATCTTTTGTTCTAATGTCTTCATTGACAGTTTTCTTAAGTGGTTGGTTGGCAGTTTAAAAAGAATAAATCCCAATCCAAACTTGCAAACCTCTCATCTTTAGCTAGATGTGCAACCTGTTGGTGCCAATTTACTGTTGTATCTTGGATTGGAACCACTTAGTTGATGGATGTGTTTCAGAGTAACTGTTATATATAGCAGATTGTATTTCTGGGTAGTTTAGGAAGTTTTATAAAGCTTAAGAGGAAAAAAAGTCAGTTTTGTAATAGAATACTGATTTCACAATTTAAAAATAAATTGGTTTCTTGCTGTCTTTGTGGCTTAGTTTTCTATCCTCTAATATATTTAGCTGTTGAATTAATTCAGCACCAGATAAAGTCTGAATAGAAATGTTTGTTTCAATTTCTGCCTTTACATTTAGCTGTTAGCCTACGGTGATATTTATCTCATCATCTTTGCTGTTGACAGATGTGTTGCAGTAGGTTTTCTGACAATCCTTAGGGACCGTGCTTTACTGTACATCTATACTCATAATATGATAATTATATTATTTCTTAATATAAGGATATTAACTACAAAGATACATTTTATTTTTTACTTTTTTAAACATCCTTTCTTCTAAACAGATACCAAGTGCTGGCATTTGCAACAGATGCTGATGAAAGACAAGAAACAGACCAGGCAAAACTTGGCTCTGGAAAAAGACTTGTGGTAAAACCTGTTTATTTTACTTAACCTGTATGGTACGCTGCCTACATGGTAAAGAAACCAATGTTAAGTAACGAATGGAAACATTGTCTGCTGACAAAGGACCTGATCCAATTGCTATTAAAGGAAATGGAAAGACTCCAGTAGATTTCTATTAAGATTTCTTTCAGTTGTTTAAGGTTGGGCCTTAAAACTCACTGATGTTCTAAGGAGAAAAAAAAGCCCCATGAGAGAACTGTGTACTGGAAATGACTATTTCTAAGGCAGTCTGTGTAATACAGAACTTAAACTGAAGTAAAATAGATAATAGGGAAAATAGCTCATGGTTTTAATTTATCTGTGACCTTGTACTGGACTTGGAAAATGAACCTCATTCTACTGGGGAAACTCAGTAGTGAAAACCAGTTCTGTAAATCATATCCTGGACTCTTTTGGTCAAAAAACCTGTGGATTCAATAGTCTTCAGGAGGTCCCTGTGACTAAGTTGTTTAATATTAGAGCTGCCTCCTATTAAGAGGAAGAAAATGCCCTTCTTTGAGGTCCTGGAATAGAATTACTTGTCTACTTAATGTACTGTGTATACTCAGCATATTTCAGGTATGACAGTAAAATACTGGGAGAGCATCTTCCTTCTAGTGACTAATCATACAACTTTCTTGAAACAGTCAGAATCCTAAATCTTGCATTAGGAGAAGACATAGTTTTTAAATAAGAAATGTGGATATACAGCAAATACTATTATTTTTTAATCTAAAATGAGAAGCATACACGGAGACAAATGTAACAAGCCTGGCTTTTTTTACCTTTGTCTTTTAAGATGGCGCTTCCAGCTTCATGTATCAGATAGGCAACTGTGTTTACAAACACATTCTGTGTTCTTCAAGCAAAGTGATTGATGCTGTTCTCATAGGAAGTGCTGCCAGTTCAACTTGGATATTTTTTTTTACTTCAGGATTTCAGAATTTGTGTTTAAGCACAAATTCCGTTTTTTCATGTGTGAATCAGTTGAAATTTCTCGGAGGAGCTGAAACAACAAACCAATGAAATGTATCAATAAGCAGTAGTATTTAGAGATACAAGGATATAGGCAAGGCAGAATTTTTAAGTAGTTGCTTATTATATCCATGTATGTAGTAGAAAAAGTGCACTAATACACACAAACGTTCATCAGACTGAAGGGTGTACATTATTGACTAAGCATGAATGTTGGCTTAGACAGCTAAAACGTCTATTTTTACATTTACATGTATTAGGATAATAAGTTACCACCTGTTGTCTCTAATCTTGCCCTTTTTCTTAAGATATGTACAGATTTAAATGAATTTAATATTCTGCTCTTGGATTTAATAGTTAAAGCTCGAAGCATTTTAATTCTGAATGGGATGTGTGTATTAAAATTTGAATATACTTAAGTGCTTAGCTGTCAATTCATGACTATTTTAAAAAGTGGATGTTATTGCTGCTTTACTCACAATAAGGAAAATTACCAGTTGCCTTCAAAATAATAGGATAACCCTCCCTCAGAAAAAGACCTTGATTTTACTTTTCTATGTTAATGATATTCATGTAACTTGATGAGATCTGAGCCTTCTCTGAGCTTTGTCTTTAATATGCAGCTGTTGACTGATCTCTGGAGTATTTTTTTTTTTTTCTGTTGAAGGTGGATTGGGTTTTAAACCTCGGCGAGCAAGCATTGGATATATGTGTTGTCTCCTTTAATCAGACAGTTTCTTCTGTTTTTGTGCTTGGTGAGAGAAACTTCTTTTGCCTTAAAGATAACGGGCAAATTCGATTCATGAAAAAGCTTGATTACAGCCCGAGCTGCTTCATTCCTTATTGTTCAGGTTTGTAAAAGGAAAAGTCAACTGTAGCTTGGTTACTTCTACAGCCAAGTTGTTTGTTTTCTCTCTCTCCCCCTCCCCCCCCCCAATAGATTTTTCTCAACAAGCTGTTGATCTTTAAGAAATCTGTGGAATCAGAGCTCTCTTTTTAGATGAAGCAGGTTGATTGTCAAATATTACTTAGTGTGATGTCTCATAATTTTTAGCATCTGAATAGATATTTTCTCATCACCGAACCGAGGTGCTTCTCTGCTGTTTGAGTAAGTTTGCCCAGGCTGCCAAAGCAACAGACATTTAAGTATGAGAAATTTTGGATGAGTAAACTAGTGTTTGAAACCTTCTGTCATTTATGGACAGTGACAAAAAATCAAATTAAGTTTATTGGTGGGAGGTGAAACTTAGTACATTGTGTGGAAACACCTTGGTTGGATGCTACAATAGAACTACAGATTCTTCATACCTGTTCTGTTTCCAATACTATTAGGTAAATTTTTGTCACTGTCTTTAGAGTTAAAATATCTTCTTATTTTCAAGGTTTATGCTTTCTGATTTAAATTTTATACTATAAATAAACTCTACAAATGCATACACTTTTAATCAGTATTCATGAGTCATTTAAGGAAGAGTTTAAGTAGCTGATATGTAACCAATGTGTGTTTTGTCACATGTATCTTGGCATGCCAGCATGGCAATTAGGAATCTTTTGTTCATTGGGATGTGGCTGGCTAGAGCCGGTTGTTGGATATGTTGTATAGTGTGCAGTTGATACTGGTGTCCATAATTAATCCCCTATGGCCTTGGTTATTGTCAGTGTAACTTCCATAACTTTGGTACTTTAATTTATAAGAATTAATGTCTTGAAAAGAAAAAATAGTGTAATGATACAAGAAAAATACTGGTTTTTGAAAATCTGTCATCCTAAAATTGGTTTTGTATCTCTAACAGTGAAAGAAGGAACAATAAACACTCTAATTGGAAACCATAGTAAAATGTTGAATGTTTATCAAGACGTTACACTGAAATGGGCCGCTCAACTTCCCCACATTCCTGTATCAGTGAAAGTAGCAAATTTACAGTAAGTAACTTATCAAGTTTACTTTTTTCAGATCAATTTCCAGTTGTGAAATTTGCTCTAGATGTGAACAATCAGTTCTGAGGTATGCAACAAGGTGACTTGTGAAAGGAAAATTCAAAGTGCTTTTTCTTTGTTTTGTAAAGTGTTCATTTCATTATCAGGCAGACTGTTAATTCTAGAAGAATACTGAAATCGCTGCATTGTGCTCTAGATTTTCTGTTTTTCTTGAGTGAAGGTAGAACCTGGGATCTTACAGCTCTGGTGGAGCAGTTCGTTCTCTAAGAGAATGAAAAAAGAAGCTTTGCAATCTGGTAAGATCCTTCTCTGAGACAGGAAAATAGGGAATCTCACTGAAAATCTGTTTTCCTTAAGCTTTTAAGAGCATATGAATTCCAGAGATGATTTGTTGGAACAGAATATTAAACTCCAATATTAAACTGTGGAAATTAAGGAACTTAATTTAAATTGCTAAGGATTGAACTGCAGCAGCCCAAAACTTCTTATAAAACATGCATAAGACAGGTCAGGTGTAAATCTGTTTGGGTGGGGGATCAAGTGTAGAAAAATTTGATATATTGATAACGCTGAGCCTGTCACTGAAATACTAAACTACAGAAAAGTTTAGTTTATGGCTGGACTCTGCCACCAGAGCTGTGGTAGGTGCTGGCTGCTCAGTGCCTGTGACCGTACAGGATGCAGTAGTATCCTTGGCAGGTGGGTTACTTCTAATCCCCAGCAGGTTTATGGCTGCTGTGCTACCATATGCTGGATTGTAGAATACTTGATCATGAGTCTTATGTTTTATCTCTTGACGAATGAAAATGCATCAGTCTAACTGGCTTAACTGCCTTGCACAGAGCAATCTGAGGGATATTTGTGTTTTGTTTGGTACTAATGGTTACCTAATGATTTTTTAATACTTTGTAATTTAAATTTTTGTTTAGACTCTCTGGAGAGAATTGTGCTGGCTTTCATTCAATGCATCTTACAAGTAAAATAGAATGAAGAGTCTCAGTGGGCCAGTTAGTATAAACCAACAGTTAATTATGCAGGCTATGATAGTACAGCCTTTGAAGTTGGGAAAAAATATTTGTGTCAGAAAAAACTTTGAGAAAGGCACAGATTTTTGCAACAGCAGATTGTGCTAATGTTTGTGTACACACTTATTTGTTTGGAAGGTCGTATTATGGAACCATCTGTTTACTAATGCCTCTAAGAAGTTGATGCAGATTCTGCCTTTTCCATGTGAACTTTTAACACTTGGTAGAGCATACTAATTTGTCCCAGATCATTTTGCTAGTTACATTTCAAATTCCCACAGACCTATTAATGCTAGGGTTTGGTTTGGGGTTTTGTTCTGTAGAGGGTGGAGAGATAGCAGTCTAATTATACATACCTCTTTACACAGGTACTGGTAAATGAAGGAATGCTTGTGTGTCTAGACCAAATGGCCTGAAAGGCAGGGAGAAGTCTAGGGCAGATGTGTGTCAGAGCTGTGATTCTGTCTTTCTGTTTAAAAACATGGAGTATGCTTGTACTTCTGACATTAAAAATAAGAATGAGCTGAACAGCAAAAACTGTAGCAAAGCTTACAGTGGTAGTAATTTGTCTTAAAACATGGTTGTTTTAAAAAATAATTTGGAAGGGAATTCTTTGAGTCAATGTGATAATGCTTTTGTAATACTCCACTTGAGAGGCCTCAGCCTCAGTAAGGGCCTCTGGGCTCTACTGTAACATAAATAATATGAAGTACTTTAATAAGCATTGAGTGTTAATCCTATACTGTTGAGAGATTGACACACATATTAAAGGCATTTCAATTAATTACTTTCACATCCTTTCTGCTTTTATTGCACTAATGTTAAGGAGGTAAATGGAGTGTTTTGAAAGCAGTTGTCTCTGAAGATCATAGGTGTTCATCTGTATTTTCTTGTTGGCATGTCTACTACTATTGTATTGCTCTGGCTTGATGGATAAGAAAAGCATCATTAGAAGCTGTTTTGTATAAATCCCTTGGGCAGGGGTATGATTACTTCATAATGGCAGTCAGGTACTTTTATCCTATAATCTTGATAGTCTACATCAAAGATAAGCGTACTCTTCATGAATTGATTCATCTTCTTACAATAATGTGATATACAGTACTTCCAGTATGTAAATAAAAACAACACACTACAACATTTAGAATGAAATTCCAGCATAAACTGATGTCTATCCCAGTTTCAGAAACATGCAAGGAAAAGTAGAATCAAAGATAGGTGGTTACTTATAACATGTTTAGTGAGGTGTCTCTGCACTGTGTTTTTAAAGTGTTGAACTGCTTCTGTTAAACCAGAATGTTCTCTGTCAGGAAATTGAATATTTCATATAAAAGTTTGTGATCAGAAACTTGAACTACAGACAGAAATTTGAGTTTGTTCTGGGTTTATGAGTTTATTCTTATTCTCGGTTTTACCTGAAGATCTCTAGAATTATGGTCACTGAACTGAAAGTTCAGTTCTATTCATTGTTACAGAAGTTTGTTCACTATTTTGTTAGAAGTTTATGTTCTGGTTCTGTTAATGTATGGTAGTTACTATCTGTTCATGACATGGTTTTAATGTCAAGGGGACTCCTCCATGCTTAGCACTTCAGAGATGTAACTACTTATATTGACAATTTTGGTTAATCTGCTTAGGACTTCATCTCAGCAAAACCTGATCTTCCCATTGATAAGCCTGCTTGGACAGTTACATTTCTGCATACCCTGTGTTGTCATCCTTAAAGTTATGGCTGTGCAAAAGCATTCTTACTGCAGCTGAATCTCTGAAAGAAAATGGTGTAGGTGTTCTGCCCTGACACCAACAAAAAAACCCACCAAACTTCTAGGGTGGTTTGAAGAGAAACTTTCCATATGCTGCAGTTAGGAAAGCTTGAGATCTGGGAAGCTACACAAAGGAATTACAAAAGTTCTTACTTCCCTCAAATTTTCAGTGTGGAAATGGTAATTGTGAGCAGCAGTGTTTGCTTGGTATCCACCATAATTATATAAATCTCTTCTTAGCACTGACCTCAAAGTCCATTCCTTTATTTAGTGTGAGGTGTCCCTGCCCATGGTAGGGGGGTTGGAACTAGGTGATTTTAAGGTCCTTTCCAACCCTAACTATTCTATGATTCTATGATTTTTTGACATTTAGTTTCTGTATTTCTGTTTCATCAGAGACCTCTTTTCCAAGACCTCCTTGTACCTCCACATCTTTGCAAAGGATATGTCATGAGCGGTATCTCGTACATTTATAGATTATCAAGTCTATGAATTAGTCACTTTTTGATGCTTCATAAGATGTATTAGATTCTCTTTCTGTCTTCCACCCCATAATTCAGGTAATTATGAGGGGAGCAAGCACACATAGAATTGCGGCTCCTACATAGAGTTCCTGTTAACAGAAGCACCTCATATGAAAGTAATTTTTTCTCTGTTGGCAGGAATTTGAGCCTGTAAAGGCACGTGACTTAATACTCCCCCACCAAAAAGATGGCTCATGTTTGTCTGAATCATCTGAAATAACTTATGCAGAAAGTAGCAGAAAGTCACTTTTTAAGGGCCTATCACAAGACTTACTTGTTTTTCTGTGCCTGAATTATCGTGTCTTCATATGCTTGACCATAAAAGGTCCTTGGAGCAGATTAAAATACTTAGACAACTACTTTTCTATTTATTTGACACTAACTCACTTGGCAAAGCTGTTCTAAGAGTACCGTGTTTTAATGGCTGGCTAGGTATTACTCTGACCTGGCTGACCTGAAACTAGAACATTATGTTAAGGTGCATTCAGTCTGAAGCAGAATAGCTCATGTTGCTAGCCTCAGGGATGTTTCCATCACAAACAGCTGAAATGCCACTGTGGGTTGAGTTAAAACTACATAGGCAGAGCATTATAGCTTGGATGTAGTCTCAGGAAGGGGATTTCTCTTGTGATCACTTCCAAGTTACAAACCTGTTTTTGCAATAGGAAAGCATGAAGCCTTTAAATCGGGGAGTTTGTTTCTTCTGAACATTTTTGAAGTTCACTCGTCTCAACTTTACTACCTGGTTTTGTTTGTATACAGCCTTTGAGTTATACCTGGTAAATCTGTGAATGTTGGCTGACTTTTTTCTTTCAAACTGAAATAGACTGCGGAGTTCCTCAGATACCTCTCTTTCAAGTCAGTGTTTCATAATATTAATAAAATTTCACAATATTCATAATATTTCATAAAATTCACAGTTTTTTTTGTGCCTTTAGCTATCCATCAAGAAATGAAGTCTGGTGATATCTGTATGGCAAAAAAAAAGTTGACTTCATGTGGACTTTATCAGTAATCACAGTATTAACCAGCCTCCTCTCAGGGTACAGGGGGATGTGTTGTGGGAGATATTTCTTCCCTCTCATTTTAATCTACTGAGGACTCTTTACTACTTAAGGCACCAGTTTATCAATGAAGTTCTTGTTTAAATGAAGGATATCTTCATCTTCAGCCACACTGGAATTGGATTAAAAATACCCCAAAGAAAAAACTTAACAAGCCACCTCTAGTGCTTGTTTAAAAGTATTTGGATGCTTTGCATATGTAGTACCTCTTGCTTTTAGAATGTGGGAACCAACTTTCTTTTGTCAGGATTAATATGTCCTACTGTATCTGTGAGCAGAAGAACTGTACTTCATGGAAGAAAGATTCTTGAAGCAAATAACCCACAGAGTGACATATATGCCTTGTAAAATGTGGAGTTCCTTTGATTACAAGGGGTTGACAGGTATAGACAAGTTGGTGAAAGTTACTAGAATATTTGCTTTCAGTTTCATGTATTTTACAGATAAATATCATTTTACTTGGTAGTGGAACAGCATGTTATCTGAAGGGGAAGTATAAAGCAGTCTGGAAAGGCTTTTTTTTTGTGCGGAAGTAATATATCACCTTTAAAGAATAAGAATTTCTGAGTTTCAAAAAAATGTTAGATTTCCAGTACCCACTTTTTTAGCTTGAGCTAAGCTAGTAAATAGGTTTTCAGTATTTGAGATGGGGGAAAAACAATTATTTTTTAAACAGGAGTAACTGTTGAAAAGCCAGGAAATAAAAGTAGACTTTATATATTCAAGATGGCAAGCAGGGCCACTTAGTAAGCTTTATCCATACTTGAGCTCTTTATGAAATTCAAGTCTGTCTAGGTTTATACTGAGGAATGATCCTGTAATTTTTTTTATCTTCTGCAAATAAGATAACAGCAGGCTTGACTATAGGGGTCATGCTTGAACTTCTAACATTGGTGTTGTGAAACAGCAGCCATTAAGACAGCATTGCGTGGTGATATATTAATCAGCCATCTGTTAAAGCCAGCTACCCATGGGCTACTGATGTTCATGATTTATGGTGTTACATGTTTGATTATGGATTCTAGTGAATTAGAGACTTAAAGAAGTAATAAATTTATTAAAGTAGTAAATTTATTAAAGTAATAAATTAGAGATTGTGTAGGCTGAGATGCAGGAAGCTTACTGAATCACTCTAAAGTTACTGACTTGATATGCTTATAGTAGTGTGCAATTTTCTTACTGCTTGTAAGACAAAGTATTAAATAGGTCTAAAATTTGTTGTTGTTGTATAAGTCCTTCTTCCCCTTGCAGAAATAATAAGCAGAGTGTATTTGACTGATGAAGGTACATAGTTAACATGCATGTTAACATGTAACTTCATGGTAGTTTATCTGTATAAGTTTATATATAAAGTCTCTGATTTAGCAATCTGTCTCCAGGTTGCTAAATCAAATTGCTAGTGTTTAAGTTCTTTGTTTTGACACAGGTTTAATTCCCAGGTTTGAACTCTTAAGTAACACAATGTGATCAGTTTAAACAAGGTATATGAATCAAAAGATTGGAGTTCAGTAATCTGGTGGACAGCCATTGGTTGAAAATGTGCTTTATGAAGTTTTAGCTTCCAGTAGTTTTAAAAGAAATTTGAAATCTGCAATCAATTTGAAAGTGAGAAAATACTGGCCTGGTCCAAGTAGGAACTTGAAATTTCAACTTCTCTGGCACAGAACCATGGTACATTGGGTGGTTAGATGAACACTGTAGCTGGGCTCTCCAAACAGTAGAAAGGTAACAGGAACTGAATTTATCTGGAAAAAATATCAAGAAATATTGTTGAATTAAGTATATAAGCTGTAAAAGTGCAGTCACATACAGGGTAATAGTGGGTGGAGTCGAAATAAAACCCCTCTCTTTGAATTTTTTAGCTGTTCAGATGCTTGAATATACTTTGTTCTTCATTCCAGCTCATCTGTTATTCCTTATTAAAACTGACATCACCACAGCTATCACAACTGTTAAAGAATCGCCATATAAAAATGGCAAAACTTACATGTAAACCCAGCAAAACTTAGCACTTGTTACACGTTTTTATGGAAAGAAAACTGCAGGAATCAAACTTTATAGTTTGTTGAAAGATTTTTCCTTTTTCTGTATAGTAGTACTGTACCAGAAGCAATGCCAGTTATGACGTACCATTATGAACCCTTCAGTTATATACCTGTGTATATATATAAATTTTTATTTGAGTGTTCTGTAAGAATATTGCCTGATCTGAGAAGTTAAATAGAATTCTAGAATCTTTCTACTTAAGCATAATTGCATTTTAAAGAGATGCTTTTAAGGAGGAAAAAAAACCCGCACATTTGTTTAATAAGTGAATTACTATTGGATTGTCAAGAGGTGGCAGTACAAAACATTACCCTTTTAAAGGTCTTTAAAGAGATAATTTTGTTTATTAATATGTGTAGCTTAGCCACAAAATATGAATAGGATTGTATTTCTTTTACCTTACTGGGATTCTGATCCTGCAAAAGACACATAAGTGCCAAATACTGTGTCCAGCACATACTGTGATTCATGAGCAGGCTTTCTAGCAAGTTAGTTTCAAAAAGTATTTAATTGTATGATATTAAGCACGTGCCCATATTGCCAGTTCTTCTAATTTTATTGCATGTCACTGATTTGCTTTTTCACAAAGCACACATTTTACAGTTACGGGTTTGTAAGTGTTTCCACTTACTTTAGAATAACACTTAAAATATTCCTACCCTCGTGGTTCTAGGGAAAGCCTTAAAGGTGAAAATTCTAACTGCTCAAGAACAAGAAGGCAAGTAACTCCCCTTCTAGTATTTAAAATACAATACTTGCTTTTATGCAAATTGCATGGATTTCTTTTTCCGGCTAACCTGCAGTTTCTCTCTGGCTGTTCATATTGTGACAGATCTGTAGTGCCTAATACTAGCTTGTATGAAGCCAACAGTTGAGAATAAGCTTTATCTAAAACTTATTAGAGTGTAGATGTTATCAGTGTAGCACCTTACGTCTCTTTATTGCTGGAAGCAGAGATGCTAGGGTCCTCTCTAGCTTACTGGAGTGAAATGAACTGTAAACATTTATCTTGAAGTGGGAGAAGAGAAGGTTTAGATGAAGGATAAATTTTGAGGCCCTCCAGATGCTATATTCACGATGCTGTAGCTGCTGTGTTGTTTAGCCTTTGGAAGCTGCTCTGTGCTTGTCTGCCAGTGAGGGAGTCTGGCCTTGGAACAGCTTTTAGACTTACAGCGAAAGAGGCGCAAATGGAGAAATACATACTTGATGCAGCTGAAGAGGGAGTGAAGCATGGAGACATTTTAGGTGTCACACTTAGTCTTAATTTTTTTCTTAACACTGACACTGGTACTGTCATAAAAGAAATCACGGAGTAATTTCTCTTGTTTCTTAGTATTTGGAGCTTGGACTTAGAGGCTGCACTCTTATTTAAAGTTACTGGGGTTTATCAGCCCTCGCATTCATTTTCCATTTAGATAATGCCACTAGGTGTCTTAGTGTGGAGCTGTGATGATGTGAAATGGAATGTGGAAGTTCTGAACTATTCCTTGAATATTATACTTCAGAGCTCTTTACAATTTTCTGCCTGAAGCAAGATCATGTATTTCTGGAGGCCTGTGTCAGCAATCTGAATACTCTGGTTTTATTCTGTTTGTGAGAAATACTAATTTTAATTTACATCTGCATTTTTGTATAGCTGGCTACCTTATTTTTTAACAAAACCTTCACTGCTTTTGAAATAGCTTTGATTTCATATTTAAACCAACAAGAAACTAAGTTGGTTAATCCTTCAGATAAAAATTGATTTTAGATGCAGTGTGTAGCAAGAGCTGAAACTGTGTGTCTAGCTTGCCTAGTATGTGTGCTCCCTGTCTGAAGGAACCACAAGATGATCAAAGAAATCACAGAGTGGTTTGTGTTGGAAGGGACCTTAAAGCTCCTTCAGTTCCAACCCCTGCCACGGGCAGGGACACCTTCCACTAGAGCAGGTTGCTCCAAGCCCCGTCCAACCTGGCCTTGAACACTGCCAGGGATGGGGCAGCCACAGCTTCTCTGGGCACCCTGTGCCAGTGCCTCAGCACCCTCACAGGAAGAATTTCTGCCTAAAAGCTCATCTCAATCTCCCCTCTGTCAGGTTAAAGCCATTCCCCTTGTCCTGTCTCTACAGGCCCTTGTCCAAAGCCCCTTTCCAGGTTTCTTGTCGGCCCCTTTAAATATTGGCAGACTGTTCAGAGTTCTCCCTGGAGCTTTCTCTGGGCTGAGCAAGCCCAACTCTTTCAGCCTGTCTCTGTAGCAGAGGTCACCAACCCTCATGATGTCGTTCATGGATGTCAGTGTCTCTGCAAGCATTGTTTAATCTGTAAGGGAATCTTAGCAGTTTAACTGTCAAGCTATCATACTAACCCTGATTAAACCCCATTGTTTCATTTAATATGATACGGCAACTTTTGGGGCTCGCCTGTGCCTAAGCTGTGCTCCTTGGCTGGCCCTCACCCGCCTTGTTGCTGCCCCGCAGGTGGCAGTAGTGTTCTGGCAGACAAGACCCCTGACCCAAACTGCTGTAAATAGAGTGAAAATAGTCCTTTCCAACCCAAACCATTCTATGATTTACTAGTTAATGATATTCAATATCATTACAGATTGTTAAACAGTTGTAACTGAACACTGTGTTTGCATTATATGTTTACTTTTCCTCTTCAAAGTGTGCAAAGCATGTTAAATACATAGTATAAATAACCTTAAAAGAATTTTAGTTTCTGATAGCAAACAGATTATCTGTTATCATATATAATAGCAGAATGATGAAGTCTTGCACATAGAAGTATTACTTTTGATGTAAATGTGAACAAAGGAGTTTTTTTTTTTAATAAGGGAGGGGTTTTCAAAAGAGCCTGAGGGTCTTCCACAGATACCCCAAACCAGTTAAAAACAGGGGCTAACTGGCACTGAAGTTGTACCAGGTATACTTTAAATATCCAGCTGAAGGTCTGATTTTGGAGTTAGCGTTTAGTAAGAGTAAGATAGATTTTTAACTTACTCCCACTACTTCATGTTAGAAAACTCTTACAGTTTATTACTCCTAGTCCAATTTTTCTTGAGCATTTTGTCAAATAGTTCACACAGCTAAAATGACACTGAAATGGTAATGAAACTTAGAACAGTCTGAGTTTTCAGAAGCACTAAACCAAAAAGTACGATTTTCATTATGCTCTTGCATATAGTTATTTCAGAGGATGATAAAATTGAGCGAGAAGTGTATTCAAAATGCTTGAGTACACTTCAGGAATTAGTTTCCTAATTTAGTAGTTTATAAATGATACATTATCAATAAGGCACTGAAAACAGCACTGCAGAACATCTTGGTTTCTAAAATGATTGGTATGAGTAATACCAATTAAGACTACTTCTGAAATTGAGGTAGAAGTTTTATGCGCTATTATAAATATAAATAATTAAAGCTGTAAATTGTGTCAGTAACCAGACCTTGTCCTGGGAGTTGTCCAAGGCTTAGCTTGTGTCATTCAAGTAGAACTTAGAATTACAGCTCCAACTTCTATGTCAGTTGAGTGATCAGTTTGGTATTATAGAACTGGAAACATGCAAAGCATTTTAATTTCTTCAAGAATTATATTGTGAGCAATTTGTTTAGTAAGAGAAGATCTACAAAAAGCATATGCTGTTATTATTACCCAGAATCCAATAAAAGATACTTTTTCAAATTATTACCATATGTGTGTAGGAGTTGCTTTGTACTGTAGTTATTTTAGATACCAGAATAATTTGTTTCATACTTTGAGTTCCTCACTGTTAAAGTGTCCCCTTAGATTTGCCATTACTTTGACTATTGTGTGAGATATAGTAAAAAAAAAAGTAGTTTACAATAAAAGAAATTTAACAGTAATTGGAATTCCAGATTCTGCGCAAAATGTGCCAAATGAAGTAATGGTATTTGCAGGGATATTGCACGAGTGCAGTAGCTGTGGAGAAACTACTATAAAACTGTTAAATGCTCTCCCCTTCCCCCTGCTGTCTTTAAACATTGCTTTATTTTCCTCAAGCTTTTATAACAATCTTGACTGGCTGACAAACATTCCAACAGAGAAATTAATGTATTATAAATCATATAACTGGTTACCCATATTTTTCTTATTGCTTCTATTGATGTGCAAATTCATGGACGGCTTTAACAAGGAAAGATTACTGTAAAAAGGCTTTTTTTTCTATTTGTGTATGTTTTGAGTTGCAGTCTTCTTGGGACCCAGCAGAAAAGTAGCTGAAGCAGAGGCTTGTGATGCTGCTTTTTTGAACTAATGCGTTTATTTCTGAGCTACTGAAGACTTAAAGGACTTCATGACTAAGAGGAAAGTTAGTTGAAATGAGTTTGTTTTAAGATGGAGTTTTTGAATGTGTCTTCTGTAATGCTGACACACTCAGAAGAAAAGTGTAATTTATACAGTAAAATCACTTCCTTGATTTGAGTTGATTTTATGTGATAGACTGATTACCTGCAGATGACTGCCAACTTAAAGGTACATAGGAAGGACTGCATTTGCAAACCACTTTTGAATATATTATACTTCAGTAGTATATCATCAAAGACTTATTGCAAAGTGTGTGCCTATATTTCTTCATGCTCTTTTAATTTACAGTCAGATGTCCTCATTGAATCTTTCTTTCACAGCTTGACAGATTCATAGCCTCAGGAAAGAAATTTTAAGATGGTCCAAAGCCAGTGCTGAAGAACTTTAGAAATTGCCTTGTTTTCAGGTGTCAATTTTCTTCAGTTGTGGAAGAAGCTCATGGTGCAGTTTCTCTTGTTTTCATTATTTGCTGCAACTAAATAGTAAAGGGTGGGACAGAGTATTCAGTAACATGGTAACATCTGCTTCAACAATATCCCTTTTCTAAAGACTTTGCTGTGCCCTTTGCCAGCTTTTTTATAAAAAATAAAGTTTTAGATCCAAGAATGAAATTTGAGCTCTCTTTGTTCTATATGACAGTTGTATTTGATGCAAAGGCAGTGCCTGCTATAAGATATTCTAATTCTGGAGTAAGAGCAAATTATTGGCATGAATATGTCACCTCATGATTATGAAAATAAGCACAAGCTTTTAATTAAGAATAAGCATTTTAAAAACTAAAATGAAAGTTAACTTACTCCTAACTTTTGCTGGTAACAACTATTCTACTCTACTGTTCAGTTCTTCTTTTGTTTAGGGATTACTTTCAAGTTAAGCAAAATGTTGGTAATACTCCCTGTTATCTTGTAATTTGTTAAATGCTGTCCTAAATTTTGCTTTGCATGGTACCTGGTCAGATACACAAAGTAAGTAAGATTTCCATAGGAGTAAGTTCAGTGAACTACTGTTCCTTCGGCTGAAAAGGCACTGTAGTGTAGCTAATAAAGCACCCATTTGTATTGATCCAGAGCAGTGAAAGGGAAATGTTTTGGATCCACGTGGCTTCCTTTCAGAAAGATACCACAGGGAAGAGGCAGCCAGAGTCCTACTGCTGTTTTCAATGTGAACATGTTCCATCCGTTGTGATTTCTTCTAATGCATCCTTTCCCTTCCCTTCCCTGATGTTCCATTTTGCTAATTTATCTTCCTGCATACTGACCTTAGTCTCAGTACTTCAGAAAACTTAAGAAGTTGTGAATGAAAAAGGTTACAACTGTACTGTCTACTTGGCTTTTTATGATCCTTTCCTTTACCTGTCTTTGTTATACAGATTCTGAGAAACTTGGAGTAAGTTTTAGTCATCTGCCTAGCACAGATTGGTTCTTAGGTGTGATTGCAATAAATAGGAGTAATATTAGTAAAAACATCTGAATTGAAGAAAAAGTATTGTTATTTTCTTTTTGTCAAAGAATCTCATTAAACCCAGGAAGTTCTATTATATTTGTAGATGGAACAGTAGAAGCAGCATAAATTCAATGTTACTGCTTCTGTGATTCTTCCCAGTTTCTTAATGAGCTTTCTTTGTTTTTCTTATGCAGAGATTTGAAGGGTGTTATAGTCACTCTGAGTGATACTGGGCATCTTCAGTGTTCCTACCTTGGAACTGATCCTTCACTCTTCCAGGCTCCTAGGGTTGAATCTAGGGAACTAAACCAGGAAGAGTTTGATGCTGAAATGAAAGAGCTTCAGAAGATAATCAAGGAGGCCACAAAAACACAAGGTATATTTTATATGTGCTTTTAACCACCTGACTTCGCTTATAGCACTTTGAAGTACTTTGATTCATTTTCATCCCATAACACATTTCTGTAGGAAATGTAATATTTAATAAAGTTTAAGTTTTAATAAAAAAAATATACAAACAAAATCCTAGATTGTCAGGCCCTTGGATACAGAGTTTATCCTTTGTGTCTTTATAATGCCTGTTGGAACTTTCAAGATACTTATGGCAGGTTGCAGATAGCTGTCACTAGTGCAAGGGTTCAGAGAAGAAAATGACAGTGCATGTATTACCCAAAGGCAAGAAAACTTTAAGGAATTACACAGTAACAGCCTGATATACTTAGGCTTCAGAGAGAGTAATAGTATTGCCAAATTCTGTTTTATTATTACAAATGGCTTTTTAAGTTGTGCAATGAACAAAGGATCATTTTTGTTAAAGAAACTTTTCTGTTGTTTTAAGTTGTCTCAAAAGGAGTTGTTTTAGAAGAACATAGGCATCAAAACACAGATGATGATAAATTCTGGAATTTACATACACATTGATTTTGTTCAAGTAAGAGCACATAATTTCTGCAGAGGTCCTTCAAAGTTTGTATTTTTGTAACTGAGCGTTTAAACAGTGTGTCTGACTTGTACAGGGAATTGAAAGCATGTGATTTTACAGGAAACTGGAAAAATCTTAGACAAATAGAAAGAACCAATTGAAATCTCTTCCAGATTATAGTTAGCATGTTCTTAAATTGTATTAAAGATATAGTCATGCCTTTTTGTTTGAAAAAGGGATAAAGCTCCCTAGAAAATAAGAAATGATTTATCTGCAGGTGTGAGCTTGATTCTACAACTTAAAGATTTCTTTTTTGTAACTGCATATAATCTTGTCCATTATTGTTATAGACTGTCAGATTTTCAGTTTTACAAATCCAGTGATTGTATTTTTAAGCATATAAATGTGGGTAGATTCCACTGATTTTTACCACGTCAGCTCTTTATGAGTATTTGAAATTTTTTTTTTTTGGCTTTCATAACCAAAAGAAAGAAAGCATGATGGAATAATAAATCCACTTGAAGTGAATCAACTTCTGTTTGTTAGTTTTAACATATTGTGTGGAAGATCCAGAGAGAGAGTAAGGAAATATAGAGCAGTCCTTTATAACTTCTTTAATAACTGTCATTGTATGATTGACAAGTTTATTGGGAATATTGTTGGCCTTTTTGTAATTCTCTCTTCCTCTTAGTTTTTCTTTTCCTTCTTCAGTCTTTCTAATCTGATCTAAGGTGTTACAGTGGTGTTTTCAGGTGGGTTTTTATGAATGCTCTTTTTGTTGTGGAGAGATGCTCTAATGATGCGTTTGGCTTTAACTGGATATAAAACTCTTGAGAGCATTTTTACAACAAAACTTTTCACTTAAGAATGCCTTTCAGTTTCAGATGTTTTGGCTTTGGTTCATTTTGGCTTTTTACTTAGAACTTTAGCTAAGTCTTAAAATAAGTGCTAGTCATGTCTGGTCGAATACGAAACACTTCTGAACATTGGTCACCATTAAGATACTCCTAAGCATGATCTTTAAAACGAGCCATTGACTTTTTTGTGTTTTGGAATCATGTTTTTGCAGTAAGAGCTGGTGTTGTTTTGAAAATATCTATACTTATATGGAAATATTTTTTTCCATTTCATTTTTACTTCCAAACATGGCAACTACTTAGAATTAAGTCATCATATTAAAAATAAATTAAAAAAAAACCCAAACTCCAGCCCCCCCAAAGCTGACCAGAGTAGTTATTCCCATAAATGCCATGTATTTCTGTCCAGTGCTGACCTTTAAACTGTTGAACTTAAGCTGTTTTATACAGGTTGAGGAGTAAGGATTTACGTTGTACACTGAAGTATTTTGAAAACTTAATATACTGTTTGAAAAACTAATATACTAACTATACAAATTAATGTTACTTGCATCAGTTTGGTTGCTGTGATTGAGCTGAGTCAAAACACCTATGTTTAACAAAAAGTTGATGCTTACATTGAATCAGCCACATTGGAAAAGACCTTCCATCCCTGGCAGTGTTCAAGGCCAGGTTGGACAGGGCTTGGAGCAACCTGCTCTAGTGGAAGGTGACTCTGTCCACAGCAGGGGATTGGACCTGGATGACCTTTAAGGTCCCTTCCAACTCAAACTAGTCTCTGATTTTATGAAGTTGCATCATAGTTTACTTGAAGAAGCAACCTGAAGAGAAATGCTTAAGAAGAGATAGAAAAGGAAGATGTTGTCTTATCTGTACAAGTGGAATGGATTGTGCCTATTTGTATGTAATTGACAGAGCCTGTTTCTGAATGTGCTGGTGCTCTCAATTATTCAGTTAGTATGCTAATTTCCCCTTTACATTAAGTCTTTACTGTTTGTTACTTCAGGAACTATACATTTCCTGTTTGGGTTTTTCTTTTTCTAATGCATTTAGTATTAAGAAAGAAAAGTGATTTTCAGAAGAATGCAAATACCTTAGAGCTGGACTTCTGGACTCTGAAGAGGAGAGTCTGGAATTCCTCATGCTATTTAAATGCCTAGCTTTTAATCCTTGCAATTTTTTTTTTTTATATATGTGAATCTGCATAAGGTTTTATATCATGGATATAAATTTGTTCATGGCATTCTTTGCTTTCTATGTCGAGTCCTGGAAATCATCGGGTAATATATTATAACCAAACCCTGTATAATGTTCTGTACATAAAACTTCCATATACCTTCTTACGCAGAGGAATTCCTACAGCATATTTTAATTTTACACTGTTAGGCGCAGAATCTTTCTGTGTCTAATGTGTTGATTATCAAATAAAATACATGAAAGTGAAATAAGGTGTGCAGTATGCATTTTGGAGGTAGTTGGTTGTTAGAGGTGTATTAGTATAAGCATGTGAAGACAGAAGTTTACAAATTCCTTACAGTCTCTGAAGATCATGGATAGTAGGTGTAAAATCTTGTTACAGATTGCACCTAAATCCTTTTTTTTCGTAAAGAAATCAGAAATCTGGTATGAGATCCAGGTTTTAGCTTTAGGAAGAAATGTCTTTGGTCTAAATCATATGCGTTGTTATACTTTTCCTTTACGCTCGTAGGTGTATTGACATAAATCTGAAACTTGATGCTGTTCTTTTTAGAAATGTAGCTGTGTGTTTGTTAAAGGAGAGCTGATTTGCTTTTTCCTTTTCTTTCAGATATTTTGCCCAAATCTGAAAAATACAGAGATGTAATTGTCACAGCAGAAGTTTCACCCAGTTTGGATGTGGAATCTGTATGTACCTGTGGAAAAAGGAAATTACTTTGAAAACATGGGTTTCACACATGAATAGGTGGTGGTTGATCATGGATAGGGATTACTATGTATTTATGTTTGTGGGACTGAGCTTCTGCATAGCCCTAAGTTTCCATCAGTCAAAGTGCACTTTTGTTAATGATTTTAACTAGAATTATTAAAATTATTTAGTATCTTCTGTGTCTTTAGATTCCTGGCTAAACAAATGTAAGTGAACAAGAACTTGGGTTCTCAAGTAACTTTGTAGTGGTGAGAATTTGTAATAGTGAGTAGTTAATGAGGGGAAACAGTAGAGGTGTGGATGATCCTGTGGGTCTTTTAAAGATAGAATGCATGAACCACTCGAAGATGCATTATAAGAAATAATCTTTCTCTGGTCAAGGCATCATTCAGTGTTCTCTGGTATTGTAACCTAATTAGTTTATTCATCTTGTAAACGTACATAGTTTATAGAAACTCAAATTAAGATTCAGGAGAGCTTATATTCTTTCTTTAAACTTTTCACTTTAACATTTCAGAGCATACTTATTGCACTAGAACATCTGTAATAAGTAGTTTCTGGTCACTGATTTTTGCAAAACTGATTTTCAGGGCTACTTACTGTTTAAAAATACACAAGAAGCTGCTTTTTAATACATTCATATATATATCTGATATATTTATTTAAACTGTTATTACTACTGCCATCTCTACTGCTATTTGATAAGGGGATCTCTTTATAATACCTGCAAGTGTCCTAGCAGTTCTGTATAGAAGAAAGGACAATGACATGGTCTTGGCTAGCTTCAATGATCTTCTCACAACACTTAAGAGAAGTGTCAGGTCCACAGGACGTTCTAATGCTGCTGTGCTCATTTGCTCATCCTTCCAGATGTTTCATATATATGTAACTCAATTTAGCAGTTAAATCACAGCCTTTATTTCCCAAGGTTGTCCATATATTTTAGTTACCTGTGTGGTAGCGTTTTTCTGCGTGTTCCTTCAGTAGCCATTTAGAAGGGAAAATTTGATAAGATACTTCATGGGGAAGGATCAATACAGCAAACGTGGGAACAATTTTAGGGCTTCTGCTGCAATCTTGGAAACTACAGTCTTGTAGATACTACTCCACTTGTGGAAAGATTGAAATTGCACTGTATGCATGAGTAGCAAGATGCCTACTGTAATTTTCTTCTGAAGCTAAAAATGTATTTCTGATTATAAGATAACGTGTGATGATTTTATAGAACATACTCTGGTGCATATGTAATATATTGGCAGATTGGAAGTCACCTTTCCCTACTGAATGACAGAAGGTATTTCCAGAATTTAAATAAATATGCAGTGGAAAGTAGTGTGCCAAACAAAACGTTTTCAGATATTCATATATACATCAGAGTGTATTAGCTCCTTATATACATAACATTCATGACCTTCTGCTGTCCTTTTTGCAGGCAATTTCAGACAGAGGCTTTATATTTTCAGAAGGAACTTGGAAATGTATTTTGTGTATTTTAAACTGTCATAGGAATGATAAGTCCTTTACTGTTAATTCCCTGTTTACCAAGTTGATGATAGGAAGGTAATATTGCATTCATTGTGTTCACTCATTCATGTGTAATATTGAATTTACTCTGTTTTCATCTTTTTCTTCACAGCAAGCCATTGACAGTGATGTAAAAGCAGAGACAGTGCCATCAGTCACAGTGAAGGTACTGTGCCGAGCTCAAACAGTAGCGTTCACATAATGGTGACAAATTTTAGCAAACCTGTCACTGTATTTCACTTAGATCATGAGAATGAGTAAAATCTGAAATGCAGAATATACTTAATTCCTTTTCTCCATAGTATGGCAAGGTGTTGTTCCAGTAAGCCTTCTGCTGAAGTCAGAAAGTGATTGGAGATTTATTTTTGATAGGCTTATCAAGAAGCAGACACAAAGCCATTAATAGGATGGAATGAAGTTCTTTCTGGTTATAATTTTTCCACCACTTTTCAAAGGCAATAAATCATTTTTCCAGCACCTCTGAAATATTTGCTTACTCTCAGTGTGAAGGTTGTTATCTTTTTAGATGTCAATAAACAAAATTAGACTTCCTTTTTTAAAAAGCCTTTCACAGATTTTGCTAGTGAAAAAGAAAAATGCTAGGAAAATCTAATTTGAAAATTGAAATCACTGCAGTCCTCTGTTAGAGTTGCTGCCTGTAACTGGTACTACAAAAGGGTGAGTGTGTGTGTGTGCCTGTGCGTTCATGTATGCAGGTGTATTTTCTCCTCAGTATTGTCTAAAAAAGGTTCATGATTTTTATTTCTGAGTTTGAGAGGATCTTCTAGGAATATCAGTTGAGCCTTATTTTTGAGAACCTTTCAAGTTCTCCCTCTTTCTTGAGTAAAAAGTTCAGAGGGTAACTAGATTATTTGTTGAACCAGCCTCCCTTAGACTAGTGTGGTTTAGTTGTACTTGGTCTAACCCCTTTCTCTGCGTTTTTAAGTGCTAAAATGATACAGGGTAATCTGAAGGCCTGTTGAAGCCCAAATGCATTTTTAAACCAAAATAAATGTTGATTTTGATCCTATTAAAGTAGTCAAACTTCCTAACACTTGAGTGGTTTTATAGCTAATAGTATTTTCCTAAACTTAACCTAGCTGCAGAGAACTCCTTATTAGACCATCAGTACAAAACAGATGATAATAGATAGCAGATGGGGTCTGTGTACATGCAGACCACATTCAGATCTCGGTCACAGTTACACTTGTTTTAGATCTGAGTTAAGGACATTCTTTTGGTATCTGTTGGTTTTGCAAAGAAATAACTGCCCTCAGTGGAAGCACCCAGAGCCACTCCAGATTTATGGTTAGGTCAGCTCTCGTAATCGAGAGTTGTAGTTGTGCTGGGTATCCTGTATATAGAATATGTGAATTTGTTTTCAGTAGAACATCAGATAGAACTTGACTCCAAAATTATTCAGGAAATTGTATTTCTCTTTGCACTTAAAGGAAGTAATTTCTTTGATTAGCTTTGTTTTTATTCTTTTTGGTCTTTTTTACTGTAGTCGCCTAAAAGAGGCAACATGTTATTTTTATTTACATTGGAACAAATGCACATGGCACTTTTAAAATCTTAACATTTTAATAAACACTTTAGCATCAGTTTGTTTTGGGTTAGCGTTACAAAGAACATGAGAAATCCCCTCAGGTTTTTGTAGTCTTTCAAGTTATTGTGTAGCATTGTTGGCTCTAAGAAAGAAGGAATTGTAAAAGGAAAATACTGGTCTTGAAATTTGAAGTTCTTTAACGTTGCTAAATTGTTCTTTGCAGGGTTTTCATACTTTTTTGCTGGTTATGGTTGTTTTCTGCTATACAGAGATGAAATTGATGCTTCCTTTAAATACTTCTGTATGTCACTTGATTTAGATAATGATACAGAGCAGAGTGACTGCGAAAAAGCCAAACCTGGAAGTGTGTGTACAAGCTCCATTAGCAGTGACCTGTGAGCAGTTCGTCTTTGATGATTTAGGTAAATTATTCTAGGACCATTACAGATATTGCATCATATTACATTGTCTGATGATGTTTGAAAGGTATAGTCCAGCCTCCATCGCCAGTGTACTGTTGCAGATATGTGGCAGTTAAAACAATTACAAATTTGCCTTGCCTGCACTCTGCAGCTTCTAGATACTGCTTGGTGGAGAAGACAAAGTTGAAAGGAATGCAGTTGCTTCCTTGACTGTGGCACGATGCATGGCAGGTGAGGAGAGGTAGCTTTATGATGGAGGAAATAATGCATAAAAATCAGTGGTACTTTTGCTGGGGCGTTTTGTTTTGCTGGCAATTCTCTCTGTACAAATGGCACTGTTGAGCTGAAAGCAGGGCAGAAAGCTTGTTTACTCTTGAGGACAGTCTAGCATATGCTTCCAATTTAGCATCAGCTGTTTGGTGATTTCTGGTCTTTTCCCAGCTCTGTTGATAAGGCTGTAGGTGGGATTGCCTTGTTGATTAAGTGGAGCTGAAGACCTGAGAAGTATGTCCTGCTACCTCAGCTAGGACAGCAGACCATTTCTGCTCTGAAATGTGCTACCTTGGTCACTCTTGAAACAGGGCTTTACTGACTGCTGCTCATCTGAAAGGACAGTTATTATGTTTTTTCAGCATGTGACAGGGGCAAAGGGCTGATGGCTTTGTGAACTATTAAAACCACAATATAAAACTGCATTTGCTTTGATATGCTCTCTTTTCAGGGTATTGACTTGTTTTATTGGTTATACTTCAGGATAGTTATATGTTGGAGAGACTAGTCTGCCTTTTACAAATTACAGATTTTAAAAAACGCAGAACATGCCCAATGTTTTGATAAAGGTGAACTGATGGAAACAATTGACATAATTTAGTAGAATATTTCCCAAAGTGCTAGAAAATACATTGCTTTTGTTTGGATCCTCCTATTACTTGATATAATTTTGTGTTGTTTTTAGAACCAGATTCATCTGAAACTGTGATTGTGTCTGTCTTTTTGAAGAGGAATTTTTCTCCATCAGAACTCGAAGGAAATTGTGTGCTTTCATACAGTACACCGACAGGTAAGTCACTGGAGATTTCAACTTGATTTGCCTTTTTTGAGGTCTTTATTTTTATGTATTTCTCATAAATGTTCTTTTGAAATATCTTGAAGGCACTAGTAGTTAAAGAAATAATGTGTATCAGAGTCTAGTCTTCAGTTTTAGCTAATATTTTATGTAGCATCTTTTAGTTATGTAGCTGTTCTTACAGATGTAAAATCATATGCTTTTGTGGCTTAGGAAGCAGCTCTATGAACTTTCCCAGCCTGTCCTACCAATTTGCTCCTGTTCTGCCCTTTAAGGGACCGACTCTTGGAGTGAGGAGTTAATTACATTTTTATAACTCCTCATATTTCTGGGCTGCCAACAAATGTGACAGTAACTACCTTCCCAAGAAAAAGATTTGAATAAGCATCGGGGTGATTATGCCTCACTTCCCTTCTGAATAGTTGAACATACTCATTCTAAACAAATAAACTAAATTATTCTGATTTACAATGCCATAATGACCCCAGTGATAGCATATGTAAAATTACCCTGCTTTCTGTAACTGAAGATGGATTAGCTTGGTTTTCTGCACGCAGCCTTGTCAATGTGTCAGCCTACTGAGAAACAGTATTTAGGCAAGACTTCTTTAAGTTAAATGCAGCATACATCAGTTTAAGCTGCCTGTTCTTCACATCTCAGCTGTTTGGCTTTGTTCCTGCACTTCCTCCTCCCTTGTGCTCACACAGTCAACAGTTCTCAGCCAGATTTGCTGATTTGGTCCACTCTGCAGAGCCAGGGAGCTGTGCCAGCACAATAGGAAGGGTGACATGGAGTAGACTGGCAGCAAAGAAATGCATGTGGAGTTAGGGCTTCTGTGAAGGGTGATGGTCTTGAGTACCTTATCCCACATTGATGCTTTTATTTAAGCATTTACTTCACTTCTCACTGAAACACTGTGTTTATGATGATAGTCTAGGCTGTGTGATGACTGACAAAACTGAAACTCATGTTTTTAAAGAACTTGATCTTACCCTCTTGCAGATGGGTGCAGAGGGAGGGAGGGAAAAGGATGCTCCTCCCTTATTCTGAGGAGCCTGTGCGCCCAGCTTGTACAACTTCAGTTCCTCTCTATTGTCACTCTGACTTATTCCTTGTGAAGATGCTGTACCTTCACAAGTGTCCAACTTGGTGATGTGGCTTTAGACAGGTTTTGTGCTACAGCTGTATAGCTAGCATACTTCTGAGTATCTTGGATTGTCTGGCTTTGAAATCTTGCTTTTTGTTTTGCTGGTCTGGCTTCTGTGATTTTGCTTTGCATAACTGGAGTATCAGACTTTAAGGGTATTTCTCACAAGCAAATGAATGTGTTATTTCTTTCAGGTGATACTAGTTAGACTTATATTTTAGATAGTAGGTTGGATTTTGCATGCCATTTGGTTAAGGAAGCTAAGAAATCTTGTATCTTAAGTACGTCTGATTGTTTATATGCAATTAAAAAAGTCTCCAGAATACGTGAAATCTAACAGAATTGGGGATTTGTAGAAGAGATCTTAAAAGTTTCCCTTGAATGGTAGAATTTGTAAGACTTCTAAATAAAGGAGCATGATTAAAATATTACTAGATTTTTGGTTATAAATTTAAATTATTAAGCTGCATGCTATTGCTAGTGTTACATGTGCAAGGCAATCAAATCCCTCAGTGTCATACATTATCAAAAATGAAGTGCCTTTGTGACTTAATTTTATCCTAATAGAGACTTTGTCCTCTTTTGTTTTTAAGTTATCCATATTTGTGGCCCAATCAGTCTTCAGTGTATCTATGTGGGATTTATATAGCTGAAGATTAATGAGTCAGTCAGTTGGATGAGATTACACTATTGATGAATGTGGTCTCATGCCTACTTTTTGGCTAGGATTATGTCTTTATATATTGTTTAGTTAACAAATGTCTCTAAAGTTCTTGAAAAACTGTTACTACACTTGCTGTTTTCCTTATTTGAGTAGCATCTTACATATTCTTTTTTTTGATCTTCTCTTTTGTCCCGTTGCTGGTTATACTGTAGAGCTCTTTCCTGAAGGTGAGTGAATGGAGAAAATGCAAAGTTTGAATGGTTTCATGAGTGACAGCACATGCTGGATAAAGCAGATTTGGAAGGGAGCTGTTATTTTGCCTGTTATTTCTGTAAGTTCTCATTATCCTTGGTTTGATGCTATGAAGGTGTGAATATTTGAGAGAATTGAAAATAAATGAGGATTAGACATAAGCCATGGAGAGAATAAAGAAGCGAAGACATTTCTTGAAGTATAATGCATTTCCTCGTATATAACATGAGACTTTTGCAAAGTATTAAGTGTTGTGTGTGTTGAGATTGGAAACAGAAAACACAGTTGTATGTTCTTGCCTTAGGATATTTTGAGCTATTTTTTTCAAGTTGCAGCAAGAGCTTAAGCAGGTAAACTGTAGCTTTTTTTTGTGCAACTGAAATGGCTGTTAAGGATTTGTAGCTAATGTTAGGCTGTTTGGCCTGAATAGCTCTGAGAGTGGTGTCACTTAACATCTTTTCATTCCAATTCCTGTTGGAAACATGTTATTCAAGGCTAAAAGGCCGCTTTCTAACCAAGAATACCAGCAATACAAAACTTAGCTGTGGTTGTAATAGATAGGGTATTGACAAAAGGTGCAGTTAAAAGACAAAACTAACAAAAGGACTAAAGCTTTTGCATTGGTAGACTAGAAAGAAGGGTAGTTTGCAATGTAGTTGTGTACATGTGTTGAAAAGATACAGCCTTGTAGGAGTTACTTCACTAACTTGTGCTTTTGCAAGCATACTAAGTGGAAAATTAGGTAACTGTGTTACTGGCACCCTTTTCTGTTTTCTGGATGTTCCAGGTGACTTTGAGGTGGTGTACGAGAAATAGATACTTGAACCATCTCCGTAAAATACCACTCTTGGCAAGAATAGCCATCACTTTGTGGGAAGATTTCTGCTATATAAAGTAACTTTAAAAATTAGTAAAAAATAGAGTAAATATATAAATAAACTGTCTTAAAATAGATTTATGTCTTTTGAAAGTGTAGCATTCTAAAAAAAGATTTGGATTTTGTTTTAAGAAATTTCTACTCAAGATAAACACCTGATGCTGAAGAGAATGTTGTGGAGCTTAGTAAACTTAGTAGAATCATCTGGGGCATTTATTTGAGTTACTCTGAGGTGCACTGGACTAGGTAAATGGAGGGTCATCAATATCAGGAAAAACATAAATTCTCCGAATATTCAACATCCTAAATTAAAGATCTCAGCTTTAACGTTTTTTATCATGTACATCAATGTTATGTTTCAAATATAAATAAGAAGAATGCATGAGTAATTTGTAAGTGAATTGTAACTATACCGCATGGAACTTTTATTGCTTTTATCAGGTAAGTGCATAGTATGCCTTTAAATCATAGCAATTTATGAGGTAATGTTACAAAATTTCTGTTGTATTTCAGATTTTAAGTTAATCTGATTCTTTCCACATTCTTTCTTTATTACAGTGCTAAAATTATGTATCATGCAGTGTATCACAACTTGAGATGAAGTGGGATGTATTGCTAGACATAACGCCAAAGGATTGAGGAAGTTCTGGCTCCCACACTTGGCTACTGCTTTGTGTTTCTTTACTACCATTTAAAATGCTAAAATACTCTGAAAGCCTTTCCCAGCAAGAGTTTTTCACTGTAATGATAAATTTTATTGGTGCTTTTTGATTTGGTTTTCTTATATATAGCTGTTTTGGACTCATTAACTAGAAATCTCTCCAGTCCCTTCTGAAGCCGGATACTATTTGATTTAGTTTTGATTTGACCTTTGTCTGAAATACTGAAACACTATTTCTGGTGAGGCAGACTGAGAGCCGACTAGGAAAAGCTGGTTTGAAACAAGAAGAAAACATCTTTTTGGCTAGTTTTGTCACTGTTTTTTTTTTTCCTGTTGATAAACCTCTATATCTAAGTTCAGTAGTAAGATGTTTGTGTTATGTTGTCATCAAGAAAAGATCTTGATTTTTCCCTTCAGATGATGAAGATAAAATTGAGTGAATAATTCTGAAGGGTCATGGGTTTATCGTCAAGTATTTTTCAGGAATTTTCCTTGGAACCCAGGGATATCCTAGTTTCGAAGATCTGTCTTAAGCTTTCTGCTTGTTTCACACTGATTTTACTTTCTACAAGCTGATGCAGAACACTTACTTGGAGGCATTATCAGCCAGCCAAAAGAGCTACTGAACCAACAACCTAAAGGGTTGAATCTGAGTGGTGGTGTAGAATTTGTCCCAAGATGAGTCTTAGAAAGAATTTTTCATTGCAAGGGCTATGTGAAGCAGCAAACAAAATTGTGAGCAAAAAGGGTTGCTTGGATGACTGCTAAGTGGTTGAACTCTATTTTTACATTAACCTGCTAAGCTGACAGGACTGATAACTTGTGTAGCTGTTCAGTTTTGTGACTTTTCTGCCTCTACATAATCTATGACAGTAACTTTATACTCTCTAAAAATGTGCTATGTTAAATTCTGCTGAGATAAGTGTTGGGTTCATGTTTGTCTTTTGTGAGTTATTTGGGAAAAAATGAGAGAATGGTGAGAGATTGAGGTGAGATAATGTTAGTACTGATCTCAGCATGACAGGTATTTCTGCTGATAGTGGTGTCTGTACCTGAACAAAACAAGGTTTCCCTGTTAGCTCCTTCATCAAAAAATCCTCCTCAAAAAACCCATAATCTGGTTGTAAGAACTCCGTATTTCATAGCAAGTAGCACTTCTGCCTTTCACTTCTACCTTTCACATATCACAAACATCCTCTTTTCTCTTGCACCATTCTGATTTAATTGGCATATGATACTAGATCCTAAGCATCAAAGGCAATTGCCTGTTTGTTGTACAGTTCTGTTTCATTATGATGCAGTAAGCTAAAAAGCAGAATTTAATATACCTTTGGGTATCAATGCCTGAGATACATTTTTGCTAAGCCACAAACCTCTGACAGATGCTATGAAGGTAGCATAGATTTATTTAGGTGTGTAAAAGAGTAACTTTGTTCTTAAAAAGGATCTAGTTTGTGGTACTCCTAGTGAAAACATAAATGCTTCAGTTTGCTGTTTGAAGTACCAGGAGTAACCACACAGCTGTGGTCTATGTTAAAGTAGAATAGTTTGTCTAGAGCATTAAAATGTTGATCTTCATTGCATATTAATTGGTATAAATACACATATACAGTGTATTTAATAACTCTTGTTTTCCCATTTAGTTGAAAGTGTTCACTTGAAAATGTAATCAGAAGTATTCAAATTTACAGGTATTTTTAGATGGAAAATAAAACAAAATTTGAGATTTTTGCATAGTTTTTGTTTTAATGTATCCTTAATCATGTTAAATATATCTTGTTACATCTCTCCAAGGGTAGAAATATGAAGTGTCTTGTATTCAGAATATGGATATGGAAGATGAATCTGTGTTCTTTCATTTTAGGAATACTGAAAGCTGCGCAGTGTAAATTCAGTCTGCCTTTACGACTAATTTGCTTTCCAGCTCAGCCATCAAAAGCAGCAAACCACAAGATAACTATTGATACCAATAAACCTCCCATCAGTTTTCTCACCATTTTTCCAGGTAGGTTTTAAATTATGTCTGTAATAGAAAATATGTTGGGACCTCCAATAGGAATTGTTCGTCTGTGCAAAGTAATGAGGTAATTAACAAAATTAATGTTAGAATATTGAAACACTGTATTTTGAAAGAAATAATGGAGTGTAGTTCTTGATACAGCTGTCTGGAGCTGACTTTTTTTTTTTTGTAATAGTTTTCTTGGACTGGAAAGATAACGTGTACTTAACGATATCTTCTAATACACAAACCTGAGCTACTTTTTCTACTTAACAGAGTATTAAAATAGTATGAAGGAGTAATTAGGTGCCATTTAGGACTGGAAAATAATAAAATTGAGTACTTTAAAGTGTAATGTTCTGAAAATAATTTCTGCTGTAATTACGAGCTCATAATTTGGAAGAGATACAGGAGGTGGAAGTTACCACAGAAATACTCTTGTAGTACAATCTGGTACAATCATAAGCAAGCAAATAAGAGCTGAGGATGCATTAGACAAAATGTTTCCATGCAGGAAACTATCATATTACTATGCATTGGCACGTGTAATAAAAAGAAGCCATGAGTGTTATCTAGAGATTTGAGAATAAGAAAAGTGACTCATTTAGCTTAATAAAACACAGGCAAAAAAAGGGAATACAGTTGACTTCAGTAAATATTTTGTGGCTGTATCATGCATCTAGATGATCATATTAGCACCAGAAGAAATGAATAAACAGGGCTTTTGTGGTTTAAGCCCAGCTGGTAACTCAGCACCACGCAGCCGTTTGCTCACCCCCTCATCTGGGTGGGATGGGGAGAATTAAAAGAATGTAAACCCCATGGGTTGGGATAAGAACAGTCCAATAACTAAAGTTGAATATAAAACTACTACTAATAATAATAAGGGAAAAAGCAAGGGGAAAGAATCTAAAACTAAAAGAGGCAAAGGAAAAAGAACAATAAACCCAAGTGATGCACAATACAATTGCTCACCACCTGCTGACCGGTACCCAGCCTGACCATATCAGGGTTAAGCGCTACGTAGCAACAACTAGACCAGTGGTGTGTTATCAGCATTGTTCTCAGACTAAAGCCAAAAACACAGCACTGCACCAGCTACTAGGAAAGAGAGCAGTAACTGCTACAGCTGAAACTG
Source organism: Pezoporus wallicus (assembly GCF_028554395.1). Taxonomy (NCBI): domain Eukaryota; kingdom Metazoa; phylum Chordata; class Aves; order Psittaciformes; family Psittacidae; genus Pezoporus; species Pezoporus wallicus. The sequence continues at coordinate 805,891 of NW_026641900.1, read as the reverse complement.
GAACAAGGGCTTATAAAGAGATTTTGAATAAGTTAAGTCTGGCAGTTATTAAGTTTCTGAACTTCAGAGGACTAAGGTTCTGGAACAGTTTGCTGAGAGCTGTATGGGCCAACAACTTTAATATGGTATTTTTAAGGTGGAGCTGCATCTCTTTTTGAAATGCATTTGTCTGAGCAGTGGATTAGGCATGGTAGGTTTTTTTGGTAACCTGTTTTTCCTCACTTTGAGAGTAAATATACCTTTTTCTTTTTTTTTTTTCTTAAAGGGTGTGCTATGGAACACTTAATTGAAACAGAGAAACCTTTTTTTCAAACGTCTACATTTTGGGGTTTTGATCGTAGGCTTCCATTATGGCCAAGCAATAATGCTTTCAAAATACAGTACTGTATTTTTAACCTAGGGATGCGCTGTTGAAAATACAGCAGAAAGCATAGGCCTGATGTGCTTGAAAAGAAGGTATTAAAATCTTCTGATTTCTGTTCATCCCATTTTTAGTGCTTTAGGGAGTGGGGGGGGGAGAGAACTGAACAAAGCCATACTAATGTGATCGGTGAAGGAGCTTTGGATTCTTGGTGTGCACAATAAAAGTTGTATCTCTTCTGCTTCCTGTTTGCCTTTTTAGGGGAAGGTTGGGAGGAGAGGTGCTAGGGAAGAAATAGCAGTGTGTGGCTCAGCTTCCACATGTGAATGAAGGGAGGGTATACCAAAACACCATTGCTCGTCTTCTGAGCCCTAAGAAGGGGATCAGTCTCATATTGCCTTTTCTAAATTGCTTGTGCAAAGGCTGATGTGGTCCTGTCTGTGGCTTGAGCTTTGTTGAATCCCAGCATCGGATTATAGAAAACTCTGTTCAACTTTCTCTTTCAGACTTTGTTGATCCATCTGAGGATGACCAGGCAAATGTTCTGGGATTTCAGTTTTTAAGTGGTTCAAAAGCTACTCTTCTTGCTTCAAAAACATCACGTAAGTGCTATAAAAATTTGTGTTAAAGGAAGCCTGATTATTAGTTAATATATGTATATATAAAATGAGGATGTGAATCATACAAAGCAGGATAATAACTGTGTGAGAATTAACACAGGACTTTCAAACTGTTAGCTGACTAATTCTCAACCCCTCTCTGGTATCCAATGAAGTTACTAGGAAAGGCACAACATTTTACAACAAACAAAAAAATCCTACTCAAGATATAGTACACTACAGTGCCAGTTCCCTGAAGAAGCTGAATTCTCATCAAGTTTTTAGTAAGGTTTTTATTCATGAGTTAATACTATCATTGTAATAATGAAAAACCCCTCTTTTCCTCAAAGGTATTTCAACATCTGTGTTTGGGAGTAGGCATCTACTGGGATTTCTAAAAGGGATTAAAAAGCAGGTTTCTAACTTTCCCCTGATGTTCAGAAATCCTTTACTTTAATTAGACATCAGACCCCGCTTACTTGCTTTTCTGCGTCTAAGTAAATGCCTGTCTCTAGATGCTTGTATATCTTTGTAAGCATAGGATTATGGATTTTATATCTGTCCTATTATGTTGACAGAATGTATGAAGATGCATGTAGATATGGTGTTACCTGGTCCAGCGTCTCTTGTATATTTCAGTGGTCATGTTACAACCACTTTGAATTTGTGCTATTTAAAAAAGTTTGATTCTCTTCATTTTGGAGAGTTATGGCCTTGCCTTGTACAACTACTCAACTCGCTAAACTCTTTCTTGGCATATGCGTTGGAACCAAATCACTCCAGTTGTGTTTAGCAATTTCCATGCCAGCAGAGCACAAGGTCTTCATTTAATACAGCAGAGTAACAAATTGAAAAGCTATAATACCTATTGTGTGTGGCAGGGAGTTCAAATGGCGCAGTGTGTGAATGCTTAATGAAAGCAGTTTTGAGGGAGAAAGCAGAATCTAGTTGTTTGTTGTAAAATTCTTTTGATGCAAAAATAATCTGCCTCTTGGTTTTCAAAAATTGGTATTCATGATGGGTTATGCAGACATTGGTGGTATCAGCTGTGAGCTCCAGGGTAATATTTAATACCTCTTCTAATGTAATCAAATGTGGGAAAGCCAGAAACCATTTGGAGAGTAACTGTCTTGGTACCAAGAATCACTTCACATTTCTGAAGTTCGAATCCATTTGCACTGGTTTGTGTATGCATTACTTGCATGCTGGTTTATGGTTAGTTTGTTTTTAATATTTGTTTAAATAGTATGACTTAAACTGTTTTAACTAACTGGACGTGCAGTGATAGTTTCTGAAAATGAAAGGATGTAAAGGATTTATAACAACTGCCTTTTTCCTGCATTGCAGTTTAAATCCTTTGATTTGAAATTTATTTTGCATAGTTGCTAAATCCGATACTGTGTAAGGAACAAATTTGTGTCCATGTAATTAATGCATTTTAGCTTCTAGTGAGGCTATAACTTAATTCCCCTACCCCAAACCCTCAATCTTTTCCTCTCAGGTTTGTTTATTCACTAGGTCGGAATGACGCTTGCAGTCCTACTATAAACTTTCCCACACTGCTTTACTTGTGAAGTTCAGTTGACAAAGAAGATTCAAAATATCTGTTTCTCTTAGCGTGACTACTCATTTCTTGTGTCTGGGAATCCTGACTTTAGAAAACAAATGAGTTGTTTGGTGCCACCTTCTATGTTTCCAGCATTCATTCATGGATTGGATTGGGTTGGTTACAGAATTTCTGAGGAGGATTTGCTTATTTGAAATACTACTCAAGTAAAACTTATTTAAAACAAATAAATTGTAAAAGGTCTGATACTGAAACATAATTCAGAATATGTTTATGAGCAGAGACTCTCCATAATAAAAAAACATTTGTAGAATTTCATGATACTAAAATGATTGTGCTTGAGTAGACAGCTCTTCCCTGGAGCTAATGAATGCAGACAAAATTGCATATTATTTACATTAGTTTATTACATATTAATTTAGCACTTAGTTTATACTTTGTAAAAGTGCTTATGCAACATTATCATTGTCAAAATAGTCTTCAAAAAGAAAACTGTACATGCAGATAAATAGGCTAGAAGTAATGGTGTTTCAGAAAAGTAAAAAAGTCCATTGGGACTGATCAATCCTTATTTCTGATTTACCGTGGAAGAAATTTATCTTGGATCCTTATCAACTGGACTTTAAGTTCTGAATTGGAAGAACTGCTTGTAGGAATGAAAGTCTCCAGGTTCATTTGGGTTTCCCTGTTAAGGCTGCAAACATGAATGGTATCTGTGTTCACATTTGTTTTTACTTGTATTAGCTAATTCAGTTTGAACATGGTAGTAATTGAAGATGTTACTTCAGCCTGTCAAAAGCACTGCTGCAAAGGACCCAGCCTGAAGTTTATTTTGACAGTTAGTACACAGATACAGAAAATATCTTGCCTCATGTAGATTTTAAGGTTTTAAGTTTGTTTGTTTCTTCTCTGGAGTGTTTTATAACTGTTTTTTAATGGAAGTGTAAAAGAGGCTTGACTGCTAATTGTGGCTGCTAATGTGGGTTTCCTGGCTGGGAGGTGAACTGAATCTTCCCTATTTCTTTCAGATAACATGCTTGCAGGGCAACTACTCTTAATGCAGGTTGTGCTAGTTGGATGGATCAGCTGTAGTGTTAAAAGCCTTTGTAACCTATTTAGCCTATTGATGCTTCTCAGTCTCCTGCTTTTCTGTTTGAGTATTTTCTGACAATCTGTTGTAATTTTCTGTAACAGAGCTTATTTTAACAAAAGCAAACACAAGTTGGTGAGCTGCTATAAAAGCACAGGATGAGCAGAAGCACAGGTTTTTTTAGTGTTTTTTTTTTTTTTCATTGCATTTCTGTTTAAAGCACCTACAATTAAAGATTCTGTTTCATACAGTTTCTAAATCTAATTTGTCTGTTTTTGAGAGCTGGAAGATCGTGTAAAGCAAATAGCTGCAATGCTCTTAGGCCATGATAAAATTAGATTGTGTTTGTATTGACCAACAAACAATGTATGGAAATCAAATATGCATTTTGGAGGAAATTAATTTTATCCATTTTAAAACATTAATGTATTAGATATGTCAATTATAAATATAATGACTGTTGATTTGGCCTGAAAACATCTGAGCTAATTTCCCTCAAGGAAAAAATCACTTAAGGCAAAGTGTGGTGATACTCGGCTCAGTCCAGCCGTTACCTTGTGAGTGTTTAAAAAATGGACATTAGGTTGGATGTTATCTGGAGCAGATGGTGTTCTTTTCTTTAACAGGCATGTTTTTAAATAAAACTTGCTTCTTTCCTGTTACACTGTAAACAGAATTTGTCATTCTTTGTTCAGTGAAATAAGTATCCTGGGAATGATGCCAGTGGTAATGTCAAACAATCTTGAATTACTAATGTTGAGAAAATTTCAAATAAGTACATTCAAGCTCTAAAGAATTCTGGTTAATTTGATTTACTGTGAACCTTGTTAACAAGGGCAAAAAAAAGAACTTGTTTGTATCAAGTCCCAGCAGCTCTTTTCCCTCATAGCTACGTTTGTCTATCCTTTCGCATAAAGTATTGGTAGATGTGTAATGAAATGAAATAAGGAACTGTTGTTTGAAAGTGTTTATCTGGATAAAAAATGCTGCTGTGGTATTCCACAATGTTTTTGTCTCCATATTTAATTAATTCCGATTTCCTGGAAATCATTATATACATTATATACTATATATGCGTTATTATATGAATGGGAACAAGAAACAACAGAAATAAAATCTTACCCACTAGCTTGATAATTTGCAATTTACTAAAATGTGGTGAGATAAGTGAATTTGTTGGGACAGATAACACTGGCACAAACAGGATTTGTATTTTCACTTCAGTTTAACACTTTCATTTGTACACTACAGCACTTTTACAAAGCCATACTGTGTAAATGGATAGAAATCACCTGCTAACATTAGCTGTATCTAGATTGAAGCATAGCTCTATTAAAGATGAATGTTGTTGTCTGTGACTAGTTAGAGTAATACTTTTCCTACTAAAACATATCCTAGAATAGGAAGTGGTGATGTAATTAAAATTATATTGGCTGTATTATCGAAGAACTCAATAACCATTTCCAAAAGATATTCAGGATTTTAGGTAGATTGGAGTTGGTTTGTTCGCACTGTTGCCAGGTGCTTAGGATGCCTTGTTTCTGTCATGTTTTAAAGTGAATTGACCCTGGTTCTGCCTCCAACCCTCAAAACAGCTCCCTAAGTTATATTATGGCAGAGAATTGTGGACAGCCTGTTGTGATGACTTAATATCATCCAGTAATTATCTTGTTTCCTTATTATGGTAGTTCTTCAGAGCTTTTTGTTCTTAAGGAGCAGGCCCATACTGAAAAGTAAGTAGTCCTGAAGCAGTAAACACTTCTATTTTGTGCTAGGAAACTGCTTTTAAAGTTAAAACAAAAGAGCTAGTATTTGAGGCTAACATCCGCAGAATACAAGTATTTTTTAACACTAATGAACATATATCTCGTTGGAAAATCTCATACAGACTTAGGATGCAGTTAACAAGTTCCATTTGTGTGTTAGCTAAACTGTGTTGTATAGTGAATGTATGTGGTTTAAATGTGTGTTTATTAGTCCTGTATTTGTTCTTGTTTTCAAAGAACGATATAGGATCCAGAGTGATCAGTTGGAAGACCTTTGGCTGATAACAAAAGAGCTGAGGCTTCGACTTGAAGAACATTTCAAGAAGCAAAACTGCAAAGATTTCACATGTACATTTTCTGGTTCTGTTCCCCTGCAAGAATATTTTGAACTAATTGATAGACATTTTGAGGTATGTGAATAATTGATGTTCTGCTCATTTAAAAATTGTTCATGTGTTAGTACTATGGTTGATTAGATTAGGACTATAGTTATCACGGGCATTTGGCTTTCAGGAAATAGGAAGTTGTATCTAAGTGCTGGAAAAAAAGAGTAGTAAGGTGATAAAAAGATAAAATAAGAATTGTTATCTGGGCATTAGATATCCAGTGTTGATCTAAGTTCAGCTATTAAGAAGGAGAAAAAAAGACTGCTACTGCTGAACCCAGGACAACACTTCAAGAAAGTTTGTTGCTATAGCTGATCAGTCTATGTAAAAGGAAAAAGGGTTTCACTGCAGAAAAAGTTATTCAAACAGGGCAGAATTTAGTACTTCTATTCATGCTTAAGGGAATAACAATCTACTTTTCTGCTGTGATGAATATAGAATGCAGTACACTGTGTGTATGTGTCATAAATGGCATACCAAACTGAGAATAAGCCTTGAGATACTGGTGGTGAAAGTTCACTCTTGTTATTAGGCTTCTTGATGACATACTTAGGCGTTTTCACAGATTATTGTGACTGTTGACAATTAGCTTTGATTTCAGTGGCAAAAGATAGTTCTTGAAAATGTTAATAAGCTTATGAGAAGTGTAAAATATGAAACTGGTATAAATGACATTATATTTGCATAATGCACACTCTCCCAAAAATTTTACTGCAGTTTTTCCATTTCATTTGGAATGTGCATACAAAACATATATGACCCTTAACCTGAATTCCTGAAAACCCTTAAATTGCAGCTACGTTTGAATGAGGAAAAACTTCAGGAGCTGTTATCTCAAAGGGCTGCACAGTTTCGAGCTATTGAGCGGCGATTGCTGACACGATTCAAAGACAAAACTCCTGCTCCACTTCAACATCTGGATACCTTGCTAGAAGGAACATTCAGAGAGGTCAGTACAGTTTGATTATGAGCCTAACCTTTCTTTATGTTGTTGGTAAAACTCAGCTTAAAGCATATAAGCTATGCTTTCCTGGTTACATTTACCATCCAGCAGACCAGGAAGCAGTAATTTGTTTAACCTAATTTTCCCTGTAACTTTCCAGATGATTTGCAATAGTTTTATTTCATCTGCAACCACAAAATCTTTACTCCTGGGTCACACCAGCTTGACAGCACATCATTCTTTCCTAACTGATGCTGATAGTGTAAATATTTTATAGTTCATGTGAAAGTATTTTATAGTTCATAGCTTATGTAAATATTTTATGGTACACTGTAAACTGGTTGGAATGGTTTGGCCAGTGTAACATCCACAACAAAATTGTCTGAGGCTGACCATGTCCTTCCTTACAGGGATTTTATGTTCTAACCATTCCAGAATGCGATAGCATTCATTCCTAAACCATCCCCATACTGGAAGGACCCAGGAATAACACAGTTTTTCTTCCTTTCCTTGTCTCAGTTCTGCATTGCTTTAGAGTAACCCTCGTGTCATGATGCGTCCCCTTTGCTAAGAAGCTACTTTATGCATTTTCTGTTGGAGGATCTGATTTTACTTTCCAATATGCCTTGTTAGAGAGATTGAGTCACAATTGGATTCCTTGTTGGAAAAAAGACTTAACTTTATGCACTGTTGTATATCTCCGCAATTAAAACCCAAAGGTGTTAAGGACAAATATTTTTCCTTATTGTTTGCTCTAAGAAAATATTTCTCTAAACTGAAGAAAACTGCCTTTCCAGGTATACATGAGTCAAAAGAAATTTGCCTTTGTTTCATTCTTTACTGTGAATGAGTTAACTATGAGATGCTTTAAGTTTGAAAGTGTGTTTTTTCTGCTTACTTCAAGAAACAGGTATTGTTGTGATAGATGGGTGATTCTTTAACACTTGGAAATGGCATGACTAAATAAGCCCTAAAGATAAACAGAAGCGAGTCTCTTAAGTCTGCTTTTGCTATGTAGAACTGTAGCCTTTCAACTTAAAAGTGACTGATGTGCTATACATTTTTCTTATGCAGTTGAACTGAAAGATGAGTTCTGAGAATATGACAAAAATCAGGTAGTTGAAATAAATGGATTCTGCAGAAGCTTATTTTATGAGGTCCTTGAAACCCATATTAAGTGGGTGCTTTTCCTGATAATTAATGTTGTAAGCTTTTTTAATTAGAATTAGTGTGGTTGAAAGGAGAATGAGGGAAAAGATTTCTTTCCGGAGAACAAATGCATACATTCCCCAATGTTTGTTAAAACTTCCTTTTAGGCAAGCTCACATTTTTCGTGGTAGATTTCCTTTGTTGTCCGCCTTTGTGAATCTCCTTCCAACAGAGAATTGTCATTATTGTTAGTAAAAACAAAAGTGTAGCAAAACAGTAATTACCATAGAGACCCCCACTGCTGCCTATGTTGGTTTGAAAGCAAGAGTTGTGGTAGGATTTAATATTGTCTCTTCGCTATGTGGTTGAAATGAAATTGCTCAATGATGCATTTCCTATATTAGAAATTGCCTTGTTGTCTTTAATTCAGTCTTACCTTCTGTCTTTATGTGAATAAGTATATCTAATGCAAATAGTTGAGGTATTCAAAATTTGGTACATGTGTTTTCAGTAAAGGAATAATAAGGCCGGATAAATATGAACAGCATAAAGTCTCACTCCAAAAAGTATGTAGCCTTTTTGACATTGGAATTGATATGATTCTATTTTTGAGAATGCTGCTTTTCAGAATAATTCTTCAAACAAGTTGTATTTCCTTTTGGAAAGTTGTCTGTTTTGAGCCCCATGGTTGTGTTCAATGATTTTCCTAATGCAGAATGCATCCAATGAAGAATAATGATCCATACTCTTAGAGTTAAGTGACTTACTTGGTTCAGTGGAATTTGTATTGAACTCTGAATAAGCGATGTAGAAGTTCCAGAGGGCTTTGTAATAAAACAGATATTATAAATCCCACAATAAAATACATTGCCAACAAGGCAGGATGTATTTAGTACTACAGCACAATTACTAATGGATTTATTGCAAGTAAGCTTTAGCCTTGCTTTTCATCTTCACAATAACAAAGAAATATATAAGCAGGCATCAGTGTATGCCATGATGAAAAGCTTGTGCTTGGTTTTATAGTCCTGTTTAATCTTTTCTTCTATAATTTCTCTTTCTGAAGTAATATTCTAGGTCTAAATAGATTTGAGAGAGATTTAACAGCAGTTAACAAATAGTGGCATCAGGTGTTCCATTCTGGAAGGAAAAGAAAAGCTTTTTGATACCTAGTAACCTTGCAGATTGGAAAAAGGAAATGTTATTATCACAAAATTTAGGAATGATTTGTGCTATGAAGGTGCTATAAAAATAATGGAAAAACTGATTTGCAGTAGATGCTATTTGTATGCCCGTGATTAATTTCTTCATCTCTGGTTAAAAAATGACCAGTGCAATTGGACATGCTGCTAGCTGCTGTTCTAAGAAAGGAATTTAATTATAGGATTTTAAAAGCAATTGCACAGTAGTTGAGATTGCATAGGTGCTTTGTAGTTTAAAGGACTTCAAATACAAAATGAGATTGCAGTGAATTTTATGGTAGCTGCTGTAAACAGCATGTACTTTGTGTAATGCTCACTTACTAGAGACATGTTATTGCTTGAAAGCATAATTTAATGATCTTTAATGTCTATGATGTGCTTTCTGTCTTATTAAAGTAAATAAAAAAATCATAGTTTGGCAATAGCTGCAGGTGCTTGCCCCAGAATGGTAATTTTCATGCGTTGACTCTTGACATACATTATTTAGGTTTCCAGGTACAAGCTGGAATTAACAAGTGTCATAAAACCCAGGTAATTCAATTTATTTGAACCCACATGGATTTTATCCTAGTGAATCAAAGCAATACTGTCTGTGTCTAGTTGTGAGCTGTGTTTAACCCCGTAACCATGTTCAGAAGACTACAGCAGGTACATTTCTTTTGGGGAAAAAGGAGGAAGGTTTCTATGATTCTGAGGATGAGTTTGAAATGGGGGTGGGGGGGGTGGAGTTCTCCTAGGGCACTGTCGTGGTTTAAACCCAGTCAGGTAACTCGTTCGCTCACTTCCCCCCCCTTTCTTGCCCTCCCCCTGCTCTCGGAGGGATGGAGAGGAGAATTGAAAAGAATGCAACTCCCACGGGTTGAGATAAGAACGGTTTAGTAACTAAGGTATAACACAAATCACTACTGCTACCACCAATGATAATAATGATAAAGGAAATAACAAGGGAACAGAATACAACACCTCAGCACCAGCTGACCGATAACTCGGCCCCCAAACCCGACCAAGCTCCGACCGATACCTCCTCCAACCCTGCAGTCTCCCAGCCCTTCCAGCTAACTCCCAGTTACATCCTGGGCATGACGTGCTGTGGTATGGAATACCTCTTTGGTCAGTTTGGGTCAGGTGTCCTGTCTCTGCTTCCTCCTGGCTTCCCCTCCTCCCTGGCAGAGCATGAGGCTCACAAAGTCCTTGGCCAAACCAAAACATCTCTATCAGCTCTGTTCCCGAGCTGAAAGTCAAAACACTGCACTGCACCAGCTACCAAGAAGGAGAAAAATGACTGCTACTGCTGAACCCAGGACAGGCCCTAACTGTTGTTGCTTAACCAATTTTAAGTACTTAAAACATGAATCTTGGACAAGATGGAACAGTTCAATTTTACAAAAAAATTTAAGGACAAAGCAATTACATCTGCCTTGCATTGTACTACAATAAAAGGTAGGAAAATTAAGACAAATCATGAAGCAAACACCTGTGTTCTATAACCCCACACTTCCATCGTTTGTCATAACTATTGCTCCCTTCCTCTTCTTTGATGCCACTATTGCACAGTACCTGTTCCCCCATATTCTGAAGTTTCTTTGGCGTTAACGGGCTTGTGCTTTCTAATACTGACAAGTTCTAGCCATGGCCCCGGCAACACTCCTGTAATTGCTTATCTCTGCACTCTCAAGCCAGTGTGCTAGGGCTGACTGGCAGTAGCCATCTAACCAGACAAGATGGATGATGTTCCTGAGTCAGTAGAAATACCAACAGTGTCTCTCCCCTCCCAGCCTGCTAATTAAAACACATTGAGAGAGGAACTTAATGATTTCTGGATCTTCATGTCACTGAAAAAATTAGTGTTGTCATCCGAAACAACAGAAGCTAGGAATGGACCAACAGAGTAAGTCTGGCATAAATGGCCAGCAGAGCTATCTAACCTTAGACATCTAGTCTTAATAACTACATGTTCTATAACAGTGGGTCTTTGGTTTTGACTGGTGATACATTTTATCTTTCTTTAAGGTACCTTATAAGTTTGAGAGTGTCTTGCCATTAGTAAGAGAAACTAACATGCTTTTCTAAATAGGGCTGCTAGAACTAATTGATGCTGCAAGTTTATTCCCTTTATTTTCTCCTGATTCAGCTATCCTATCATGATCCTTTCTGTAATTACTGAATAGCTTGTCTCACAGAAATACTTGGCTGTAAGAGGCAACAAAGTGGCTTTCAGCATCATTTTCAGATCTTGTCCAGGTCATTCTGCTGCCTTTATTATATGGTTTGTATTTAACTTGTCTGGGCTTGGTCTTGCTTATTATGGGCTCTGCATATGAATTGCAGCTCAATGGAATTCACGTGCGTAGGAATTTTTCACTTAAAAACTCTGCTTGAGACAAGGGGAAAAGTGTTCGGTGTTTCAGATTTCAAGAGGTGCTCACAAGTTACTGTTTACAGGGAATAGGAAGAGGGACCATTCCTACAGATAATTTTTCAGGGTAATTTCCTCCATTTGTTCTCCCTTCAGCACTCTTGTATTCTCTATCTTGTTCGTATAGCTAGCAGTGCTGGAAAGCAAGTGTAACATTTCACCGTCAGGCTGTTAGAAGTGGTCACCAAACACAATTGCCTCCAGGTAGATAAACTATGACTCCTCATTTAGAATAAAGACAGCAATTCCATCAGGACATCAATTTTAATTCCTTATGTAGCAGTAAAGTGTGCAGGAATTTGTTGTCCGTGACTGAGAGCTTTTTAAAGGGTAGTTGTTTTCCCTGAGGTCTGTGATCTGAGCTGTCACTAATGTGACACGTCACACAGCTCTGGATGTTAGTTGGAGATCTTGAGCATTCAGTAGAAACATAGGAATTTGGTGAAGGATTTGGAAGTCGTATATCTCTAAATGAATGCACCGGCTCTTTTAATGAGTAATGTCACAGGAGTTGTCCTTTCTCTTTGACAGGGCAGTTTTGAAGAAAGGTGCTTCTACTTTATGAACTTCATTACACAACTGTTTCTTTGTCACAGCCTAATTTAAGCTTATGGTTTTGAGATGGAATTTCAGCAATTGCGCTGTGGATTAATGTCAGCTGCTAAAACTTAGGACTGGCCCACAGTTTCGTGCCACAGAGCCGGATTGATATTTAGGTCTCTTACATTTTGTTTATAGATAGCATGTCTTGCAACCCAATTGATCCTTTTGGAGCCCTTCAATCCCATGTTGTTTTCAGAGTGACATAAAGTAGCCATAGTCCATGACAAGGTCCATTTGAAAGTAGACATTCAAATAATAATATTTAAAGGTAGTCTTTGAGAAAAATAATTATACAAAGTCAGAAAAGAAGAATTTTAGAGCAACACCTGATTAAAGCATGGAGGATGTGTCTTGCAGCTCTGTTCAAATATTTTCTAAAATACACAAAAAGAGCATTCAGCACGTGTCAAAGAGTTAACTGAATGTTTTTTTAGAAAAGCATCCAGAAAGAGAATGCTGTGATACAATAAAGTTTCAAAGTTAAATGTAAGGAGAAAAAGCAAATCTGTTGTATTCTTGGACATCATTTAGGAGGCCATGAGAAGTGCACTAAATATTTGTTTCTTGAGGTTTCAGCAGAATGTGTAATTAATCTGAATTTTGGACTCAATTTAAAGAAACTTTGAGTCCCTTTGAGCACATCTTACTTAACAGGACAGTTGTGAGGAATTTTCACTCTCGTGCTGATGATCACTCCTGTGATGTTTCTCTTCCATTATGGTTTATGATCAAGCAAGAGTGTTGAAACCTTGTCAAGCAATATTTTACGTGTCAAATACTGTGTGCTAGTAATTGTCCGTTTTGTAGTGCACACAGGTTCTTCCAGTCCCCATAGAAAGCCCTCATATGGTCTGCTGAACTGTCAGGCTGAGAATACAAGATCTGTCCTACAAAGGAATATTAATTTTTTCCCCTTCAAAAACACATGAAGCGCTGAAACAAATGTCACAAGAAGTGCCAAAGAACACTTATGTCACAAGGAGTGACATAAATCACTTCCTGCCATTGCCTTTATACAACAATCTGCCCCTGCGCATGAGGACTGACTCAGTGCTTGGGGAATCCTCGGACAGGGCACACTGGTGCAACAGCTCTAAAGTGGGAACTGCATGCAGAGTGGTTTTGGGGAAAAAATATTAACTAAAACCATTCCTCTGGTCCCTTGGTGACCTGAATGAAGCAGTGGGTGTTCTGAGTTGGCTGTTCACAGGTTCCGGGGGAGTCATTCAGGAGATAGGCCTGTATGTCATAACACAGTGGGTGTAGCTGAAACCCTCCTTTGTGGAAATGTGACAGGCAAGACTGTATGCAGCCCAACAGACCCGAGTTGAAGGACTTTGTGCCACATCTGTACCCACAAGGACATTTTACTTCCAACTTCTTTCTCCTGTGATGGCCACACCATTTCCAGCTTTAATGTGCATCTAACTCTCTCCCTTATGAGCTATTATACCTATTTGTCCTAAAAACTGGCTGGTCGTAAGTGAAGACAGTCCCACGCTGGAACAAGTAATTGCTACCACAGACAAGAATACAGAAGAGTTGTGCCAGCAATCCTAATATATGCTTCCCAAGCACAGCTAACTACTTTCAGGCATTTTTGGAATACATCTTCTAATAAAAAAGTGGCTTTGATGACACTGTAAGTATTCCACTGTTAAAACTCAGTAAGTCTTCGGGAAACAGAAACATAACACTGTTTGAACGCCAGTAAAATAGAAGATTTTAATTATATGTAATAGCCAATAAGCTTTTAGTGCCTATGAAAAAGCTACATTTAGCAGAAACAGCAGTAAAATAAGAGGAGTTAAATATAACTCCTCCAAAGAACAGCATATTTATTCAAGCCAAAAAAGAGCTAGCTTATACTATGGGTGTAGTTCTCACTGACATTATCTGGCGAAAATGACTATTATGGGAGAGGGTGTGATATATAGCCTTTGAGTCATGCATGATAAACCCTAATGGTTTTGCTTTGAGGTAAAAGTCCTTACTAATCAAGTAATGAATCATTCCCAGAATGTTCCTAAGGCCATGTGTGTCTGAAGTGTGACTCTAGAGAGAATACTGAATCATTAATGATCACTTCTGAGATTTTTATCAACCAATTAATAAGCAAGGAAAGGAGTTAAGGGTCTTGAACAAAGAGTTAATGGACCTTTAATGGCATTCCATGTTTTTTAGTGGATAGAACATAATGAGTTTAATTTGCCACTGACCACAAACCACCAGCGATCGAAGTGCTCCACACATTGCAAGTGTTAAAATATTGCAAGGAACAGGATTTACGCTTTCAAGAGACTGGAACACCATGTTTACTTTAAAAGTTGTCATGTTCATACTTATTTTGTATTACAGCTATGTTGTAGATTATAAATTATAAAGAAAGAGTTCAACTTCCTAAATCAGTAGATGGACATGAGGTAAGGAGAGAAACAGGAAGTGAAAATGGACCTGGTTGCAATTCCTCAAAGAAAGGAAACGTCAGATCTGATAATCTGAAATATCGGATACCCGTGAGTTATTGACAGGTTCTTTCACTGGGAGAAAGGTACTCCATAAGCAAGAGAGGAAGTGTTCTGCAGCAGTGTAATCAACACTTGAACCAAGAAAAATTGATGCCGTTTTCATAATGGAAGACACTATTATTTCATGCTCCTTAGAAAGTTTTCTGTATCAGCCCTGTAAGTATGCAGTACAGAAGCATTTGAGGCATGAAAGCGATACAGTTGAGAACAACTAGTGAGTGTACATGGTGGAAGATACAGTGGCTCATTTGCGAGTTTGGATACATGATCTTTGTGAAATTGCTCATTTTGAGTGGTCCAGATGTGATCAAATAAGTGAACATTAAATTATTACCAGGTTTGGTTAATTTCTACATGCAGTACTAAGGACATTTTGGTGGCTTCCGATGTAATTTTAAAAGCTTGCTTTTATACTTGTGGTGGCTACTATACTTGTTTAACCTGTGTGTACATGGATACTGTGCCTTCAGGTGGCTGAAATAATGTTGAACTGGATCATGTTCTGGTGTAAGCTCACAAGAAGTGATACTGTTTTTTTTTCATGTACAGTAGATAATAATTTTGTGTTGTGGTTGGATGGCAAGTATGTGTTGGTTTCAGATTCATACTGAGTTCTGGAGACTTTGATACTTGGATTCAGTGGAATGCTTGGGTTTGTCTTGACTTTTATGTTCACTATACCAACAACTAAATAAGGGGGAGAGCTACATAAATCATGTAATTTAATAGCATTTTATGCCAGACTGATTTAAGACCAAACCAAAACAAAAAGACCTCCCTCTCTCCCGCAAAACAACCAAGCAAACAAAACAAGCATCTGGGATGTAAATATTTGTGTGTCAAGTTCACTATATTATTTGCCCGTCAAATGCTTTCAGATCTTGGTGTGAGCTGGGTGTGGAAGTTGATTTGGTTACTGTTGTATCTTTGCTGTACCTTTTGTCTGCTAACTTAATCTAAAATCATTTTACATTACTGCTCACAATTATTTCCATTTAACATATGGCGAGTGAGCATGTAAATCACTGTTCTGTTGATCTTGGATACTCTTACAGATTTAATGTAGTGACATTTAATTTAGTCACTGATGAGGGCTGGCTAGAAATGACTTGTACAGACCAGTGTCAGAGGTGGGAATAGACCTCGGGTCATCAGTACATCTACTAGTGCTTACTTCTTCCTTGCACATTCCTAATCACCTGACTTTGGATTCTATTTGGTATTACTTACCAAAGGTAGTAGAGTAGTGGACTTTGGATTCCTGAAGGAAAAAGACAGAAAAAGAATTTAAAAAGTAGCATAGAAACTTCACAACTAAAATAACTGTTCGTGTGTATGCCCCTGCAGTCAGCTCAGAGCTGCTGCTCTAGCCACTGTCTCTCTCAGGAAAAATGCAACTTGTGTGGTCAGTCTCCCAATTTAGATCTTTTAAATAAAAGATACAGTTTATTTTGGAGTGAAACTGTTGGTTAAGCCTGTAAATTGACGAAAACAAAAGGGAAAGAACTTTCTTCTCCATTTCTTCTTGCCAGTTGGCATCTCAGGAGGTCTGTTTTATGTTTCGGTTGTGCTTAACTGCTAACTTCCATAGTAGGTATTTCTACATTGTGAACCGTTTAATTATTCTGTTGTGGAAAATTCAAACCAGTATGCAAAGGAAAAAGGTGGTTGCAGGAAAAGTTGGTGTAATGAACTCAGGGGGTCAAAAGTTGGGAAGGAAGAAGACAGTAATGATGAGTGTCATAACTACAGAGCTGTTACTTTAAGGCTTTTACTATGTAGAATGTTCTGCCTATTCTGCTTGCCTTGAGTTTTGCAAAATGTCGTGGCTGCCAATTTCTTGTTTTTATATTGTCTGTTTTTTGTGGATACAGACTTGGTATTATTTAGTAATTTTAAAAGGAAGTGTTTACCTGAGTTCCTTGTTGTATGGACAACCACGACACTGGCAGGTTTTGACCATAACAGTTGTAAGCATGATTTTTCTAGAAAGCCTTTTAGTCAACCTGAAAAACATCGTGTATGGGTGCTTGCCAGGGTAAATTCCTGTAACATGGGAAGGAGAGGTGGAGAAAAATCCTTCTATATCAAAGGAACTGGATTTTTTAAATGGTATTTTTAAAGGAATTGTTCCATTTCCCTTTAGGAAATTTGAAAGTATTTGGTACGGATAACATAATTTTTATCTTGTTCATTGTTTATACTCTTCAGGCCAATCTTCTTAGAAAAGGCAACACCTATTAAAGGCCTTTGAATTCAGAGTCTTTCATGTTACAATGTGTCTATTTACTGCTGTCAGTAGGCTTGTAATATATTTAGCTTGAAGAGGTTAACAAGCATACCTTGGAGTGTTACTTTTATTTTCTGTTCTGTGACACTTAGCAAAATCCCATTACACAATTGAGGAGTATTATGATGTTAAAATGTTAATTTGTTCTGCATTCCGTTAAAATTGGATTTTTTTCTTGTGCACTGGCCCATGCGCTTTGTATAAAACCTATAATTTAAACACTATACCATAGAAATGCCTAAATTAGGAGCCTTTTGCCTTTGCTACCTTAATTACATCTCATTATTTAGTACTTAAAGAGCAACTTCTAGCTATTGGTTAAATATTTGCTAGCTAAATAGATTTGTCGTGTTAAAGAAAACAGTAGCCCTTACCTCTGTTCTGGAGTGAATGGGGTTTCAGAGGTTTGAGGAAGCTCTGTGCTTTGCTGGAGGAAAAGTAAACTTTTTGCATTTTCCTGATTTCTTTCATTTCTCCTTAATGAGCATTTCATCGTGCGTGAGCTGTCTGTTACGTTCCAATAGGCAATTGAAAGTCTGTCTTGAAAGAAATGTTTTCCAAAAGACTGTTGTGTTTCAGTGTGTTCTATGTCTTCAAGTTACATTTATTCCTTTTAGCTTTTATGAGGATCTGATGCACTCAATTTCTTTTCTCTTTTTATTGTGGAAACAAATAAGAAGCAGATAACTTGTTGGCTACTAATAGCTATCTTTCAGATGTTTTTTTCCTCCTTTTGGGAAGAAGTCTCTTCTCTGTGATCAGAGTCAGAAAGAATATGATGCATCCCAACATCTGTTGAATTGTTTTTTCTGATAAATTTTACAATAATTTTTCCTATTTTTTTAATTATATACAGGAATTATAAGCTGCAGAAGTCAGCAGCTTGCAGGTGAACCTTCAGTATTTTATTGTGCTTTATCTTGCTATTTTTCCATTGTATAAGAGCATGCGAAGAGATTGTAGTTCATAATTGCAATTAGATAGAATGCCACAATGTGAAATTCCCTGTCATATGCAAAGATGTCCTACTTCATTCAAAAACCTCGTCTCTGTGAGGGTGGTGAGGCGCTGGCACAGGGTGCCCAGAGAAGCTGTGGCTGCCCCATCCCTGTCAGTGTTCACGGCCAGGTTGGACACGGGGGCTTGGAGCAATCTGCTGTAGTGGAAGGTGTGTGTCCCTGCCTGTGGCAGGGGGTTGGAACTGAATGAGCTTTAAGGGCCCTTCCAACACAAACCAGTCCAGGATTGTATGATTTTACTGCTCTCCTTAAGGAGCTCTTAAGTTGCTTGTGCTGTTCGTTTGCTTTTGGAAGCCCCGTGTCTCAACAAGTTCCTTCACCTATTCTTCCCATATGTTTTGTTACATGGTGGGTTAAAAATTGCAGACTGGCATGGTTACAGTTTGAGGTATAACTCTCCATTTATGTTTATTGCTGTGATATCACTGATCTTCTGCTTTTCAAAAGGCATCAGAGGCAAATAGAAAAAAAAAACACCTTGATACAATTCTTCGTCTTGCTCATGTGATTCTTCTGTGAGAAAACCATCTATGGAACAGAGAAACATTTGGCTGCCTTTGTATAAATCTGATTCTATGAAAGCCAGTTTTAATTTTCTCCAATGTATTTCTATTAAACTTTTTTGAGGGTAGTGGTGGGGGGGAATACCAGCAGTGCAGCTACGGAGAAACCTGTCCAATTCTAGGCTAGGGACTGCAACCTTTCAAGCAGATAGTGACACAGGAAACAAAACATGAAGTTTTCAGGGAAACCATTTTTACATTTGATATATGTAAGCTCTGCAATCATTACTTCACTATTCATGTGAGGGTTTCAGTGATTTGTTGGCTATTGTCTGTATATATTCTTGGTTTTTAATTCAGCAAGGCAATCTGTAAAGTTCTGTGGAAACCCTTCCCTAAGAAGAGGTTTTGAGATTCATGTGGATTACAAAGCATTAAGAAGCGTTATTCCTTAATTTTCTTTCCAAGCAAAAATGCCAAGAGACAATTTTAGTAGGTATTAGTAAAAACTGGAAAGGATGCTTTGTGTTCTGGGACTGTTGCCAACATCTGTATTTGCAACTCCCATGACAGGTCTAAGAGTGAAAACTTTTCCTTATTGCCCTCAGAAGACTGCTTGAACAAGGCTGTGACATTTCTGTCTTGTTGCATCTGTGATACTTACTTTCCTCCTCACGATTTTTGTTCTTTCTTTGAAGTTTATGGCCATCGCAAAGGAGTTTACTCTCTGGGGATGGGAAGAGAGAAAAAAGTCTTTGTCTTGATCACAGGTGCATTTTTCTAATAGGAGGTCACGTTGAATTTGTGTAGCATGTTTAGATGCTTCTGGAGCAGATCCTCAGCCAGAATGAGTTATCATGGGAGTTAAGAGCTCTGAGTGCTAACAAGGGCTGAGGTCTGTTCTCCAGTGCAGGTAAGTTTCTTCATTTTTTTAATGAAAAAATAAGACTGTAAGTTTTACAATTCCATCCAATGTCCTGTACATTGGAGTAAATTTTTTTAAGAGCTTCTAAGTCTTGTCGCACTTTTTGCAAATGTTATAGGAACCTATATTGTCCCTAAACTTTTTCATATTTTGATTGGGGTTCAAATGGAGGCAGTCAGATTTCTGTTGCTCTTTTAAAATCATGCATTTATCAGGTGAAGGAGAGTTAAAATGCTGCATACAATTCCGGGCTTTTCCAGTCTGTGTTTCAAGAAGCTTTTCAGTGCCTTATTGAGACACTTAATTTGGTGTAGTTCTATTCTGAGCAGTGTGGAGCCCTCTTGTAATCCTCTTCAATGTAGGACTGTTTCAGGTGCTCTGTCTTTGAAAATAAGCTACTTTATTAGCTCAACTAAATACTCATTTAAATGTCTAAATTCTGGTTTTAAAAATACACGTGCTTCAAGAGTGCATTTTTACAAGCAATTAGAGTCCTGAATTTTTGCCTCTCTCGTTAACTTTTCCATTGTGCATGGAATGATGTTGCTTTCAGTTGAAAAATCGATTGTTCCAGCAGAGTGCAGCAAAAGACAAATATTGTAAATATGTTTAGTTCCCTGTCAGGAGTTGGTATTGTGCAAAAAAGGAAGAACTTGGATGAAGAACTCGTAATTCACAAAATTCTAAAGAAATGATGGAGGTTTAGTTAAGGTCTGCCTGCGAGCTTTTCTTTCTGCAGTCCTGTGACATCAATAGAACTTACTAGGAAAATAATCATTAAAGAGGTGTTAATATGTAGTGAATAACTAAGTCTAAGATCTCACAAGCATTCCTTGTAAATAGAAGCAGGACTTTGTAGGCAGCCAAATACTAATGGTCAGTAATTTATCTGAGGCTGGACTGCAAGCTGGTGGGAGAGTGGAGATTACAAGTCAGGATTTTTCTCATCTACTCTATACTTCAGCTATTAGATTCCCCTGCCTTTCATTTTAGCTGCTAATGGTTTGGGTTTAGGTATTTTGGTATTAGTGAGCCTAATACTGGTTTCTGGTTAATATCTACAATTTGAATCAGTATTCTAGTTCAATCTTGGGGAAAATTCCAAATGATGCAAAAGGATTCTTGCATGTTCCTTATATGTCTGTATGCCTAAACTTACTTTAAGACATTATTTTTCTTCATATTGGCATAGCTTTCCTGCATATTCACAATGTAAAAGAATAGTGAAGACAACACATAGAAGTACTTTTTTTTTTTTACAATACTAAAGCTAATAGTAGTTTTCAGAAGGTGAAATTTAGTCTTAAAACATGTTAATGAGTGTAAGAGCTACATAGCTAAGAAAAAAGTGAGTATATGTATATTCACAGATGAAAAATTAAAATGGATACATAAAAGATTTCCAATGAAATCTCAAGGGAGAGTTTTCCTTACCCCATCTGTTAAAATTTATATAATTTGAATTAAGCTGTACATTTTTACTGATATTTTTTAATGTCGTTCCCATGTCAGAATCTGAATTGAGAGCCCGAAGCACGCTTACGTTTTCAGTGTTTGGGTTGCAGCCTGATCCCCTGGTCCTCCTGGTCCTGTGTTTCAAAATGCCTTGCACTGCCAGAGTTCAAGTGGGAAGTGTTCCAGAGTTCATTCTCAGCTCATTAATCAGCATGAACAGGTCAAGTGAGAGACTGAGGATGAGTAAGTCAGGGATCCCCATCCAGTTGGTGTGGACACTGGGGACCCATCACCCCCGCAGTTGGCCTTCCCATTCTTCAGTGGGTCCCGTTCCTCTGACACCTTTGCCCAGCAGAAGTGTGGGGTACTGCTTGTTGCATTAGTCTCTTCCTCTTCCTCCTTACTGGTCAGGTAGGGACAGTTCCCCAGGGCAGTGAGAGAAGTAACCTATGGAGAAGCTAAAGCTGCAGTGCTGAAGAAGTAGGGATGTTTGGAGAAAAATCATAGCAGGCTTTTAGGAGGCTATCCCAGCATTCCTGTCTGCTGCAAAAAGCAGTTCCTCACTTTTCCCATGTCCTGTTGCTCTAGCAGATGGTGGTAACAGCCTGTGATGTATGCTGATTTTCTTCTACTGTGACCTTGAATCTCTCAGCAGTAAAAGAATCTGTTTAGGTTGCAAATGCCTGGGTTTGGTTCTGATCAAGATTTTTAATGCAGTGTAAAGTAACTAAGTTTCTGGAGTGCCTACATATTCCAGTTAGGCTTAAGGCACCCAATGTATTGGATGCTGTGCAAGCACAGAATAAAGTTTCTCTTTTTATTTTGAAGATCTTTCTGTTTCAGTACACCGAATCTTAACCACGTTTTAAGGACTTAAGTTTAGGGGTAAGGATGAAGGTCAGAGTGATAAGAGCATGGAGATATTTAGGAAAGCTGTTACACAATAAGATGATTCTGGGTTCATTTATTAGCTTTTCTAATACTGCTTCTTGTTTAAATTTTTGGATCTGACTCAGTCTAGTCTGAAGGGAATTGGTTACTGACCTTTCCCATACCAGAAAATCTTAACAAAGGAAGAGTGGTGCGAAGCTCATCTAGTATTTTTCCTGCCTCAGCTTTGTAAAGACTTTATTTACAAGAAGACAAAGGGGAATAGATATAAGAATCCCTCACTAATGGGAAAATGCGACTGCAGAATGGTCATTATTCTTGTGAGAGCGATGCTTGATTTTGCAAAGCACATTGCTAGTCTTGGTGAATTAAAACAAAAGTGCTCAACAAATACAGCCCGTAAGGATCATGAAGAAAAGCTTGAAATTCTCTCTGAATAGTGTGGGACATGCGGGAATGACTAATTTTAGGGCTGCCTTACAGTACTCCATATCTGAACATTTCTTTTGTGGCAGCACAGTGTGGCCACATGCAAGTTGGAACCCATCTCTGCAGTCAGTCCAAACTTAAAATACCAATCATTGCCTCAGACATTATACAATCTAATGCAGTATTTCTCTGACCTTTTTTAACATAAAGGGTACTGATTGTTTTATTTTACTTTTTATTTTCCCCTGCTGTTTGCAAGTTGGAAACAAGGAAAGATGGACAATAAATTGCTTAGAATTTAGACAAATAGCATCCCATTGCTTTACAGGAGCATTGCTTTGATGCTGTAAACCTGGATGTTTTAAATTGGCGCTGACAGCAGTGAGGAGCTGGCCTCTGGCGCTGCCTGCTAGCAGTCCCAGCTGTATACCTGCCAGCTGAGTGGTGTTTCTGTGTAGGTGGTTTGTATTTGTATTCTCAATTGCTGGTTGCTTCATGAATGCTGCTAGGAAGACCACTGGTGGATCTGTAATCCTTTGAAAAACTGAGTTTGCAGGTGGCGAGAATAGAGGTGTCATTGCAGAGATTTAATAGTAATACTAAATGAACCTGAAGAAAGTCATAAAAGCCCTTTGATTCTTTGGGGTGGTAATTATGCCTTGATAATTATCATGATGGGAATTAGTAGGTTGGTTCTGAAAATTAGTGTATGAAGAAGTCATTAGTGTTTGAGAGCCATTTTGTCTAAGTAGTACAATGCAGGTATAAAATGTTCAGCAGGTGGGAGGAATGTTAAGATAGTGGCTACAAAGAGCACGCTCTCTATTGGAGGTTTTTTGAGAGAAGACAATGATGGCTTGAAGAGAAAATGATCTGTGGTTTTTGATTCAGTGATGATACAAACTATATATCCCTGGACTGCCTATAGCACATGAACTGCATGCAGAGAGGAGAGATTCAGGGCCCTGGGATACAGAGCTGTCTTTGTTAGCATGATACCAGACCCTTTGCAGGTTTCATTTTTACTTTTCCAGGCACTGCAACTGGTAGGGGGTATTTGATCTGCACAAAGTCTGACTGTTCATGGGGGTTGTGGGACAGTAGGGAAGGCGATCGGAGCTTTGGATGGATTTGGGAAGCAAAGAAAAGAGGTGATTGCAAGCTATTTTGAGGCAAGGTGCTCTGTAGGAAAGCACTCTCCACATACACTTATCAATGCTAGTGAGGCTAAGAAAGAAGACTGATCTTAGCTCAAGGGAGGTGCGGGTGTGTGAATGGCTGTGGCTGTTGGTTGAGCAAATAAGACTTTAGGAAGACTAGAGGAATGTAATGAGAGGTACTTAGAAGAAAAGATAGGTAAGATAGCACACTGAAGAAAGGAAGAGAATCTGGAATTTTCAGACAAAAGGAGACAAATTATTTTTACATATACGACTTTGTCTTCTTTCATTTATTTCAAATAATCAATCTATAGAGGCCTAGAAGTGATTTCAAACAGGAGGAGGCGTTTAGATTTTGTGTGTTCTGATTGGGAGGAGAAAGAAGGTGAAGGGGAAGAAACCCCAGAAAGTACAGAAGCTGGTCATGCTTCAAAGCAATAATAAATATTTTGGTAAAGATAAAGCAGCGTTTATGCTGCTTTTACACTTTTGTCACCGTTGATTCTTTTCATCTAGTAAAGATAATAAATGAATAATCATAAAATATTTGTGTTTGAAAGGTCTTCCTTGCTTTTCATGAAGAGTATTTATTTTCCATCAGTCCATTACAGTGTAACATTGATTGGTGCATGTAATGTATTATTCATACTGTTCTAGTTTCATCCCATTAGCAATGCCAACATTATGCTGAATTCTGCAGTGGTAATCTTGTGTGAAGTCTTTGTGCAGTGACTGGTGCTGTGGTTCAGACCCTGTTTCACATTTTGTGACAAGACAGAGTGAACAACAGCACCTTATTGATACTACTCAGACTTTGTTCCTCCTTTCTCCCCCCAAAGCCATGAGAACCATAAATGTACTGTAGACCTATAAACCAAATTGTGAAAGGCAGAAAGTGTATCAGAACTGGTTTATTTTTAGTCCTTGTAGTGTATTTTTGTTTTCCTTATAGCTGATGTCTTTAGAAGAGCCAAATAACTAAAACCATCAGATTGCAGAAATAACAAGAACAGAATTAAAAACTGCCTTCAGATAAAATAGTCTGTCATTTTGGTACATACGTATGGTCCTGTGGGTACAATTTTGATCATGTTAATTGCTGTGTGTAAAACTGATTTAAATATGTGCTAGAGCCAGCTACTCAGCACGGTAAAGATGAGCGAAGGTCTGCCTAATGCTAGTACAAAAAAGCACACTGATTTTTAATTCAAATCGTCAGTATTTGCTGCTTTAACATTTAGTACAGGAACTTTTTTCATGTGCAATAGGCTCAGACCAGAGTCCATCAGATTCAGTGCTAATCTCTTGATTGACTGAATGATTTGGGTCTGGTCTCTGTAGGTGAATACTTAAGGTTGCATTTTTTTTTTCCTCTGGAAAAAGTGGACTTCTCCATTGGATATTCTGAGAATCCAGAAGCAATTGCAATCTCGAGACAGATGAATGAAGATGAATGTAAAAAATATCTTAGTTCCTTAATGCTTGAGATGTGAAATTACAAGGAAATAAGATGAAAAGTTTGAAGAATGTTCTTTTTCAAATGTTTTCATTTTTGAAAGCAGCTGTGTAAACACTGCACCCAGCTCTTCCTGGAATGAATGCTGAAGAGAAGAGAAAAATAACACCCCCCCCCACCCCCACCCCCCCATGCTCTAATGTAGATGTTGTCATGAAGGAGAAATGGCTGGTATCTGTAAAACCATGTTTCCTTGCATTTTTATCTTTGGAGACGGGGAGCCCCTGAGCAAAGTTGGGAGGGCTATCTGAGCAATGGGAAGCTCACAGGTCAACTGGACTCCCACGGCTCTGAAAACGAGGGGTGACAAAGAGTCCAAAGAAGAAATCTGGAGAGGGAGTTTGGACAAGGGCCTGTAGGGACAGGACAAGGGAAGTGGCTTTAACCTGACAGAGAGGTGATTGAGATGAGACATTAGAAAGAAATTCCTTACTATAATGGAAAAACTGTGGCTGCCCCATCCCTGTCAGTGTTCAAGGCCAGGTTGGATGGGGCTTGGAGCAACCTGCTCTAGTGGAAGGTGACCCTGCCTATGGCAGGTGATTGGAACTGAATGAGCTTTAAGGGCCCTTCCAACACAAACCAGGCTGTGATTCTATGATTTTAGGGGATAAATAAGATGGAATGAGGGAGGCAGCCTGAAGTATGAAAGGAATAGACTTCATAGTCAAGACAGATTATACCAAAGGAATAGAAAACAAAAGTTTAAAAGAAAAACAGTGATGGTGAGAGAGGGTGAGTATTTTTGGCTGTGTGTTTATTCCAAGAGGCATGTTTGTACTTCGGTCTTCATTAGCATTGAGGAAAAGATTTGCTCAGCCTTTTGGAGAATAAGGTAGGTTAGCATTCTTTACCAGGCTTTGGGTGGTGTTCTGAAAAGTACTTGTGTTGTATATACACGAATTTTTTTCTTGTTTTTTCTGATAAGGAATTGTGCATCCTGGAACATATGTCAATAAAACTCTGACCTTTCAGAGCTTAAATGAAAATGAGGTAGAGAAAACTCAGTTATTTGCAGCAGTGTTTTCATTGTAGTAAAATTCTGTGAGGTGTTGAGTAGATTTTAGTGTAAAGACTGTGGGTAAATTACTATTTTCAGTGAGAGTTTATATATTCAGGCTTTGATTTTACGTTAGTTTTTACAAATCAGACTTTGTTTCATTGTCTAATGTATTTGTCAGTGTTTCAGAAACATGTGAGTCATCTGAGCACTTAAAATGCTTCATCTTCACTAATTGCAGCATGCAAATATAATGTCAGACACTTACAACAATTTATTTTTAAAGAATTGATCAAAATCCTAATTAAAACAGTGTAGGATGAACCTCTTTGCTTGAAAAAACAGGGAGGAGGCTTCAGGCAAATGGTCAAAAAATCAGTGAAACCTCTCCTGGTGTATTTCCTTCCCCCTTTACCTGACATTATCCAGCATATGAGGAAGAAAGACTTTTGCAATATCTTGCGTGGTATTTGACCTTCAGAAGAGTAGTACATCTGACTGCATTCCAGTGAACAGGACAGTTATGGGGAAAGAATTTAGTCTGGCCAGAGTAGGATGTGCCATAGCCAAACAGCTCAGTGGCTTAGAAGATACTTCTTCTCACTGGTTTACAGTTTGTATTCTTTATTTTCTGGCATTATAAATTTTGCGTTCCGTATTGCATTTGGGTCCAGCTTTGGAGGGTCCTATCCCAGGATCTTTTCATCCTGATGATTAGGGAGCTTAATAGGAAGTAAGGAGGGTTGAGTGTCATGCTTTCTTAGGGTAGTGCTTTAATCCCTGTGGAAAGGGTCCTGTGTAAAGATACGCAGCTTCAGTTAGATGCCTGCCTGGATTTTGCTTTCTGAGGCTTTAGTGGGTAGCAGGAGCTGTTGCAAAGCCCTGGAGTACCATGTGTTTGCCAGCTGCAGTGTGATAAGCCAGCAGCAGGATGAGAATATAAGCATGAGATGTCATTTTGCACTGGAAGCTGCTGGTCAGTTGTGATCCCGGTGAGAAAGGCACTCAGACTGTGAGGTCTCATTCACAATCCTGCTTATTGGAGCTATCGCTGTAAGAAGCATAGATACTCCTATGTCCTTTTAGATGTTGGGAGCCCCTTGTGGTGTAGCATCAAATGCACCTCCAACCCATGGGCAGTGCGCTGGGAAGACACCATCTGTAGACAAGTCTCCCTTTTGGTCATTGCAGCTGTAAAAGGATTGTGTAGAAAAACAAGGAAGCAACTCATTAGCATTTCTGCAGTCAAAAAAGAACAATGTTCTTGAGAGACCTTGCTGCCCTTTCAGGGCTTGCAAGTGGTGTAACTGCTGGTATGGAGGTGGAGCTGCCTACAACCTCCTCTGTTAAAATGTGTTGGTTCCATTTGCCCTGTGGCCAGTGGATTTGTGCAGCACAGCCCAGGTGGAAAGCCATGCTGGGTGAACTCTTTGTTGGCTGGATCACTTATTTCTTAAGACAGAGTCTCAAACTTTTAACTGGTGAAATGAACAATTTTTGAAGATATTCTTCTCCATCTACCTTTCTCTTTGCAGTTCATAGCTATTTATTCCTTATAAAATATTATTGTTGTGCAAGTTATGCTAACTGTGCTTCATATTAATATTTGAAATATTCTGTTAAAGTGCCTTTTTATTGCTCTGATTAATTTATTGGAGTTGATAATCCTCTTTGAGAGCTTTGATGTTGTAACGCCTCTTAAATCAAAACCCAGCAATCTCACCGATAGTTCCAAAGAGATGGAAAAAAGTTCAGCAATGGGAACAAGTATTGTTTTGGCATTAAAATTTGCTGTGTATTTTAGTATGTGCCAAAATTATATTTCTATCAGCTTGGCTTGCTAAATCTTGCTCTTTACACATATCAGGTCAAAGGGACTGGATTCAGAGGCTTACAGCTGTGTATATCATTAGGAAAAATAACAAATTAGTCGATTAGTCTGTGAAATTCATCCTCTAAATGTAAAAACTTGATAGAAAGTCTTACACTGTTTTGCTTATGGGTTTCCCTCTTCCAGCAATGTTGAGTATTCCTTCAAATCTAGCTGTGACTCCTGTTTTATCATCCATTGAAACCACTGGTTGATTTTAGTGGTGAATCATTCATAGACCTGTGATCCTAAGATTGTGGAATTTTCTGTATCTTGAATTTCACATTGCAAGCTCCTGGGATGTTTAAGTAGTGGGAGGAAGACTAATGTTCAATTAAACACCAGCATCAGTTTTCCAATGTGGCAATTGATATTCCACTCGAGGTGTGAGGATTATTAATGAATTATGAGGAAGCAGCAGAGCACTGATAAGAGAATTGAACTAAGTTGGCACATGAAGAGATTTGGTAGTATTTGAGCTTTGCTGAGGGCTTGTTATGGCTTGTGTTCATGTAGCTTTTGTCTTGAAGCAAAAGGCAAATGTACCAAGACTACAGCATAGAGCCTTATGAGTGTAACAGAGAAACTGTTTTCAACAGTCACTGCTTTTAAAGCTATTGCTCCAGCTCAAGGTTATTGTTATTCTGAATAAATGTAAGGATAAAAAGGATAAAATAATAATTAAGGAGAAAAAATACTGCCATGTGCCCAGAGAAGCTGTGGCTACCCCATCCCTGGCAGTGTTCAAGGCCAGGTTAGACACAGGGGCTTGGAGCAACCTGCTCTAGTGGAAGGTGTCCCTGCCCACAGCAGGGGATTGGACCTGGATAAGCTTTAAGGTCCCTTCCAACTCAAACTGTTCTATGATTCTGTGATACTTTTCAGTAGTTTCATAGCACAGGTTGTCATCTGAAAAGAATAGTCATTAAAATATTTTGAGCCTCAATTGAAAGTACTTTTATGACTTTTACTGGATTTTCTTGTACAAATTTGTTTTAATTCAAAGCCTTCTCACATCTACAAATCCAGGTGGGCAGGAGCCTCTTTATTTCTGGTCTCCTGAATGTCTCCTGTAGATATGTCCCATTCCTTTCTCTTGCTCTTCTTTTCTTTGCCACATTTAACAAGCCTTTTTAATTTTTAATGTTTGCCCTACACACAGAGCATTTTCCATTATTCTGGAGTTCAGGATGTATCTTCTTGGGAGCTATTTAGCTTTCTTTGACAAAGTATAATTGAAAAATGCTGAGTCACTAAAATTAGCCCATTAACTACTATTAGCCAATGTCCAGGTTTTCAGAATTATTTGTAGTTGTCAGAATGTTCTATTGAAACATTTTCTGTATGGAGCATTCTGTAAAGATTTCTTGTTCATGTTGAAATTTAAATTGATTTGTATTTCCCAGGGCTAAAGGAAGAAAATTGAAAAGGAAACCTTTGAGATCAGCTAAATGCATGTTTCCCTTGAGTTATTATTTTCTACTCTCTTTGTGTTCTTTAAATGATTTTGTATTTTTCCATATTGAGATGTGACCAATAAAAAAACTCAAACCCCACAAAATTAAATGGCCTGAAAATGAAATAGGTTTGAAAATTCTCCTTGAAAATTTTAATACTCTGTGTTTACGTTGAGATTTTTAATTGCTGAATATTCTGCAAAATGGATATGTTAAAATCTGCTGTTATGTAGGCATGTTTTTATATTCATTATAGAGCCAGAAACCATGTAACAATTTCT
This sequence comes from Pezoporus wallicus, assembly GCF_028554395.1. Lineage (NCBI taxonomy): Eukaryota > Metazoa > Chordata > Aves > Psittaciformes > Psittacidae > Pezoporus > Pezoporus wallicus. The sequence continues at coordinate 776,485 of NW_026641900.1, read as the reverse complement.
AGCATCAGAAAAGAAGTCTGAATCCTTGTTCCCAATCCGCTATTCTCAACATAGCATTCCCTTCCCAGCTTAATTCTAAAGGGAATCCAGATGTTTATTTGAATATTCATAACACACTGCTGTTAGTTCTGGGAGGACCATAGATACCTGTGTTCCTTTCACACCACATTCATCTTGGAGCTGAAAATGTCGTATTCATTGCAGTGCTAGCAGATGAGCTCTTTGACAGGAAAATGCTTTCCCTCCTACCCCCCTACAAGTAAGGCTTTATGGAAAGGCGGTGGTAGAGCAGTCTCAGAAAACGTAATGTACTGAGTATTGACCCCAGCTCCACAGAAGAAGCTTTGTGTACTGTATTTAAATACTGTATTCCCAAAGAATTCTGAATTTATTTGCATTGCCTTAGCACTAGACATATCTACAAAGGGCATAAGACATTGTAAGGAGCCAGTTGGAGCTTTGTAATTAAGATGGAGCTGAATTACACATTTAACAGGGAATTTATTTCATTGTTCATGGAAAACAGGGTTTACCATCAAAAATTGAGACCTGTCAAATCTTTTAATTTGCAAACCATCCAAAAAGGACTATTTATTTGGCAGCATTTGCTGCCAAACTTTCCTAAGGGTCATGACTAAAATCTGAGATTTTAGACATGTTACCTGATAAAAGTGATGAAAACCCAGTCTGTGTAAAATGTTTTTATCTGGCCCATTTTATCCTTGCAGATATTTTTCCATCAGAGTGGAAATAATTAAAGAGATAAAAATTGATGTATTGGACGTATATTAATTCTGGAGTACAAGGGAATGTGTGCAGTGAAAGGAAATTGATGCAGGGGAGCATGAAAGCCACCAGGCTGGGAATTTGGGGTATGTGTATAGAAAGTCATGGGAAGATGCAAGCAGCAGTAGGAACCTGCAAGGTGAAAGGGAGAAGAGGAATGTGCATTCTGGCTGTTCTGAGGAAATAAAGCATCTGTAAACCTTTTCAAACTGGTACTGCATGCTTCTGCTTTTCTTCTTATTAATGGAAATGAGTCAAATTCCCAGTGAATCTGGCTTTAAAAGCTTTAAGGAAAGGCAGAAGTAGGGAGGTATGATTGATTATACTAAAATAGAAAATAATTTATAGCCAGCAAAGACTGTTTAGATTATTCTATCAAATGACTGAAGTCCTGACACCACTCTATTCTTCACTTATTTAAAGGTGTACTCCTATACCTTTCACTATACATTTTAGTAAATGGATTTTATGGGGAAATTTGAAAGGGAAATGTTGAGCAAATGATAGCAGGAACATTAGATTAAAGTAACAAGCAGAGTGGGCATGGTTCTTAAGGGAATGTTGGAACATCTTCCATGGAAGATTAGGTACAAATGGTGTTTTTTTTTCAGACGTTTTCTTCTATTCTTACTCATGCATTCCTTTCCCAATATGGTATCTGTCTAGGTATCTCTGTTAGCAGTTGTGACTTTTCAACCCCGATTTAGATGAAGATGAATGATGATACAACATATTTGCACTCTCAACTCATTGCAGTGGCTTTTTAAAAATGCTGTCATAATGCATTTTATGAGCATAAGTTGCTTTCTCTGTCTTGTGGAAGACAAGTGATTAATTCTTGTAGGCAAGCACTATACGCCATTATTGTCTGTAAGAGCTAGACAGGTATTTGAAAACACTGGTTTTTGCATTCCTTTCAAACCATTGTGAAAATATTTGGATGTACGTAGTGTTTATTAGTTTGAGTTTACTGGAGTGAGCGATGGGTATAGGCAGACTGGACTGTGAAGGAACAGAACTGAAGACTTTAAATGCCATGTGAGGAATAGGATTCACTGGCACGAAAGAAATTTGGTCCCATTGGGTTATCCTGTCAGAGGACTCGTCCTTGGGACAAAGCACACTCAGGAGGCCGGGCTGCTCAGCAGCTGCAGTGCTGCCTTTTGTACGATTTGAGGCTTACTTTGGTGTTTCCTGCAGTGAACAATGATAAGGGGAAGTACTGGTCAGGAGGGATAAATATTAGATCAGTCTTTGGGCTTCTTGCCACGTTTCCTGGTGCTTGGGCCATCTTATTTATAAACCCAGGAGAGTTTGGTAATTATTAGAAGAAAGTGTAATTAATTTATAGAGTTCTAGTTATTTTGCTGAGTACTGTCATTGGAAGTACAATGAAGCCTTTAAGTAACGTCCAGTCGCTGTATAAAGCTGTCTTGTGGCTGCTAAACTTTAACATTATACTGAAGTTGGATATAAACACTCCTTTTATAACTCGCATGTCACTGAAGTACGCAGATGTCTTGGCTCTGAAAGCACATTTGTGAAACGAGTGCAGTACTGGACCTGTGCCAGGACTGAGACGCAGTAGTTTGAGGGGGAGTCCTAATACCTCTCAGGATGGGAGGTCAGCTGAATAAGTGGGCCTCCCTTGTTCTGGCAGCAGAATACTACCCCTGAGAGAGCGTGCTCTATGCATGTTAGCTGCATGATGCTACAGTTCACTTCTGAAACTGAATTGAGACTCCATTATAACGCTGCTTTGGGCCTTGCTGGAAGGGGCCAATTCTGTTTAGTGCAGGCATTGTGCCCTGTTAAACAGGAAAGTTGGAAAGAAATAAAATCTGGAGAATTGTATTCATCTTTGTCTTAATTTCACAGCAGTTTTGTGAAAGTGCATAGGAAATGCATAGATTTCTCAAGGCTTATTTTATATAGCTGATAGGTGGATGTATATTTACACAATGTGTAATGGAATGTGTGCCAATACATATTTGTGTTTGTGTATATGTATGTAAACCACAGAGGTTATAAATATTACTGTAGAATACCTCTAGCAGCTTAAATCCAGTTTGATTTCTGGAGTTTCAGCTGTTGTAAAAGATATCCACATTTAAATTTTAAGTGTTTATAATAAACCAGGTGGGACAACCTTTCCTCCATTGCTGGGTGGAGACATGGCTGTACATCATCCAAGTTGGATGTTATGCTTTCTTTTGTTTAGAATTAATACGTTATATAATCTGGCAGAAATGTGGTGGAACGGAGTTCTCTTTTTGGGTAATTTACATTGTAGTTTTGATCTGTCATTTGAGACTGAAGTGTGAGATTTTATTCTAGTTATTTAGCATATAAGGAATTAATGGCAGAGTTGAGCCCAGAGCTGAAATGCTTGTTTTTCAACACTGAGCCACTTTCTTCCTCTCATAATAATGAGAAACCATTGACGTGAGCTAAAATTAAGATTGCAGTCGTATATGTTTTACATTTCAACATTACATTGATTGGGCAAGATCCTTGGCTCTGCAACAGGGCCGTCTCAGTATCAAAAATAATCCTATGGGAATTCTGCTTTTGGTGCGGTGTATCTACACATTTATTACAGGCAGATAGGAGTTAATTCTGGCCATGCTGCAATTCTGAAGGCTTGCTGTGCTGTACCTGAACTTACTGGAGTAGCACAGTGCTAAAAATCCTCCTGTAAAATTTCTGGGCCAGAGCTGTCTTGTATCTGACTGAGGTGTTCATGTAGCAGCTGGAGGATCTTGTCATCTGTGCTTACCTTCTTAGATCTTGGTTTTTTAGATCCTTGTAGGAGGATATAGAATTATCAGTTGCTCATGAGATCTCTATAGAGGGCCATGCTCGAGTACCCCTGAGACTAGATAAATTGAGTCTAGCTGGTGTCTGTAGCTACAGATGACTAAGTATTAATGGCTCAATTCACTTCTGCTGAAAGCCAACATAATGCACAGAGCTCAGCCATGATGGAGAACAGGACCCCTTACTTTTCTTTTACATTGTTCCAAGGTATTAGCACTATCTTTCAGATTGGTAATTTAGTGAGTTACTGACAGAATTCTGATGTCCAAATGTGCAGATTTTGTATAATGACATAGTCAAGCTTATAGATAATGTGTGAAATTATTTTTTGAGAAATACTGGGTTTTGGCAGAAGTTGTTGTTGGCCTTTTTTGATTTGCCATGTTTTATGAACAAACTCATTAAGATATTTGTGCTAGGTGGATCAGCCTTCAAATAAGTGAATGTCAAGATGTTAAACTGAAAGAGGGTAGATTCAGATTAGACATTAGGCAGAAGTTCTTCCCTGTGAGGGTGGTGAGGCACTGGGACAGGGTGCCCAGAGAAGCTGTGGCTGCCCCATCCCTGGCAGTGTTCAAGGCCAGGTTGGACACAGGGGCTTGGAGCAACCTGCTCCTAGTGGAAGGTGTCCCTGCCCATGGCAGGGGCTGGAACTGAATGAGTTTTAAGGTCCCTTCCAACACAAACCACTCTGTGATTCTGTGTTAATTTGCTTCAGCTAGATATCAGGTCTTTTGAGACTTAATGCATCTTAGTTATAACAGTTGAGATTGTCTAACTTTGAGTAAGCTGCAGCAGCATTTGTACTTCTGTGTCAGGGTTTCTGCAGTGATGGGATATCCAAGCTGCCCATGTGACTCTAATGAGTCAGTTTCTGTCAGTTTTCCAGGTAAAACTGGTAATTTGCCATTCTCACGGAATAAGGTATCTGAAAGAATGAGCAAGCAAAGCCCTGGTTACTGTAATACTTTGATATAGTTTTCATAAATGTGTTTTTTACCCTTACCTTATTGAAAAGACTATGGAGGCAATGGGACCAACCACTTGTAATCGCCTGTAATTGGAATTACAAGACATGTAATTTTTCTGGTTTGTCTAGGGTGGAGAAGGGGATGTGAAGCATGAGAATCTTTTGAAACTATTCCTAATTACATAAAAGTAAGTTTGTTAATAGAAGTTTCCTTTCTTTTGGTTATCTCACAACTCGATAATTTTTCATTACAGGCTTAATATATAAGGCAAATATTTTCCTCATTTGACTATTATTATTAAAGAGTTTTGAACATACAGGGGACTGTCATATACCATTGAGAACACACTGTAGTATGCATTCGTCCTAGTTATTTTGAGCATGTATTTTATCAAGTGCCTCTAAGAAATAGCCTGGCAATAGTTTTCTCAAGTTTAAAAAAGTTTTTTAAATTTATATTTCCATTAATGAATAAAGAATCTACCTGTAGATGTTTGATATAAACTCTTAGATTGGTAGAGTGTCTTAATAGTCAGTAACATTGAGTGTGCAATCCTTATGTCTGTCTGGCTTTGGCCTCGCATGAAACTTGAGAAAAGCATTAGCTAGCAGGTGTAGATCTTGCCTCTTAAAGTCTAGGACCAGAAAAAGGACAAGTCTAGCATGTTAGAACCATTTTGGCAAGTCTGTGCCTTCTGTTTGGCTGTCACGGGCTTCAAAGTGAATTTTGTTTCACCCCAGATTACTCAAGGACAGCAGCGCCTGGCATGGAGTATGGGGACATGATATAGACCCTGTATCTGCATTGCTTTCTAACAGAGGCTTCAGTGCTCCCTCAAATGTGGTGTGTGGGTACGACATGCATCATGTTCCAAATGTCCTCTTAGAGCACATGGAGATCCTGGCAGCCAGGTCTACTCATGAACTTGGTGTGAGGCAATCTGTGGGTATAAGGCAGATGGGCTCACTCAGGCAGCAGAGGCGGGTCGGGCAGCGTGGTAGGGAAGGCACTGAGATGGCTTCGCTGCTTTGAAGTCTCTGCTACTGGAGTAAGTGATGTAGCAAGCTAACCCCATTTTGGTTTAGATGGTATGTGTTTACTGTGTATTAGCAGAAAGCAGACATTTGCCTGGTAACCAGGATGTCGTCCTCTACAGCTGAACCAGTGTGTGTTTATAATGTCCAGTCAATTTTTATAGTGTTATTTCTAACCACTGTGATCTACAGTTATACAGCACAATCAAAAGAAGAGGTGACTGATGGCAATAATAAAGATGAGAGTGTATGGAAATAAATGTCAGATGGGTGAATTTTTTTTTATATTAAAAGTGCCACTTTTGAATTTACATACTCTACTGTAGGTTCCTGCACCTTATTTAGGTACCTAAAATAACAGTGAACTTTCAGCTGTTTAGAGTATTCCTATCCTTCAAAATTATTGGAAGAGATTTGGTGCATTTGACTACCAATCTATGGTGCTTAAATAGCCTGTATCTCACTGATACAGGTTTCTGATTTTGTATGTTGACTTTTAAGGATCTTGTTCAAAGCATCAGATTCATCACCATTTTACTTTATTATTACTTAGAGTTGGTTAATTTTCAACAAAACCTACAAAATATAAATCTCTGTGTGAAAAAGTTGCATACCTGAATATGGTAAAAGTGTTGTTGATGACAAAAGGCTTGTTTTAGTCGTTTGGGGAATTTTGAGAGCAGGATGTTTTCTCCACTCTGTGCTGACCTGTTTATCTTTTGGTATTTATGGGTCCTCTATAAATTTCTATGAGTAGTGCTGTACACTGCGAGTTAATAAATTGCTTCATTTGTTGGTAGGCTTTGAGGGTGTGTTTGTGTTAAACTAGTGGCACCAGTACTTCAGGCGGAATATCTGAAAGCTGTTTCTGTTGCTTTCCCTGTTTTCAGGCAGTTTAAAACAGCTTAGATAAGTAGTCAAACTGCAGGTTGCAGTTAATTGTTCAGAACATGGGAATGGAACGCAGGTCTGGCATAGCCCAAGTGAGTTACACTGAATTTGGCATGGAGCATAAAAGAAGGTGAAGTCACTTTTAATGGTATGTCCCGGTTCGTAAACAGGTGTTTGCCCAAGGGGAACACATCAGTGTTACTTTGCAAGCATTATGGCAGAGTGATTCACTGGAATATGTGAACATTTCTAACCCTTCCCTCCCCCCAAATATATTCTGTCAATCCTTTTAGCAATTCATGTTCAGTGAGATATTGCTTGCAGCAGTGAAAGAGATTGGATTCCAGAAATAGTGGCACTCTTTTTATCTATTAGCCTATCTAATGAATGGTGGTTTAAAATTTGATTGGCAGCTTCTTTTCCTATCTTAATTAAATTGGTCTTTCACCCTAGCGTCTTTGAAGGACAGAGCCTTTGTTAAAGATGTCGAGTTGGTCTTTTATTGTTTGTTTCCACTGGAGTAGAGCTTGTTGACGAGTTAAAGGTGCAGAATCAAGAATATACATGTTAAAATATTCATTAAAAAGGTTTTAATAGTACTACCTAGGACAAAAGAGGAAAATGGGGTAAGTGACATTATGTTCTCCACCTGAGATGCAAAGAGCTTGTAACATTTCTACTAAATCAAATTCTCTAGCTAAGGTTGCAAAGAAGGTAATAAGGCTTGTTCTGTAAGTGTGAAGGCAGCTGAATGCATAGAGAGAAGAATTCAGTCAAAAATGTTCTGTTTGGTAGTACAGGGACAACCCATGCTTAATTTCCATAGAAGGGAAAATACCATCAAATGAACATTGTAGAAAAATAGCATAGATGTAAAGAGAAAAAATTGTTGATGGGAAAAAGAGTTGATAGAGAGTCTGTTTATTAAAATACTTGGTTTTAAATTAAGTGGGGATTAGAAGCAAATTATTTTAAGGTCACCAATTGTGAGTTATTAACTATTCTCATGCAAATTGCATTTGAATATGCACCAGTTGGAATTGCTTTCTTGAACCATTTCAAAGCTTTATTTGAACGTACGTTTCACTGCAGAGGTCAAAGTGCATAGTGTACAGTTTGAAGTTCGCTGATATTTCTCATGGGGGTATATACCTGTTTGTTAGAACCATGTGGTTGTAAAAAGTTTGTCAGATAATGAGTGTTTTCACTGGCTTGAAGAAGACGTAAAAACCCAATTCAAAACAATAAAGGTCATCTTTTGCTGTTAGGATTGGATTTACTATTTGTATTAACTTCAAAGGCCTGGAGGACTGTTGGTTGTAAAGTTGTCCTTTATTATCACAACTTGCTAGGGACTTGCACAGATTCTGACTTGTTAGCAAAAAAATGCTTTGCTGCACACGTAAATAACCTGACGAAGAGTTGTACTTTTGTATATTGGCCTATAGTGACATGCATTTTGTGCTTTATGCTTGGATGTTTTATATTTTGATCTTAAATCAACTTCTTCTTTGTTTGCCATCATGTTTTAATTAAGTTTGCATGCAATATATTTGATAAGGAGCCAATACCACTTACGGATATGGAGTCATAAAACTGTCCTTAAGTCTTGGTGCTACAGTATATGGTAAGGAAGCTTAAGTTTAAGGGGAGACCCTTATCTAGAACTTAAACATATAACAAACCACAGTAAAAATTAGCCAGACTAGTGTGTAGTGATGGGACAAGCAGGAATGGCTTTAAACTGACACAGGTTAGACTTAGATTAGATATTAGGAAAAGAACTCTTCCCTGTGAGGGTGCTGAGGTGCTGGCACAGGGTACCCAGAGAAGCTGTGGCTGCCCCGTCCTTGGCAGTGTTCGAGGCCAGGTTGGGCAGGGTTTGGAGCAACCTGCTCTAGTGGAAGGTGTCCCTGCCATGGCAGGGGTTTGGAACTGGATGAGCTTTAAGGTCCCTTCCAACCCTAGCCAGTCTGTGTTTAATGACTCAAATTAAAGACCATTTATCTAATACATTTTAACACAATTACAAATTGTGTTAGAATGAGAAAAAATGCAGGCTACAGTGTTGTAGCAGTGATATGAAAAAGGTGGTGGGAGTTTACTGCTCCTAATTTTTCTGTTAGTTCTTGAGCTGAAACATTATATAATGGAACAAGATTAAAAAGCCAAATTTGCTTTTAATATTGGGCATTTCTACATTAAAATAATTTTATGGGCTGCCAAGCAGTCAGAATAAGGTTGAAAATAAAGTGGTAAAGATGTTACGGAAACATATGCTTTTCTTGCTACCCACAAGGGTACATGTGGCACCATGAGTTAATGTATTACCCTTTCAATTACAGGGATCTTGTTCTGGCAATACATGGACTGTATGTGTTTTGACAGGTATATTGGTGGCTATTGTCACATCACCAATTACTTGAGCATCAGTAAAAGTAGTTGTAATGGGATATAGGGAAAAGCTCTTTACTTTTTCAGCTCCTAAAAATGGCTAGGAGTAGGACCAGATAGAGAAGTCTCATGTTTTCCCTGACAATTACTCAAATTAAATGCTTTCTTGAGAGAATAGTTTCAGCAGAGATGTGTCCCTATAAATATTCTTTTCTATGTTAAATATAGAATATACATATTTTCCATATATAGGGAGAATATACAAATTCTCTCTGTCTCAAAATATCCTGTTCTATAAATACTCTATGCAGTATTCTCCCTAGCTATGGAGAATAAAACCCAGGAATCCTTAGTGGTTGAGTCCTGCAAATACTAACTCCCATGACAAATCCTGAGTAAAACTATAGTCCCCAGCAGTTTCAAGGACCATAGATTAGAAGCAAAATCTGACCATTAACGTGAAGGCAGTACCTCTGGAGCGATGCCCTATGACTGTGGAACATAACTGCCTGCGTGCTTCCAGTTTACATTAAGCTTTTGTAATAGAATTGAAAGGTTGCAGAGTGTAAAATGTAGTGGAAAGCTTAATTACAGTCCTCCAAGACCTTACTTGATAGTATAATTACCTTGTAGCAAAATGACAAACACATCAGCATTATAATCATAAATGCCACTGGTGCTTTCAAACACATTTCACAAATACCTGTATATGTATGAAGATAGTTTTCTCATTGTACGAAAATTAAGAATACACTGCTAACAAAATCTGTATTTTTCTGTGTGTCTTTAAAAAATGAGTTGTAAATTACTGTATGTGGTTAACTTAAAGCTAATGGTCTGATATTTTGCTTATTAAATTTGTGGCATCAGATGTTTTTGAAGCAGAGAGGAATGGAAGGAAATAGAAATGCTAAAATTAACTATTTCAGTTGTAGTAATTACGTTTGTGACACAGATTAAGGAAAAGCTCAAAGAGTAAGTTTGGTGCAGGTGTGGGTTTTCTTTCCTGCAGAGGCATTTACATGTCTCGCAGCAGTATCATTCAAGTTGAGAACAGAAGATAGGGATAGAAGTCCACAGCACAATAGGGAAGAAGCCTATTTGATCCCCTGGCTATTTAAGTTAATTAGTTAATAGCATATTTTTCCTCCAGCTTTCTTCTGATGGGTTTAGAAATGTATGTGTAAGGGTCAGTATGAGGAGGCCATTCCGCAAACAAGGTTACTAGATTGTTATTCTGCATCTAAACCTTCAAGAATCTGAAAATTTCCAATTGCCTGAGACTGGTGCATTCATATTGGACACCTTTATCTATTAGAAGTGTAACTTTATTGTGTTTTTTTTTCTGTCTTTCTGCACCTGTGATGTGATATAGTAACTTAAAGAAGCAGAAATGTTGAATATATATTCTTTATTGATCTAAACAGAAACATTGTGTTCTGATCAAGTGACGTAAAAGTTTCCAGTAGTCCCTAAGGAGAATATTAAACATTACTGTAAACCTTTTAAAATCTTCAATTTAGCTCATATTTAAAAATTCTAAAGGCTTGGACAAACAATTCCCTGTACAAGTAGGGTTAGAAGTGACAGAGGAGGGTAGTTCCAGAGAAGTGGCTAAAGCTGATCTTCAAATGAATTAAAGGAAGACTGAGGTAAATGTAAGGATGTTGGCCTGACATTCATCTTGGGTAAAATAATGGCATGGCTGAAATGGAATTGCGTTAGGAAGTTATGTAGAATTGCGACACAGTCAATAATAGTGGATACAAATTTATGGAAAGGTAGGAGATTATTATTAGTATTCCCTTAATTATATGTTTAGTTTAAATTATTCACAAAATAATTTCTGTTCAGTTTCCACAAAACTCCTTATTGTTTATATGCTGTTGAATTTTATTGTGCAGTAGAGACGAAGAAGTTACACATTGGGGATTCTGTTTTGTAACTACCGTTGTTGTTAATTCTCTGTAGTTTGCCTCCCATTTCTGCTGCTTGTTATGGATATTGTGCAAAATCACCACAAAAGGACAGGGAAGATTGGGGATACCTGAAGATAAAGGAGAGGGGGACTAAACCTACACTGCTTTTCAAAGAGATGTAGGTGGATTAAAGATTCAGGTAATCTCTTTCTGTAAAATCTGTTCATACATCATCTGTCAAACATCATCACGAAAGCTGAAAGAGTATCTTGATGTCCTGTCATACATAAGGTATGTTTCTGACTCATCTACCATTAGAACTTATATCAGGTGACACCCCCCCAATTATCTTTGCCATGTTTTCACAGATTTATAATAAATAAATAAATTGATAAATGCTCAGTTTAAACAGGCTGAAAATTGGAAGAAATTTGAAAAGCAAAGAAGTGATTATGGAGGGGTTAGACTATTAAATGAAGCAGCAGGTGAACTGAGAGAGGCCCTGGCTGGTATCACATGGAGAAAAACAGATAAGAGGAACACTCACTAGAAAAGACTAAATGAAAGAGGGCAATTAGCAGGGATAATTACTGACAGGAGCACCCTCTTGCCATTTTGAAAGGGATTTTGTCCATCAGTGCTCTGATAATAACTGCTGATAAAGGTAGTGATCTTTGGAGGTTGCAAATGCTAAATACTGACTTTGGGGGAAAGAATGTTTTCATATAATATGGAGCTACTCTTTCTCAAGTGAATTACTACATAAGAGTAACCCTGCTAAAGTTCAGGGTGGCTTCAGGTTTTCTGTTTCTCTGAATACTTTTGAGTGATAGCAGCTGAATATGTTTTATCCACACACAGAAAATTGCTATTTAAGAACATAATTATGTATTAAGAATTATATGTTTTAGTCTATTTAGATACAGATAATTAAATGATTAAGAACTAGACCTTACAGTAGCCTTCCAGTATCTGAAGGGGGCCTATAGGGGTGCTGGAGAGGGACTCTTCATTAGGCACTGTAGTGACAGGACAAGGGGTAATGGGTTAAAACTTAAACACGGGAAGTTTAGATTGGATAAGGAGGAAATTCTTTCCTGTGAAGGTGGTGAGGCACTGGAATAGGTTGCCCAGGGAGGTTGTGAATGCCCCATCCCTGGCAGCATTCAAGACCAGGTTGGATGAGGCCATGGGTGCTATGGTTTAGTGTGAGGTGTCCGTGCCCATGACAGGGGGGTTGGAACTTGATGATCTTAAGGTCCTTTCCAGCCCTAACTATTCTATGATTCTATGATTCTAATTAAGATTATATATTGAAGGAAACGTACTTTATTAACTTCTTTACATTTTGCATTTGATTTTTCCTTGTGTAAAATCTCAGTTAAAAGAACTTAAATATAGTATGATGTTTACGTGCTGTCCTTAGTCATGTGTGAGTTGAAGTAGTGGAATTTTGTATGCTGTGGGTGAGTCTGCAAGGGTCCAAACAGCATGTCAGACATCTATCCTTTCTTGAACATGATGCTGTAACCACAAGAGCCCCACATAAAAGGACACTTGTTTGCTTTTGGTTTATGTTTATTGTTTTTAAACTGTAGTTTGTTTTCAACAGAAGTGTGTGGTATATAGACTTAAGTTGGAATGTCCTGTTTCAATAGAAAAAAAGAAATATTCTTAATAGTTTCTTTTCTCAGGTAAAACTTTAATTTACTTATAGCCAGAATTATTTAACTTTTGAGCACTGTAGATCGTGAATCCAAACCCAAATGTACTAAAATTTTGTTCTTAAAGGAACTAAAATGTCTGTGGTTAATTTGTCTGTGGACCACTTTCTTGGCTGCTTTTGCAGCATGCTTTTTCGCATGCTGCTATTCACAGCAGGAAAGTGTTGGGAATTTTGTCTTTAATATTGTGCTTTTATGCAAAAGAAAAAAGGCATTCATTGGTAATCAAGATTGACCCTCACGAGATAAAATTTCTTATATGTTTTATTACAGTATTTACTGCTAAAGATCTAGGCATATCTTTTGACTAGGTGGGGTTTGCTTTATTGTGCTATGGGTGAGTGAGATTCACAGAAGCAATTTTCATCTAGAAAGTTAGATTTCCTCTGTAGTCAGTGGAGAGGAAGATGGGTCCTCTGGATTCAGAGGCACAGAAAGTTAGATACCTTCTTTGGTCTTTGTAAATTTCTCTCTGTTTTCAACAGTGATGTTCTTGTATTTGCTGCAAAAGAGAGCAATGCTGCATGTCTTCCTGGTTCTTCATAGCTCCTTCGCTCTGTTAGGGTAGCAGACATCCCTTCCTCCAGTTCCTTTAACAATAAGCTTTGCAATGGGGTTAATTCCTTTGGGAAATGATTTTTCTTTTATATTCTCCCCCAGGAATTTTCCATTTAGAAAAGAACATAATGTTTGGTTTGTGTTCTCATTGCACAGCAGGTTTTCTTTAGTACTTCTTCCCACAGGAATGATGCTCAGTAATTCTCTCCAGTTCTATCATTTAGCCAGATGCCAGCTGTCTGTTGATGGAGCTCAGTAAGTTAGTTCTACACCTGATAAGAGGTTTTATCTATTTTTTATATATTTTCATTACTAATTTTTGACAAGTGGCTCAGCATCACTCCGAGGGAGTTGCTTACATGAAACCTTACATGAGCTCAATGCAGTCTGAGCTCAGCTGCGTGTATCTGTAATGTGAATCTCAAATGCCATTCTTCTTTATGGGCTCCTAAGCAGACTCCAAGGCGTTTCTGGTAACAGGCCACTGGAGATGGCCCTGGAAAAGGTAAGAATATGAGTGAAAGTAGACAGATGTTTTTCCTTAGATTCTTACAGTTTTATTAATCATGAATGCTTCCCCCCCCCAGCAGATGCTAAATGAGGAGATGGTTGTTACTTTTTCAGAGGACATAACTGTGTAATTTAGATCATGTTTCTGAGCTCCACCAACTTGAAACATTAAAGTAAATTTGTTCTGATATTTGGCCAACTTATCCAGTCATCCCTCTAGACAAAGCATTTATCTGGATTTTTGGTCTATAGTGTGGCTACAGCGTACGCTCCCCAGATGTGTTTTCCTAACTTTGATGTGATAGAATAAAGCAAACATAAATACCCTTTTGAGTACACCTTGTTATGAGAAGTAATGGTTGAAATGAAGTTAAAACTATTAGATTTGACTGAAGCAGGGCATGAACTTCAGCTGTATTACGTCAGGGGAACAAGAGAAGTGTTTCAATGGAAATTTTTTGAAAGCAAAATCTTTTCTTATCAGGAAGCTTATCAGGAAGAGCATTTGTTACTAATTTAGTGGGGTATATATGTGTGTGGTTATATATTAGCATAGAAAAATGAGCTTTTTCCTGTTCTCCATAATTGAGGGTACAATTTGTTAATCCAAATATGCAGTAGAACTATCCATAAACTTCTGCTCAGTTAATAAGGAGGTTTTTCTAGATTTAAACCAGAAAGTTATGAGGTCAGTTATCACATTTCAGACACTGAAGTGTACTGACTTGCTGTCTCTCTTCTGTTCTCCTACTTCAAGGCCTGTGGGAACCTAAGTCTAGGTGAGCGGGGCTTAAAAAAGACCTTATATATATTGCCCCATCTCTTTCATAGACTCAGCTGCCTTCTAGAATAAAGAAGTTGAGAAATGAAATGTTTGTGTGGAGGACTGCAGTATAAATGCATTAGTTCTTGTGCATTTGATGCTAGGATGTTTTCCTTGCTGGAAAAAATGGCTTTCTTCTAGGAAGTAGAGTTGAATTGAACTTCGGCTCTTTTAGAGTGTGCCTCCAAAGCCTTTTTGAAAGTGAGAGATTGTTCCTCTTAAACTCCAGGTGGCCTGAACTGCCTTGCTTTTCTATTGGCATACCAGAGTACATAGGTAGTGAGGCTGGGTCAAAAATGTGTTTATCTCAAACACTGGTGGGTTTGTCACATGGCTGTTCTTCCAGTAGAGAATTGGTGCTAAACATATTGGAAGGACTTTTTTCTTTAATCTCTTTGTTAGCTCCTCTATCTTAATTTATTTTAAGGAAAAGAACAACAATGTGTGATATGAGTGAAGTCAGCACCGAAAGTAGGGAAAAAGTTGTGTTTCCAAAGACACGGGTGAAGAATTTTCACCTGTACTGCCAAATTTGAACTGTTTCTTTTTTTCATGATGTTTTTCAAAAGCTAAGAGATTGAGTGCATCATTAAATAATGTGTTTTCAATGAATGTTACAAAGCCATATAGCTTCATCTATATTTAGAAGCACAGCAGGAGTACAACATAGAATGCTATTAATAATAATAAAGTCCCAATCCTATAAATATGTACATGTATCCATAATGTTGACTTTTACATTATTGGATGCAAATCAGTAACCTATATTATGTAATCCTGTGATAAAATAGTTTTTACACTGTTTCTTTTTTAAAACAGTTATTAGTTTTGCAGCTTGTCTTGCTTTGAACGTAAGATTTGTGGAAAAAACGCTTCTTTTGGTTCTGTTCTTTATTCCTTCTTAAGTTCTAACTCCTTTGTTTAACTGGCAGAATGCATTGGTGGAATTTGCTGTGTGGCTAGGGCAGATGCATGTGTGAAGAAACCTGCACCTGATCCTGTTCGTGTGGGCTTTGTGCTTGTGAATTAACAAGGTATTTCAGGTGAGATTTCCCTAATTTGTCAGTTTGAGACAAGAGAGTTAGAAGGTACAGTTCCAGGTGTGCAGAAGACGGTAGTTGGCCATTATCAGCAGCACAGCTGTTTTGGTGACCTAAAAATATATGTTCTTTTGATTGCCACCTGAAGAGTTGCCATTGAATATACAGTAATGATACTTCAGGTGGTTCCTTTTTTGTTTTCGTTGTTTTTCTATAGATAGATAGTCCCAGGCAGGGATATGAGAAGCTGTTTGCTGCCTCATGACTAGGTTAAGTCCACTTACTGTGTGACTTGGCAGTAGGATATTTTTTTGGTCTATCAAAACTTGTTTTGCTCCCATAAAATGAAATCTGCACCACTGAAAATAATCATACCTGTATGGCAACTGTTCACATAGAATCACAGAATGGTTTGGGTTGGAAGGGACCTTAAAGCTCGTCCAGCTCCAACCACCTGCCACGAGCAGGTACACCTTCCACTAGAGCAGGTTGCTCCAAGCTCTGTCCAGCCTGGCCTTGAACACTGCCAGGGATGGGTCAGCCACAGCTTCTCTGGGCACGCTGTGCCAGCGCCTCAGCACCCTCACAGGAAACAGTTTTTTCCTAATATCTAATCTGATAGAAGCCAGATGAAGTAGAGTGCAGTTTGAGTTTGTAAAGGTTATTTGCTGAGTATTGCTGTGGAGAGAGCATTGTTGTGGTCTGTGCTGTAGTTCCTCTGTGGAGGAGCACAAGAATCCTATTTGAAATTTCCTGGTGTTGCACCTTGCATGAACAGTGAAATTCTGCTTTCTGTGACTCCTTTGAGACCATTTTCTTTTTCTGCTAGTAAATCCAGTAAAACCTGGTGAACTTTAGTCCTTCTGCTGAATTCTCTTCCAGTTTGATAGACTGT
The DNA here is from genome assembly GCF_028554395.1 of Pezoporus wallicus. Classification (NCBI taxonomy): domain Eukaryota; kingdom Metazoa; phylum Chordata; class Aves; order Psittaciformes; family Psittacidae; genus Pezoporus; species Pezoporus wallicus. The sequence goes on along the minus strand of NW_026641900.1, from coordinate 760,120 downwards.
GGTTTTGACTTGGTTTAAAAAGACTGCATTTCATCACGATGTGCCTTTGTTTGGAAACGGTTATGTCTCTTTGAGATGGAAAAAAAAAATAAAAGAAATTACAGTAAAGTTTTAATTCAAAGACAAGGTGTTCAAGTAAGCAGTTCATATGCTTTGCAACCTTTGTACTTTGACTTGAGAATCATAGAATCATAGAATGGTTTGGGTTGAAACGGACCTTAAAGCTCATACAGTTCCAGCCCCCCTGCCGTGGGCAGGGGCACCTCACCTTAGGCCATGTCACCCAAGGCTCTGTCCAACCCATTTTATTTTCAAATGTATTGGCAAGTTTGTCAAGAACTTACTAATAATAGAGAAATTCTATAAAGTGTCTCAAAATAGAAAAGTAATTTTAGTGCGAGATTCCTTGAAATTACTATTGTTGTTAAGTTTGAGCTTCTAATTACCCTGCCATCCGTTTTCTTTGGTTGCTATGTTTAGAATTTGTTTCCAAAGCGTATTATCTTTATTTCATCACTCTGAATCCCAGTTGCTGTGTTAGCAGTCACTGTGGTTTCTAATCACTAGAAATTATATGCTGGCTCAACCTGAAGAGGGACTTCTGGAAATTCCCTCAGGTGGTTCAGTATAAAACACAAGTGCCAAAATTGCAAATGGGATCGAGGGGGGCAAGTTTAATGGCTTGGAATTTAACTTAGGACTTCATTGTCTAGACTGGCTTGATGGTTAGTTTGATACTGATACTTTTATTGTTAGAGATGTTGGATTAGGATTTTCTGGAATGGCTTTGTGTTCATCTGTGAAGATGGAAAAATACCTATATCACATATTAGTTGGATTTGGTTTTATTAACCTTTTTAAGATGTGTCTGTCAGCATGTTTATTGTTTCTCGCTATAATAGAACATAAAGGCGAGGTGAGCCCGAGTTAGGTGTGTTTTCCTGTGTACTTAGTAGGAATCAATGACCTGTGGATTTATTCTGGATTTCTAAAACTCATCACCTGATACCTAGTATGCTTTGAATACTTTTTTCCCCACTAGGTGCATATGACTGATCACACTGTGAGTAATGGTCTGTAATAGGATGTAATTCTGCCTTTACTGAATCAATGGAATGTTCCCACCAGAATTGGCTAGTCTGCAGCATTACTCATTGAGCTTCACTGTGTGCAGAAGTAGGATCTAATGGCTTTCTCTTGATTTCCTGGGCACTGGTAGATGCTGTTGAACTGAAATGCACTTAGAAATTTTCAGGACAAGGCCCCTGTTAGTTTAAGCTCTTTGTTGGGGTTCCCAGCTCATTTTACTAGATAAAGCATGCAACTTCCCTGTTTAAAATTTGGTCCTTTGTTGTAAAATGGTCTTGTGATCATTATACAATATCATATACTTGGGGTATAAACCAAGCTCTCCACCTCTGTGTCTCCATTTAGCTAATGTCTGGCTGTATTTCTTTTTTATACACTGCTGACAATTCAACCCCAGCTTTACAGTGAAGCTCTGTCTCCAGTATTTGTGGGCTATCAGAGAGTCCATGACATATCTGTGCATAATTTAGCACATCCCTATGCTTAAATGGAACTTTTGTTTTGAAGGGGTGAGTAAAGCATTCATTGTAACTCACTGGTTTCTTGGGGTTTGTGTAATTTGTAGCAGATGTTACTTCGCTCAGATAAGCTACTAATTTTGTAACTCTGCTTTTGAATTTGGATTTTACAATGTAGAACTTGCTTCTAAATGTATTGGAAAGTAGCGTATGTTTGTACCTTCCTTAAAGGAATTATTGCCCCCCCCCCCGACACCCCCCCTCCCCTTGGTATTTAATAGTTTTACCAAATAACAAGCAGTTACTCACATGTAAAACTGTCTGCAATATTCACTTTTGGATAGGCTGTCAGGAGGAGGTCAGATGTCAGGTTTAAAGTAATTTTCTTCTATGTATTCTTCCCTTTAACAATATTTTTATCTGGCTTCTCAAAAATGCTAGACCCCTTTACAAAAATAACAACAAGCAAATAGAGAAAAGTATATTAATCACGTTAAAATAGTCTTAAGTGTAATCCTAACCACAGAAGGAACACCAGAGGCAACAGGAATTCCTTTATGTTACCATGGGTTTGAACAAAGAAACTCAGAAGATGATAGGCAGCAGTATAAAACATTAGATGTTAGGAGAAGGTTCTTACCTGTGAAGTTGGTAAGCCACTGGCAGAGGTTGTCCAGAGTAGCTGTGGCTGCCCCATCCCTGGTAGTGCTCTCCATGGGCATAACACACTATTACTTTGGTTTGTGGAGGTAAGAGACAGCTTTGGTACATGCGAAGTCTCTAAAGAGGATTCTACATTTAAGAATGTCATAATGTACATGCATTTGGCTCTTATAGAATCACAGAATAGTTAGGGTTGGAAAGGACCTTAAGATCATCAAGTTCCAACCCTTCTACCGTGGGCAGGGACACCTCAAACTAAACCATGTCACCCAAGGCTCTGTCCAACCCGGCCTTGAACACCGCCAGGGATGGAGCATTCACAACTTCCATGCCCGACCCATTCCAGTGCCTCACCACCCTAACAGTAAAGAATTTCTTCCTTATATCTAATCTAAACTTCCCCTGTTTAAGTTTTAACCCGTTACCCCTTGTCCTGTCACTACAGTCCCTAATGGAAAGTCCCTCCCCAGCATCCCTATAGGTCCCCTTCAGATACTGGAAGGCTGCTATGAGGTCTCCACGCAGCTTTCTCTTCTCCAGGCTGAACAGCCCCAACTTTCTCAGCCCGTCTTCATATGGGAGGTGCTCCAGTCCCCTGATCATCCTCGTGGCCCTTCTCTGGACTTGTTCCAACAGTTCCATGTCCTTTTTATGTTGAGGAATTATGTCTGTGGAGACAATACTCCAGGTGAGGTCTCACAAGAGCAGAGTAGAGGGGCAGGATCACCTCCTTTGACCTGCTGGTCACGCTCCTTTTGATGCAGCCCAGGATACAGTTGGCTTTCTGGGCTGTGAGCGCTCACTGAAGCCGGCTCATGTTCATTTTCTCATCAACCAACACCCCCAGGTCCTTCTCCACAGGGCTGCTCTGAATCTCTTCTCTGCCCAACCTGCAGCTGTTCGGGATTGCTTCGACCCAGGTGTAGGACCTTGCACTTGTCATGATTAAAATTCATAATGTTGGCATCAGCCCACCTCACAAGTGTGTCAAGGTCCCTCTGGATGGCATTCCTTCCCTCCTTCCCTGAACCACACAGCTTGCTGTCACTGGCAAACGATGAAGTGTTTGAGCTAACTGGCATTTTAACGTGTAAACTGTGTTATGTTCTTACAGATAGAATCATAGAATGGTTAGTGTTGGAAAGGATCTTGAAGCTCATCTAGTTCCTACCTTCTGCCATGGGCAGGAACACCTTTCACTAAAGCAGGTTGCTCCAAGCCCTGTCCAGCCTGGCCTTGAACTTTGCCAGGGATGGAGCATTCACATCATCCTTGTGCAGCTTGTTCCCATTGCTTTACCACTGTCACAGTAAAGAATTTCTTCCTTATATCCGACTTAAATCTCCCCTGTTTAAGTTGAACCCAGATGATACATGGCAGGGGGGTTGGAACTTGATGATCTTAAGGTCCTTTCCAACCCTAAATATTCTATGATTCTATGATACTGCTTTGTAGCAATTTGCAATTTAACATTGAAGAAAACAAAACCACACAACTTCCCTTGTGAACTTCCTTAATCTGGCTTTTCTATTTTCTGGAGGCAGATTGCTATATTAATTACTTGTGATGATCAGTAATTCCACATTCCTCATGGGAGACAGTAGAATTTCAGGAGGTAGCTGGGTGCATCCAGATAAAGCATGGGTCGTCATGCTGCAGTGTCTTTCATCTCTGATGTCATCTCAGATTGAGGTCATGTTGCGCTTCACTTGAATGTTGAGTGTGTGGTGAATGGTGAATGGATGCTTTGTCCTCATCATGGTGGGCCTGTGCTACCATTTTAAGAATTGAGGTCATGGTTAGCACTAGCCCAGGCCTTATGATAAGGGTCAGGTAGTTGTGGCCTGAGGTACTTAATCCCAACATGAGCTCTCCCATACCCACTGCGGTGATGTGGGAATGCCACAGTGTTTAGAAGTAGCTCACTTGAGGTGAGTGTTTGATAAAGATCACTTTCTGACATGGATATCTTTGCCTGCATTCCATAAAGCTTTAGTCACCTGTCAAAGGCTCTGTGCACAATGGTTGTTGAGTGAGGTGGTCTGTGCAGGGAATTCGGCTGCTAATCACTGTTTTTTCAACTTTGTGAACTAATTTGGGAATTGCTCATAAATCTTTACTCTCAGAATAAGGGATATTTGGGATTTTAATTAATTGGGTGGATATTATCACTTATTTTATCAGTTGTAAAAGTTTGCTGGCCTGGTGTCTTTAACTTTTTTATGTGGCTGCATACCAGATGTGCAAGGTAGACAGAGAGGCTTGTAAGGAAAAAGAAATGCTTTCCTTTAAATACTTACATGTTCCAGGTGAACTCAGATATGTGATGCAGACTTCTTTAAATCATAAAAAAATTACTTTGTTAGATTTTGTTTTAGATTTAATAACTGAGTTGTTATTTCCTTCTCTGAAATGAGTTAATCTGTGAGAAGGTGAAGTAGAGTAGTAGTTGTCCTGTTGAATAGGAATGGACAAGCAATAATCCTAGCATTCCTCAGCATTCTATTTTCTGATTTATATGCATTAACATCCTGCTTTCTGATTTTGTTTAAAAATAGTTGGAAGGGATCAGATCAATGAACTACCTTACAATAAATATTCCATAAGAAAAATTGCCAGGAGAGGACCCATGCGCTTGTGATCAACTTTTTTGCTTATAGAACTGTGTACAGAATGTCTCTTTTGTGCCAGGTATAAGGGCTTGGTTATGGATTAATTTACTGTGGAGTACATAATAGTCTTGGTAATTCACTATCTCTGTGTCCATTTAATAATAATTACATTTCAGCTGTTATTTCTCCTATTTTAAAAATTTTGTATAGAAGACTTACTCTGAAGGGCTATGGGTGAAATGTAAAGTGATTGTATTTCTTAAATGCCATACTTTTCCTCTCTTCAAACTTGGTTTCTGCTAAAACTGGAGGTACTTTAAATTTACTAGAAGCTGAACCCAGTGTGATAGAACTAGGTGAGAGCAAGACTAGTTGGGTGAATTTCACCATTGGTGGGCATTTATGTTTTTCTTGGTTGATTAAAAAAAAACCCAACCACCCCTCCAACCCCCACCCCCTCCCAGCCAAATTGTCAGACACATTTCCGGTTTTCTGGTTTAGAATATGGCATAAAACCTGTGAGAGTTTCCAGTCCCAGTGGTGCTAGGGCCTCCAAGAAAATGTGCTACCAACTTAAAACAAAGTGCCTTGGAAATTCATACTCACTTCTTGGCCTTTAGTTTTTCAGTTTTCTTCAAAATTGTAGCCAGCTAATAAGAAGGCATTTTGCATTTTTGGAATTGTATTTGTGTTTTCTTGTATTACTGGAATGAGCCTGGGAGAGTGATGTTCATTATTGCCCCAAGGAGCTTGTCTGAATATACAAGAGTGGGTATGTTGCAAGCCTTTTTCAAGAGGGATTATTAAGTCTGAAGTTAGTGCTGGATGTTAAACAGTGCCCTAAAAAATACCTTTAAGAAAGTGGTAATAATAGAGAAATCTGAATGTTTTTAAAACTTAAATCACCATTAGTTTGCATTTTTCAAATTCTTGACATCTTCTGAGGTCTACTTAGCAATAAAAAAGCATAGGATCATAGAATGGTTATGGGTTGGGAGGAACCTTAAAGAGTATGAAGAGAAATCTTTCTGCTTAAACACTTTAAGGTTGAAAACATGAGAAATGCTCTATGCTTGGAAATGATTGCACTTAATTTCTGGCAATAGTGTTGAGGGTGGAAATTCCCAAGATGTTAAAAATACTTCTGGATTTCAGCTCTACCTGTGCAACTGTCAATATGAGATTTAGTAAAAACATTCAATATGAGCTTTCTTTAAGGATATAAATGAAAATCAAGTTTTGATCAGTTGTAAGAACATATATTCAATGGTGTACTTTCAACCCATGCTGGTTTCCTGCACTGGCTACTTTTTTCTCTTCCACTGCTGTTAGGAAGTCTGAAAACGTGATTTTTAGTTTTGTTTGAAAGCTTTGGGACATTGAAGAAAGAAAAAGAAAATTGTTAAATAGGCAGTGATAGCCCTTATGCAATATAGGTGGAGTTTTCACCTGATGGCCTGGGAAATGTTTACAGTAATTTTCCTCTGTGAGGGAAGATTTCTTCTTTTTGCCTCAGATCAAGTACTTACTGTGGAACCTTATGATCTCAGACTGTCTTTAGTTCTTCCAGCTGCTCTCTGTTACTTTGGCTTTCAGCTTGACATATCTTAAGGGGTGTTGTCCAAGCAACCATTTTTCTAGGGTACAGGCTTTTTTAAAACTACCATGGCCATGTATGCCATGTGTATATCATACATTGTAGTATCGTAATTCATATTGTGTTATCCTGGGTGTTCCAGATCTCAGAAGGCTGTATTAGGTCAATTCATCCATTAACAGAATGATTGGGACTTAGAAATGAGGTTTTCTTTCCCCCTTTTTGGTTTCTCTGGAAGTATAAAAGTTGAACTTGTATATATGCAGTCATGTAAAGATTTAATTGCTGTGTGTTTTAGTGACCTGCAACACTCCAAGACTGCACCTCTTCTTTACAAACTTAGGCATGTCTCTGGTGTATATTTGTCTTGTATTAATGTACATTAGAACTTTAGAATTTTGTACCAAAGGCAAACTTTTCTATCAGCTGTATTTTTAGGGTTTCTTATGAAGGTGCTTTCAAAACAGCTTAATGGCTTGGTACATTAGGTGTTGTTTGGGAGGACTGGGAGATTTGTTTTACATCTGTAGCCTGTGAAGAGGTGAGCACCTCCTTTGGTCATGGTTATAAAATGGAAAGAAAGCAAATTCTGAAATGAAGGATCCTTAAGGTGAAATGCCATGTGAAAGGCCTGAGTTATACAATATGAATTGAAATATAGCACAGAGTTAGAGATCATCGAGGAATTAATTCATGAATTCTCAAATACCTATTGGACAGGAAAGGCAATGAAATATTTGAAGGCCTCTGTTAGACTGAGGAAAACTTTACTGTTGTAGCTTGCTTCTTCAGAAAGGTGAAGCTGTATAGCTGTACAGTGACTGGTTGCAGTGGTGAGATGTAACTGGTGTAGGGTACTACTTAGTGTTGTGTCTGTGATGGAGCTTTGTCACCCATAACTGTTGAAATATAACAGCAGTGTGGAACTGAACCTTGTGTAGAACATGAGGTATGAAGAACATCATAGCTTTTGTCTGAGCAAACTGACAGGGCATGATTTTGCATCAGGTTATATGTTTGTGATACTATTAATCTCTTCCAACTGAACTATGTCATGTTGGTTTTCTCTATTTGGGATTAACATCTCACTTCTTTGCATGGTTAGCTGGGCTTTTTTTTTTTGGTTTTGTTTTGTTACTGGGCTCTAATTTATGTAGTGTTTGGGCTCATGGGTGTCCTGTGGGTTTGCCATGTTGTTTGGAAACGTTACATCTTAAAATATAAACCAAAAGCTATCAACACATTTTGTTTGAAATGTTTCATATTTATAGTTCCCTAAAACTCTGTTTTCTTTATCTTCCCAGTCACATGGGAGTTTGGAGGGAACACACACACACATCTCTAATGCCAGTGTTGCAGATTAAAAATAGTTTTTCTCCACCAAATGCTAACAGCTGGTTGGCTTTAATTCCCGGCTGAAGATGCATCGTATAGTATTTTCATTTCCCTGCTGTTGCCAAATGCTAATGAATCAAGCTCTGCAAGTTTTTCCTTTGTAAATTCTGTTGTAATACTAATTACAATTTAACTGCATTTCTGCGAGGCTTTTGACAATTCCAGTCAAGTACCAATTACGCCATTTTGCAGATAAGTAAACAGAAGGAGAATGTGGTTGAGGGAGGTGCTTTGGGTTGATTTAAATGGCAGTGAAGGTAATCAGTACTGCTGTAAGCCAGGTATTATCCAGCCAACATGAAGATGTAGTGGCATTCATGTGAACAGGTCTTGTAAGCTGTGCTCACCCAGGATAAACCCCTTTCCTTTAGCTGAAGTAGTTCAGTGCCAACACTGGAAAACCTCTTGTTGTCATATTGACATGTCATATTGAAATTGCATAGTGAAATCACTTTTCACTGGTGATGGAAAATGTCTAAATATTGTACTTCAAGAAAGAAGGCATTTATAGCAAAGTTTCTCAGAATACCAGTTTTTGTAATGCTGTGAATCTACAATATTATATACAGTGACAAGTTATTTCGTAACTGAGTTGAATATCATATAATGGCTCTTCTGTTTTTCCCCATCTTGAAGTACTCAACCCAACTGTTTTATCATCTTAGAAGAAGTGAATCTGGTGGTTTAGTTTGATTTTTTTCATGATGTCTAGCAAGTAAAGTGGTACTGCCTTCATATACATGATCCATAATGTTTACATCTTAGCATAAAAGCTTAAACAACTAGTGCAAAACATGGAGAGACCCGAGAGCTGATAAAATAACAGATTGCAGTTCTGTTCATCTGGAAATAATTATGTACTGCATTTTTAATTGCATAAAAGCAATGTATTGTTTTTGATTCATACAGTAGACATGCTGGTCATCTGGAGATTTGTGTCTTGTGTGGTATAAAACTGAAAGTTAGTGTGTTATTATGTATCATGATGGGGATCAAGCTCAGGAATGCCTGAAGAATATGTTCTAAACGGAATCCTTTCTACACTGAGTATACTAGATAGATTGATCCTGTTACCTTGGTATGCAAAAGAAAAATCTTGATAATGAATTTAATACTTTGTGGTTTGTGTTTATGGAAAACAGAATTCCTCAGGATCTTCTAAAGGAAAATAGGAGTGTGCCAAAGGTAATTTCAGTGTTGAGTGTTCATGGATGGTAAAATTATCCTTAACAGACACTTGTGATTTTTGCAGGTAATAGCTCTAGCAGATGCAGCAGTGGAAAACCAAGCCAACATATTCCAGGCATTCACAAAGCTGAAAAGTGCCACCCATCTGGTGATTATGCTGATTAGTCTGTGGCAGAAGCTCAACACTGATCAAGTTGCTATTCTGGAAGCTACATTTTTGCCATTAGCAGAAGACACGAAAGAGATGGTAAGAATCTGTATAGACCTGTTCAAAAAATGCCACACAGCTTTAAGTGCTTAAATTTATGTATTTCACCATGTGCTTTGTGAAAGACTGTCCTTTGAGGTGATACAGTAGGCTTATTAAGTAGGAGTTTGATGCAAACTACATCAACTTCTCAGGGAAGTGGGAAAATAGGAGAAGGTTGTGGAAGGCTTCATTGGAAGATATGGTTGATAGTCAACTTCTGCTTAATCCTTCCTTACCAAGCCACGTAGGAACATCTCACATAAGTTTAGCTGGCTTTAGCTTCTCTCCAGTTATTAGTACAAACAGGTTAGCCCAAATTTTTTTGAGATTAATATAAATGCTATAATATATATATGTACTTACATGCACACATTCCAACATAACTATAAAATATAGACATGTACACCCAGTAATAAGCATTGGCCCTACTTTTTCTCTAGTGTTTGCACATTGGTTTATATAATGGATGAAAGTTATGCAAATAAAATAGTGTGTATAGATAATGTACTTGTGTTCTCCAGACTGCGCTCTAAATAGTCCTGCATTGTTTAGATATTTCGAGCAACCTGGTCTAGTGGAAGGTGTCCCTGCCCATTGCAGGGGGTTAGAACTGGATGAGTTTTGAGGTCCCTTCCTACCGAAACTGTTCTGTGATTCTATGATACTTTGCAAATTCTGCTCTGATTTAGTGAATATGACTGTGTGAGATCATGTGCAAAGTTTGGAGCATGGTCTATAAAGATAGTGCTGTACTCTATCCTTGCTCAAGGCTCTCAGATACTCCTTTAGGTGAAGTACTGAATGTTCTAAACTTAAAACAACTGGAGGCAATCTCTAGTTAGTTTCGAGTCCAGCCTTTTTACTGGGTTCTAGAATCAAGTAGCATGCCACAGTTAGAAGAGAAATAAAATCTGACATTAATATGCCTCAACAGTTTCCTTTAGGAGTCTGAACAGTATTCTGTATAACCTTTCACAAATGATTTCTGTAGACTAAAAAATACGAATTATCTTAGGTACACATTAATACTAATTTTCATGCTCTGCACAAGGTTTTTGCAGAGTACAGTGAATGCAGATTTTGGTATGTTCCTGAAATACTGGTTTGTGGCCATTTAGAAAGCTTGTGCTGGGTTCCAAGTGAATGTAGGATCATCTGCAATTTCCCCCTGGGGATGAGAAACAGTGTTTTGGTATTACACGTTATATTGATCCATAGCAGGCAAAGCAAAACAGTTTTATCAGGATTTGTTTTGGATTTTTATCCTTATTTAAATTTGAAAAACTAAGTTGCCCAACTGAGGAGCATTCATTCCCATGAATGGAATTGAAAGAAAGTTTGTATGACTCCCATAAAAGCCCAGACAATCATTTTCTGCATGACTCACTTTTATCATCGGGAGTTGCATTGCTTTGACACATGTTTTGATAAAACATGGTGAAATCTGTTGCATATCGTATAATGTGATATCACTTCAGTACGTATATTGATGTGGTTTTGATATATTAGTTAACAATATTCTGTGTTAAAACTGTAAGACCTCACAGATATTGTAAGGATATACATCCTGCAGTGCAGCCAGGATGAAAAATATAAACCACCAGTAATTGGGAGTGGAAATGGGAATGAAACCTTTACAGAATACTGAAATACATGCTGTATTGAAGTTGTTATGGTACCACAGGAATCTGAATGTAATTTGAGAAGAAGTTTAGGCAGGGAAGAGGGAAATCTTCTGACATACCAATGATATTTACAGACAGAAGCTCCTAGCTAGTGTTCAGATTTCCTTGCAAGCAGTCGAGTGGAACACTGGTGGAAGAAACTACTCTGAAGAATTTTTATTTAATCTTCAGACAGTTCTGCACAAAAGATTATTGTATTTTTATTTGGAGGGGATGTGTTTAAAGCAGGGTTTGGATGCAGTCTGCATCTCCAGAACATTGTCTGCCTTCTGCATTCTGATCATGCAAGTGTTTTGGTGGTTGTTTTGGTTGTTTTTTTAATGGAAGGAAAATGTTTAGACTATACTGTTACCGTAAAAAGAAATGCTTCTCTGACCATAACATCAACATTATTCTCATACATGCCATTCCATGTAGAACAGATTGCATCTTGTTTTCTAGGCCTGGCAATCACTTCAGTTAGATGTTTAGTAAATACAGTAGTGGTGTTTTGTGTTCCCATTGTCACCATTTTTTTTCTCAGACTGCTAAATGGTTGCTGCAAAACTTTTGTCTAAGAACATGGAAAATTTCTTTTTCCCTGTCTACAAAGATACATGGAAAGCCAACCATATCCTGGGCTGCATCAAAAGGAGCATGACCAACAGGTTGAAGAAGATGATCCTGCCCCTCTACTCTGTTCTCGTGAGACCTCACTTGGAGTATTGTGTGCAGTTCTGGTGTCCTCAGCATAAAAAGGACACGGAACTGGTGGACAAGTCCAGAGAAGGGCCACGAGGATGATCAGGGGACTGGAGCACCTCCCGTATGAAGACAGGCTGAGAAAGTTGGGGCTGTTTAGCCTGGAGAAGAGAAAGCTGTGTGGAGACCTCATAGCAGCCTTCCAGTATCTGAAGGGGGCCTAAAGGGATGCTGGGGAGGGACTTTCCATTAGGGACTGTAGTGATAGACAGAGTGATGGGTTCAAACTTAAACAGGGGAAGTTTAGATTAGATATAAGGAAGTTCTTTACTGTAAGGGTGGTGAGGCACTGGAATGGGTTGCCCAGGGAAGTTGTGAATGCTCCATCCCTGGCGGTGTTCAAGGCCGGGTTGGACAGAGCCTTGGGTGACATGGTTTAGTTTGAGATGTCCCTGCCCATGGCAGGGTAGTTGGAATTTGATGATCTTAATGTCCTTTCCAACCCTAACTATTCTATGATTCTGTGTTACCAAATAGTGACATACAGGTGTTTCATTGCTCAGAATCACCCCTTTCTTGTTATAGGCACATCTGTGATACTATAGTTAATAGTAACAGCTATAAATTGGCATTTTGGAAGTACTCCTTTTAATGATGTTTGGAATCATACCAACTAACTAAATGTCTGTATTATATCTTATTTTGTTATTGAAGTTGTAATTTGGAAGAAAAAAATGCCTGAGGATGAAATGCATGTTTTTAAGTGGCTCTATGATATACTGTAATTAAGTTTGTGGCTATAAATTTGCTACTTTACGGTGTTTATTAGATAAAGTAGAAAAATGGACTTTAAGGCAAGGATGGAAAAGAGATGGTGTCAGAAAAAAATCATAGAATCAATGAGGGTTGGAAAAGACCTTTAAGATCAAATCCAGCTGTTACCCCAGCACTGCCAAGTCCACCACTAAACCATATCACTACCTTGAACCAAATTTGTGAAGTGTCTTTTAAGACTCATGAGAGTTACTTTAAAGTGACTGTGATTTCTGTAAGAAGATGCAGGAAAAGGTCAGGCCATTGGGAAAGACTAGGTAGCCTGCTAGGTTTTATGCTTGATAGCAGATGGGTTTGACTTGTAGAGTTCTTGAGTAATGTAAAAAATACTATTTGGCTGGTTTCCACTTCAAAGGAGTAGCAAAAGAAACTATGTCCAGTTGTTTTTTTAGTTTTTTTTTGTAATTTGCAGTTTTTTCAGTTGCTGATAAGGGGACATCAAATTTTTATTTTCTTAAAGGTTAACTTTTGATGATTGGTAATAATGGCATAAAATTAGTTTAAACAGAATTATGCAGAAATAGCTTTTGATGTGCATTAGAAATTCTTGTCTTGTTAAATTGTATTCTCTAGAACTTGTATGAAACTCAGAACAAGCATTCAGCCTTGGTATAAATCTTCTAATGGAGAATCTGACATATCTGGTTTTTAATTTTGTATTTAACTTGATCTGTCACCTTATTTGTTCTGTCAGTATTAGGAAATACTGAAGTTAATCTTCAGTGAGCTCAGTTAGTGAGCATAAGCCTACTCAGGGATTTTCCTTCTTGGTGTAAATTAGCCAAGGTAGAACTGTGTTCTGCTGTGATTAGTTTGCCTCCAGTATATATTACCTCCTTGAAAACTAACTTGGATTTCCTGTTAAGTATTGCAGTTGTCCCAAGAGACATACTCTTTGTTTGATAGATTAAATAAGCTTCTGTTATCAGACATCTTTCTCTGTGTAATATTGTGATGGGGACCTCTAAACTTTCTCTTTGTTAGGGTAGTGTAATCTGCCTCATTCAGGTACAAAGAGAAGCTAAAATATTTTAGTGCAGTAGTAATTACTGAATATGTGCTGCATACCAGGAGTTGAGATCAGTTGTCATGTAAACTGCTTAATTACCAGAGTGATGCATTATACTAATTACAACCATGTTTTTCACCAAAATGACCTAACACTTCATAGAGATAATCAGTGACTCACTCTTTTGGCTTGTTTCTTTTAAAGAAGCTGATTGGCAGTGGAGAATTCCCTTGATATTGGGTCCTAATTGAAAGATCTGTAGATCCTTGCTATGTGAATCTTTCATCTTGTTAGAAGATCCCAGGAAAAAACTTACTGGCTTCTTCAGTAGGATTTTGAGGGTAGCCATTTCTTTTCAGATGGAAGTTTTCCTTTTAATTAATGGTAAAATGCTTTGTCTTAATTCCTAGATCAAGAATGATATACCGGTATTCTCTCATATCTGCAGAGGTGGCAATAGGCACACTTTAGGTTAGGACAGGCCAATTCACATTAAAGGAACACTGAGATTGCATAATTTATTTCTGCCATCTTCTCCTGGCTTTTTCAATGAAGTGAGAGTTTGATATAGCCAAAATATGGTTTTGATGCCTCAAAAGTAAATCAGGCCATAAGACAAGGCTGTACAAACAATGGTGAAGTTAATTATCTTTGCTAGGTTGGACTAGATGACATTTGAAGGTCCCATGCAATCCCAACTTTATTATGGTTCTATGATTCTACTGCCTCAGGCCAAAAAAACCCCATTACTTCTAGCATAAGCTTGAGAATTGGCTATCCAAGAAAATATGCAAGTCCTGTTTGCCACTGTCCTTGTTGTCCTAGCCTGTGTATTTTGAGAGAATAGAAATTCCACAATTTGAAGCAACAGAACGGAGTCTAAAGTTAGTGGTGAGTAGATCTGAAGTAGTGTGAGAATTTAAATAGGAAACAAACTTCTTGTCAAGTTGTGGGGTTTTTTGTAGAGGTAAAATATGCGAGTGGGCATGTTTCCATATGTCACAGCTTTTGGAAACAGAAACTTGTCAGGCTTTTATAGCATCTTATATCGGTAACCTAATAAAGGATATTGTAGTAAGAGAAAAGTTCCTCCCCAAAGTCTGTCGCTGATATTACAATAAAATATGGGGTGAGATGCCATAAGATGTCTCAAGAAGCCTTTGTTTGATTCACTTTTTTCTTCCAGATCAATTATAAGGTCTGATTCCTCTTCCCTGTATCAAAAATTATCTTGCTGAACCTCAATCTCATTTATAGACCTCATGTGTGGCAGGATTACTTCTGGATCTATAGCCTTCTTCAGCAAGATGCATGACTCCTGATGTGTTTGCATACTTGCAGACAGCTTTGACAGCATCTGCAAAACCCAAACAGCACCTCAGTTTTCCTACCTAACTGGTGACAAGTTCTTGAGGAAAAGAAAGATGAGGTGTTGGAATATTTCAGTACTAAAAAGCACAACAGACCTCTGAAGCTGGCAACGAAGAAGCCAAACCCCTCCATTCATGTAGCACACACAAGAGTTTCTTTCATCAGTTCCCAGGAAGGGATCAATGGTTGTAAGAAGTCAAGTTAAAAAGAAAACTAAGATGACAAAACCCCCTAAAAGTTTCAGGATTTGGGAATAGCTTCTACAGAAACCCATGATGTGTGTGAACTTTCATGATTCCAGACAGGATGTATTTGAATTACAACAGACAAGCATTACTAAAGGAGTAACTGTACAAATAAAATCACAGACTGGTTTGGGTTGGAAAGTCCCAGAGCTCACCCAGTTCCAACCACCTGCCACGGGCAGGGACACCTTCCACTAGAGCAGCTTGCTCCAAGCCCTGTCCAACCTGGCCTTGAACACTGCCAGGGATGAGGCAGCCACAGCTTCTCTGGGCACCCTGTGCCAGTGCCTCAGCACCCTCACAGGGAAGAACTTCTGCCTAAGAGCTCATCTCAATCTCCCCTCTGTCAGGTTAAAGCCATTCCCCCTTATCCCCTTATCCTGTCCCTAAAGGCCCCTGTCCAGAGCCCCTCTCCAGGTTTCTTGTAGCCTCTTTAGGCACTGGAGCTGCTCTAAGGTCTCCTTGGCAGTTACATCAGGCCTGTGCAGAAATGTTCTGTGTCTGGGACACTTTAAAAACAAAAACTTACAGTGGTTTTTTTTTCTAAAGCTGATATTTACAGCTTTTACTACCTGAAAATGTGAGACATTAATAGTTCAGTTAGATGCTCCAAAGTAGCTTGAAAATAGTTGCTAGCATGAATCACAGAATCATAGAATAGTTAGGGTTGGAAAGGACCTTAAGATCATCAAGTTACAACCCCTCTGCCATGGGCAGGGACACCTCACACTAAACCGTATCACCCAAGGCCTCGTCCAACCTGGTCTTGGATACTGCCAGGGATGGAGCATTCACAACCTCCCTGGGCAACCTATTCCAGTGCCTCACCACCCTAACAGGAAAGAATTTCTTCCTTATATCCAATCCAAACTTCCCCTGTTTAAGTTCTAACCCGTTACCCCTTGTCCTGTCACTACAGTCCCTAATGAAGAGTCCCTCTCCAGCATTCCTATAGGCCCCCTTCAGATACTGGAAGGCTGCTATGAGGTCTCCACGCAGCCTTCTCTTCTCCAGGCTGAACAGCCCCAACTTTCTCAGCCTGTCTTCATATGGGAGGTGCTCCAGTCCCCTGATCATCCTCGTGGCCCTTCTCTGGACTTGTTCCAACAGTTCCATGTCCTTTTTATGTTGAGGACACCAGAACTGCACACAATACTCCAAGCAAGGTCTCACGTAGAGCATAGTAGAGGGGCAGGATCACCTCCTTTGACCTGCTGGTCACGCTCCTTTTGATGCAGCCCAGGATACAGTTGGCTTTTTGGGCTGCAAGCGCACACTGCCTGCCCATGTTCATTTTCTCATTGACCAACACCCCCAAGTCCTTCTCTGCAGGGCTGCTCTGGATCTCTTCTTTGCCCAACCTGTAGCTGAGCCTGGGGTTGCTCTGACCCAGGTGTAGGACCTTGCACTTGGCATGGTTAAACTTCATGAGGTTGGCATCAGCCCACCTCACAAGTGTGTCAGGGTCCCTCTGGATGGCATGGAAGCATCGACAGTTATTGCTAAATAGGTCTGCACAGAGCTGTTGTGCTAATCTCAAACTAATTGAATAAAAATTATAGAGCAGTTTCCTGTATAAGTCTTGATTCCTTTCTGCACTCTTCCACTTCTTATTATTCATAGATACTTCAGTCTTTCACACCTTAAATATCTGTTGTATAGTCCCTATAGGACTTGATTGTTCAGGACATGACATATTGTGGTCAGTCATCAAGGTGTTACCTTGTATTTCCCTGGGTTTTGCATTTGTTTTTTATCCCTTGTGTTTAGAATTATTGTAGTTAGGTTTGGAGTAGGTAAGTATGCTAACCCAAATCCATAAGAAGATTTAAAGGTGTATAATGTAGCTCTTGACATGATAGGTTATGACTTCAGAATCCCATCTCACAAATAAGGATGGTTTTAATTCAAGGATTTTTTCCTTGAATTAAAGTGAAATTGATTTATTAACTAGTTTGAACTCTTCTTCTAGAACTACATACCTTGCTAATTTTCTTAATTTTAGTTATTCTTATTCTGTCTCTTACCTTGTTTTGGATTTTCAGTTGTATTCTCACTTTGATACTGCTTTCATTAGTCTGTAAACTGTTAGAATCGAATTATTTTAAATACCAATAGAAATGAAAATCAAATCAGTCAATATTATTATACATGATATTGATTTAAAGAAAGATACAGTTAGAGAGCAGGATTAGTATAAGAATCTCAGCTGCTGCAAAAAGCAGTATTCTGTGCGCACTACAAACGTCCTTCTTAGGCACTTAATAGATTTGGAATGTATTTAAGCTTGAGTCACTAGTCTGGATTTTCATCAGACTTTAATTCCACCTGTCTGTAGGATTTTACCATTTCCCAGCTTTTTAGGTATTCCAGTGGTAGGTATTTTAATGCACTATGTTGAAGGGAACTGTTTTTGTATTGTTACAATGATAATTCTTCAACCATGTCATGTGCATCCTAAAAAATGCCCTGTCTCTTGAGACCATTCAAGGTTTAATACATTAAGACTTAAGTTGTATTTTACTGCATTTTTTCTGAGTGCTATATAGGCATACAGCCTATTTGCTTGTCTTCTTCTAGAAATTTATTCAGTCTGTTCAATAGGTCTCCTTAAATGCTTTATCGATTCATTTTTAGCAGTAATTTTTCAGGGACACTCACAAGAAAGGTTTGTCAGCTCCTTTTCTGGCAGGAAGGCAAATATTGCACACTATCTGCATGGCTGCTGTGGCTGTTATCTCCTGTACAAGACAGATAGGTCAGTTGGAAATACAGAATATGCTTGAAGAATGTGTGTAAGGATGCCTGGTAGGACAGCAAAATTGGCTAATAGTCTGTGTCTGTGTTGGAGACTACCAGTTCAGTAGCCCTGGATTAGTGGATTACTAGTTTGTATGTGTAACAAATAAGATAATTTTTGTTTTAATCACTGTAAAAGTGAAGTGTTGAGAGACACAGCTGGTGTTTCTTGTGAATCGACATATACAGTGCTTTCAGATACAGAAACCTCTTCTTTGGTGATTTGGAGAAGCATAAATGCTTAGGTTTTCATACAGTAAGGTATGCTTCTAAGTATTATAGCATTTCTGGGAGCTGATGAAATCATTATTGTGACTAAAATCAAGAAATAAGATACAGTCAGGCAAATTCCCGACTTAACAGCTGTAAGAGTTCCCATAATTTGGCTTGCACCAATTCTGCATAGCTTTTGCAGTATGTTTCACGTGGCATTGTATTCTTTCAGAATTGTCTGGACTATCCCTCCAGGCTATGTTACTTCATAGGCAGCTTAAAAAATGGCTGTTGCCTCAGGACTAATATTAATGATAAAGGCTTTCAAAGGAAATTCAGTCTGTTAAGGTGAGACTTAAGATACAGAATCAAATGTCTGTCTGGCTCATGAACACAACATAGGAACAATGTTGTTTAAGTCTCCGATGTGTTAGTAGAATGATTTATTTACACTTAAGACAAATAGTATTAATTTGTAGATCTCTAGGTAAATTTTCCACAATCCCTAGAGTTCTCTGATTATTTGAACAGTAAAACTGAATTTTTAGCCTCTGTTGATGTAGCTTACTTGGCATTTTTATGGAGAAAAAATAATTCTTAGCATGGTGGGTTGACATGTTCCTTGATGCAGTGCAGCAGATGTTGATATTAGGATGGGGTTCAGCTGATTGCAGTGATTGCTTAAAGCTGCTTTTATAGCAGATTGTGGTCCTGAATAGGAGTCAGTATTCTTGCAGTTTGGAGACATGCAAAATATCATACAAAACATTATAACTGCAGATTGAAGAGGCTATTTTAGTACTACTTATTCTTGCTTTTGTGAGTCTTGTGAAATGTTAAAAGATTTTTTTTTTCCCCTGATAATCACAAGGCACTTTACCTGGCTTGCTAAAATGAACTGGCAGATTTAATGGAAGCAAAACAGAGTGGCCTAATGGAGAAACAGCTATGAAAACGTCTAACCATTGTAGAATAATACTGTGTCATAGTGGGCCTCTATCATTAGCAATCATTTGTTGAGAGGTTTCTGCTCTTCTGCATTACCTAGCACAAGAATAGAATTGGTTCTGAATGTCTTTGTTGTTAGGCCTACTGACCTCTACTTTTCTTGTATTAAGAATCACAAGGTGAACTAGAGTTTGCATTCAAAAAGAACCCTTTGCTCAGCTCTTCCATCTAGG
Source organism: Pezoporus wallicus (assembly GCF_028554395.1). Classification (NCBI taxonomy): domain Eukaryota; kingdom Metazoa; phylum Chordata; class Aves; order Psittaciformes; family Psittacidae; genus Pezoporus; species Pezoporus wallicus. The sequence goes on along the minus strand of NW_026641900.1, from coordinate 740,850 downwards.
AAAGAAAACCACTGTTAGGCTAATAGCTTGGCAGAATTGAGTTTGCTCAATTATCTGCATTAAAATTGAAGAAGAGTCATTGGGTCATCTGGTCAACTTCACTATTAACCACATTCTCCGTCTGCATATTGTGGCATAGGATCAGTGCCCTTTCTGCAGCCTGCCAATTTATTTGCAGTGTGATATCTCAGATGCTGGATGGGCCTCCAATTTTATTGCCTAGAATTTTAGAATAACAAACAGTAAGTTGGTCGTTTACCCTGCAGGGAAAATAATTTTGGAGGTTTCTTCTTATTCAGCAAATGGTAGAATCATCCTGAAAATTAGGTACCCTAGATTGAACCTTATGCCAAAGTGAGGGCAAATGTATAATCATGGTTATACTCAGGTATGCCATGATGCCTGGGGATCCTTAATGATAATATATATGAAATATAAGTTATGTGTACTACTACAGTCTTAGTCCTTCTGGTATCATTTGGTCTTCAGAGTCTTACAGTGTATGTGATTTGGTTAAAAGAAAGTGCCAATCTCTTCCTATTACCTACAAGAGAAAAATAATAATGTATACATGCAAAATAATGAAGGCAAGTGTTTCCCAATGAAAAAGTTAAATTGATGAATTAAATATTTTTCATATCTATTTCAGGTCATACAGTCAATATAAAGAATTTGCATGGTTAAGTAATACGTCTTACTGTGATTTTTGACTTGTATTTGCTGTGGCAGTTATGGCAACGCTTGCTGGTCATAGGATGATGGATTACTGGTATCACGCTTCTGTTGAAGGTGTTTCTTTCAAACCTCAAATATGCAGAATATTACACAGAAAGCCATTAGTGAATATTACAACCATGGCTGTAGAATCATTCTTCATTGTAGGGTATAGACTTGGACACTTTCATTTTCAAACATCTTTTAGTTTTTTAATGTGTAAGGGGTAAAGAATTTTTCTTGTTCTTTCCGTTCTCTGCTTGCACCAATAAAAACTGCTGACGAATGCAGTCTTATTTGCAGCCATCAATTCCTAATTGTATAAAATCACTTTAACAGATTGCAATCAGGAGGGTTTTTTTCCATGTAGAGGTAGCTTTTTGTGTACTCTTTCGCTAATCATAAAGGCTGCTTTGGATTTGAGTGGACTTACTGCATTAACAGTCGTTGAATTGGAGAAGATAGCTTTATGGTCCACTGAGAAACCAGTTTTATGTGGAAATTAGATACAAGAACAAGGGCTGGAAAATGTTAAGGTACAAAGTAAAACATACCTGTGAGAGCCAAGGACAGAATACTAGCCACTTTTAATTTCCTGACTTTCCTTAGCTTATATTTCAGTCTTTCTTATTTAAATGCTCCTTTTGCCTCCATTTATATAGCTTATTTGGAGGGATGTATTGGCCAGCTTCTCAGCTACTGTATGCTGACACCAGTTAATCACGTGTTTCTTTGTGTTTTAGTGGAATTCTAGATTCTGATGTTTGTATTGTCTTATTTTTCATGATTTGTAGTATAATGAAGAGTGCCTGGCTTGATTGTTTTTGATGCTTTGTACATATTAAGTTTCATTGCCCAGTATGTGGGAAAGTAGACAGAGTTTACCAGCTCATTAACCTCTTTAAATTGGCTGCAGAGTGGATTATTTCCTGTTACCATCACAGGTCAGTGGATGGATTACACTCCAATGGACTCTTTCTAGAACATTTGAAGAATGTTAAGCTACCACTGCATTGATTGACTGACATGGTTTTGCTGATCCACATGTTTTTTTCTGGGGGGGGGGGGGGGGGGGGAGGAATCTAAATAAGGAAGTAGTTTAATATTCTGCCCCTCTACTTTGCTCTCATGAGATCTCACTTGGAGCACTGTGTGCAGTTCTGGTGTCCTCAACATGAAAAGGACATGGAACTGTTAGAACAAGTCGAGAAGAGGGCCATGAGGATGATCAGGGGACTGGAGCACCTCCCATATGAAGACAGGGTGAGGAAGTTGGAGCTGTTTAGCCTGGAGAAGAGAAAGCTGTGTGGAGACCTCATAGCAGCCTTCCAGTATCTGAAGGGGACCTATAGGGATGCTGGGGAGGGACTCTTCATTACAGACTGTAGTGACAGGACAAGGGGTAATGGGTTAAAACTGAAACAGGGGAAGTTTAGATTGGGTATAAGGAAGAAGTTCTTTACTGTAAGGGTGGTGAAGCACTGGAATGGGTTGCCGAGGGAAGTTGTGGATGCTCCATCCTTGGTGGTGTTCAAGGCCAGGTTGGACAGAGCCTTGGGTGACATGGTTTAGTGTGAGGTGTCCCTGCCCACGGCAGGGGGGGTTGGAACTTGATGATCTTAAGGTCCTTTCCAACCCTAACTATTCTCTGATTCTGTGATTCTATATCATTGTTCTGAAGTCAGGAATGGGAAATGTTGACTGTGAAAACCTTGCTAACTGATCCTGTTCCTCTGCAAAATGTAAATGCTTGATACATACACAGCATATTTTCAGGACACTATTAAGAGTAGTATGTTTGGACCAAGATGAAGTGCCTGTGACTGTGGTTTCTGATGTACTTGACCACTAGTGAGCATGTGTCCTGAACCTTTTCTTAGGAGGTAACAAGGTCAGGAAGGGTGGCCTTTGCTTCTTTGTGTCAAAAGAAGTACCCTGGCCTTCACCAACACCATAGCTATCTAATTAAAGAAATTCATATACCGTATTTGTTTGACAGTGGACTCCAACAGGGTTTACACCATCATCGTTTCAAATGCTATGGCTACCTAGTCATGAAAATTTGGATATGTAGGTGATTTTGCTGTTCCACTGGGTGTTAGAATGTGTCATAGAAAGAGCTTAAAACCAAGAAGGATCTGGGTTTGTATTAATTACAACTGAATACTTGAGTTTTCTTTATCTATTTTTTTTTTTTTTTAAATGCCTAAAGAGCTCTCTTGGTATCTGTTACCTTAGCACCAGATAGAGCCTGGGGGGGGGGGGGTGTCCAGACTGTAGCCTCAAATACTTCCACAGTCAGGAAAGACTATTGCCAAAATAAGTCCCAACCAATCAGGAGTGTCGAGAGAGCAGACACTACACTAATACTATAGCAATTAAATAGTACTTCCCTCCACATGTAGACAGCACATAAAATTTGCTTATACAGGTAGTTGAACACTGAGAGATGTTATGAGTCCTGAGGTTAGCAGACCACAAAGCCCTGTATTAGTTACTAAATCTGTTCAAGCCCTATAACATTGTCATGAAAAGACATGAGCCGGCTTTGTGAGTGTCTTGCAGGTTCATTAATTACACAAACTTTGCATTAATGACATAATCTTATCACAGACTGTAATTCAAGGTTTAGAGAATCCATCTAAATGAGTCAATTCTGCATTGCATACTGCAGAATGAGATAGATGTCATGTATTAGATTTTATATATTAACCTAATAATCTTGCACAAAAAATAAAGACTTCTGCTATCCAGGATTCTTACTTGAAAGCACATCTTTGATTTGTTCATGTGACTGAAGGCCATAGTAGAGATTAAAAACTGGAACCATTTTAAAGGTGTTCGTCGAGCTGCCTCAGGAAAAGAAACTTTCTTGTCTTTACTGAGTGTTATTTGCAGGAGTAAACAATTTTGTGGCAATACTGAATGTGACACTGTATATAGCTTTTCCTCCTGAAAGCTTTTCCATAGGTAGCTACATGTTTTAACTTCACTGATCACTAAACCGGTGTCTTATAAATGTTTACAGCTTGACGTGGTGCTCTCAGAAATCTAAGTAGCAGCTTATCAGAGCACTGACACATCTCTGCTAATGCTGTGGGTATCATAATTTAAAGTTAATCAGTCTGATAAATGGATGCTGAGTATCTGAGTATCTGCAGCTTTTCGTTACAGTCATGGTGTTCTCTGCCATTGGTGTATTGTCAGAATCTTAAACAGTGATTCCAAAGAATGTATAATATGTTTTTGGCTTTTTTTCCCCCTGGCCTTGACATATGATCAGCATAATGTTATATACCATATATTATATCTGTATTTACATCTCAGTTCTGCTCTTAATTCTGAATGTTGCATCTAGGAACTTCTGGTTTTGTTATTAGTACAACTACTGAATTTAACTATTATGTCACATACTAATCATATAAATGATACTTCTTTGTCAATCTTAAATTTGGAATGAGGAGTATTTCAGTTTTTGCTTGTACAAGCTGAAGAACTGGGATTTCATGACACTTGCTAACCATTAAATTATATTTAATGTATTGCTGTCATTTTCAAACTTTTAGTCCTTGATTTGTTACTTTGTTTTTTAATATGCTATATCATATAATAGTCACCTAATCTTGTTTGATTTCCTTTTCTGTAACCCAGGGTTGGGAAGAAACTGTGGATGCTGCCATTTCTTACTTGTTACGAACTTGTTTGTCAAAGAGCTCTAAGGAACAGGCTCTGTCTCTCAGCAGCCAGTTGTGCATGCCCAAAGATACCAGCAGACTGAAGAAGAACATCACCCTCTTCTGTGATAGATTGGCCAAAGGTGGTCGCCTTTCCTTAAGTACAGACTCAGCCACTCATCAAGCTTCTGTCATGCCAGGTGAGGCATGAGGTACATGTTCACAATTCACAATATGTATTTGTATATTAAAACTAAAAAATATGCACATTTGATAGTGTTAACAGTTTTCACTGACTGTGGAAACCAAACACTGGTTGTGTTGCTGACCAGTAAAATGAGTTAATATTAAGATAATACTAAATCCAAGTTTTATCTCAGTCTCAAGCCAAAAATGGTCCCATAATTGTTCAATAGTGTAACTGTCATTATCTTGAGGAATTCTTCAGTGCCACTTTTCTAAAAACTATTCTTTTTCTTATCAGAGGAGACTCCTATTTCTATAGCAACCAACTTTTAGAAATGTGTTTGAAAGTGCCTAGAACCCTTCTGGCATTGCAGCACTATAGCAATAATCTGGATTTCTAGAAGCTATATTCGATATGTTTGAGATAGGGTACCTTTCTAGAGAAGTTGCCTGAAGCCACATTGAAAAGCTGATGATTATCTTCAAGTGTGCAACTACTTGAAACATGCCCTTCAGAAAATAGCTATCAGTATTTGTAGTTAATCCAAGTGTATATGTTAGCTGTGTGCCGTGGTCTCTGCTGGGCCTGGGTTTGTTCATTATTTTCCTTAATGGCTTCTGTGATGGAATATGGAACATCAGTGTTAAAACTGTGGTTTTGCAGCAAGCTAGCAGTAGTTTCAAGCGCATTGAAAGAGCAGTAGTGGATCTTGATAAAGAGGTAAGAGGTGTTCAGCTGAGACAAGGGCAAAGGACTGTAGCTAAAGCAAGAATCAGACAAACTTAAGCACGGTTGCCATTGAATAAACTCCTGGGGATTATAGTGTGCCTGCAACTGAATAAAAGTCAGCAACATGATCCCATTAAAGGTGAATTCCAAGTTTGGGATGTAATATGACTTTTCATGAGGAGATACATAATTATTTCTTTCTACTCTTCAGGAGAAAGATTCAGTTGAAATTACAGGGTAACAGAATTTAACAGAAGAACTTAGAGAAATTCAGTAGAGTTCAGAGAAGAGCACAAAAAGTATAAATGAAACAATTTTTATTTTTGTTTATTCTAAGCAAAAAAGGAAGAGAAGGTTGAAAAGGGATGTGATAGTTTTCCAGTATGTAAAATGTTCTTATGAGGATGATTAAAAGTTAATGAGAATTAGTGGCTAAATATGATTGCGCGTGTGAGCCACATCAGGCTGTATCATGCACTGTGTTGAATTTGGCAACGTGTAAACGGTTGGATGAGAGGAACGGTGAGGGGCTTAGGGAGCAGTGCCAACCCAAAGTGTGGGTCAGTGCCAGGGAAAGGTGAAGCAGACCACCCAGGTTGTCATGTATTGTGTTAAATGAGTGCAAGAACTTACAGCATAAATCCCGATGTCCTGCAATGAATTAATTTTGTAGCTTTAAAGGTCTCTTATAATATGTTGTGTGTTTTGCAGGATTGCTTTCAGGTGTCAGCTGTTGCTAATTGGAGATTTGTTTAGGTGTCAGTTTGGTTGAGAAGCTGTGGCTTCCCCTTCCCTGGCAGTGTTCAAGGCCAGGCTGGACGGGAGCAACCTGCTCTAGTAGAAGGTATCCCTGCCTGTGGCAGGGGGTTGGAACTGGATAAGCTTTAAGGTTGCTTCCAACCTAAACTATTCTAAGGTTCTGTTGGAGCTCTATTTGCAGTATTGCCTTACCCATGTCCTTACTGGAAGATTTTTCTATTATTTCATATGCATTGTTTTTTCTGCAAATCAAACTGGTTTAGTGTGAGTATTGAAGGTAGAGGTGGCAATTAATGATGTTCTCTGTAATGTTTAAAGCTTTGGAAGCTTTTTAGTACATCCCTTCAGTAACTTTTTCTTTTATACTAATAGTGACTAAATTATCTCATTTTCAGTTCTTAGTGATTGTTTTCCAAAGTGGAATGTTTTTCCTTTCATCTGTAGCAGGGAGTATACCCTGCTGTACTATGCTCCATCTCAATTGCCGGACCCTTTCCTATACATTTGTTACCTAAACAGATGTTTCTCATTCTCTATTTAGATATATGGTATTAGTTTCCTAAACATGGTAGTCTATATGTGACTTGACACTTTGTCTTCATAGCTTTAATTCCCCAAGTTGATCATAATTTTGCTTTGTATAATCATGATTCTGTCACTGAGATTCTGAATGAGTAAATGCTAAATTGAAAGACAAGTTGCTTTACCACATTAAATATACATATGCACCAATAATGTATTCAGAGTCATGCTTTGGAAGACATTTTTTCTATCTTTTTGTTATTTCTTTCATAAGCTTATAAAAACCTTTTTTCAAAATTGTGTTGTGATAACCATGAGTGAATATTGCCTGTTTTGGAGCTGTGTTCTTAATAGGAAAACTGGGATTCAACAGAATGTGTCATATTCCTTAAGGAACATTCTGTTTACGTGCTACTAAACTTGAGGAGAATGTCAGGACTAATTGGAAAAACATGTGGATTTGAGTTCCTGGAAGAATAATATTCATTTTTATATATGTATTAGACATGAACTTTGCTGCAAAGTCCTTGGTACACGAAGTGTGCTGTCAAGAAAGACTATTACTAGTTTGTGCTATCCGAAAAAATTGTGAATTGTGAAAACTGTTAATTGTGAAATCTTTGTTGTTCATTAGGAGAGGGAAACAAGCAGTGTAACTCAGGCATTCTCAGACTTCATAGTGTGGACTTTAACAGAATATTTTGCAAAATGTAGTACTTGCTATTTGTACTCACTGTCATGGTAATGTATCTCAGAAGCAACGGCAATATTTTTTTTTTGCCTGGAGAAGTTAGAACCATGTAGTTTAAAATTGCTCCAAAGTAATTGAGCAGCCTGAAAAAGGCGCAGAAGTCAGCAGGAAGGACTAGACAAGACTTTGAACTACCAGCAGATATGCTGAAAATCACGGCATCACTGTTGGAAAACTTTTCCCGGAACTTAAGTATTGTTAGCCTGAGATTACGGTAAACTGATAGCTTTGCATAGCCCCCCATGCTGGTGCAGAGAAGTGTATTAAAAACTGCCAGTGTAGTTTTTTTTCTCACAGATGTGACATAAGTCCAGTGTTGTTTATCTCCACTGAAGACTGTAGTCCATTATGAAATGTGATTCTTGCTTAATATATTTTCCATAGGTTTCCTGTAGCAATAAATTACTTTTGCCTTTAGCAACCCTTGAAATAATGATTCTAGATATTTTTTTTTCTTAGTTTAAATATATTGGGTATCCATAGAGCTTTTAAGCAATGATTATAAAATCTGTTTGAGGAAAAGCGAAAGAACAGTTTTATTCAGAAAGCCTGCTACAAGTTACCTGCAAGGATTTTATAAACCTGAAGGCTGGTCAGTACTGATCATTGGAACTGGTAGTCCACTGAAGTCAGTGGAAAATACCATTACCCGAAAGACATTAGGCATTTACCCATCTTTTTTGTAGTTTTCCTCACCTGTTTCAAATGTTTCATGAGATGGTACCATTTACAAAAATGTCCAGAGGACATTGGTGGGTATCTGTGATCTCAGGAATTTAAACCTTAATAATAAGTGCCTATTTCTCATTGGAAGTCAGTTTGCTGAGAACTTTTTTCTTAAATGTACCCAGAGACCTTTAAAGTACACTTACAAACACTGCAAGCCAACTCATTTGTATGAATTTGTTGGCTCAGGTCCTTAAATATGCAGTTGGTGTTAACTCGCTTTAGCTGTTGCAATGAAAACTCTGAACTCATCCTTTCTATCTTCCATAAAATCATACAGGTTGGTCCTTAAAGTACCTTGAAGGACTGATGCCCCCAGGAAGTGGGTTATTTAATATGAGTGAAAAAGCAATTTTTAATGTATGAGATACTAAAACTTAAACAGGGGAAGTTTAGATTGGGTATAAGGAAGAAGTTCTTTACTGTTAGGGTGGTGAGGCACTGGAATGGGTTGCCCAGGGAAGTTGTGAATGCTCCATCCCTGGCGGTTTTCAAGGCCAGGTTGGACAGAGCCTTGGGTGACATGGTTTTAGTGTGAGGTGTCCCTGCCCATGGCAGGGGGGTTAGAACTAGATGATCTTAAGGTCCTTTCCAACCATAACTGTTCTATGATTCTGTGATTCTATGCTACAAAAAGACTGAACTCTGCATTTAGATTTTTTTTTTTAATGTTTGCTGGCTACACTTATTTCTATATGAAGTATAGCTTTGTATCACTAAAATATCATGTTCACTAACCTTCATTTTCATAACTGCTTAAAACTTACAGACATATTTATCTGAATCTGAAGTTAACATATGTTTGCATTTTAACAAGTACATGTTGTTTTTGTTTTGCCTGAAGAAGCTGGGGTTCCCATGCCCAGATAAAGGTTTCTCTGTGAAAAGTTGTGTACTGCTTGCATTAATACCAACACAGATCCATCATCACTGTAACAGCTTGTACAAACTTCCCATACTTTTTATTGCTGCCTTAAAGCAAACAGGCATTTGGTAAAAAGTATACTTCCTATCTTTGTAGTTCTTCCTTCTAGTAAGGCTACCAGAGTGGGGTTGGAACTAGATGATCTTTAAGGTCCCTTCCAACCCAGACCATTCTGTGATGGCTCTGCTTTGTTTGTTTTTTGCTGATTTTTCTCAGTTATTTTTTGCATTTCTCCTCTGTCCATCCACTTCACTGGTTTTCTTCTCCATACTGTGCCCTTTGATGTCCATGCAAATGCATGCACAATTTCTTCACCGTGATAGTTGGAGCCTGGTAACCTCATCTCTAGCCACCCAAGGGAGCAAATAACAAGGAGATGTAGCAATAAAAGGGTAGAAGACCCTTTTTCTGGGTGTCCCAAAGAAGTAACTGCAGATTAAATCCTGTGGTATGAGTGTGGATCTATCTGGCAAAGAGATTTTAGCAAGGTTTAACAAAGGCATAATGGAGACTGAAGCCATGAACAGTGTGATCATTGTGTACTTCTGTATCCAATTTGTGCAGCCCTGCATGGCTAAGCTGTTGTGCCAGTTTAAACATAACTTTCTTCTCTCCCTCTAATTGCAGATGATAATCACATAGGAATGATGATAAGAAGTTGCCATAACTCTTGCAGCCCTCAGCATTGTCATGCACTTCTGTTACACTGTGTCATGCCAGCTAATAATGAGACATGATACGGTGTATAATGGGACATGATACGGTGCTGCAGCTTTAATGTGACTTCTGTTACTCCACATGTAAAGTATTTTTGCAGAAATGTATTGGCTGTTCACAAGGAACTGTTCTATCTTAATAGAAAAGCCTAGAAATAAGCAAATAGTAACATATCAAAAATCTTAAACTAATTATTTGGGTTCTATTTTTGAGATTAAAATATGTCCCTTGCCCCATAAAGCTGATGTATTGAAAAGGAAGGGGAGTAGCAATTCATTAGGGAGAATTTTGGGAGTGCTTACAGCAATAAGATCTGTGGTTGCTCAAGAAAAGCTGAAGAATAACTTCTTGGAGCCAGAAACAATGACTGTTAGTCTCTCTGATGGGAATCTTTACTCTCTGTAACTTCTTTCTGTTGTGACTTTCTTTACTCTTTCAAACTTATATTCTATTGTTTTAGTAACTTCAGTAATTTATTTTTGTAGAAAGAAAAATTAAACAATAGAGAAGTTAAATGACTTTCCCAAGGTCATCTCATCTTATGAGCTGATAACACCTGTGCATAAATAGGATTCAAACAGGTCTTGCTGTCTTGGAGTGCAGCTCCTACATATAGTTTTGTGTTTTATTGTTAAAATACAGGTTGCACATGAATAGACTGGGGAGAGCCAGCTTGCCTTGCAGCCTGTTCTTTTATCATTCTGCATGGTCAGATGAGCACATTTAAAAATCAAAATCTGAAGATCAGACATGGGAAGAGAATGAGGCAGAATGTCAGAGGTGGTCTTTAATTTTAATGAATTCAGTCAAATTTCATCAACCTCCTGGACTCAAATGATAGTTCTCTAATTGATTAATTTTCAGGGATTACGTGAACAATGGTAAAGCATTTGTATTAATTTCTTTTTATTGAAAAAAAGATACTGATAGAAAACACGTATTTGTTTGTTTGTTTTTGTTTTTGTTTTTGTTTTTTCCCAGGACATTTCCAGACTCAAGTATTATAAGAAGGGGCAGAATAAGATGGAAGTGTAACAGGACATGTTTGTGTGCAGGGTTGTGAAAAGGTTTTTATCATGTTGTTTAGAAAATCTCCCCATCTCAACTGGTATTACAGCTGGCAAAAACCACAGAGGGAAGGAGTACAAAGGTTAAGAAGGCTAAAGCCATAACATTTCTTCAAAAAAATAAATAATTTAAAGAGGAAAATGTCATGCATAATGAATAAAAAAGAAATCCCGCTTGAGATTTGGGATTCATTCATTTGTTGTACTATGAAATGTAGTTGGCAGTGTTGCAATTCCAACTTGCCTCATCTAAGCACAGGATCAACACATTAGTGCCTTCGTGAGCACAATCCTATTGCTGGCTCTTTACATCAAAATCCATTAAATTTTAATATGTCCCACTTAAGTATAAGTGGTCACAAATGATTCATAATGTTGAGGTAAGCTTTTGGTGACAATAATTGTCAGTTGAAAGAATTTCCCCTAATGATTGTGCTTGTCACTGGGCTTTATTTTCCCAGTTGTTTGAGTCCTTGGGAGACCACAAGCAGAAATAAGCTTCTGAAATCTGCACTTAGAAACTAATTGCTTAAAACTATGGAAAAAGTGTTGCTTAAAGGAGTAAGCATACAGCTTCTGACCTTCTAGTTCAGATGACTCAATAGTAGCAAGTGAAAAAGTAAAACCTAAATAGTTATTTTAAGAGGCTGTAGCGGATGATGTAATCTATTAAATAAAACCAAACTTTTATAATATAGCATAATCCTTGTCTTTAATGTATGCTATTAATAGGGAGTCAGTCTTACATGTCCAGTCATACTTGGATTTTCACTTAACAGGTTTCCTTTAAGTTTTCATTTCCTGTGGTACTTCAAGAGCAGCCTGTCTGATGGAGTGCACTGGTATTTGTATGTGAGCTGTGGGCATTTGAGGAGCATAATTAACTCTGCAGTGTAGATGACATTACTTTTCATTTCCAGTCCCTATCTAGACAAAGACCACCACGAAATTACAGTGATTGTCTACTTTTCCCAAGTACAGCCACAGAAAAGCATACCCATCCACAAAAAGGTATTGGGGGGAAGAATTTACAGAGGGATGGGAGGGGGTGGTGGAAAATAATTTCCAAGTCATCTCTCCTCTCTTAAAATGCTGAAATCGGGTTCTTTTGGAGCATTTCCTTTTATTCCCATACTTTTCTTTTTTTTATATGTGTGTGCAACATTTCTCTTAAGTGGATTTTAAGTATTTCTTTTAATGTGATATATAGCTCAAGCCAGAATGTGTAAAGGTTAATGGCTTATTCATTTTCTTCTGACTGGAAGTAGCATCCTTTAGTCAGCAGAGATGCAACTGTTTAAACACCGGGAGATGTTGTGGCCTTTATTTCAGGTGCCACAACAGATTTGTTTTGCGTTTGCTACTTTGCTTTGTTTTTGGTCACATTTAGGTTGAGTAAACCTGAGTTTTCTCTTACACTGTCATAAATTAGATGCATCTTTGCTGAAATTGCTAGTGTTACATTATTCTGAACTGTTCTGAGCCAGTGTGCTCAGAACGAGGTAGTTACTTGCATTGGGTTTTTTGTATTATCACTGAATTTGGCTTACAGCTTTGGAAGGGAAACTCTTCACATTTTGTTTGATTCTCAATTGAAAAAACAGCAAATTGCTTGAGCTATGACATTATTAATGTTTTTCTCAATATTCAGGTCTTTTTAAAATGAAGTAAAGGTGTCTGTGTATGTTGGTTGATTTCATGATTTTTATTATGTACATGGTGTAAGTAACATGTGTGAGTCTGTGGGACTCTGTGGTGAATTACCAGTGCAAAGCTATATGTACATCACTAACACCACTTAAAATGTATTTGCTCTTCCACATTGCCATAAGGGAGTCTAATAAATCTAAACCTAGTGAAAATTTCATATTTTGTCCATGCAGAACTGATTTTTCAATTACTTCAGACTTTTTTAGAGCCCAGTCCAAACCCTGATGAAATCTATGGGAGTTTTTCCATAGACTTCAGTAAGGTTTGGCTCAGACCCCCACTTTTCAATTTTTCAAATAGATTTGCCAAAAATCTGCAGAGAGCCAGGCTCTTGGAAAAGTTTTTCCTTGTGAAGCACAGCTGGTTTTGAGTTGCACACAGAAAAGTTCCTCCAAAGAAATGCTTTTCTGAAACAACAAAAAAAGAAGTTTTAAAGGTCTCATAACTTTAGTAGGTAAAAGAGTGGCTTTAACTTTTGAAGCTGAAGTTGCCTTTGGTCTTAGTCTAAGCATGACAAATTCTACACTAGATTATTTATATAATATGTAACTATATGATAGAGCTTAAAATGACTGTTATTGTAAGCTAACGTTTTCTTGGGTTGCAAGTTCCAGAGAGCTGCAGATGTCCTTCCTGATAAATTATTTGGTTTTTGCTACACTGCATTTAAGGAGTGATTCCCTGAGCTTAAACTACACTAACTTGAGAGCTCTTGAACTTCAGGGAGCACATAGTACACAACCAGATCCAGTACGCTGCGACACTGGGCAGTTTTCACTGCATCTGGGTCATGAGACTTGGAGATACATGTGGTTGGAGAGGCTGGGGTTTAGAGAGTGTGGGGCACAGCATGTGCCTCAGCAAGCTTTGCTCATACTCTTGCTTATCAGCCTGAGGGTAAAATAGTGGCATTTTAACGTCTTAGGTTATGGATGGCAGACAATGAGGTGTAGAATCTCTCTCAATTTCCCTTTTATTTGTGGCTTGTTTTTTCTTTGAGTGATTACATTCAGCAGATCTGACTGTAGTAAAGCTCATTATCAGTTGCCCACTCCCATGGTCTTGATGGCTTTTTCAGATGGAGAAAAAGGGTGACATCTTCCTGAATCTGAATGCCTGACACTGTTATAAATTTGTGCATCATCAGTATTGAATTTTTAGAGAATGAGAGCATTTTGGAGACCAGGCGTGTTTATGACAGTTCCAGTTTTTGTGAGCAGTCAGCTGTTAAGTCTGCTCATGAAGTTGGTTCAATGGTTCAGCTTGTGTTCCTATGGTAAGTGAAGGTCCATAAAGTCATGTCTCCCTTGCTCCTGTGCTCAGATTCACCCATCTCTAATACTTTTACCTGGTATTTGAGCTGGAAAATGTAAATTAAAGCAAACACAAGGTGCTTCAGCTTGGAGAAGGGAAGGCTCATGGAAGCCCTTGTAACAGTCTAACAGTACGTAAAAGGGCCTGTAAGAAACCTGAAGAGGGGCTTTGGACAAGGGCCTGTAGCAACAGGACAAGGGGGAATGGCTTTAACCTGACAGAGGAGCTTGAGATGAGCTCTTAGGCAGAAGTTCTTCCTGTGAGGGTGCTGAGGTGCTGGCACAGGGTGCCCAGAGAAGCTGTGGCTGCCCCATCCCTGGCAGTGTTCAAGGCCAGGTTGGATGGGGCTTGGAGCTGCCTGATCTAGTAGAAGGTGTCCCTGCCCGTGGCATGGGCTTGGAACTGGGTGAGCTTTAAGGTCCTTTCTAATCCAAACCAGTTTGAGATATTGACATATTTGAAAATTCTTTAAAATAGCTCCTTTTTTTCTAATGGTGTCAGTGGCTGAACCACACGCAGGGGTGGTAAGGAGGCAGGCAAAAGTGAAAATCTCCATTAACTTGAATTCCTAAGGCTGGTTTTGGTTCAGTTAACTTTGAGACAAAGGTTTAGCTCACCCTTTGCTAATTAGAATGTTGCTAAAGCACTACTAAAAATAATGTATAGTTAACTAAATAATGCTGAAGTACTTTTCTTGTAGGGTTATAAAAACCTTCAGCAAACTGATATGAACTGTAGGCTTGATGGCTTTCACATGATTAACGTGGTAGACTGCGTATCTGTGGGATGTTTGCTGCGTATTGTAAGGGCAAATACCACAGCAGGGTGCATTGCCGGTAGCTCTCTGTCCTTTGATGAAAGATGTACTTTATTAATTCTGACCTTAACCAAAGCTTGACCGTTATTCTACTTGGAGAAAATTAGTTAACTGTAAATTAGAGATATCACCGAAAGGGGTGTTACTTCAAAGTTAGGATGTGATTAGGGGGATGTTCCACTGTATTAATTGAGTTTCAATTTTAATGACCTACTGTCTTCTATGTAACAATAAGCAGCTGTGCCACACTGTGTTTCAAAGAACATTTACTCAGCCTTTAAATTTACCATTAGAGATCAAAGAGAAGGTCTGATGTATGTGGATGATGAAGGATGCCTCAATTCGAATGGATGGCTGAACAGAAATAGTGCAACTAGAGGGTAATAAATATTATGAACAGTCTTTTTTAATGTAAATTATGTGGTGCTGAACTATATGAAATTTTATAGCTGCGCTGAGAAATCTTTCATTATTATCTTTAAACTTTGTCAGTGTACTGATAAGCATGTATTACTTCTAGCACTTTTATTTCAAATAAACTTTTCAGTCAAAACTGAGGGGTTTTTAAGTAACAATAATTGCTGGTGACATTCTTGAAAGCAGCTTAGAAATAAATGGATGCTTGAATTACATATAGGAATTTGTGGAGGACATTTCTGAGTAAAGTCTGGTTAAATGATCAGACCGTTTCCTTCCAATCTTAAAATCTGTTTAAATAGATATGAATTAGTAATTCTTGGTTTTCATCTTCTGTAAAATAAAGAGGGTTTCTTATAACCAGAGTAGTCATTAGGGGTATTAGGTTGCTGTTCAGGGGTATTTAAATGAAGTTATAATCTGACATTCTCATTTGAATCAGGTCATTGATAAAGGAGACGATAATGTGACAGGAGTTACACAGGAGATTAAAGTTAGTGGAATACATTATGTTAGATACCCTGGGTCTGATTACATTCTCCCATAAATTGTTGAGAAGAAGGAAATCCTATGGAATAATGTAGAGTTCAGCCAGATGTGATGAGGTAATAAGAGGTTAAGATCTAGCAAGGGCCATATTGCATGTTACAGGTAGGATTTTCCTATGCTGTTATGGTTCTATCCTTAAAGCCCCTATAAAAGTAAGTCAGGTTCTTATGGTGACATGTTACCCTACAAAGGCACTGTATTGTCAAAATTAATATGTTGCAATACTTTCCTAGTCTGAGGAGAACAAATTAACCAGTTCTGCTTGATTATTTCATTTGATTAGTTATCAAGAGTAAAATGCTTGTTGTACAATATCATAACAGATTTCTCAAATATTTTCAAATGAAAAGAACTGGTATCTATGTCAAAAAAGTAGCCTTTATTTTCAGTCATCTTTGCAGCACATTAAAACCAGTGTTGTTCTAGTTTAGTGTAAAATTGATTCTCGTGTGGGTAACTATATTCTCTCTGGCTATTGAATTGCATGTACATGAGATCATTTTGGTTAGTGTAGTTAGAGTGTATATTGTAAACCCTATGAAGAAATATAAGAGGTTCAGTTCATAGTATTCATGGTTAGTCTACTCTGGATTTGGGTGCATGCTATGTTTCAAGTATGTACTTTGTGATTCATGGAAAAATGGGAAGCTTTCTGCAACACAGCGTTGCCAAACCAAGAAAGTGCTTCAGTTCCTGGTTCAAAACATTCCTTTTTAATGCAGATATTAACATCGGTGGTCAGTAACGGGTGTTGAGGGAGGGTTAATTACTCATTTTCAGACCTGTGATAAGGCTATGCTAAAGAGAGCTTTGGTACTCTGGCTTTTTGCTAAGATAAAAGCAAGATCTTTGCTGTGAATGCTTTTTGATTATATTGTAGTGTGTTTGGTGAGTTAACACTTTACCTTGGTAGAATGAAAAAGGAATAGTTGTAGAGGGATCTACAATTAGGAATCATCATGGTAGGTTGCATTAGGAAATTCTTGACAAGCACTAGTCACTAGTCTAGTCCTTCTGAACAGTGAAATTGTTTCGATCAACAAGAGAAGAGTGAAATCCTAGCCCCACTGATGTTTTGCCAATGGGAGTTTTGCCATTGGTTTAATATAGTCAGGATTTCTCCTGTTTACTTGACAGTACTGTATGTTGCTGTTTTACTTTATATTCATGTAGTGGTTGGTAACCTTCTGAGTTGGGACACGTGCAAGTGAACTCTGAAGTGGACTTCTTTTAAAAGTGTCTTGAGAGTATGAATTCACCTCGGGTGGTTCTTCCTTCAGTGTTTGGACAAAAAGGAAGGTACAAAACCATGTTTAACTCATTGCAGATTTGGTGTTAATAGAAATGCAAACACAAATAGCCAGTTATGTTAGCAGAGACTCTGTAACAGTCTTCCAATACCTAAAGGGGAGCTACAAGAAATATGGAGAGGGACTTTCTGCAAAGGCATGTAGTGATAGGAAAAGGGGCAGTGGCTTTAACCTGACAGAGGGGAGACTGAGATGAGCTCTTAGGCAGAAGTTCTTCCCTGTGAGGGCGGTGAGGCGCTGGCACAGGGTGCCCAGAGAAGCTGTGGCTGCCCCATCCCTGGCAGTGTTCAAGGCCAGGCTGGACGGGGCTTGGAGCAAGCTGCTCTAGTGGAAGGTGTCCCTGCCCATGGCAGGGGTTGGAACTGGATGAGCTTTAAGGTCCCTTCAACACAAACGAGTCTGGGATTGTATGATTCTGAAAAGAAAAAGATTAGAACACTGTTAAAGCTTCATTTTTTCCTGTAACTTTGGTGCCACAGTGATGGTGCTGTCTTGTCTTCGTGACAAGTATGGAGGTAAAAGTGTAAAGAAAATATGAAAATTAAATTGATTCATTTCTATTAATTCCTACTGAGCACCGAGTAGGAAACACTGGGCATGTAGTATTAATAACTGTCCCAAACCCTTTGCAAAGGCTGACTTTAGCAAGAACTACAAAATATGAACTTGAAATACTGTATTTTTCCTGGTTTATTTTTTTTGTTGTTGTGGCTGAAATCTTCAAGTGAGGAGAAGCAAAGGATACCTTGGGGAAGATAAGCAATAGAAAGAATTTGAATGTACCTGAATTATAATTGCAGTTTAATTACAATTGTATGTTTTGTTTGATGCAACTCAAGTACAAAGAATGCAGTGATATGTTATGGCTTCCACTATGGGCTGTAACAGAGAGGGCCTGTTGTGTAGCTGGTGCTTAACAAATTCAGCTGTTTAGCTGATGCACAAAATATACCGCACGTGTTAGAGAGCTGACAGGCTAAAATGAACAGTCTGCTGTAAGTAGCATTTCATGTTAGAGAAAATGCAGATGCTGCTGCAAGATGTATTATATTTCCATAATCAGTGATAGATAACAAGAATTGTTCGACAATCCATATCCTTATGTGTGCACTTAAGCTATGGGCAGATCGATAAAAAAGCATTAAGCCTGGTGCCAGCTGAAGATATTATACCTGCAGGCTGTTTGACTGCATAACGGAAACTAAATCTGGATTTCAGTAACTCTATTTAGGCAAATCATTATCTTGACAGTGTCTTTTCCAATTTCTCTCTTAGTTCTGGGTCATTTGGAAAGAGAAAGTCTATACTGAGTCAATGGAGTTTCTTGTTTAGTATTTATGACATGTAATTTTTCCATAGATGAAGAAAGTATTGCTGATGTCTTAATGTAAATGTTATAGTGCTTAATAATAGTAATTTTATCACTTAAAGTTATTCCTGGGTCTGAGAAACAGCAGTTAGTTGCACATAGAATAAAACATCATGAGTATGTGTTGAAATGGCTGCTCAATTAAAATAAGCTTTCTCAAGTCTTCGAAATCCAATAGTATTGTGTTATGTACTCATACAGTGTTGAGGGGTGTGTTGCATTCTAAATACTAGTTTGATTTTCAAGCGTGGCAAGTTTTACCTGACCTGTTTGTGAAATCATTAACAAAATCTAAAGTTTCAGAACATGTCAGATTTACAAACCTTTTAAGCATGATCAGTGAACACTGAATCCTCAGCATGAACTCTTTCACTCTCAAGACAGGCTACTATTGCTCTGCTTTACTTGAATTGTAGACATGACCAAATTAAAGCAAAAGGACAGGAACACTACTTTTTAACAATGAAATGTATCCTTGGCCTTTGGTCATTCTGTCGTGAAGCTTAATTTATGGAGGGGAGCCAAAACAGCTTACAGTGTGTTTCTGTCATTTTGAGCAGGCAGAAGAATGAGAGTGCCACAGACATGCAGTGAGCTTGGCTATACAACAAACTCTTTATAAGAACACACGCTTTAAAGCAAGAAAATGAGATAGTGTGATGTTTACATAGTGGGATTTTTTTTGTGGGGTCTGTGGTTTGTGGGTTTTCTGGTGTGGGGTGTTTTGGGAGTTTGTTTTCTGGGTTTGGTATTTTTTGTGTTGTGGTGGTGGGTTTTATATAATAGAAACTGTCTCACATGAGGTTATTTCTTTTAATGAAGGAATTCTGATCTTTCTGAGGTCACAATGAATTTTGGTACTGTCAGGAAAAGTTAATATCAGGCGAGACAAAAAAAAGATAAAAAAAGATGTAATTGATTTTTATATGAACTATTTCTGCTGTCCAATGATATAAAGAGGATCATGTTTGCTCAAGTTTGTAGCCACTTTGTTTAGAATAACTTGAAATAATCTGCACATTGTAGGGACTAAGAAATTGCTCATGCCGTTACTCAACTCTTGTTAAAACATACTGTCAAAAGAAGTTAATATAAAAGATCAGAGGTTTGATGGCAGCAAACTATAGTTAGATGATATTTGGTTTGCCACTCAGATACAGGTATTTGGACTTTAGGTTCTTTCAAGTGATGTACAAGTAGAGAAGTATGTCAGTTCTGTGGCTTGAGGGTCGAAAGAAAGAGGTAGAATTTAAAAAGAACTGGTAAAGGAGGAATGACATTGAAGTGTAGGAGAAGCCGAAGCTATTTTAATTAGTAGCTTCCTAGGGAAAAGTCCATCAAATAATATAAATTATCTACTTTTGCTTTAGTTGAGAGTGGTTTTAGACAGGAAAAGAAAATTAAACATAATGTTTAAGTTGACCTTCTAAACCAAGTAGTGCTTATAGCCTAAAATTAGTGATTCTGGTATCTTCTTGTTGTCTAGTTCTGTAATGGTGTATTGGGTTTGCATGGCAAGATTTTGGAACATTCTGTTCCCTGTTGGAAGGTGCAGTCTGTAAAATTCTGCCATTTCAGTTCATTCTTCTCTCTAGTTTCAGGTTGTCTGATACTTCTACTTGTATTTTGAATATATATTTATAGTCTTTGGATTGCTTTATACAGTTTACTTGCAGATGAAGTAGACGTTTCTAAATGATGTTTTATTTAAACTGTGTATTGCAAGATTTATGTTTAATTTGCCATGGACTTTCTTCAGCGTGCCCTAAAGTTGTACAAAACCAAGACAAATACGATTTGGAGGGGAAAGGAAGCAGAGGCAACCCTTGTCATACAACTTTCAGTTTGTACCTTACCAAATTTCAGGGTATCCAGTCGCAGTTACAAACCCAGTTATTTTGAGTAACCCCTTGTCCCAGTCAGTTACAAGGTGGTCTTTCAAACTTAAAGAGTTGATAGAATTAAATAAGCATAAGGCATAGAAGTAGCTGACTGACAGCATCTCTGTATTCTACTTGCTCTGTCACTTTATTTATCATTTTGGACAGTAGCAGCAATGTCAGCTTTTAAATAAGATGAAACAGAACAGTTAATCCTCTGCCTTCCTGTATAAAAAGCCACTTTGTTTCAGACATAAAAACAGACCTTACTTTTTCCCAAAAAAGCAGGTTGGATTTGTACACAGCTCTCCCTAAATATCTGCTGTCTTCTAGTGGATGTAATTCATTTGATGACATTAGCCAAATTGAGTCTCTTTCTCCTCTCTGAAAAGTTCATTGCCAAGATTCTTCCAAGTTGTGAAAGGTTTTTGGGAGTGTGGATTCTCAGATCTTCAGATACCTTGGTCTTGGTAGAAAGGTACTTGGTAAAGTTAGTTCAAGGTTTATCTGCTGAAGCACATCGACCTCCTGTCTACTGCTGAAAATCCTTGCAGATTAAGGAAAATCCTTGCAAATTAAGTTCTTCATTCTTAAGAAGAAAGGCCAAAAGTAATTGCAGTAATGGAAGATCACTTTATCTTTCAGTTGTATCATTTTCATAGCATTTGAATGCTATTGCTGTTAGTAAAATTGGGTGATTTACACAAATATAGATGTGGTATGAGTGAAATAATGAAAGAGGAAAATTTGCTAAATAGGAAGTTCTTCTAAACAAAGGCAAAATTTTGTCTGCAGGATAAGATGCAATTTTAAAGTAGTGTACAATTCTGTGTTCATTTCCTTCAAATAAAATAGATTGATTGCAGGGCACTGTGATGCTAAATGAAGCCAAAGAGGCTTTTTTTTGATTCCTCCTCAAATCAATCCTAGAAATTATAATGCTGTAAAAGGTTGATCTAACACAATATAATACTTGGATTTATTTGATCAGTGAAATATAAAGTAAATGAATTACTGAGTAATAGTGGGATAAAAGTAAATAAGATACGTTTCTTATTGCAATAATGGAGGAAAGATAGGTCATCATTTGATCTTAGCTCCTAGTACAGTTAATACAAATCGTAGTTGGTCATTAAGTAAAAGTGACTTTTTTTAGACTAGCAAGCACAGTATTACTCAGGTTTTGCATGTTTTGACCAATCTAATAATTGGATACAGTTGAGAAATAGAAATTTACAATACATGAAAACAATGTGCTATCTTTAATATAATTAACATACAATTAAGTATTTTCAGCAAAGGTTGCATTTCAAGTGTGGAAGGGAACTTCTGCATTATAAAAAGAATTCGCTTTCTCTCCTATGAATGCTTTGGTTTTCTAGGTTCAAGGATCTATGTGCTGTTTATCTTGGAAAGGCACCAGATAGATGTTTGTTTTTATTTCAGTATCTTTAAAAAAGAATGCTTGTATCCATGTTTATTTCATCACTTGAGTTGCTTTTGTTCCAAGTAGTATCTGGAAGAACAGAGGCTAGTTCAGAATCTTCTTGAAAATACAAGGTCTGATTTCTTGTACTAAATTTCAGCACTTGGAATTCTGTATTTTATAGTCTACTGTCTCTCCAAATGTAAATTTAGTAAGTCTGCTTGCCAAATAATTTGGCACCAGAATTGTCAGAACTTGAGTTTTTAGGTGTTAGCAATATCACTGCTGGTATTTTAAAATGAAATATTCTTAATGATATTTTGGTCCCAGAATCTTTATATTTTTCACTTGCAGTTGTGAACTACTGGTTTACTTCCTACAGCTGGTTAAAGTAGCCTGGTAGCCTCCTTTTTGTGATATTTATGTTCAGCGTGAATGCTGGGAAAATATTGTTAGATAAATGGAGAATAGTAATTCATTAATGAACCAATCATTAGATGACTATTCATAAGTGGAGAACACATAAGTAGAGAACAGATAGATGGCTAATGTTGGAACACTAACAGATAAATCTTTGGTGGGGTAGAAAGGAGAGGGAAAGGAAAAAAAGAAATTCCTAGTTCAGAAACTCCATCTCTGTGTTAGAATAAGGCAATTTAGTCCCATTCATGAGCACAATTGTTTACCTCCGTGCTTTCTGTTCCGGGTTTGTTCAAAGCCCTTCCTCTCTTGGCAGTCAGAAACCTGATTTCCAGTAAAAATTAATTTATGATCAATTCCTTATGATCTAAGAGTATCTTTTATTTTGCCAGAGACTGAGGATTTCTGGCCTAATCGCATTATTGATAAAGATCAGTCTGTTCCATTTTTAGTCCTCTTAGCTAGACCGATTGTCTGCTCATGTGTTGATAAGTGGAGTTATTCCTAGATGATCTCAGTAACCTTCAGCTGAATTTTTCCAGGTTTATTTAACCTGTCATGAACACATTAACAGGAATTGAACCCAGGATTGCAGATGTCTTACCAGTGCCTTGTTCATTACTGCTTTCTTGATACTTATTTGGAATGTTATCAGGTGGATTTCAGAATTGTGTTAATCTTTTGCCTGGTCATCACACTGGAGCCTTTTGCTTCTATCATCCTTTGATTATTTCAGTGGGGTTTCTATATTCTTTCATTCTTGTAACACCACCATTTCTAATAAGATTAATGCCTTTCATAATATTAAAGCAACTGCAATTGCTCTTGAAATCTGATCTTGGTATTCTGTAGGTAAAAATTGACATTTTGTGTATTAAACTACTTTAAAATTCTTTTCCAAATTGCCCAGTTCTGTATACTCCTCTTCCAGTAGCCTGTCACAAAAATGTATAAAGTATTACTCTACCAATTTAATTTTACCTTTCTGAGCACCATATATCCTTCAGTACCTACATTTGAATCCCAGTTACTAGTCCACTATGTTGTTATCCACAGTATATTCGATACTGCATCTGATGTCAGTAGTTTTTATTTCTGTATTTTATTCTCTTGCCCAAAATCATGCATTAGTGTACCTTGCAAATGGTTTTTCTTGATATCACTCAGTTTCCGGTCCGGATTAGGAATAAGCTCCTTATTAACTGTTTCTACCTGACTACTGTTTCATCAAGGCTGTCCCAAAACATACAAAAGACCTTGTGTTAACAAGTTCTCATGCAGCAAATTGCCTTATTAGCTTTTATTTCATGTTCACAGCTGGAACAAAAATGTTCGCTGTCTTGTATTACTGAGCTTCCTCTTGTTGTTGAAAACAGTGTTTTGCTTAAGTCTGTATGCTTCAGTATCCTTGAAGGGAAATAGTTATCTGTTCCTCAACCAGTCAAAGAAAACTCACCTCGAAAGTCTTGCAGTATGGTTGTACGACAGACACTTTCGTAACTCACTGGTTACAAAACTGCAAACCTTGCCCTAAGCACTTACTATGTGTTCAACTTCAGGCTGCAGGGAATGAGGACTTGCTCTTTCCTTACTAGTAACTCCAGAATTTGTGTGTGTACATATATATACAAATATATAGTGTCTATGTACGTGTCTGCTTTCTTGCATCTTCCCCTTCAAGAAGGCTTCCTATATATGCTCCAAGAAATATAAGTGTTTTAAATGGTGTCTTAAACACAGGAGAATAAGTGCGAAACAATTCTTTAAACTTCTCAGAATGATGAATACCAGGAGGGTTTGGTATCAAGGTTACAACCATTAGTTTCAGTCTGTCTCCTTTTCAGTGTACACTGAAGAAAGGTCAGAGACTACATAAAGACAATATTATGAATATTTTTTTAAAGCATTCTCTGGAGATCCCAGCTGCTCTCAACATCGGCTTTCAGGTGTTCTCTTGGGGTGTGTTGGCCGATAGAAACCAGAACTGACAGTAGAAATCCCTTGTGTTTATCAAAGGGAGTATTACCTCTTCAAGTTTTTGATGTAAACTAGTAAATGACTCTTAAGTGTCTTTTACTCTTAAGTCTCATTAGTGCAATGTGTTATTGAAACAATACAAGAGATACGGTCTCTACAGAGCTGGGAGAATGTCTTACAGAAAACAAAATATTTAGCATAAAATTCTCTATCTGTTTTATATATACATCCTAATACACATGTATGTATATTTGTGCGCACAAACTGAATTTGTATGTGTAAACCAAAACTAGTTATGACAAAACCCTTGCATATTCTTCTTGCTGCCCAGAAGGCAAGCATGGAATTGAACTTGTTACTTGAATCAAGAATGCTGTTCTGAAAAAATGTTGATGACACTATATCCTATAACTTCTGTGACTTCTGTATTTAAGCATTTTGAAAGAAAACCTTTTCTGGTCATTCTAAATGAACTTGTACACTGAATATGGGGAAGAAAATGTGAGACCCAGTTGCCAAAAATCACTGGGTGTAGGTGTGTGTCAGCATGTTCTGAAAAATGCAATCATTTTTATGTTTATAGTGTTTGTCAACAGCTGATAGTCCCCTTGAAAAACTCTTGTTACAAGCGGATTTTGTTATACTGTTACATAAAGGCAGATGGAAGTCCTCCAAGCACTACAAAGCTCAATAACAATTAACTCTCCCAGCACATACCAGAACACAGAGCATGCTTTTCAGCTAGTATGTCCTCATCAGGTGAATAGGATGTTGGGTGGAACGGTACACTTATGTGGTTGAAGCACATCTGTCATTCATCCTTCGTTCATAGGGAGTAAGAGTTGACTTCTGGTAAATACCGAATGGCACCATATAGTTTAGTGTTACTGCGTTCTTAGTCCTGCGTTAGTAAGGGTACTACTGAATATTGATTTTTGTGTCCTTGGCTGAGTGTCTAATAACATTTCTGTAATGAGAACAGCTGTTAGATCTGTTCTTAGCAGTGTGTTTCCCAATGCTGTTTGTATGACTTGCATACCACATGCCCCGAATCTCATCCTGGAAGAATCATGGAATCATAGAATCGTTAGGGTTGGAAAGGACCTTAAGATCATCTAGTTCCAACCCCCTGCTGTGGGCAGGGACACCCTACGCTAAATCATATCACCCAAGGCCTCGTCCAGCCTGGCCTTGAACACTGCCAGGGATGGAGCATTCACAACCTCCCTGGGCAACCCATTCCAGTGCCTCACCACCCTAACAGGAAAGAATTTCCTTCTTATATCCAATCTAAACTTCCCCTGTTTTAAGTTTTAACCTGTTACCCCTTGTCCTGTCACTACAGTCTCTAATGAGGAGTCCCTCCCCAGCATCCCTATAGGCCCCCTTCAGATACTGGAAGGCTGCTATGTGGTCTCTGCGCAGCCTTCTCTTCTCCAGGCTGAACAGCCCCAACTTTCTCAGCCCGTCTTCATACAGGAGGTGCTCCAGTCCCCTGATCATCCTCGTGGCCCTCCTCTGGACTTGTTCCAACAGTTCCATGTCCTTTTTATGTTGAGGACACCAGAACTGCACACAATACTCCAGGTGAGGTCTCACAAGAGCAGAGCAGAGGGGCAGGATCACCTCCTTCGACCTGCTGCTCACGCTCCTTTTAATGCAGCCCAGGATATGGTTGGCTTTCTGGGCTGCAAGCACTCACTGCTGGCTCATGTTCATTTTCTCGTCGACCAGCACCCCCAAGTCCTTCTCCACAGGTCTGCTCTGAATCTCTTCTCTGCCCAACCTGTAGCTAAGAATGGCTAAGACAATTTGATAGCTTAAACAGCATAGTTGCTCCCATAAAGAGGTTATATTGCCAAAGTCCCCTGAACTTTTAAAGTCAAGGTTTGATGAATTCAGGCATGTTCAAAATGTTTGAACAGGCTACAAGCTCAAACAGAAGCCACACAATTGTTGCAAATTATCTCTGCATAGCTCTCAGTGCAAATAGTGGCAACTTAAAGTAGGGTAAGTGGTAGAATTTATGAACTGGAAGATCTGCTGAGAAACATTAGAGTAAAGCAGATCAAGAGTCTGGTATGCCTTTGTGTACTCCCATTGAAAATATTTTTTGGTGATCTACAGTGACATTGGACTGCATATGCAGTTGGTATGATTTTTCATAAATTTATTATCCTAATGGAATGTAACAGACATATTTTCTATCATTTTATTGAATTTGGTTATGTCAGATCAGGCATGAAACAGTGGAATTTTGTGACTGCACAATTGTAGCCTCACTATTAGACTTCAGTGCTATGTTCTGAGATCTGTAACTGATTAGTTAGTGACTATATTTTGCTAGTGAACATGTGAACTGAACCTGGAGTGTTTTCTACTGTCATTATCAGACACCCATGTAGGAAAAAAAAAATCCCTTCTTTGCTTTTCTCTAGTTCTTCTTTCTCCTTATACTCTACAGTGGAAATACACTTGTATTCCTGGAATGTGTCTATTCAAATGACACTCTATCCCAGACCGAGTATGTGAATAAATGTTCCCTGGACCTCACCATACACTCAAATATGTGTTGTTTTCTTCTATAGATTTTTTTCCTCCTTCTAGAAAGAAGCAGTAGCACTATCTATCTACAAAGCCTGCATGCAGCATTTACTTCAGGCAATGTACTTTCTGATGGGCAGGTACTAAACAAGATTTACAGGACTTCAATACATGTAGCTGGCAGAACCAGTAGCAGTAATTGATTAACTCTGTTTTAGAGAGAATATTCTCTAATGCCTTCAACAGCATTTTTTGTATACACTTCTCAGAAAATAGTGGACACCAAAGAAAACCCAACAGAACATGGGTTTGCATATAGCTTTGGAATATCTGAAATAATTTTTTGCTGTTTAGATTATGCCCTTTATATAGTGGTATACAATGATGACAAATATATACATTGTATAATGGTCTCCATTCTATGATGGTATACATAGATGACAAAACCTGCTGTTTAGAGGACTTCCTGCTCACATTTATACTATTTTCTTGCTGCCAAAGACTGCTCAGGAAGCTGCTTTTCTTCCTTCTTTCTGTAGATTCTTGTAAATGTTAATTTCAGAGGAAAATGGAAACTTTATGCATAGTACAGATTGTGATTGAGTGGAAGAGAAAGGGGAAACCCAAAAAAGTCTTTCCCTCAAAGTGCCTTTTCATTTTTCAGATGTATACTACTTTTGTTTTCCTGTTTTTCAGCTTTTGGAGCCATGCTAAAACGTGTAAAAACATGGTGATAGGAACCTGTAGGAAAACTGTCAGTACTTAATTTTTGTTCAATATGTATTATATGTTTATGTTTCCTTTGGGTGTGGGTGTCTTTTTCCAACTCAAGAACCAAATGTGTTACAAAAACAGATGTAGTGAAAATAAACAAGAGAAGTCTCATTTCCTTTGGTGAACGGAGTTCACAATTAGCTTGAGTGTAATTTCATGCATGTTGTACCCTATCAAACACATTTGCTGACCAAAGCTTGCTTTCTTGGATTTATCACAACTGATAAAAGATCTGTGATGTCAGACAAGAATTCAGCTACACAGAAGAGGGGGAAAGAGTGGGTCAAATGTAATAACATATTCTAGATGTTATTCCTGCCAACAATTAATGGGGAAATTCATTTTATGAAGCACTGTTTACAGACTTGACATCTGGAGAACTTCTCAACTTGGACCATTTCCCGTGTGTAGATTTATGTACTACTATTCCTGCCTCTCTTTTCCCTTAAATATTTCACTTTTTCTGATTTGTACCATTCATTTATGAATGAACATGAATTATTCTGCTGCTGTGATTTCTTTTAGGATTCCAGGTGCATAAAAATCTTAAATGCTTGCTAAAATGGACATTCAAAGTATCAGAAAGTATCAGTGGGTACATTCTGAAATTTCTAGAGATACGCAAGAATTTAGGAAGGTTTTGATTTTATTTTATTATTTTTTTTTTAACTTAAAGTTCTGTTAGTCTATGACAGAGATTCAGAGTAGATACCCTCAGTAGGATCCCTGCAGTTTAGAGTCCTAGCAGGATAAGTTCTTTTTCTTCTCTTTCCAGATAGCTGTCCTTCACAGTTGTTAAATGTTTTTGAATCGCATAATCCTGGTTTACTGTGCATTAGATATTATATTCAGTGGTGTATGCTTGTGCCTTATCCAGTTTCTTTTTTAGTCTAGTGAAAGTTTACAATACTTTGAACATTTCAGTTCTTTCAGTGTGACAATTGATTTAGTGTGGTCTCCAATCTTTTCTTCCTGCCCTGAATCATAGCATGTTGTCAGGGGTATTCATTCAACATAAAGACAGATACCTGTGCCTATTGGAGCAAGAAACTGTCACAGAATCACAGACAAGTTTGGGTTGGAAGGGACCTTAAAGCTCATAAAGTTCCAACCCCCTGCCATGGGCAGAGACACCTTCCATTAGAGCCGGTTACTCCAAGCCCTTTCCAACCTGGCCTTGACCACTGCCAGGGATGGGGCAGCCGCAGCTTCTCTGGGAAAACTGTGCCAGCGCCTCAGCACCCTCACAGGGAAGAACTTCTTCCTACTATCCAACCTCAGTCTTCCCTCTGTCAGGTTAAAGCCATTCCCCTTGTCCTGTCCCTACTGGCTCTTGTCCAAAGCCCCTCTCCAGGTTTCTTGTAGGTCCCCTTTAGGCACTGGATCTGCTCTAAAGTCTCCCTGGAGCCTCCTCTTCTCCAGACTGAAGAAGCCCAACTCTCAGCCTGTAATACAAATATTACAAGAGTAAGATAGGAATGCAGGGGAACAAAGACCTTGATCTTCATTGTCTCAGAAGAGTAAAAATATCAGTACTCTATTCCTTTCTTGTCTGGTGATTAATTTAAATAATTATTAGCGCAAGAGTTCTGGTGAAATCCTGCCCCACTGAGAGCAGTGCTCTCAGCCCATGGAATGCCTTTATAAAACTATAGTATTTAAACAGTTTGTAGAGAGCAGCAAACAAACTAACAGTTTGTTAGTGTCTTTGCAGAATAAATAATTACTACTCTTAATATTGATGCTGATACTACTGCTGTATGTATTCCGTCTTTGTTTTCATTTGGTGTAAGATAGTCTCTCACTGGTAACATTTCAGTCCTCACTACTCTCTGTCAAGAAAATAAAGTTATGGAAGAAGTGAATTTTTATTTTACTAACTTCTGATAGTGTCAGGTGACAAGTAAATCTGAACAAATCTCTTGCATCAAAATCAAGAGCAGGAAGTCTTGCTTCCTTTCAGCAAGTAGCGTGTTGTACCTAGGGGCAAATAGACCTTTTCCGATTCTTACTCAGTTACTCTCAGCGTTGATGACTAATGACATATTTTGGCATCAAAACCCATCAATTCTCAAGGCTATGTGTTACTGAATTCCAGGTTTTTAGAGTGAACATTGCAAAAGGTCTTTGATTTCCGTGTGGAAGTTCAGTAGGTGATAATTGGTGAGTTTTCGCTCATGCTGTTAGAAAATATTCTAAAACCTTTTAAAATCTGATGCTATTCTTAGTAGTTATTTTGTGCAGGAAACCTTAATTTTGTATCCTGTATTTACAGATTACTGTTCAATAGAGTAGATTTTATTTGAAGAATATGAATGAAAAATATTTAACTTGACCTTTAAAGCAGTGATTTCCATTTCATCAGATCTCATAGCTTACATTTTAGTCACTATTTTCAAATGGGAACAGACATATTAGCTTACTGATATTTATTTTCATTTAGGGTGTAGGTACATTTATCTTTAATGCCATGTCAGACATTGCCCCAGTGTTACAGTATTTTAACATGAAGACTTTTTCTGATTTCCCATTTCCTCCTTCAGTCTCATGGCAAGTATCCTAAATATCTGAAGCTGTCATGGGTCATAAGTGCACATTGCTGACACGTTCACTCCTAACCTTCTTTTGTAACTGAAAAAAACTGCTTGCTCTAAATCAAACATAAACTCCATGATGCATCTTACCCTTTATGTCAGGGTGTATCTGGAATATAGTAGCTTGTGTTTTTCCTCTTTGCTAGGAACAAAAGACGCTGTATCAGTTCTCCATCTGGTAGGAGTCATAGAACGATAGAATACCAGGTTGGAAGGGACCTCAAGGATCATCTGGTCCACCTTTTTGAGGCAAGCATGAGCTAGATTAGGTGGCCCAGCATTGCCTATTTCCAGGAACAAATGTTTTGACAGGATTCACTGGAGCTGCCATGCTTTACCCTAGCTAGACAGCATTGTACATTGCTGCAGGATATGGCACATTGATTTGCCAGTGCTCCTGGAAGTGTTGGGGAAACTGTAGCTCTCCTGCATTGGAATGCAACCTTATTTTCAACTATTTCACTTGTTTAGCTTGAAAGGAGAGAGTAGCCTGTATGGCTACAGACTATATACTGGTTACGGGGCCTGGAGTAGAACAACTCTTGACATAAAGGTGAAGAGCCTTTGTGCTCCACTGGGACTTGATGTGCTGTTTATAAACACATGCTTTCAGAACATAATCGGTAAGTACATGGATTTGTTTGCTTGCTAGTGATGATCCTGGAAGGGCTATGGAAAAGAGATGCAGCTCAGTTGTGTGCTGTATTGTTGGCAATGCACTTACTGTAAGGTCACGTTTCTGTTGTGGGATAGTGGCACATCCTCCAAAATCCTGATCATAGCCAACCATTTGAAAATGCGTTTCCCTCAACCTATTGTACTGCGAGCTGCTGCAGCTTGTCTTCAGGTGATACTGCCACTAGATTATTCCTTTCTTCATATTTTAAACACAGGCATTTAGACATGTTTGAAAGCTGTAAGGCATTGTGTTCTCTAATCTGATCAGAAAGGAATAGTGCAAATACAAAGAATCTGTTATGCCATGTATCCTTAAATCACTTGACTGAGGTGTTGCCTTACTCAAGTGTGTTTCTGGACTGTGAAGGTGTCCCCTTATTTCCATATCTCTAACACTGAATAATAAAAATACTATATTTAATAGCCATAGCGCATCCGGAAAATGTCCTCATGTCACTCTCTGTGGCAAGCTAACAATCTTCATGAGGTTTGTTGACTTTGTACAGTTATTTCATTCACACTTACTTAATTTTATTACAAAACTAGCTCCCAGTAATCTGATCTTTAACACAAATCAAATTATTTCCATGTTTTATGTGGAACCACTTTTACATGTTCTGTGGTCTTAATACATTCATACTTTTTTCAAACCAGGATAAGAAGTAGTCATTAAAGGCATAATCGGCGTTCTAAACAATGGTAGTAGTTATCTTCAACAAACGTTTCTGTGAAATGAGGATAAAGACTGTTTCAGTTTTATGTGTTCCTGTCAGCTAATTTATCACCTCTTTTCCTTAATTATGCACCAGTGGAGTTGTTTTGTTACATAAACACCACATTAAGGTTCTTCCATTTTCAACTAGGTGGTTGTGCTACGATCCCAGAGTCTGATTTAGAGGAAAGAACAGTTGTACTGTGCTCCACAGCAATGTTTCCCCATCATGGACAGATCACAAAGCAGAAATCCAAGCCTGGTAAGAAAAGGAAAATTACTTTGTTTTATTTAGAGGTGTACAGCTCATATTTTCAGAGTGCTTGTGGACATAGGAAATAAATTACATATGTCAGGCTTTATTAACATAATTTCCAATTTTTCTTGTGATAAAAGTATGATGTGTAGGATTCCGAGTATATTCAGCTTCTATCAAGAACAGTTAAACTCTAGAGAACAGTCTTGGAATTAAATAACTTCACAGTTGAAAGGTTTTGTGCTGCATAACACTTGAATGGGATTCTCACAGGTTTTATTTCCAACCTCTTCCACAGAAGAGGCAAAATGAAGCTGAGGATATTTTTGTGCAATAAAGGCTGCTTTTCGCTGCAGGATGGTTGTTAGACTTTGTGCCAGGTGATTAAAGCACAGTCATTACTTATCTTTTGCGGGGAGACTTACTAGAATTTCAGAAAAATATTATTGGATATAATCAAATGAAATTATACCAGCTATAAAATACACTGCATACAGCGGTGACACGTATTCTGGAAAGACTTCATGCTGCCGGGAACTGTGATATAGTGTTAACATCTTTTAAAAGCAGCATTGTGAAGTAGTACATTGCAGTTTAATAAAGTGCCTGGTAAGTTCTTAAGCTTTGACTGCAGCTATTTCCCATTTTGTTTACTAACTTTTACCTTCCCTCCGTTTTCCCTCCTCATTGTCTGATTTTGTCCTTTAGTACCTATTTTTAAATGTATTTGAATGTGGTTTGTAAATCAGATGTGTTCATTATAGATTGCTGTTGAAGTTAAGAGCTTGCAACCAGTGGTAGTCAGAAACTCCTTATACATCTGCAAAAAACAGTTAATTGTGTTTAAAATATATTCAGCTGCTTGTTTGCCCGGCTGACTGTTGCACAGACAGGCAGAGAGTTGAAATATATAGATAATTGCAATAGTAGAATTAATAATAGTAAGTTTTTAATAGTGGGCAAGGAAGAAGGCTATCTAATGCAACAGTATAGTAATGCCACAGTGTAACTTGAAACTCCAAAATGAGTATCTGCTTGCACAGACGACCTGAAAAATCCCCTGAAGGCCTAGAGCTCTGTTCTAGAGTGCTAATTACTTCCAGTCCTTATGGGCTTAAGGTCATGAGAAGGAGGGAAGCTGTCAAAGTTGACATACGTGGAGTTCAGTCCTTGTCATCTGGCTGTATGAATTACCCTTCTGGTAATGGAAAAGGATATTGTCTCTTTGATGTATGATAAAATCCTGATAAAATTCCAACTTTGGGCAACTAGACCAATAAATCCAGAACATATGGCAGGCAATCTTCATCTTCCTTCAGATGAAGCTCATCTTTGTTCTTCAGTAGGTGGTGTTCTGCTGTTTTGAAATAACCTCATTGCTGAAAAGACAAGCACAAGAGGAAAAGTGTAGAAATGTATTCATGTGACCCAGAAGCAGCAGCATGGGCACCTGCATATTCTACTGTAGGTCTTAGCCTGTGATAAAAATAGAGACTTACATCACATAGCTGGCTGTTGTTACTTTGTGGCTGTAAAAGGCAGAATGAAAACTTTGAAAGCTTTAAAAAAACCACCCCAAAGTCATTAAGTTTACAGCCATGTGTTATACCAATGAATCTAATTCATTCATGGTAAGAATTGACTGCCATCTGCCAGTTAGTGCTACAGTGTGGAGAGTAACTAGAATATCTGCCACTGAGCTGTCTGGAAATTCTAATTACTAAGAGCAGTGTGTAAGAGCCAAGGGAGCTACTTAAGCCATAAGGTAACACTAGGCATGAAATCACAGTGTTGCAGTGTTTTTCTGTACATGATATTTTTGGCCTGAATTCTGGTTCGGGCACCAGAGACTGCAGCAAGACCATGGTGATTACAGTGAACCCTTAAAGAGTATTTGTTGTGTCTTATGTATCTTTGTATGAGTTTGCATTTAATTTAACTATGTCCAGTCAGTAAGTGAAAAAAGGGTCAAAGTTGAGTAAAAATTATTTTCTTGATGTGTCATCATTCATTTCCTGGGGGGGTTTGAGATAGATTTTGCTTGTAAGTTAAGAGTTTTGTTTTCTTTTTGAAGATGGCTTTGCTATTCATATCTCTAGCTATAGAGGTAGTTTAATTATACTGACTTGAGAGAGTTTTCTGCTAATATTTTGCATTGGACTGTGTCAGCTGAACTGGTATGTCATGCCTCGGCTTTGTCATAAAAGTTTAATGACAGAAGTTTAAATAGATAAAAGTAGGTTGTGGTTACACTACCAAATAGTTCAAGACTGATGAGAAAAAACAGGATCTTTTCAGCTGTAGACGGGTATGTACATGGGCACAATGGCTGGTAACCTTGTGTAGGAAACTTGAGGAGAAACATCTCTAGTAAAAGAGTGCATGCACAGAGGAAGATGGAAATGAATTTGATAACATGAGCTGATCAAGTTAGAATATTCCAAAGTATCCTGTAGGTCATATGAGACCTTCAGCTGAATACTCAAGAATACCACCCGTTGAAATGGAGTGTGAAGTGCTGTTATGTACTTGCTCCATCTGGTGCCAGACCAAACCTTAGCAACAGGATTTTGTACAGGTTGAATTCTGTTCACAGTAGAATGTAGTGTTGGAGGAAGGAACGTGGACACCCTTGCTTCCAGTTAAATTGCTTGTGTGGATAAATCTGCTGAGGAGAAGTGCTGTTGAGAAGGTTGGAATATAGGGCAATTATGAGCGAGGAGGAAGCCTCAAGACTTTGAGGGGACCTAAATTCTGTTACAGACTGTGAGCTTCCTATGAGCTTGTCTATTACTGCTGTGGCTGCTGCTTGCATAGCTAATGTTCAGTTAGTCTTGAGCTAGCTAACTGCAGTACTGCTAGCAACCTACTTGTGATAGTATGGCATTGAACCCTGGCTGTAGAATTTACCAAAACTCAAAAGTTCAACAGTGAATTTGCATGAAACTCTTGCTGCTCATAAGTGTCTGAGCTTGCTAATCTCTTGTTAGTGAGATGTAGTGTGTACTGTATGGACGTGACAGCCAGTCACTGCATTGTACACTAGAATGTTCTTTGGTCATGCTGAGAGCTTTTTAGCTTTAATGAGTAGACATGGACATGAAAATATGCCTTCAAATATGTTGTATGAGCTAGGCAAATAACTGTGAGGGAAATGAGGGACAGACCTGGAAGACTGTGCTGTGCTATGGGGAAGTATGCTGTAGGGTAGCATCCTGCCACAGACTTGTGAGTTACCTCATGCGGAGTATTAGATTGAGACTTTCCAAGCAGCTGCTAAGCATGTCAATGAGGCTTTTGGCTTTGTTTGGAATAATTATTTAGGGCAGCAGAAAGTAGCATCTAGTTTGCACATTGCAAGTCTGTGCAAGGAGAGAATGAATGGTTCTGGGCCAGGTCAGAGTCTCTTTGGAAGGGGAATTCATGGCTGTATGACACTTTCTTTTTATTGCTGAAATGGTTTGCCTTGACTGTTTTTTTCTTACTTGTTTTTTTCCAATCCAAGTATGTTGTGATTCCATGGTAAAGAGTGGGATCAGGTTCATGCTGTTTGAAAGTTGATGATATTACTGCAGTTATAGGAGTAGCTTCTTGCCAACAGCTTTTGCTTTGAGTGGGTACAAAGGTACTCCCTTGAGCGTTCTCTGTCCCAGTGAATGGAAAATTCTTCCTGCTTACCCCCACAGGGCACAGAGTTTGTGTGCGCTGCATTTGGAGGAGTAGTGTTAGCATGTTAAATCTATCCCTGCAAACTTTGATCTTAGTGCTTTGGTTACAGTGTGGACAATGAGCACAGATTTCATCATGGGCTGCAGAAGCACGGTGGAGAGATTGAATACAATTTGAAGTCCACTTTCAAGTCTCTTGTTACAGCATTGCTTCTTCCATGAGCTCACAGCTACAATACTAGTGCAGATACAACATGATCACAAATGCAGTGATTGTCGGCTCTTTCATGTGGGTCCTATGCACTTCCTTTCTCTTTGTTATGCTGTTCCCTACATGTTCCATTTTCTTCCTTACAAGTTATGAATTTCTTCCTAGAGCTGCAGTCTGCTTGAGTGGTGTGACTGCAAGGATAACTTTTCATATGTTCTAGATGATAACAACTAATGGAGATTTGCAGAACTCCACTTCCCAAGTTCTCCCTTGAATATTTCTGATTAAATGAGTTGAAAATGGGGTTCGTAGCAAATAAGTGTAAGGAAGTTCTTGCACCTGCTGGCTTTCTAGAGACATCTCTAAGGGATATGGTGAACAACCTTGCTCTGAACAATTAAACTGTGCAGGTGATGAGCTCTAGGATGAAATAATGACTTATGTATTGATCAGGATATAGCCCTTTAAGTATTCTGTGTTCCTGATGTGCTACTGCTGCATGCTACTTACTATGAAAGAAAATTTCCTAAGACGCATTTTTCTAATGAATACAAATATTCCTACTGAATATTTTAGGCAGAAAGGATCTGGTTGCTCTTTTATGAGTAAAGAGTTTTATGCTGGTAAATCATGAGTAACTCCACTAAGTTAATGGAAAAGTAGACAAAAACTTAGTATGAATAAAAGAATTATTGGGCTGGAAAATGACTGAGGTGTTTTTTTTTGTTGTTTTGTGGGGGTTTTACTGGGTTTTTTTTTGTTTTTTTTTTTCTTTTTTTGGTGGAAGAGTGGTGCCACTTTGCAGTTTGCTTACTCATTCTGGATTTTACAGTGCTGGGAGTCAGATATGTCAATTGTCATGTCATGCAGCTGTTGGAATTCTCACAACTTGTAAGACTGGATTTTCCTGGCAGGATTTTCCACCAAGGATCCTGTAAATCTATCCTGTAAATGACCCATTTGAA
The DNA here is from genome assembly GCF_028554395.1 of Pezoporus wallicus. NCBI lineage: Eukaryota > Metazoa > Chordata > Aves > Psittaciformes > Psittacidae > Pezoporus > Pezoporus wallicus. Next base: position 704,488 of record NW_026641900.1, on the reverse strand, counting down.
CAAAAAAGAACTCCTAAATGTTGAAGGGAAATATTTGCCTGACTTTTATGCTAATTCAGAATAATCATTGTCTTTTCTTGAGAAAGCGACCAAGAACATGGCCTCATATTTACATTTATTGTTTAAATACAAATAATTCTGAGGAGCTATTCATGAGAGCAAATGAACCAAAGGTTTAGCATTTGCGCTCGCTACTGTGCTGCCACTGTTTTTAGTTGAAGTTTTTATATTTTGCTATCATGCAAATATTTAGATGACTTAAAGATTAGATTTCAAAGTTCTCATCTTGTATATTTAGAAAAGTAAATAAGCTTTCACAGTTTAATACTCCTCGCATCTAAGACCAAGAACAGTTTCAGCATTTATATTTATGTATTGGAATAGATTTTTTAACTGTCTTTAATTTGAAGCATCTGGCTTGTTACATTTGATTAAATACATGGGCAGCTATACATAAATGACTGTGAGGCTGAGATATAAACTCCAGTAAAACAAGACATTCTGAGACAAATTCTCAAACAGTGCTCCAAAGTTGCACCCAGACTTTGCACAGCTGCAGATTTTTTCTTGCAAGTTTTACTTAGCACTTTTTATTTGTTGTATTTGTTACTTTATCTACAGCATTGCATGACAGCGTTCATGTAGATGTGGTGGGTGCTGTTTAAGAGGATCATTCAGCTTTACTCTTCTAATCAGAGACTGCTGGACTCAATTAATATGCCTGGATAATTTTAGGAACTACTACATGAGATTCCAGCCCACGAAGATGCTTAATTATACAAGGCTGTGTAAACAACTCTGTTAGTAAACAGCTAATTTTCTTTAAAGGTCTAGTGGCACATTTAAATTTAGCTGTGTGCTTCATTTTTTCATGAATCATCATTTACGTGAATACACGACTGTGTGAAATGCCAGCTGTAAAGCACCTCATCACAAAGTGAAAGAATACAGGATGAAGTTCTGTGATAGTGTTTCATTTGTTTGATTTCAGAAAGGAATATTCTTAAAACACTTGGCTTTGTACAAACAGTAAGATGGTAAAGAACTTTTGGATTGAAATTGTTGCCAAATCAACTGAGTCTTCTATTTCTGTACTGTTCTTAATCTTATCTTTTACCTACACAAATGAGAACAGGCATATCTTCAACTTGTTTTAAAGGATGTTTAAATAATCTCCAAAACATGTCTGTGAAAGATTTCTGTTTGCTCTAGATCAGACATATTTTATTTATAGATTGGACTAATAACTGCACTAGATTTTCAACATACACAAGGAAGATTCAGATGGCCTTACTACTGTTATTGTAATTATCATTGTTTGCTACACTGGTAATCATTTGGATACTGATATTCTTGCCAATTACAGCAAAAGTATTTTCAAATACATGGCCAAGCAATTAACTTTTTCGGTTAGGCATTATAATAGGACAGAAATCAATGCTAATAGTAACTGAGTTCTACATGAGATTAAACAAAAGGGAGATGTATAAATTAAGCTAAAGATCATTTTGGAAAAATGTACGTGCTGTCTGGAATAGGATTTCATGCCCATAATGAGCTTTCAAAACAATCAGTCAAATGAATCAGTGTTGTTGGCAACGCACTTTTCAGCTGTCCATGGCCACAGTTTTGAACCTGAACTTTTGTCCCAGGTCTGGTTACTACACTCATGACCATAAGACCACTCATAAGAATAACAGGTCTGACTTTAGGCTTATTGTTTGAAAATCACTGAAGGACCAATTAACGGGTCTCTTTTGAAGTAGTAAATGTACTTCGGACAATTTGAGTTCAGTTTCAAGCATTTTTATAAGACAGTTGCAGGACAATATTTCGTCCTTGAGCTAACGAAGAGTCTTGAATTAGAAATGAATCCTTCAAAAATGTGGAAACCTGTGATGGCCTAAGGTAAGTGAAAGCTCCTTCAGGACATAACCTTATTAGTAGCTCAGTTCTGTAATTCCCACTGATGTATTGTAGCACTGTGAGACTAGATCCTTGTTTCTTTCTGTCTCAACATTGCTATGTAATAGGAAAGATACCAGGAGCCTGCAGCTGGGCCCACCTAATACTTTAAAATTGCTAAGCTAATTGTTTCCACAAGAAAAGGTGCAAAGAAAATCACTGGGCTACAAAAAGCCTATTTTTCTGGGGAGAGCTGAAGAGATTTATGGAGGTTTTCTTTTCCACAGAGTGTTTTTCTAAAGAGCAGTACAGCTTAAGAGATTAATGTGAGAATTCCTTCATTAAGTCAATACCAAATGAAGTGCAGTTTCTCTTTAGCGGGAGTTTTTACATACCTCTCCTGTGAAATGTAATATAACATGTGGGAATGTAGGAAGTCTTACTTATGTTCTTGTATTTGCAGATTCAAGTATATCATAATGTGTATTATCCACAGTAGGTAGAGAGATCGATCTCTTCTGTTTGCGCCATGCCAGTGGTTGTGGTGGTGTTTTGCAAAATGTTTCCTTCAAAGGCCAAAGAAAGTCTGACTAATTCCAGTTTGTTTCATGGGTTGTCTCAGAAATTGCTATGAGATCACAGAAAAAAAGTATGAAATGAACAAGTCATGGTAGGGAGAGCCCTCAACTTCAGTGACTTTAATGGAAAAAAATGGTTTAGAGCAGTTTTATGATTCGAGAAGACACTCAAAATTATTAGCAAAAGATTGCTATTGTTGCAGTTAGTGGAGCAGTGAAATGCAATGCAGCGTATAACAACATACTCATGGCCATGTCCAAAGTTTTTGGAATCTATGAAGGAGCCTTTCCTTATTCTTATCAAGTCCTGAAAATGAAACTGCTGATGGATACTAGAAGATGAGAAGCACATAGAAGTGGCATGCTAAATATGGAACAAACTGAAAATCAGAGTTAAACGTGTTGTTACAAATTCTGAATAGGTTTTGTGTGCAAGAAAGGGGAATTATAGCACAATGCAAAGAATACTAAAAAAAAGATAATTTTAAAGCTTTTTATGTGACCAAATATTGTTCCTTATATTTCCTTGGCAGTTGTCTTGCATAACTATGGACTTAAGATAAGTAGATGATTGTCTGTCACTAGGATTCATTCACTTGCTCAACTTCTGCTAGTAAATATAGGCAGAGCAGAAACTAGTCTTACTTTTCTGTAGTTGCTGCTACTTTTGATCTGTGCTGGGGAAGGCTGATGCTGTTTTCCTTACTGGTGTTTGTAAGATTTCTTATACTGCTTTTGTTTTCTCACACCAGTTATTTCCTCCATCATAAGAAGTGTTTCCATCTAAAGTGACCACTGCAAATACACCCAGTTCTTTGTTTCTGGTAATTGTGAACCGCTGGCTGTTGTTTTCTCTAGCTGTGGCAAAACCTTTCCATTGAATAGTCAGTAAAGCTTGTTTCTTAAGGTATCTGCTTTCCCACCTAATGCTGACTTCTGAATAAACTTTTTATACCTAATTTTTTGTCTAATGAGGAAATGATCATTTTGTCCAGAATGCGGATAGCTTTGAATTTCACATGTTGTTTGGATTAGTGCATTATTCCTGGCTTCACTTCTTTTGTCTGATCTTTGTTGGTTAATGAGATAGAGCACAGATATCTGTGCTGCTTTGTCGACATTATGGAAGAGTATGTATGAAATTTACTTTCTACTATTTATTCTTTGTGTGCATTTGTGTTAGATGTTAATGGCTCCTGTATGCTGTTGGCAGTCTTTGAGAAAAAAAAAAGAATAAAAGGATAGAGAAATGAATCAAAACATTTGAATGCTCTCTCATCATTCCAAGTCCTGAAAATCGAGGAGGATTTAATGGCTGCCAGGTATATTATCAATTCCTAGTCAGTTGTTCAAAGCCCTTGGACAACAAGGTTGACAGGCAGAGGAGAATTTTAGCTTCAAAAATAATCATATAAAGAGGTAATTAAAATGAAGATGTTCAATAGCACAAACCAGAGCCAAGCACTCGAATTTAAAACCTCCTCTACTGCTGAAAACCAGCACTGTGAGCTTTAGGGAATCCCCAAAACTCATTGAGTGCTCCATGGAGTTTTTCTGATGCAGAAACTTGGGGATGGAGTTGGATGGCTGAAGTTTTATATTAAAGTCAGATTACACATCATAAAGGTTACTTCTGTCCTCAAACTGTTTCACTAACTTTCTCAGAATCTTAAAGTTAATACTAATGTAAGTGCTTGACATATCAGATGAGTATTAGTTAAATCCAGGATGAGGCTGTAAAATGGTTTTCCAGGTCTTTTTTCCAGGTTACACAAAATGCCAAGACTCGCTTTATAGCTTGTCAACATTGGCCACCAAAGGGAGATTAGCTCTAGGTCTTTAGAACTGTTTGCTGGAAAAAAAAAAAGAAAAAAAAAAAAGACATTGTGAGGTGTTAGAGGTTATTTTCCAAAGTATCTTCTTTTAGAAATAATTTTAGTGTCTTGCGCCCCTTTCTCCCCTCCCAGTTCCAGAAGGCAGACATCCATATTATGAGCTAATGGCTGAAACTTTCTTTAGAGAAATGAACTGTTTTTTGAGATACCAGATTGCATGAAAACACCTGAAACTGCTAATATCAGTTCTTTCTCCCTGAGGGTGACTCTGCAACCTCTTGAAAAATAAGGGATTTCAATGGAAACATTGACTGTCTTTTAAAGAACTGCTGACATGCCTGAAATGAGGGAGCACATTCCCACATGCTCTTTGTTGGAGAGTGTTACTGGAATTGCAAATAGGTTTTCCAGGTCATTTTGTGGAAATTATCAGTGCCATTATTAGCCACTTTGGAGCATTGCTAGAGCTTTGAATTGTCAAGGAATGGGCATTTTGCTTATACGGATAATATATAATGCCAGAGTGTATCGTCTTAGTTAAATAATATTGTGAATAGTACTGAAATGTTTCCAGAGTTGGTATCAGCAATTTTTTCCTCTTAATTATTAGAATAAAATATTCAAAATGTTACTGCACCATCAAGGATGTACAGCTCAGAGCTCTTCTATAGAGGCAATGGGATGTCCATGTTTGTACAGGTAGGTGATATTGTGATGCTATGGCTGACAGGTCTCAGAAGTGGCTTGAACCCCAGATCCCAGTAGTCTCAAAAGTTCTTCTCACTTTGCTATGCTGGAGCAGTACCCGTGCCAGTTATGTTGGCTGTAGTTCTCAAAACCGGTCACTTGAAATGGACAGTAAAACCTCTTAATTTCTAGTTGTATTCGGTAGTGTTAAGAGCTCTTCCGCAGTTTTTTGAATGAGTGGGGACACAATTCCCCAATGTCAAGGTATGTCTAATTCACAGAAGACAATATTCTGCTTTTAATAAGAATGTCTTTTGGGGCCCTACCTCTGTGTGCTATCACAACTATCATAGCTGGTGGCCTGTCACAAACTCTTTTTGGTTCTTTACTTGGTTGTGAGATACAGCACATGTTGTCCATAATGCTTGAATTAGCAGTCTGGTCTAATGGAACGTGCCCCTGCCTATGGCACTGGCATTGGAACCATATGAGCTTTAAGGTGCCTTCTAACCCAGACCAATCTGTGATTCTATGAATGTGTCATATTTCCAACTTCAGTGGAGAATTAAAATTTAGGAGTTAATAACTGTACATTTGACTGTAGGTCAAATGAATGCAGGTCTTCTGATGTTTTCTGATCAAGGGGCACATCAGTTATGATAACAAAATTAGGCTTCAAAAACAACTTAGGCTTCAAGAACTGATTCAAGTTCACCACACTGAGTGAGGGTGGTTGGATGACTTTGTTAAAGAATTGTTTGGTGTGGTTTGTCTTCCCACCATGTTATTGCATAAGTAAATCTATACCCATACTTTAGCAGCATGCCAGTGCATGAGGCTAATCAAGTTTAGGTCTTTCGTAAGATACAGTGAATGCGAAAAATAGCTTGTATTTCCTAACACAGACTTTCAGAGTGTGTCTCTATTTCAGGGAGAAAACCAGACAGATGTTCCAAAATGTGTAGCAGCACAGGATGTGATACCTGGAGTGGTGTTACAACTAGGTTTCTCTCCTTTTGTGCTACCCTCAAAACAAATGTACTGTGGCACTTAGTGAGGACACATTTGCTTTTATTGGTGGCATGTTACTCACAGCTCATGCTGCCTCACAGAGCAAGGTGAACCACAGCAGAAACCCTGCAGTTCCTTAGCTTGCTCATTTCCTAAACAGAGTAAAAAAATTTATGACTCCAGTTAGGCCAGATTACTTTTCAGCTCAATGTATAGCTCCTATCCAGTAAGATAGCAAGTAAGATACTACATAATCACATTTGAACTCTTGATTTATTTGTCTTCATGTTAATAATGAATTGAATCTGATTATAGTGTATTTCGGATCTTAGATCTCTTATCTGTCTTCAGTGTCCTGAGTGTCATGGACAGAGAGATGTGCTTTGTAGCGCTGTGCAATCCTCCAGGTATATATTGGCACCCTAGAGAATACTGCTTTAAAAACTAGAAGAAAAGCTTGTTTTCTGGAAAGTAGCCTTAGCAAAATGTTGTAACTTGGATTTCTGATGTGAGCTCTGGTCCTATTAAAGAAAACCTTAAGTTGAACGTTAGGAGTTAAAAATACCAAGATTGTATGTACTTAGAATTCTCTCGTGGCTCTGCTTATTGAGAAAATTTTGTTCTTTTAGGGCTTTATTTTGGTGTGTTTAACATTCCAGCAGATACTGGATTATTTTTCATGCGTGCAAGTGCTAACAACTTGCCACTTCAAGATTGGGAACTGCTGTCATTGCTGGTGGGAAAGAGGAAAAAGTAGTAAGGTAAGAACAGAGGACTGAAAAACATAGCACAGTAGAAAATGAGGAAAATAGAAAATACACTACATGTTCCACATCACATGGGTTTTAGTTCTCTCTCCTGTAGTCATAATCCAGCAAAGTTTTTAACTGTGAAAAGCATGAGTAAAGACATGTGTATGCTTTCATCTGGCCTGCACTGTCAGCAGCATTAAGCAAACACTCACTGCAACTGTTCCTCAGTGCACATTGCAAAATGTGCCTGGAAGTGTAAGTTGTGCATAGCTGTGCCGCTACCAGTACCTAGGTTAGCTAACTTAAAACTAGATTGGTTGTATACAAATGAGTTATGGCCTAAATCAGAAGAGTTGCCACGGTTTTATCTTCTCCCCAGCCACCAAAGTGTTTCTCCACTTTCTGGTGCCAGCACTACTGTTTATATGACCAGGTGCTAAGGCAGTTTGAGGGAGCTGAACTGATTGAAACCTTGCCCCAAATGGGGTTAAAGCTGCTTTTTCTTTAACCTTAGTCTTACAATTAGACCATTAAAAGGAAACGTTTTGCAGTGGAGGAGGTTGGTATGAGCATCGCAATACATGGAGGAGAACGAGACTAACCATTTTGGCAGCAGGCCATCAATATATGAAATTAAGTATGATTAAGTATAATGTGAAATTGTGTCCTAGTTTTTGACTCAATCAGCTTCCTGAATCATTGACCGTGTAATTGCAGGAACATGAGTGCTGGTTCAAGGACAAGAGAAGGGAATGGGGAAGCCACAACTGCTTACATAAGCTTATGCTGCTGTGTGACTTTCAGCCACAGTAGCTGAAGCACATTTGGACCCTCAAAAAATAGCAGCACTGAGAAAAGAGCCCAGAATGTTATAAGGATTTATTTAAACTGTGTGCTGTGCCTTATGAAGTGGAATTTTAAAGTTATTCTGAGTTCTGTTAACTAATGGACCAGTGCTGGAAATACCAGTTTATTTTTGTGCTGTGGAAGGTGGTTTGTGTATGATGGGGAGCCTCTTCATTCTTGCGTTCACAATCCATTGTGCCAGAACTCATTTATGCTTTTTCCTGGCAATTTTCTCACAGCTCTAAAATTGTGGACACAGGACCTAATCCAATAAAGTTCTCAAGCACATGTGCTGCCAAGCATATGTAGCCTTACTGGACTCACAAGGGAGTATAGTAGGCAAAGTGAAAACGCCCTCTGGTCTTTCTGTATCAACTGTATTTGGTCTTTCTTGGAGTAAAATTGGTTGTAAGCCTGAAAGAAATGTCATATTAGGACAGCTGCTTCTTCTGTTCTCCTTAGCATTTTCTGGTTTCGTCAAATGGAGAGTAGGTCAAGACTCCCATCACGAACATGAAGCTAAGCCAACCCTTGAGCAGGAGTTCTAACATTTTGGAATATTTATAACAGCTAAACTTCAGGATAATAATCTGTTCATGGGCTGTGTTAGTTCATTTTCTCTAAAATACAATTTTTATTCTGGCTGAATTCCAGACATCTGAGCATGGACTAGAAATCAATCTGGAATGGTCTAAAATTAAATTGCCATTCTTTCTTTTCTTTTGCCTTTGTTAAAAGGATTTTTCAGAGGAGCTGATACACCAAGTATAAGGCAATAATTGGGACTAAACTAAAACAAAAAAAAGGGGGGGGGCACACAAGATCCTCTATGAAATTTCATTTGCTTTCTGGAGTACAGTTCTGGCAATTAAGTACTGATGTAAAGTAATGTGTCACATCTTGTATTTCACTGTTTTATTTCTGAATCCTCAATATGTTATTTATAATCATGTAGAACATCAAGACCTGTATTGTATACTTTGAGGCAAACTAGAAAACGTAAACTATGTAGCCCAAGCTGATTTCTTTTTCCAGTAACTACATCCCCCTCTTCTCTAGAAGCTCTAGAAGCACAACTCACAAGTTTGGCTGTGAAGCTGATTTTACTTATTTGCTTCTAAATCAGATTCTAGGTGATTCACAGAACAGATGCGACAGTGATATCTAATGCAGTTGTTAAGGAATAGCCAGCAAGTACCCAGCTGAAATGTTAAGTATGGATGCGGCTAGAGAACCTGAAAATGTTTTCAGATTTATTTCTGCAAATCAGTGGGAAAAATTTGTGGAAAAAAAAAATAAGGTTCCTATAGGAATTAAATATATATATATATATGGAGAAAGAGAGAATAAATTAGGTATTATAAACTGTTCTCTAATACTCATAAAGTCTTTCCACCTAAATCACTATTTCAAATGCAAATGATTGCCAAGGGTTATTTGGTCTCTGAATTACCTGTGGTTTCAGTACTTCTCAAAGTAGTCATCTTTGATGGTTTTCCTGATGACTGCCCTGTAGTTCTGTTTGTAATTGCCACTGTACCAGCTTTGAGGTGTACTTGGTTCTTATTTCACAAAAGCAGGTGGAGGGGGCTCCCCTCCTACCTTCACCTCCTTAAATCTGCAGTAGTGAAATACTCTGCTAACTCTTTGAACGCAGATGTTTCATCAGTGCTTGCTCGCCATTATCTGCTGCCACAGAAAAATAGGAATTGGGTTTGAGTTCCTGAGATAGGGTTTTAAAGTCCTTTTAGATTTTTGGACTATGATTTCGCTAGTTATTTATTGTTGTCCTCATTGCAAAACCATGGTGATGCGTTTGGTTCTGAAATGCCAAAAAGCAAATCTGTTTTTACAGCAAACGAGATGGGTTTTAAAATCTGCAATGCACATCAAGTAATGCATGTTGCCTGATTTTGTCATAAGTAATAGTTTCAGGGGAGACTGTTCTTGGCAGGCATTGCTTGAAGTGGGTTTAACAGGCTTATGATGAGAGAGATCCCAAGAGACCTTCTGTCTTTGTATAGATGTGTAAAATAACCCACAAAACTTTCCACAGGAATCTCTGGATAGGCAAGGTGCATTCCCTTGTTTGCGCATCTCCTTTCTCTCGGGAAAACATCTGCTTGTCACTCATATCTGTTCATATCCACTCATCCTGTGATATGACACTTCACCTGCCATTCCAGTAGAAACTGGAGTCAGTATTTTTGAGGCAATTTTTCTCATTGAGATGAATTTGAGAAGTTTGTAAAAATTCTGCTTTGTTTTCCAAGACAGGTTTATGACCAGTAGAGAAGGGTATGTCTTGGAAATCAGCTCACTTTTGCTGAAGGAACAGAAAAATGCTGACAGTGGAACAGTGATAAGCGAGCTGATTTGGCAGCTCTTTTGATGCTTCAAGCATTAGTGCTGGAAGGTAGTTGTGCATTAGGCTTAAATCTTTTCTCTTACTGAACTTGTGTTGGGCATATTAATTTCATTTAAGGGTAGAAATCAGTTCAAGTAAGATCAGAATCAGTCTGTCATGTTGCAGTTAGAGGAGCTTTGCTGTAGATCAGCCTGTGCTGCTTTAAAATTATTTGATTATTAGTTTATACAGAGATAAATATATTGAGCATTTATGAAGTCCACTTTTCTAATGGCTGAGCAAACTCTGAATCCATTTTAAGTGTGGCTAAATCTTGTCCTATGTAGCAGATACCTGACAGCAGCTTTTGGTGTATCTTAGGCCAGTTGGGGATTAACAGCATTGTAAGGAAATATTTTTCAAAAACCAAAGACAAATTAAATTAAAAATATGATTTTTAAGTAACCAAATGCATAAAATTGTCTTCAAGTGCTTGCTCCCCCACTCTCCCACCCAGCCAAGTGTGTTATGGCAGAGCTATGTTACAAACCTGGTATTCTTTCTTTCATGCCGTCTCAATTCATTGACATGCTTTTAGATGATGTGTTGAAAAGTAGTTATTGAATAGAGAAAGGAAAACAAGTAGCAGTTTAAGACCACCAACACTATCAATGCAATACCAAACACAGTAGTGCAGTTTTGTCTGACTAACTGATCGGGTTGATCCAAGAGAAGAAGGGTGTGAATAGGAAAGTGTGGGCTTTTCCACCTTTGGAGGATCTGCAGAGCTCTGTAGCATGTTTAAGTGGTGCCTTTGAAACCTGAAAATGTGTTTAGCCAAGCATAATTGCTAAGCATATGCTATAGTAAGGAAAACAGTTCTAACCATGTGTGTAAGACACTCCTATTTCTCATGCTTATATGACTTGAAATACCTGTCCCCGCACCTCTGTCCCTTTAATTCTACTGAGCTCACAGCAGTAGAATGAGACAAAGCTGCCAGTATCTTACATCTCATTCATTAAAACTTTATAAACAAAACTGTCTTATTAAATTATGAACATGTAAATCACTTCTGGAATGAACTTCTGAGTTATTTTAGATATAATTTATTATTTGAAGGGTTTTGCCTATGTAGCTTTGAGTTCCGCATCTGGATCTGTATGAGATTTATGTAGAACTACTGATATTCAATTGGAATGTTTATCCAGATATGCAGGTTATTTACTTAATCTATTAGAACTGGAAAGAAGCAGGCTTTTGCCTTTTCCAAAGGTCAGCCCTGTCAGATCCCTAGCATTTTAAAAAGGGAAAAAAGGAAGACAATTTTCTACTGTCTCCGGTGAATCCAAAGGTCAGAGTTTTGTTCCACTGACCTCACTATTCAGTATAGAGAAAGTAGATGGCATAATATTTTCTTAAGTTGTTTTGTATGTTACTATTGTGTACCGTATGTTCACATCATATATAGGTATATATCCAATATATTCAAGGTCATTGTTACCACTGATAAGGTTTCTTTTGAATTAAATACACCAAGCATGCATCAGGAATGAAGAGCTATATTTTGACTGCTAATTTTAGGTCTCAAAGTATTTCAGGATCTGAAAATGTTTCAAGCTTGGTCATTCATTCCACCTACATTAACAGCCTAAGCTTCTGGATAGTTAGTGGAGAAAGCAGATTCCACTGAAGAATTAACTGAAGAATAAGTGAAGGTATGGGTATCTTTCCATCGACTGTTCTGGGGCTTACCCTGATGTCTGCCTATGCCAGTTCAGTGCTTCTGCAGGCTGTGGAGGAGGCCACATGGCATTGGTGAAGATCTAGGTTCAGGCATTCATGACTGAATGTGTCTTTGTTTGGGAACTTCTCAGGCCGTGCAAGTGACTTCTCTGCATAGGTACGAAAATGTTTGAGCCGGAACTGGGAAGTTAAAAAGTGAGGGTTGGGAAAGTGCACTTGTCTATTTCAGAATCAGTGTTGCTTACTTTTACTAGGTTTGTAGAACTGTAGCCTCAGCAGATATTTGCTTGGGGCTATGGAGAGTAAACACTCTTAAGTTCAGATGCCAAAGAACGGGGATAAGTAACAAGTTCGGTGCTGTTTGTACAGTTTACTCTGCAGTACTTAAAGTGAAAGTGCATACAACAGTAAGTGTAATTTGTGGTCTACATAGTGTTTGTAATGGCTAGCTAAACAATTCAGGGCAGAAAAACCCCCAACATTTGTGGAAGGAAACAGTTTATTTGGAGAGCTTGATGTTCATGCTGTCTACATTTCAGGGTGTTTCACTTCCGACTACCTCTAATTTGGTCAAGTGGACTCCATTAGTGATTGAGGTACATTTTCTAGTGTTGCTCCATCTAGAAGGAGTCTCATCTGTAGTCTTTTAGACTGTGCCATGATATTTGAAACAAAGTGCAGAAAGTGGGGGATGAGTTCAAAATCTCAGTTCTGTTCCAAATGTAAATTGTAGATGCACACAGTATATGTCACTGATAGAGGCAACAGAATTAATCTAACATTCTGTTCAGTTTTCACTTGTGTTTGAGTACAGTATTTCAGTCACTGGCTTCTGCATATTAAAATATTTGAATTCTGGCTATTCTATTTTAGCTTTAAATGAATTCCTATGGTAATTGCAGATGCAGTTGTTTTCATCTAGATTATCTTGTCTTGTGTACTGCTTCATTGATAAAATTATCTTCTCTACGTAAAATACTAGATCTCATGTTCAGTTATCTTGATGCATGCTATAAATTACACTGATTCAGAGGCTTTGCATGGGCAGAAGTTTAAAGGAAAAGACCTGTGAAGGAAAAGGTCACTAAGTTGACTTGGTAATTAGCTCTATCATGTAACTTCATAGTTCTGATTTAACAGAAATTTGGGGTCTTGTTAAAGAGAGAGGGTTTCTTTTTGCTCTGTCTCCACACTGGTCAGGTTAATGGCTGCGTGTGTTTGAACTTGTCCAGAGACTTCTAACAAAAAATGAAATCATGGTTTTACAAAGCCACTGGCTTTAAAGGAGAGCATATTACATGTGTATTGGTATAGGCAAAAGTAATTTAAAACTCGGTTCACAGACCAGAGAGTAGGAACTTCAATTAAAGTTTTGCTTTAATTGGGTTTATGGATTAATTTGGCTCACTCAGATCAGCTCTGTCTAATTATAAAACTATATGTGAGATTAAAGGGAACTGAAAAAAGCATACCTGTTTCTAATGTACCTCCCACAAGTCCTTTTCATTTTAAATTATTTTGTTTGTTTGTTCCACATTTCATCCTAACAGAAAAGCCTTCTGGCAGTGAAGTTTAAGGATCAGTTACTTTGCAAGTCTTAGAGAAAGCACAAGGGACTCTTTTATTTTCTTCTTCTTCTTCCCCTAAGGGGTTGCTTTTGAAAGATGACTTACAATTCTGTAAGGACAAATTTCTGTCTGCTGTTTAATTGCTCAGCTGTAGTTGGGGATTTAGTCAACCTAGCCACTTGATTGCACCTGCCTACTAGGTAGTTAGATGACTAAACCCGTTAATTTGATTCTTCAGTTTATTGCAAAAAGAACTCTTACTGCATTGAAATAGACATCAGAATAAGGAATGGTACTGTTTTTTCTCTCTCTGACTTTTTTTCTACAGCACAGTGTAAGGTTGTTTACCCAGGTTTTACTGCAGTCTCCTCTGGCTTGAGCCATGATGAAATTGAATTTTATTAGTGGCTTTCACTGATGTTACAATTTTTGACATTTCTCATTTTGGCTGATAATGCTGTATGAAAAGGTCTCTTTGTGTGGTATATTTAACCGTAGTAGAATTTTACTTTCCGTTTGTATTCGCATATTTTTGTTGTCTGTCATACAGGTGGTATGTTAAGTGGAACAAATGGTTGCAGTGATATTTTCAAAGCTGCAGTCACTGTTTTACTGGTGTGTTTAATACATGTTGGAAATACATTTTTTTTTTGTTTTAAAGAGACTAGCTTCTTGTCTTCAGTGCTCCTGATTCATAACCCATTATGTCCTGCACTAAACATAGCTTTGCCCATTTATGCTGAGATTGTTCCAGGAATGTGTTGTGTAACTGATGGCAGTGCACAACCAGAGGCATGATCCCGAGTGCCTGCAAATTATTTCAGCAGAAGCTAGAGTCTCTTAGTACTCTGCGTGCAGTGTTTGGCTCTTCCCAGCATATAGCACCTACTGGCTCTCCATCTCATCCCCTGGTGCTTTTATATCACCCATAAGTATGGTGCTAAGCCAAAATTTGAAGGTCTTTGTATTCTCAGTGTAGTTTGTGCATGGTTTTCTGTTGCTGTTTTCTAAGTATGCAGGAAAGGAGTTTTCTTCTGAGGAACAGAAGCAGGTTGTCAGCTACAAACCCTGTATCTTCACCTTGCTACTGGGATTGCTTTTCCTTTGTTGTCTTTCTCAATTTTCTTCCTTTCTGAAACGACAGACCAGGTTATTGCTTGTGTCATTATGTGGCTGTTTTTACACAGGCAATGCCATGAGTAGTGAAGGTGGGAACTGCAGTTACAGATAAATGTCAGTTGAGATACCACAGAGAGTTTCTCATTGAGGAAAGATGTTTTCTCTTATTGGTTTGGGGATTTTTTTTTAGTTTGACTATTTTTATTGAACGTTCTGTACTCTCAAGTTTTGTGATCACTTTTCCTTTCATAATTGGGTCTTTATATCTTAAACATATATAAGTGCTTTGCTGTTACCATGAAATGATACATGTGACAATAATTACTTTTCAAGAACAACTTGGATCTTTGTTTTTTAAATGCAGATATGCAGTAGTTTATCTGTTTCTTAGATCACCTAGTCTTCATGATGCTGTACTGAACTGAGATTACTTTCACAGTGTCCCTTTTCTAAAGGCAAGATTTAAAACACCCCTTTTGGTGTTTAAAATGGGACTTTAAGAGGAGTGGACAAAAATCATAGGAAAACAATACTGAGCTCATGCTCTACTTCAGCCTTAGAGATGCCTTAAGTGCACTAAGCATGTCTGTTGGACTAGAAGTCCCCCTCACTTTCACTTCCTTTAACTGAGTAAGTGGGGATGTGCCTGGATATTACTGGAGTTGCATTCCCTGAGTATTATATGTATTTATATATATATAGCTCAACACAAGAAGGAAGTTTTACAAAGAGACAATCATTTTTATTAAGGAGCCTGTCTTCAGAAGCTGCTGCTCTTGATCTGCTCCAACTAGAGACACTTGGTAGGAATCATGCTTTTCATGATAAAGAGATGAAGTTCCAACACATGTAAAGTACAGTATTCCCTACTTGTCCTTAGTGGATCTACACACAGCTTTTTGGGTTTTTAGACCCTTTGCTTTGAAGATACTTTGCTGTGTCCACAGGCTATGCAGATAAATGACCAGGACTGCATTCTGGAACCACACATCCACTTCTTGGGTGTTTCAGCCCTGAAGTTACAGATTCTTGAGTACGTAGTTCTTTCCCACAATTCCAATTCAGGTTTTAGCTCATTGGCTATCCAATCTGCAGAATCAAATGCAGAATAAATTTAACCTCCTATGTTGTTCTCTCATTTTTCCAGCCTGATCTTTCAGATCCACTTTCACAAGAGCACTTAGGGACCAGATTTCCCCTGGATTTGAGTTTGTCCTGCATGCACACCTAAATGCATGGCTGTGGAGTGTTGTTGCAGAAAATGTGTTTGAGAAAGGAATTTTTGAGAAGGATCTGAATGACAAGCGGGTGGTTAATTAGTTCTAAGGGAGGGAAGGAGAGAGACTAGGAACTCTTGAGTTCTGTACTGAAGGTGGCATGAGTAAGAGAGAGGGAGGGAATACAGTTTGTGGTACAGAAAAGAGCAGTGAGGGCAGCAGGATTTGTTTGGGGAAAAAAATGTGAAAAGATGAAGCCCATATGGATTTCTTTTAGTTTCTTTTCCATTGCTTGAGCTTCGCCTTGTTTTGGTTTATAATGATTTTCCAAGTACAACATACTTAAAAATAAATCAGTGTTTTCATCAGAGTTTATGTGTTTGCAGTCCTGATTCTGTTTTTAAAATGCAGCTGTTGAGATCACTCAAGATAGCTTACATTTCCTTGTGTTCTCCCTGATAAGTTGTACTTAGGTTTTTTTGCCAGCTAGTTCTCGCACAACTTCAGAATTAAACTTGTAAAAACCATTAAAATGCTGTTGAGAAGCATAATTCTTGTGGGTCTTGTTTTTTATTTTGGTCTTATTTCAGGCTTGGTTTTTAGGCTGACTGATCTGCTCTCTGAAAAGTAGGCCTATGGCCTTAGACACAAAGCACTAAAGGACTCTGTGTCATATACAGTATTATTCTGTGGGGAAAAAAAAATTAACTGTACTGAAGGATAAAAATCCATTGGGGAAAATGATAAGTCTTTTTTTAATAACTGCTTACGAAGCAGTGTGAATTACCTTGAAAATAGTGGTCCTGCTCATGTGCAACTCAACTGAAGGGCTTTGAGTTTTTGTAGCAGCTAAAACTGTGCTTTTGATGTATTAAACATGCAGTGAAAAATCATCTATAGCTGTGAACAGTATAACTTTGTTACCCTTTATCCCTAATGCATATGTGATGCATTACTGAATGGACATTCTAAGTAGAATATTAAAAAGAAAAAGAAATCTAATCTCCTACTTTTATTTGTTCCTAAGCTAAACTATTATCAACCTTATGTATTTTCATATTTACAGTTTAATTAGTAAAAGGTCTTATGTTCCCATTCATTCAGGAAATACTGTGTAGTCAAAACATTCCTTGACACTACCGCCTTTTGCAAGAAGCCATGTGCTTGAGGTTTGACTATAACATCTGTATGTTCCTTGACAATTACTGCAATAACAGCTTCTTTGACAAAAATGGCAAATTTGTGATTTGTATTTAAATTGATTCTGTAGGAGTTAAAGATATGCTTGGATAAATTACCTTTTAAGTTGTTAGTGCAAGATTTGTGTTGTACTGACTTTCAATTGATTATATGCTTCTGCTTAAAAAGAAGGGAATTGAGCTGATGTAGTTTTAATTTATGTCACTAATTATGGGTGCCTTCTCTGACTTTATGTGTGTGTTCAACCAAGCATCCTGCATTTTCTGTATGTCTAAGGAAGTTAAAAGAAAGACTGTTACAGACCATGGAATTCCGTGTTTAAGCAAAGGATGGTATTGGAGTCTTGTTTGGAAGAAATTGAAGTGAATAGAAAGGTGGACCACATCTTTGAGATGCTCGAATAGACTGAGAGACTACTACTTCATTCTCCTGCTGATCTTTTTGTTGTCTGTGTTGCCTTTGACATAATTTGAGGGACAATGAACTAGAAACCCAAAGAGTTCCCTCCCTATAAGAAAAGTGCTGGGACTTTCATTTTCTTCCCTTTCAAATTTGTTCAGTGAGTTGATGAAGAGGAATACAGTAGAAGCAGCTTGCTTTAAGCCTCATCTGATTGTTACATCCTCACATTTCATAAAATGAAGTACAGGTTTTGGTCAGGTTGAATTAATTTGTTACTAAATTACATATGTTGTCAGATCATAGAATCATAGAATGATTTGAAACAATGAGTTTGTCATAATCAGCAGGAAATAATACAGATCCAAAAGGTGAGCATTTTAATATGGAGTTTTCTGTTGATGGGTAACTTCCTGATGCCATCTGATACTCAGTTCTCACCCGTGCGTCGTGACAGCTTCCTGAGTGAATTCCAGCTTATGTGCCTGTTTGTGAATTATTTCTTGGCATATTACTATTGTCAATTTGCATTGCAAAAATAATTAAAGCAGGGAAGTTCTTTAGTGGAAATTTAATCTGAATCACACTGTTCACAACCATGCTGTCTATTTAAATGTCAGGACTGAGGGATTAGGAGATTTACACTTGGCTGTTGCTTTTCACTCAATGGTCAAAATAGAACCAGTTCAAGAAGAAGGATAGTAGGAAAACCAGTTAAGCCTCCTGCTAAAGTCATTGGTTGAACTGAGACTTGTGAGGCAGCTTCTCAGAATTCAGTGCATACTTTCATAAATGATACTGTGATGACATTCACTTTCTCAGAAGTTCCAAGTGTTCCTTGGCTTTGCTTTAGGCCTTGCTGCTATTTGCAGCTCCTGCAGAGCTGTAAAAGCTTTCCATAGGGACTGTGTATATCTACAGTTTATGCATACCGGTTTGGGACTGTGAATTCCTTACATAGCCTTCTAACACACTGCAAATTTCATTTCTATTGTGAGGCTGCTTGCATCCTTTCCTCTTTTCTTCTAAGTCTTGGGTAGAATTCCAAGCTCACGGCACAATGCTAGCAATGGAAAGATTGTGTTTTCTGTAATTGTGAATCTAAAGGCATAGAGTCACAATCAGAGATTAATGGGTAGGTCTAGAGAACAGGTCCATCCAGTTATATTATGAAACTTAGAACTGTATCAAAGGCAAACACAGTTGTTGAAAAAAAAAAGACTAAAAGTTAATTCTTTATGATTTTTTTTCCCCAATGTTGAATTACAAACAACCTGGTGCTCTTTTTCTTAAGTGTTTCTTAAGAAACACTGATTTCTGTCAATACTGAACAGATCATACAGTGAAGATGATCAAGGGTCATCTGCTTGATGAACAGCAACTTTTAGAAAGGTAACTTTTCTACCAAGTAATTTAGAGCAAATGGAACTCAGAGCAACATGATGTTGTAGGAAAAGAAAGAAGATCATGGATATGCAATAGAGATCTCATTTGTACCCACTGAACTCCCAAGAAAGGGGAGGAGATAGAGACTGTAAAGGTTGTACAGATAACTTACTGATTTCTTGGGTATGTAAGTCTCTTTGACTAAATAAAGGGTAATTGTTTTATAGATTCTTTTTGCTTCCTTTAAACACTAAATCTCTTGGAAGACTGTACTTAAGCAACTACTGTATTGAAGGCAGCAAAATTGACTTGTAGATCTGTGGATGCTGAACTATAAGCCTCTGATTCTTTAGAGAGGTGTCCCGGGTTCACCACTTAAACCACGACAAGAGGTAACAACTATCTCTGCTCAAGAAATGTACCGGGGACAAGGGAGAAAATGAAGCATAAAGCAAAGCTGAAAGCAGCCACGTGCAGTGGTGGGACTTCTAATAAGATAGTGGGAGAGGCACCAAGGTATTTTAACTTAACATAGGCTATCTCTGCTTCTTACAAATTTTTACACATTTGTTGTGGCCTGGCAGCACTACTTTCAGCAAAACGTAGGATACTGGGATCAAAAATACGTTCAATTTAACACTATCAATATCCCTTGATATATCAGGATTGGCTGGGTTTCTTACTGTGGTTTGCACTTGCTGTTTGGTCATCTTTCTGTGTATGACCAGATACTGTATTTGATAGTGTCAGTCTCTAAATAAAGCAGGTACCAATGCTTTCAAAGTATAATATGGTGAGATGTCACCTGGAGTACAGTGTCCAGCCTGGGCTCCCCGGTACAAAAGACACATGGAGCTCCTGGAGCAAGTCCAGCATAGGGCTGCTAGAATGATTAAGGGTATGGAGCATCTCTCCTATGAAGAAAGGCTGAGGGAGCCTGCTCAGCCCAGAGAAGGCTGTGGGGGGAATCTGACCAATGTATATGAGTATCTGAAGAGAGTGTGTCAAGAGGATGAGGCAAGACTCTTCTCAGTGGTGCCAGGTGATAGGATGAGAGGCAACAGGCGTGAACCAAAACACAGGGAGTTCCACCTGAACATGAGAAAGAACTTGACTGTGAGGGTGACTGAGCACTGGAGTAGTTTGTCCAGAGAAGCTGGGGAGCCTCCTTCCCTGGAGATATTCAAGAGGCCTCTGAGAGCAATCCTGAGCAATGTGCTATAGATGACCCTTCTTGAGCAGGGAGGTTGGGCTAGATGACCCCCAGTGGTCCCTTCCCACCTCAGCTATTCTGTGAAAATACAATATACAGTAAGAGAAATGCTTCTAGTAGCTCCACTGTAACTTGAAGCTATGGTTTTCCGTTAGGCTTGATAGGATTTAGAGCTTCTATGTAGACCTAGATTCACAATTAGGGCATGCCTTGTGTCTTTTCCTTGTTTTAGGATGAGTAATCTTTACAGATTTTAGGAAAAAAAATGTTGCTCTTCTACAAAAACTGCTACAGGGAGTTGCAGGTGTGTGTTTGGTTTGGGATTTGTTTTAGTTTAGAATCATCTATAGATGAGTTTTTTAATTGGCAAATGGAGAGGAGCTTTTGGGTTGGTTATTTTTAATTCCTCTGACTTCGAAACGTCTTTTGCCATTCTTATGTCTCTTAAACTCATGGGTTTTGAAAGTGTTTTGTTTTTAATGTGTAGTCAGCTATTGTTTGTAACAAATTTTTGTGGTGAGGGATGAAAAAGTCATTTGTGCACAGCATTCTTCCTGAGTCATAATTTATTGCCATGTTAAAAAGCTGTCCTCATATTTGGGATGCAGCAGTTTTCTCCTGTCATATTTCCACAGTCTACTTATTTCAGTCAGTTTATCTACTGCTAATGTAACATTTTGCAGTCAGCAAGCACTTATCATTCTTACAGTTTTGCTCTCACAGTCCAACAATTTTAATAACTAATTTTAGTAGGCAGTGGTGTGATTTATTCTTAGTAGACCTACGTTTGATTATTAAATATATCAACTCTTGAAGAAATATAACCTGTTCCAGGTAGGTTGTTACTCTTTAGCTGAATACCTTGCTTTTTATTACTTCTTGCTGAGATAAAATAATTTCTAAGTCAGTCACCCTTGCCATCTGCAAAGCACAGTGATGGTTTTAAACAGCTTGCCAGTAGGGTTCATACAGGCAAAGTGTAGTTTTAAGATGAATTTTGGTAACTTAGGAAATTGAGGACAGCAACACCAAAAAAACTGGTCCCTGAAATAAATGGGAAGTTTCTTGCAGTAGTACACTCCAAAAAATAGATTCTTAACTGGCTGCTTTTACTTACTAATAATTATTATTGTACCTTTTCAGTCCTCGGTATTTGTAGGTAGGTGTTGTGTGTAATTCAGTATTAAGAACTACAGTAATCATCCCAGTGACACATCATGATACAGTGTCACCAAAGTCAATGTAAATTGTCTTTGAATTGGCCAATATTGCCCTGGATAGTGTAGATAAAGTTTAATAAGGTTGTTAATAGAAGTAATTTGTAGGTGAAGACAATATTGTACTTCTTAGTCCTACCTGTTGGGTTGGGAATTTGAACTTGTGTTTGCAATGAGTTGAAAGATGTAAATGTGAGGAAGAGAGAAGTGATGTGTAGCTCTGAGTAGCTCATAAACTAAAGCTGAGAGCACCTCAGCACTAGCGCCTGTGTACCACCCACAGGAACTAGGATTGGCTAATGTGAATGTGTCTACTTAAGACTGCTAGAAACTACTAAAGTGGGGTGCATTAGGATAGATAGATAAAATTACATAAGTCATTGCTTAAGATGGCTGATTTGTCAGGCACAGGCATGTTTATACTGCTTTTATATTTCTGATAGAGGCGATGCGGTCATTAATCAATAATTGTCTTGCTGGATTTAAAGGTAGAGGGTGGCCCTAGCAATATTAAGTGAGGGGCTGTAGTGAAAGCCTTCTTTAATAAATAATGAGACTTTGCACTTACATAACAAAATGCCTTTCATCTAAGCAGGATAAAGATTTATAGAGGTGGGTAAGTTCATTTTACTGTAGGAGGATCGGAGGTATATTGAGTTTGAAATTAACCCAGTGTCAGGATCAGAATTCATAGAATCATAGAATGTTTTGGGTTTCCTCAGAGAACAATATGATTAATTCTAATTAATCTAGTATTTAAGAATTATGTGTTTTCCCGACTGGTTTGGGTTGGAAGGGACCTTAAAGTTCCTCCAGTTCCAACCCCTGCCACAGGCAGGGACACCTTCCACTAGACCGGGTTGCTCCAAGCCCCATACTTATGGAGTAATACTTCATATACTGGGGCTGAACGCTTCCTCCCCTGAAGTAGGTTGGAGTGCTTTCTCTCTAGAAGCTTACACAACGTGCGTATGGCTAGAATAATCTATCTGCTCTTGTGATCTTTGGAAGTTGCTGCTGAATCTTGAACAAAAGCTGAAGATAAAATTAGAAAGCTAAATTAGAATCTTCTTTGAAGGAAGATTGTTTCTAGAATCTTGATGTTCAGTTGTTTCACAATGGTACTGAGGAAGCTTTCTGTGCAGAATGCATTCAGGTGACTGATTTTGAGGGCTGTTGTGATGGGCTTTTTCTCTCAGTTGTAAACTTTTGGAAAAGAAAATACAAATCAACAGTGTGTACAAGAAATTCCCCGCATTTATATTGAAAAAGCATGTAAATATTTTAGAACGGTTTTGCAAATGATCAATTATTTTAAACTGGATTGTGCTACAAACTGGATGCGTGTTGCAAGATGACTTAAAGTTTTGGAAGAGTTTTTAAAGGCACCAGCTTAATTTTGTTTTCAAGCTTTTATTTCTTTCAATTTCTCTCTCAAAAATCACGTTGTACTTTAGGAATCTGAGCAGCTGAAAATACAGTACAATAACAGTTGAATTGTTCTAACGTAAAAAGCCTGCACACATGAGAAAATAATGAAATATGGAATGTTTGGCATGACCTTCTTACTAGAAGATCACATCACACCACAAAGTGCATATTCTATTAAGTCATATTCTTATCAGCTGTGGAAAATGCATTGTCATTTAAAATGCTTCCAGAAGATGAATTCTGGACATTTGAGGTTTTTCTGACTTCATGGATGCTTTGTAATCAGAGACGTTTGCATTAGCATGGCTAGTGATTCTGTTCAGCTGGCTATTGCCAGAGCAAGTAGAAAACAGAGGATAAAGTCCAAGAACCTGAAGTTTCAACAGTTTTTCTACATTTAGCCCCATCTGACACATGCTTTGCTAAGAGCATTGGTTGTGGTTGCATGGTCATTTCTTATGTGAATCTCTAGTCCTTTGGTTATTTCATGGTTCCATTCAGAAATCATGTCCTGTGGTGTCTTTTTTGCTTTTATTACTGGTTTCCCAGTTTGGCTTTTTTAATTCTTCTTGAGCTTCACTTGTTTCTAACCATGGAGCAGGGGTGTTGGGGAATATTTGGCCAAGGAAACTTCTTTGAAAATACACACGTTTGCGAATTAAGAGTTGTGCTTGTTCAGCCTGGAGAAGAAGAGGCTCTGGGTAGACCTTATTGTTGCCTTTCAATACCTAAAGGGGCCTACAAGAAATCTGGAGAGAGACGTTTGACAAGGGCCTGTAGTGACAGGACAAGGGGATTGGCTTTAACCTGACAGAGGGGAGATAATATTAGACATTAGGAAGAAATTGTTCCCTGTGATGGTGCTGAGGTGCTGGCACAGGGTGCCCAAAGAAGCTGTGGCTGCCCCATCCCTGGCAGTGTTCAAGGCGAGGCTGGACGGGGCTTGGAGCAACCTGCTCTAGTGGAAGGTGTCCCTGCTCGTGACAGGGGTTGGAACTGGATGAGCTTCCAAGCCATGCTATTCTATCATTCTATAATGAATAGTTTGCAGTCTTATACACAGTGGGGTTTTTAACTTCTGGCAAGAGAAAGCATGATTGATGAGTTGGGTCTATGCTTAACTTGTACTGGAGGTTGCATTTACATAATATTCATGAACTGTCCTATAGCAAACTTTGATTTAGGATAGAGAAAAATCTCATTATTTGCTATGGGATTTTATAAATTCATTCCAAATAGTAAAGATCTTGTTTTCTGACAATTCAGTAGGTTGTTGGAGTAGTTGCTACGGAGCCCTTGTAATTACTTCATTGCCTGTTGAACTGTGTATTCCAAAAAAAAAGGAAAATCAGCCACAGCAGTGGTACTGATTCCTTCACAGCATATTGCCATGGTATGTCAGTCATGTATTGGAGAAACTTAATCAAAGCATGTAAAGATATTTTAATTTTTGGCCTCTGAGGTTGTCAGCATGTTATTTAGTGCCCAAGCTCTTAATGCAAAGTTATGTGAAATTTAATAATAATAGTTAAGACCTAAAATTTCCAGAGGGATCTAATAACTCTGTGTGTTTTGAACAAGGCTGAAGGCATGAATAGAAGTCAGTGTCAAATTTGCATCTTCCCAGAGAAATCTGAGAGGAATGTAATTAAACATGACAGGAATGTCAAAAAAGCCTGTCAAATTCTGCACAGATTTTTTCATGGTGGCAACTTCTTGTCCACTGGTACGTTGATTGAAGTCATCAGGATACTTAGACCAGTGGTACTGAATATAATCACATTTGAAATGAAGATTTTGACTTATGATAATTATTCTCCCATTTCTGATCTTTTAATCATGATGGAGTTAGTGTCATCATGAAGTGTGGAAAGAGACATGAAGTTGCTTATATTTTTTGTATGAAGCTAGTGAGGTTTTCAGGTGTCTGAAGACTCAATCTCTGTAATAATGACAGCCAAGCTAACACTTTGAAGCAGTTGACATAATAGTTTTAACTTTCAGATGCTGCTCAGGAAGCAAATGCTTGACAATAATTATTTTTTTTTTGTTTGTTTGTTTTTTTTTTTTATTCCAGTAATTTTCTTAATCTGTAATGAAAAAAAAAAACCACCAAAACCCAGCCCCACCAATCTGTTTTATAATATTTGTCTTGTCATATCTTGTCAGTGCTTCCTTTCAGTTGCTTAAGCAAATTAGGCTATTTTTGACAACCTGTGGAGCAGGTCTTTGCATGAATGTTGCTTGGAACTAAGATGATGAATTTATTATGCCTGACCTTGAGAAGTATATTTTTATGTTAAAATGTTGATAAAGAAGAAGAATGGCTTAGCATAGAAACTATGCTCAGGAAAAGACAACTGCTGTTAAAGGAAGCAGTACACATTTATTCTCCTAGCTTGTTTTCTTTGTAAGTTCTGGACAGACCTACCACAAGCGAACAGGAGATGCCAAGAGGTAGTTGGTTACCTAGAAGGTGAACAAGGTTGTTTCTGGATTTGTAATCTATAATTATTGCTACAAGCAGCGTAGGATCCATAGAGTTACCTTATTAAACTTAGCAATAGATTTCATAACAGCTTCTCTCCAAATCAGGACTTTCTTTTGTGATTCATAAAGAATATTGCAATAATAAATGGATAGGACAAATTTCTCAGTTACCAGTTTTAAGAAGCAGGGAATTGGATTGTTCAAAAGAGCTGCTCTTTGAATTGCACTGGCAATTCAATTTTTATTGTAGGCAAACAGTGTTTTGTGCTGTGTAACCAGCTCACTTCTCAAACTCTTTGGCCTGATCAGGCTTTACTTGGGAATGAGATCCAGCTCTTTATTTGTTTTCAAAGTAGAAACTCTTTCATTCCTCTGCTTACACAAATAGCACCTAAGCAGTCTAATGTTATTTAACCTCACTCATAACTGTTGTCAGTAATTGGCATCAGCACAGAATAAGGTTGTTATTGATAGCTCACACTATCAATTGAATATTTTTGTTAAGATCTAAGATTTCTCTTCTGTCAACATCCTTTTTTTTTCATATTAAAAGTCATTTGGCTGCAAGTTAGGTATTTTCAGTGGTCTAGTGAGGTAAGTGTGACTATTGCACGCACTGTTTGCTCAAGCTTTTGCGCCTGTATTAACTTGACCTTTACTGAGGGTACATTGGGAAATTAATACTTCAGATGTATACAGTAACTGTTGTATCTGGATATCTGTGTTAATATATCTCAAGCAAGTTGCACTGTCATATGAAAGATCTTGTGGGTAGACATGACTCAGGGTAGGAGTAACTTCAGGTTAGTTGCTTAATTAATTCTGCATAGAAGATAAGCCCGTAAATGGCATGAGGATGGAGTAACAGTGATGACGATGCTACAAAGCATACATAGCTACATATACTTGGAAGCTGTGCAAGCTAGTGGAAGTGCTCCTTGATGATGCTTGTGGCTCAGGATTGATGCCTTATGTTATTTTTAAATATATATCATATATACATATATATGACACTGCTTCTTCAGTTCCTGCCTCTGGAAGAAGCCTTTCTCTGTCACTCTAGAGAAAGGACGATGGTTATTTTGGTGGAGCACCACTCCTTACAGGAAGTCATTGTACTGAGGAGTAGCAGCATAAAAGCTAAAAAGAAAACAAAATGTCAGGATCCATCTTTGTGAAAGAAGGACATTGTTTTTAAGATATTTATGGTTGAGATGTAAGCTTAATACTGGCTTCAGAAGAAAATGGAGTCTTCTACAGACTTCTTGTTTTTCTTGTGACCATTCATTTGTTTGATTTCTATTGGTTTTAATGGTTTTGCTCCTTGGAATTTTTGTACAAACAGCATTGCAAAGTCAAACATATTCAAATAAAACCTAATAAATCTTACAGAAAAATATTGTATAACAGTTCCATTTACATGGTGAGGACTCTCCCATTAAAGACTCCTATGGCTTTTAATGACTTTTTATTTTAATGTTTGGTTCCTAGCGTCTATAAATTATGCATGTTGGCTTTTCATTAACATAGAAGGCAAACATAATTCATTGCGGAGAATTCTTTGGCCACGCATGATTGAGAAGTTCAGAAAGATCAAAACCACTTCGCTTTGTGGTAGGAACAGAACTGTATTTCATGTACAGGCTCCAGCTCCTTGATTTTTAATATCGATTCCCTCCTCCCGCCTCAGTTCCACAAAAATTCAGGAATGCTGATAGCTTACACAAAGACATTTTGTAACTGCTGGAGCTCTATAAAGAGCCCACAGGGTGATGTTAACCTCTTCCTAACAAATGAAGTAATCTCTGCATTGCTTTTTGTGTATAACAGGAGTAGGGCATTGCAATGTTTATTTTTGCCTACAAAAAGATTTACGGCATTTATTTTGTTCAAATGTCTTATGTTGGTTGACAATGAAGATTAAGATAAAAGAAAGATGACACCAAATAAGGGAAGCTTTGTTAGTACAGGCTTGGTAGGGGCTTGTGGGGTTTGGGCGTTTTAGTCTGAAGGCAATTTTATATTCATAAGACTTCCAATGAAAAATATGACATGGGAAAACAATGACTGAGAGGTATGAGGATAAGGGCCATGGTTCTTGCTTTCTAAAAGACAGCAGTAGGGAAGGATTAAATTTCATACTGTTAGTGCAGGAAGAGATTTTTCTATACTGTGAGCATAGGAGACTGAACATTTAGCATGAGTTTGGTACATGGAAAATTGCATGTCGTCCAGAGGGAGAAAGAACCCTCATGGGGGCTTATGAGAATGGTTTCAGTACTTTAACAGAATAATTATAGCTGGCATGGGATTGGACCACAAATATTGTAAGCTAGAGGAGATGACTGAGCATGAGAAATTGATGTGGATTTTAACACTTATGTCAGGTAAGTTTTTCTTGAATAGCAAAAGTACTAATAAAACATCCTTGTTCTGTATGTGCAGGATATCTGGCATTTCTAAAATACACCTGATCTCTGAGTAATCTGTATGAAAGTTTGGAAACTCCTGCATTACTGTGAAACATCGATTAGCAAATCCACAGGGGTATTGGAGCCCTGCAGCGTGCTGAGGCATTTTTAAGTAATAAGTGACTGAGGAGGGTGAACAGGCTCATCAGTGCATCTCCTCTCTGTTATGGAGGCAAAGGGGGCCACTGGTTCTGTGTAAATGTAGCTTCCCCATCCCCGGCAGTGTTCAAGGCCAGGCTGGACGGGGCTTGGAGCAGCCTGCTCTAGTGGAAGGTGTCCCTGCCCATGGCAGGGGTTGGAGCTGGATGAACTTTAAGGTCCCTTCTAAGCCAAACCAGTCTGCGGTTCTATATTTCTAAATCTAAAGCATGAGGCTGCTTTGGTTGAGATTTCTCAAATCTAGGGCTAGCTGAGAGGTGAAAAGCAGAGGAGGCATGGGTAACCTACACAGGGCTCTCATCAGCTTATTCCCAGACTGGTTTATGTGGGGCTTAACTGCTACATGGAACCTTGCCCCAGTTTTCTACTCTTCAGCCCAAGACTGTTGTAGGGAGCATCAGACATGTTGCCAGATACTGGGTTTGACCCTGCACATTCAAAGTGGTCAAAGCATAGTACTGAGAAAGCTGGCAAATGACAGTCCTGCCACGTGTCAGATATTATAAATACCCCCATTTTCTGAAATACCAAGGTTGGGAAAGGGGAGTTACTGGGTCAGGAGTGAAATGCAATGCATGCGATGCATGTTGCAATAGCTGGCTGTGCATATTGACCGTTTCTAGTTATTCTGAGTAGCTGATGCCCAGTAAACTGGATGAAATGTTCATAGTTAAAGAAAGTGGCCCTAGTGAATCCCTCAAATTCCATGAAAGATGACAAACGAATACATCAGAGTGATATATTCAGCATGTGTCTCATTTAAGTCTCGGCAGTATTGAGAAATAGTGTTTTGGCAGGGCCACTCTCCCATCCTAAACCAAGTAAATCAAAATCTTTCTCCAGTACAAACTATTGAATGGCATTCACAACCCATGTAAATTGGCATCACTCTCCTGCCTTCCTATTGATCTGAATTGTCTGAGTTTGATAAAAACCTTGGCTGGGTTACATTGCTAGCCTTTTCTTACCACACTGACTGCAGTCTGTAACCAAAAGGTTCGTTTCTCAGAGGCTGGTTGTAGCTTTTAAGATAGCGTCAAAGAAGCTTAAGTAAGGCAGGCAGCCAGGGAAGTATTTCCCTTTACTTGGTAAAAGAGGAGCTAAAATACAGCTAGATTGTGAGGTGAGTGTTCTGCTTCTGGTGCTGCTTTGTATCCAGAACCTTCAGGTATACTAAAGAAACTGACTTATAACAGCTTTCATGCTCAGGAAAGCTAAGGAACTTTCCCAGTACAAACGTTGCTGGTGTTACCTTGTTCACTGCTTTTTATTGATAGCTTTTTATATTTCATAATACAATGATTAGGATCACTGTATGAGCAAGGCTTTATGATCTGTAAAACCCTATAGATTGTCAGACTTTCCCCAGCAGTTCACAGGATTTTTGTCTACAAATCAGTTTCTTAACTGCAGTGTCAAATATACTTGCACCCAAAAATATATTTTAATGCTATATTTTAATGTATTTTAATTCAAACTTCTTGTGGTGAGAAGCATGACTGAATTTGATAAATGTAAAATGGTGACTTGGAACAATGTTATGTGTGTTCCTAGAATGCTTTTAACTGCAAACATGCAGGCAGAATACTGTGGCTGCAGTTTTTTGTCTATCTATACTAAAAATGTTAACTTGAACTGAACCATTTAACATGCCTAATCCATAGCAGCTGTAATGGTCAGTGAAACTATTTCTGTAAACCACTTCTATTGGCATTATGAGCTTCCTTCAGTATTGATTTAATTTTAGTCAACCACTCCGACTTTAACCAGAATAAGCTGGTGCCAGATTACGCATCAATGACATATGTATTCTGTGTTCCTCACACAATTGCAGATTTCACTTGCCTGTACCACCACTTTGTACCTAATTAGACCAGACGTCTCGCTAAAGAGAAACCACAAACACAGCAGTATGCCCTGATAGATATTAATACAGTCCAGTCTCCTAACAAAGTGAACAATTGCCCAAATAATGATTTCCTGCTGTGGACTTCTTATGCTTTGTTTGTTAAATCCTATTTTCCTTCCCACTTTCCTGTTGACTACAGCAGAATTGAATTTTATTCAAGCTGACTCTCACTGGGTCAGCAAAAGTCTTCACCTTTGTGGAAGAGAAGTTAACCCATTGAAGGCTGTCTGGTTATGAACATGTTGTATCAGTGCACTGAGCTCCCACTCCCAACCAAAGGGAAGGGGTTAATAGTCCTGTATGAAATGTGGGAGAAATGAGGAGCTGAGGTACATATTTGCTAATGTGTTTAAAGCAGAGCCAGAGTTCACTGGACCATGGTTTGGTTTGTTTTCATTTTCTAACTGTTCATTCTTTTCTTGGTATTTGCTCATTGTCTTAGTGATTTAGCAAAATGTTGTGCTAAATGTATCAAATATAACATTAACAGTGATTACTAGCGTAAGCATCACTACTGAAAATGAAGCTATAGTGGAAATTAATCATCTGGAATATCATGTCACTAAAGAGAATGGCAACATCTCTGCATATTGATTCAGCTGCTAGGATGGGGATACTGGAAGTAAGGTAATTTACTACATAAATTTACAGAAATATATGTCTAAGCAGGTTTATCTGATGATATGCAGGGAAAAACTTTGCTGGTGGGCAGAGAAATCATTTACTAACTTTCTACTGTTTGTATGCGATGCGATTGCATGGGAATTTCAAGTAGGTATATCAACACTGCGCTTGCTGCCTTTACAGTTGGCAAAACAAACACTTCCATAGTCCTTAGGAAATGTGAGCACTTGCAAGAAATGTTTTGGATGGGATAACTTTCTTGCAAGTACAGGAAAAAGAAAGGTCAGAGGGCTGTGTTTGTGATCAAGAAGCCTTAGTCAAGTCTTGATAACTTTTGATGACATTCCTCTTCCATAATGAAATCCATGGGTCATTATATTCTAATGAACAAAAAAGTGTCATAGAACTTGTTGTTCAATTTAATACTCTGAAAGTATTAGGCCCACAGGGATGAAAATGGTGCTAATTGTCAGAATTAATCAGCAGGAGATAAATAATAAAGTAGCCTTTATTGTATTTTTTATGTTGCTGTTCTGCATTTTGCACACTATACAGTATGTCATGTCGATATAGTATCATCAGTCGAGGGTAAAGATTCCATACTAACTCTTTAAATCCTTAATTACTACTAAGGTTTTTAATTGAAATATCAATATTTTATCAGGTTTGAGAAATTGCCTCTGTGGTAGATAGAAAGTACATTTAAAGCAGTGAAGAAGTGTTCAAAGTTGCATTTTTTGTTAAAAAAAGAGTTTCATGTTGTGGCTTCCTGTGATCTTGAAAGCTACGCAAGGCATCTGAATCCCATTCATGTTTCCCCCATTTTTGCTGTCTTTTTTAGTCCTTTCATCTGCTCAGGTGGTATTGCTTGAATGCTGAGCCTCCTGGTAGAAAAAAGGCTTGAGAGATGAATGAAGGAAAGGTTATTGGTTATGCAGAAGAAAGTCTAAAGCTGAGCCTCCCACAACTGCTTTCCATAGAGTGATAGTTGCAGAAGTCACTGAACTGGCAGTCGCATGTTTCCTGTATCCTTTAGAGTCCTTTGAATGGTGGAAGGGCATGCAGCCATTCATTTCTGAATTCTTGGATGAAAAATACTTCCAGTTGCACACATTGATCACCCCAGAATTGGGGCCACCACTGAAATTTGGGAGGGGAAGGGAAAAAAAATAGGCCCTAAAAGTTTAACTGTCATTGTTTAAGGACCTCTGCCAAGTGCCAATCTTTGTGTAATTATCCAAACCAGGTTATATTCTATTAATACTATTTTTTTTGGAAGAGTATTTGATGTATTTTCTGCCTTTTTTAAACTGTAGTCTTTATTTGTGCTACAGAAAAGATGCACAGATTTATTAAGGAAAACATTTGGTGAATCCTAGCTCCGATTTATTTTCTGTGATAGGTAGTTGCTTGTTTCTCTGCCTTACTTCTCTCCCAGGAACGATGCTACCTCCTAGATGCAGAATGGCTTTACCAAAATTCAGCAGTTTTGTAATAGGCAGCTGTGTAAATTAGGAGAACAAGGGACTTGGAAGGGAATAGTTGCACCTATTTGCAAGGGACTTCTGCGGATCATTCTGCAGATCTGAGCATGAGCATGTTGTCAATTCAGTGGTCAGCAGAGCAACACTGTGAGGCAGGTAGTGATAATTAACTGTATCTACACAGGAGGAAACCAAAGCAGTCACATTACATGAACTGAGTAAGTTTGAAGAGGACTCAGGAACTAAAATAGAGAATTTCCCTAACTTGATTCTCACACTTTGCTTGTTACACCATGATATTTTTCTTGTGTGTGTTACACTCAAGGGCAGTCAAATTCTGTTATAGGGATGTGTTGGAGAAAATTCAGGTGTGACTGTGAAAAGCTGAGTTTTAACTAATGTTGCATTTGACTGATGTCTCTGACTTCAAGTTCAAAGGAAGAGAAGGATCCTGAGTGATTAATAATATTTCAGAATGAAAGGATGTGATAGTGCCCTATGTGACCTCTTTGGCCTTGTGTAAAAAAAAGGGACAAGAGCCTGGTTTAAAAATCTTTGCAATTAGCTCTAACATTTTAGATTCCCAGCCTCCAGTTTTCATGAATCTTCAAAGCCTAACTCTGCTTTTGGTGCTTCATCAGCTATTTCTGCTCTACTACTATGGGTATTATTCCCTACTATTGAGTAAAACACCTTCTGCATTGGACTATATAACAGATTATTTATTTTTGTTATTTAAATACCAAGAGAAGACAGTTAATGACCTATGTATCTGCCCTTTTTTTTTTTTTTCTGAGGTAAATAAGAGCTACAATTTCTATTTATATTATGCATGACATCCATATGCTGCTTTGGATTGTCACTTAGAGATGAAGAGATACAATCCACTGCTGTATTTCCAGACACATGCTACACTGCTTTTCATAGTCTCTAAAAAAGTGAACTCGGTATCAGGCTACCACTATCTAATCAGAGCAACTTCAGTTCTGCCATTGGACCAGTGTTTGCTATTCAGGGAAATCCAAAGGAATTTGGTTAGAGGTATGTTTATTTTGGAGCTAATATGAAGGTTAGACCTCGCATCATTTGTAGAGTGGGAAAAAATTAATTGCTTCTACAAGAGTAATTATGTTAGTGCACTTTATTTTGCAAATAATTAGAAAGAATGTTGGACTTGGGTTTTTCATCATGTTTCTGTTCATCATGTCTGGTTCAAGCCAAAATTTGTCTGTCTGTGTCCAAGCTCTGATTACAATTGGCCTCTTTGTTTAAAATGCAGCACCCAAGTCCCCACACTGTCTGATGAGGTGAAAATTTACTGCCCTCTATACAGACTAAACCATTTGTATAAAGTAACATAATTGATTTAACGTGGATTATCATAATACTACAGAAGAAATCACAGCCTAAAGTTTTGATATGCAAATGAATTTATGAAAGTGAAATTAGAAGGTCACTGAAAGGTTTGATGCACTGTCCAAGGAGGCACCGAGGCAGGTACATAGACCTGCTTATATTGTGAGACACTGGCAGAGGTTGCCCAGAGAAGCTGTGGCTGCCTCATCCCCAGCGGTGTTCAAGGCCAGGTTGGATGTGGCTTAGAGCAAGCTTCTCTAGTGGAAGGTGTCCCTGCCCATGGCAGACAGTTGGAACTGGATGAGCTTTAAGGTCCCTTCCAACCCCAACTATTCCATGATCCTATGATTTGCCACTCTGAGGTATAGAACTAGCATAAGACTTCTCCGGTAATCCTGCTAATGCGTCCTGCTGTGGGCTGGCTGAACCGCTTGACTCCATCCCACTCCAGTTCTCTTTGAGGAGGGATTTAGATCCTGAATCACACCATTTTTACTTTTTCTTTGAATTCACAGTTTCCTGTCCTCAGTAGCTGGTAAGCTGTATAATGTTTTTCCTGGCAGAAAATGCTGACTCAGTCCTGTTTCGTTTTCTGTATGGCTTTATGTAATGAGCCTTGTGAGACACAGCATAGTATTTTGTATGCCTGTCTGGTCTGGCAGTGACACTGTGAATGGCCCTAACCGTTTATCTTGTTACACTTGTTGGTTGTCCATGTAAAGTTGCACTTCTGTTATATTTCTAAGGAAATAGCTTTTATCACAAAGAAACCAGACCTGACTGAATCTCAGCTCCAGACAGAACTTCAGTATTGTAATGCAGAAGTTCCTCAGTGTCTCCCTGGCATATATGGATGCAGTTTTACTCTCTTGGCAATATTCAAAGCTTAGAAACAGCCTTGTGAAGGCTTGGCAATCCTTAGTGAGGCCATTTGCCTCAGCAGCAAATTAGTTGAGAGACGCATCTGACTTGTATCTGGAATGAACAGGAGCAAAGCGAGCTATTTTCCCTATTTAGATGCCTGAAAAGTATAAAAATACACAAACATTCTCTTCCTTTTAAATATGATCAAATTTACAATCTTCACATTTCTAAAAGCCTGTTTTGTATCTATACTGTTTCTTTGTTGAAAGAGGGTAAATAAAGGATAAATTATCTTTGAATATGGCATGAATGTTTGAAGTGGGAAACTGGGACTTGCTCCTTAAATTAATTCTTCCAGCAAGCAGTCAAGAAGGTGACCTGAATCTCAGATTACATTATCCACAATGGAAATATGGTTATCTTTTTTCCTTTGATCATTAAAAGGATGTTGGGGAGGGTTATGTGTGATTCTGTAACTTTTCTATTTCCCGTTCTGCTGGAGAACTGTTATTGTTCCCTGCTGCCCTTGCAAATAAAATAAGTTCAATGGTCAGCAGACATGTGCAACCTGATGACTGAGGAATGAAAAATAATCCTTCACCATCATTTTATCATTGGCCTTTTCTGTGACACAGCAAACCAGATAAGCCAGAGCTTTGTACAAGTCTCTCTGCTACTGGGTGCCAGCTTTTGGGGGTGACAAACTTTTTGGGATGACTTTAACTTGCTTTTTGGAAGCTTTTGGAGCAGTGAAGTCTAAGTGTATTTTATGGTCAACTACGGCGCTAAGATTCAAAGGTTCTCCCTGAAAATCTTACTGCTGACCTTGCTGTTCCTATTTGTGATGTGCAAAGATGATTGTTTACCAGTATCACATTGACATCTGGTTAGAAAGCTCTGAACAAGGTCTGACTAGTGTTTATACCCACCTAGAGATCAGTTCTTTTCCTGCAGTGTGATATAGTTCAAACCAGACCAACCTCAGCCGGAGAAGGAATTTATCAAACAAGAAGGCAGTACAGATTGTGCATTTCTTGAGGATATTCAGTGGCATTTACGTGCAACTTTCCTGGCAAGCAGTGGGTTGGTTACATCTCGCTTGTCCGGACGTGTTTCTTCAGGTTGTCTGACAAGAAGTTACTTCTTTGCCTGATATTTCCCTGACCCATTCCAAGAAAACCTTTTGCAGAACAAACTTGCACGAAAATAATTCCAAGATTTCAGCAGTTACAACTTGACCGCAGAGGACAGGCTTATTTTTGTTGCTTTCCTTTCCTAATGTGGAGCTAGAATCATGGAGCCAGTTTATGCCGACAACAAACAACGTCAAAAGTAGATTAGTTTTTTTTCCTGTTCTCTTTCATTCTGGGGTTTTATAGCTTGGAATTTCCACATTTCTATTCATCTCCTGGAAAAGAAAACCAGGCCACAGTAACCTGCCTGTGACATTTAGAGATAAAAGCATTTTGTGCCAGCAGCAGCAACCAGGCATGATCACTGCAGTGAACCAAGTTATTAAACTTGTGTTTGGGTCCAGCTGGCACAGCGAGCAGTGACTCAACTTCTCCCCGTGGCACACGCATCAGCGCACACTCGCTGCCTGCCACCTTCACTGGCTCGGGCGCTCAAATAAAACTTCTCCATCCAGGCCAGGTCTAGGATCTGTAGCATGTTTTATCGGCCTCACAGAAGGCACGAGTCACTCGGTGTGTCTGGCACTGTTTGTCTGGATTAGGACTTCATAGAAGTGCCACGGTAGTGTAATGTGATTCAAAATGAGCTGCCTGGTTTAGGCTGACTAAAAGCAATCAGAAGTGTGATCTTGGTTTGAACATGTATGTTCTCTCTTACTCTTGGCCTCTGTTAGCCATTAAATTTCCATATTTTATTGTGTCTTTCCCAACAAGGCCATACCAAGATACTTCACATGCACGTTCCAACTCTGTTCATCTCTG
Organism: Pezoporus wallicus; assembly: GCF_028554395.1. Lineage (NCBI taxonomy): Eukaryota > Metazoa > Chordata > Aves > Psittaciformes > Psittacidae > Pezoporus > Pezoporus wallicus. Next base: position 668,719 of record NW_026641900.1, on the reverse strand, counting down.
TGTTTGGCCCCCTTTTCAGGTTGGTGGCCTGCAACCCTCATCCTCTAGAAGCGTCTGGTGATGTTTGTGAGCATTTGTGTCCATTTGATGCTACTGTCCATTTGATGTTCACTGTGCTGCTTGGAACTTTGACTTGGCTCTTGAGTTAGGAAGAAAATGATGGGGTACTGGATATAGTCCTGGTGAATAAGGGGCGTGCCCATATTGCTTGATGATGCAGCAAGCAGCTGAAGCCAGCTGATCTTCCTTCGTGTGGAGCCTTGTCGCTTTGTGATCTACCTTTGAACTTGTCTGGTAGCTGCCACTCCCCCACCATTTGTTTTGCAGGGTAATCAAGCTTGATGAATGGATATGCAGGAACTTCCTGGAGTCCTGAAGTATGGTTTTGACAAATTCTGAATATATTGGATAGGAATTGTATGGGGAGGTCAAACCCTCCTGAGATTTGTGGGGTTTGCTTCTTAAGAAGTGTAAGCCTATTGTTAGATAAGCGGCCGGATTTGGTTTTTTTTGAGTTCATGGCCCGACATCTTGTTCCTCACTTAAAAATTACTGTGCACCACATATTTAAAGATTTCCTTTTAGACTTCCATAAAGGTAGTGGTGGAGATATAGCTAAAAATAATGCAGAATACATTTCTTGGCTCTGATTTTTAAAATCTAGGTGGTATTATCATTATTATTGTTATTGCTGTTATTGTTGTTATTGCCGAAAGTGTACAGGTATGAAGTGTGTGTTTGAGATTATCACGTATCTCTTGGTCTTTATGGCAGTACAACCCAGAGTCTGTGCTGATTTAAGAAGAAAAGTTATAAAGCTGGTTTTATAGCTGCCTGTAGTTTGAGGTAAAGGTGAGTTTAAAGAGATATATAAGTATTATTTTTCCCCATGTCTGAATTTATACAGCACATTAAATCTTTAGTGTAATTACTCGATAAAAACAGGCTGAAGAGGGTACTGATTATAGTATTTGTCACAAGGATGTGTAATGAAAGAAACAGTAAGAATGGCTGTAAGGTTAAGCTTTTGAAATAATCCTTCTTTGCTGTATATTCTCTGTTCTTCTGTATGTACTTCCTTGTGTAACTGTGGGAATGTGTAAGAGTGTGGCAGGAATGGCTCATGGTACACGTATCAGTACTAATGATGAGGAAAAGTGAAAAGCAGGTGGAAGTTCCCTGTTGCTGCAGCAGTCTGGTAAATGCACTTCTGGAGCTCTAGTGCTGTCAATGTTGTTTATTCTACAGTAGAGGGTAGGATGCTGTGGTTATCAGGAAATTCTAGCAGTTTTCACAGTTGGCCATTTCCAATGGGGGTTACAAGGAAACTCATTAAATTCTTCGTGTCTAGACCAAGCTGTAGCAACCAGCTACTGCTGGGAAGAATCTTTTAAATGCCAGTGAGGTCCTGTATAGTCCATCCATTAATGGTTGAAATGTAAGGATAGAGGAGTGGAGAAGAGGTTGTAACCTGCCCTTTCCCGGCTTTACCCTCCCATCCAGGTAGGCCCACCTACAGGTATGTACAGTGTCAGGATACAATAGAGAAGTCTACTAAGAGTACCTGCATCCAACCCTAATAGATACTTCTTGCCACAGGACTGAGTGTTCAGGTATGGGTGCGGATTGAGTGATAACCTCGCAACTGGAGTGGTTATGAGGAGAGCTGATCCATAAAAGGTTGATGCGGATGAAAGGGCAGATGGTGGTATAAGTTGTTCTGTTGAAGGATCTGCCCACACAGTGTTTTGCCTAAGTCAAGCAGAATTTCAGTATTTTGCACTAAGCCATGCAGTTCATTGCAGGAACCTGGATTTCATAAATCAGTAAGAGAAACTGCTTAAGAAGCAGTAGGGAGTCATGCAGCACCAAAGTATACTTAGTTAATTTGCTCTGACAGGCCGGTTGGTGGTGGTTGTTTATAGTGTGGTAGTGCACACTATTCATTTCACAGGCTGTGTGACCCTGCTGTAGTAGGTGCTATGTAAAAGGTGAGCCTGTGCCCGAGCGGTCAGTTAGTGGACAAAACAGGAGGAAGTGGAAATAGAGAAGAGAATGGAGTACAAGGAGACAATATGCATGCAAAGCAGTGTTTTCAGCATGCTCTAAGCCGTACTGTTCTGCAGCTGAATCACCCCTTCATGGTGGGGGGAGCAGTAAAAGCTGTGTTCTTTTAATACTTCTGACAAGATACTGCTTTGGAAGCTGTAAAATGCCTATCGTGACCCGGAGGGCAAGGTTCGGAGATGAAAATTGCCAGCAGCCTGGCAGTTTGGTATTCTGAGAGGAGCATAGTGTGTTTTCGATAAGGAATTGATTCCTGTCTCCTGCTTCTCCAAGTGATGTGTCCTCCAGGCTGGCATTGGAGAAGGTAGCTGCACACATGTGCCTTGCTCAGTTATATATGCTGCCACAATAATAGTAGGTAATAGGACTAGCTGTTATTATAAGCTTCTGTTTATTATGTACACTTCTCTTGATCACACTGTGGAGAAACTTGACTCCATCCCTTCAATAGAGGCTTAATTACTGAAGTCTTTTTTGGAAGACAACACCAAATATAGGTAACCTAAATTCCACCCAACGCATCTCCACCTTGTGTATTATGTTCAGATGTTTCTGAAGGTTTATGCCACAGACTGTGATGCAGGAACATAGGTGGAGCTGAGGCTCTTTGTTATAGTGGTATAATGCCTAAGGTAGATGTTTGACCCTTGTCTTTAAGCCTCACACATTAGGGACTTGAGAATTCTGTTTTCTCCACTGGAGAGTGATAATGCAGAAGCTCTGTCTGCACCTAGACTCACTCACCTGCAACATGGCAAACTAGGCATGCTGCCTGGCTTATGGGTTTATCTAATCTCACCTGCCCTTAAAATGTGGTCATGAGATGGTGCTGGCTAAGATGGTCAGGTGCTGGCTAAGGAAGGAGAGCTGGAAGAAGTTAGACCTTATTGCTGCTGGGCAGGCAAGGTATGTGGATAGCATGACTTAGAGAAATAGGAATATTAAGTTCTGGGTCTTGAAGACATCCTGTGCTTGAGAGTACTTGCACGTTCTCCCACCACAGGAAGACATAGACCACAGGCATGAAGAGTTTTAAAGACCTCTGAACCTGAATTGAACAAAGGTACTTAGTTTTTCATTCTGTAAAGCCATGGTCATCTTCTATGAATGTATTAATTCATAGTTTATTAATTAGTGCTGTAAACTCTGTAAAATATTCTACATAACATCAGAAAATGATTTTGGTTTAGCACAAGGAGACTCATGGCAGTGTCTTTCTGGTAAAGCTGTGTTAATATAGTAGTGAGGTTGCCTGCTCACTGCTTTTTGAGATACTTCTGGATGGTTGGGATTAATGAAATGACAATAAGTGTTGTTTTACTTTATGGACTAAGGGATATCATCAAATATATCTTTCCTAAAACCTTTGATGTATTATTGTGCTCACTGTGGTAGTGAAGGAGAACTCATGCCTTTATTGCAGAGAAATGTAATGCAAAGTACTGTCATCTCATAGATAAAACCCCTTATAAATCAAGTGGATATAGTGAGGGTTTTGTTCTCTTATTAAGTCACCCTTTCTCATGTTTTTACACAAATAAAACATTTTCATTTTCATTCAGGCTAGTGATTTATGTCTTTGGCACCCTGTACTTGATGCTGTAGGGGCTCTGAGATGTTCATTGTTAGGCTCAAACTATTGCAGTAATACCACTGCTTTCTGTCTCCATGTGTAATTTTCAGTCAAAGATTTACAGCCATACACCCCATGGATCCTCATATTAAATTGTCTCGTCTGCAAAAACAGATATAAATGAGTCCCTTGGCTATTTCTTCATAGTTCCAACACTCTTACGCAACCTGCATATGGCCAACACACAAGAATACTCATTCTTATTGATGTAAGAGCCAAGTCAAGTTATTGCCACTGCCTGTAGGTGCATTTTCTTGTACAGTTGTTTTCAGGACAGCATTATCCTTATTCCATATTGTCCTTTAATCTGTGTTAGAAAGCTATGAAAAGCAGATAGAAGATCTGTATTGCAGAAACCTTTGCAGTTCTGTTCTCTCAGAATCATACAATCATAGAATAGTTAGGGTTGGAAAGGACCTTAAGATTAGCTAGTTCCAACCCCCTGCCATGGGCAGGGACATCTCACACTACCATCTCACCCAAGGCTCTGTCCAACCTGGCCTTGAACACCGCCAGGGATGGAGCATTCACAACTCCCTTGGGCAACCCATTCCAGTGCCTCACCACCCTTACAGTAAAGAACTTCCTCCTTACATCCAATCTAAACTTCCCCTGTTTAAGTTTGAACCCATTACCCCTTGTCCTGTCACTACAGCCCCTAATGGAAAGTCCCTCCCCAGCATCCCTATAGGCCCCCTTCAGATACTGGAAGGCTGCTATGAGGTCTCCACACAGCTTTCTCTTCTCCAGGCTGAACAGCCCCAACTTTCTCAGCCTGTCTTCATACAGGAGGTGCTCCAGTCCCCTGATCACCCTCGTGGCCCTTCTCTGGACTTGTTCCAACAGTTCCATGTCCTTTTTATGTTGAGGACACCAGAACTGCACACAATACTGCAGATGAGGTCTCACAAGAGCAGAGCAGAGGGGCAGGATCACCTCCTTTGACCTGCTGGTCACGCTCCTTTTGATGCAGCCCAGGATACGGTTGGCTTTCTGGGCTGCGAGCGCACACTGCCTGCCCGTGTTCATTTTCTCATCAACCAACACCCCCAAGTCCTTCTCTGCAGGGCTGCTCTGAATCTCTTCTTTGCCCAACCTGTAGCTGAGCCTGGGATTGCTCTGACCCAGGTGTAGGACCTTGCACTTGGCATGGTCTCAGAAGGCCAACATCTTTCTCAAGTACACTTAATTTGATTTATTTATTTTTTAATGGTCAGCTTCAGTAGTCACCATATGTAGTCCATAGATTGTGAACAAGTTGGGTTTTGAAACCATGGGGGAGTTACTGATTAAAAGCTTGTTTAAATTAAGAAAAAAAGTATTTTCTTCAAGACTTTTTTTTTTTTACTGTAGAATAAAATAGTAATATCATTTGTAGCTTCTAAGAGTATTCTAATGAAGGTTTCTAAATAAAATATGATACATTTTCCTATTAGAATAAAAAGCAAAGGAATGATTTAATAAATTTCAGTTCTGCAAACTCAACATGTTACACGAAATTCAGGTTAGGTTCCTTTGGGTTTGTATGTAATCTGTGTGTAAGCATGCAGAACCCACAGTTGGAATTGGCTGATATTATTCTTTATGCTTTTTTGTTGATATTTTTCGTTCTTAGATATTTTGACGATGTATAACTATTTTTTCCCTTTAACATCCTCTTACTGTTTTGATTTTCTCCATGCATCAGTTATGTTATTAATCTCAGGTTGATAACAATAGAAAAGTCATTTTGTTGCCTAGTAATTTTTTGCTTCCCCTTTGCTGCTTACTTAGTTATGAAAATGTTATTGACCTAATTTATTCTCACAAAGGAATAAGCTATGTTTTGTTTGAACCCCATGCAAGTACATACCAATTCTCAAGTAGCGGCATAAACTTAAGGGCCTTGGGTTCTTCAGTACAGGCAATGATACATGATCTTACCATCCCTTCATGGTTACTTTTCGTGATCAACCACGCATTACCAGCTGCCTTCAGCTTTGTGAAGAAAAAAGTTATGTCCTCTTGCGAAAGTGAACTGTCTGCTGCTGTCTGTCTGCTGCTTAAAACCTTTGTGTCCAATGCACATACAAAAACACAAGGGTGGTGGGGAAGGCTAGACACCAAGGAGTCACTATATATAGTAGGGGTTTTTCTTTTGACTGCTTAAAAAGATAAGTAGCTGAGAGAGAGTCAAGTGTTGTTTCTCTATAAATTGTGTGCCAGCAGGTTTATCACTAAAGGCTGTAGGTTATGTTGAGTGGAATAATCAGGAGGAAGAAAGGGAGGTTAAAATAACAGAATGGTAAGACTATTTTGACTCCACAATCAAACCCTCCTTGACTTTTGCCCTTTGGGTGGAAAGTGCTTATGTTACAAAACAACATGAGGTCAGCCTCTATGTTCTGCTGTTAGTTTTGTTCTTGCTGATCTATACTGAGGGAGTAGTTGCCTTGTATGTTTGTATTTTTCCCTTTTGTGTTAAATATTACATGCTGTCACTGAGTGATAAGAAGGACAGTTGCCTTTACTACAGAGTGTAAGAAGAATTGCCAAGTTGAAGAATGAAAAATTGCCTAGATGGCATTGAAGAGCCATCCGTGACTTCAGGAAGGTATCTTGAAAAACATCTGAGCATCTACTTTTCAAATACCTCCTCAAAGGCAGTGTGTGGTGTTAAGGAAATTTTTTATGAAGTCAGTTTCTAAGAGGTGGTTTGGGTGCATCCAGTTGAGTTAGCGGCGCTGTGTAAAAATTTGCCTGAGTTCTTTTGAAAAGGTAAATCATACCTGGTCTAGTCATCAGCTTTTTTCTGAACTCTTACCACTGCTTGATGAGTGATGCAGTGATAGACCTGTGATGTGGAAGAGATGTTGGAACCTGAGTGTATTATTTAATGGCTGCGGTGCAGTGAAGGAGGCCCCTGTCAGGAAGCAATAAAGTAGTTATTAGGTAATGACTGTGGAGGCACCATATATAAGGTTAAATTGATATATGTAAATCACTGACTTTAAGATGCTGAAGCTGCCTCTTGGTGCCCATCTTTTTTTTACACAAGTGGGGATCAAATAGTTCCTGTTTTGATAAATGGTATGTAGCTAACATACATTAAAGACCTTAAGGGAGTTGAGCTCTTGAGTTCCTTTGAAATGTAATGGAATTTGAGCACTGAGTGCTGTTTCTTTTTTTAAAAGAGTCGCTGGCTTATTTACCTTTATTAAACTGCTTTTGAAAATAGTGTGCAAAGACTATGATATGTCCTGTTAGGCACCGGGTATACATGCAGACAGACACATCTGATTTCAAATGTGTATTGGCAGTGGCAGAAACCAGTGCAAACCGATTTGGATTAACTGTTGACTTTCTACTTTTGTGTCTAGCGTGTGTCGTGCATAAAACTGATGTCAGGTTTTGGAGGTCTCTGCACAGGCTGTGTGGGATCATTTGAACAGAAAAGTTTCATGTTGGCTTGTTTGTGGATCATTAATTTTACTTAACATATTTTAAAAGTGGAAAAAAAAAATCTGTATCTTATTTGAGACCTGACATACAGGAACGTGTCTAGCGGAGGGTGTCCCTGCCCATGACAGGGGGTTGGAACTAGATGAACTTTAAGGTCCCTTCCAACCCAAAGCACTTGAGTGATTCTGTGCCTGAATCACTTGCTACATACTTGTCTGCTACCCAGGTGTATCTTAAGAAAATACTTCCATTCAGCAAAGCTGTTACACATACTAAACAATATAAAAAATCTAGTGTGATGATCATTATAACCCACATTCAGAATAGATTAAGCAAATCCTTAACACTGCTGAACTGAAGTTGCAGTTTACTTCTGTAGTACATAGCATTAGGGTACCTGTAAACATTTATACATGCAGTTCCTATATAAGAGTGGATATATTTTTGTGTAAAATATGTATAAACAAGATTTTACAGAACTCTGTTAGCTGCAATTTCAAACAAGACCTGAGATTTTTTTTAGGAATGAGGGATTGTCTTCGCTTTTGAGGTTTGAGCTGTCTTTTCCCTGCTTGCATTGCTGTGTATGGAGACTGTTTATAGCAGTTAAACCCGACAAATTTTCTTTCTTCAGACTAGTTATGTTGTGGGAGCTGCAGTTTGGTTGACATCTGCCAGACTTTACAAAAGAAAAGTTTGGTTTTTTTTCATGTGGTAGTTTACATGTGACTCTAACTACTCTTGAGAATTGAATCTGCTATGATTAAAGACTGTATCTGATACTATTTGTGCTTGGACAGTGTGCAGTGTTGCAGCAACAGCTGAGTAAAATACAAAACGATTGCAAGCTGCTTTTCTTAAGAGAGATGTAGAATTAGGTCTTGGGTTTACAGTTAATCTTAGGTAGTCTGCCGCTTGCATAGGTGATCACCAAGGAAACAGGCTTGCTTTTGTTTGTGAAAGTACGTGCAATAAATACAAGTAAACATCTGAATGGAATTCTATTTAAATATAATCATGTAAAAGAAATGCAATTAGAATGAAACCAAACCAGATGTAATTTTTTGCTAATATTCTTTAATTAGGTGAGTGCAAATCCTGCAAGTGTTCAGTTAGAAGTTCACATGTAAATGTGAAAATCCATCTGTAAAGTTAAAACAGAAGTACCTTAATCAGAGCTACACAAACCTATATAATCAGCATGAAAATATTTTTGTACTGCCACATGTGATATATCATTGCTTTGCTGTATAAACACAATTAAAGAGTGCCTTGGGGGCTCCCTCAGCAAGAGATTAAACAGGGAAACAAGGCCAGCAATTCTAACACTTTGCATCTGATGATTTAACCAATCCAGACAGGCTTTAATTCCCAAAGATTTCTATTCCCTGCAATACGCATTATAAAACTCACAAGTGCAATTGTCTAATGCTTTAGGTCACAGACATCCGGTGTTTTGTGTTTTGCTTGTCAGTAAAAGAAATAATCCGTAACCTTTCCACAGATTGTCTCCCTCTTCCCTCTCTTTCCCCCCACCCTGTCAGAGATTAGCAACAATTTAGACTCCTGAGTGGAGCTAATTGCTGAATTCTGTCTAAACTGCTTCAGACAAAATGACCTTGCTTAGCAAAACCCTCCCATTTAAATTTTTAGGTTAACCTCACTTGTTTTGTCTGGAGTAGGTTAAGGAAGCAGACTGTAGGCTGCTCTGGAAAAGGTGAGCATTTCTGATGGGGAGCTGAGTAGCTGCAAGTGCTTCAGGGAGCCCCATCAACTTTCTTTGTTGAAATAGCATCAAGTAAAACTACTCAGAACTTGAAAAATAGTGTCTTAACTCAGGAAATTGCTTATTACTTAGGTGATTCTTTCTTATACAGTCTGATTCTGACTATCCTAGATTTACTAGTTTGGGATAACAAATCCCCTAGTTTGGGATAACAAATCCCTGTTTCTCAGACTTTGTAAAATGATATATGGAATCTATAGAAAACTTTGGCTTATTGAAATTTGTTACAGAGGAAGCCAAAACTTGCCAAATGGCTATTTTAAAAATTTATTGCATTTGATAACATTCCACAGAATAGAAAAGTGGTAAACTAGTTCAGATCAATCTCTTTCTTGGATGCTGTGAAATCCATGAATAGTTTCAGTGATCATTTGTACCCATTGTTAGTTGCAAATAGCTTCCTATGTATTTATGCCCCTAACTTTTGAATTTCTAGTAGTAAATCGTAACAAATTCAGCACAAAATCTGAAAAGCAGTTTTGGTAGTGTCTCATGGGTCAGTTCACACACCAGCAGGCCTGCTGGCAATGGATGGGGCACACTTGTCTCAAAGGGGGAGAGGAATCTTTGGACAGAAGTAGTGACAAAGGCTGAGCTACTTAGTGTTGTCTTTGCCTCAGTCTTTAGTATTAAGACCAGTTTTATTCTGGGTACCCAGCTCTCCAAGCTGGAAGGCAGGGATGGGGAGCAGAATGAATCCCTCGTAATCTGAGGGGAGATGATTCAGTGCTGGGTCCTGCACTTGGGCCACAACAACCCCATGCAACACTACGGGCAAGAGTGGCTGGAAAGCTGCCCATTGGAAATGGGCCTGGGGCGTTGGTCAGTGGTTGGCTGAGTATGAGCCAGCAGTGTGCCCAGAGGTCCAAGGGGGCCAACAGCATCCTAGCCTGTATCAGAAATAGTGTGGGCAGTAAGACTAGGAGAGTGATCTTCCCCTGCAGCACTGGTGAGACCGTACCTCGAATCCTGTGTTCAGTTCTGGGCCCCTCAGTACAAGAGAGACATTGAGATGCTGGAGCGGAGCCAGAGAAGGGCAACAGAGCTGGTGAAGGGTCTTCAGAACAAGTCTCATGAGAGGAATGGAGATGGTTTGGTCTGGAAAAGTGGAGGTTTGGGGAGACCTAATCGCTCTCTACAGCTACCTGAAAGGAGGTTGTAGTGAGATGGGTGTTGGTCTCTACTCCCATATAAAGAGCAATAGGACTTGAGGAAATGGACTCTGAACAATGGAGATCTAGGTTGAATATTAGGAAAAATTTCTTCACCGAAAGGGTTGTCAGCCATTGGAACAGGCTTTTCCAGGGAATTGGAGGAGTAACCATTCCATGATGTATTTAAAAGATGTGTAGATGTGGCACTTGTGGAGCTGGTATAGTGGTGGACCTAGCTTAATGGTTGGACTTGATGATCTTAAAGGTCTTTTCTGACCTAAACTATTCTACGATTCTTGGAGAAAAAGAAAAATTTGTTTTAGTCAACTTAGTTTTGATGCAGGCTGTGTTTTGGATTGGAAAATTCTTTTCCAAAATTCCAGATGATTAAAATGTTTTTTTAAAAGCAAACTTCTTTCTTTTTGGCTTGAAGTATTTTGTCATCCTTATGTCACAGCAAAAATCTTTGGCATAAAAATTACATTTTCATGCCAAATACTAGAATGCATATTGCAGCATACAGCTCAAAGTCGTTATACTGGGTTGCGTTCAGTCTTTCTGTGGGCAGAAGACAGAGATCATCTTTTCCATAGGTTGTTTAGGTCTCCAAAATTAGCCTCACCTTTGTCCGATGTTGTTTCTAATTTTGAGAAGGGCTAGTCAACAACATTGGAATATTTTATGAGATTTGCATGTAGTTCTTATGTCTTTTTGTATCTGTAGTATGTATACAATAGGCCTCGTCCTCTATCAGTCATTAAGGTGGTCGTATGCAGCTGTTCTTTTCCATGAGCTTTTTTTTCCATGGCTGCCTTGCTTCACGTCCAAGCAACTGGAAACAAAGTTAGTTTTTACAATACAATCACAGTCATGGACTCTAAATGACAAGACCTAACCAACCTGATAAATAGACTGTGAGAGCTGTCTACAGCTGCTGATTCTTAACCAAGAGCACTCATAGCTCTACAGCTCTATAGTTAACTTCTTTTCCTTCTCCATGCTGCACCTGATGTGCAATGGTTCTCTAAAGCAAGTTTTATTAACAATTCAATTGTCCTTCTGCTACCTAGAGATTTCCTTTAAAGCAATAAAATTCCTAGTGCCCTAATCCAAATGACTACCCAAAGGGTCAAACATCCTAATTAGCTGGTTGGGAACATTGCCTCATATCGGAAATGGAGTTTACACATTTTATAAATTAAATCCAGATGAAAAATACTTTCTTTTCAATCATCTTCATAGGCTGCTAAGACCAAAAAGTCTAATTGAGAGAGTAAGAAGTAGGAATGGTGACATTAAAAGCCTGTTCTTTTACTGTCAGCCTTGGTGCAGATGATAGGAATTGGTGAGCTGAAACTGTAAGGCATGAACTAAAATGAAAGTTTGAAAAGAAAAATATACAGACATGGTATGTATTTTCTTACTTGATTCCAGAAAAGTAACTTTAATTCAGAAATATTGTACTGTTACATCCAAAGCCTTCAACAGTGCTGCAAAGTGATGAAATGTTTAAGATTTTTGCTAACTGTCCAGGAATATTCAGTAGCTAAAAAATAAATAGGAAATGGTAAAGGAAGGAAATGGATTTTTAAGCCCCATTTAAAATTAAACCTTGTGTTTATTAGTATCAATCCATAATTGTAATACTTGTATTTGAATATACTGTTACCAACAGAGAACATTTGGTCTATTTGGACATGCTGTGAGATCCAGGCAGCTGCTGTAGCTTAGCCATTTTTAAATACTTAATAAACTGGCACTCCTAAACCTGACTTATTTATTATTATGGACATAAAATCATGCAAAAGAAAGCCAGATGGTAGGGAGCACAGTTTGGTTTTAGGGTTTTGAGCTGTATCATGCTTTTCATTATAAGATTTCCTATTCCCAGTATCTGTATTTTTTTATATCTTCTGATAAGGCTACCAAAAATTCTTGCAGTTCACTCATTCTCCATATAAATAAGTTGAATGGAAATTGTAAGAAATAAAATGTGTATGGTTTAAATGCTTGTTTCAAGAACTAGTGTGTTTTCAAGAGTAAAATGAGGTTTGGGTGTTTTGTTCAGAAAGAGCAGAGTTGCTTTTAATTGCTTTTGAAAATCTAGTTCAGATCAAACCCAAGGAAGTAAGATTGTGAAGTTTCAGTCTTCAGAACATTGCTTTGAATAATATGCCCTGTATCAAATCCTGCTCCATGTGATTGAGCTATGTGACTCTTCCCATTGTCTATCGCAATTTTACATTGTTTTCATTCTGTCTAAAAAATTCCACCAACTTCTTTTTTTTTTTTTTTATTTCTCTTCTATATATATCATCCTCTCCTCAGTGGCAGTATTTAATGTCTTTGCTCCTCTGTTGAAATGTCTCTTGCATTTCAAATTTCAGATTCATGTTCATTGGAGGGTGACGCTCACTGAAATTCTTTTTTGCAAGTGCCTTTCTGTGTAGCAGATTACACTGGGGTGCTCATTTAATGAAGCATGTATCAGTAGAAGGTTGATTATTCATCTTGGGCATGGTATTTGTTCAAACTGAATTCTGTTAGGAGGAGTTTTGTAATATTTAAAATAGTTATCTGTTTTTATGTAGCATTTCATATGTTTGTGTAGAATGAAATTAAGCAGCTCTGGCTGCTTAACTGTAGGTATTTAGTTGTCTTATAATTGATCCATCTCATCCGTGACAACTATTTCCTAAATTATCAGATTTGAGTTCATGTATAACATGTCATTAAATTTTACCTGTGTGGTACTCGAATTGGTCTTGATAAGGAGTTTGGAAGTTCAGGTTATAAAGGCGGAAGAAATCATGGCCAAGCAGAAAGTAACTGTGTCTTAGAAGATAGTCTCATCAAATAGAGATAATGATTGTTTGAAGGTCAAAACCAGTTAGAATGGAAGAGTGGGCATGGATGTGGGAAATGTGTGTTGGAGATATGGGGATTACCTTCCTAATCCAATTAATCTTCTCCTTTTTGTCATTTTTCTCCTCTTGAAATCTCTGTCCTTTGTCTTCCCCATCCTCCAGATACATCACATGCCTAATACTCTCTTGAGGGTAGTTTCAGTAGCTTGTGCAGGATGGGTCTTTTTTGGTTTTACTTGGCAGCTACTGATTTGATATGAAAAACATAGAAAAGGGCTGTGTACACGTGTGTATACTTTATTGTGTTTATGGGATGGAACAGTGTTTTAAACCCTGGAAAGATGGAAGAAGCAGCAGGGAATACAGATTTATTATTCAGTTCTTGTAGTAGAGGTTAACCATGGTTTAAAAAATTAGCACACTAGATAAGTAAGTTCTCTTTGAAGTAGGTATGAGGAGGAAGCAGAGGGATGATTTTTTAGGATTTACCATGGAAAATCTGGATATGTTCAGTAGAAACATATCTTTTAACAGGTAATTCCTGTGGTAAGATTTTACAAAAATAATTTACAATGGCAAATAATTACCCTTAATAGCAGTTTTAAAAGGCAACATATTAATCCACATAATTTTTCTTTTCTTCTAGATGCGTTTTGAAATAAATGTTCTCAGATCAGTGTCATAAATGCTGCCATTTAAAATTCTGAATATACTCTCATGGACATGTGGGTTCATGCTTAGATGTGTAGATATCTTTTTCAGTGGAGTAATCAGTGACTGAAAAAAGGATTTGAAATGAGTTGAATATTGACATAGAACCTGAAGTATCTGCTTATGGAAATGGTGGAGTTAACATCATTTGGTGAGAATCAGAGGGTTTGTCATCTTCTCTTTTCACACTTCAAATTAGTGGAGTATTTCCAGCACCTCTTTAGCCCCAAATTTGGCCTTTTAATTCTAATTAATTTGTGCAGCCTGTGTCTTTTTATTGAGGATTCTGCTGTTTCCTGAAAGGGTGTACGTCAATATCCTTTTTATATCTTTGAAAATTATATTATTTGAACATAGAAACATGTTACAAATGGAATTAATTATGCATAGGCATAATAGTCTTAACATAGCCTTAACTTCAGCTTCCCCAGTTTTCTGTATCCCTCTCTCTTCGAACATTCATTGAATGTCCTATGTTATCCATGAAAAAATAAAGGAGTGGTTTGAAAATTATCTGTACTTGGTGCTCAGATTTTCTTCTTATGCATATCAGTTGCAAAAGAGGACCTTTAACCGCACAGTACGGTATTTTCTGTGAGTGAAGGATTCTTTTATTTTCATTTGATTTGTTTGTATTTAGATGAGAATCTTGTTTCAAGTCTAAAGCTAGTAAATTGAAAACAAAATTGAGCAATATTGTTCCTCTAGTTAATATATATTGCACATAGGTTTATATTGTAGGTTTATAACCTACAATATAATTAATACCTATGTATTAAATGCGTTTATTATAGGTAGGAGTATAGATAGCATATCTCATTAAATTTGACCCTTTGTATCATGCATGAGTATTGATTTAAAGTATAATAAAAATTCAGTAAGTCCAGTATCCATGGTTGCTTCTTAAATGGTGCCTGAGAAAGGACATAACCTACAAATGGTTTTCTGTATTCTACAGTCACACCTCCCAGCCTTAATCAAAGGCTTTTTCTGGTCTACAGACTCTGGCTGGACCAGGTGTAAATGGAAAGCACATTTGTGAGTCGTGAGCCCAGCACCTAACAACTTCCTGCCATAGTTGCTCATGTGTTCCCTATACTACTTCTAGTTCCTTAAATGCATTAGTGGTATAGCTGGATGAGGACAGTTGCTGAGGTGGTAAGTGAATCCTGTGTGTTGTACTGACATTACTGGTACCTAGCAGTACCTGACTGATTACTGTGTCCCTATGGACAGGGCTTTGAGGAACCTGCTCTAGTGCAAGGTGTCCCTGCCCATGGCAAGGGGTTGGAACTGGATGATCATTGAGGTCCCTTCCAAACCAAGCCATTCTGTGATGCTACGCGCTGTACTGAATTGGCATGATTTTTTAGGAGCCAATATAGACGTAATGTGCTGAATTGATACAGTTCCAGAACTATGTAAATTTGAATTGCTTTCAGATACATGGTTAGAAAAGTCCAAAGTCTAATTAGATCTAAAACCAGGTTGCATAGGATTTCATGAGGTGACTGAAGCTCCTCAGCAAGTCTGTTGAGTGCAGTATGTTCAAAACCACCTTACAATGAATCAAGAAATAGAGGCCTCAGTATACCACCATGCCTAAATCATATTTATTCACAATAATATTATTAGTTTCACTGAAAGTAAATACTATTTGCAGGCACGAATTTCCTCCTGTAGTTGTTTTTTTTGCTGTCAATAGATTTTCTGTACCCTCAGGGTCTTTGCTATGTGATAGCTTTTATCTTTGGGCATTCATGTTTAGACTTAGCCTACTTTCTTTTGGCCAAATTTGGGATGTTCCCAGGCACAACGAAATGTGACACTGTATTATTTGGATCAGATTGTCTAATCAGTTGCAGTAAAATGTCACTTTGAACTGAAGATGAGCCTGCAGTGTAATATTGGATTCTGATTTTGGATCTGTAATCTCAGCTTTGAAGTGAAGAAATGTTCATACGGCATATGAATAGGAATGGCAGATATTTGTGGGTCACCTGCAAATAAATCTGGATACAAAGTCAGAAGTGATTTACAGTTAAAATATCATGTAAATTAAGTGCAAGTTAATATGTTTAGAAAATAGTTGTATGTTACTATACCGTTTTGAGGTCTGTATTAAAATGCAGAGAAAAGGGGGTTGCAACCCTTAGATTAACATGCTTTTCACCAGGATATCAATAAAAACGTAATGCCAACCTTGTCTGTGAATAAAATACCTATAAACACAGTATATAACACGTTTTTACATAGTTGACCTATTGAACATTTGCACATGTTTTTCATTTACATGGAATTGTTCTCTCTTACTAGACTCCATTCAATTTTACTTTTTTTTAAGCTTGACTTTAATACAGCAGACACCTTAAATGTCTTAACAAGCAGAGCCGACCTCTCTGTGGAATTCTTCAGAAAGGGTTGTGGGCAGCTGCTGTGGCCAAGGTGTGCTTAGGTCTGGTTTATGGCATGAATAAGGTAGAGGAATCCTCAGAAGAGTTTGTACAAGTAGAGTGTAAAAGCTAGACACAGGGGAAAATATTGGCACTGGTCAAAGGAGTATATGTGGTGCATATAATTTCCCAGCAGTTGTGCTGTAGCGCACTCATACGCACAATATACTGCTTAACTGGTAATAGGAAGCCATTGTTTTCTTTACAGATCAGAAACCTTGACTCCTGGCAGGTCATATGAACATGTGCATAATGTAATAACTTAAACATATGTCCCTGTTGTAAGGCAGGTGTGAAACAAGGATATTGCAGTTGAAAGATCCTACAGCTAGCTTTGGAGTCAAGAGGAAGGCCAGGAGGATGCGTGGTCTGGAAATAGGCGCTATAGATGTTTTAGGAGGTTGCTTTCATTCTGTTATGTGAAAAATCAAAATCTGCGTAATTCAGTTCATTAATAATTTTACTCTATTCTGTTTTTAAATGTTTTTTTCCTGGTTGGGGGGGGGGGGTGGGGAGGGGGTGAAGGCAAGTTACCTTTTCATAAGCTTTTATTGTTGTTCTTTTTTGTCTTTAGCTGTAAAAGTGCTTTTAATTTTTCAGGTTGTGTTCTCTATATTAGAAAAAAAAGACCTTTGCATGCTTGGTCTTAAAATGATTTGTTTGTACCATTTCTGACACAGAGAAAGAGAATTCCTATTTAGTATTTTAAAACCAGGTTCATCTGTATATTAATATGTTTAATCTCTAAACTATTAGTTATGTATGATTAAGATAGCCTTCAGTATATGTCATTGCACCATTCTAGCTACTTAGAAGCACCGTCAATCTGATGACAGTCTGTACTCTAAATAGTCATTTCAAGGTGTAAATTCATTCCCTTTTGGTAATGAGACAAACTTTCTCTGGGTCATAAACCCTAAAGCAGCTTTAATATTGAAGTAAAACTGAGGAGTGGTTTAGCTGTATTATGATCTTGTTTGGGGATTTTGTTCCCTCCTTTATGCAAAGAACTTTCCCAACAACTGATAGTTGCAAACTTTGTGTAGAAATTACTCCATCCACAAAAATCCTGAACAGTTAGAAGGGAAAGGACATTTTAATGAGTCCCCCCCAGTGAATCCTCTGTGTGAAAGAGAATGAACAAGAGACCAAACATTTTCCAAACTGTAAAATTGAGGACTTGAATCAGGGGTCTTCTTGCTTCCTATGAACTTGTGAATTGGCAATATAACTAATCTGCAGCATTATTCTTCCTCTTCTCAGCTGTTAGCAGCAATAGGGGTAAGTGTAAAGGCTCATCCCTCATGAACTATCATTTGTGTCTTTAAAACAGGGTCCTATTGTGGCTGTAACTTCTGCACATAGTGTGTGAAGCCTCGATGCAAAGGCAATCAGTAGAAAGTTTGCCATTGACTACAAGAGTCTTTGGATCAGGCCCTGAGCTTTTAAGTCTGCAACTGTCATGAAAAATAAATACTGCACTTCAAGGAGCAAGCTCCAGGGTCTCCTAAAAGTAGCTTAAATAGCTCAGAGAGGAGCAGTATAATAACTCCAGCTTTCATATAGTAGGTTCTCACTAGTTTTACATCCCAGGGATACTGCTGGGACTCCCAAATCACTGGTCAACAGTGTAATGATACATGGCAAATTACCTAGGTAATGGCAGTCGGATAAATCACCTTCAGCCAATGCTGGTTAGCCAAGGCAGGGGTGTGCTATGTATTAACTGGAACCAATTCCCCAAAGACAAAATCAAAGGAAAAATGGATTTGAGACATTTTTTTTTCAACCCAGTATGATGATTAGTGGTCATTAGTGAAGAAGATTTATTTTTCCTTATAGAAAGGCTAGTGAATGACTTCAAAAAAGCAAATGTGAATGTTTAACTTCTTACAGAAATTGCTGGAAGGGGTCAGAGGCTTCACAGCAGAGCTGTTCACCTTCAAGACAGAGTTTCTGTTTGTGCTCTTCCAATAAGGCAAAACAAACACAATGGAAAAAATCCAGAAAGCTCTTGATAACATCCAGGACTGCAAACCAGCCACAGTGACGTGGCATTATCATTTTCATGAGAAAGAAAGGGAATAACCAGCAACTATTCGCAAGCCTCCTACATGTTTTGCTGGGGTGATGTGAAGTTGAAAATCAAAGTGCTGTCAACTTCGTAGGAATTGAAGGTGCTGAATGGGAACCTGGCAAAGGAAAGTGCTGTGGCTCATCTTAGCCAGAGCACAAACTTTGTGCGGAATGAAACCAGGAATCCAGTTAAAGTCACAGCAAAGTGTTATATTTTTCATAGCTCTATCCAGAAATGTAGGACTTCTAAATCCCATCTGATGCTTGCAGTTAGCTGTGGAAAAAGTGAATGTGGTTTAGGCTGGTGCCAGTTATAATAGTAATTTGAATAATTTTAGAAAATTTCAAAGTATTTTTCTGACAGAAATGAATCATGGGCTAGTAAACTGAGCAGTTAAAGGAAGGTGTTAATGGAAGACATTGACAGGCATTAAGCACATCCTGTGTTAGGCAGTGATGTACAAGCCCATGGTGGTATTTTTGGAACTTCCTTTGTGGAGCATTGTTGAGTGCTGGAATTATCACCTCTTTATGAAGGTACAGGCAGGGGAGGATGACTTAGCCATCTCTGTTGCAGAGTTCAAATGGTAACTGCAGTATTTTTAATCTGGGTGTGTGATGACAAGCCAAGAGGCTCCCATCTTGTTCTATTGATCACATTGCTGGGTTTATGCACTTCAGTGCATGTAAGTGTATCTGTGCAAGATTTTCAAGTATTTAAGGTTGAATAATTAGGATGATGACTCACAGAATCACTTGCATGTAGGGAGCCATCTGAGCTTACAGTGATTATTAAGCAACATTCAAAGCTCTCTGACTTAAACCCACTGTTTTTTATTTTCCTGAAATAAGCTTTCTTTCCTAATGTGACCTGCTCAATTGTGGCTTACGTGTAATGTTTCTGATAAAAGCAGTACAAGACACTTACTCTTTTGATGCTGTGATCTGCACTTCTGGCTAATCTTTTTTTCCCTGTAGCCTGGATACAGTGTGGTAAGAAAGAGAAGCAGATATGATTCATCATCTACTGTAAAGTGCAGCCAAATAATACATGAATTCTAAAAACAACTAAAGGTTGAGTGATGGAAGATGAGACTGAAGCAGTCATGGAGGATTCTTGCTAGCAGCAGAATCATAGAATGGTTAGGATTGAAAAGGACCTTAAGATTATCTAGTTCCAAGCCCCTGCCACGTGCAGGGACACCTTCCATTAAACCAGGTTGCTCCAATCCCCTTGAACGCTGCTGGGGATGGAGCATTCACATCTTCCTTCATCAGTCTTTGCCAGTGTGCCTCACCACCCTGATAGTGAAGAACTTCTTTCTTATATCTAACCTAAATCTCACTTGTTTAAGTTTGAACCCATTGCCCCTTGTCCTGTCACTACAGTCCGTGAAGAAAAGTCCCTCTCTGTCATCCTTGTAGACTAAAGTACAAAGAACCTGGTGTTAGACCAGAAGAGCCTTTACCTTTTCAGTAGCTTTACACAGAAGAATGATCCTATTGATAAATCTTAATCTTCACATAATTTTCTCAATATTTTGATTTTAGACAGACTAATGTATCTGGAAATTATGTTAAACTCTTCCTCTTGTGGCAGTGAATCCCATTGGCCATTTATATTAATGGTATGAGGTGAAGTGAGCATCAGTGTTCATAATCATGTATTTCTACTTGTTGGCTACTTGTCTAAATGCTGCAAAGGGTTAGGCAGATTTTTGTTAATGATGTGGCTAGAATGAAAAGAGCAATAGTAGCCATTAAATCTGTCTGAGTTGACATTTTGAAAGGTTTTGAGTGATTCAGGGTATTCTATTTTACCTGGGATTTTAGCTTGTTCATGACAGCCAGAGCTGGGTTGCAAGACAGTTCTTAGTTTCTTTCTGTACTAAAAAACAGAATACGAAGTGGAGATTTTTGACTTCACATCCTTGCTTCAGTGAATTTTAGTTATCCAAAATGAAATGGTTGCACAAAGTGAGTCAGTTACCTCCAAGGAGGCAATAGACTGATAGGAAGAGAATGCCTGGGTATCTGGGAAAACAGTGGAATCTAGCACATGAGCTGGAGACTCTCTCTTTCCAAGTTAATATCCTACCTGGAGGTATTTTTGACATCCTCTGTTCCCGTTTCTGAGTGTGCAAATTTGCATTTTCCAGTTTAAAAAGACCGTGGAAAACTTCTTTATGAGTTCTAACCTTCATTTGTTCTGTAACAAATGTTACAGAACAACTTAAATGCTTCTGTAGCGATTTTCATACCCAGGTAGTGTTACAAAAAGAACTCTAAAACGGGCTGGATTTAATTTTTATTTTATTTTATTTATTTAGGAAGTGAAACTTCATTCTGCAAGGCTAATAGCTAGCGTAAGGTGGAGCAGTGTCCTTGCCAACTATAGAACATTTGTTAACAATGTTTATTATCATAATGCTAAAAGTATGTTATTACTAACTTTGTATGAATAATATTTTTGTGCGAGTTACAGCACACAACAAGGTGTGCATTATAAAAGAGGGTGTCCTTGCCTGAATGACTTAAGTGCCTTGAAAAGTGGGATTTTTGTATCCATCCACACAAATGTATTCATCCACTAAAATTTTCCCAAACTCATTTCTTTTGAATGGCAAGAGAGATTAAAAAGGGCAAAGTGATTCCGTATGATCTCGTCGTGATGTAAAGAACTTCAAGCTAATGACTGGATTGTATTTTATAATCTGTTCCCATTTTATTCTTTCGATGTTGGAGTACATTGTATTATAAGATGGAAACAGTACTGCTTTGTGATCTTAAAGGGACTTATCTTTGTGGTGTGTTGAAAAACGTTAGTGCTGCACATCCTGACTATTTTCAACTCGTGCAGTTCCACATAGGTTTTAAAAAGAGAAGACTTGATCAGTGTTAGTTTGTTCATAATGCAGGAAAGAATCAGCTACTACGTATATCCTGTTCTGTGATTAATTTGTCTTTCAGCTCCAGGTAAACTGCAGAAAAAGAAATCTGTAGCCAAATCAACAGCTTTTCACAATGATGGTTTCAAAGCTGGATGCGTGAGCACTGCTAGCTACTTAGGCTTGAGGAGATGAAGAAAAGTAGGATGGGATTAAAATCATCTCCCTCTGAGACGGATGTCTTACATAAAGCAGAGGATTACTCTCCGGTTGTGAATTCCTTTCTCCATTATCTGTCAAAGTCTATTTTATTATAACAAAGTGGATGCCTAATTTTTGCATGATTATCATTAAGTGAGCTGGATCCTATGTAATGTAATGAAGTCAATTGCTAGGTTACAGTGAAACTGGTTACAGATGAAACAAGAACATTATTAGTGTGTTATATATTATAATGGTTTCATGCTTTGAAAGAGCTAGTATCTTTACGAAAAAGCCAAAACCTCATTGCATGTAAAATCAGTGCCATTCTACTGAAGTCAATGGACTAGTGCTGATTTCACTTGAGCTGAAGACCGGGCTTGTGTTCTGGAGCTAGTGTGGAGGACATTTCATGTTTACCTTTTACTTTATTACTGTCTCAAAACCATACTGAGCTGCCATATATTTGTCAGTCATCTTTCAGAATTGGCATTTATTAATTGCTCATGAAGCATGTAAAAGGACTGATAATTAATTGTTTGACCCAGAAATAACTTAATGAAAATACAAAGCAGTTTTTGCCATCTGAGTGCTGGCAGGAAACCAAAGCGTTAAGCTCTAATATATACCTCAAATAAACTTGAAATATAACTGTGAAATATGTAGAGAGGTACTTTTCATTAATACCGTATTGGCATAATGGAGCAGAGTTCTGCTTTACATTAAATGGAATTCCATTTCCTGTTACCATTAATGCAAAAGGACAATTTGGGCTCCATCTTCTTAAAGCACCCTGTCTCTATTATTGATAAGCCACTGTTTGCCTTGGTCCATTGTACTGGTGTGGATTTTAGGCTTGAGACTGAAACTGGGAAGCTTTCCTGAGCACCAAGCAGTGCAGTAGGTCAGTGCTGCTTAGTCAGTCCGCATTTACTAGCATCAGAAAATATGATGGATTGCACTGAAATGAAACCATCAGGTTCTTAAACAAAGTGGTTCCTTTCTCAGCTTCAAGAAGAAGTTTAAACCACTGGATAAAATTATGTGCCAATTACGTATAAACTTTTTTGCCACTAGAATAAAGGAAGCCATAATTCTATAGACTTGCATTCATCTGTTTTCATTTATAAATAGAAGGTAATAGAAAAAGAAATCTGTGATGGTGGACAGTGAAATGCAGCTTCTGTGCACTTCCAGTGAAATGAACAAAACCCCATGTTTTCTTTCTTTGACAGGTTGAAAGAAGGACTCAGAAAAGGAAAAGCTACTTTAAGAATGTCAGTCTTGAATACTTTAGTTGTTAACGTTGATCTTGAATGTTATAGTTAATAATAAGCCTGTTGAATTTTAACAGCATATTCAAGCTCCTCCTGGAAGGAAGACAATTATTTTAACAATTCCTCAGAGAAGAATTTAGACCAAGCCTATAAAACTCCGTATTTGGGGCACTGTTCTCTTCCTAATTGCCTCCAAAATTCCTAAGGATCTAATTTCATTATTTAGAATGTTTAAACTTGTCCTTTTATGTAGAGCCTTTTAAAATTAAATACAACTGAAATCTAAAAATGAGGGAGACACGGGATAGTACACAGAAAAACACTTCAGCTGGGACAATAAAGCAAGAAATCTGAGCAGTACCATGGTTAAAATTTTGCTGTTGCATCTAACTTGGGCATTTGCTCCCTGGAAAAGGGGAATGTTTTTTTTATTGAAGATAGACTATTAACTTCTTGAGAATGATGAATATATCTACTGTTAAATCTTACTTCTATTTGCTACTAAAAGTAATCTTGCATTACATCAGAGTCTTAAAATTAATCACTGGAATAAATCATAATTAGGGTAGCAACTGGTACAAAGAGGAATGAAGTATTTAGTATACATGTCACTAATGAAGTATTTCTCTAAAGTATATTAATCGAACTATGAACATATAGCTTGCTAATTGAATTTATGGCGTACAGAGTACAGGATGAGTATATTTTAAAGTACCCCCTTAGATCCCTTTAGTAGTAATTAGGACTCTAAGGACAGCCTTGTGGTATTTTCATTGCATCATTAAAATGAAATGATTAGTTGATTAGTTAAGTAATCTTGTACCAGAGCCACATCAAAAGGGTAGTGATTGCTTAAAAAAAAGTTGTGTTTTTTTTTTTTTCCTACTTCAAAGCAGCATGATCAAAATATTGCTTCTGTGCATGTGTATAGATACATGTACATTAATCACATAGAATCTGGAAAAATATATTACTGATACTAAACATAAAAAGTAAATAGCATTAATTTCAAAATAAGATATATGTAATCTGTCACCTCCTGTAAAATCCCCAAACACCCTCCTTGATAGGTCAAGATTTCACTAAATTTGAGTGAAATCATGGTATTTGGGTAGGAGCTACAAACTGCTGCAGTGTTTTCAAGTCTTTATTGTGGGAAGGTCTGAGCTTCAGTGAACATCTCTGAAGACAGAAAGCATCTTCCACGGTTGGGTTGTCTGTTGTAATTTCAGTCTGGGCTGTGGGCATCATTCACTGACAGCAAGTGCTGTAGTTTGTAGCTGTGCGGTGCAGAGCAAGCAGTAAATGTGCAATTTTATTTTTGTGAATTTAGGATAATTTTATTTCTCTTGATTTTGCTTCCAAACCTGTTATATTAGAACAGTTCCTTAATGATGTTTTCTCTGAATCCAATCAAAAACTTAAATCCCAGACCCATCACTTTGTTGTTTTTTTAAATGACACTACTATTACATTGCAATTTAAGACTTTATTCAGAGTAAGAAGCAATAAAACTTCTGTGGAATCAGCTGAGGGAGTGAGAGACTGAAGCTGTTTCTACCCAAAATATAGACATATTTTACCACTTAATGTTAACTCTCAGTAAAACATACGTGGACAGAGGAGCCTTCCTGAACATTGTTCACCTCTATGTCCCAGACAGTAAGGGAATGTGACTTCAGCACAGGAAGCTTTACTCTTGTGTTGATGGCACCAGCAGTGGCAATGAGGTGGCACAAGCCAGCAGTCCCAAAGAGCACCGAGAAGCCTTGGCAAGCTTGTGTGTTGTCCTTGGTGCCGCATCTGCACAGACATGCCCATCAGAACTCCTGGTAAGCCTTCCCTCTCATAGAATCCGAACTGATTTGGGTTGAAGGGACCTTAAAGGTCATCCAGTTCCAACACCTTTCACTACGTTGCTCCAAGTCCTGTCCAACCTGGCCTCTGTGGAAATATATGAAAGAAACTGAGCCTGCGGAGAATAGCAGGACACAACATTGTGAAAACACAGCCTCAGAGGAAAGCAAAGAGGGAGCTAAGATCAGGCCCAATCCTGAGTGAAAGGCAAATAACCATGTTAGTGAAAAGTCACTTCAAAGGAATAATGTGACTTTCTCATTTTTTCCTTTGTAGTAGAAATACCCTAAGGATGCTAAATTTTGGCTTTCTGCTCAGGCCAAAAAGAAGTAATGCTACTCAGGCAAAACTCCCAAAAGATGTGTCCAATAAAAATGTATTACTTTCTTGGACTGATTTTTACTGACTTAGAGTTTTAGATGACGCAGCATACATGAGCACCATAGGTCCATTTGCTTCTCTGTAGTGTTCAAAATTATTCTGCTAATAGCTGTCATAAATTACGTGTACCTGTTCTGCACCCAAAAGGCTGTCTAAAAACAAGAGTCTAGTCAGAGTTATGGTCGCTCCAGTTATTTCTGCTTTTTCCTTACCTCATGACCAGCAGGTGGGACATAAGGAATACGGGAGTCATTATCCATGCCCTTGAACACTTGAGAGCTCCTTTGCAAAGGTGAGCCATCTGTTTATTGCAGAAAATAATTTTTAGTGATTGTTTTTCACCACCAGAATTCCAATGAACAACTTTGAAAAGGTCAGAATGACTGCCTATATTTCACTGCCATGGGAAATCCATCAGGCAATAATTTAACCTGTATGCCCCTTCGTACACACATGCACGTTCCATATTGTATTACAAATCTGTCATCTACTCTGTATTTTCCCAAACAGTCTTTTTGACTCATAAACTGTGTTTTCTTTAAAACTGTGGCTTGCGGAATTCTCTGTGGAGGCAGAGGAAAGGAAAAGGATTGCACTGAATTGTTTCCAGAGTGCTTGTGTATGTAGGGATGCTTAAGAAAGAGTGAGTTTATTTAAGATTGAGACGTAAAGCACATAAACCAAAATTGGATGGGTGTCTTGTTGAAGGATCTCCTGGAATTAAGATGAGGGCAGAGCGTGCCACCAGGGTGCAAAAAATACTCCTTCATAAGGTGTAGAAAGTGCTAGTGGATGCATTTGTCTTCAGACCGTTTTGCTTAATTGCTTCAACTTTCCAGAGTGATCCCAGATGCATGTAGCTAATCCTGTCTGTGGATTGCTGCTCCACTTCTGTGGTGGTAACATGAGGTTTATTTGAGGCATATTTGAGAAAATTTCATCATGTGGATAGAATAGGATGACTTTTTTATATTAATGAACAAAAACCCCACTTTCACTCCAAAAGCGAAAGTGGCATGTGAAGACAGTTATGCTACTCCCACAGCCACTGTGTTAAGTAGACCACTCTGTTTAAGACACACGGTACTCTGTAGCGCTGTGCAGATTTACTAGCTCAGGCTTCTGCAATCTCAGCATCATTCTCATTGTGCATTGTGAAACTACTGTGAGA
The DNA here is from genome assembly GCF_028554395.1 of Pezoporus wallicus. Taxonomy (NCBI): domain Eukaryota; kingdom Metazoa; phylum Chordata; class Aves; order Psittaciformes; family Psittacidae; genus Pezoporus; species Pezoporus wallicus. Next base: position 642,756 of record NW_026641900.1, on the reverse strand, counting down.
AAGTTTGGTCTTTTACTAAATGAAGTGTCATTCATGAGAAGTTATCCTAGGAAGCTTTCCAGGAACCATAAAATGTAAAACAGCATTATTTTTTCTTTCAAATACCACTGAATCAAGAGCCAGTGCTGTAAGGAAATGTAACTGCTCTACTGCGAGTGCCCACCTTTAAAGGATGCATTACTGATTGGTGTTTTTAACTTTTTAGTGTGCTGTCCCATATTTAGTCAGTGAAAAAATAGTGCACAAAAAATGTGTGATTTTTCTGCTTTATGTTCTCAAGCAGGATTAGGAAGGCTGGAGGGAAAACATAAAAACGTGACATGCCAGGCCAAATATAATAACTGTTCATTGTAATAATTTAGTTTTGATGCAGTTGTTTTTTCATCCATGATAACTTTTTTATTCTAAATTTAGGGTAGCCAAGATCCTATGAAAGCATAAACTCCTTAATAGAGTTTTTTGGGAAATAGGCAAATTGGAATATAGGAAAACTGTAAATAAACAATAGATATATTAAAAAACTGTATATGTGGGGGGTTCCCCTTCCTCCCCCCCCCGCCCCTTATATATCGTACTTACTCTGCTGGTTTTTAAACAAGAGCCCTAAAATGTTATCATAAAGTTCATATTCAAGTCTACTTATCAAACTCTGGGGTTTAGCTGAAAATTTGGTTTGGATAATCCAGAGAAAATGTGACATGAGCCTGCCAGGTAGATTGCTGTAAAAGAGAGGGCTATATTGGTTCAGATTTTCAGCTTACTCTGTCTTTGTGCATGTAATGAAAAGCATGTAGCAGACTACAGAACTATGTAATTTTGCAGTGCTCAGACAGCATGATCTTATCTGAGTGTGATTATCCATACTGTCAAGGCTGTAGATACCAACAGTAGCTGTATTTTCCTGTGGAAGACTGGAAGGGGGGCACTGTATTCACAAAAGCATCTTTGGTATTTTCAAGATGGCTGGAGTTAATTTCAAATAAATTATTTAAGTTCACATTCTGTTTAATAATGTTGATGATTTCTGTTGTTGACGTTCTTGGACAATACTAATTTTTAAGATCGATTACACATCCTTTATAGGCATCAGCAAAAGATGTTTCTGGTGTATTCACCGAAGATTGGATAAAGGTGGGTGCATTTGGTCACTTTCAGTTTTCCTCCCCCTAGTTTTAAAGTGAGGAGATATTGTCAACTCTTTAGGATACATAATTTGCTAATTCTTGAAGAACTTGTAGTCATTTTAAGGTTTAATTGAACAATCTGAATCTGCAGTATTTTTTCCTGTTATGTTCATGTAGTTGTTATTAAAGATGAATCTGTTTGAAAATAATCCTTTCCTACTTTTGCAGCAGCTTTTGCTAACCAAGGGGAAACTTCAGTACCCTTCTCCTTAAGCCACAATAACTCAAGTTATTAGTATTCAGTACATGCATCATGTTTCCATTGACTATTCCTCCCTTGTCGTTGATGTTTGGTTTTAGTGTCCCTTTCCATTTTCTGTGTATAATGTTCATTCTTGTCTAAGTACAGGAAGAACCAATTATTGTTATAGTATTTCAATTAGCTGATATTGTATATAGAGGTATATTAGGCATTTAGGAAATACTGCAGATAGACGGTTGATGGCTTGCCTGCTCTGGCATTTCATTCTTCCAGGTTAGAGACAGCTTGGCCACCTTTACTTATGCATTTGATCTTGGGGAAGCTTGTATCTTTAGTCCAGATACAGCTAATGATCTTCATAGGTGCTCCAGGTACTTTAATGCAATTTTTAAAGATTTCTACGTCTTGGTGTTCTTGGTGTACAGGAATAAAATGTAATGAAACTCATATAAGGACTTAGCCACAGAGATGTAAACCTCACATATTTGATATATATTTTTTTCCCCTTCTTGTCCTTCCTGCTATTACTGTAACTGCTGTGATCTCTTCATTGTGGCTTCCTCTCCCATCATCTGTCCTAGTCAAAAACAATAGAAACATTATTTTTCTAAGATAATTTCCCCCCTGTCTCTCTTACAAGCTCTGTTCTTCTGTCTCTCCCATTGCTTTGCTTCCTCCTTTTGGGCTGCTGTCACTTTCTGGTGACAGCAAGAAAGCGTGTGTACAGTGTGTCTTCCAGTGTGTACAGTCTTTTTGAAGTCTTACTTTCTTTCTGTGTGTTTAATGCTCCTGGACTGAAACAACCCTTAAGGAATGACTTTTTTCCAAATTCCTTGCAAAACTTCTCCTCGGAAACAGGAGCACATCTTTTTCATTAACTGCTTCTCTGTGCATTCTCTTAAGTCTTACAGGTGATACACTTTTTGGCAAAGGGATTCCAGTTAACGTGCCTACATTATTGATGACGTTGCTAGTTCTCAGTTGTACGTCTTGTGAAATCTGATGCTTTAATAAGACTTTCAGCTCTTGAACACAACAGATTTGAAAACTATGTCAATGTCTATATTGAACCCTTCCCCCATCCTCATCTCCCCACACCCCATGGAAATTCCATTTTTTGTATCTTATCTTTCTCAGGAGTTTTGGCTTTGCTTTTGTAATTCCAAATATTTGCTGAATTGCATCTAGGTATTCTTCCAGTACCTAAAGGGGGCCTACAAGAAATTTGGAAAGGGGCTTTTTACAAGGGCCTGTAGTGACAGGACAAGGAGATTAATGACTTCTGACAGAGAGGAGATTTAGATTAGAAATGAGGCAGAAATTCTTCACTTATGAGGATGCTGAGATACTGGCACAGGGTGCCCAGAGAAGCTGTGGCTTCCCCATCCCTGTCAGTGTTCAAGATCATGTTGGATGGGGCTTGGAGCAAGCTGCTGTAGTGGAAGGTGTCCCTGTCCATGACAGGAGGTTGGAACTGGAGGAGCTTTAAGGTCCCTTCCAAACCAAACCACTCTATGATTCTATGATTAGTGTGGGGGCAAAGACAGAGGTGAAGAGGACAAATTTTAGTGTTTCTATTTCTTTTTATATCAGGATCCCAAGTTTTGTCTTTAGGCTTAAACGGGATTGTGTCATTTGTGGTGCAGGGGAGGGATGGATCCTTCATATCCTCATTTATGAAATCAGCAGACACTTTCCAGCCCCATGCTGGCTAAGGATATTCTTGGAGGAGGCCTTGGGTGACATGGTTTAGTGTGAGGTGTCCCTGTCTGTGGCAGGGGGGTTGGAACTTGATGATCTTAAGGTCCTTTCCAACCCTAACTATTCTATGATCCTTTGAAAAATCTCAGGAGAAAGTTTGCATCCAGTTGTCTGTAATGCTGTATCTGCCAGAGAGCATTGTCTTGCTCAGTGTGTGACCAGTCATATTTAAGCAGTCCACTGGCTCTAGTAAATCAGGCTGTAGTAAATTGACATCTTTGGCTGTTGTAGCAAAAGAGTTCTGAAACTCTTGACATTTTCCTCTTCTTATCAGCAGTTTTCTGTCTTGAAGGATTAGCTGAACTAGTTCTCAGTAATCACATCACCTTTTAACACGAAAAAGCAGCTATCTTCATTGACACATTTAGCACATAAATATTTTTTCTGTATTAAAAACTTGAGCGAATATTTTGCTCATGATACCAAGGACTGTAATTCACAATCTAATTTTGAGAACAAGAAATTATGCAGCCATAAAGTGTGCTTTATTCGTGAGATGGTTTAAGCTTATTTTATTTTCATGACTATATATTCTCTGAAGTCTATACAGATAAACTTTTTTAACATCTAAATATAGTACAACAGTAACACAGACCATTTCATCCATGGTACAAGTAATCTAGCAACAAAAATGCCTGTGTTACAAGGTTTGAGTTCAAATGTTCAAGGGTAGAATTGGCTGTAATGGTATATCTGTGAAAAAAATAAGCCTGTGGTGAAGCTGGAACCCCAGTGCCAAAGCACAACATATAATTGGGCCTAATTTTTTCCATATGTATCAACAAAAACAGTCTTTGCTTCCATGAGAGATGAAAGCTTCCCTTTCTGTCATATTTTTATTTTGTATATGATTCCTAACTCTTTATAATTTCATAGGCTTTTTAAAAAAACATGCCTAGATTTAGGGAGAGATGAGCTGTCACCCTGGATTTGAGTTTATATTTCTAATAGAAAAGCCTTTTTTGATGAGGAAGGGAAAACACGACTATTTCCCCTCCCCTGCCAAAAGGGCTACTCTGTTCAAATCCTTGTACAGTGCCTGTGAGCTATCCAAGTTGGCGTGGAACAATCCATTTGTGAATTGATTTAAATACCTCATTTAAAATAAATAATCTAGTGGAATTAGTGTCATAAATCTTCATAGAATAAGCTCACTATTTATATAAGATTGAAGAAGTGTTAAATACATTTCTGTTCTGTCGACAATGTATGGTGGTGTTTCTCCCTCGGCTCAGTTTTATGTTAATTCCCAAATAAAAGATGCCTATTTTATTATGCATTTGATCTATTGTTTTATGTGGTATCTTTCCAAATAATATTTCTTCCTCCTGTCTGTAAATTCAGTTAATTTGTATCTGAATCCTGCATACACTGATAGCAAAGGTAAACTTCATGGAAATGCCTCACGGGATGCCAGTGGTAACTTGCTGGTTTACTAGTTCACCTCACTTCAACTCTAGTTACATCTAGAATTTGGTTTGTAATTTATTCTTCCCTTAACTGATTCCACGGAAGTGAAGGGATTGTTTTTTTCCTGGCCTTACATTCACACAGCATTTAAAACATTCTGTTCTAGACACCTTCTTTGGTAGGAGCAGAATTAAAAGTTGCATTGGCAATGGAAGCAGACATCACTGAAGTGATGAGTTCTCTGTATTGCTGGCTGTGCAGAACTTACTTGGATGTGGATGTGAGCTAAAGCCATCTTCAAAGTTATTCCTAGTTCCTAGTGGGCTGTTATAAAGATAATGAAGACAGTGCAGCACACCTTTCCCAAATGACTTGTTAATTTTCTGTTTCTTAGGAAGAAGCCCCACGCAGGCATTCAAGAAGCATTCTTCCACTTCCAATGCAGTTAGGAAATACCTAGGTAAAATCAAGGAAGGCATGTCTTGGTTACAGTAACCTGCTTCTATGGATGCCCACTGATATATTTTGGTAAAAGCAGTCTTACACAGTTTTGCTTCTGGTTTATGAGACTCCAGGAACAGCAGCCAGCTCAGAAGAATGAAGCAAAGAAAACTTTTCTGCCTTGTTCTTATTTCGGGTCAGCCAGAGAAACATTCTCTTGGACACTAGGTGACCACAAATTCCAGGGCCCTCCTGGAGCAGGAGAAATCCTTTTGGATTTCTTCCAGAGGATTTCTTTGAATCTTAATGCAGGTCAGCCACCTTAGAAACAGGAGCTGCTACTTACAGTATTCATCGCCTCCAGGTACAATCCTTATTTCTTCAGTAGTCTGCTCCTGTCACTTGGTTTTTTTTCAAGCCTTGGGCTGGTTCTGCTTACCTTTATTGCATCCATTCCCCGTATGTCCCATGCATACCTCCCAAATCCCCATGCTAGTACCACCAAGTATTGGGATATCAGAAGTGAGAAGTCTGCCTGTAGGCCCACTTCAGGCTCAGATAAGCATGCTACTGACCTCCTTATAGTACGTCTCCTGAACCTTCCTGCTAGTCCAGAAACCTTCTGATAGCTAATAACCATATTCTTCCCACTCATTTATGTCTAATAAGAGGTACTGCAAAGCAGATACATCTTTGACTTCCTTTATTGGCAGCCACTGGTTTTATTTGCCTCCATTAGCTACCATCTGCTGCCTGAATCATCTGCGTTGGTCCTCTCACTTCATTGCTTTCACACTGACCTTTCAGACTTCCAGCTTTACTTGTGCTTTTCCTGCAGCCCTTTCTTTCTACCTGTCTCTTGCTTGTCTTCCTATTTTGGCAGTGTGTTTTTATTCCAGCCTCTGAGCCTCCTCTTCATGACTCCATCATTTTGGACTCCTTTTACCTTCTCAAACAGGATGTCTTAAGCCAGAATTGTAGGAATGCAGTTATGGCCCTACTCGAGTCAACAGGCAGAAGATTTTGCCATCTCTCTCTTCATGTATTTTTTTCCCATGTATTTGGGCACTATTTGCATGTATAATTGTTACATATGGATCTGTCTTGTGGAAGAAAAATAAGCTGAACTTACTCCAGTCTCTGTATAGTCAGATGATTGATATATGACCAGTATAGACTTAACAAAAAGAACATTCTCCAATGTGCATATTGCTTTGATTACTGAGGTTTTAGAATGTCCAAACGCTGTACAAAATGAGTAACAAACATCAGATGTTTGAAAAGTTAACTCGATAGAAGTCAAGGAAATAATTCTTAGTAGCAACTTGTTACAAAGAGTTCATATTTTTCTATTAATGGAAAATGACACAAAGATACCCTTAGGCCAGCTCAGTATTTGTATTAGTAAGTGACCAAAACTGTGTGTCAAGGCACTTGCACACATACTAATCACTTGCATTTGTAACTGCTTCCTCTGTCTTCCTGGCAAAATATCAGCATTAGGAAATTGTGACTAATGGTAAGAAGAAAGAACATTGAAACACTTATCGTAATAGGCACTATATCAGTACAGTCTTTATAGGAGCCAAATTAAAACTAAAATACGGTTTGATTAACCTAAATACGATAGTGTGAATGAAACAGCCAGTTCCTTTGAAATGTAAGTGAAAGTGACCAGAAAAGCTCCTACAGAGGTTGTTTTATTACTTATTATTTTTTCATTGCATTTGTTAGAACCAGGAACAGTGTATGTACTCATTCCTTTAGCACAGAATGAGTTTTGTGCACGTAGAGGCATGAAAGAACGGCAAGTCTACAGCGTTCATCTGTTTTGATTTTTGGATATTTTTACTCCACTTAAAATCTAATATTTCTGGATAAAATTTACATCCTTTGTTCCCTTGTTTAAAAATGGGGAGGGGGTGTTTTTGTTTTGAATAATTAGTTGTGGCGTCTGATTGTATAAGAATTGCTCTATTGTTTGGACAGTATGACAGCCTCTTGTGTTTTAAGAATCTTCTTTTTTTTCCAGGCAAATGGCTTTTGAGAATGGCAGCATTTCAAGATTATGAAACTGCTGCTGATGGTAATGGTTCTGTGATAATTAAACTGTCCACAGTCTCCTTTTTTTGTGTGTGTGAATCTGAGACAAGGGTAGTTGTGATTTCATCAAAGCCTTTGTTTGAGCTCTGGCAGCTGGCAAGGCAGAGCCCTCTGCTAACAGGCTAAGTACCATCCTGAAGAGTTTTCACTATACATTTCCTTCATCAGCTGCATATTCATCTCATTTCATCTTTGCCCATCTCGTAAGAAGACTAGTCGACTTCTTGGTGTTCTTCGTTGACAGAGTAGCCAATTTGTCCTCTTAGTAATCATGTATTAAAATTGGCTTTTGGAGACTTCTTAAGTTGAAGGTAGGGAACACATTCTCTTTGGGGTTTCATTGTTTGCATGACCGTTTGTGTAAGAAAGTACAGTAACCTAAACATGCCCTGATATTAAAAATAAGAACTAAAATTATAAAATACATTGTGACCCTGCAGTAAAAATTAAAAAGGTTTTCTTATTTTAAAGGAATGTACATCTCATTCTCTGAAGAGGCCTGCGATAGCCTGTGTGTTTATGCAAATGCATAGTTCTTTAATGCTTTATGACTGGTCAAGAGTTTAAGGTGAAGGACCACCACAGGTTCTCATGACTGGAGCAGTGCTGAGGGATTTTCACAACTGCTTTTGTGTGTGTGATTATGCCATGTAGGCAAGAGATTATCTGCTCTTTTCAGGAAAAACATTGCTGTAAATGGAGTCTCTAGAGATTCACGGGAGCAGAGCTATATAGCCTAACACATAAACTTTGTTTAGATCAGTGGTGACACACTGTTGTGGAGACAGTACAGGTATTTACTGCTCAGTTGTTACCCTCACATTAATAGCATTGGACTTCTGGACACTCAGTACCTCATAGGATCAGGTTATTCTACTGAGGATATTGCTTAACTCTTGTTCTTTGCCTTTTTATATGTTTTTTCATTCAACATTGTCTATTAACCCAGTCTAATTAGCTTTGAATATTAGGTCTGATGGAAAGCCAATAGACAGAAGGTGAAATCCATTTTAAAACTTCCTTATGGGATGGTGCTCATAACACACTTGGCAATGGCGGTAATTGGTTGACTGAGACACTGAATATATCATTTAGTAGCTGTATGGTCCCTACTGACTTGTATGTGTTGTGCTTGGGATGGGATTCTGTTGCAGTGCATGCTGCATGACCACTGCCCATTCTTGGGTTTGGAAAGAGGTTGGTGGCCCTTCTTTAATGGAGGAGACAAACTGAGTTTGAGGTAGCTCAAGGGGGAGGACTGGCAATTCAGAGACATGTGAAAGAAAGACACAATCATAAGTAGAAAGTAAATTTGGGTAAATGCCACTTCTAGTGTTGTGCTGTGAGAAATGTTTGGAAGAATTAGGGGGAAAGGTAAAAATGGTTAAGGAAGATGAAGGGGATTAATGCACAGAGAATAGTGTGATTCAGAGTTTGGGTAACTGGGGAATGTGGGAGTTGGTAAACACTCAGCAGAGCTTATTTGATGAGTTGTAAGACATTAAAAAATAAGAGGCTGAGAAAGAAAGTGGGAAGTCAACAAATACTGGCAAACAAAGAGCAAGACAAAATATCTCTAAGGCTATTTGCGATAATGGTCTAAAGTGTTTGCGTGTACAGCACCACAAGGGGTAGTACATCTGCATTAATTCTCACAACTCACTAGCTTGTGGCCCCTTACAGAAATCCTTTAGTGTGGAGTTACATGAAATGACTGACCTGGCCTAGGATCACTTCTTGCTGGAAAGAGGAGATAGTTCTCCTTTCTTCCTCTTGCTGCTGCCCCGTGCTCCAGAGCCCATCCCCTACCTAGACCATGTGCTAGTACTTTGTTCACTGAACCACCAGGAAAAGAGTGTTTGTATGGTTTTTTGCCAGTTTAGCTTTCCATAGTGTTACGTGGTGGTTCAGCTGTGAAGTCTGATGGGCACCAGCACGAGGAAGGATTGGGAACAAGCAGCTGGAGTAATAGACAGGAGATGAGACTCCCTTTTGTGTTAATGACTGCTTAGAGCAGCTATTTTACCTGTCTCTACACTGTGGCTGCAGTTTTACAATTATCTGAATCCTATCTAAGTCCAAGCTCCTGCTGAAAGGAGTGGGGGCTATGCTGATGGTGACACCCTCATGGTGTCATCATGGTCAGATGAGCTAAGAGAAAGTAAGCATCCTGACAAAAGAAGAGAAGTCTGTTTTCAGCAGGATCCCTTGCCTGGTTTGGCTGTCCTATTCACAAGGACCCAAGAGGAGGGAGAAGGAGGAAGGGTGGGCCTTCATTCTGGGTTGCAGCCCATACTTAGATGATTCTCAGCCAAGGGTGAACCCATGCCCATAGGCTTTTCTGGTCCCTGCTGCATTAGATTCAGGACATAGATATAGGCTTGCTTGCCCAGAGGGAAGAGAGTTGTAACTAAAGGTGCATTTTCACAGAGATACCATAAAACTTAATGTAAAGTGTTAAGTTCAAGCTTTTGGATGAAAGGCATTGTATAAATACTGTTTGTATTAAACTGAGAAAAAAAACCCACTGTTTAAAATTTCAGAAATAGCTGTGGGAAATAATTTTAGGTCTGTGTAAGGAATGCATATTATTTTAAAAGACAGGAAAGATGACCAGAATAATGCAGTGATACAGGGGTACTGGGTATGCAAAATAAGTAGTTCTGAGTTATTTAGGAAGGGAGGGGATCCTACTGAAGAAAAAGGGATTCCACTTAAAATGTGTGCAATTTTTAAGGGAATTTAAAGAGGAAATCTTTAAAAGGTTTTTGAACTTGAGTCTGGGGCAGAAAACAAGGAGATATGGACAAGACTTGAAGTGCCATGTATGAAAGGAATTGAGGAGGAATTGCTGGTTGACAAAGATTGTTATTGTACAGCTTGCAAAGAGAAGAAAACAGAGAAGCAACTGAAATAATAACAATAATAATAATAATATTAGTATATTAGGCATTTGAAAAATAATAGGTAATGAACATATGCAGACTTAAATGAGGGGAGTGTCCTGCATGGGTTCTTTGGCATCTCTGAATGAGTGGAAATCTCTCTATGGATGGTTGCTTGTCCACGGTGGTAGGCAACATAGGAAGAGAAAATATGTGACGGAATCTGATAAGGCCAGTTCACCAGAGAAGTTGTGGCATGTGGTATTTTAATGTGTAAGCTCTAGTACAGTCACGAGATGTCACTTCTATGGTTGCATTTAAGTAGACACTGTATTTTGATCAGTCTCTAGGCTGGTGGGTGTTTATTCGCTCACCAAATTGTACTTTCACGTTTGGGCAACATTCGATGCTTTTACTGTCTTGCTTTATTTTGATGTTCTTGTCTTCCTTAAAAAAGAACACATATTCTGTGTGTTTTTAGTCAAACCAAGCATATATTTTTATATGCGGATGGCAATTACAGCAAATATATATAGGGCAGAGACTGGGACTTCCTTCCTTTTGACCACAGCCTTCTCTGTTCCTGTATAGTTACCTCATAACATAAAAGTAGTCATATAAGCAGTCATGCATACTCAAGGTTAAAAATGGTTTCTCACAGTAGTATTATACAACCTGTAACTAGATGCCAAACCCCCAAAGTGCACTGAATCAATAAAAATTCCTCTCAGTCTGCATTGAATAAAGTGATACTGAGATGCAGCAGCAAGTACTGTTTTACGTACTTGCATCCCTTGGTGCTCCCTTGCAGGTGACAGAGTTGCAGCATTCCTCCCCTCGTTTCTAGACTCCAAAGGAAATAAATGGTGAGGGGCAAATCTCAAAAGAATTGAAAGCTCCATTCCTACAGTTTTTCTGTTTAGGATATTTATTCATATTGCTTTGATTTGGAAACAAAGCCCAGAATTTCATGAGAACAAGCATTTTTATGAGCTTTCTAGGGTGTAATTACCTTCTGTTTGATATAAGTTTTACATGTTGTAACATGATTTTAATAATGCTTTGTGGTTATGCTTTTTAGAAATGCATTTCTTACATAGTCTTCAGCTACGTGGAAGCTGTTTATGTAAAAGGGTGCCCTCTGTTTGCATGGTAACAGAGTACTTTGATTGTAATCTTTTGAACCTTATTTTAAAGAAAAAACGATTCCCTGAAGTGTCCTAGTTTGGACATACAAAAAACTGTATTGTTCCAAAAGCAGTCATGGAGATTGAGGAGAAAATCCCATCTCTCCAAGCTTATTGTTTTCTTCTCCAAAAGCTATTGTTTCTTCTGTCTATAGAATTGAGATGTCGTACTTTGAGCTTGCATTTTTCATTTCAGCATGTTATTGTTGCTTGATAGAGTTAGAGACAAGGGCTAACTCTCCAGTAACAGTTGATTGCTAATTCTGTAACTGTAGATTCACTGAAGATCCGAGACCTGGTTATTTCTTATCTAATAAAGTTGTCAATGTAATGGATCACAGATAAAAAGGGGGCTTTTTGAGCAGACTGGTTTGAAATAGTAAGAGTGCCTTTAGAAGCAGAGGTGAAGTCAAAGTTGAAAATGAATGAAGTATTAGTATGCTCTGTCTTGTATAGTTATAGAATGCTCATTCCAATGAAGGTGAAGTCAATAATTATAAAGGTCTTCAAAATTAAAATAGAAATAAAAACCAGGTTAACTGAAGCTACAAAAACCTTTTGCTTTGAGGGAAGATTTATGTCGGTTTTTAGTTTATCCAAATTGCTTCACCCATTCTTAGGAACACTAATAGTACTTTGGATTTCTATAGCACCTTTCATCTGGGAACCTCAAAGCACTTTGCAGGCATTAATTTAATTAAATTTCACAGCACTTCTGTGAGCTAAGTAATGTTTAAATAAGGATCACTTCACCCAGCACTGAAATGGAGCCACCCCTGGGGTGGAATGCAGTAAGTAGTTAATCGTACATAGCAACACTACACAACAGTTCAGGACAGAGCATGAAGAAAATACTATATCCCACTGAGACTGCAGGGTGAATCTTGTTAGCCAGCATTTCTGTTTGCTTGTTACTTTCCCTTCTTAGTTGTAGGTTATATTCCACTGCCTTTCTGATGACTACAAGGGGCTAAGAGTGTGCTTATAGGTCCCACCAAATGGTCTTTGTCTAACCAAGACTTATCTCCCAAGTGTTGTGATGTTCCATTCAGTGAGGTGTCTCCTCTAATATACACAAGTTTCTGTAACATTCATGCCTCAATAGTTTGATACTGATTTAAAGAATGGAGCATATCATCTGCTCTGTCATCAGTTGTGGATTGGCAGCACCTTTTTCCCCTGGAAGCTTACTATGCCAGCTACCACACTGGTCCATGCCAGTTGTGTTTGCAAGATCTAATAGGATCATAGCATAAGGTATGGTTATCCTCTCAAATCAATCCATCTTTTTTTTGGCACCATGGCATGCTGTTTCTGGTAGCTTTACGTTCAAAACCGAGCTAATGCATTGAATCAGCTTTTACCAAAGTCTTAGATCCACAACAAAGCATTTTTCCATTGTTACTTTTTAAATGCTGTAGGATATAAACATACCTGTTTGTTGCTTTTTTGCTTTGAAGAGTAGTGTCTTAGGGATTTTAACTTTCAACATGCCTTGCATGACTTTTACCCAAATCAGAAAACTGGGGTGGAGAAGGAGGGGAAAAGGACTCATGCCAGTGGTGCTTAGTGTTTGCTTTGGGAACCTGAGCTGGGATGTTCACTGGTCAGCAATACACTGGTTATTGAAAGCAGAGGGAATTTCTTTCCTACTGTCTGTAATGATGACATTATCTTGAGATGAAAATTGGTGCCATAACTCTTACATTCTGTTTCTGTTGTTTTTCATCACAGTTTGCATCTTATTTGTATGTGTTTTGTTGTACTAACCCACTAAGGTACTGTGTGTACTAACTGGGAAAAATAGTCTTTCATTTTCAACTTTCTTCATATGCATTTATCCTTTTAAATTGCCTTCCTTTTTTTTTTTTTTTTTTTTAATGACATTGCAAATCTCCTGTCTCATAAGTAAGTAGTATAGAGGGAATATAATGAGAAATTCTGTTCTGTCATAACCAGGAGGCAGGTGGTTTCCATTAGAAGCTCAGCTGGAGTTTCCTTCCATGCCAGCAGCTTCCCACAACTAACTACTCCACTCATCTCTGCCCTTTTCGGTGGGGAATGTGGAGAGGAAGTGGAGCACAGCCCTGACAGATAAGGGATTACTCAAATGGCTTCTGTCACAGTCTGGGGATTAGGTTCAGTTATGAATCCATTTATTTTGTGAGTCTGTTAGTGCTTGTGACAGTCATGAATGAGGACATTCTGCTGGCAGGGATTTGGCACCAGAGGAGCCGTGGAGTCTGAAAGGGTGTAAGAAAGCACTCTACCCATGTTGGTATCGTGTGTCTCTCACTTCCTGGAACAATGGCACCTTTTGCAGATAGAACTGTCAATACCTGTGCTATCTCCTCCCAGGGAAGAGTACATGACTGGAAGTCTTTTTGGAACAGAGTCTGGCTGCGGGAAAAACCTAATTTATCCAGCTGTGATCACTTAACCAAAGAGGGACAAATCCCTACTTGAGGTGGGAGATTGGTGTGCAGAGGTGATAGACTTATCAAGACACTTAGAGTATCTATTATAAAATGACGAGATGCTGGTCATAGTCCATGGGGATAACAAAGACAAAGGGGGAGGAGACACATCCAAAGGGCAAAATTTAAGCTAGAGACCAGGTATTTTGTAGTATTATTTTCTAGAATAGAAGAGGAGTGAATAAGGCATGAGATAATATTATCGAGACAATGAAAATCTTGGGTAGTGTGGAGTCAGGAGGAATTGCTCAGTGGTTGTCAAATACTAAAACTGGGGCCTCTGAGTGAAAAACTAGGCAGCAGGTTGCAAAAATAAAATATAAAGGGGATACCCTCCTACATGGCATCTAAATTGTAGAACACCTTCCCACAGGATGTTGTGGAAACCCAAAGTACAGATTGGTTCAATGATAGGACGAGTTTATGAAAGGAAAGTCAGTTGAAAACTACTAGCTACAAAGGTGTAAAACTGATCCTAGCTCAGGAAACTTTCTAGCTGTGGAGTGTTGAAAGGTGGACGTTGCTTTCTGTTTGCCCTCTGCTTTATGCACACTACCGAAGTATCTGCTTGGGATCACTGTCAAAAGGTGGCTATTTGGCTACATAGGATTATGTATGCCATTCCTGTGCTTTTTTCCAGAATAATTCTTGAATGACTATTTTCTTAAAGGTAAAGAAAGGTTTATTTTAGGCAGAAACACAAGGCATAGAGGGAAATGGGAAGCAGGAGTTACCCAGTTTATTCTGAAAAATCGGATCACGCTTAACTTTAAACTTCTGAGTAGTGTCACAGAAGTAAATGGAAATATGTGTATGCAAGCTTAAGTGTAGGTGTAAGTTCTTCCCTGTGCCATGTTACATGGCAACATATAAACGTGCAGTTGCAATTCAGCAGAATACTTTTCCCCATCTGCTAGTCAGTGTGCAAACAAGTGTGGTTATTGTCAGAGAGTAGGTTCATCTGTGTAGATTGGCTAGTTGGGAATAGGAATAGGTAGATAGAAAACCAGATGTACAGCTGGTTTGAGGCATAAGAAAATAAGGTGGTGGTGGTCAGCAGAAGTATTTCTTTCTCTTCTCCCTCCACCCTACTGCCAGCGCTGAGTATTAACAGTACAGCTTGCAAGGGGAATGAAATGTGCTTGCTATAAACTTTCTGGAGATAGATGGTAAGTGGCTACTTGATTCTTTTCAGGTTTCCATTTCCATGCTGAAGTAGTGCTAAGGAGCATAATGATAATCAAATTTCAGTGGGATTTGGGTAACCCTGAACTCATTTGAGCATTTAAGTTCTATGCAGAATTTTGAAATGCTGTTATTCAGTTTTGCTTGATTGACAGGTTGCATTTTTAAGCAAACATGCTATGTAAGCAAATTCAAGCAGGCATTTGCAATATAGAGTTTACGTAAAGCCTGAAGCTTAATTGTGTGGGAAGAACTAATCCCAAAGTTAATTAAAAGAGGATAAATAAAAGTTATGAGATAGCCATAAAATATTATAATAGATTTATTTACAAAATATTTATGATATTACAATATTATATCCAATCATATGCAATAAAACATACAAAATTATTCACTAGGTCAAAAATCAGAATCCCAGCTCTTTCATTCAGCAGGTACCTGTTAAAGTTGACAGTCAAATAAAAAGTTGGATGTATTCACACAGAAACATCTCAAAAGTAACCAGTTCTTTAAATTTTCTATTTTAGAGCCATTTTTATTCCTGTGTATGCATTCATAGTGTAGAATTATAGCTTTAAATTTTAAGACTTAATCCCAGGTTAATTTTCTTTATATTCCAGAAATAACTGGCCTCTGGGTCACTGGTCTGGAATGAGTTTCCACTTTATTTACACAGCCGTTCTTACATTTGGTATTCTGTTTCCATAGTGGAGTAAATATTTCTTATTGTTTGAGAGAGTTCAGCAGATGCTTCAAACCAGAAATATTGGCTTAGCTGGCAACCAACTTGACCTGTGGCTTAGGTACCAGCAAATGTCTTGCCTCAGTTCCTAGCCCCTTTGGTCACAAACTGCATACTTTGCAATATTCCTGTTGTTCCATGGGGAAGATTGTTTTTCTTTGGTTTTGCAAATCAAATGAAAAACAAGTGGTGAAAGACTCAATGGCTAAACTGTAGTCAGGAAGTGGTCAGAAACAAGGCAACAGTAGCCTGTTGATTCTCAGGCGGATGACCCAATGAGGGGGGCAGTGTCTACATATGCCTAAATGATGAAGCTGCTGTCTTTAGTAACATCACCTTCCGCAGAGCAGGTGCCAGGAATGGCTTTAGGGCTTGAGGTAAAAGATGACGTATATGTGGATGTAGCTTTGTTCCTGGTATTGTTTTTGGTTTGTTGAGGAACAGAGTAAAGTTATAGTTTTCCTGCAATTTTAGGTTTACACTATGAATTCTGCTACCTCAGCTCAGCCAGTGTTCCACAGGGAACTCTGTTTTGGCTTGCATTACTCTCTTCCTGTGTGCCATTTAATCTTGCAAACCTGGATGAAGATTTTACCACCAGCCACAGTCTTTGGTCTGTATCATTCATCAGAGATGGTGGAGAACCACCCCTGTTTCAGAAATACCGTAAAACTGCATTCTTCCCTTTCCCTCTTAAACCACTGATACAACTTAATGCAACTGTATTCCCGTATGACTTGTTTTCCTACCTCATGCTCATATGTCATGTTAAGGACACTGAACAAGCGTCCAGTTTGTCTTCTTTACACGATTTCTTCTTTATTAAGTATGAACCTTTCTTAACAAGAAGCTGTTCCACCGTTGTTACTGCGTTACAACACTAAAGTTGAAGACTTCTAGGGAAATATGTCTGCTAGTGCCTTCTGAAGAAAAACATCAGTGTCCTAAACAGTAGGGACCTTTCTGGTATAACATTTCCATGTTCAGAGTGCAAGTTCTTTAGTTTATAAAGCCCAGATTCAGTTTGCCAGGACTCTTAGCATCTCCACTCCGCACTTGTAATGACTGACACAGAACACAGGACTGAGCTCCTATTCCATAGTTATGGCCAGAGAAAAGCAAATTTGTTTTAAAAAGAAGTACTGTTATGTTATAAAGAAAATTACTGGCAGTCGGAGGACTTAGTAAGGCAAAGCTTTTTGCATAAGTCATCTGGCTTTCAAACATGCCTTGAAAAAAAGGAGGGAAAAGTCCACCAGACTATTCCATATCCTGTGGAGAAAATTCTGCTGAAACTGCAGAAGCACAGTGTGGCAAGCGTCATTTCTGCCTCCTTCGTTCCATAAGCAGTCCCTTGACACATGGGGAAACTATCCATGTTGGGCATAGTTTGCTTGGATACGTGCTTTACCTAGACTTAATCCTTCTACTACTGGCAAATTGAACTTGCTATCCAAGCAATGACAGTTCCAGTAGACAATGTGTGTTATATTCAGGATCGTTATCTCGTACTTTGTATGACACTAGACATGAGATTAAGTGCTCTGTAATGTGCATATTACAGCTATTTTTTTACTTCCTCTCATGTTTTGTTTGATGTAAAGTAGAGATGAACAAAACCAGATAATGATTTTAGAGCCAATGTATTGCACATGTACATGGCTGGAAGCAGAAGCAAGAAGAATTTGGACCTAGAAATAAAGGACAAATTCTGGGCAGAGAGGAATAACTTCCTTACAGATGTGATTCATTCTTCACTTGAAGTTTTTACATCAAAAAGCTCAACTTGAAGTTAAGGGCTTGTTGAGTAAATTATTGGGTGAAATCCTGTATTCTGTATTATTCCAGGCATCTGACTAGATGGTTGTATTGAGACCATCATAGTCTAAGCCCTTCTGTTCTTTAAAATCTGCGAACAATGAATGTTGCTGGCATATGTTTTCATGTTACCATGCGGTGTTTTCTTTAGTAGTGTGCCCCAGTGAGGGAGCAGCTTTCTAATGGCTGCTCAGTAATACCCAGTATTCCTTTAAAACAGTCAAATTTTGCTCAGTTTACCTCCAGCAGGTTTTTTTGTACATTCCCAATGGAGAATTTCCCCAGCACAGAGGTACTCTGTGTTTGGTGTGACTTTTCCAGACGCATAACCACAGCTTCCGTTCTTTGCTGATCCATCAAGGAGTTTGGTGGTGCAGTTTAGGGCTGTGTGGTACCAGCTTATGTTAATTCAGTGCATCATCTAAAACTACATGTTAAAAGAAAAATAAAAGGACCTGAGAATTATTTCCTTTTGAGAATGGGAGCCTGTTTTCACAAACCCTTACGAGAAGTGTTTGCTCTGTGGATTCCTGTTCACTCTATTATCTCCTAGACACCTCTCACATGGACTGGCAGAGCTATGCTTAGGGCTGTGATGGAGAATGCAACACTGGCACTGAGTTTGTACATGTGCATAGAGGTATCTGCTGAAGTCCTGCCAACGTGTTGATCATACACACATGGGGCAGAGCTTGTGTTAATGAGCCCCATGCTCTGATCCACAGAAACCTGGAGGTAAAATTGGGCATATCCACTGAAAGGGCATTTTCTTTGTCTCTTTGAATAATGCAGTTTTCAGTATCATAATTCTGCAGAACGTTTATAATCAGGAAGGCATTTTTTTAGAGGTATTGAATTCACCCTGCTTTTTAAATGATGTTTGCTTTTTTAACATGTGGCATTTTATAAAGCTAACTGATGGTATAAATCATAGGGTTATTTTTTTAAGTTTAATATGAGCTTCTAACTCAGAAATGCTTCCTTATAGACTGCTTTCCTAGTAGAACATATAATTAAATGTCAGGGTGTGGGCTTTTGATTTTTGAGTGTTTTCTTGATTCTCCAGAATTTCTCATCTGAAGCTCCTCTTACCCAGGGAAAATCACCAATACCATTTCCTCTCCCCTTTGTGGTGAATTAGTTTATGTAATGATTTTCACACAAATTCGTGAATACATCTTGAAACACAGATTGATTGCAGGACACCAAGCTGAAAATGCATGTGTTTTTGTTTGACATGAAGTAATTGGACATATTGAAATGGGACATTTGGATTGCTAAACTGGAATCTCTCAAACTTACAAATTCAGAATGTCCAGTTGTGTCTGGTTACTTTGTGTGTAATAAAAATGCCTTCCATTTGTAACCTGCTTTGAAACCTTATGTTATCATAATGGTTGTCTCTTGTTCTTCTCTTGCCACCCTCGTTGAACCCCCATGGCCAGTTTCCTATGCATTTTAAAGAGAGATAAACATCTCAAAAAATATGTAATTTCACACAGATTTTGTAGAAGTTGTCAGGTGGGTGAAAGGAAAGGCTCAGATTACTAGGGGAAGGCTCAAAGAGGAATTTAACAGTTACCTGTTGCTTTTGATGTTATCTTGAGTAAGTACGCTCTTACCTCAAAACCAGCCTAATTCGTGGCTCTTGCTTGGGTGGAAACTGGTAGATGTGAAGGGTTAGCTGAGGGTACTGTGGAGTGAGAAGGGATATAGTTGGGTTTAGCTGTGGAAGATGGAGTATGTTAATCTAACAAATCAGGAATAGGAATTAGGAAAGGAAGTGAGACTTTGTATGAAGCTGTTCTTCATAACCACAACTTGTTGTATGGTGACATTGCCAATCTGCAGTGTAGTAAAAAGATTAATTCTTTGTTATATTTCCATATTTTTATATAGCTGAGAATGAAAACCTGTTGCAAATACCAACATTTTCCATAAAGCAAGCATTTCACTTCCAGAACTGAGTTGCAGTCATAGACTTTGCACAGTTCAGGCTACATATATTTGTTCAATAAAAGCATTAAGAATCAGACTTTAAAAATTCTGATTTCATTATTCTGGCCTCTTGGCAATTCAAAGCTATAGGCAGATCTCAGAAGAACTGGCAGAAAGTTACCTGATCTTTTTAATACTTCCAACTATTTCAAATTGATTTATAGCCTCTGTTTCATCTCAACAAGTTCAGCTATAAGCAGATTTACTGTTTAAATCCCTCTTTATCTTCTTTGTTTTTCTTTCTCACTGTTAACAATTCAACAGAATGAGATGCAAGTTTCCCCTTTATCTTACTTCTAATTTAGCAAAAACCTGAATGTTAGCAACTTGTTAATCTTTAATGAGTGTAAAGGATGATGCTATCTACACTGTACAGTGTTAAAGAAAAGGGTCTGAGTGTCTTCCAGCTATCAGATCAAATATAAATACAGTGAAGGTGCAGAATTGGCAGTGAATATACATATGTACACAATTACCTAATTATATACTATCTTGTGGGTATATGTTCATCATGGTAATAATGTTCTTTTAAAGTTTTAATCTCAAGTATATTATCCTTTAAAATTTCACCAGTAACATAAGAAATCGGAAAGAGTCCTGATTCTAGAAAGTTTTAATTTCTTTTTCTTATAGATAAAGTCTGTTTGTAATGTAGAAATCGTACAAGTACAGCACAGTTCACTAGGAAAATGAGCTTAGTGTTCTTGGTTTAGTCCAAGTTGGACAACACATTATTTGGCACAATTGAGTGGCCTGATTTTAAGAGAAGTACAAGACTGAATAAGCATAGTGGTTTTATTATTTGGGTGAGATGAGCTGTATGCATAGAATGATGAGGAACCCTTGTACTGCGTCCCACCTGCTTTCAATTGCACTGCTTTTATAAGCATTGGATTTACAGCAAAAATGTCTCCTACAGAAACACTGTTCTTTCCTGTCATCTGTAGATGAAAGGCTGTGTACTTCTGCCTTTCACATACCATACTTGTGTAGACAAAGTGTTACAGAAACATTGATAAAAATATCAGTGTATACATTAAATGGTCGGATATTGTTTTTCAGAGAACAAATGTGAGATATTTTATGTTCAACAGACAAATCATTTTGTTATGTTGTATGTTGCTCTAGTGCTTTGCCTGTTGAAGAAACCCTACTTTTAAGGGGAAGTGTTCTTTTCTTTGTCCACTCTTAATGACTGCTTGGTAAGATGTTGACTTCTGTTGGGGTGCAAGTCTTAAATTAAGCATTCATTTCCTGTGGATTATAGTGTTAAGAAGGATGAAATTCATACAGTAAGAAAGAAGACATTCCAGGCCATTGGAAGTGCTATTTGTTTTGAAAGAATGTGATAGGAGAGGCTGCCAAGTGATGAGTTTCCCATTCTGAGGGTCTTCAGAAAGAAGCTTGCTTACCAGTTGAAAAGTACTAGCTTAAAAGGTGAGATTTAGTGAAAGCATGACAGAAGTCCTCACTCTGATATGTCTGTTACTCTGCTCAGATATGTAGAGCATGGGGACCTGAATTTTCACCCTATGATTGCAATAGAAGGATGGGATTATAAATGATGGCCTTGCAATAGGTTTATGGTTTGAAGAGGAGCTACTGAATTTCATTTCAAGAAATCAAAGAGACTCTGTTGTCTTGGACCTAAGTTACAATGCACAGGGTATTTTAGATGGCTTTAGCCTGAGCTGAGGTTAAATAAATAAACTGTGAAATTAAATGCAGTTATCAAGTACTCGGTCAAACAAAAAATAAGGCTGCCTCTTTCATATAGTCTTGGCCTTCTCAGAGATGCCAGTGGAGGAACTTCAGTATTAAGAGTGTTGAAAATCGTTGTAAAGCAGAAGCCAATGCTAATAAACAGTTTTGGAAGTACAGTGAGTGGTTTAAGCATAGTCTGGATTATTGTTATTACTGTGTTAAATCACAGCAATCAAATAGCCAAGCATTGCTTCGAATGATTAAGTGGGATGGCTGTCAGTGAAAAACCTTCAGGCTTATTTGCAGGCATAGGGACGGGTGTGGTCGTGGTCAGCTCTCCCAAACATGACTTTGGATGCTGTTGCATATACAGAGCAGGGTGTTACATGATATTTTCAGAATCTGTCAGATTTCAGTTTGGTTTGGATGTTTTTTATGTTCCTTGGCCGGCATGCGTATCCCTGCAGCCGTACAGCAATCTGCATTAATGGCTGAAGTAACACCTACTGGTGAGGCAGCGTCAATCAGCAATAGGCTGCTGTTGACTCATGACTTCAGTTGACTCATAATCCCATTGAGTTTTGGAGGTCACCTTTTTTTCCCACCCTGAAGCCCAGTGCCACTTCCTGTCATGATTGGAATACCCATTGATTAAGAAAGTAGGTGATCAGTGCTTCGTGGACAAACGAGGATATGCCTTTAATGAAGATATGGTAGAGTCTTACATTACTTCCTTCCTACATTACTTCCATCAGCTAATTAAGTTAATTAATTTATTTATTCACATTTACGAAAGTCTTCACCCAGAGTGTTAGATAGATTGCAGTAATCATAGAACCACAGAACCATTTCAGGTGGAAAAGACCTGTAAGATCATAGAGTCCAACCACAGAGCTCAGTGTGTTGTTGAGTCCAGAGCTCAGTGTGTCAAAATGGCACAGAAAGATCTCACAAAGATAAGTGATTTATTTTATAACGCATTCAGATTTTATCGTCTTCTGTGTATATTTCTGTCTCTCCTCGAAGAGCGTGTAAAACAGATGAGGTTTGAAATGTGCCAGATCTGGGTATTGTCATGTGAAGGTGGCATCATATGCCAGGTAACAGAGTTTCTAGATCAGATCTGAGAGAAAAAATGAAGGACAAGAGCATTCTGCCCCTGGAATTTGGAAGGTAAAGAAATATTAGAAGCATTTCTAGGAAGTTATTCGAAGAGTCTTGGCTTGAATAGGAGGTGGTGTTGCACCATCTCTGAAGATAGGTATCTCAGTATGATCCGGTTTAGTTTTACAAACATGAAGTCATTTAACTTGTCATCCCATGCATGATGTGCGATACGTGGGAGAACAGCTCATTCCTTTTTAAGTCTGTAACTTGTTAAAATGACTAACCATCCTTTTCCAAGCTACTGCACAGGGACTGAGGCTGGTAAAGTGTATGGAATCCTTCAGGCAAATACTGTTTCTGACAACACAGTTTGAATTCTCCTGTGTGGGTGGAGAAGCTCTGGCCATGGTAAGCATGAGCCAGCAAACTGTTCCGCCATGCTTAAAGGAAGCTGCTTGGTAGTCTTTACTGCAACCTGTTAAATGGACTGGTTTCGAAAGTGCTTCTGTTTTACTGCTTTCCAAAAGGCAGGAAAGAAGGGTGGGTGCTCCTGGAAATAGTATATTTGAAACTTCATTACGCACTGTTGTTCATGTTTTACTATTTTCTTGTTTATCATCTGTAGTTTAAATGAATACTGGTAAAACTGCAATTTGATCCTCTATTTTTCATCTTCACACATGGTTGAGTGGCTTTCACACTTTCACAGTCATGTATTTCTGCTGGCCCATTTCCTGCAGATGATCATATCTTCGCACCTTTAGCTGAAAATACTGTAAGGATGATGTTTATTTTCTTGTTTGTGATTTCATGGGCTGCAGGCCATGAATTCATGGATGACAGACTGGAAAACACTTACCATTCCAAGTAAGGGTTAAAAGCAAAAATCTATACCTTAACTCACAGCTCCTTTCAAAACATCTTACATGTGATATATGTTGCCTTTCTTCCAATGAAATCCCTGATTACAGCAATAAGACCTCTAAACTGCATATGCATTGGGAGAGAAGTAGTAGCATCCAGCTTGTTGCAAGATCTTAGGAGAAACAGATAATGGGCAGGCATAGTGGGACTATGTCTGCATTTTGATAAATCTTCATCTACTGTATTAAGATTTCACTCTTGCTGCAACAGAATGGCTCTCAATAACATGTCTTTCTTTACATTTTTGCCCAAACTATCCATTTGAGAGGCTCCAGTGGAGCTTTTGGAGCCCTGTGTGAACTGTGAAGTAAAGCTCTCCTGCAGTGAGAGATCAGAAATGCCTTGTGAAAACCAGAGTCTCCTTTGAGAACACTTTGGAGACAGAAAAGCATCTGTTTTCCTAAGAAAGTTCTAAAAAAAATGTGTTGAGTTAAATGTAATATATGATTTAGATATTTCCTTGGGTGATGTCACCAGATTCTTCTTAGACTTAAAACCTCCCACAAAAAAAATCCATAACAACATTCCTTGCAAGTCATGTGCACAGTAAAATGCCAAAGATTAAAAAAAGCCAGTAATGTAGCATCAGAGAATTCTGGGGCATTATGTAGGAAAGCACTTAACAGCTGTACTTCAATTCTTTGTTAATACAGTGTTTATGCACGCACCCAACTTGAACATATACGTGGTGTGTTCAGTTCCACTGAGCTCAGCTGATCATATGCATAAGTGATTGGAAGCAGTTTTCTGACCTGGAATTGAAGCTGATTAAGTATCATGCATGATTAGTTAGCTACTCTCCAAACTAGTAAACCTAAGTCCTTAAAGAGCTGTCCTATAAACTAAATAGCAGATTTGAGGAGAACTTTTACTGTCTTCAGGGTGGCTTGTGAAAACCTGGATGTCCACCTTCTTAGTGAGGCAGACATTATTGCTCACATAAATAAGGGCAGGTAGTGGTAGTCTAGATGCTGTGTCAAGCACAGGTTTGTGGACTTTCCATGCATCAAGTAGGGAAGAACAGCATTAAGTTGAATTGGAGCAGGAAGAAACCTGTGAGGTTCCTCTGTCAGGTAGGTTACCTTGAAGCATGACTTGAGCTATCTTTAGGCTGTTTCAAGTGGACAAGAGGGAGACTATGGAGGTGGAACAGCTCCAAAGGCAGCTTCTTCTGTGATATAGATACAGCTGCTGAGTCTGGGAAACGTGACTTTCATACTTGAATAGAAATCATTTGCTTGCATTAATTAATATTTAGTTGATAATAGTATACTACTCACGGTTAGTTTTGGTTTTGCTTTGATTTTTTTCCTGATTTAGCATGTTCATCTTTGCTTTCTTAGCTTTCTCCAGGCACTTGATTTATTACCCAATGAAGAAATAATTTTAACATTAGGTAACCATCAGAATGAAATTGTTTGCTCTTCCTAGTCGTTAGTGTCCAGTTCCAGGAGAAGTCTGTGATCTAGGACAGCAAGTTGTGTTGCACGCTAATGAAACTAACTTATTTACGTGATCTGAATGTATTTTGAGCAGTGTCCTTGAAGAATACAGTCATTTCAACCTGCATTCATTGTGGGAATCCCATTGCAGTGACATTTCCTGAAATTTGTAGCATTGAATCGGCTGTCTATAAAAGTTGAGCATATTTTCCCTAAAGTCACAAAAAAATTATGAAAACTATATTGCTTTCCTGCCGTCTGACTATACTTAATTTTTATTGCTTCCTGAGCCTGTGAGAAAATCCATAATACATTTAAAACTGTTACTTCCATCATTCTAAGCCTTAGATGTGAGTGTGTTGGCTTCTACTGCTTTTCTGGAGGTAATAAAAGGTTCAGTCCCACAAAGAGCTGCCCTCATTTTGGTTCTGCTGATTTCGGTGTGAGGTTGGAGGGCCCAGAAATTTCTACTCCTCTTTCAGAAATGCGCAGATTTGGGCCTTATTGAATCCCCAGTTGGATCATCAAATCTGAGTGGCTTTACAGTTTTTGTTGTGAGTACTGAAATTGCCATTATAGCTAAGATATGCCTGGAATCATGTGGCTGAGATATGCTTGGAAGTATCCAGGGATGTAGCAGCATGTGACTCTGCTTCCATGTGTATGAGACAAAACTGATACCAGTGGAAAAAATAGTAGAAACAGGGAGAATTACATTACAGGTCTTTGGTATAGTGAGATATTAAGACATTTTAGAATATACGATAAAAAAATACACACTGCTGTTACATTACCCCTCTAGCACAAACTTCACCCCCCCAAATCATCCTTTGCATTTTTAAAAGATAAGATTTTCGTGGGGATGAAAGGAGATAGACACATGACAAAAAAAAAAAGGCAGATACATATTTTTGGTGAGCAATAGAAAGGAGTTTAGTGTCCATTTAGAAGAAATTTCATCTGTTACTTTAACACAGGTTCTTTTTATTTTCTTCATTTGCTTTTAAGCCAACACTGAGACTTATCGAAAGACTGCATTTGGAAAAAAAAAGAAAAGAAACCTCTTAAAGCATTTTTCTCATATACTGTAGCTTAAAAGGAATGTGTGAAATTCAAGATTGGAAAGTATTACCCCAAAGTATTCTTTTTTCCTTTGTTGTTCTTTTTTCGAAACACATTTTTCCTCAAACCTGCCTCTCTACCAATGTCTTTTTCCCACAAGACTCCAAAGGAAAAATGACATCAAATGGTAAAATCCTGTTGTATGTTATTTCCAGAAGAATCCATGGAAATCTTGAATATGATTTTATCATTTGCACTGTAATGTTCCATTGTTAAAAGGAGCAACACACTGAAGAGTATTCAGTTGCTGAATACTTCATGGTAAGCAAAAGCTGATGTTTCTGTGACTATTACAAAACACTTGAGGAATTTGTAGCACCTCAGATCTGTTGTATGATAATAGGAGTTAGAAATGGAAAACTCTTGTTCTATCAGCTTGACCATCTCCTGACACCACCAGATTGTTGTCTTCATTGTGGTACTAATTTGAAAATGTCATAAGCCATGTAGGTTTCGCCACTTCTCTGGGGAGAATACATGGCATTAAAGCAGCCTTGAATAGTCCTTTCCTTGACTTCAGCTTCTCAATTCTCTTTTATATCTCTTCATTGAAATAAACAATTCCTAATGTTGCTTTGCCTTTAGCTGTTTGATTTGTCTCCCTCTCTTCTGTTTTCCACAAAATCACACTGTTTGCACTGTTCCTTTGGGGAATTTCTCCTCTTTTGTTTATCTTCCTGGTACCCAGGAGCCATGGACTTATGTATACTGTAGGCTGTAAAGAAAATGTTAGAAGTCTCTACTGGAGAAACTTATGTTTATGTATGAAGGTACTTAGTTGTCTTGTAGACATACAAGTTAAACTTGCACAAGAAGGCCTTAAATGCAAGTCTATAGCAGACTCATTATCCATAAAGAGATGTTTTTTTTTCCTGTATGAATCTAACACGCTTCATTCTGTATTTTACTGAAGCTGGTGTTGGCTACAGCTGCATATACTTTGCATGTAATATGTATTTTAGCAAAACTTGTTGAAAGGTTCAGTCTCACAGTGATATCATGCATATTAAAAGGATAACTGCACTATTTTGACTGAAGATACAGGTACACACAAGAATAGAGCTCTGGAATAGAAAATCTGTTGTTTTGGGAGAACTTCCAGTAATTGATTCAGGTTTCTCTTTTTCTGCTCAAATTAAGTATTTTGCTTAGATTTGTATCTGCTAACTTACTTTTAGAAGTAAACCCAACATTATACTCAAGGAAGCTTATTTGCAATCGTTTGGTGTTAAATGAAAATTAAAATTATTTTGAAAATACCAAAAATGCTGTAAATATTTACTTTTTTTTTAAGCCAAATTGACCTGACAAATTCAGCAGATACATGACTGATGGTTTGTTTGACCTGCATTTGCAATTCTCTAAGGCAAATCATCTCAGCTGAAAAGTTTTCTCAGTATTAGCTAATGTTACGTATGTAGATGAGGAATGTTTGAAGTTAGACTAATGGGGAGGTTGTAGGTCTTAAGAAGTCAATTATGAGTTGCAGCCAGCCTACAAGAGTAGAAATTTACTGTAATATCTATCTATCGATCTGTATTTCATATCCATGAAGGATCTTGGATCTTCCTGCAGGCAGACACTGGGTGGCTGTCTCCAGGAGTAGGATTCATTACCATTCATATGAAAATGGTGGAAAATCTTGCCCTAAAGCTAACCTACCCCTGGAGTTTTGCCTATCTGTCATGGTGATCGCTTGTCTGGCAAGATAAAGGATTTGGTAATAGTCAGCTGGCTGGTCTGGCTGTCTGGGAAGTCAACAAAACAGCACAAGGAATCAAGCAGGCAAAAGACTGATTACTATGGCATTACTTCTCCCCAGGAAAAAACAAAGAGTTAACGTCTATGCAAAAAAGATCCTGTTTTTAATAGATTATCATCTGTCTAATCTCAATGTACATGGCCCAAATATATGTTGGTTTGTTTTTTTTTGTCAGCAAATTATTAAAGAGCCAACAGTTCTGAAAAGTTTAATAGGATTTGGGGTTGCAGTGAATGGGAAGGTATAAGACGAAGAGTAAATCGAATCATTGACATTTGTGTGGCTGGAATTACTTAAGTTTTAGATTTGTGTTGAGCGTATTTTCCTTAGAAGCCACTGCGTTAATTTGTTGCCCTAACAAAGGGTGATAGCCAATTAGGAAGAAAGGAAGTTTGGTCACTAAAAAGCAAACTCTTTTTAAGGGATTTACTTCCTGGCAAGAAATACCTCTTCCAGCTGAAATGTGTCATTTGTGACTTCTTCCTGTAATCATCTCTACAGGAAAATAACCATTTCTCAAAGATTGCAAGCTTTCCTAGAAAAATGCCCAGGATTTGATAGTTGATTATGATAGGCCAGGTATTTGGAGAAAATAGGCATTTTTCATGCAATTGGAATTACGTTTCTCACAGTAATGATCAGTGACTTCATTTAAGATAGTAACCGCTTTTTAAGTAGCTTGTCTCCATGCAAACAGATTCAGTTGTGTCTGTAATAATTTATGGATTGTTTTTCGGTTCCTGAATGAAGCTTAGAATACTGTTATTATAGCGCTGCTTATAGAGCTCTACATGGCTTTGAACTTACCAGCATCCCATTCCTCTTTTCTCCTTGATACCTTTAAATGCAAGCTAGATTCGGTGTGTTGACAGCTCTTTGTGTTTTACAGAATGTGTTTATTCCAGCAGTGTGTATATATGTGTGTATGGGGGTGTGTGAATATGTAATATAAGTGCCTGTGGTCATCAGGAAAAGCAGCTGTGTGCCTTGTGAATTTTTTTGGTCATATCACTGGGTGTTTTTTCCTGATGTTCAAATTCGGTAACTTTATATTAGAAACATTTTATGTGTCTTGGGTGTAATGCAAAGCAGACCTAAAGAAAGCCCAGAAACTTTGCAGCGTTCTAAGCGTAGGAGTCTGAAGTCTGCCATTTAGAGCTTGAGTACTTGATAATCCCAGCAACTGTGAACTGGTGCACACCTCCTTACCTTACCCAAACCAGGGCGGTAATTCAATGCAGTTCAATCCTTGGACCCATTGGTGGCAGCTCTAGTGCTTTTTAGGTGCTGGGGTTCTCAACAGAAAAGTTTGTAGAAGGGATACATAAAAGGTGTGTGTATGTACACCATATAATGTAATGAAGGCTGAAGAATGCAATATTATACAAAAGAAGCACAGCATGATTTAATTATATTAATAGTAATTTATATTAATTATAATATTATTATAGGATAGAATTGATGATAGGGATATTTAGTTGCTGTACTTTGGAAAACAAAGACAAAACAAAAGAAATTACCTTGGAAGGGCACTAACTTTTCCATCATGTCCCATTTCACAGTTGGCCTGAGTTGCTACAGGCATGAGTCTGCAGAGTTGCCATTGAGGGCCACTGCCCAGGGGCATGAATGCACAAGAGCTTTGTAAGGTTTTTAAAAGTTAATTAAAAAAAGAAAAAAAGAAAATCTTGGACACTTGGTAAATGTTGTCTTTGTGGTTGTCACCGCCTTGTTATCTCCATTGTGTTACACTGCTACTACATGTCACTACTACGGCAGAGTGACAAAAGGAAGATTTTTAGAGAGGTTTTTTAAGTTTTGTGGGAGCAGACCCTGCTATCCCCAAGGTAAGAGGTGCCCCTTCTACCCCTGCTATTTTGTGGCAGTTCAGCAACTTCATTCTTCATGGCTTTATATAGGTTGGACTTGCCATATTAATTGCAGTAAGTAGGGGGCATGTTTGAGAATGATGGAAACTGTTGTTTCACATTCTCAATCTTGTGATGTATATGGACAAAGAAAAGTTCCCTGAATTATGTCCTTTCAGTCACTCTGTTTCCTAAATGAAAAGCCAATTTATTTGATTTACACAGTTCTCTAATGAGTGAGTTAGTCCATGCTTCCCCCTCATTCAGCTACCATTTCTCCCCTTTCAGATACAAACCTGAGTGCTTTTAAATCATGTGTGCAGTGATCAGTGACTCACTGGTGTCTTGGAAGGCAATGGTAAGGCTCACTCTCAGTTTATTATTCCATGAGAAGTGATATAGGGTACTGATCAAGTCCAGTTTACCCTGTTAAAGCAGTATAGGAAAGTCTGTAGCTTGTCCATCATGGTGATCAGTCTTCTGCAACACATCGGAGTTGACAATTTTACACTAATCTATTTGGCACTCCAATTGAGTGTGTCAGTTTGCTTGGGATAAGCAAGATGCTGTTACTTTCTTAAGCTTTCTGGAAAACCCTTTGGATTGTGTTCATGGAATAAAGATTAAATATTAAGAGAAAGGAAGCAGCATATATTTCCTTAAGCGGTTTATAACAATAAAGAAAATTATTAGCAGTGAATAGAGTTCTTAAAGGGAAAATTATTGTGATTTTCAGAAATGTGACCTGACAGTGCTGGGAAAAATCTGTTGTCTTTTGTTAACAAAAAAGTGAAAAGCTGTTAACTCTGGTCATCTGGAACATTTCATTTTGGATCCAGAATTTTATGAAAAATACGTACCTTGAAGCTGTAGTTTGTTCTAAAGCTGTTTCATGTCAGGTCTAGAAATAGCAATATTAACCATCAGGCTATGAGATGGGGTGTTTTTTTCCTCTTTTAAGTGGGACTAGCTTAAGAAAGGGGTGCCTCCCTTCTCTAACTTAAAGTAACTTTTGTTGTCTTGTTATAACTACACGTTCTGAGTCACTGTATGAAAGCGTTGAATATTGTAGATCAGACACTTCAAAGCCAAGTTTGACTTGGTTTTATGCATGCTTCGGAGTACACTAATGTACAATAGTGTCCAGGAAACTAAGCCAGTAATTCATAGGAGTCCAAAATGTTCTCCTTAGGATGAATCATAGCAGCATAAATGATAGGATTGGAGAAGATCCTTTAGGTCATCCAGTTCAAAGCCTGTGTATCTTCCTTTTTACTAATCCCCACTAGGATTTCATCGACCCTATCTTTGCAAACCTCTCATATTCTTGAGTCAGCCACCTCCTTGGGTAGTTTCTTCCATTGCCTAATTGTTTAACCTGAACATCTTTAAACCTTACACCATCATGCTTAGTGTGAAAAATTTATGACTACAGAAAACAATCCTTTCTCCTCCCTTCTGCTGTCATGATCAAATATCATCCCTCCCTTTAAATGGTTTTGGTTTGCTGGTTTTGTTGTTTTATTCCACCACCCCCAACCTGCATGAATAACAGTTCCAAGAAACTTGTTTTTTTTTTAGCTGTCTTTGGTGCTTCTGTCACTGTAACTAATTTTCTTTGAACTTTCAGTTTTCAAGACTCAAAAATACATTTTTATCTAGAAATGACCTTTCTGTGACTGAATGACATGTATGCATTAAGTCATGCTTTTCACGAGGTAAATTAACAGGACTGAGGAATTCTGTGTCTTTGTTTATAGAAGCTGCTTTCATGAGGGTGCTAATGTGCTCTGACTGACAAATATACAAAATTGGCGCAATTTCAGTGACTGAAGGTGGAATCTGGTTTTGACCTCGGATAAATGCAATCTCATGTTACTAGTCAGGATGTTAATTGGATCATATATATCAACTCTGTTTCGAAAACTTCCCTCCAGAAATTCCGGGGTTGCTTACTGCAGAGGAGTTAAAATTTATCATGCTTATTTCCAGAAGCAGTTTCCCAGTTCATAGCTGAGTTCATAAATAGAGGGTATGAACCTTTTAATAAACATTTGTCTGTGTGCTCAGACCAGTATGATTCTGATAGGATTTTTGGATGACCTATAAAATGAAACATTGAGAACTTCATAATGGGGACATGAAGATGGAAGGAAGCTTTTTTCCTGATGAATTGAGGTAAAGGAGCCTTAATATACAGATTTATTTTTTTTATATAACCTGTATTTCTTAGGATCTGCCTGGGCTTGTCAGAATATGCTGATGAGAAACCTCTCTGATGTTAACCATCTCACATACTATGATGTGTCATGTGCCAGTTAGAGCAATGTGACGTGTACATTGTTCTCCTAGATGACCAGTTATTATTGCATGTTGAAAACATACAGGGCAGAAGTGGGAAGGCTGCTTATTGCAAGGCAAGTTTTCATACTGCCTCCCATTTTGGAGCTGCAATTTGTACCTCACCTGTTCTCTCACCTCTCCTGCAGTTTACTCATGTGGTAGTTATTTGATCAGTGCAGGTTCCCTATAGTCATGGATAGTGCTGTTGGGCAAAGTTGTGTGAAATTGAGGTAAATCCTGCTATATTACTTCAGTTTTGCCAGCCCATAATTACAGTTAATGCATTACGTTTTGTGGATCCACTGGGGTTCACGTGCTTGAAGGTAACCCTTCATGTTGCCCATTTTGGCATGGCAATTTGTAGAAACAGACACAAGGGTTGTTTGTGGTAAGTCAGTATCATGGAAATAACAGGTTTTGAAAGCAGTGTCTTGGCCACTATTTTATGGCTCAAATGAATTTCTAATTTGTAACATGCTGTATTTTCAGCCTAGTAAAGATGCATCAAGAAGGCCTTTTCAGTAAGATTTCCCTCTTCTCCCCAGTATTTTTGTAAACCTCCCTTCCTTAATTTCAGTGCTGTTATGCTGCTTTAGATGTTCTCTATCCAGTCCTCAAATGTATTGAAGTTGAGGACACTGTGTAGTGGCAGCGTTACGTGTCTTGAGCGTGTAGCTTAGCGAGCAATGCTAATGCAGAGGTTAGTGCCTCCTGGTCTCTGTGGCTGTTCCGTTCAGGTACAAATTGCTGACCATAATCATAGCACCTTCTTGCTGTTTCTCGTCTGAACTATGTGTGTGTCCAGCTTTTCTAAGAGTGGGCAGAAGCTGATTTCATAATTCTTGCAAACTCTTTTCCTTGATTATGGTGGGGGGAAGTACCTTTTATGTAGTATAGAGCTGTAAACAGCTCCAGATGTGATCTCAACAAAGCTATATAGTCAGGGACGGTATTAACTGTGAGCTTTGCAGTGTCTTTTACACTGCATTGAGCTACATGGAGTATTCTACATGGGGTATTTCACTGCAGATGCATGTCTTAAACAACTTTTTCCATTATGCTACTTCTTCAGGGCTTTCCTCAGCAAAGTATCTGTGTTTAAGATTGTTATTTCCATGGTGTATTGCAAATGGTGTCTCTTTTTATCTTTTCTCAACCTTGTTAATCTCTTAGTCCTAGAGCAATCTTTCTCCTCAACATTTGTAGCTCATCTTAGTTTCTTATAATCCACACATTACATTATTGTGCTACCTACCTCCTTCCCCTAGATCATTAATGAAACAAGATGGGACCTGCTGCTGGTTCCTTTGGCATCCCAGCATGTGCTACGTGATGAGAGTTTTGAACAAAAGAGCTGCCATTTGAGGGCTGACCTTTGTAAACCAGAGACAGCTCTTAACATGGTATTTTTAATTGTCCTTTAGAAAAAAAAAAAAAAAAAGAAGGAAAGAAACCAGTAGAAGCTTCAGTAAAGGGAACTTCTTAGTGCCTCAGGGGCCTTGGGCTTCCAGCTGGTGCTGAAAATTTACTGCTTTAGTCTTTTGTATCTTGGTGATTTTATCCTTGATCTCCTGCTCTGTTAGCTTCACTGATGCTTTCCTTCAGTCTCAAGGCCTGAGATAAAGTTTGTTCAGTTTAGTACCAGCAGTAAAGCATTGTAAATCCTGAAAACCCCAAGCTCCAAAAAACACTGACAGTGGAAAATAAAACCTGAAGAAAGAAATGTATCTGGTTTTGTTGATGAGGAATTGCACAGATGTAAATGAAAGCATATTCTTTTAGAATTATATATATTGTTGGTGCAAAAATTTGTGTGAACAAGACTGTGAAGGCAGTTGGGCTGACAGGCAAGTGGTGGCTTGAATTTAGAAGACTTGGATGCTCAGATTTTATTCTGCGGACCTTCTGGATCATTTCACTTCATTGGG
Organism: Pezoporus wallicus; assembly: GCF_028554395.1. Lineage (NCBI taxonomy): Eukaryota > Metazoa > Chordata > Aves > Psittaciformes > Psittacidae > Pezoporus > Pezoporus wallicus. Next base: position 609,163 of record NW_026641900.1, on the reverse strand, counting down.
GGTATGTGGATTTCAGCTTTCTTCAGAAATGGCTCATAAAAAATCTCACAACCAAACCCAAACACCACAGAACAAAACATAAAAGCTGTGTGTTTTTTTTATTATTATTCATATATCCTTTGGAGATGGTGCGAGTATATTTTGGATTGCTTTACATTTATTAGAAAAGAATTTAAGTTAAATCATTTTCAACACAAATTAAGAGTGGACCTGTTAAATAATAAGAGCTGGGTTAAATAATCAGTTCAATGTAAAGTCATGCATGTATTTGCCTATACAAATTCGTGTGATTATCCACGGTTCTTTTTCTCCCTGGATTTTCCAAGCAACTTTTTCAATTCTGTCAGGTTCATTATTGCAAAGATTGATATCCAGTACAGGATGGATTCATATCTTGAACTGGTACTTGAAAATAGGAAACTCAGAGTTTTAGTTTGAGGCAGAAGTTATCTTCAATACAAGGGTTTTGCTATTTTCCCCTTCTCCAAAATGTTAGTCTGGTATTAAAAAAAAATTAAAATATATAGAATAAAATAGTTGTTAATGGGTTTATGGAGCCAATTTTCTATTGTTTTGCAATTTGTATTGCCAGTTCTACCTAGAAAAAGGGACAGGCAAAATGCAGGTAGATTGGAGTAACTGTGTCTCAGATCATATGCCCAGTTGTTCTCTGTCATGTTTCTATGATGTGAAAGTGGTCTGTGATTTTATAACTTAGACTCTGTCATCCATCATATGCGTAAAACAGCTGATGTCAAATTGCCCTTACTGCCTTATTTTTTTTTATTTTCTAAACTTGTGAGTGCTTGAATTTGCAAGTTATGCTTTTTTATCATAACTGCTTTGCATGTAATAAATTGTTTCCTCCAGCTATAACCAAGGGTTTTACAAACTGATGGAGTCAACAATGTAGTGCATGTAGTTACCAGATACACTGAATTTTTAAGCATCTTCTTTCTTCTTAATAGGCTTGTCTGGGGAATCAGCAGAGGAAGCAGAAGAGCCATGAAATCCAAAGACGGCCCTTGGGAGGAATTTCTCTCTGATGTCAGATGCATTTATAGTGCATCAGTACCAACCCGTTTTACCTTGCACTGACTGCAGCTTCCAGAAGGACTGTGCTAATTTATACAGATACAGAGCTGGGTCTCCCTGCCAGCTAGCATCCTTTCCGTGAACAAATTTTAAGCACTTACCCAACTGTGGTAGGAGTGTTGTGTTATGTTATCCCTTTCTAAGGATTCAGTTGATTGATCAAAGACTATTTACACATAGTTAAAAGCAGCCTTTGTTTAAGGATATGGTTTATCTTTTTTTTCTTAAAGATACTCTGAACGGTACCTCCCTTTGAGATTATATTAACATTTGTTATATCACAGTTTTGACAAAAGATATCTATCTCGTTTCCTGCTGTACTAACATTCATGATTCCAGACAACTGAATTCATCACCAAAAGAAAAACTGGTAATCCATCAACTTTCTTTTTTCTCCTCTCATTGCTTATGCAGACTCTTGCTCTCTAGAGATACAGAGTAAAATACGGTTACTGGACAGAAAAGGCAAACCCTTTTGCCATAAACTATGTCACTATGAATGTGAATAAAGTTTACACTGTAAGTACCTTGAGCACAGCAACACATGGATCTTTTTATGGTTACCTGTGAGTTCTGTTATTCTTGTCAATCAGTCTGTTCTAGTTATGGGCAAGATTTTCAGAAGTAACAACTGATTTCCAAGTGCCTTAATTTTTATTTATCCAGTTGGAGGGTGCTTTGAGGGTTGAGTTTTTAGAAAGTGCTGACTATTCGCCTTCTGAAATTCAGGTTCATTCAAGGTGCCTGAAACGCAGCACTCAGCATCTAGGGTGACCTTTGAGAGGACCTTGTATTTGGAAGCATCTGGCTCATGTCTGGATTCCAGAGAGTGATTTGAGATATCAGTAAAAGGTACTTGGGACTGAAAATAACTGAGACGTGGGTCAAGTGTAAAAACAGGCATTTGAATGAGGCCTCTCCTGACTGTTGCTGGTTCATACCAAAATATGTTGCAGCCTTTTGGATAGCAGAATCAAAAGGCAATGCTTGTCTTAGCTTAGTTTCTGGTAGATGCAATTGCATGAGCCATCTCTACATCCCACTCTCCTCCACAGGGGTTGACCAGCTCCTGTTGTAGCCATCAAAGAGATCCCTCCAACTCACTTATATGCTGTTTCAGCAGAGGCTGTGACAGTTGATGTGGTGCTAGGTTGGTATGTGGGTAAAAAAAGGACATTATTTTTCAAGATGTCTTAAGCCATCAACCTTTATCATCTCTGTATCTACTTTCAACCTTTTTATATGCACCCCCAGTACGAAACCAACTTTGTGCCACGTCTGCATCTGCTGCTTAACTATCTGGTCCTACTCTGGTTCAGTAAACATAATATGACCATGTTTTACAGAGCCTTATTCAACATGTTAGCTACTAAATATTAAATATAGCTAAGTGGCCAGGGAACTGGGTTCTGATACCTCTAGGACTGAAGCGGACAGTGACTCCCAGTAAAAATTACTCTGTCCCCCAGGAGACCTCAGGTATCTACAAGTTGTGGGGCCAGAAATCTTGCTGCTTTCCCAGGAAGGAAAAAATCCTACCCCCTGCTTGCTATGGAGTGATTCTGCTGGCTGAGTTGTCTTTGCTCTGATCCCTCCCCCGTGGTTTCTGTCAGGAGGGTGGTATCCATCCCATTGTCCAGGTACCCTGCTGCGCTGCCAAAATTACTCTATAAAATAATCTCCTGTAGTCTCTGTACACACCTCAGTGACCAAAGAAAATCCATGGAGAACTAATCAATTACTGTAGCTATTAGGTTTAAACTTTAACTATAGATCTCAAAACTTCTTTTGTCCTCTTGTCAGCAGCTACTAGGTAATCTAGAAAAATCAACCACAGTGACTACTGGAAGCCTGTACCATAACAGTGTAGAATCCTGGACCAAAGAATCCTAAGCTATAGGCATATAATATAGCTGGAAAGCAGACTACTGTGAGACTTCCGTGAAATATATTACTCTGTCATAACTACCATTATTGAATGTGATCCCAGTGCTCAGAGCTGCCTGGCTTCATTGGGAATTTAGGGTAAACAATGAGTAGGCACTGAGGTCAATTATATCGTGCACTCTTATTTAAGTTATTTTCTGTCATTTTAAGATGTAAGGCTCAGAAGCACTCTTGCCTTTTCCGCTGCATGCTTTGTAAAATGAAGTCTCATGAGAATAGTTTTACAGAAAGGGGAAAACATACTGGTAATAAAGAGGAGGGAGGAAAAAAGGGTAGAACTATCTATAGGAGTAATGTATGACCTCTTTGTACATTGCACTAAATTGCAGTATTTGGTAGCATCAGGATTTGAAAGTTGCATCGAGTAGAAATTACTTAGTTTCCGCCAATGCCAAACAGTCCATCTAATTCAGAGGAAGGAAGCAATTGAAACGTAGTCATTTACGCAGCAGGCTAAGAGGAAATATTGTAAAGTAATTCTTCGCAGTTCTTAAATGGAGTTTGAATTTTTAAGAAAGTTCTTTTTGGCTGGAAAAATTCAGGCCAATTACAGGAAGTTTTGAAGTGAAGAGGGTTGGCCAACTGTAAAGTGTTGGGAAGCATTGCTAGTTCAGGGGAACCAAATGTTTGGTTCTCATCAGTGATGTTTCGGAGGCCAAGACAGGCATTGCTGCCCAATCAAACTGTTGAACAGGATTTGAGAGTAGTGCCTGGTCAGTTCTTCTGGTCAGGTTGAAGACACAGCCTGTCTGCATGTTTAGCTATTTGAGGTGAAGTGTGTATGTCTCCCAGATAAAAATTAATGTTTAATTACGATCTTTTTGAAATTAGTTTTGTATACATATATCTAAAAGGGATTTTTTGGCAGTTTGCAAACAACACTGTGAGTCACGGCAACTCCATTATATTTGTGCTAGAGCACTGTGAAATACATTTTCTCAAGTAAGTTCCAATGTCAAATTCATACTTTTGTGTTTGTATTAAACAGGTAAATCCTTCTGGAGTTGATTTTCTTGGTAGAGATTATTTTCTGAATGTTATTGTCCAAGGGCTTTTCTTTCATTTTGTTTTCGTGCTGTTGCAATGTAGAAAAACAGATTAAAACAATTACTGCTCTGATGACCAAAATCTGGAGGTCTGGGCTCTGCTGATCTTTTGGGCTTCGAACACAGTGCTGAGTTCAAACTAGGACTGTGGTTTTCAGCCCCAGATTGATTCTTCTGTCCAACTATTATTAAACTATGACACAGAAAAACAACATTTCTTTACTTTCCAGGGGCTGGGTTTTGAATGCTTTGTCTTTTTTTCTTCAGCATTTACTGTAACAGCAAGCATTAGAGATAAGTTCCAATATTCTTGTACTGCTTAGAAAGAGTAATTTACTGCCATAAACTGAAGTTTGCTGCGCAGATTGTATTTCTATGTGAACACTTTCCAGCATACCCCCCCCCATAGTACTTGTCATATTGAGTAAGTATCTTTCTTCTTATCAAAATATCCTGTTTATAAATAATCCATTTAAAAACTGCTGTAAAGGTGCAGTGAAATACATGACATACTCCTGAAACCAAGCTTCTGCATCCCTTCTTTATTTAAAATGAACCTTGAGTTTTCCCAAAGCCCCGTTTGTTGTCACCCCTTGACATCATGCTGCTTTGTTCATTTTTCTTGTAGCATAAGGTTCCTCCAGTATTTATGTGGTATCTTCATGTGCCGTTTACAGATGATTGTGTTCCTTTCTAGCTCGAAGGTAAAGTTTGTGTAGCTCTCCACCGATTTCAACCTTGATCCTCTTGAGGGGATGGAACACCCTCAGGTCCTCTGGAAACAAGTGGGAGGCCGAGGCACTCGCTACCTACAGGGCAGGGCTTATAATTAGCAGAAGTGACCCAATCTAGTACTGGTTTAGAATGCATTCTGTCTGTGAGATATTCCAGTAGACCAAGTTCAAGGTTGGTATTTATAGCAAGACTGAAAAACATTGTTTGGTTTAGAGTCTGAAACTCCTCCCTGCTTGTCTGTTTCCTGTCTTATAAATTCTTACAATGGTCAGTGGTACCAGGAATTATTATTTCTGTCCTCTTTTTCAAGGTTGCTTGCTGTTTGCTATATAAAAGCTGCTAATATGGGAGAATATGCTTTCTCCAGGAGACCAGCAGAGACACCTAGTACTTCTGTTAGCAAATGATATAGTTAATCATGGGATGGAAGCATAACCCAGTTAACTGATACGACCTGGTGCTCCCTGACAATGTGTCCTTATTGCTGTATCTTTACATTTGCTATAGCAAGGAGTACAAACAGATGCAATATGCAAACACTTTTGAATGATTGCTACTTTAAAATACTGTGGCATTTCCCAAGAATTTCATAATGTTGAAAGCAGGAAAGGAAGTAAAATACAATTATATTTTCATATGCACTCATTGTAGGCTGATGTTTCCTTCACGTGCCCTGTCATGTGCTTAGTTTTACTATGTGTGTATAAGGCATCAATGTGTTTGTATGAATCTGCTGTATTGAAGATTTTGGTATCCACCCTCATTCTTACATTAAAGGATTGAGCAAAATTGTGTTTTTATAGCAGGAAAAACAACATGGAAGTAACCAGGAGCCCTGGAAGAGATCCACAATCTCAAGCCATAGCTGGTAGATTGATGTTAGCTCTAATGGGAGTATTTTCCATTTGATGTACCATGAGCATATTGTATTACTCAGTTGTTTGCTAGCACCACTTTAACACTACACTCTCATAATAAGAAATATTTGTTTTGGAAATTATTTTTTACAAAACCAGTTAAAGCTACAGAGAAAAATGATAGCAGTTTTTGATAAGATACTTTGATTCATCTTTACAGGCAGAATAGAGACTTGGAGTGCTTCCTAAGTGGGGATGATCATTACAAATCATAGATCACCCTCCACCACAGCTCCAGCTGGGTGCAGGCTGACAGCGTGTTCAGCTGCAGAGGCAAGATAAGAGCTTTTCCAATTATCTCAGCTGTTGCCTGATCAGAAATTGTGAAAGGGAGGTCGGTCATCCTAAGTCATTACTGTAAACTGATTAGAGTTCTAAATCTATTTTCATTGAATTTAACTGAGTATTTTGCCATTGATTTTGACAGGAGAGCATCCGTACTCTTCTACCAGAGTTGTGTCACAATAAGATGACATACAAGCACAGTTTAACTAGCTGGCTGATGTAATCAATTATGAGGGTCTCTCCAAAAGATACTATTCCAAAATTACAATATGCATGAGTGTTAGCTAGTCAGTATCAATTAACTCGCTTCAGCATTCCACCTCAGAGGTGGTTGCTTCTCTGTAGAGAGTGATGCTGCATATGGAATGGGCCCTTACAATTAAAACCACAGAGCATTTTATACATGTTACTTCAGCCACTCATAAGATGAAATCACTCTCAGGATGAAGTATAGCAGCTTTTGAACAACCAAAGCAGCACTATGAAACAGTTTAGGAAATCCAGCAGTGAACAGCGTGCTTCCCAACCAAGAGAATACTGGAGGGATGTATTTCCAGGACATGTTCTATTAACAAGAATGCGCTTACTTAATTTGGCATTTGACCAACAGAAGGCTGGGCCCTCTATCTCTTAAAAAGTTGCTATGGTTTCTCTAAATTGATGTTGTTGTTATTACTATTTCCTGAATTTCACGTACAATTCAAAACCTGGCAGCTCCAGTCTCCTCTTATACTGAGACATTTTATCATTGTTAATGAATGTAGCATAGGTGCTATTCTTAGACAGCCTTAGAAAACAACAAGGATTTTGATCCAATGATGGCTTGAGCCAGTTCTCCTTACTCTCATAAATCTGGTGAGACTGTATTGCAAAGTCTGCAGTGTGATTGGGAGAGAAAAGAGGTTTTATTGTATTGATTTTATTACTTTATTCATTTTGAAGGATAGACCAGTTCCATAGCATCTTGGATGAGTTAGAGAATATATGAAGAAGTTGGTCTATGGCAGATGATACTCCAATTCATTATGAAGCAAGTATTCAATAATTAATAGTTGCTTCAAGTGCCCATAATATGTTATAATCATGGTTGGATTCAATTACAGGAGACATAAAGGGGATTATTGTACGTTTTCTTCCCCTGATGGTATAATGAAGTGGAGGCAGTTGGGATCCATAAATATTGGAGAACAGTCAAGTTGCTAGATATATAACAGGAACTGTTTTTTCCAGCTGTCTGGATGTGTAGTGTCTTCCTTCTGCTTGAGCTATGACTGTAACTAGGAACTGGTAAGCATACAGCTTGGTTAACATGGTGCGATTGCTTCTGATCTGGTAGAAACAAAGAGGGTTTCTCTTGGCAGCATGTTTGAGTGCCATGTTCCAGCATTAACTGGATATTTCATGGTGGCACGACACATATCTTTCAGCATGACACTGAACAGCTGCCTTGCAGACCTCAAGGTGCAAGTCCCAGAAGCAGTCAAATTTTCCCATTGCAATAGTATTTCATCTGTAAGGATTTGTCCCCTCTGGTAGTGACTGGAGGGCCTGGGAGGAGGAAGAGGAGATCCAGGGATCTGGATTCTCATCAGGATTGTGTTCTAAAGCTCCCATGCCAGCTGCCACAGAGAAATGTATTCTGAGAAGAGGAATCCTGTTCATCTGGGTAAGACTGTGCCCTCAGGGTTAGTACATGTGGGTGTTCGATGATCAAGCAGCAGGGCTGGATTCAGTGGTAACAAACAGCTTGATATCAGTAAAAAAAGAGTAAAAGTGAATGTTTCTGTGGCCAACCAACCAAACAAGAATATGGACAATATGGCTGGCCCTTCAGAAGAGCTATGATTTATCACTGCCGTGTCAGTTGTGCCTTTCTGGTTCCACATCACTGTGAATTAAGAGGTTGAGGATCACAGGAAAGCAAGGTCCAAGCAGAAGTGGATGATACTTCCTCACTGCAAGCAGTCAAGCAAGACTGGAAAAGGTAAAGGGTGGTCTTCTGTTAAGTACCGCAGGAAAGGTTAGCAAAGATAAGGTGGAAGAGAGCTATGAACATGCAGGTGGTTGCAGATTGTGGATAGTACACTCTTAGTGTATTCAGAATTAATTTTTCTATTTTGGTCTCTCTTTTTAACAAAGTCATTCCACATTCACCATTCATTAGCTCATCTCATGGGGGGAGGAGTCCTTCTTATCATCCACATTTTTGTAGATAGCAGTCACTCTTGCAATCACAACATTCATTTCTTCTCCTATTCGCTTCTTTCTTTTTTCTCCCAGATACCATTGACCATAAATTGATGGGTTTGCCCAGCAGCCACTTTGTAGATGTGTTTTAAAATTCTGAAAGAAGGAAAACTTGCAGCAAAATGAGTGTTTTGGTGAAGCCTTTAAAATACAATGTAGCTATTCTTCTCTGGGATGAATAATACTACTTTCAGCATCAGGAAAATAATGAATGGAAAACCAAATGTGCTCTTAAGAAGTTGAAGCTTTTTTTAAAGGGCTACTGCCCAAGTATGTCATCCAACGGAGGAAGGTTGGTAGCTGCATTGTTTTTTGTACAACAGCTACCCAGACAGTGATGTGATACCTTTTATTGGGCTAACCAAAGTTAAAATTAGAACTGAGCAAATAAATCTCAATGAGTAACAGAGTTTGTACGTTTAACCTTTCTTGCTTCTTACTAAGATCAACTTTTTCAAACCTGGCCACTGATTGTTTTGGCTTCCACTTTACAGCATGCTGAGGGAGGACCTAATTTCTAAGCCTGGTGAGCTTCCTACCTTCAGCTTGATAATGATTGCACAAAACCAAATAGGCATAACGGTACAGCCTTCGTCCTACTTGTTCAGGATTATTGCATTGGACAGAACAATTTCTACAAATCCTCCCCCATCTCTCTTGTCATTTGAAGATACCCGGTGCAAAAATCTGAACCCTGAGTGTTTAGCTGAGTTAGGCCTCAAAAGAGCAGGCACGTCCATCCCTCGAGGGTTGAGCTAGGATGTGAATTCAGGATTAACCTGTGTGTTTTATGTATTTGGGTTGCTATAGCATTGCCAGGGGAGGCTTTGTGGTAACATTTATGGAAACCTGCATGCGCTGTGACTTTTTGTATAAAGGTTTGTCACCAGATCACTTCCACGTTGACTTCTGATTTGAAACTCGTTCCTCTCCTGGTCATTGTCCTCACTGCTGTAAGTTTTTATTCACCAAGTTTAAAAACAAAATATTCCTTCTCTGTATCACTTCTGCCCCTGTCTATAGCTGCCTCTCCTTCAGAACCAGTCGTGCACCGCTGCAGGTAAAGTGAGCAGCACTGCAGAGGTAAGAAGATCCAACCACTTGTAACGATCAAAGTTGTATAACTCGCACTGATTCACCATGCAGGGGTGTGGTAGAGCAGTTTCTATAATGGTAAACTTACTCACCGAAGTGGCCAGAGGACATTTTTCTTCAGAAGAAAACAGCCAGAGGGTATAAGCAAAAGGAAAACCTTTCTCCTTCTTAATTTCTTGTGCCTACTTCATCGTTACTCAGCACTAGACTGTTAGTCATGTGGCTGCTGTGGTGAGAAGATTGTGGGTTTGATTCTCAGCTAGAACAAACTGGAACAGGGGTAGTAGAGGCTTTGACAGTGTTCCTAGCCAGCCCCATGCACTATCCCTTTTGCCCTTCTTCCCCTCTCCCCACACATGAGCAGGCTACTCTGCTCCTGAGCAGGGCAGAAGCAGGGATGTTCAGTTTTACTTCTCCAGGGTAAATCTCCTGCTCTGGCACAGTCAGGCTGTGCCAACATCCCTCAAAATTCACCATGGATTCACCCAGGTCCATGCCTCTGCGTGGCTCATGTCAGAGGTGTCACTTAGCTCCCCTTTATGTATTTTCCACCTTTCGTAAAGTATAGCACCAGGTGGTGCTTAGAATAATATAGAATAACATTTATAAACTGGTATAATAGTATTTTGCTTCTCTCTACAGGGCCCCATGTCTCTCTCCATCTCCACTGCATGCCCAAGAGGATATCTTTTGGGTTCATGTACCACACTGTCTCTGCTAGGCTTGGCTCAGTCCCTGTCCTTTCCCTCACTAAAGTGTTATCAAAACTACCTGATAATTTGGATTGTGCTCATCTTTTAGCTACCCCAGTTCAACTCAAGGCACGTGGCTCAGACTGGGAACCCCAAAAGTGAGACTCTGGATTTGGAGAACTTGGTTGCGGGTGAATAGAGCTATTGTTCAGCTGCTCCCATGCCTCATACTTTTGCAGTCTGGTTGGATCCTGCTAGCTGTGAAAAATGCTTAGTTTGCACTGCACCTATTCTATGGGAAAGCAAAGTGTAGTTTTCAGAGCCATCTTTTCTTCCTCGTTTCTCCTAGTTTGCATCATGTTAATTCGAACTGTCTTGTCTTAATCCTTTTCTGCACTTGGGCCAGCAGCTGAAAGCCTGTGGAAGTATGTGTGCTTTATCCTCTCCATGCTCTGCAGAAACAGCTTTACAAACCACAGAGACTATTTAAAAATAAATGGCCATTTTTTGAAATCCTATCATTACAAAGCTGAGGCTTGGTTGTTGTCCTCCAAGTGCTTCATAGCAGCAACATTCCTGCATTTTGGGAATTGTGCTGTGTATTGAGCCAGTTGGAGTGATTCCAGAAGCAAAGCATGGAACTGTTGTGAGCGCTGTGTGCTCATGCTGTTGCTTTCTTTAATAGATGGCCTGTATTGTTGTTTTGTGGAATGCTTGGGTGTCAACTCATTGTCATTTGGAGTGTGGGGATGATTTTTTATTTTTAGAGAAGGATGCACAGAAATGATCTTTCAGAATTCCAGTTGCTTTCATTACTTCTGGCACAACAGAACTGAAAGCAGCTCCACTGCGGGCCTGTGGAACCCTCAGTTCTGTGATTTATTGTTTGATATTTTTATTTCTTCATATGAACATTTCTGAAGGTAAACACATGCTGCAAAACAAGTCTGTCTGAGAAAGTAATTGTGAAAGTTAAGTAATCCCTGGCAGTGTTCAAGGCCAGGTTGGACAGGGCTTGGAGCAACCTGGTCTAGTGGAACTAGATGAGCTTTCAGGTCCCTTCCAACTCAAACCCATCTGTGATTCTATGAAATATCATCCCAGACGATTTCTTAGGTCCTAAGCAAGCCACCCAAGCAATACAGCTTGCCTGGCACAGTCTGTAAGTACAGGGGTGATTTTTGCCTCCCTCAGATCTACTGTAGCCCCCTTGGGAGAAGAGACCTGTTCCTTGGATAACCCAACACAGAGTTGAACCAGAACACAGGGGCATCCCTATCTTCTTGTAGTCATCCCCTTTTAAATGGAGTTATCCTGGTTTCCTCTGAGGACCTGCTGCAACAGGTACTTACAGGAAGGCCTTCTGCCCATGATGTGATTATTCTCATGGACCTCATCAGGGCTATTCTGATGTGTATTTCCTGGGGAAGGGTCTAAATTTGTAATTTGAGGGTGGTGAGGCACTGGAATGGGCTGCCCAGGGAAGCTCTGAATGCTCCATCCCTGGCGGTGTTCAAGGCCAGGCTGGACATAACCTTGGGTGAGATGGTTTAGTGTGAGGTGTCCCTGCCCATGGCAGGGGGGTTGGAACTTGATGATCTTAAGGTCCTTTCCAACCCTAACTATTCTCTGAAATTATGTGATCTATTACAACAGTGAGCCCAAGGTACTTCCAGCATTGTAATCTTCTGTTTGTTTAATAATAGCTATCTTACTGATTTCCATACTGACACATACACGCTACAGCCGCACAGGCTGATTTCAGTTTGATCAAAACATAAGGATATTAAAGCCAGTTTGATCCACACCTAACAGTGCTAAAAGCAGGCACTACCTTCAGAGTCTCCATTTAAAGATACCAAAAATAAATAGCATACACACATGTAAATACATATTTAAAATTCTGTGAAGCCTTAAAAATGTTGATCAGTTGTTTTCTTCAGATACAAGTAGTTCAGCTTACTCTCCTGGGTTTCACCTGCTAATATATACAAGCCATGTGACTGATACTTTCCCAAAGTAAATACAGTTCTCTGTCTCTGTTTACCTATTGCTTCTAAATGATGTATTTAGAGGCATGCTACTGTCAGAGGACTTTGGGATTTGGCAGAAACCCCCTGCAGATCTGTGTAATGACACCAAAAGCCCACCTCTGGCACATTCAATCTCTCATCTCCCTCTGAAAGAGCCTTAGATAGCCCAGAGGCAGGTAGATGAATTACGCTGCTTTTTGGAAGTACTTTTTTTCTCTTGCCCAAGTGGCTGTGTGTTTGCTTTTTGGCGAAGGTCTTCGGTTCATCTGACCTGGGTGCATGGGTACTAAAACGAGATGGGTTTTTAACAGATTTCTACTTTGTTATTGCTACTATAGTTGCTTATTTCTGGTTTTGTTTTTTTTTTTGTGTACTCTTGAGTAATTTTGGGGTTTAGCACATGCAGAATTATCCAGGATTTCATTAGTCAGACTGGGGCACAGGTCAGTATAATTATTAAATCTTGTAATACTGCTTCTTTAGTAATGGCTCTATTACTCATTAGGAAGGTACATAACTCGCAGAAGTTAGATCAGTTCAGGATTACCCCAGTTTGCTCATGTATATTATACCAACATATCCTGATGGTTGAAGCTGAAAAAGACCACTTATGATTGTCAGTTCATTGCTCGCTCTGTGTGGTACTGTCAGGCAGTAGTACAGATCAGGTATTAATGCTTAATTGAGCGTGCTTCATTTAAATCAGAAGCCAAGAAGAATTGGTAGGGAAGATTTCTTACCTATGCCAGCTGCATAGCCAATTCTCTTAAGAAAAAAAGTAATCAGTAAATTGATTAAGGTTTGTACGTGGAAAATAACAATAAATAGGGTCTCTTTGTAAAACTGTCTTTTGCTTTGTTTTCCAGATAAAATAAGTTGTGTTGTACTAATGGCAGGGACAGCAAAAGCCCAATGCCAGATGAGGGAAAAGGAAAAGCCCATTTTGAGAGCAAACCAAGAGAGCATTTCGCTCCTGTAGGAGCAAGCCGTTAGCACATGTGGCTTAGATTGCTATAACCAGCTCTGTGGTTCAGGTTGATTGTGGCAGCAGCTCCCGCTCATCCCTGCTCAGGCTGCTGGCTGCAGGGCTCTGGTCTTCCAACACTGCCACCTGCCAGCAGCTGCTCCACACAGCAGCAGATTGTCTTGTCGACAAGCTGTAACTTTTTATTACAGATGTCTTAAAATTAATGGCCCTTAGTCTCCTCTCAGTCACTTGAGTGGGAATGAGGGCATCCATGTGAAGGAGAGGAGGCTTCTACTTGATGCATTTCATTCCTCGAACTCACCTCTGAATTTTTAAGCCTTTAGTTGTCATTCAAAGAAAGTCCTGGGAGACATTCTGCTACAAAAACAAGAGCAGCAGCAGGAGGAAGGAAGTCTCAGTAGGTGAAGTGATGCTCTTACAAGATGCATGTTGTTGGAAACTTGTCTTTTAGCAAAATTGTGAGCCTTTGCCTTTCTCTGCTGGTAGAGGCATCTAAAGTTGAACTGCATCCTGGCTGAGGGGTGCAATCTTCTGTCAAAGTAAGCATGTTTTGTCTTTTGGGGGCATGGGTGGAATCCAGAAGGAGGGTCCACCCTCATCTGCTATCATTCTTCCATTTTATAAAGTGTTTCTGGAGTACTCCTTGGCATGGTATTCATAAGCTGGAATAGCAAAAATGCAGGTTTTGGTTTGTCTCACAAACTGGAAACAAAAGAAGAAAGTACCTCACATGTCACTCTCCATGTGATTTCATTAGCTCTTATCCTTTATCAGGCACAGCAGATGTTCAAGGGTGAATCCAACACAAAAACACATAACTCAAAGTAATTTTTATTATCTCTGGAAGGCAAACTATTTACAGCAGCAAAGTAACAGGGAGGAGTATGAGCATATGCCACTGTACTCTGTTTGCTTGGCCTGTGGCCTCTTGAATAGCTTCTGCTGGGAGTCCCATGGTTAAGACAGCATCAGCATTTCTCTTACCGTTTACTTTCTTGTTGTCCTTATAGGATATTTTATATGGACCACTGCAGCAGCCTATTGTCTCCGTATCGGAGCAATGCTTCCTGCTGCATACAAGTATTTTTCAGTTTGAGGTGCTGGTGGCATTTATATCCAGTTTAGGCTCTTTTCATTTGGTTTGCACTGCACAAATACAGATGATGAGGGTAATTTTGAAGACTTTTACAATCAGAAACTCTCTTTTTTGAGTTCTTAGAAAATATAATTTAACCAATAGAAGTATGTGAGTTTGACCATGCAGGACATTCTGTGTTAATAAACTTGTAAAATGTTACTCATTATCTTGCCACAAATAAATTAAATGCTTTGCATGCTCCAGAGGTTTATGGAAAACTGTCAAAATGACAAGCTGTTTGATAGAATTTCTAAACATTTGTTCAGGAAAGTGTCACTGTAACTTTTAGATACTTTCTTGTACCTTCTTTTTATTTAAGGACTTTGTCCATAAGCCATTTTTAATCCTGTTACAGTTTTAAAACCTCTTCGTGTGGGCTCCTGAACCCACTTTACATCCATTTAGATTTCCGTATATTTTGCTTTGTCAGGAGTACCTCTTTGATACACTCAGGCCAGTCTGCAGGTTTATTAACATTATTTCCTGAGGAAAAAAGGGCAGTGCAAGAAGTAGTGTTTGTTCACACTGGTAGATACTCTTAACTTTGGAACATGATTAAGCACAGAAATGCATGGATATGTGTAAGCATTTGAAAGGCTGCAGCCCAGCTCAGTATGGCTGAACTGCAAAGACCTGATCAACCACCAAAGGATGAATAGTAGTTACTACTGGTAGTGTAACTCCCATCTGCTCTCCTGTGTTAAAGTGCAATGTCTATCACGAGTTACTATGGAGCTTCCTGACTGCTGTGTGCTGATGCACCGTGATAATAAAACACTTTTGCAAATTACAGGTGTCTCTGCAAGCATTCACAGGGTTGAAGCTTACCAGACCCATGCCTCCAACTACAGTGAATGTACATGATCTTCTTTCTGATTGTATAAGTTACTGGATCAGGAGTTCTTTATCTTTAGTAAAATGTTGATAGCAGTAGAAATGTGTAAGCTCAGTCTGATAGGCAAACTGTCTTCATTGCCTTGTAAATATAGCATGTTTATGGCACACCTTCTTGAATGATAAGGAATCCTTAGGAAGATCTATGCCCAAGACCTTGAAGAGTGAATTTCATAAAAGACATGTGAATTTCAGTGATTCAGTTTCTTCCTCCACTTCTGGAAGGATTCACTAGCCCATGAAGAATGGGCCTTCTAGTAATTCTGACTTGCCAGATAATCATGAAGAAAGATGTGAATGTGCTCGCTGTCTCCTTTGCTGTTAGTATTGTTAACCATAAAGCTTGTTTTATTTCTTTTTAGGTGAGTGCTGAGTTGATTCTTTATCATGACCAGCTAGTGGCTGACACTGTTTTATGGCTGACTGCTGGGAAAGCTTCACTGGAGAAGGAGCTGCATTGCACATAAAGTGGTGTTTGTGAAGAGCTACCATTCCACCAAGCTGGATGAGCCCAGGCTGACCAGAACTAATGAACATATCCTTTCAATAACAACTAATACCATGTAATGCCTGTACGAAAAAGGTAAGGCTTTTGATGACATGACTTCTGTTTTAACTGCTAGCATACAACGAAGTCTCTGTGCGTACCTGATAGCAGAGCACAGTTTTCAGTGAGACCCTCTGATTTTGCTAAAATTACCACAGCTTTGAATGTTGTTGTCAATGTTTCATTCAGTGTTTTGAATGAAAAATAAATACCTCTTCAAACATGGATGCAAATGGGAAAAAAAAATCCCCTGAAACTGTGCTTAATTGGCATTACAATCAGAAAGGATTCTGACCTCTGATAAAGGTACATGGGAGACAGGGTAAGGGAGAGGTAAAAAGCTGAGACAAACCCCCTACCTATAGCACTGAATGGGTGAAACTGGGGTGTGTGTGTGTGTGTGTGTGTGTGTGTGAGAGGGCATATTTCTCTCCCAGGCTGGGTCTTAACTTCATGAGAGATATAAAGTAATTTTCTTCTATGACATGTCACCAGGAAGAAACAGATACTAACAGTGAGGAGCAACTCCCTCATGAGCAGGGAGATAGGGAACCAGGGCATCAGGAGATTTGGAGACGGCACCAGCCCTGAGCAGGCTCTTCCACCAGGCAGCAACCAGGCAGGCATGGTATGAAAAGCCTTAGAATCCCATTTCAGCAGGTGTTTCAAGCAAGGAAGATGTGAGAATTCCTCACCCCAACACTGGTGCTACCACAAGAGAGACACGGACCCAGTGAGCTCACCCCACAGACAGTGTTTTCATGCCACAAATGGTGTTTCAGAGGTAAGTTTTAGGCCTAATGAAGTGTGTTGAAGGTGCTTTAGTGATCATGCTTTTTGTTTTCTTCCTGTGAAAACTGTGTAACAAATCTGTGTGTATTGCTTCTGCCCTGCCTTAGGTATGATTTCATTATATAGGATATCATTATATATAGGACTTAATTATGTAGGATATAAGAAAGATTTGTTAACTGAATGACTTATGGCAGGGATTTAGTGTGGAATTCAGTTGCTGTCACCTCTTGTCTTTATTTGATGAAAGAGATGAAACTTTCTGCATTTTCAGAGTATTTTAGCAAGTTCCCTGCTGTTATCTGGATGCCTGAAATGTTATTTGATGCCTTGTTGTGATTTGTATGTTTCTCACACCGGGTGACGTTAATATTTAATGAATTTGAGACCATCACAAAGAGAAAATTCGATGCACATGGTGATATAAGTACTCTCCTGTGGTAGCTCTCACTTGAGAAATTATTAGGGTAGATTTTTTTTTCCCCTATGGCTGTTGCTTTAGAAGGGTTGTGGCCTGACTGGAATTGGAAGAGGGAAACATAGGCACTTAATACAGATTTAGAAGTAAGAAAAAGCGTTTGCCAAAAAATTCAGTACATCTTTCCAATGGAATAAACCATTTGGATAGGTGAAAATCTCTTCTGGAGTAGTGCATAATAATATGTACCTTGACAGGCTCATCTAGGTTTAAAATGAAGGGGAATGTAAAGATGATGTTTCCCAGAAAAAGATATACATCCAGGTTACACACGTTATATTTATGTACCTATGTGTTTATAATAGTCTACACTATGTGGAGCAAATCTGGTACCCCACTTGCGTTTCTAGGGACTATAAACCCCTTTTAATAGCACGTAAACGATCATATTTGCCTGTGCAGCTTCAACTTATATGGACTGAGGTTGGGAGCTAAAAGTTAAGCTTTCTTTTCTCATAGAGATGTCTAGTGATGTCTGCAGGTTTGCCAGTACCATTTTTTTCCTATCACAGGTGCAATTTTAGCTATTTTAGGACTTCTGTTTCCTACCCTAAAGGTAGGTGAGAAATTGTGTTAGAAATGAGGTTCACATATCTTACTTTTTAGAACTAAGCTAAGGCTTTCAGACGTCTTGGCTTTGGGGGTTTGTTCTTAAAATTAACTTGTAAATCTAACTGTCTTGATTCTTAAGGGGAAGGGGAAATGTATTTAAAGTAGTCCTGTGTGTACCAGCCTGCCATGCACTTGATTTGCCATTACATTTGAGATAGCAGCTCACATCCACCTCCCAAAGAAAGAAAGTAAGAACCTGTATAAATCTGAAAACAGTGTTCAGACTCGTTTGCTTCAGAGAGTGTTTATTTCCCCAAATGAAACATCACAGTTTGAAGGAAAACGGTTTGTGAAACAGGCTTGGGAGGATCTGTCACAGAAAATGCCCCTGCCACACACTGCAAGTGTCATCCCGTCCAGTGCGTTTCTATGTGCAAAAGCTGGGTTTCAGTGATGTCCGTGGGTACTACTGCCCGTGTTTCTACCTAGGACAGGAAAGCGTGGACCTACAAACGGGAAGCGTTGAGGAGCTGCAGAGGTTGCAGCACCCGCCGGGTAGCCGAGAGACCGGGAAGGGAGGGAAGGGAGCGAGGCCCCGGTAGCTGTCACGCTGCAGCTCCCCAGCCCCTCGGGCGAGAGGCGGGGTGAGCCCAAACCCCGATGGGGAGAGCTTGGGCCTGAGAAAGCCTCTCCGGGCAGGGGGGCAGCGGCGCCGGGAAGCGGGACTTTGTGTTGCGGCTGCCGCTGGAGGGGGGGGGCAGCACAGGGGCCGGGAGGGAGCGGAGCGGGGCGGGGGGGGACCGGAGGAGAGCCGGGACGGAACCTCGGCGGTCCAGGCCAGGCGGGGAGCGGAGCCTCGCCGAGGCGCTCCCGCGCTCCCTCCCGCTCTCCTTCCCTTCTCCCCTCTCGCTGACAGCTGGCAAGACCTGCCCGCAAGCACCAGCGGCTCTGACACCAGTCGGGCTGCGGGGCCAGGGACGAGCCCTGCGGAGGCGGCCGCGCTCTGCCCAGGTACCGGGGTTTGCGCCGCACCAGCCCTGCCACAGTTTCCTCCCCTCCTTACTCCTCTGTTACCTTTTCCTCCTCCTCGTCTTCCCTCCTCTTCTCCTCGGTCCCCTCTCTGCCGATCCCCCCCGCCCCACCCGCGGGCGCAGCCCCCGACGCCGCGGCCGGTCCGGGCGGTGCTCGGCGGGGCCCGGGAGGGAGTGGCCGGGCATCTCCCGGCAGGGAAACGGGGTCTGGGGCTGGCAGCCTGTCTGTGCGTGTGTGCGCCGGGGGGGAGGGAGGCCTGGGGGCCGGGGGGTGCCGGAGGAGGGACTATGGGGAGAGGAAGGTATAAGAAGGGATGCGGGCAGGGGAGGGGGGTGATGGAAAGAGGGGGTGCGGGGCCGAGGGGCAGGCGCTGACAGCCGCTTTCCCTGCACCCACAGTCCCCTCCCCCGGTGCCGCTGTGGGGTGGGACTCCCCGGCGGGCCACTGTCTCCCGTCCTGTTACCCTTACCCACCCCACCGGGGTCGGTGCTGGGCCGGGCTCCCCCACCCGACGGCGCGTCCCCGGGACAGCGGCTCCTTCCGGGACGATGCCCCGGCGGCTCGGCGGGGGCTGGCCGGTGGCTCCAAACCTCGTCCCGGCCGCCGCTGTCCTCCTGGGCGCGCTCTGCTTCCCCGGGGCTCTGGCCTCGTCCCTGCTCACAGGTAAGCGGGCGCGGAGGGGCCGCTGAGGGTGCGCGCTGTCCACCGGCCGCCGGGACCCGCCGTCGGGCGCGGGAAGGTGCCACCGCGTGGTTTAGGGCAGGTGAACGCGGGAACCTCGCTCCCCCCCCCCCCCATCCCCTTGAGGGTGATGTTTTCCGGACATCTGGGGCACGGAGGGAAACGCCGAATCAATTTCTAGTGCAATCGAGGAGCCATTATATTGTGGGAAGTGATTCCAACGTGACACAATAGCGGCTAATCAGCGGTAGGGCCATAAAGGGATTTCTAGTTTGATGCCGTTTGACAGTCAGCCTGCTAATTTTGACTCATTTGCCAGTTGCCGGCCATGCGTTACAAGGATGCTTGGTTCCCGGCTCGTGCGACGCTCCTGGTCCAAGTCCTTGCAGTGTGATGGACAGCTTTCTGCTGATCTCAGTGAGCTATGGAGCTGTTGTTACAGAAGTCTCCTGCTTTGCGTGGAGTACTCGTTATTCTCCACACGTCATCTGAGAAGAGAAAAAGCGTCCTTCTTTGCTATAACTGGGGCACAAAGAAAGCCTAGGTTGGTGTGGCAATAAAGGGCCAGTCATTCCCTTTGGAATCTTACAGAAATGCTGAGCGTCCATGCCTGCTTGAAGTGGGCAAAGTAAGGCAAGATTTTAAATCAAAGGCTAGGGGTTAAACGTGAGTGTGATGAGGACAGTTTTCAGAGCCAGCTGGGGGAATTCTGTCAGTGTTCTAAAACCTGTGTTTCTGTTACAGGATCTGTTGCAAAATGTGAAAATGAAGGGGAAATTCTGCAGATACCGTTTATCACAGACAACCCCTGTATAATGTGTGTTTGCCTGGTAAGTTTGGATTTCAGATAGGAAGAACATTCAGGCCTGTGCTAAGAGTAGCTGCATGGAGAGGGGAATATTTAACATAATCAAATCTTGGGTACCTCTGTCGCCTTCATGTAACACAAGGTTATCTCAGAGCTGAGCTAATGGAAAGTAATCCCATCCGTGATCTGGCAGTCATTTCTTTGGCTTTAAAACTCTGGGGCTCAAAGTTGTACGTGACTTTAATTTGACATTGCGAAACCACATTTACTATGCGAATTTGGGCCGGGGGGAAGAACAAGTCGGGGTGCACACAAAAGTCTTTGCATGTAGTTCAGCAAAGGGAGTGAAAGGTAAGGCTTGGAAATGCTGCTGCTTCGAGCTCCCACGTGCTTAGTGTCACACGGTGGTAGCTGAGGAGCAGCGCCAGGGTGCAAGGTGAAAGCTGCAACGTGACTCTACATGCTGTAGTAAGATGATGGTGAAACCATAAGCGATGCTTTCATCGGGGCGCTTTGTTCCAAGGATGACGCTGCCTGCTGTGCTGGGAATGCAGTGGTTAATAATGTCACTAGCTGATACACATTTTGGGGAGAAACATTCCCTTTCCTTATAAACTCCACTTCGGAGTTAAGCGTTTTTGGGAGTAGTTCAGCTGGACAAGCCAAGGCTTAGGAGATATTGAAAAACAGTTGTTCTAAATAAAACTGCCTACAATGTATTTAAAAGAAAGCCATAAAACCTTAATTTGCTGTTGAATGCAAAGGAAAGTATAGACCAGAAAGCACTATGTTTTACATTTTGGAAGTTATAGAGTAGCTGAATGTACAGAATGTGCTCTACTTTAGGACTAAAATACCAACATACCCTCTCCCCCCTTCTATTATTGCTCTTAATAATAGTAGTATTAGCCAGCATTATCATGTCTGTAAGAGACTTAAAGAATTGTTTCAAACTGCCTTTTAGAAGGCAGTTTTGGCAACTGTAGGTCTCTGATCTTGAGCCTGTCAAGTCAATCGATGTATTGACTTCTATAGATTTTAAGTGAGACACGGTGATAACTTTTTAGCTAATAGTAATAAAGAATAAGTTATCAATTCTTCTGAGTAGAGGAGGAGGATGAGGATGAGGATGGGATGTGGTAAGTAAAGAAATCAAAGGGAAAACAAAAAAAAGAGACAAAGCTGTGTTTTATCATGGATCAGCTTCCCAAGTATGTCTGCCACCACTCTTGCTAATGGAATCTGGTGTTAACCAGTGAGGAAGCAATTTATCTGTGAAGGAGCAGAAGTTCAGCCTTGGGCATCAGGGCAATAATGCATCAGGGTAAAATACTTGTATTTATAGATCTCTCTAGACCTTGGCTTTATGAAATCAATGAGCACCCTTTTAGTGCATGAACATGAAGAACTGCAAAAAGCATTGGATGTAAGAACTCTAAATCTCTGTGGTTTCTGTGGCTTGCTTTAGTGAAATGGCAGCTGAGGGCATTTGGCTCCTCTCTGTGCAAGGAGGACACTATGTCTTCTTAAGAGTACAGATGCCTGATGAATTCCTGCTGTTACCTGCACTGGATACGCTCTCTTTTATTTTTGCCAAAGGATATATGTGATCTCTTTCTTGAGTTGGAAGCTGGGAGACCTGGTAGAGGAGAAGGAAGCCAGTCTGGAGATACTTTAACGCTGTGCAGCATCCAAAGCAATTGGATAGCCTCTCGCTGAAATCTTTGTTCAGGCCTGCCACGATGGAGAAGATCAATTTTATGAGGCCTGGGGAGAGCAGAAACAAAAGAAATGATGTGGTGATTTGTGTCCAGGAGTGAAGAGAGAACCAGGTTTCCTTACATCCAACTGGAAATATTGATTGTTTATTAGCAATTCAGTGAGGAACTTCCTCTAGAAGACTGCTCATACTCTTCAAGTGCATACCTCATGGATGTTTGTATTGTAAGAAAGGAGCAACTAGAGTGATTAATCAGCTGTTCCAGGAAGGAAGCATTTTTTGTCCAGGAGAGGACAGAACATTCAACAGAGGGCACTTGTGTTAAAAACACCAGTAAAGTAACTGAAATACAGGATTCGATTATGGCAGGTCTTCCCTAGTGGTGATTCATTTCCATGGCTGCAAGCTGCCGTAGATAACTGGACAAGTTATAGAAATCTAAATGGCTCTGGGAAGAAGAGGAATATCTAAATAACTCCCTTCCAGGACTTTCCCTATCTCACAAATGAGAGAAGACAGAACTGAAATGTGAGAACTGAATCATCAAGTGCTTGACAGAACTGACTGTAGGTTGTGTCCTGAATGGGGATGCATCCCAGCAAGGGAAAAGAGGGAGGCAGCATAAGCAAAGTGATCTCCAGCTTTCTCTTCACAGGCTAAATCACTTGGGAGGGCAAAGCAACAGGTAGTGAGCTCTACATAAGCTCTTAGTTTGCTTCTAGCTTTTGTTTTAGAGATACTGTTTTAGAGATACTGTTGATCATGAGTACAGAAAGGACACTGGTGTGGATCTCCTAGACACAGGCAAGTCTAACTACCAAACAAGATGAGTTCTTTCTTGAACATCTGCTGTAACATGTGGGAAGAGAAGTTGTGGTGGTAGGGAATTCAGACTGGGGGGTGTGTGCTGGAGATTTTGGGAATGGTACATAGTCACCCACTTCTAAAGTACAGATAATGCTTTCCTAATAAAGAGGCACTGCACGCACCGTGAGATAGCTCTGCTTGGACTTCCTGATTTGTGAAAATGAAACATGGTGGAGTGTGCAGAACAGCACTGATGCTTGCCCTTAATGTAAGGAAATAGGTAAGACTCAGTATGTGTGTTTGTAAATGTACGTTGTAGCTCCAGGTACAAGAACAACCAGCTGAACAAGCCACTACAGCTCAGATGTGGAGTTCCCTAATTTGTAATTTATATGTCTCTACTTTATGGTCTTAATAATGCCCTTAAAAATAGTAACTTTTTAAATCTGTAAGACAATAGTTTCTGTGTGAGCCTTTACAATTACAACACTTTAGCGGTGGTGTATTGCTGTCCAACTAATCATCTCTAAGCACTTAATAAACACAGGATGGATTTGATCTCCAAAGAACTGGTCATTAATTACAGCTGACTGCAAGAAGTGGCCACTTTTATTTTATTTTTAGAGAGAAACATCAAAGTCAGAGAAAGATTGTGGTTTATCCACAAGGAATTTCTTGTGGGAGTGTGATGAAAGCTCAGGTCTCCTAACTCCTGGTCTAATGGATTGACTACAAAGCCATCCCTTCTCACTTCATGCACTTTCACTTTACAAGTGGATGTGGGTTGTATAGTCACAGTATGATTGCACTCATATTCTTTTTCTGTCTCTCTGACAATGGGCAGGCTGCACAGATGCCAGGATTTTGGTGTGTTGGTTCTCCTGAGCTCTCTGAGGCACAGATGGGCAAGGGCAGATTAAAGCTGACTTCATGATCGAGAGGTTTTGAGAACTATGATTTATGACTTGCCATTGCTGTCTGCTTAGTGCTGTTAGAGCTAGTGTGCTTTGGTCTTCTGCCCACTTCCACTTTGCATGTCTGTGGTTCTGCATCTCCGAGGAGACATGCTATCTCTGGAAAGCCACCATGGCACCTGTCTTTCCATAGGGTTTGGGATACTGGAATAGGACAAAGCAGGCTGAAGGCAATTAAGATTTTTAGATTAGGTATTAGAAGCAGTGTCTTCCCTGAAGGGTGCTCAGGCATTGGAACAGGCTGCCCAGGGCAGTGCTGGAGTCACTGTCCCTGGAAGTGTTCACACACTGTGTAGATGAGGCCCTCAGTGACATGGGTTAGGTGGTGGCCTTGGCAGTGCTGGGGTAATGGTTGGACTTGATGTTCTTAAAGGTCTTTTCCAACCCAGCTGATTTTATGGTTCTATGATTTTGAGAGTACCTGCTTTCATGTGCCTTCACTTTATGTGCTGTTCAACGAAGATACTGTTGAAAGCACTGGCATCTTTAGTATTCAGATCTAATAGGTAAAACAGATATATGGAAGTTGCACTAGCAAATGTTTTTTTTGTGAAGCTAGGTCACATAAAAGTGCAGGACAGCCCATTTCTGAGGGCCATGAGTGAACATCCCATTGCAGCTGTGTTTATAGCTACAGACTTCTCTGATGAAAGGATGGGAAATGATGCAAGCTGCAGCAAGCTCTGTATCAGAGGAAGATGAACAAGCGAAAGGAAACTCTGGATGTGATGGGCAGTAACAAGGACTAAGTCAAACAACTCTGTGAATTAGAAATACTGTTGTCGAAAAGAGGGAAAATATTATTTCAGATAATGATGTGGCCCTTGACAGTACAAAGAAAATATGTCAGAGAACATGTGACTGTGAAATTATTTTATGCTTAGTGGTCAATGGTAAGAAAATCTCATGTCCTGCTGGCTTCTGAAAAATCAAAGTAGTGCAAGTGTGGGTTATGAAGGTGACTTGAAAAAGTTTGGGTTTTAAAGAACTTGCCTGAATTGGCAATGATGATTATAGGTGAAAATACATAATCCTGATGGTATTCATAACAGAATTATATTGATTCTGTTTGAGAAATGGATTCTTATATTCTGGTTATTAAATCCTTTAAGACGCAAGCAATTGTAACTACACTAATGCAAAAATTATCTTCTAAAATGCTCTCCCACCTCTCTAAGCATCTTGTGTCCTGGCGGTGTGCACTTGCAGCCTGGAAACCTGGGCTGCATCCCCGGAGCATCAGTTCAAGGGAGGGCATTCTTCACCTCTGCTGTGCTCTGGGGAGACCCCACCTGCAGTCCTGATCCAGCTCTGGGGCAACAACACAAGAGGGGCGTGGAGCTGTTGGAGCAAGTCCAGAGGAGGCCATGGAGATGCTGCGAGGGCTGGAGCAGCTCTGCTCTGGAGCCAGGCTGAGAGAGCTGGGCTGGTTCAGCCTGGAGTAGAGAAGGCTCCTTAAGAGGAGACCTTAGAGCAGCTCCAGTGTCTAAAGGGGCTACAAGAAACTTGGAGAGGGGCTTTGGACAAGGGCCTGTAGGGACAGGACAAGGGGAATGGCTTTAACCTGACAGAAGGGAGACTGAGATGAGCTCATAGGCAGAAGTTCTTCCCTGTGAGGGTGCTGAGGCGCTGGCACAGGGTGCCCAGAGAAGCTGTGGCTGCCCCATCCCTGGCAGTGTTCAAGGCCAGGTTGGACCGGGCTTGGAGCTGCCTGATCTAGTGGAAGGTGTCCCTGCCCATGGAAGGGGGGCTGGAACTGGGTGAGCTTTAAGGTTCCTTCAACTTAAACCAGTCTGGGGTTCTGTTATTTGTGGGAAAATGATTTTATTTCAGTCCATAGGAGCATTTCATGTACCTTGTGGCATTTGAGGAAACCTAACATGTCATGTATGACAGTTCCAGATTTTTATATTTCGAATGTGAAAGTTTTGGGCTGAGAGTAGTAAAAATTCTGCTAGTAGAAACAAACTTCATAAATGTGAAAACTCGCCACATTTTGTTAAGTTTTGGGCTTTCTGTATATCAAGGATTTTGAAATGTTAGGATGAAAATGCTATTAAAAGAACATTGAGGGAACTTTTGATTAGATTTTTATATGGGTGTCAGCATATAAAATAGGCATGGAATATTTAAGTTCAGCTCTGGTACAAGTACAGTAAATGATCAAGCACAGCAGAGTTTTTGTTGGTACAGCTTTTTGGCTGGAAGGTATCTGAAACTCAAAATAGAAATAGGCTCACACCTGATATTACGGCATTTGCTTTCAAGAAATCTATTTCAACATGCACTTGGAAAAGACATAAAAATGCTACAGCCCATCAGAAATAGATGAAATGAGAACCTGTGCATAATTGTAGGAGGAGAACATAAAAACACCAGAGAGTTAACTTAGCCTAAATTAAACTTGTGAGTGCTGAGTTGGTTGAAGATGAGATGAACTCGGCAGTGACAACGATGACCAGTGTTGGTGGTGGTGAGAGCCATGTCATTTCATGGCCATTTATCATCATGGACCAGGAACACCTTGCCAGAAGCAAGCAGAGATCCAAGAACAACCTACCCGTTGGCCAGTGGTGTGTGTACTTTTGAAATGAATGTACTAAAAATGCCAGCCGAAAGGGACAGGCGAGAAGCCAGGCACTACAAAGAAATAGGTGAGCATACCTCAGCTATCAGTGGCCTTCACATTGCAAGAGCTTGATCATTTACTGTACTTGTACCAGCACTGATTCATTCTCTATTCTTTCAAGAGAATGAAGGGGTTTATTTTCAATGTGTTCTTTGTGGGGAGAAGAGGATTCTTCTTATTTTCTTAGAGGTTTTTTTCCCCAGTAATTGAGAACAAAGTGAGTTGTGTCAAGGAACAGCTGATAAAAGCCAGTAGTGATCTTGACAAACCACATCTAACCCAGCACCATTTCCCCCACCTTTCTTCCTCTCCCCTCATGCCTGCGCTTCAGTCTTGCCAACTGCACCTGAGGAGTGGTAATCATATGTCTCAACCTTTTATCACCTAAATCCAGAACAGAAGGAAATGAATGTGAGCCAGAAAGTGTAACCAAGTGTTGGAAACCTGAGAAAAATTTGGAGACAGGAGCTCAGGAAACTAGAAATCAGAGCTTTGCTTGGCGTAAGCTTTATTCGGCATGAAACATCATTCTGTAGTTTAAATTTCCGCCTTTAAATCCAAATGTGCAATGTAGAATTTGACCTTTGCTCATTAAAAAAAAAAAATACATTAAATTCATCGTTATAAGACCTAGTGTTCTACCTAGTTTGAACTGACAGAGTAGTGAAACCAAGTGCAAGCAAACCAAAAAACCCAGAAGAAATAATCTCAACTCTTGGTCCTCCCTGCATATACCTCTTAGTTCCCCCCAAAACCCCTCAAACAACCCCAAAACCCCAGACCAAACAAAACACAAAACCTCATTGCAAACTAAAGCAAGAAAGCTACTAGATTTGTTGTTGTTTTTTTTTTACCTATAGCATAGTTGATTCCTGTGGCACAGTACACAAGTTGGAAGTGCAAAGCTAGCCTGAGAGCAAGTGTTTGACACATGTTCAGTGAAGATGGCAGTGGTTTAGTACAGCAGGATTCAATTGTTGTTGCGTCAAGGTATAATGTGGCCCAGATGACTTTTAGTGGAGAAGTGCATATTAAAAAAGAAAATAAAAATCATCAAACAATTCTTTCATACCTATTTTATTTAATTTCAATAGTTTACATACATCAACTACAGAATCTACCAAGGCTGCATCTTCTTTCAATTTAAATATTTTTGGTCTTTATTACTTTATAGTATAATCAGCTTTCTCTTCACCCACAAAAATAACAAACAAAGAGACACAAAAGCCTATGATACAGTAGTGTAGTGGTAGTTTTCACTCCCATATTACTGCAAAAGAGAATGTTGTTTTGATCTGTGAGTGAAGGGTTCCTGGAACACAAACATGCTCCAACACAATAAAAGCTGTATTAGTTTTTATCTCGTTTTAAAAAGATACAGATGTATATGCCATCTCTTAAATAAAAAATGAGAAAACCCAACACCCCAAAAAACAAACCCTGAAAACAAAACCATACGTCCATGTCTGGTGCAGCTGGGTGTCGAATATGCACTTTGTCGTGGAGACCAAAGAACAATGTGTGTGTGTGTATGTATATATCGAGATGGTTTTGTAAGTGATAAGTGAACTGAATCAAGAGCCCAGAGCTGGTTAATTACCTGTTGTGGAAATGAGTGCTTTGGTAGGCTTCCCTGAAAAATGATTCAGGTAGGTTCAGTTGTTCTTGGTTCATGTAAGACCTGTAAGACAAGACTTTGGCCTTTCTGAGAATGAAACGCAAACTATCTATGGTAGGTGATGGTTACTATAGCTTGAATCCTCTAAGTTTTCAGTAACAGTGTTGAGGCAATGTTCAAGTCGGTTTACTCCCGTATACAGATATAGCCACCTTGCCCAAGTTCTACCGTGTGCAGCATCTCATCCAATTTTCTTCTCTGAGAAATGATTATGGATGGTATAGCTGTATGTTGTGTATGTGCCATCTGTGGGCCTTTTAAAGTCCACTTTCTGCGCTTTGCTTCACAACCCAAAGCTGCCTCAGAGTATGGCACATCCCTATGCAGGTATGTTTGCCTTCAGTTTGCTGTTCTTTAGCATGACATTTAGTTGATTATTAACATTGTGCACAGTCGTATGTGACAGCTTATGAGGAAGCCTTTCTGGAAATATGCAGGCTAGGAGAAGCTATTTAATGTTGTTCTCGGACCACATGGGATAGTGAAGAGTTCGCTACGTGCACATATTCTAACTTAGAGTCAGCTGCTTTGAGCAAACATACATGTGCACACAGTGCTGAACTGATTATAGGTCTTGGCAAAGCCCTCTTGCAAAAGATCTGGTGATATGTCACTGTAATGATGATGAAGATCCAATCCATCAAGTATGGAAATGAGATTCTTTTTGGCATAAATAAAGAATCAGAGAACTCAAATACAAAATAACATATTTAAAATATCTAAATAATATGTGGGAAAAATATGGAGGGCACAAAAATGCCATAAACTAAATGGAAAAATGTAATATAAGTTGCAAATGTCTTTGGAATGTGTCTACAATAAGTGCAAAATAGATCAGTTTGAGTTAAGGCACTTTTTTATTGCCAATAAGAAAAACATTATTAAAGAGCTGGTCCAATATCAAAATGGCATTTTAAAAGCATACGGTTACCTGTATATAGTTTTTATTAGCTTTCAAGTTTCTTCCATTGAGTTGTTAACGGTCTTTTTAAGAATTATGGTCCTGTAATTGAATGACTCAGTGTCAGTACTTCTGCTGTTCTGCTTTGTGCTGCCATATAAAAACAGATATTTTTTCCCCACCAAATATCTGGTTTTATTTCCCCATCATGTTTTAATAGAAATTTTTGAGGGAAGAAAAATATTAAGCCACAACCAAAAAATCAAATGAAAATGCAACTGTTTTATATTGAGCTTATGGTCAAATAAAAGGCCATTGTGAAGAAAAAACAATATTGTATAAAAGCTTTTACCTGTAATACTACTATTAAAATGACTGTCATACCAGTACTTGCTCATATTGTACCTAGTAACTACTGTAGTTACTTCCTCTGAGGCCTCTTGGCCTCTTCATCTTATACATTTAGCTGCGGCTAAAGAATTCCTAGTCTGACCATTTGTCCAGTTGAGTTCTTTGCAGCATTTTGCATTCATCTGAATCAAGTGCTGAGATCTCGGTCCAAGTACAGTGTGGACCTCATCCCTTGTCATCCCAAGGAGCTGACCTTGGGATGACCTTCTGAGACCTGGATTTCGTATACTTTTTGTCTGTTTCTTCATTTATTTATTTAACTTTATTCCTGCCTCTTTCCCCCCACTCCTTCTGTCCTATTTTCCCTCTGTGTCTGGAATCTAGATAGTGAGTGTGCTCTAGTGTGTCTGCTCTAGATAATGGTCCAAGATGGGCTGCTAAAATAGGAGTGCGTACTGTCATCTCACTGAAAAAATCACATCTTCATGCATTGTCTGTGATTTGCATCCTTTTAACTTGTTTCCTCCTCCATTTTACACATCCTGGCTGTAGATTTAATTTTCTGTATTGTATCTTAGATTTTTCAGGGAGGGAAGCATTGTACATTTGTGCTGTAAAGTGCTATGACAGAAGGCACTACTGTATTGCATTAAAGTTGGAGATCCATTTGTTCTTGTGAGCACAAAGGACAGAAATGTGATAAAAAGTCATTTGGAAAAATGATGTGAAAGATTTGATATATTTTACCTGGCAAATTGAGCCCCCAGTTTTTCTGGGTCCCTGTTTTAAGTAAACCCTTCCACAAAGCTTCAATGTTAAAGTTTGAATTAGGTCTTGTCTTTAACTCTGCCTTAGAGCTATGCTTACATGGTTACACCGCCTTTTGCTTCAGAGCAGGTCTAGTTCACGTAGGGTATCTGCAGTTGGTCACATTAGTGACATGGTTTAGTGATGGACTTGGCAGTCCGGCGTAACAGTTGGACTCGATGATCTTAAAGGTCGTTACCAATCTGGTTGATTCTTTGATTCTGTGGCAGCAATGCTGCCTTGTGAATGCATAAACCCCAACAACTTACAGTGTTGAACCTTTCTGTGAATCAGGTGTTTAGTGCAAATTCCTCAGCCACGTAGACGCTTCCATTTCAATTTTAAATGTCTCTTGTGCCAAGTACTGTATTGGTTTTAACATCCAGAGTGGTGCCAGACTTGGGAAGTTGAAGACTACCATTTCTACTTTACCCAGGTATTGCGCAGCCTGGGCTGGTAAGGTGTTCAGTATAACCCCAGCCTTTCCTGTTGGCTGCAGGGGCAGCTGCCCCTTTCTCCTGCCAGCCATGGATGGCTCACCCCTTCTTTAGTAGCTAAAGGTCTTGCTTGAGGTGTGGAAGCAGCAGCTCCACACTCTTCCTTACCCAGGGGTCTGTAAGCCAATGTGTCATAGTGCCATGGCCAAGAAGATGATTTCTGACAGCTAAAAGTTGTGTGGTTTGGGTTTTGTTTTCTTGGTGGGTTTCTTTGTCTGTTTTGTTTTTGTCTGTTCCTGACATCTTTACATTCAGTTTTATTAAGTGGCTTCAGCAGGAACTGTATCTTCCCAAGGTCTAGAACCATTAAGGTGTATTCTGTTGGCCAGCTAGAGTCATACACTTGCATCTGTTTTTCAGGCTTGTCTTATGATTTATTAGTGGCTGAAGAATACCAGACCTTGATTGTCCTGAGGTTGTCTCTTCATCCTTTTTTCTGTCTGAGAAAAGGGCAGTTGAGGCATGATTTGCAAGAGATGGATAAGAGCTGATAAATGACTGCTCTAAGGCTACTTAGTGGTTATGATCTGATTGTGCCAGTAGGCGAAACATCTCCAGGTTGTGCTGCTTGGAGATCAAGAAGGAGCCAGGCTGAGCTTGAGATAAGACTGTTAGCTGAAGGATTGCCCGTGGGACCTAAAATACTTATGATAGCAGCAGGCTCTCTTACTACAGGGAGGCTGTTGATCATTTACTTGACAGAGAACATTCTTTTTCTGTATATATGGCAGTGTACAGCTGATCATTTTCATATTTAGCACTTTAACATATTCCCCCCCCCCCCCACCCCCCCCCCCCCCCCGATACTCAGCTCTAGGGAGAACTGGAGCAGTTATAACTGGGTTGGGTGGATTGCTAATTCAATCTGGCAAATACTTTTGATTAAAATAAATGAATAAAATCATGGCAGCAGGCAGAATGCAAAGCATGTGAGCACTTTAGCTCGTGAGCCAAGGGTTGGTGGATGGGTTCTTTGTAAAAGCAGTGCGTAAAACATGGTGGACAATTAAAATCATTATATATTTAAATGTTGACGGTGTGATAGTGTAAGAAACCTTTTCAACAGGAGCATGCTTGAGGCATAGTTTGTCTGTGATCAGAATGCATTAAGCATTTCTGGAAAAACTTGCTGATGTGGACATTTAAGATGCAGCACAGGGCACTGCTACTGAACCAGAGCTTGTTTCACATGGAAATGCAGAGGAAACCCAAGAAGGGTGCAATTTGTATAGTTCCTTGAAAAATGTCTGTATATGTCCCATCTAACTTGTCAAGGTTTCCAGTCCTCAAGAAAAAAAAAATTGACCCCAAAACCGATCTGAAGTGGGAATTTAAAAGAAATCTAGAACTCTAGTCCATGATAGTAAGAAATTGGAATGTTTTTATGTACTTGTCGTTACACAAAGTGTACATATTCAGTGCCTAAAACTATATAATCATTTTAGTATAAAATGAGTATCTTTGATGTTATTGGGTTTCTTGGCATAATTAAACCAGTTCACATGTGGAAACATACAAAGATGGGAGCTATAAAGGGGAAAAGAAATCAAATCACCTACAGCAAAAGGCAGGTTCACTGGGAGGGAGCCTACTGGAGAGATGAGTTGGCAGCTCCAGCCTGTTCGCTGGGCATTACCTTTTACATGCAAGACAGCACAAAAACTTCCAATGAGACAAAGCTTTAGTTGAGAGGATGTGGATGTGATGTGACTCCAGGAAAGCTGTGCATGACTCTGGATCCAGCAGTCTAGAAGGATTTTAAGTGTTTTCTGGAGACCTACTATTACTGCTCTGTGTTTGTGGACAACTTGTGACTGGCCATACAGTACTCTTAGTTAACCCACTCAGAAGTACTCAGGTTGGGCTATTGGCACAAGCAGCCCCTGCTAACTGTCCTGTCTCCTCTATTCAGAAGGGAACTCAGAACAGGGATTTCTTATAGCTGACATGTTGAGCAGAGAGCTGATAGCAGGTGTTGGGTATGAGGACTTACCCTAATCACTTCTCTCTCCTTTGGGATCAAGGACCTTATGCTGTGCTGTTCAGGGTTCAGTGCTCTGACCTGGGTGACAGGAGTATCTCCTCTTATGTCATACAGCTTAGTAGTTGGAGGCTGTGAGAGAAAAGCAGTTTATTGTCAAGTATATGGAGAGTCATTAACGCAGAGATCAGTGATCTCCCCTTGGTCAGGCCTCTCCTGCTCTTCTCTAGGCTAGAGAAGTGTGTTTCAGATGCCCATGTAAAACATGGCAGTGTGGCCAGGCTGGATGAAATGTTGTTCCTCTTCCAACCCGGTTCATCTGTGACTTGGCAATGAGAGCTTTGTCTAATTGCAGAAGAAGGTGTAGTTAATGAAAAATTAAGTTTCCAAGACCTGAAGTGGTTACTTTTTAGTTTTCTTCGGTGCTGCCCCAGGTTCTCATTTTAACATGGCATTTGAGTCTCTCACCATAAAGAGCCCTTCTTAGGCTAAAGGTGTGAAACATTTGGATTTCAGACCATCTTTCTATCTCCCCTGTTTCTGCCCACTGCTGCCTGGGTAGTAGTATTGCTGCCCAAGTTCTTGCTCTTCAAAGAGAATTGTGCTATCCCACACAATGAAATCACCTCTGGCTGCCTTGCAAGTGCTGCGGACTTCGAGCCAGGCATAATCCCTTTCCTGACATTTGAGTCTCATTAATTGGGTTAACAAGATGCTATCCGCACTCTATACTTATGTAAATATAAGATGCTATCCGCACTCTATACTTATGTAAATATAACATGCTAGCAAAGATCTTAATGGCAGCTGATGTATCACACTGCCTTTACATCTATCAAGACGTAGCACTGCAGGAGTCACTTCCAAAAGCAGGTTGTGTTCCTGGTCCCATGGGTCCCTTTATAAGCTGTCAGAAATGCTGGTGGTCAAGGCCAACTGTTCAGATGTCTTTAAAGTGTCCCACTGGTGACCAAAAATCACTTTGTCAGGATGACAAATGGCCTGCACATACCCCGTTCACCTTAGAGCTTCACTCTAATGTCAGCTCCATTTACTTGTCAGAAACAGGTATTTTTTTTACTTCCAGCAGTGCAAGTGGGGCAGGGGAAAGGAAGGAGTGAAGGGAACACAGGCTCAGAAAGAAATCTGCTTGTATGGTTTCTGTTCAGTGTGCTATAGTAGTTGAGGTTTGCAAGTTTTGGACACACCAGAATCTGTTTGTTTTTACATGTGTGAAGCAGAAAGAAGGGAATTGGCTTTTCGGAAGTGAGAACTGCCCCTGCAGGGCTTTGATTATGCAAAACCATGTTTTATCCACTGGATTTTTCAGGCAGAAAGCGGTTGTGCAATGCTAGTTTCTTATTTTGGACAGCAGACTTCTTTCCAGAGCAGCATTTAAAAATAACTGTTTAATGAGCTGGGTCTGCCCGGTGCATGGGGCATTGTGCGTGTGTTGGCACTGAAGAGCTCAAACCTCTGAACTTCTGTGGGTGGTTTCTGCAATGGTATTTTCATGTGGCTCAGTGGTCACTGCTGTGAATGACAGCTGCTGCATGTCACCCAAAAGCAGCGAGGGCCAGGCCACAAAATACGGTCAAAGTGAGCTGAAGGACTAGGAAAGTGACTTTGACAGCTTTGGCTTTTTGTTTTTTCTCAATCACTTCCATTCCGCTTTTGCTCAGTTCACAAGTCAAATACACTTTTTCTCCTTGCATCTACAGTGTTGGCTGAAGCTTTGAAAGTCACAGTCTGATGTACTTTAGCAGTATGGTTGATCACAACAAAGGAAAGTTTATTCCACCTTCATTGTATCTGATGGAAGCTTTGCATCCATCAGAAGTTTGAGTAGCTAGGAAGCAGAAACATGGAGAAATGAGATGTTTCAAGTAAAACATCACTGCAGCAGGAATTTTTTCTGACTAAATTCTCCTGTGGCCTTGAGTCTTTTCTTGCTGCACCAACTGGATGAAACCCACTTGAGAATGTTGAATCTAGATCTTTAAGGTCCCTTCCAGCCAAAACTGTTCTATGACTGCTGCCATGAGCTATCCATGAGTTAGGATTCCTGCTGTGCCTCCAAGATTTTACTAGCATGGAACAGTTGCAGTAAAAAGGAGTGAGCCCCTGTGAACTGAAGGCAGCATTAAAAGACTCCAAAGGCTCTTGCCCCCTTCAAGGAGTTCTGCCTGAGGTGTTCTTGATCCCTGTCTCTGCCCACTCTTCTCTATACAGACCAACGAGATGCACCTTCTCTCTGCAGACTGCTGTGAATAACCTCTTCTCCTTTTCCAGTAGCACAGGCAAGATCCTGTAAGAAAACAAAAGCAGGGTCAGCGCTCAGTTTTCTTGCAAGTTCATTAAACCAGCAGTGTCTGGAGGCCTCTTGCCTAAATAATTTCATAATAGAAAACAGACTCCTGTTGCTTTCTTTTGGGCTACTATTTTTATTTGGTTGTTCCTCAAGCATTTTGGTCCCATTTCAAAACTTGCTTCAATTAAATGAAGAGGATTTGTTTTTTGGTGCTTTCCAGTTTAAAAGCTGTGCTACTACTGCAGAACTTCTAGGAGTCCTCTGGATTATGGAGCTAAGGATTGACAGGGGTTTTCCTAATAAAATATCATTCAAAAAACCCTATGTAGATTAAAAATTCAGAATAAAATAACAAACCCTTCCCCTTCCCTCCCCCAGCTGAGATCTCCTGTAGCTGCTTCTGGCATACATCACATCTTTGAGGATACAGTATCATGAGAAAACTGTCACTTGGTGATGTATTAGGGTAATATATCATGAGAGCATCGTTTCTTTAGAGGACATGGGCAGTAAAAGACATGATTCTGGCCAGACAGAGCAGCAGGGGACCTTGGGTTTTTTTCCTTCCCTTTTCTTTAATCTAGCCCTGTTTTTGTGTTGTACAGAAGTGAGTTTCTTCATGGGATATGACTTGTTGAAAAGTAAGTTAGGAGGCCCATTGGGCTTTTTAAACTCTTTCAGAAGTACATGTCCTCAAGGGCTGCTTTGTTCAAAGCTTTTATAACAGGCTCAAGCCTAAAACTAGAGCATTTGCCACTGCCTAAATCTCCAGTGTAAGGGTCAAGTAAGCAGATTTCAGACAGAGAAGGCAATAAAGATGCAATGACAGGTAACTGCAGTTTGGATAATGCATTTGTAGATGTAGCCCATCAAAATGTAGTGAAATTATATTTATGAAGAAACCTCAGTCAATGCATCTGTTTTAAATAGATGTCAAATGAAGTTTTAATTCACATCAGTAGAAGAAAAAATACTATTGGTCAGTATTCAGTCTGTAATATAGTTATCCAAAAACATGAATTCTGAACTTGGGGATGAACTTCATCAGATGTTGATGAAAACTTTTTAAAGTTGTTTTTATGCTTTTGTCTCTCTCTCATTGGCAATGTCTGCTGGAAAATAGGCTGAGCACTGTCTATAGAGTGTGGACCGGGATGGCAGTAGTTAAGAAGCAAAAGCAGAATACTGTTAGGACACTCTTTTGATGGGACTGAGTTAATTTTTGAGATGGCTCCAAGTGTGACCCTGTGGCTTGATCTAAATTTGTTGAATTCAAATTATTTAATAATTTCTTTTAAGCCTTTTGCACAATCTGCTTTTATGGAATCAGCTTGATAATTCGTCTGTGCCTTCTTCAACAGTTTTTTTTTTGGCTAGAATTTGCTTAGAGTGTTTTCAGACCAGTTTGGCTCAGGGGTGATAGGAACAAACTTCTTCTCCTATCCATCCATGACACTTAAGGGGAACAAGCAGAGTAGCATGCTCCAGGAGCTGATGCACACAGGACAGCAATGCTATCTTCTGACTTCAGCTGTGTGTGGGTGGCCTCTGGATCAAGCTAAAGCAGTGGAAGATCTGATGGTCCTCAGCTGCCTGTCACTTCTATGGGAGAATGAATCCTGCCCCATCAGCTGCAGTCAGGGCAAATCAGGCTAGGCTGGACCATGCTTTCAAGATGAGTTGGGTGGTGATGGTTTTGCTGGCTGATCTGAGTGACTGGGAACATCCAGCAAGAAACAGATTGTAAGCTCATAGGGATGTGTCACTGAGCTGCAACCTTTTCCAAGAGGATGGGTACAGGTTTGCGCTCTCAGCTTCAAATTGACAGATATTGTCTGTGACTACCTTTTTCTTAGGTCTTGGCATCAGATTTAGGTGGCTGATAATTAATACAAATTCTTTATTGACAGAGTTGAAAAAACATGTATTTGGATTTGCTTGTTTGAAAACACATTTAAAATTCACAAGAAAAGCCGTGACTATTAAATGCATGCATCTTGTGAAATGCAAAGGTGGGGTCTCCCACAAGAACCCCAGCGCATGCCCTTTCCCCAAAACTGGTTTCTGGACTATTATAGCTGTTTTTTTTGACTACAGTACTAACTGTTGTGAAGGTAGCATCACTTGTTACTTTGAAGACCATGATGTTATTTTGTTGACAGGTAAAGAGTTTTGCCTTTAACCTTACAGCTGAAGAGCTCTAATCCAAAGTGGCACTTGGAGGCTGAGATGGAGCAGGGAGACTAGGAGCTGAGTGGTCTGGATCCCACCCTTGCTTTCTTGCTGACTTAATCTGCAGTTATGGTCATTTTGTCTGGCCATGTCTGCTTTGTCGATAAACGGGGATGTACTCCTTGGATGTGCTTATGTGATGTCTGATGTAATGGGACCCTGATCCCAGCTGCAGCCTTAATGCAAACAAATGTAAAAGGAAAGAAAATGCTTTCTTTTCACCATGTAGTAGTGCAGTGGGCTGCTGTCAGGATTGCAGCAGGCCACCGAGGTCACTTCCCTCATGCTGGTGAACATCATTAAGCACAGTGAAAAACAAGATTTAAATCTGTTCAGTCTATAAGGGCTTGTGAGTGATGTGTACTGAATGACTTGCACATACTCATGTCTTCCTCACAGCAGCAGGAGACACCGGTTTGCAGTGAAATTCAGTGTCCTCTTTCAGCAGGGCCTTTGTTTTATCCTCTTTCCTAGGGTGCAGGGACAGATGGAAGTATGAAGGGGTGGTTGATACTGGCTGAGCTGCAACCTCCTCCCGGCTTGCCCTCAGAGAGGCCAGATAAGCTAAAGAGATTACAGGGATGAGGGGATAAATTGGAGGCTACCGAGTGCTCTGCTCAGGAATGGAAAGAGACTCTGTGAAAACTGGCATATTTTGTTCCTCATGAAATACTGTTATTTGCACCTAATGCAATTCATGCTAAAATCGTGGTCATGTTGTGCCAAGGGCAAGAACCTAATGCTGAAAGTACTAAGCATATATGTTTAGCTTCACCCACCCCTGGTGATAAAACCCCTGGGAGTTGTCCTGTTGAAATTGAAGACATGCTCAAGATAATAGGACTTCTCTCTTTGTGGGGTGAAGCTTAAGCCTTGGTGCTTGTGGGTTTGCTAGCAGAGAAAATTGCATGGTTTTTCAGAGAACAGGCATTGCTTCATAGGGAAATATTTTTTCCACCTTGAATGTAAAACACACCTCGTGTGCTAACCCATTTCTATTACTGTACCCACGAAATGTGTTTTTGCAAGGGTAATTGGAGGGGAACAAGGGAAATGAGACCTTTTTCTTATTTCCCTTGACAGTGGTTCAAAACATCTGCAAACATCTCTCTGTGGGGAGTGGTGTCTCCTCCCTGAAGCCAAATTGTGTGGCTCTTGCTCAGGCAGAGCAATGCTTGTGGAAGAGAGCAGTCACACAGTATTAGCAGGGATTGCTTGCTTGCATCAGCTGTCAATTAAAGGGAAGTTTGTAACTCAGACCCGAGACAGCGAGTTCCAGACAGCAGTGCCAGAGGAGCAAGGGTGCTATTTTCAGAAAGTGCCTCAGGATTTGTCTAGACCATGAGTTACGCACGTGCCTGAGCCTGTTTCGAATTCACGTTGGCCCAACATTGGGGTTGTCTGCACGTAAGCATAGGTTCAGACACACAAAGCTTGGTGCTCCAAGGCATTGCTAAGGGACAGAGATTGTGGCCAGCACTGGCCCAAACATTTGCTTCCATGTGTGCATGGACTTAGCATGCCTCCATGTACACATGAGATGATGCTCTGGCCATAGGCAACATCTGGCAGAGAGCCAGCAGCTGGAGAACGTGCGCGTCATGGCACGCGGTGTGAGCCTGTGTTTGAGCCTGGCTTGTCCCTTGTGGTGGAGAAGTTGCCTATATGACTTGAGTGCTCTTGTTTCATTAATTTGAAATGGCTT
The DNA here is from genome assembly GCF_028554395.1 of Pezoporus wallicus. Lineage (NCBI taxonomy): Eukaryota > Metazoa > Chordata > Aves > Psittaciformes > Psittacidae > Pezoporus > Pezoporus wallicus. Next base: position 570,568 of record NW_026641900.1, on the reverse strand, counting down.
TTTCTTCTCCTAAGGTCATACGTGCATATTTGAAAGCTGTATCCCAAGTTCCCTGGGGGAAACTTTTGACATTGTTTGAAAATCAGTATTGTTTTGGTGGGTGATCCCATGATCCCACAAGCTTCTCCTGGCAGAAACTTAAGGACACTCTGAACTACATGGTGAGGAGTGGGACTGTGATGAATAATGGTAAAAAATGAATATTTTCAGGATTAGCCATTGTCCTGGCTTTAGCAGTAGCAGTCAATTTTTCTCCTTCTTGGTAGCTGGTGCAGCGCTGTGTTTGATTTCAGCCTGGGAACAGTGCAGATAATACCGATGTTTTCAGTTGTTGCTAAGTAATGTTTACCCTAACCAAGGACTTTGTGAGGCTCATTCTTTGCCAGGGAGGAGGGGAAGCCTGGAGGAAGCAGAGACAGGACACCTGACCCAAGCTAGCCAAAGAGGTATTCCATACCACAGCACATCATGCCTGGAGGGGTAACTGGGAGTTGCCCGGAAGGACATGGGCTTCTGGGTCGGGCTCGTTTCTTGGCCGGTGGTATTGTATTCTCTTCCCTTGTTATTTTCTCTTATCATTGTTGTCGGTGGTGGTAGCGGTGGTGATTTGTGTTGTACATTGGTTGCTGGACTGTTCTTGTCTCAACCTGTGGGAGTTGCACTCTTTTGATTCTCCTCCCCATCCCTTCGGGAGTGGGGAAGGGGAGAGCTCCCATGGGGGGCCTCGATTGCTTCCAGCCCAGCACCACTCACCTGGAGTGAGTGAACAAGCTATCTGGCTAGGGTTTAAACCATGACAGCCATAAACAACAGTTCTCATTTCTGTTTAGTCTCTGTTGCTTTTATTACTTTTCTGTCCATAGCCTTGTTTAAACATTCATTTAACCAAAAACTTTTCCTATTCAATACAAATCATAGATTTGTAGAATTGCAGACTGGTTTGGGTTGGAAGTGACCCTAAAGCTCATCCAGTCTCAACCCTCCTGCCATGGACAGGGACACCTTCCACTAGAGCAGCTTGCTCGAAGCCCCGTCCAACCTGGCCTTGAACACTGTCAGGGATGGGGCAGCCACAGCTTCTCTGGGCACCCTGTGCCTCAGCACCTTCACAGGGAAGAACTTCCTTATACCTAACCTGAACTTCCCCTGTTTAGGTTTGAACCCATTGCCCCTTGTCCTATCACTATAGTCCCTGATGAAGAGTCCCTCTCCAGCACCCTTGTAGGCCCCCTTCAGACACTGGAAGCTGCTCTGAGGTCTCCATGCAGCTTCTCTTCTCCAGTCTGAACAGCCCCAACTTTCTCAGCCTGTCGTTTGTTTTTTGTCTGCTCTCTTGAAGTCAAACCTGAAATAGTTACTAACCTCAGGGTATCACAAGTGCAGTGCCAGCCTTCTGAAAGCATTTTCAATACATAAGAAGTCAAAAAAAGAGAAACCCCCCCAGGCTCTTACCATGGCAATCTAGCCCTCTGTGAATGCACATCTGCAAGGCCATCAGCAGCCAGCTGTGACAGCACAACTGTGACAGCTTGTGGTACCACTGACAGAGTCACTCTTTGGTACAGCCGTAAAGAAATGGACTCCTGGTTTTATTTTATTCCTTTGTTTTCTCCTCTTCCAAGTCAAATCCAGGTTGAAAAGAGCCATCCTCCCGGTGACTGCTGTGAGCCGACAGGAGCCCAGTGGGGAACCCTGTTGAAAGTTGGCTATGGCTTCCAAGCTGTGGTTTGGCACACGTTCTCTCCAAGACCTCTGCCAAATATTCAGATTTCTTTTTAGTGTTTGGTTGCTTTTCTTTCTTTTCTTTTCATGTTGGCATTTTATTTAGGGGGACCACGTGAGTTCAAGGCTGTTAGTTTGATACGCTTTGTCACCAGAATGGGCTGTTTTGAGTTCTTTGCTGGCAGGTAAAAATACTAGGTGTATGTGGAAGGTGAGCAAATTGCATTGAGAGGAGGTTGTAGTAAAGGTAACATGAAGTGGTAACGGTGGTATTTGGTCTGGTTAGTGTGTGGGAATTTGGCCTCACCTTTGCATGCCAAGTTAGAGAGACCTTTGGTTCCCACTAGCAAAGTGTGGGCACCCACAAAACTGATCTTCCTTCAAAGGTGTTAAGACGTAAGTTCTCCAGCAGTTGGGCTTGGTGAGCCCAGGAGAGGAGTGTTGAGGGTCATCCTCCATGACTTCGCTAAATTTTCCTTTCTGAAGGGATTCCAGTGTGAGCCCTTTATGGGTTTGAGCGCTGGCCGGGGAGTTGTGTCAGCTGTGGCAGCATTGTTCTGGATCAGCCAGAATAAGAAATAGCACTAATAAAAACCTTCAGCTGAGGTTCTCTCCCTTACTCTGTGTGTGCCTGAACACTAAATTAACAAAAATCCCAGATGTGAATCTATAAACCATCTGTTTAAAATAACCATTGTGCAGGGCTGTAATTAAAAGTTATTTATGATGAATCTTGGGATCCTATTATGGATTTGACTGACTCCCAGGTTTCTGACTTAGCAAACAGTTTATGTATTTATGAGCCATGTGTCTCTTCCACACTTCTCGGTGCCAGAGTGCACGTCCTTTAAACAAAAGGAACAGAAAAATCCCCTACCCTCTCATAACTGTTGGCTTCTGAATGTTGCCGTCTAAAAAGTTTTCTCTTAAGACCAGCAAAAATCAAAGTATCTGAGAGCTTTCAACAGCTCCAGAGACGCTGTTGACAACACAGATGAAGGTTTGGTAATACAGCTGTCCTACATGCAGCTACTTAGTGACTTCTTAAAATGTATGGCTGGGACAAGTAATGAAATGTTATTATTACTAAGGGTAGAAAGGGACATATTTGGAAAGGAAAGGATTTGTTGCTAAAGACCATTTGCTGTCACCCTTCGCTTTGCCCTTGCGAAATAAGAGGGAAGAAGGCAAAATCAGGACAAGCAGATGGACAGTAGACACTGAGCAGTGTTTTGGGCGAGAGGGTGAAGGGAAAAAAAAGCTCCTGATGACAATTTCTCTTTGTTTAATCTTTGTACTTTTACACCCAGTGGGCCTGCGAGATCTGCACTGGATAATGCCTGACTGCAATAGACTAAACAATGATTTACCAGCCCTGGTTTATCTGCTGCTGTCCTATGACTGATCAGCATGGTACATTAACCCTTTCCTGTACATCTGCTGGCTCCAGTTTTCCACAAGATGCAGCAGTAAGATAAAACAGGATTTTTTTGAAGAATATTGGGATTAAATCCTGTCCTAGAAGCAGCAAGAGGCACATGAATGCACTGCCCTGGAGCTATGCTCATCTCTTCATAGTACAGAAGACATTTTGCGATGATGACTATGCCAGAGCAGTATGTTGCAGTTGTGGCCCTACTGGATGCTTCTTCAGCATAAAACCCCAAAAGGAGCAGTGGGGGCTGCAGCCATGAGTGCTGCTCAGCCCAACCCCAGTAGCAGGGAGTGGGGCACCTCGGCTGGCACCTGAAACACGCTTTTGGAGCCGTCTGGGGCTTGCCTATAATACCAGCTAGAGAGGAGGAACATCAGCTTTGCAGATCCCGCCCTACTTAAGTGCTTAGCTTCACTTGTGCTGGCAAAGGCTGTCTCTGTTTACCTGGGATACGCTGACCTGCCCCTGTGGGAAGAAGGATGCAGCTTCACCTCCAAGAGACAAAGCTGAGCTTGCTCTTTTCTTTAAATAAAGAGGAAAAAAAGGGATGTGTGTATGGCACTTCCCTTTAAGATAGTCAACCATGTTCAGTGCCCTCCATATCCAGAGGCAATTCAAAGATTCATCCCCTAGTTTCCCCACAAGCATCCTTGCTCTTGGGACTGATGGCTTTTTGGGAGCATGAGAAGCAAGCCCCTCTTCTGCTGAAGCTGGGTCACTGAGACTCATGTAGTTAGTTCAAGGTCTACTGAGATAAAGGAACTAGGAATCTATAGCCTACTGCTTAAGACACCCTCCGAGAGGGAAGGACCCTTCAGTTCCTGTCACTGCACTGTGGGCCACTAATGTTCTTTAAGTGGAATAGCTGCCTAATGTAAAACAGCCCTTGGCACCAGTATATGAAATTCCAGATTTTCCCTCCTAGCAGCGGGCACGTACAGCCCAGCTCATTTTTGTTTTCTCATTCCAGTTGCTTCCATCCGTACGTGTAACACAGGTCCTGAGTTTGGGGTTGAGCCACCAGCATCGCTGGTGATAAAGGAAGAAGAGTAAGATCCAAACCTGGCTGCACGCCTGGGCTGGCTCAATGGTACCAAAAAATAAATTGGTGAAGATTGCTGATTTAAGTGGGGGGCAAACAGGAGGCTTTTACTTCGAAGCAGTAGCTGTCATGTCTCTCTTGTTTGAAATATGTTGGTGTCATCCTTAGGATCATTTTGCATTGCCAGCAAGAAGCAACTACATTAGGATGTACCTGAGGGCAAAGGGAAGCAAGCAGCTGGTACTCAGGGTTCTCAGTGTGAGAAGCTGCCTGGGTAGCTGGTTTGCGTGAGACATTTGCGTCAGAAGTCCCCTAGGAATCTGGGAACGAAAAGGAACATGGATCTGCTTTACTCCTCATCCCTCCTGCAGTAATAATGTCTTCCTTTGAAGATGGAATCTGATGGGTAGGTGCCTACTGGAACCCCTGATATGGGTCCAGCCCTGCTAGGTTGGCATAGAAGGGCACCATGCATCTCATCTCGTAGAGGTCCATGATGCACGCTGCAGCTTGGTAAAACAAAGGAGACGTACTCTAAACCGGGTTTTGCCTTTCTTTCAAACATGATTTGAACCATGCACAAGATTTTCCTACAGACAAGGGCAGTGGGGCTGCTACACTTGATACATTTGAGCAAACTCTCCTCAAAGAGAATCACATCTTAGCAGAACCCTTTAAAATACAGACTGTTCATAGTCGATCTGGTAAACTGGATTCCGCTGCCCTTCAACAGGCTTAATGGAGGCAAAGTCTCACTTTGTTCAAGTGGCACTGTGTTCACGTAAAGGGAGCCAAGATTTTACCCTATGCTCTAAAAAGAACTTGTTGAGCCAGTTGCAATTCTGTGCTGTGGCTGCTTTGTGCCAGTCCAGAGCTACAGACTTACCATAAATTCAGCTTAACTCACCAGTTAAAATGCATTTATGGTTGCTCTGCGATGCTGGAGTGATGCAGGGCAGCCAGCACTTAACAGTGACTAGCAGTGACCTGGCTTTTTACAGTAGTCATTTGTGTTGCTGCAGCTGCGCTTTAGGGCTTGATTCTCATTTGCCGATTTCACACTGGCTTGAAGAGAGTGCTCATTTACACTGATAAGATTGAAGTGCCTTTATAGCTCCCATCAGATCAGGCAGTGACTTTGAAGAAAATAAACCTCTGATTTTAGACAAAGAGCTGGAGTGTAATAAAAACTGCGTGTTATCCTTCACAGGCACCTTGAATAAGGCCACAGGGAGCGAAAGGGAAAGACTGGAAAGCACAGCCTTTTCTCCTTTAGTTTTATGATTTACATTTTCCTAGGCCGTTGATTTTTTTGGTCTCTAATTAAAGTCATAAGAGTGGGTGAGGTGAGTGCTTGCGTCTAGTATAGATGGCCACCTGTGTCACTTAATGACCCAAGATACCAATTATAGGTGGAGGTGACTTCAGAGGGCTATTTGCAGTCAGGAATTTCAAGTAGCAAAACTTCTCTGCAGGAAACACCCAAAGTGTTTGCTTTCTGGCCTTGTTTAAAGGCAAGGATAACCAGAAGGGTTGACACCACAGGGGAGAGGCAGGCTATAAACGGGGTAGCTCTCCTACCTGCTGTCACACATTCTCTATTGACATTCCTCAATGTGCTCTTTGGCCTTGGCCATCACTGACTCTTTGCCATAGAAATGTGACAGTAATGTACAGTGATGCTGCCTGCTTGTGGTGTTTCATTGACTCTCAGCATCTCGGGGAGAAAGATGAATTGCGGTAGTCTCATTTTCAGTGCAGTAGCTTCTTCCGAAGGACCTCTGGGTAGCTTGGTAATACCGCTAGTTAAAATGACATTCAGCAGTGGCAGAGAGTTTTGTTTTCTCTGAGGCTGCCAGCTCTTCCTCAGCCATCTGTCCTTTTGTCACCGTGAGAAATGATTCTGGAGCTGTGTGGTTCATGGGGCAGCACAAGACCCCAAGGATATTTTAACAAGAGTATCGTGTAGCTCATTGCTCATGTAGGTAAAGTGGATTTCTTCAGTGGTGCATATTTTCTGTCTTGTGATGGGTAGTATTCATGAATTACTGCCTGAGCAGAGTTTAAACACCATTTACTTGGCCTGCTGGATAATTCAGACTGTTTTCTGCTATGCTCCTTCAAGGGGAGAAAGATGCTTTGAAATCACAAGGACCTTTCCTGAAGAGAAAGAGCAGAACGCTCGCCTCATATTTTACTTTCTGAATGGCAAGAAATGGTAGCTGTGGATTTGGTTTGCTTGCAATAGCTTTTTTGTCTGTTTTATTTTTCCAGAATAAGGAAGTGACATGCAAAAGGGAGAAGTGTCCAGTGCTCTCCAAGGACTGTGCTCTCGTCATTAAGCAGAGAGGAGCTTGCTGTGAGCGTTGCAAAGGTGCGCTTCCCTTCTGGTTGTTTCCCTCTTCTTAAAATGTTATCGATTCACATCTGTGTTGACAGAGATTGGACAAAGTTGGGAGCTTCTCAGCTGGGACTTACTGTCACCAGAGGCTAGAAAAGGACATTAACCATAATTAAAATTAATAGTTTTACAAAGCTGGTGGAGAATGCATAAATTCGTGTATGTGTCCTGTAATTATTAGTTCTTGCACAGCAGCAGTCCTTTAGAAATACATCTTTACTGTACTTTGTTGGCATGTTGTCAGTCTTTTGAAGGGATATGTCCTTTGTAACTATCAGAAATATTTTAGATCCACAGCCATCTGCTAGTAGCAACCAGTCAGTACGAATTCCTTAACCTTTTGTGTGGTTGGACAGAATAGGAATAATGCTTCTGAGTAATGAAGAGGAGAGTAATTATCCAGGACTCTTTTTATTTCTCCTCGTATTAGAAACAAATCAACCAAATGCTGTTTATTTCCCTAAATGTTCCTGATTAAAATCATCATATCAGGGATCCTTTTATTAAATCTGAAATGGGCAACAATCTGAACATATACATTTATTTCTTGACCAACGCTGTATTTTCCAAGCTCTTTAGAATGAGGTAATTATCAAATAAATGCATATATATATAAAATTAATAAATTGTGTAAGCATTCTTATCTATGAAATATGTGCAAGTAGATGAAGTTGAAAACCAGTCTTTTTTTTATACTGATACAGTAATATACTCTAAAATACTGATTTTGCTGAGGGACTGCTGATGCAGTCAATGAGGTGGAGAGTGTCATACTGAGACAGCTTTATTTTTCTCTGTTGTTTAATTCTCCAGTGGTGACGGAGTGTTTCTGAGGGGGAGATAGGGTAGGATAAATTGTTGGGAGATGCAAACGTTTATTGCCTTCCCAAAGGGAAATACAAATGCAGGAAAACAGATTATGCTGAAATTCAGATGGAAGAGACATGATGGATATGTATTTTTCCTGGATGGTTGCAGAAGTGTGTTAGCTGCTGCTGTGCTCAGTCTTTGCTTCTGTGCTGCAACTTTGAAATAGGTTTGGCAAGCCACAGTTTGAGGACTTGTCTGGAAGTCTGACACTTAAAAGGAACTGAAATAAAAAAGTTAAAGCATTATTGAAACAGATTTTACATAGATGCAATTTATTTCTTTTGTCAAATTGTATTTAATGTCAGCTTTATAGCAAAAGATTCCTGAGTGTTGCTTTGATTAGGCTGGAGGTTGATTTTTCATTTCCGTAATGGGTTGTGTAGTTAGCAATGGCCTGAAAATTTTATATTCATACATATGCATATGTGCACGCATGCATGCGTACAAAAACAAAAGGTTTCAAAGTTGAGGACACAGATATTATTTTAATATATTATTTTAATTCAGACTCCTTGTAAGGTTCTCTGTTTATCCTGAACTGGGGCAAGTACCTACAGAAAATTACTAATAGGCTTGAGCCTGTCATCTGCAGATTGCCTGACATATCTAATGGGAAAATTAATAGAAACTGTTCAAAAACAGAATCAGGAGGCACATGGATAATTGTGATGTAAGGGGAAAGAGTTACGTCTTACAAAAATCCTAGTCCTTTGGATGTATCAGTAAGCATATGGACAGAGATACCCGACTAATAGGCATACAGCAAGATCTCTCACCAGAAGCTGCTAAAGAAACTTTAGTAGCCCTGATTTTGCAGAGAAGCACTTCTCATCAGTGAATAACTAACAGGTGGTGACAATGAGTGGTTGTTTTCATAGTGGAAAAGGTTACCAGCAGATCATAGCAAAGATCTCAACTTGTCAGTGTGCTCAGAAATGAGCTAGAAAAGGGGTGTAGAGGGACAGAAAGCTTCCTGCTGATGACCTCTCTTTAGCTTAGTAAAGGAGGAGGGCTGCCTGTCAGGAGTTGAGAAGGGTCTTAACACACTGCACAACTGATGACAAAATGGCAAAGGAAGTTAACATAGATGGGAATAAACATGTGCATGCAGGACAAAACAATCCTAACTACAGATACAGTAACGGGCTCTGAGCTGGCAGTTACCAGTTAACAACTGTTTCTCAGTGTTACAAAAGATACTTCTCTGGGTGGATCAGCTCAACCCCAGTAGCTCTTCAAAGGGAAAACTGAACATTGGGTTTACTAGGAAAGCAATAGGGTACAAACCAGAATGCTCTGATATTTTTCTGTGTGAGACCGCCGTGTCTCCACTGAGGGCATATCAGGTAGGCTGCTTGTTCTCTCTCCTCTGGAGGCTAAGGTAGAGCTATGGAGCTTGCACTGTATTTTTCACTTTGCCATGGGTATCTGTTGTTGGCTGCTATCAGATACTTGCCTAGAAGGACATTTCTGAATGAGTTTTTCTCCTCTTTCTGAAAGATAAAGCAAAATATGCACCTATATACCTATAGCAGTCCTGACACCACACACTGTCACCAGGTTGTTCTGGTGCTATGGGAAGATGTTGATGGAGCCAGATCTACCTCCTGGGAGGCTGCTTGCTCTCCTGCCACTCCAAATGTTGCTGAAGCTCTTGCTGTGTAATGCGGGTATGGGGAATATTTGGGGAATCATGGGTGCAAATGCCTGCCTAGCACTTCACCTACTCCCTTTGGTGTTGTAGCAGCTCCCCGGCACTCCCTGTGTGGAGCTGAGATGCAGCCAGGACTTTGCCCTGCAGTGCTTGTTCTCAGTTCTATTTTGTCAGCCTGCCAGAGTGCCCATAGGGAATGCAAGCAGGAAAAGGGAAACCGGGCTTTTTCTTTTTTTTTCTGATTTATTCTTTCTTTTTTTTTTAGACTGGTTTCATTTCATCTAAACGTGAAAAGAATATTACAAAGAAAAGACATCAGAACCTGATGGCTTTTTTCTTGGCTTCATTCCTGAAGCCTAGAAGAGCTTAATCAGGCCTTAGGGGCTCTTGCCAGCTCTATTTGATAGCTTCATGTCTTCCTACCCTGTGAAGAAATGAATGAATGAATGAATGCATGAATGAATGAATGGTTGTTGTCATTTGAGCACATCATCAGCATGATGACATCAAGACCAAAGGGTATGTTTCCAGAACTGGCTTCTGTAGGAAGGAAACCGCCACTCATGAGTCATTCGTGACACTGCTGCCAGGACATTCTTTCTGTTGTGAGGAGTGCATAAGAACTGGGTATGTAGGCCCAGTATCTCTGATAGCAGAGAAGCAGTCTGATACTATATACCTGCCATGGTGCATCCAGATGAAATCCCATATTAAAAGCTGTGCACACAGGAGAAATGGAATTGTTGGCAGACAGTGGTGAGCGTTATCTCCCTTGCTTTGATTTGGGTATTTCTATGCCACTTAGATAATTTTTAGCACTTTATTTCATTTTTCTTAATAAAAAAAAGTAAGAAACAGCAGCAAGTATAGCTTCTGCAGTTAGAAAACTCACTGTGGTGGAAACAACATGTTATCCCTCACATATTGAAAGATTTGGCTTAAGATTTTAATACACCAGACTAGCAGTGTGTTTGAACACTGTTTTTGTCTTTAAGCCCATAGGACCTTGGATAGTAAAGTCTGTGGGGCAAGGCTCGCTTTTGCTGTGTGTTTGTGCAGAGTCTGGAACAGAGAAATGTGAGCCCATGATTATGGCTCCCTGCTGCAAGGAGAATGCAAACAACTAAGTATAATAGTGCAGATTTTCAGAGAGGTTAGTCTTCTAACAGGTACTAAATGCAGCTTATAAAACATACCCTATACCTCTAGCATACTATTCATTTTGAAAATATTAAAAAAATTAAGCCCTTTCATTACTTTAGCGTAGGATAAATAGGCCACTTTTCATCTCTCATTTTATTTCATATGTTTAATGAAAACGTATGAGATCACTGAGATTATAGAAATAGATTTGGCAGCATTTTCTTATTTAGTTAGATGGAGACCTGTCACTTGGATGTAGAGCTCTCTACACCTCTAATAATAACTTACTTGCTCTCTGAAGAAGTGGTATTAGTGGCTCAGGGCTGCATAAAGTTTGCCTTTCTAAAATGGTGCTCCATATTCTACTCTCTTATCCTAAGAATCTGAATCTTCTGTGGATGTGCAAAGACAAAGTTGGTGGGTATTTGTAATAAGAGATTTCTTCTGAAGTTTCTTTCACTTCCCATGTGCGGTTTTGCTTTTTCTGCCCTTGTAAACTTCTGAGGATTACTGTGGGGGTTTTTTTGCTGTGTGTTTCATTTTCATAAATCAACGATCTTAGAGGTTCACGAGCTGTGTTTCATTGATCTGGAGTCTACAGAGAATGGAATCACAGCCCAGGCAACAGCAACACTAGTTCCCTGTAATATTGAATATTCAAAGCTATCGTAGCTAATTGGGCATTTCTTGGATATCAAATATGGTTGAGGATTGCAGCCAATTTCAACTGTTAGGGCTGGCTTGCAAGGGAAGTTAGAGGGAGGTTATGAGTTTATCAGTGCTCTGGGTACTCTACTAAGGCCCTGCAGAGGCCATGCATGCATTCAGCACTTTGCCTGTGGACACCCCTAGTATGAGATACCTGATACCAGTTTGGTGCCCTGCTGTAACACTGATCAGCTGGGGCTTTGTGTGGGGCCCTGCTCAGCACTATAACTTGCAGCTCATCCTTTCATGCTCTAAGGCAAGCTTGCAGAGACAAGGGTGCAACCCAGTACGTGGATGGAGGGTGATAGCCTGGGAAGTTCATAATCTAGTCCTGGCATCTGTCAGAGACAGGTTATGGAAAGAGATGTTTTGAGGACATAATCAAGTCTTACTTTTTTTCTTGGCCTTTCTTACTGCCTCTTAGTCTCTCAGGCTTTTGGTGATGTGCTCCAGCTCTGAACCAGGACTCCTGTTTCTTGAGATTGGAGGTTTGCCTCAGCTTTCATTCAATTTCTAGCTTTGTATTTCAAGCAAAGGCAGGGGTTTTGAAGCAGTGACATACAGCCACTAAGGACAGTATCATCCAGTATCAGGTTATGCCTAAGAAAAGGTCTCTCTCTCTCCATCCTTCCCTTGGGTTAACTCTTCTTAAAAAGGTCTTTACACATACATTTCATATCCCTTGAATATCTGGTGTAAACTATTGTGTTCAGTTGCTGCCCAGATCTCAGATTTTCTTATTATCTTGATTAATATATTAGTCAAGGTCATTATATTATTTTTCCTTTTATGTAAGAAGCTCCTTACGAAGTATCTTGTCATGTTGACATAAATACTTTTGCTGTCAAACATTACCTGGAGTTTTACAATCACAGAGCAGTTGCTCAGGATGCTTGGACTAGAAAATAACATGAGAGCTCCATGGTGATAATGTGGATGCACTTATACTTTGTGTGTGGACATTGTGCCCAGTGCAGCAAAGTAAAAGGAAACGGAAGACCAGGATGGAGACTTCACACAACATACACATATAATGTTTCTCTGGAACAACATGATAAACATCTTAGGACACTTAATACTGGAATAAGAATTTCTTTTACTGTTTGACTTTGAAGCTTGTAAGCTGTACTGATCATGAGGAGACTGGGTATAAACGGCAATCAAATAACATCATTCATGGCACCCTCATAACCATGAGAGGTCACAGCTCTTCAGCTGCCAGAGATGGCAAGCACACTGAGCTCAAGATTCAGTGGTAGCTTTAACTATAAGGCATTTGGATTGCAAGGTTCTTCTGGACCTGCAGAGTGACTTTTCCGCACTCTGCATGTGTATTTGTGAAACACAAGACATTTGAAAGGTGAAATTCAGTTCCAGTAGGATGCAGGGGGGCAAAAACAGCACTGGGAAGAATTGATGCCTTTGTTGCTGCTACTCTTTGTTCAGTGAATATGAGCTTCTTTGTATCATATGCCTGTGAACTGTGGAGTCCTGGCACAGCTCACCCCTATGGCCACTTCACTCTGCTGTGTTGTAAGCCCTTTATAAGGCCTACATGCCTTGCATCCCTTGAGTATTGTAATTGCAGTGGCTCAGCTGCAAATAGGTTTGATCGTACTCAGTTACAGAGGAAAGAGTTCGCTTTTCACCGTTTCGAGTTAGACTGGATAAGCAGGGGAGATTTTGTATATACTTTCATGCTTCTGTGTTGACAAATGAAGACCAGGCTTGGCCAATAGGAAGTTGAATTTTCTAGTAGCTGTCAATGGCTTTACCATTTTCACATGTCATTAAGGCATATGAAAATCTATTTTGTGATGGGGTTCACAGTTCTCTTGTTTTGACCAACAACTTTCCTGCCCAGGAAATAGTGCAGAATGTGCAAGTTATTGTTTTGTTTCTTGTTTGGAGTTTTTGTTTGGTTGGAATTTGTGTTTTTTTCTCTTTGGCTCCAGCTGATATTTAGTGTTAGCATGCCTGGATACTTCCCTGAGGATTAATTTATCAAACACTAAATAAAACATGTCTTCTAACTGTTTTCTTTTTCCTAATGTTTATTTTCCATGCCAATAGAGGGGTTACGTTTTTTAAATAGAAAGTGGAGGGAAAGCAAGAAAAAGACTTAATAGGAGAAGAAAGATGCTGAAGAAATGAGGGATGGGGAGCCAGTCTATTGTGCACCAATCTATCACTTTCTCTTGGGAGAATAAGGAAATGACTTGTCTATAAAATTCTCATTAGCCTAAAATAAGCAAAAATCTCTTCTGGAATCTTATTAGGCAATGTCAGAGTGAGTAATAAAGGCTTGTTTTTAATGAACTGCTGAGGACACTGACTGAGCTTTAGCACTACTAAACTGTCTCTTACAGTCCATTTCCCTATCTTCATATGATACTCCTCTGTGCTGGGGTGTCTGGGGAAGGCAAAATAAGGGTCATTTAACAATGTTGCTGGATTTGGAAAGACAAATGGCTTCCTGATTGTTAACTTGTCTACATGCCAATAACAAAATCTACTATAATTTGCCTCTTTTGTTAGTCCAGTCCAGTTCTGTGTGAGGATGCTTGTGTTTGGATTAAATTGCTCTCTTTCAAATTAAAGCAGCCAGAGGTTGGTAGAGCATGTTTGAAAGTTAGGTGCTGGGGTAAGGCATGTACAGCATTAAAACAAAGTAGCTAAATTAGAAAATCAGAATTGATTTAACTATTTTATAATCTTTTTTTTTCTTTTGTGCAGGAGTGACTCAAGTCTAGAGATCATTTTGCTTCTACGATGTAACTAGAAGGGCATTAGCAATTTCCACTGCATATACAACAGTGACTGACTTCAAAGTATTCAGTGGTTTGGTTTGATTCAGATAAGCAACTTTTCAGCTTGCGTGTTTATCCAGGACTTATCTGAGCTATTTGAGTTGGAGTAGGTAATAGGAACAAAACCTACAACCAACTGAAAGTTAATATTTTACGTTAATAAAACACCAGCTATTTTAAAAGAAAGAATCAGGGAAAAAATTGGGACACAGTCCTTGACTAATATGAATCACTTTAGCTCCATTAAAATTGAAATGGACCATTGATATTTAACTTCCTTCTCTATGTGGAATCCTAAAGAGATACCATATACTGGGGTCTATGTCATGGGATCAAATTTACCGATTAATGTTGAATTTTCATGTACCCCTTAGAACATTCTCAGGCTTTTGGGGTTTCCGCTCTTGAAAACCTCCTCTGTAGCCCTTTCTTTTAAAGTTTTGGTGTGAGTATGTATTCAGGCAGAGTAAGTGGATGGTGTTTAAGTGACTGTGCTAAGCTCTGATCTTTCTTGATTTATTTTCTCTTGCTCTCCCTTTCAAATGGTGGATGGAGACAGTGAGTTAATATAACAGTATTTCCAAAGGGAATTAGAGTGGCTTTTAGGAACTCGAAGTATGTTTTGCCATGCTCTATTGTAGAAATTGACATCGGGGACTTTGCTGATGCCTTTGGACATGAGATCATAGAATCATATAATCGTTAGGGCTGGAAAGGACCTTAAGATCATCTAGTTCCAACCCCCTGCTGTGGGCAGGGACACCTCACGCTAAATCATATCAGCCAAGGCCTCGTCCAGCCTGGTCTTGAACACTGCCAGGGATGGAGCATTCACAACCTCCCTGGGCAACCCATTCCAGTGCCTCGCCACCCTAACAGGAAAGAATTTCCTCCTTATATCCAATCTAAACTTCCCCTGTTTTAAGTTTTAACCTGTTACCCCTTGTCCTGTCACTACAGTCCCTAATGAAGAGTCCCTCCCCAGCATCCCTATAGGCCCCCTTCAGATACTGGAAGGCTGCTATGAGGTCTCCATGCCGCCTTCTCTTCTCCAGGCTGAACAGCTCCAACTTTCTCAGCCTGTCTTCATACGGGAGGTGCTCCAGTTCCCTGATCATCCTCGTGGCCCTCCTCTGGACTTGTTCCAACAGTTCCATGTCCTTTTTATGTTGAGGACACCAGAACTGCACACAATACTCCAGGTGAGGTCTCACGAGAGCAGAGTAGAGGGGCAGGATCACTTCCTTCGACCTGCTGGTCACGCTCCTTTTGATGCAGCCCAGGGTACGGTTGGCTGGGATGCGAGCGCACACTGAAGCCGGCTCATGTTCATTTTCTCATTGACCAACACCCCCAAGTCCTTCTCTGCAGGGCGCCTCTGAATCTCTTCTCTGCCCAACCTGTAGCTGTGCCTGGGATTGCTCCGACCCAGGTGTAGGACCTTGCACTTGGCATGGTTAAACTTCAGTGATTGCTACTTTCCAAGCCAAATATGGTGGACCTTTAAGCATGGGGGAGCTGGAATGGCTCAACTGAGCTGGCATATGTTGTGAGCAGGTTTCACGCAGCTGAAATTAGGTGAGGCTCATAAACTTCCATGCTATGAGAAGGTGGTTTATGAAACTGGGTCTGTGTTTGCATGTGTCAGCTGAGAGATGTGTACATTGAAAGTAAGGTTCAGAAAAACTAGCCAGGATGTGGGCTTTGTTTCTTTCTTCTTTTGAAGAACAAAAGTGGGTGTAGATCTGGGGTGTCCAAAGGGCCATTGGGGTACATCTCTCTCAGAAATTGTAAAGCCCTTCCTTTTTTACTTCTCTTCTGTTTGCCTGACATTCAGTCTTCATCCAGCTCTCACCAAGCCTGCTTGTGTTACTGGCTAACTCTCCCTTTGTGCTGTTTTCCTCCACTGAGCGTCTTTTGAAATCCTGCTCCCACCGTACTTCGTGTTGGTGCTTGCATGATGCTGCTCTGCCTCCCTTACTCTGCTGGCCTGTGCCAAAGCTTGAGAGCAATCTTAGTGTCTCCAATACTTCTCCAGGCTGTTCCATTCTGGTATTTATGCTCTCCCTGCTACGGTTACTTCTGGTGTGCCTCCCTTAGTGCTGCCAGCACCACATATCAGCAACAGAAAGGGCTTGTGGGCAGGCAGAGTTTGGCTCCCCCTTGCTGCTTTCCACAGGGGCAATGGCTGGTGCTGCAGGGCAGAGGATTTTGTAGCGCAGCTTGGCAAGTGAGAGCAGTGGTGACTGCACGGATGCACCACCTTCATGCTTTCTTGACCAGACTAATCCTTGGACTGCAAATTTCAGTTCAATGTGCACATCTGTACATGCAGATTAGCCCAGGGTCATTAGCTTTCTGACAGAGGAAATGTTTTAAATTAAAGAACATAATTGGTGAACAAATATGCAAGGTATTTTGCAGTTGCAAGTTTCCAGCCTGGCCCTTGATTCTGCACCGTGCTGAAGGTATCAGATCCATCTTGTAGAATACACACACATACAGCACAGCTTGTTCCATCTTGAGAGTCCAGCACACATGTAAACTCTTTCTCAGACTGGGATCAGTATGGCTCGGGCTTCTGCAACTTGAGGATGCTAAACCATTTTGAACGGGCTTTGCTACTCATCCGGGTTTGCAGTGAGCAGTGAGACTGCACTTTAGCTGGATGTTTTTCAGAACAGGACTTCAAAACACATAAGAGGAGCTTAGGGCTTCCTGCATCTCTCTTGAAATGTTGGTTTGCCTGTGTGAGCGCTCCCACAGAACTGTATTTAATATGCTGTGAATCTGAACATTTCTTCTGTTATTCGAAACTGGGGCTTTGCTACCTAAAAAGAAATATACTTTTGGGTTGAATTCAAAAAGGATTTTGTGGGGGTTTTCAGTTCCTCAGCAGCTCAGAACTGTGACCCTCAAGTTTTCTTACACAGTTTTTCTGATGTTATTTTATAATATATTATATATGTGTTAAAATAAAAATTAAAATTAAAAATATAGATTAAGAATTTAATACTTTTATTAAAATATTATAAATATTCATATTTAGAAATGATAAATATTTAATAAATCAAAAATATAAATTAAGAATATAAATATATAATATATATTTTATAATATGTTTTATATATTTACAGTTATTTTGCTGATAACTCACCTTAGTTTTCAAAAGGGCATAAAATGGAGCCCAAAGCAGTTCAGGTCAGTGCACCCTACACAGAATAGAATGACTTAGAGTAGCTGCTGAGGTGGCATGCAGGAAGAGGATGGTGCTGTGGGCATCACTGGACTGACTGTAGTTTTGTGCTTGGTGGATCTCTGTGTTTCAAAGTCTCTGGCAAGACTCCTCTTGGTTTCACAGGCTCTTTGATCAAGCTCATTTTGGATAAAATAGACTAGGAAAAAGCCTTTGGAGCAGAAAATGGAAAATGGGCACTTTTCCTGCAGAAAACAGCATATGTGTTGCTTCTAATTGTATTTATTTATTTCTATATTTATTTCAGAAACACTTTTGGTCTCCAAAGAATTAATTTTTAATTGAAACAACTTTGCATTCATAAACTGTTTTGAAACAAATATTTATTCCACTCAGTATGTCTTTTCTAGTTGTGCTTTTCTGTTGAGCTCTTTTATTCTTCTTTGTGTTCCTTTTTGGGTTTCCCTTTATGAAGAATACCAGAAAAGAGTGAAAGAGTGGGAAGGGAAGCTAGTAGGAACATGTAATAAAAGTGAGGAAAGTATTTTATTTTGAGCAAATGGCTCAATGAAGCTTCATTTTGCACAAAGAAGTGTGTGCTGAGCCTGTCCACAGGCAAGCCAGCCTATTTTCTGTTAACAAAGTTGTCATGTAACACAGAAAGACATGTCAGGCCAAACCCTGTGGGACTCTGAAATGGCCCCACTCAGAGATCCACTTCCCACACTGAAGAGCTTGATGACTTTTAGTTGGTATGGATGTTGATCCCTTCTGTCATGGAAGTGAAAAGGTATAAAGGAGGGGTAGCTCTGCTGATGTCAGTTTGTCCATGCTGAGCTGCCCTGGCTGAAAAGCACTTCCCAGGGGGTTTGATTAATGAATGAGGGTAGCATGGCCAGGCTGGGATGCTGAATGTTTCCAGCTCTTCTCTTGCCCTCTCTCCTTCCTCTCCCCGCTCCACTACGAGTGGCAGAGGAGCTCCTGAATGGACTGCAGAATAAGCACCATTTTTGCGTAAATTGTCACTAATTTTCCGTTGCCTTGAATAGTCATAGTAAGGAGTTTGGCCAGTCAAGCATCAGAACAGATGGTGGTGGTGCTGCCAGCCCTCCCAGGACATGACCCTTCTTGTCAGTCCCAGCTCTAAGCTCCATCTCTTTTGTTCACCCAGGAGAGAGAGGATGGGTTGCATTTAGGATGCTGCTCTGTGATTTTCAGCAGCAGCCTCCTATGCCATCGTTGTGTTCAGCTGAACTGATGTGCTTCTGTGTCTTCCTCTAGATTGCAGTTTTGGAGGAAATACATACAACAGCTCTATGAAATGGCACCACCCCAGCAATCCCTGTGTTACATACCAGTGCCAGGTAAGGATGTCATCAGCATCGTGCTAATGGAGTTGTGAGCTTTTCCCATGGAATTCTGGGACTTTTTTTTTTTTATCTGCTTCAAGTAACTTGAAATATTTTATTCCCAAAGCACAATATGGACTTTGCATTTAAAGTAGTTTAAATCCACTCAGATGCAGCTAGCTATAACCAAACATTCAGAAGGATAGGTTTTATGTGACTTGAGTACCACAATACCAAAACACTGCTGAAGGAGAGGGACACAGCCATGCCATTTCCTGTTGTCTTGATATTGAAATAAGTCCTCTTTTTCTCAGCATGCTAAGCCTTTTGTGAGATACAAATTATTTTACTAAGTAGTATTTCACTAAGCAGACACTTTTGTGTTTATGGGTTTTACCTGGGGTGTTCTTTTAAGAGAAACCCATAACAGAATCTTCTTTTCCTGGGCTCCTGCCCTGGAAAATACTGCTACCCAGTAGTACTTTTGGTAGCTTGTCTATCTGCTACCATGGCATTTGCAAGATTGTCCATTTTCAAGCACAAAACAAGGAAACATGTAGGAAATTTTAGTTTCTGTCTGTGAATAGGTCTGGCATTTTTTTCTGACAATTTGATCTGGTTTTAATAGTAACTACTAAGAATTGCAGCTGTTAGAAAGAAGAGAAATGAATGAGTATGAAGCGTTTCTACAAACAAGAGAGTTTCAAGATGTTTCTGTTTTTCTGTGATGCTTCTGCTCTGTGAAACACACCTGTGTTTTTAAAGAGACATACACTGAGAAGGATGACGTTAGAGCAGCTGTATTCTGTATTCTTACACTTAATGAAAAGATACAATGTGAACTCAGATACTCTTACAACTACTAATTACATGAAATGAGCAATTCTTTATTGCCTGTTTCAGTGCCTAAATGCAAAACTGGGTGATGGTGTTTACCCTTGATCCACACAGTTCCTTTGGCTTCAACTGCAGAACAAGAAAATAGCAGCCTTTTGTACACAGATCCTCACACCCAGATTTGTTCAGGAGGACTCTTGACTTCTCCAGCAAGGAGTACAGGAAATGTTAATTTGCTAATACTTATCAGGCAAAGCATTAAAGATAAGCGTCTCCCCTCTACAGAGCAAGATGCTTTTATCTGCTTTCTAGGTCTTTTTAACTCCAAGGGGAGAGGGACGAGAATGCCTAGTGTTTGGCCTGTGTTCACCAGAGCTGCATGGCAGATTATTGAGCCTGAGGATTCCTGATAAAGCGGGATTCCTTTTCCTAAGAAGGCGCTTGGTTTCTTACCTGTTCCATTTTAAGGCAAATCCTGTGACTGGAGTCAGAGAGACTCAAGTGGATCTTTTGACTGTGGATTAACCTGAATTCCTGATACAAGGCAGCAGGTACAGAAAGAAAAGAGGTTTTGAAATCCAGTGCTTTGTGGCATGTGCTGGGCTTTATTTGTACCACTAGTAGTAGTGGATTTTTGCTTGTTAAAGCAACCTCAACGCAAACAATGAACATGTCTGATCTGCTTCTTTTTCAGGAAGGAGTGATAGTAGAGTCGGAGGTACACTGTGTTGCCCCTTGCAAAAATCCTACCAAACTCATGGGAATATGTTGCCCTGTGTGTCCAGGTGAGATTTCATAGGAAGATGCTGTTCCACATGTGCAACTGTATTTCTAATGATAAGCATCATTATCTGGGAGACTGCCTCTAACTTCTCCATTATACTTGACAAAAACAGAGGCCAATGGCTTGCAATCCATTAAATGACAGACCAGGCTTAATATCTTTTAGTGGAGCAGAGGCAGACTATTGCATAGGCAGTAGCTTGGGTCAATATCCACAGGTGTATTTATGTTGTTTTTCAGAGGGTCTGTCAGTTGGATTTTCC
This sequence comes from Pezoporus wallicus, assembly GCF_028554395.1. NCBI lineage: Eukaryota > Metazoa > Chordata > Aves > Psittaciformes > Psittacidae > Pezoporus > Pezoporus wallicus. The sequence goes on along the minus strand of NW_026641900.1, from coordinate 550,355 downwards.
TGGCTGATGGCTGGGGTTGTGTTAGGAGGGAAAGTGTAAGAGTAATCCTGAAAAAGAAGACTACCTTTGTGAGGCTAGTTGCTACCTATAGGCTAATCAGAGGCTTTGTAGGTAAGCACTTCTCCACTTATGATACAATGGGCTTATTATATTCTAATCAGTTATAATTTCTGCCAACATATAACATAAGCTTGGAGGTAAGAACGAGTAGTAAAAGATAAACAACTTGGAAAAGTGTTTTAAAGCCACTTTCAATGGGAGAGCTGACTTAGTCTTGACTTCATTGGTGCAAATTTGTCCGCTGTAGAAGAATGTTTTCTTTCCCCAAAAAGACATCTGGGGGTTCTCAAGGCTTTTGTAAAGGCTTCTGAAGTATTTGTGTCAGAGAGGGTGGTACGATTTACTTTTCGTATTGTCCTATGATAGGGTTATAGAGTATTGTTACAGAGAAAAGGCAGTGTGCTATCCTGAGCTAAACTTATCCAAATGCTATTTTCTAGGTTGTATATTTGAAGGGAGACTTTACAATGAAGGAGAAGAATTTAGGCCTGAAGGAAATAAATGTACCAAGTGCTCTTGTATTGTAAGTATTTGCCTTTTGGCATTGTATCTGCCTGTATGAACTTCAAAAGGCACATTATTATTGCCATAACAAAGCAAGAAATATAAGGAATTCAACACTACTATGCATTCTTCTCCTAGATTTCAGTTTTCTATTGAAGACTTCACTGTACTAATACATTCTATCACTCATATTCTGAATTTATCATCTTTTTTATGAACTTACACTGTACACAAAGCACGGTATTTGGAAGAGGCTCAATGTGTTATATTAGTGATGCTTTTTTTTGTAGTGGGATCATGCAGGAGGAGACAGAAAGCTTTTTGGGCTTCATCTATTGATTAACATTTATTAGCTGTTTCCTTGAAAGGATCTTTTGCAAGGATTCCTTTCAGCTCTATGTGGCAAGGGCCTTTTCTCTGAATTACTGAGTGAAAGGATAAGGGTAGCCTCCTTAGGCTGTCCCAGGTGGATTTTGGCTTAATGCTTAATGAAGAGGTCATATCCTGGAATTTATTCTTGACTAGCAACAGTATAGAGAGGAAGTAATAATTACATCCTTTGGGTAATGAGCACGGGCTTCTCTTTCACTTCCATTAAGTTTAAAAGATAATGCTCTATGAGTTGGGGCAGATAACTTTGACTTCCTTGGTGTGATCAGTGAGACCACTAAAAGGCAAAGTTCAAATCACTGCTTTTGTTGCAATTGATGAGCTGGTTATCAGCAGAAAATGCAAGGCTGGGGAATTTGCATTTCAGTAGCATACCAAGAGTTTTGTCAGTACCAGGCACAGCTCTCCTGCCTCATGAAAATAAAATAACAAAGGGAGGAGAAAAGGATAGAACTCAAAAATTAATATGTATTTGTACGTAGACACACATACATACTTGAAATGAAGCTGCTGCAAAGAACTTGGACTCTTGTGGGGAAAAATACCTGGGGATGTGCAAAATTAATTTACACTAAATCATCGCTGCTGTTGTGGAGAATTGGGCTGCTCGGGTAATTGTGTTTTGTTGTTCTTTTGATATAGGTACTTATTTATTTATTTGTTAAGTTTTAATCCTGTAATAATGAAAATACGCCATCACAGTGATGCTATGTGCCTTGGGCTTCAGTTCAGTCCCAGGCTGAGGAAAGTTGCTCTGTCTGTACTTGGTTGGTCCCTAGCTCACTTCAGCTTCAGCTGTAAAGCAGTAGCTTTCCTTAGTTAATGTTCCTCAGGGGAAGACAGGTCTGAATGGTTGAGAAGTCTGTGGAGACGTGCTCGAGTATTTTCAGGCTGTGCTTTGCTCTTTTATAAGTGCTGAACAGATACTGCCTATTGCCCAGAAGTTGGTGTGCCAGTATCTCCTTTATCAACTTTCCTTTGCTCCCTAAATAACAAAAGTAAGTTCCAAAAAGAACATGGGACGTGGGAGATATTTGGGCAGAGCAATATAAGGAAATATAGGAACATAGGGTCAGACCTGAGGGTCTGTCTGACAGTTACCAGTGTCAGCTGTGTTAGAGAAGGAAACACATCAGCTACTGATAGTGATACATTTAAAGTATCAGGTAAGAGGCCTAATGATCCCTTCTGAAACAGAAGGCATGATGGGTTTGGATGTTCATGGCATTTGTATAAAATGTCCATCTCTAATGCTGAATGTTACTGACAACAGAAGAAATACCATCTATGCATAAGCCATACCTGTCCTGCCTTGGTTCTCTCTGCAATGCCTTTTTTTACCCTCTCACCCTTTTCTTTCAGAATTTGGGGATTCCTGTGCAATTTAAAGGCAAAGCAAATAACAAGGGCATCCTCAGGGCTGTGATAGCAGCTTGTTGCCTGCTTTACATCCATTCCCTTATGGGAATGGGTCCCCAGTGAATCTCTTATCTAAGCAGTTGGTGGATGTCTTATTTAGAGATACATATCTAGCCATGCAATGTGATGTGAACAGGCTTGTCTGTGATGTGCTGCAACTTGTGCAGGCTGTAACACATGAAAGGTAGCTCCTCACTGAAGATTTCTTCTGGGATTTCAAATTGTAACTATTTAGTGAGTCTTTAGTGGAAGTGCGGCAGAGGAAGTGGCATGGCATATATTATTGCCAGGGTATGTTGGAGGAGTGGTGTAAGGATTCAAGCCACTTTCACTTAAGGGTGAATTCTGCTTTTTACCTGGGAGCAAGCTTTTCTAATGGTGCATTATTCTGGACTCCATAGGCCATCATTGTCACAGGCATAGCTCAGCCTGAGGCTGCAGGCTGCATTGAGCAGGAAAAAAGTAAAGAGGGATGGCGGTGGTTTGTTTTCCTGGAGAGATGTAGCATTGTTCCCCATTCACTAAATGTGTTAAAATGAGGAATTACTTACAAAAAGGGAATTCTACCATTGCAGAATGCACTTTAAAGCACATTTCAGCAAGACTGAACTGCAGGGCACAGTCTTTGGAAAGCTCTTTGGTAGCTCAAGTTTGTGGTATTTCCAACTCGGAGCAGTGCCTACTAGATACTGTTGAGCTCCTAAAGAATGTGAAATGGTTGATAAGATGTTTTTTTGTTGCTGGTTTATCATGCATGGCCCCAAAGGGTAGGGAAAGCAATGGCACGGCTACACATGGGTGCTTCACTCGGTCCTTACTTGCCATGCATTCAACCAGTTAATACAGTTTCTGTTTAACACCACTTGTGGTTCTAGTTAATGTCTACTGAAAACCAGCCCAAACCCACTGAACTCATTCCATGGAGGTCACTGAAACAACCCATTAGCTAACAAGTTTTGGGTTGCTACTGAGCCAGGCCATGCTTGTGGCAGCAAGGCAGAGATGAAAGCCCTCGTATTCCATTACCGCTCTCTGGAGCTAGCTGCTCCTTGGGGCGACTGAGATTTCTTGCTGAAAATGAAAATGTATCACCTCTCACTCAATGCATATTGCCTGGCAGGGGCAAATGAGCTGGCTTTTAATGACTCGGGTTCTCTGGGGAGAGGCATTTGTGTAAGAAAGGTGGATGGGATAATAGGGATCTCCTCGTAGCCCAGCTGAAACCAGCTGTATTGCAATAATTCATCTGCCTGGCCTGTTCTTTGCTTTCTATGATAGGCCAGCAGCCTGTTCTAGAGAAACCTTGGATATTTTCCCTACCATAAGCACCTACTTAAGTGAAGGACTGGCCGCTTTAATCAAGTGTTATTTCTCAGATACCACTTTTATGAGGTTGAGAGTGTGTTTCTGCTTGCACAGTGAAAGCACTTGGCTTACATGTTCCCTTTCCTACCGCCTGCATTAAAATAGCCAGACTGTGATTATCCTAAATGTTTTCATTTTCTCTTTTGATGTAGTGTGTTTGGGAAAAAAAATAAATAGTGGAGGTGGAAGGAGAGGGAGACAGGGAGGAGGGGAGGAGAGGGGGTTTGGCAGGAGAGTGACCTTGCATGAGACTGGTAACCATGGAGAAGCTTATCTCTGAATGGTAGAATCCAAGCTCATAACTAGCCCCATTTGACTCACGCCCTTGTTACCCAGACCATGGGTGTTGTGTGTTTCGGCATGTGAGGCATGCAGTGGTACGAGGTACCACCATGCTGAGAGCGTGCAGCACTATGGAGATACCGCAGCCCAGGACCTGTCTTCCTCCACACCCCCTCTTGGAAACAGTTGGAGGCTGGATTATTGGATTATGGTATTGCTGGGATGGCCAAGGGCTGGAAGCAAGGAAGGGTTGCACTGTCTGTCTGCCCTGCAGGGAGGCTGAAAAATCAATACATTCAAGTATACCTTTGCAGATGAAATACTGCATCTATGAGGCAATGGAACAGGATGCCCATAGAAGCTATGGCTGTCCCATCCCTGGCAGTGTTCAAGGCCAGGTTAGACGGGGCTTGGAGCAACCTGGTCTAGTGGAAGGTGTCCCTGCCTGTGGCAGGGGGTTGGAACTGGATGAGCTTTAAGGTCCCTTCCAACCCAGATCATTCTATGAGGCACGTTTCAGGGATGAATGTTGGCAGCATGGTCGTAGATGTTTGGTCCCCAAGCAGCATTGTTTCACAGAAGCAATGCTGGCCTCTTAGGTACTGTTCCAAAATGATTCGAAGCAAGTGAAACCCAAGTGACCTGAAGCAAAGCATGGGAATTTGGGGCCCTTGGAGAGCCAATTTAAAAACAGCCTCTGCTTGATCTTTTTTGCATCACTGGGGGTTTTACACTGCTGCTCAGGTGGGCTCAGAGGGACTCAAGATGCACAGAGCTCCTGGTCTGCAGGTGTACTTGTGGGTCTGTAGAGGAAATGTCTTGTCACTTATGTTCCTGAGTGCTAGGGTGCAAAAACTGCATAATGAAAGTTTTGCACAAAGAAAAGGAAATAGCACCAAGAAAATCTGTTTCTAAATCAATGAGTAACAGGCGTTGCAACTGTGGTAAGTAATGAGAAACTACATATGTTAGTGCTTTGGACACAGAGGGTGGAATTCATCTTGTCTAACTCCAGCCATACAGAAGTAATGTGTCTGCTCTGATCTCCTTATCTGGGCTCCTCTTAACAGAAGGAGAGAGGTGGGATGGATTACTCTCTGCAGATGCCTATCTTCCTCCACTTACTACAGGGGGAGCCTACCCGGCTCACTGAGATGGCTGAAGATAGCTGAGACGGATCCTGCCCTTGCAGCCAGCTGGGTGATCAAGCACCCTGATACAGCTTTAAAGGCTTGACTTTAACAGGTATTGGGAACTGCTGAAATACATTCCCATCTCAGTGGATTGCAGGGGACATACTCCAATCTACTGGGGAACTCGGGAACACACAATTAAATGTATCCTCAATGAAGCCTGGTAGCAGAAGCTGTGTCCAAGTTCAGAATTCTGTCCTCAGTGCAGTGCCAAATGCTGATCTTCCCAAATTTCCATGTACTCCAGCTGCTGTGAGTCAGCTCCAAACTCCACCAGATGCTGTCTGCCCCTACTTCAGGGGCCTAGAAATGGTGACAGAGTTGTAAGTCGGGGGTGGAAAAGCAAAGAGCTAGTCTTTTGGTAGCAGGGCTGTTCACTTTCTTGATGTTAGTGACAAGTAGAAGTGATTGGCTTATGGGCAGGTGCAAATGGAGAGCAGTAGATGTTCAGAAATGGGCAGCACAGGTTTGCTCAATGTATCTGTCTGGGTACACCCCCCCCCATCTACAGATGTTTTGCAAGGCTAGAAAGTTTGTTTTTCTGACTAGTCTAATAAAACCACAATCTTCCAGGTTTGTGGAGATGTATGGCTGTGCAGGTAGGCATGAGAGAGCAAGGACTGGGTATGTGCTGAACTTCAGTGAGAAAAACAATGTGGATTAACATGCATTGCCATTTTTCATCTTTCTTTTCATTTCTCTCAAAAATGCAAAAACTTTCTCAGAAAATGTGTCTTTCAGAAAAAGTTCAATAATTTTAACAAAACTCTCGGAGTAAATTTAAAAATAAAATTAATCACAATGTTTCTGAAATACAGATGAACTCTGGGATAGCAATGTAGCAATGCATGTGGCTGGAACTCAGTGTAGTTGTTCAGTGTAAATGATTTTTATTCACAAGCATTTCAGATCTCAGACTTCATAAAGCATCTTTCTGTGGCAAGGTCTCATTTCCTTCCTCTAGTCCTTTAGTCCTACGTCTACCTGCGGAGCTTCCTAGCTCACCTAATCTGAGGGTGTTCCCAGCTCCCTTCATGGTGCTTTTAATTTTGGTAAGGATTGAAGGGACCATTCTGTGCAGCAAGAGACTGTGCCCGGTTTGGGCACATTTCCAGGGGAGCAGAAATACTGAGCAGCTTCCTGAAGGAAGAATTCTTTAAGGATTGCCCAGAACGTGCAGCATCTTTCTCATATCCCTTCCTTCCTCTGAGCCTTTAGCTCTCTCTCTTCAGTTCTGGTATTCATTGAAATGAATCCCACCCTTCAGGATTCAGTTCAAATTGACCTTCCATGCTTTAGCATGATCTGTGCTCCCATGGCTGTGCTGTACCTCCAGCTGTTCTTCTTCCTTCTCCATTGTTTCACATAGGCACGCTACCCAGTTGTTACTATTTTTGAGATGACATCACCAATCAAAGATGAGTGCCCATTGTGCTTTATATCATAAGGACATTTACTCCCTTTGCCAAGAGGAGAGAGTGTGGCAGAAGAATGTGAAAAGAGATAAAAGTGATTTGGCAGATTTCTGTGGGGAATTTTTCCTGCTGGGAAAGGAGTGTGGAAATGCTGAGAAATCGGAGGAAGGAGCTCTGCCTTTGTAAGGTTCTTATTCAGACAGAGAACTGTCTTTCCAGTTTGATGATCTGAGATGGTATTGTGATGATTAATGAATTAAGTGGTACTAGAAGCCACAAAAGACTTAAAACTTCCTGGGTACCTGAAGGGCCTGAGTATATGCTGATTAACAGCACTGAAAGAACAACCTCTTGCAGTACAGGGAAAAGGCATCCAGGACTTCTTATCATTGAAAGGAAGGGAATGCACAGAGCAGGATGGATTTTGCACTCCTAAAGCATATAAAGAAAAGAAATAATGCAGGTTGGTCACTTTTAAAGGCTTATACCTCAAGTGTAGGTTGCTGCTGTTCTTGAGAGCAAAGGGAGAGAGCTTGTGCTGTCAGGTGTCTGTCCCTTGTCTTGTTAAGCTTTTCCTAATTAAGAGGCTGGCATTGATTCTTCTTATTGACTAGGAAGAATTAAGTACACAGAGCTGTAACAGTACAGGAGAGCTGTTAACAGGCAGCCTCTAGTGAGGGGACTGTTTTTTTCTGGCATTGGGCTGCAAGGAAGGCTGCACCCCTCTCTGCTCTAACTCACTCCTTGCAGAGGCAAGGAACTATCTTGGAGGGAAAGCAAAGCAGTAAGATGGCAGAAAAACAAAGAACCTGGTTAAACTAAGCAAACAAACGAGCCTGCTGACCAGCAGGGGAGGAAAGGGTTGCACGTGATTGTAGAAGTGCCCAGCAAAGACACAGGTTTTATGTGAGATGGCTGTAGCAGTTCTTGTAAGTGGCTTCAGATGGGAATGTGGGTGGCATCTCGTGGGAACGCTTGTGTGCAGAATTGATTCAGGTCTAAAAGATTCCCACAAGTTGTGGTAGGAAGCAGTAAAAGCAATAGCTTGTCAATTAACAAGGCCTTTGTTTGCCAAACATTTTATGGAGAGTCCAAGAGCCTTCTGGCTGGTGTTACAATGAAGGAGAGGCTGAGAAGAGCAGGAATGCTTGGCTTTCATGTTTGTCACCCTTTCAGTTTAAATAAACTTGGATGTCACAGACTTGGAGGTTGTTAGCGGATAACAATAGCTAATGGTTGTAAACTTGCGCAGCTCTCTGTGTCCTGAGACAAGATATTTTAGTCTGCACAGTCCTACTAAATGAATTAACACAAGAGAGCTTAATTAACTGCCTAACACCTATTTGGTTTCCTCTCTCTGATTTTCAAAAGAGAAAGTAATTAAGGATTGGAGATGGTACATGGTTACATGTGGGGCTTTGGGGTTTGCTTCCCCCCCTTTCTCTTAAGTCTGACCACTGTATCACTTTGGGTACTGTATTTTTGTAGTTAATTGTGCTGTTGCTGTTGACTTTGCTCATATTTCATGTTTTTCATTGATCAATGAAACTTGAGATCATTAAGTTTGAATTGCTGTTGAGCTCTAGTGTGATTGCCAAATTCCATCTTGACTTGCTGCCACTTTGCCTGTATTCTCCTTGCTCTTTCCACTGAGTCCTGCATCGTTGCTTTTGTTTTCTGCCCTGGAAGCAGCTTGTGCGGATAAGGGAGCAAGTTTCCAACCCCACCTATGAACTATTCTTCAGCTGGGATGTGTGATAAATGAACATTTCTTAAAACAAACCAGTCATCTAGAAAGGGTTTGTCAAAGCTCCTTGGATTTCATCAGCATGAACATATTTACTACTGTTGTTACCTTATTTAATGGTGAAAAGCAAACACACTGGATAGTAAAAGGGAGGAAAATGATGCCCAAGAAATTATTTTCAGGATTGTGACAGGCTGTAACTTTTTTATACAACTCATTCTCTTAGGCTGAGAGTAGAATAGGCAGAATAATTCAGTGGCTGTCAAAACAGACATAGGAAACAGAAAAGGAAAAATAGAAAGTGTTTTGAGATGTGACAGTGATTTATTTATAGTGCCTCTAACCTGTCAGAACTAAAATGTGTCTAGGAGCCAAACTACCATAACACATTTGGCACTCTGCTGTGGGTCTGTCAGTCTGAAGCAAAGATGCAGACATCCTTGCAGGCAGCTTGGGTTTGTGGTCAGCAGTGGGTCGTACAGCCCCAGCTTCCACTGTAGTGCTTCAATATGAAAGGTTAGTCCTTAAAAATGCTTTCCACTCTAGTGATAGACACAGCCTGTATGTCTTAGCTTTCTTCCAGGAAATCATGCTCCCATGGTACCTGAAGTTCTGTCCCAAACATGACTAGAACACCATTAAACTTGACAGTCCCAAGCTTCATTGAAAGCCCAAGAAGTTTTCAGCTCTCTGCCAGAAGCTTTGTAATGAAGCATTGAGATTTTCTACAGAAAACAGATGTATGTGGGGGTTTTGTGTTTTTCTTCTTTCTTTTTTAACTGGCGTTCAAGGGTGTTGCACAATATTTTGTGCTAAAATCATTGAAATGGAAATTTCTTTATCGCTTGTACTTGGGCGCTGGAGTCAATGTGATTGAAAATGCAAAGTCCAGATTTCCAACAGACTCAGATCTGATGCTTGAGGTGTCCGAGGCCAAAGAGATTTGAGTAAGTTACATGCTTTGTGTGGCTTCTTTTCCATTTTTTCCTTTTATTTCTCCAGAACACAGTACCAGCAGTTTTCTGAGAGTAGGACAGAGGCAAATGTGCCCGTGCCAATAGTATCTTTCTTCACAGGAAAAAACAGAGCTGGCCTCAGCTCTGAAAGCATGGAAATGAGGGCACTTGTTCCTTTTACCATCCTCTGCCTTGCACCCAAGTAGTCCACATGCTGAATAGAATTTTGACAATGAGACAATGTATGGGATAACAGTTATGTCCAAGAAGTCTGAGGATTTTGTGCTTTCAGCACTCAGCCTGTTCTCTGCTCCCTCTCCTCGTTGTAGCATAACTTTCCTTTTCCTGGATGCAGCTGAACACAATTCTTCCTAGCAATTTCAGTTGCCGATGCACTATTTATTCTTTCAGCAGCCAGCTGAGCTGCTCTGCTCTCTGTCTTTTGAGGTCAGGTTTTCTTAATTCCCCAAGGTTCCTGCAATCACCATTCCTCCCCCATCTAGGTTTTTTAGTGCTGCACTTCAGCAAGTATGGGTATGTACATGTCTGGAACCATGCAAGGAGGGAAAATCCTATGTTTAGTGTATCCTCTGCTATCCACTGCTCTTTGCAGTTGACGTGCACGCGTAAAATCTCTTATCAGCAGTACTTGCACCACATCTGCTACTATGGCTTTGTTTTTTGGTCTGTGAACCTGATTATAACACAGCGAGCATTTTATAAAGTAGCTAAACGGGAATAGGACCCATAAAAGTTGACACCTGGTGGAAACCAAGCCAGGGAGGCATTTTCTTTCCCGGTGGTGTTGTTAAATTCCTCGTGGTCAGCAGTAATAGCTCTGCTTCCTAAAATATGGGCTGTGGGGTTTTACTCTGTTCTATATGGGCATTGCTCAAAGATTTAGTGTTTACGGTGTTTGGAGGACACATTCTTGCTTCTTGAGTGCTCAGCACAGCAGAGGTAACAGCAAGCAATTATATAAAATGAGGAGTAAGTTACAGGCTAATTTGAGGGCCGAGGGAGACAGAGGGAGAAGAAACATGCCTGTGCATTAGCAGGAGTAGTGTCAACCTCTGTAGCAAGTTTGCTGTTCCCCTGAGGCTGTTTTTGCAGTATTTCTCTGAGTCAGATGAGAGGCTAATAAGGATACTATTAATACACCCACTGACCAAAAGTACTTTTTGCAGTTTTCATAACGAGTGCCTGTGTTTCTATTTCTGTATATCTCATCCAGCTGCCTCACATTGCTGTCAGTCTCTGGGAAATCCTTTATCTCAGACTTTCTTCAAACTTACAGAAAGAGAAGGTGGCAAAGTAGACTTGGATCTTGCTTGTTCCCTGATACTGCCCTTCAGACTTTAGTGAATAGCCTGGTCGACTCTGATTATAATAAATAGTTGCTTCCTTGTCTGACTTCTCATGTAGGGCAATGGATTTCAAACAGAGAAGGCATTCCTTTCTCAGGATGCGACAGGGTTTAGTGGGGGAAAGCCAAGCCATACTGAGGAAATAATTTCTTTCTTCTTGATGTAGTAGTAGCAAAACAATGTGTAAAACGCATGGTGCTCTAAGGGGAGCAAGCGGGACTGAAACTCAGTGGGACCCTGGAGCTGCTACAGCAAGGGAAGGTGCCAGCTTGCCTGTAAAAAAAAGCAGGGATATCCAGATGGTACAGAGATAAAAAGCTGCAATTTCCAGCTCCCCACAAATTCCTTCATCTCTCCTTCACTTTGAACTCTTGTAGTTTTCTAAATACTTAGCATTATGAAAGTGGGGGAGGACACCTAAGATGTGTCCTGCAAGTGGGCAGATGAAAGCAAAGGCAAAGGAAGAACTCATAATTTCCAGTGTGCAGGATTTATACCGCATTTGTGCTCTTGCAAGGGAAGTAAACCACTCATACTGGGGGCAGGAGCTGTAAGTCAGTATCATAAAAATAATGTCTAAAATCTCATTTGAAATTCGTATCATCAGCTTTTATCAGATGGAAGAGTTTCTTCTAGGGATGACACTTGCCCACGGAAGGAAAACTAAAATAGAATATAGCATACCACACATGCCGAGTCAGAATAGCCTGAAATATTCATATCTAGAAAGGCAACAAGCATACTTGTGGTTCAGCTACAGAATAAATATCAATTTGGTATTATTAATTAAAAATTAATTCATTATCTCTGGGCAGTGTATAATGTCAAAAGTACTAAACTCTGCTTTCCCCTTTCCCCACTGTAATTTGGATAAAATTTAGTCTTTGGTAATAGGTTGCAAAATTGCCAGTTTAATAAATCAGAATCAATACGCTGAAAGCACGTAGGAGGGTGACAATTTGTCTTCAACAGACAGCAGGCACAGCAGAATGAGGATGTGTCAGCCCTGTGCCATATTATCACGATTTTTCTCTCCAGTCTGTTGACAGATATGGTTTTATTTTTAATTTCTATCATTTATTTATTTATTTAGGGGCTCGGGGTTTCAACATTTGAGTGCAGAATGGAAAGCAATTAAAATAAAAAGTATGTGAATTTTCAAACATAGAAGCATATAATTGCGCTCTGAGTTCTGCCTTTCTGTTCCAAAATCTAAATGGCCTCAAAGAATACAGTGCTGAATGCCATCACCTCGTGCTTGAGTGAGAAAGTCCTAACAGCACTGGCTTTGAAACCCTGGCCCTAGGGAAGAAATTTGTTCTAGCCCTTTGAAACCCAGCTTCCCTTAGACTCGATGTCTCCTCCTTTTATCTGAATTAAGCAATGCTGAACTTAAAAGGTTACAAATATTAAAATGGATGTGGTTTTCTATGATAAAACTGAGATAACTTTGTGAAAATGGAATACAGGAGCTGGGTTGGGTGGAATAAAGATGAGGAACTAATTATGTCCACTGCTTAATTTTATCACCTCTTGCTACAGCACTGTCAAAACAGCAGGCTGCTGCCTTTGGAGATTGCTCAGTGTTATCTCTACATTTGGAAAAACAAAGTTGTTTTCCATGTAGTCCCATGCGACCCATGCTTTCCTGGTTTAATTAGGCTCATTTCAGTGATGTTAACACAGGGCTAGATTGAGTCTTGCATTCAGTACTTACTGTTTTGATACTCAAGAGCAAACACTGGCAAACTTTACAGTAACTTGCATAATGGCTTGGAAGCCCAGTGGAAAACTTAGTCTACATGTTTTTTTTTGCCTTATTGCAGAAAAATTAATATGATCAGAGGGGAAAGATGGCTTTTTAATATGTTTTTATTTATTTTAGTGGAACATCCCCGGTGAAACGGAGAAAAAAGTGTGTGCGCGGGTACCTGTACGTGCCTGAGTGTCAATGTGTTCTTTGCGTGTGCTGCGCGTCTCCGCCCTTCCGCCAGGTGGCGCTGCCGGGCGCGGCCCCAGGGCGAGCAGGCGCTCCGCGCTGTTTCCTGGCGCCACCTGGCGGCGGCGGCGGGAGCAGCAACCAGAGTTCAGAGACTCCCAAGCAGAGGAATGGTAAACTGTGATTAACTAAACAATTAATAACAGATGTTTAAGAAGAGCCATATTCGGAGATTCCAGCAGCCCTGTTTCTGCAGGCAGGGAAAATACAATTTAAATATAATCACAGAATCGTAGAGTGGTGTGGGTTGGAAGGAACCTTAAAGCTCATCCAGTTCCAACCCCCTGCCACAGGCAGGGACACCTTCCACTAGAGCAGGTTGCTCCAAGCCCCGTCCAACCTGGCCTTGAACACTGCCAGGAATGAAAGCCAGATTGACTTTGTCCCCTCAGTGTTACTTATTGCCCATCATACAGTTATAAGAACTTAGAAGGTTGAAGGTGTTTTAGCTTTGGGTGTAGTTAGAAGTCTCACCACCCTCATAGTGAAGAACTTCTGCCTAAGAGCTAATCTCAGTCAAATAATAGAACCCCAGACTGGTTTAAGTTGAAGGAACCTTAAAGCTCACCCAGTTCCAGCCCCCCTTCCATGGGCAGGGACACCTTCCACTAGAGCAGGCAGCTCCAAGCCCCGTCCAACCTGGCCTTGAACGCTGCCAGGGATGGGGCAGCCACAGCTTCTCTGGGCACCCTGTGCCAGCGCCTCAGCACCCTCACAGGGAAGAACTTCTGCCTATGAGCTCATCTCAGTCTCCCTTCTGTCAGGTTAAAGCCATTCCCCTTGTCCTGTCCCTACAGGCCCTTGTCCAAAGCCCCTCTCCAAGTTTCTTGTAGCCCCTTTAGACACTGGAGCTGCTCTAAGGTCTCCTCTTAAGGAGCCTTCTCTTCTCCAGGCTGAACCAGCCCAGCTCTCTCAGCCTGCCTCCAGAGCAGAGGTGATCTTTTAATGAGAAAGGCACTTTATTAAAGCATCTTGTTATAATTTCTATTAAGTGTGATCTGTATATTCAAGTCTGTTTGCATGTTTTCTTCAGTTATTATATTTATACTGGCCAGTGCTGCAGTAACCCCTAGAACCCAAAAGTACTTGACATTTTTCTTTTTTTTGTGTCCTTGACCTGACTTCCTAGCTGTGGTGTTACCCTGTATGTGTTTGTACATATTTGCTTGAATGAAGCCTTTTGCTAGTGTTATTGTTCTTTGCTTTCACCTCTCCCCTTAATCATTTCTCTGGTAATCAAACTCATGTTAGCAGGATAAAATGTTGGGTTGGATTTGATTTCTGGTGACAATGAAGTTTTTCAAATAAGCTTTTGCATATATAGATTGATGAAAATTGGCAATACTGGAATGATGGGCATTGATACACGGCTGTTGGGTTTCAGCCTGATTAAAATGATGGGAGAATAAAAAGGAAGGAAATCTAAACAGTTGTGCTCCACTGGGGAGTTAAAAAAGGCAGTAGTGAGTTGGAGTCCAGTCAGCTGCAAGTGCTAAGTTGGAGTTTTTATTTATTATCAGAATGAAGACAAATGAAATCACCAGCCATTAGCTCACAATGTATGAAGAGCTCTGAAATGCTTTTGCACACACAGGAGACTCTCAGCTTGTCAGTGTTTGTATCACCACTGAAGTTAGCATACAGGGGACAAGTTCAAGCTGCAACTTTAAATTTGCTAACGCCTACCTTTGTGCAAGGCTGAGCCTTGAATACTTACAGGGATGTAGGCCAGATTGACTTTATCCCTGCAGTGTTACCTATAGCCCATCACACAGTTACAAGGAGTCAGAGGGCTGAAGGCGTTTTAGCTTTGGATGTAGTTAGAAGTGTCACAAGTTTTGTTCAAGTCCTTGAGAGGGCACAGTGGAAGTTGGAGAGGTGGAGGCCAGTGCCATCTCAGGCAGCAGAAGCCACAGAGTCTGTCTTCAGGATGCGGAGAGAGACTGGCTTAATTTAGAAGTGGAAGGTGTCTGAGATGTTGGGGCAGTAATGTTGTTTACTAAAAGCTTAGTCACACATTTGAGTTACTTTTTTGTATCTTTACTTCACTCCTGCTAGCCTGTGCTTTTAGGTAAACACACATGCTTAACCTTTGTTTTTTCTTGCTGATAAGGGTGCTTCTGAGTGATGTGGCACATGTTTATTGTTCGGTGAGGGGTCTTTCAACTGTGATAATGGGATGCTCTCAGTAAGTGCCAGTGCAATGAGCTACTGCAGAGTACCCAGAGCATGGTGGTGTTTGCCTCTGCAGCACCTTTGGTCACTCACAGAGATGACATTCCAAATACTAGAAGACGAAGAAACGTCTTCCAGTGGCTAGCAATGACTGAGAAAGCTCTGGCATATGGCAGGCTTTGAAAAGCACTTACGGTTTTAAAGAGAGAATGTGACGTACATATGTTGGGCTAGGGTTAAAGAGCTACTAATGAAAACTGGACAAACATGACAAGTTCTGGGAATTTGCATCCTGTGAGTAGAGCATTGCCTCACGTTAAAGGAAATGTCAGCAGATGTGCCAGTTACAAGAAGAACAGGGTTAAAAACTGTATCTGAATATTCTTGTGTTGCACTGTGGATGGTAGAGCGCGTTATTTGTAGCTGTCAAAAATGAAATAAATGTTTTCACATTCCTTTAGTGATAGCCCTAATGAAGAAGAATTTTAGGAAGTAGGGAAAGGTCCGTATAACTTCAACTACAGCTATATCCCTGGACTGGTAACACCTTCTCTGGAGAAAATGGGCATGTGGCCAGCCAAGCTTAACTATGAGCTCAGCTTCCACTGGGACTGCCTGTCCTGCTTTCTTGAAAAGCATTTGTATGCAGGGCTTATTCGCAGTGCTTTTTCCTTCGTTGTGGCTTGTCCTGTTGGAGACAGAAGAGGAAGCTTGATCTGGCTTCACACCTTATCCTTTCTCCCCACATGAAGGCAGGCAGAGAGCCAGCAGGAGAGCAGCAAAACACATTTCATGCTGAAACACTTAATCTCTATGCATTTTTCCCAGGGAGCGTGGCTTTTCCCTTTTCTTGCACAGTATTTTCATGATACTGAACGTTGTCCATAAATCTGATATCCTTGAGAACTGTCAAAAATAGAACATTCGTGAGTTGCAGGATTTATTTACCTTGCCCTAAAACATGGAAAAGTCTCAAAACACAGGAAATGTAGTAGAAGAATGAATCATTATACTGAAGGATTTGGTAGAAGAATGGTTACTCTTTTCCCTGCTGCTCCTCCTGCAATATAGACTGTCAGGAGGAGCAGCAGCAGAGATGTATTTAGCCAAGCATGGAACAAAACAGAGCACAAATGTGTTTATCTTTGTTGGTAGAAAGCGCATGATTCTGTATAATTGCAATAGTGGAAAGGGAATTGAGAGATGCCCTGAGCTATGATGTACTGAGCTGGAGAGGAGGCAGGAGGTGAACAGGCAGAAGTGCATTTGCTTGGGAAGCTGAACAGGATTTGATGGAAGTAGTAGTGAAGCAGCCAGAGAGAAGTGGCTTCTTGTGTTCTCAGGCAGGAATTCCCTCTCCAGGCACAGTCCTTTGAAAACTTTGTTGGCTAGTAAGAGCAAGGCAGTCTCTTGTTGATGTCATGAGAATAGGAGAGCCTAAAGACATCACCAGTAGGAATGTGCAAGTTGGAGTAAAACAGGAATTGATTGCACCTTGGAGTGAAATAAACTACTGTGAGAGGCAGGCAGTGTTAGTGGTGATTTCATGCTGGGTGAAGCCAGCAGTGCCTGGGAGGCATGAGAACACGATATTTCCAGACCAGAAAGATTCCTGATAAATGCTGGATGGTAAGCGCTTCTCTCCTGCCTGACGTTGCTCTTGCTATAGCAACACTCTAACGTGGTTTGCATTCTGGGGTGGGATTGGCATGAGACTTAATATCTGCCCTGGGGTTCTGAATTCCCTAAATCTGGAATTCTCCGTGTCTTAACAAATGCCCTTCGGCTGTGGTAGCATTTCCTCTGCATGATGCATGGGTCAGTGCAGATGGGGTGTACATGACACTGTCAGCCAGGTCTAAGAGGCTTGCCAAATCTTCAACTGTGCTTCACAGTGGGCCCCAGACAGTTCATAAACAATGGCTTTGCCTGAGTATGGGAGAGCTGCTTGACAACTTATTTAATTACTGGGTGGAAAAAAAAGTCTAAACAGGAGGAACTGAACCATGTGTCATGTTCTTTAGGAAAGAAAATAGTCTGAGGGAATTTCATCGTTATTATCCGACATGTACTTGTCATGCTGCCGTCACAGAGAATATTCTCCTCCATGCTGTTTCCTCTGTTTTACATTGGCCCATTTACACTAAATCTTGCAATAAAAGGGTTAGGTGTGCTTGATGCTGCAGTGTACTCAAGTTAGCTTTGATATCCAAAGCAATCTAACTGTGGCAACACAGACCACTGCATGAGCTATTTTATCCAGGAGACAACCACAGACAAGGTACTTTCTCAGCGAGTAGATACTTGTATTGTCCGCATATGAGCCTGTGGGAGAGAGCATTTTCCTTTGCAGAAGGAGACCTGGGCAATGGACAGATGTTCACTTTGCCGGCAGCTGTGCTGGTTAAGACATTACCATCCCCAGATGTTCGATATTCCTATCTTGCATACGTTCCTGCCTCCTGAGCTCTGCCAGTGGAAGGGAGCCAGGAAGTGCTTGCTAAATGGGCTTCAGGCAAAGTCAGCTGTGTAAGCTCAAGCAGCTGATAGAGGTGGCTTGAGATAACCTGACTGCCTTTGCCTGAAGCTCATGCAACTCTCCTTGGCAAACCTCTGACTATGGGATAGCCTCCAGTTGGCAACACGAAGATCTGGAAGGCAGCTATCAGCTGGTGGTCTTAAGAGTCACTACTGATGCCCTTATTCACACATATCCCTTCTCTTGTGTTGGTCAGGAATGAGGCAAATGTTGTTTTAAACCGTCTTTATAGTCCTTATGTTCTTGAATCGCTGGAGGCCTTGTTCAGGTAATGAATATCACTTAAGGTTTCTCCAACTGTTCCCTGTTTCTTAGCCCTTCTGAAAGATTAAAATTAGGTTCTTGTTTGTTCCTTACTTCCAGCACTCAAAACAAACCTGGGTTGGAAACCCTAAGCTGTCCCAGTGCTGAGTGTGGAGGACTTTAAAGTGATGTGGCCTTGGAGGGGCTGGTTTTTCTTGCAATGTTTGATGTTGTGAATTCTCCACCTGAGTCACGCACCATCCAAACCTGCCTGCACTCAGCCTCTCCTCGAGCAGAGTGGGTAGCTGCCTTCTGGAAAAGATTGGGCAGAAGGTTACCAGATTCTGGTTCATCACCGTAGGCATTTGGAGATTCCCAGCAGAAATCTCCTGTGTACAAGGAAAGCATTTTTCTAGTTAAACCTACAGATTTCAGCCACTTGTGTGAAGCTGTCTAGCCATCTTGCCTAATCCAGCTTCTGGAAACAGGCATCAGTGTGAAAGGAAAGAGAGGTCTGTTGTGGCATCATGGTGGGAGGACTGGTCTGAGGCTGGCTGGCAAAGCTTGGGAAACCCAAGTCCTCAAAGATGGGGAGGAGAAGAGAAAAGGCCCAGATACATAGAGAGAGAAAAGGAGAGCATCACAGCACTGTGGTTGGTGCTGAACTTTTGTCATTTAATGAATTTCAGGTTTAAAGTGTCCACGCGGGGCTAGCACAGCCCTGTGTTCCTGCTTGTGTGGTTGTTCTTTACCTACGTTCATGTATGTTCTTTACAGCATATGTGACCTGTGTGAGCTTTGCCTTGCTGCTGTGTTTCTGTAAGCTGTCCTTTCAGGTCTCTATATAGGAGGCAACATTTTTCCTTTCAGGTTTGCAGTGGTGAAGGTTCTTTTTGGCCTTTGGATTTCCAGTGGGGATCAGAGAAATGGAAGGGTTCATTAGAAATTATCTTTTCAACTAAGAGAAAAGCAGCAAGGATGAATCAGAGAGAAATTAGATGTAACGAAGTTCTTTACTGTGAGGGTGGTGAAGCACTGGAACAGGTTGCCCAAGGAAGTGGTAAATGCTCTGTCCTTGGCAGTGTTCAAGGCCAGGTTAGACAGAGCCTTGGGCAACATGGCAGGAGGTTGATGTTAAGATGTTTTTAAGATTTTAGATGATGTTAAGGTCCTTTCCAACCCAAACCAGTCTGTGATTCTATGAATTCCTAACAAAGAAGTACCACACAGGCTGTTCCACAACAAATTCCCAACAGCGTGTCTCAATTCCACTGTTTTCATTTTTAAATTTCAAGTCCAAAGAAACGTTGTTTAGAGAATAAAGTTTTCCATCCTTTCTGTTCCATTTATTTCACTTCTGTCTGGTGAGAAGCTCCATGTGAAAGAACTAGTTTTCAAACAGTCTTTGTGCATTAGAAACATGGAGAAGTGGAAGTTGCAGATTTCTTTTTGAGCATCACTGCTTGGAGCAGGAAAAGGCTGGTTTTCTTTTGGAATTTCACAAGTGAATTTTTGCTTTGAAAATATGGAAACTGTTGATTTTATGGTGCTCTTGGTTCTGATTTTTGATGGAGAGAGGCTTTAGTAATTCTCTTCAACAGAAAGGGTAGGCACAATTTTCTCCTTGTTTTGCCACATTCAAAAATAGCTACAAATATTGGATTTCTGTTTCATTATATGTCACTTTAATAGTACTCTGAAATCCTGCTTGTAATTAAAAAGTTTCACTCAGGGGTAGAGGGGGAAATGGCTTTTCTCTCTTTGAATGAATTTGCAAATGGGACAAATGCATGGTGCAGTCTGCAAAGGATTTAATCCAATATAGAAGAATCCCTCTTTATGAGTGTCTCACGTCTGTACAGGTTTTTTCCTTTCTTCTTCTTTTTCACTCTGAAAGTGAATAATTACTTCAGAAAAAGAGTGCCTTAAAATAACATGTGTCAAATTCAGCTTTGGTACATGGACCTGCTAGTTCAAGCTGCCTTTAACAGAGTGGCATTCCTTTATGTTGTGTGTGAATTTGGCTGTAAAACCTTACCTGACTGCTCTGGAAAGCTCCTGGATCTTCCTTGCATTAGGAAATATCCTGTCCACAGTTTCACTTATACAGAGCCTATTGTATCTACCTAAGAGTTATGGTGGTTTTGAAAATTTAAGTTAAAGTTTTTTGAACTTTGCAGTAAAGCTGGAAAAAAAAAGGAAGAAAAGAGAAACACAATTCAGATCTGTCTTGACTTAATGAGATTATTATGGAATGGACTGATTCCTTTAGGATTTGCCAGGAAAAAAAGAAGGGGGAGGGGGACGGGACAGGAAAAAGCCACAGGAAAAAAATAAGAAGCAAATGTTGCATTTATCAAGTTAGTAGTGTGTATAAAAATTACACAAGGAGTCCAGAGTTTGCCTCAGATGCAGTAGTTGCCTGATACTCCACAGTGATAACGTGACTGATCATCCTTCCTTGCTTCCTCTTGGAAAGAGGAGGAGACGAAGAGAGAATAGTAATATATCTTCTGTTGCTAATGCTGATATGCAATCTAAAGGGATTTGAGCCAACTTGGAGAGCTCTTTGAAACCAGCAGTAAATTTAATTAAGAAAGTTTGAGAGGACTACGGATGGAATGGATAATACAGAGAAGATTTCATTTAGCTTTGAAAAAGAGCCCTTCCTAAGCAAGTGTTTCACATTTGGGGGGAAGGCTCAGAGGAGGACAACACTGCAGAATAATCTCTTTTTCTTTACATTTATTTTGGTTCGCTCCAGATCGTTTAAAACAGAAGTGAGTTGGAGGGGAAGGTCTTGCACACACAAATTGTAGTGTTGTTATCTAGAGCATGATGCATTTTCTTCTGTGTCTTCACTTAAAATACAATTGTCTTTCCTCTGGTACATTCACTTTCTTAAATGACATGGGAAAAGTAGGCAGTGCATTCAGGGATGGTCCGGTAGGAATTTCTGTTCATCCTTATTTTGCTGCTTCTATTTCATTTATGTCTAAGGAATAAACTGTGTCATGCCTGTGCTAGATCAAGAGCCCTATGCCTCTCCAGGAACACCTCTCTTGCTAATATCACCTGGAAAACAGTTGGCACATGGAATTTGGTGGCCATATTCTGAAACTGTCTGGTATGCTTTTCTTCCTTGAAAAGCAGAGTAGATTTCTGTGTCAATTTGGGTTGGTTTTCCCATTGCATAAGTCCTAATTAGCGCTGGGGAAGTTGGTTTGCACTTGCAGATTACCATCTGGCCAATCTTATTGCATGATTTTTACAGAGGCCTTGTGAGAAATGGAAGTCTCAAAGTCAAAAATAACCTTTTTGTCTGATCTTCTCGAAATACGATGTTTTGGAAATCCTAACCAGGACTTCAAGGTGTACAGGATTTGGCATATTTGTGCTCACACAACGAAGTCCCTATAGAACCTCTGAACCACAAAGTGGAGTCGCCTATCAGAATTCCCTGGTGTTACTGAAAAAACACCAGCTTGATGTCACCTGAAATACAAAATAACTTCTTTTCTTTTTTAATTAAATGCTCAATTGATCCTAAAAATGAAGAGTTCGGGAATATTCAGCATAATCGATATAGAAGTGCTTGTCACACACAGAAAAGGGAAAAATTGAAAACCCTTAACGATGGCCATTCTAATATCAGTTTAACTTGGACACAGAATTGCAGAGACCTCATGCAGGCTTACTTGGCAACACTTAACCTTCTTCAGTCCTCTGTTTCTATCATCCGTTGCTATATTTAGCCCCATCTGTAAAAATATGTTTTTGCCAAGGAGCAAAGGCAGGATAAATTGCAGAAAGCATGTAAGCAAACAAAAAATCATAAAGCTTACAGGACAGTCACAGTTGCAGTTTTGTTAAGCTGCTCCCCATTTGTTCCTTGGCTTTGTGTTACCTATTTAGATCATAAAGCTTCTCAGGCAGGAACTTGGTCTTTTGGCTTTTTTGTTTGTGCTTAAAGCCCGCAGCACTTTGTACATATGTCAGTACATTACTTTTACAGAAGACCTAACTGCCCCATTTCAAGGAAAAATAGGAAAATTCTGTGAGGTCCATTTAGTGACAGTGTTTTGTACAAGCACCTATAATGGATGTGGGCAGCTTCAAGTTCTCAGCTCATGGTCTGCCTTATCTGGGACTTATTACCTAGGTACAGTGGCATGCTAAGAGGTCAGTGTGCCCTGCAGGCAAGCCAAGAGTGATGTCTCATCTCTGGCCAGCTCAAACTGTTGAAATAAGATTTGCCAGCACCTTTCTGTGCACCCACGCTGGAGAGGTCTTACTGTCACTAAACCAGCTAGAGTAACAGCCTGAGCTTACTCTGAAGCATAGCTGGCTGTAGAGAACAGCTACTATTTGGAGTAGGACAGCTTTTGGTTATTCAATGCAGGCGTTTTTATGCCGTTGAGTAGTGCATTTGGCTGCTCACTTTTGTGCCAGGAAGGTATGGGTCTCTGGTGGTGAATTCCTTGTCATGTGCTTTGGAAATGTCTCGCATAATGGAATTATCACTGCTTTGGCAATGTCTTGCATAGTCACTGGGTCTGAGATGGCTCAGGCTAGTGACATATACGCAGATTTTGCCCAGAGGGGCTTCTTCTTAGCTAGTGTGGTCCATTCTTAGAGCTCTTAATTTGCTCTAACTGATTACTAATTGGAAGATGGATTTCTTGAATTGCTGGTGGTTAATGGCCACCTACTAATTGCTATTTGTTCATACATCTGTTCATGGTTTGTTTGTGCATAATTATCCTTAAATGATATTTTCTTTTGGCGTGCATTTCTCTGGAAGGCAGTGTGAGTACCGCGGAGGTCCTCTGTGACGTACGGCAAAGATGTAGGAGGTATTCTTTGTGTTTATGTAGTGAGAAAGGCATATGGCTTCATCTGCTGTATCTACTAGCAATACCATGTATGTTTAAAAGTTGGACTTGATTATTTCAGAGGTCTTTTCCAACCTAGCTGATTCTATGATTCTCTGATTTAAAGAACAGCAGTTACTGTACTAAACATGCAGGGAGCGGGCCGTGGAAACCAGCCACACTCTGTCTAATCAAACCTAACATGTGTGGCACCAGTGACATGCTAATAAAACTGTCAGGCCTTGGGACCAGTAATTTACACCCGTGTTCTTAGATTCTCTGTGAGAAAAAAGCAACTCTCCTTGTGGATGAAAAATGATGTGTGAATCTGTAAGGCAGGGCTGAAAAGAAGCAGATGCTGACATTTCTAGGATTAATATTTTTGCCTTAAAAACATGTCTGTCGTCAGCCTCCACTTATAAGAGCAGAGGAGCACTTATCTAAATAAACATGGCAGCTGTTTTATATGATGGGTCTGTTTTTAAAATAGTAAAAAATACTGTATCATTTTGAAATGTATAGCTGCCGTTAGTGTTAACTTACAATAATAGGCTGGAGTGTGTAGCTATTCTGTACTTTAGGCTAATTTCAAATGACACTTTCTCACATTATCAGCGAACCTCCCTGCAAGGCCAGCACAATAAGAGAGAAGGTTAATAACTGGAAGTGCATTTTTACATCATTAGACAGGTACAAAGGAGACTTAACAGCATGAAGGAGAGACCTCCACTTGCAACTGCAACCAAATTTTCTTTGTTTGCTTATTATCTCTCTTAGTGACTACTAATGATGATGAGGCAGTAAGCCAAATACAAGAATGCATTGTAATTTGCATGTGACCTGCATTCTTAGTCTTAATATAAGCATTTTCTGAAATGAGAAATGCAGGTTTCAGATGGATCTTCTTGGTTTTGGCTGCTTAGTGGTGTTGCTTTATCAAGAGGATGAGGTGGTGCCTCTATTCTGAAGTGCTTTGGTTAGCAGGGTGTTATTGGAAAGGTAGATACAAGTATTTCCAGCTCCTCTGGCAATCTTTTTTGGATGAAGTTGGCCATGTGCTGTGGCCTGAACATGGCCTGTGCATATGGCCTCACAGAGAATTTAGATACAAGACTATCCAGACTGTTAATGTGATGTGAGCTTAACTTGGAGATAAGTGCCAAGCTGGTTGGCTTGCCATAATGGTGCTGTTCCAGAGCAGGAACAGCAGCAGGCCTTTAAGCAGGTGCCAAAAGAGTTGGCCTGGCCAAATGCAGCCAGCCCTGGCACATTATAGGTGCCTAAATGGTTAAACCTATATTTCCATAGGTCCTATGTCAAGAATAAGCTTTCCCTGAGGAACCTATGATCTTTATAGATTTGGCATCAGCCTATTTCAGATGCATTGCTGCCAATGGGGACCCAGTAATTAGTAACAGGATCCCACCCATAAGTTAACAGCAGTAGCTGGATATGAACTTTATTGGAAAATACTTGGAAGAATAGACAGGGGAAACCTGAGTGTATGACATGGTCCATGCAAAAAAAGGAACAGACTTCTTAGGGTTTCATCCACCCTCTCCCCATGCATGTGCAGATGGTTTGCAAGCTAGGAAGGGAGGGAGGAACTGTGATTACCCTATCGGTCTTGCTAGGACTGGGAAATGTCAGATTTGGCTGCTGATGCTTCTGTAAGTCATTACCCCTGGAGGAAGGAGGAAGCAGTAGAGGAACTGGGACTTGTAAGCAATTCCTAATCAAAGTGTTTCCCAAGGCTATTGCTGGAGAGTGCAGATTCCTCAGCACCCCTTGCTCAGGCTTGTGTTTAAGACTAAAATGTGTTACTTTCCCTTGATCACAAGGAGGAGTGTGCCCTATCCTGGAATAAATCCAAGCCATATCTCTGGGGAGAGACAACTCTAGGTGTAGTACAAAGCAGTGGAATTGTGCACTGTGGTATTTAGGGATGTTACTATAGATAGGTACCATTGGCCTACAGTGAGTCTAATCCTATACTACTTTAGGTAGACTGAAGCTATCCCTGTGACTGTTTCACTGTAAGAACAGTTTCATAACCTACTGGTTTCATTAAGGTAGCCTAGTTTTCCTAAAACTTCATTTCCAAGAAATCCTCTGAATGAGCTGCAGTTTAGCAGTTTCTCTTGCTGAAGTCTGTATAACATTTTAAAGTGTATTTTTAACTCTCTTTGCTAAGTACTTAGGACAAACAGGATCTCCTGTTAATGAAAACCTTTGATGGATGCATGAACGAAGTAGTGTCTATGTAATCCTATATTTCCTGAGGTTACCTCAGCAGTATACGTGCAGCATAACATTTAAGGAGGGTATGTGCGTATGTAAAGGTCTTATAAAAAGCTAAAAGTAGTTTCCTTACTACTGTTACAGCAGTATGTTTTATTTTACCATGGATGTTCTACAGATATCGGTGTGCTTTATCATCAAAACTTCAGGCAAGGGCATCCATAAAATGTGGAAACAACTGGTGAAGGATTAAATCTCAACCTCTCCAGTACCTCATTGATCTAAACCACTGAAGTTTTGTTCTCTTTGCTTGTGCCTGGAACAGTGACTTGGTGTGGGCTATTCTGGTAGGTTTTGACCTAGTAGCAAGTTTCCCCAATTCAGGTAAGTAGGTACCTTCTAAATTCAAGAACAGCCCCAGTTTATTTCATTCATGACCTTTGCACCTTCAAAAAATGAAGCTCAAATCGTGTCATGAAATGAAGTTCATGTTGTCTACAAGAATGTATCCACACTGCTGAAAATAAAGCCTTTATTTTGTATCAAAATGCCAGATGTCACAATCTGTTGGGCAGTGGAAGATTTAATTCACTCAAGTCTTACAGTTTAGTACTGTGATAACTTAAGGCGAATTATTTAAAAGAAATGCTCTAAGGCAAAGCTGTGAGGATACATCTGTAGAGTTTCTTGTCGTGAGCAAGTATATTAAAGAACGATGATGAAGTGAGAGTCAGAATTGTCACCTTTCTCAGGACCACAATGGTACTAGTATTCTGCATATGCAAGAAACACGCTGGGGACACTGGAGGGATTTAATAACTGTTTATCTCTGCGAATGGGCTGTTCAGAAGGAAAAGCTGTTCTCAGAAGGGAGGGCAGGGCTGCGCTGTAATGTGGGAATTGAAGTGGGGGTGAAGGTAGTTGCCAATAGCTGACAAAGCGTGGGGTTTATGGAAGTACCATTTACTCTAGAACATAGCAAGAAAAGCCTGTACAGTAGTATGACAAAGCTGCAGAAGGAGAAGGGGGGGAAAAAGGAAAACCTTTGTGCAAGTTTGTCTTATGAAAAGCAAGTGCTATTTATAAAAATACATTGTGGCACTGATTATCATTTTGCAAGCATTGGGTTAGGACTTTGAAAAGTTATGCAAATACACTGGTGGTGTATACGCAACTGTACACCCACTGGACTGTGCTTCATGTGTTCTTGATGCCAATGAAAACAAAGCAGCCTCCAATTGATTTAGGGGAAAAGTCATAGCTGCAAGAAGCCAGGACCTGCTTTACAGAGCTACTGCTCTGCTTCTAATAACTGAAGTTAGGAAAGTCCCTTGGATTTAACCATAACTTTCTTATTATCTAGGATGAGATGTGAATTAGAAGAAGAAGCTGAAGAAGTTTGTTAGTGGTTTTTAATAGTTTTTCTGGCCACAATTTTCAGCATAACATGTTTTGTTGCAATTTTTCATAGCGACTCTTCATTTTAGATAAGAAATAAATAATCATGTGGCTCACAGCAAAGATTCCATAGTCACTGGAGACCTCTGGTGTAACAGCTCAATCACAAATAGCTGAACTCTCTCCTGTAGTGGCATGCCAGAATCATTTCCTTGCCAATGTCTTTGCTTCCCTTCTGCTCTCCCCATGAAGCTGCTGCTCTTTACCCTCAAGGTGGTAGAGTTCTGCCCCTTTCTGCAGTGTGGGGCTGCCTATTCCTGCTTACATGGTTGTCTTGGCTCATTTTTCACCATTGCTCTGTCCAACCTTTAGGACATTTGTTCAAAATGCTGTCATCCAAAATGGGCTGACAGTCAATGGAAAGACTCCCACTGATTTTTATGGTCTTTGATGCAGTCCTTGCCTACATCCTGCCTTAGAATCCACCTCTTCCACCAGCCGTATGTCTTCTAACATGCAGCATTATAGAAAGACGTTGTACTATAGTAAGTGCTGTATGACACTAGATCCCTATCGCTGTTGTCCCTAGCAGCATTCAGAGAGATGACTTGGCACTGTTTGTATGTGCCCTGTGTAGCAGATGGCAGGGAGATTAGAAGGGGAAGCATAGCCTATAGAAGGATGTCTGGTTTATAGGAAACACCAAGAGGGTACATGAAGGGGTACCTGTGGTTGCAGCATCTCTGTTACATAGCTCTCTATTAATAAAGAGCTTGCTTTAATTTCAGAAGTCTGAATGCTTCTACCCAGCATGGACTATATAAAGCCGTGTGGCAGCGATGAGTTTAATGAGACATGCAGCAAGGAAGAGAGCTTGATTAATAAGTGTGTGAAATGGCAGCAAGTGATGGAGGTGATGTGAAACGATTGAAACTAGAGGAAAAGAAGCTGGATTTGAGATGTTGGCCAATCATCTCCATGCTGAAAGCAAGAACTAACCTGCTGTGCAGCACTGAGCATTGTTGGTAAAGTTGAGAAGATGAAGATAACTTTTTAGATACTCTCTCACTGGGGAAAACATCTGAGAAGTGATGTTCTGTTGCTAGGAATAGGGCCTGGGATAATTAGGCAGCCCACAAAGGTTTTTGGGGTGCAGTGATATTTTTCACTTACTATCAGCAAGCAGAAGAAGGAATAGGCACTTACGTTACACAGTTGAAAGCTCTGCCTTCTGCAAGTAACTTTAGAGACATTAAAAAGTACCTAATAGAAGACAGAATAATTTGTGTAACACATTATTTCTACTTACAGGAGAAATTTGTTGAGACTAAGGGATCTACACCTGGAAAAAGCCCGAGTTGTTGAACTGTCTAGGAGAAGGATCAGTAAAATAAGAGCTCCCAAAGCAAGAACAAGTATGTAGCCTCCAGCTGAAAGCAGTCAGCGCTCAGGGTAGTTGCAGGCCAGTTTGGAACACAGGTATCATAAATCTGTGTAGGTACTGGGGAAAAAGAAACAGGAAAGACAGGAAGAAAATGCTTCATCTCATGGGAATAGTGCAGTAGGTATGGGGCACAGACTTGTCTTGTGTCCCATTGCCCCTGCTAACCTAGGAATAGAGCTGTTGTTCCAGGAGCAGCAGAAATAAGGAAACTCTGTTTCTATAGATGCCTAGCCCTTGCTCCTTTAACTGTCTTAACTCCAGTAATCTGAGCTTTCTTACAGCATCTTCGTGACATGAGCACCAGGCAAAAAGGAGGAGTTGTGGGAGATGCTGCCTGGACAGCCAGCTGATACCTAACACTGTGGGATGCTTTCTGGTGTACCCTCTGGGGAAGAAACTGGGGGCTCTCCACTCTCTGCAGCCATCCAGTTTTGACAGAACTTGTAGGAATTTAATGCCCTTGAAATCTTAATGTCATTTTAATTTTTCCTTTTCATCTCTATCGATCTTCTTTAGAGGAGTCTCTTGATCGATCGTTTGTGGCTGGAGCTGATCAGAGATTCACAAGTTGCAGGTGTGCCTGGTTTGTGCCTGCATAAGCCTTTTTTCCTTAGGAAATCAGCCTGCAAGGGGAAAAGTACACACCGTGATTAAATTCTTCAAGGCTTCCAAGTGAAGGGAGCTGTTTACAGCATCAGTTCCAATGGAGCCAAGAGTTCAGTGTGTAAGCCCTGGAGGGGTGATGGCTGCTGGCTGTTCAGCTGTTGGGTCAGCGAGCAATTTGATGTCAGCTGGATTGTGAAGCCAGATGCAGACTAATCCCAGCAACACTTCTGCACAGCACTATTAGAGGGGAGAAATATGACCAAGTGCTGGCTATTGTGTCCCCCAGTTGAGAGGAAAGTGCTGTGTGACCTTCCCCAAGGAGTTCTTCTGCAGTTCCAGCAACTGGGAGATTTTAGGAGCAGTGTCCCTGCCTGTGCATATTTAAAGAAGGCTACTGTGCAACCCGAGGTTTCATTTTCCACAATGTTCCCTTTCATCCAAGGGAGTAAATACCTTGATTCTTCACCTTCTCCGACTGGAGAGTCAGGGCAAATAGTGCTTCAAAACTTGACAGAACCAGGACCAGCATCTCCGCAGTAGTCCAATTTCAAAGTGGGGAGCTATACCCCAGAACAGTGAACTTCACTCTCTAGGAGGAACCTAGCAAACAAACACAGCCCACCACTTCCCTCTGTAAAGGGGAAATCTTCTTTTCTTCATCTAAGCAAACCTAGGGAATGTGGCTCTCGAGAAGTGAAATCGATGGCAGGATCAATTGGCTTGGCACTGACACAAGTCGCTTTGTACACATGGTGCTTGTTTGAGGGAAAGCATAACAGTATTTAGAGGCTTCTTCTTACCCTAAATTACTAACTAATGGATACTTTAGTTAATTCCTCATTAGCTGGATACAACTACATACATATTAATTTCCAAAAGAGGGAGGCTTTTTGTTTGCTCAAGATGTTCTGACTCTGTGATACTGCAACCACACTTGCAATGTGCTAGGAGCTCAGGGACATGCATTTACAGTACTTGGAGACAACTGAAGAACTTTCTTATTAACGTAGGTTGTTGGTGACACAAACAGTATATCTGTACCATAAGGTGTAGTACACTTGTATCATAAGGATGCACATGGAGGGATAGGTAGTAGAGTCAAACTCCTACCTGCTAGAAATTGATGGAGTTCTTTAGGCTTCTCATGATTGTGTCAAGGAATGCTTTTGCATCAGATGGAGAGAAAGGATCTTTAAGTATTGTGCCTTTACTTTGCCCTAGAGTTTGGTCTAGAAATTTATTCGTAAGAATCTTTCTTGTAATCTGTATAGATTCAGGCAATTTTAAAGACATTTAAGACAGTAATTTGTATCCTCACTAATCTGTATGATCTGGTGTTAAAATGAAGGTGAACTCTTCAGAGCAGTTTATAGGACTCCACTTTAGATTGTCACTAGGACCACTTTCTAAAGCCTTCCCATAGCAATGATTTATCAGCAAATAGACTTTGAGATCTAGGTCCAGAGTTTAAAAACTTAGTACAGACAGGAAAGTATAAATACCTGCTGCTTTGAACTGAAGCTGAAGATCTTCCTATTCTGAATTTTATCCAGTGCTTTCTAAAGAGGCTTTTTTAAAATCCTAGTCTGGACAATAGATGAGGCTGCAGGGATGCAGAAAGCTCTGGCTTGTCTGTCTGTCTGTTTGCTGAGCTGATTGATGTGCTGTTTGCTTTTATGCTGAGAGCTGTTTTGCTAATTTGTGCATGTCCTAAAACCTTCTCCCTGCTGTGACCCTTCTAGGGAGCTCTCATTGTACATGACATGGCTATTTCAGGGACCCTGAAATACTGTGTAAGGGCGAAGTTACTGCCAGAGCGTCGCCCGCATGTGGCACTGGCATTCTTGTGCAGAGTGTCTTTCATCTGATTTGTGAGAGAACACCAATTTTATTTCCAGATTAAAACCACACTTTAAATACTCTATCCTCTCACTTTAATGGATGAAGTTGACTTACATGACGCAGCAGGGACTGTACATCTCATTGTAATATCAAGGTATGGGTTTACAAGCATGTGATTCCAGGGGAGTTTTGAAAATGTTTGCATAGTACATGCTGCTGACCCTTTTTATGTATTTAGTACACGTTTGGGAGGTAGTGAAAGTCTTTGCTATCACACAGTAGTTAATAAGTCAGGCAGAGCTCCTGGTGACCATCAAGTGCATGCAGGCACATACACTACCCAATTCACATAGGAAGCCTTATACACATCAGCAAATGCGGTGTAGTGAAGTAGGAGTCCTCGTATGCCTTAATCTTTTTATTGTCCAGAGTGATAAAACTCATCGCTATCTGAATCTCAAACAAAATGTCTATCATTTTATCAGCAGATTTCTATTCATTGCCTTTATGCCATTACTGTCACAAAAGTGATAATGTCTCTTTAAAATCTCATGGTGGCTGTGGTTACCTGCACTGTGTGTTTATTTGGCTTCTCTTGTCACTGGCATGGGGCAGACTTGCTTAGTAGTGACCCTGTTGAACTTTCAAAGTTATTTTTCATGCTGGCGGCATAAAATCTTTATTCATATTTGGAGACAATCTTGAACATCTGTCTTAGTTCTTACAGCAACCCCTGCTGAAGCTACAGTGTGCATCTGACCTTGCTCTAATGTCTGGAATATGTATCCTGGAGTTGAAATAAGTGTGATTTTGATATTTCTACATATTTTTTTTTCATCATAAGGATAACCTCACTGGTAGCAAATGAAACCTTTCACACTTCTAGAATGAAAGTTAAAAGTAAATGCCTCTAATCCACTGTGAGCTGAATCCTAATGCCAGCACTTAGACGAAATACTCTGTGAAATCGATGGAAATTTTACTTCTGTTGGAGGATTAGCAGAGTCTTTCAAGCACAAGGTGAACACAGGGCAAAACTAGGGAGGAATCTTTTTTAGATAATTCATAGCTTCACTAAAGCACAGAAATAAAGCCTGAAAGTGAAATGGAAAATGAGAGTCGCTCAAAAAAACCACGGTTCTTGATAATCCTGAGTTAACCTTTAACATTATATAGTATTTATATAAGACATTATTAAGCTTAGGCATGCTCGTTATCAGTAGCAAGCAATTTGGGAGTATGGAAACCTCTGTCCTGTGATTTCAGGAGTGCTTTCAAAACGTGCCTACACCAAGTGTAGCTCTGCTGTTGTTGATCTCTGTTCTCTGCCTCATGGTAGATGAAGCCCAAGACTCTTGGCTTGGGCTCCCAGCCTTCTGGGAGTTTTTGGACAGTTTCTTCTGCAGACATGTTCCTCTCCATCTTTCCTAGCACAGCGGCTGCACACATACTGTGCATCAGGCATGGGGGTAGCCTGCCCCAAAAACATACTCTCCTTCATCCAGCAGCTCTATCAAAGTCAGCCACAGCATAGTTGTCTCTCAACTCTGCCAAGTTTCTTGTGTCCTTATGGAACAATGAGGTATCACAGTCAAGATAGGAACTTAGCAGAACTGGATGAATGGGTAGCTAGACTAGCTCCATGCTTTCATTTTAGGAAAGACTCTCTCTCAAAGATCTCTCATGGGAGAATTAGAAAGTGCTATTTCACCTTCCCCTCCCTTCTGTCTCTTGAGAAAGCTGCTGAGACAAGACAGTACCTCAGTGCACTCCAGCCTCTGAGCCGACACCAGAGAGCCTCTTTGTTTTGCAGATATGAGGTGGCAGCAGGCGTTTCAATGGTTTTGTTTGTCTCCAAGGTGGAAAATTAATCTTTTCATTGTAGACTGTAGATTTCATACAAAATCTATTCCCTTCAGAGGACTTGGGCTGCAGCAGCATCCCTGATTAAGGCTTCATGTTAACTATCACTCAAGGATTTATTTGCCTAACTCTTGAATACTATTTCTCACAGGAAGCAGATGTCATTTGTACTTTATTGGTCTGTGCTGGCTTCCACTTCAGTCTTTGCTTTACTGGAAGGTGTTGCTTCAGACCTGGAATATTCTGGCTGCCTGGGATATGTTATGCTTAACAGGGAGATGTGAGCTGAAATCTGTATCTGTAATTGGGAGGTGGAGAAGGCAAGGTGTTTACTGTGCAGTTCCCACCCTGGTGTAGGCCATGCAGAGCCAGTCTTTGCTCTCTGGAGGTATTTTTCCCTTAATTTTTTTTTGATTGAACTTTTTGTTGCACTTTTAATCTATCTGGCTCCGTTTCATGCAGTTGAAAGCATTGGCAGCACTAGCTAATACTGCTCTGAAAGCTGATGTTCTGAATGCTTTGTGAGTTTTGAATTGTGATGACTGAGGCTTTTAAGAAAATAGAAATATTGTGTAGGTTTTACTGTTTCCTTGTAGTGCCTAATGAGTTATCTCTCTAAGCTCTGTAGAGCAAGCAGAATTTTTCTTACTTTAAATGGTACAAGTTGATCTGTTTTAGCCTGGTTTTAAACTTTCACCTGGCATGTTATTCAAGCCAAAGAACCTATCTGGGACAGCAGAAAGTTAGAATAGTTTGGTGTTAAAAAGCAGCATTACCCTCCCTGGAAGCAGGGCTAAAGAGGGAGGTGAAACCGGACTAGGTTTTGTGCAGAGGAGGGGCTGGTACAATAGATAAAAAGGAGCTATAACCAAAAGGTTGAAATTAAGAAATATTTCATATTATCCATGGCATTGTGTGTTAAAATATATTTACACAACAACTGTGAAGGCAATGTCTCAGTAATATGCTAAACCTGAGCTTTGATTCAATCCATCAGAGAAGCAAGGCTCCAGAGCAGTTCCAGAGAGACATAGAATAGGTATTAGGTATATAAGCAGGGTTGCAAGAAAGGACCTGTGCTCACCATGTGTAGGACCATTGCTCTGTCTTATACGGACATATCCCTGATCCAGTCAGCAGACTGGCCGAGGTCTCCATGCCCAACTTTCCCATATGCTGAATTGTCACCGAAGTTTGAACTTTGGCTTCCTTTAGCCTTTCTCCCTGGGTAGAAATGACAGCACTGCTTCAGAGAGCCCTTCTTTGGTATTTTCTCTTTCATTCTGCACCTGTGTCTCTTCTCACAGAGCTATTCCCTGAGCATCATAAGGAGCACCAGTGAAGAATTCATTTTGTTTTGTCAAGTTTCTGGTCTGACCCTTAATTTAGAGCAGTCATTTCAGTCTACAATAAACTCTGTGTTCTCGCATGCCGCAGTGAAAGAATTATGAGTAGTCCTTATCCACGTGCATTCAGGATGCTTTGGTAGCCCCATGGGACCAGTAGACTTCAGTGCCTGAAAACTTATGGAATGGGGTAAAGTCAGGAAGTTATTTTCTGTATAATAGTATATATGGGGTCTGCCTGTATGTAAAAGCTTTTACATGATTCACTGAGACCATTAGGAGTGGAAATGCATACCATCATTTCAGGCATAGAGCTCTTCAGAATGAACAGCTTTTTCCATCTCTCCCCAGGGAGCCCCGAGAGGCATCCAGCATGTAGCTGGGAAGAGACTGTTCATAAGTATTCCATCACAGCATCCAGGAACACAAAGCTTATTGTTGGGATGAGCCTGCAGCTCTGAATGATAAATAAGGCAGGGTGGTTAGATGAAAAGGACTTACTTCCCTTGCTAAGACAAAAGCATACTTATTTTTAACATGTATCAACCTGGACCTCTCATGAGTGTAGAGCATATGTTGATAGAAAGTCCAGAGCTAAACACAGTATTCTGTAAGCATGGTGAAGTAGTCAGGCAACAGGGCAGAATGAGAACAAAGATCTCTTTTGACTGAGTTAATTTCAGGCATATACTCTGTGCTTTCACCTGTGCTGTGCTTTTTGCCTCTCTCTGTTTCTGATATTCATTGATGCACCAGGATATATCCAGTCCAGGCTGCTTATTCCAAATACCCTCTTGCATTTCGGTTCTCTGAAGCAAGCAGACCTTCTGGCTTTGCATAGTTGGGCTTGGAGGCTAACAAAAATGTGCTTTCTTAAGTGATTTTGGCTTATTTGGTTTCTGAGGTCATGGACATAATGGAAGAACACCTGCTCTCATCTTGCTTCAGCACTTAATCCCTGTCCCAGACAAGCCTAGAAGGGCATGGCACAGGAGGTGAAGAATAATATAAAAAATGGCTCAATAACTTCTTCGAGCATCCGGAAAGGTTCATGGATAATGATTTTATTCTCCCTGGCTTTCTCATATCCACACCAAGAAATAAGAGAGAAAGGCACTGTTTCTTCAACTACTACATTCATTGCTTGACAGAATGAAAAATACATGAATAATCCAAGGTCTGTGCAAGCAATATTGAAAACACTGAAAGACAGCAGGTTTCTTGCATGCCTGATGCAAGCAGAGATTTCTGTTGGCAAATAGTGCTTTGGCTTAGACTTTGCAAGGCTTGTTACCAGTCTGTACACATCTACTTGACATTTTGCTTTATTTTTCCTTCTAACTGAACCTGTTTTCCTTCAGGGTGGCCAGACACAGTGCATCCGAGAAGTCTGCCCCATTCTCTCATGTCCCCAGCACCTCAGTCACATTCCTGCTGGACAGTGTTGCCCCAAATGCTTAGGTGAGTGGTGTTTTTCCTGGGAATTTTGTAATTGATAGGGTATGTTTCTGTGTAATAACTTTCATACCAGTATTTCACAACACAATTCTGGGAGACAGTATGCTCAGAGGAGTTTATATCTACAGGTACTCGGGGTCAGTGTGTAGGGTTGTGATGGGTGGTTCTAAGTAAGCAGCCGCAGAAGACCATTTGAGTGTAGATCAGTTGGCTCGCTTAGGAACACAGAGATGCTTCCTGCCTTCATTACACATTGTAGAAAGGAGGTTGAGGAGGGAGGAAGTGTTCTGCTGGAGTTTGCCACAAGCAGAAGGCCTCACTCCCTCATGTTTTTATTGAAGTGTGCATTTGCATTCTTGGTTTTGAGGAAATGCAGGTCAGAGGAAACTTCTGGACTGAAACTGCATTCTTATAAGCTGTTGTCAGAGAGGCCAAGGACCAAGGGGTCTGCCTCTTAAGGTGGAATCACAGTTTCAGACATGAATATTTCCAATTGCATCTTTCCAACACATTTTAAAGGAGAAGTCAGAGGCCCCTATGAAGGGTTAGCTCTTCCAAGTCATGCCAAGGAAGGCAGTGACTTTTGAGAGTCCTCAGTTTGCTCTTACATGCCCACAGATCCCACGGGTTTGTGTCCCTCTATTTCATAAAGAAGGAGCACTTATATCCTACCAAGTAAATTAGCTTTAATTTTGTCTGTGAGGTTATAACTAGGTTTGGAAAAATTTCGGAGTTGATAACTCCCAGTTCTGTAACAGAAACTTGTTGTCATTTTGACCGTATCTTTACTCCTATCCAAAGTCTATTTCCAAGGGTGGGTTAGGGATATAAAGAGGTCTGGTCTTGGAGGCAGCACGCCACAGAGTTCCAGGTTCTTATAATAGTTAACATTTTTGGCTGATTGAAATGAACCTGAATTTATCTATTTATTTATCTATTTATTTGTTAATTGAGAAGTGCTACAGATAAATGCCAGCCTGGAACATTTAACTGCAACACCAGAGAGTAATACAGTAGAGGAATGAAATGGAGAGGAGAGCAGTCCAAACACCAAACTTCTATTTTGCCTGAGGACATTTTTCCTTTCCTTCTGTAAACTCACTTGTCCTCTCCATCCCATGCTTTTCCCAACTGAACCTTCCCCTCCTTGACCCAGGCATTCAAAACCCAGCTTTATTTTTGACTGCTTCATGGAGATTTTTCTACAGGTTCTTTTTTTTCCTCAGAAAAGTCTGTAATAGATAATGTCTATTCGCAAGGAAGTGCTGGAAGTTTTTTAGTGGAGGCAGAGCCAAGGGATGTGTAGCACACCACATGGCAGTTAGGAAAGAGAAATATTTTCAGGGATGCTGAGGCAAGGCTTTTAAAGTATCATGTGAAGGATTTCCCTGCAATTGAATTCCTGATACTCAGCATATATAACTTAGAAGAATGAAGTTGATTCTACTGGGACTTCAATTATTAGTTTAACTAGTGGTTGTGGGCCAGCAAAGCCAACCATTAAGCCAGTATCTTCATCACCACATCTTTTAGAAGTGGTAGCTCCTTTGTCAGTGGTTTTTTACCAACCGTCTGAACAGGGTTGGCCACCCAGAATTGAGCTGGGTGGTTTGCAAGGCATGGGAAGAGGGTGTGAGAAAGAGCTGGACTTCTCTTCACTTGCTGACATAAGTTATTCGATTGCAATCCTGGCCCCACATAAAGCAGTAGAGGTGTTGTTACAGGCAGGACTGTGGTCAGGGTTTGCCTGTAAGTGGTGCATGGTTGTAGAGCAGTTCCTTTTAGGGCTGCTGAGCATCCTCAGCTGATATTATATGTCAGTTCTGTAAGAGGAATCAAGCCTTTTCAGAAGGGTGCACATTCAGTAAATGGAAGGTTGGTTATACAAGCATAGATTAGCCCAAGGTAGCTAATTTGTAAGAGAGATGTTCAAATTGTGTCTAACTGAAAAATAGCAATTATTTCTTAACTTTTGTTTAATAGTTATTTTAACATCAGATTTGTAAAAACAAGGCTAATGCAGTCAATTTCGCTATGTGTTTATCCTTTGTTCACTTACATCTCAGAGGAAAAAGGAACCTGTTATGCTGTCCTACATTTATCAATAATTATTGAAAAGGGAAGGAATTGCAGAGTGCCAGCACATGGTGGTTTGAGAGCTAAAGTATTGGCCTAATACTTAGTGGCTTCTTGTATGCGCTTACAGTCATCATTCCCTATCTCGGAATCGATGCCTATTTGGTATCAGACCTCAGAAATGATAAGCCAGGAGACTGGCAGCCACTTTATTAAAGAGCTTACTAGTTAGCTTCCACCAAAAGTAAACAGGGGAAGGTATTAAAAAAAAGGAAGGTAAGTACAGTGTTTTTGTAAAGAGCTCACGTTTATGTATCATAACGATTGCTTGTTTAAAATAACCTACTAGGAAACAAGCTGAGGAACAGGAGAAGCTTGGAGGACCACAGTGTGTTGCAACTTGAATGTAAAAGTGCTTGCAAGATTGCAGGACTTCAGGAAGGGTTTGATGTTGATGCCGTTTTCCGTGTATAGTGCTCTTAACCTTGCCTCAGTCTCCTGAAACACAAATGTTTTATGGGTTATAGAAATTAAATATCCTGTGTTGCCCTCATTCTGCTCATAAATGCTGCAAACGCCTGTATTTCTTGCAACCCTTGTGAACATGGTACGCTAAGCTATCTTAATGAGAGCAGACAACACCTATGTTGGGGTTTTTGTGTCTTTGTCACTGAGTTGATTTAGTTTGGCTGCTGTGAACCCCTGAAGTAGATATGCTAAAACCAGTTAAGGCTGCTTTATTTGATAAGTTATTGCATTACATTAAAGACTGTTTAAACTAGTTTAAGTGTACCTACCCTAAGAGTTTGCAGGGCTTACTTTTTATTCCTTTAGCTGCACTGTGCACTTTATGATGAGAAGGAGAAGAAAGATTTTTCCAATATAAACATGCCATAAATCATATTTACATTCCCTCCCACAGCAGCATTTGTACAGATGAATGTGTGCTCGAAGAACAGTGAACTGTTAAAAGCACATTTATTTTTTTTTTCACACCAAAATGGAAACACAGAGCAAATGACACATTGCACATTAATTTGGTCTGGTGACAATAAGCCCTACTATTTTTGTTGACAATATGGCATCTTTTCAACCACATTCTGTTTCTATTACTGTTTATTTGTATTCAGGACAGAGGAAAGTGTTTGACCTCCCATTTGGAAGCTGTCTCTTTCACAGCAACGTGTATGATAATGGGTCTTCATTTACTTATGACAACTGCACAGTGTGTACATGCAAGGTAAGTCCTCAGTGCTTTGATATTGCATGCCGCTGGTCGTCTGGCTTGGCAGGAATTTGTAGGGCTGTGGATTTATAAGCCCTAATACTGTTCTTTGGCATCTTATGTGGTCCCTGAGAATCTGATCTGAAGAGCATTGCAGTTGTGCTAGGAAAGTCTAAAAAGCTACTGATTGCCTCAGCTGAGACATGTTGCCTGATGCTGCATGCTCCAAAATGGAGTTGCTTCAGGTTATGTGATCCACTTCGAGTTTTCATTAGAGGAGAAGAGATGTTTCTAAATGGCAATTTACCATATCTTTGCTGAAGGACAGTGATTTTTTTTTCAGCTCCTTTAACATGAACTGTGCCCACTAGCACTTCTGCATCAAGGTAAAAAGCATGAAAGTGTCACCAAATCAGTAAGATTTTGCAGGCCAGCAGAAGGAGAAGTTGGGTTTCAGCTTCACAGGCCACCAAAGGGCCCCTTAATCCAGTAAATCATTTTTATTTTCTCCAGTCTGACCTATTCAAAGCATTTGGGCTGTAGTGAGGGTGGATGCATGACTGAGTGAGCAGAAATGTTACGGTAAGGACACACAGGAGCACAAACATCGTGTGATGATTTCATGATTTCCTTTTGTCCTTTTACCTAGGATTCAACAGTGATATGTAAGAAGAGGTGCTTACTTCCTGGTGAATGCAATAAAAACAAAGACCACTGCTGCAAGGAGTGTGTCTCGTATCTCTCTCCTGAGGAAGTGAGTGTGTGCAAGTTTGGCAACAAGATCTTCCAGGTAAATTTTCAGGTGTGGCTCAAGAATAGATGCCATTGTTAGAGCAGAGTTTTGCAGAGCTTTCCATCTGCAATTTTTCTTCTGAGTTTATGTAAATTCTGTTAATACACAGCAGTTAAAGATTAGTTCCTCCCTGGTGAGGCATGTCTTCCTCTCTGTATGCAGAGATTCAAGTTGCTGTCTCATGACAGGTAATACATTTTTTGTAAGAAACAGCGGTGCTCTGCTTTCCCCCTGATATTTATGGAGCAGATACTCCGAGTGGTGTGTAGGCTTTAGTTGCTGAGCAGAAGAGTCTCTTCCATAGCTGAGCTAATAGGAGCTTTGCAAAGTTTGTCTTGGCTGAAAGTTATTCATCTTGATTTACTACATTTCAAGTCTCTGCTAAGGACAGTACCCCTGACATCTTATATTGGGATAGCCATAACTGTTACCTACTGCATTCTCACTCAGTGTTTTCAGAGCACTTCTTCTATTGATGAGATCCTATTAGGTTTTCCAAATGATGTGGCTTTTTTTACATGTCAGAAGAAGATTCTGTCACCTCATGAGCCATCTCTGAATTATGAAACTCTTGAATCAGATCAGATGTTAAATCTTTGTGAATACTTGGTTTGCTCAGCCAGAGTTACTTCCCGATTATTCCATCTTTTGCGTACCTAGCTAAAGTGTTTATTCTGGAAATTACATGTGAAGCTACTGTATGCTGAGACTATACACCATGTGATTGGCGCTTTCACACTGGTGCTATTGTGCTTCAGGAACACATGCCTTCTTCTTAGGCACCCAACTAAAATATCCTGCTTCTTGTGAAGATTTTATTATATTACCAAGTATTATATGGAGTGAGAAAAAATAACAAGACAGTCCACCAATTTCTGGCTTTGTGAGCAAAAAGGTAAATCCAGCATCGCTCTGTTGAGGTTAATGGTCTAACACAAGTAGAATGGGCACAGTGAATGTGTTTTTGCATGCCCATGTAAAACCAGCTGTGATATATTCTGATACCTCAGCAGATGCTTGGAGAGCAGTCATTAGTGGCCCACAAGAACATATGCTGCATCAGGAGCATCAGGCAATGGTAGCATGGCCTGGAAACAAAAGACAGGAGAGAGCCAGCCTTTGACCAGGGATGCTGTGCTGAGTAAGTTAGGCTCCTTGGCATTTCTAATTTATTCTGTTTTCCACTCTGGTCAAAACATCATGTCGAGGTGGGCACATAATTGTTCACAGCTGCCTGGTTGGACTGCCTGTTCCTGTCAGATCTATCTTCACCCTTCCTTCACAGCAGCCCTGTAAACAGAAAACAGGCACATTTTGGCTCTAAGCGGGCTAGCACAAGACTGTAAGTGGGCGAGACAGAATGTTTTAGGAACCACATCTGGCAAATGCAACGCTGTGTATAGGGAACCAAGGCAGTTCCACAAGCAATCCTTTCCAAATAAGTGGAGACAAGATCATGAGGCATATTTTGCTCTGCACCTATGACTTTGAGAACTATACACAGGCTGTCTTACCTGCTCTGAATGTGAGAAATTCAGCGCTGTATCTCTTCTAAGCATTCTCAGATGTTTAGCGGATCAAGTATCTGTGAAAGTGCTGTAAGTAATCTAAATTAGGATTCATTATTCGACCATTCCTGCCCTAAACCAAAATGATGCTGCATCTGGGAATAAATTCACTATATGCTGACATCTTAATCGAATGCTTTCACGTGCAACAACTTAAAGGCGTCACTCAACCCAGTGAATCAGGTTTTTCTCATTATGTGAGCTTAAATGAAAATTGGTGGTAGGTATGATCACATCTCAGGCACACAGTGAAGAGAAAACAATGCAGATAAGCAGGACACTGATGAAAAAATGCAAATGTGATTTGGTTACCCTTGGAAAAAACGATTTCTGAACTAGAGGTCCAAAGAGAAGGAAAACCCTGCTGAATGTGAACTTTGTCTTGAATCTGACTGGTCATGGACAGACACCTCAAAATAATGTAGGCTAAACAGTGACACAATGCCAAAAGGAAAAGTCATCCTTTCTTGTGCAATGATACATTGCTGAAATAGCTTCCTTTTGCCACCCCAGCTGATACTGTATCATGTTGCCTCTTGCAGGATGGAGAGATGTGGTCCTCTGTGAACTGCACCATCTGTGCTTGTGTAAAAGGCAAGACAGAGTGTCGCAAGAAGCAGTGCATTCCAGTCAGCAGCTGTCCTCATGTGAGTTTTTTAAGAGAGCAGAGCTTTCTTCTCTTTCTCCACCACTGTCCTTTTCAGTGTTCCTTGGTAGTGTGTGCATGGCAGTGGGGCATGCAGATTAGAAAGAAGGGATCATCTGTCATATTCACTAAGACAGGCGTTCCAAAGTGTGCTACTGCTACCCTGAATATGGGCTTCCTGACTCTGTCCTTGTATTGAAGGCTCTGTGCTGCTTTTCTCCTCCTCTTGTTAACTTCCTCTGTCCTGAGTATCTGGACTAGAACATCTCTTTCACATATATTCAATAGCTTCATAGGGTTGTGAGATGACTACGATAATATTTCAAGAGCGTTCCTGTTGTCAAGGCAGGACACAGGAGGTTGTTGCTCTCGCATTTCTCAATGCATATGAGGCTTAATACTTGGTTGAAAATGTAAATTAGGCAAAGCAAAGCATATTTCAGTCACGTGGTGCTGCTTTCTCTTAAGGTTGCAGCCTGAGTATTTTCTATTTGGAAGTCTGAAGTGAACCCAGAAAGTGGTGTAATTGTAACTTTACTGAATGGCTTCAAAAATTAACATTACTTGAAACCTTGAGCTCAGGACAGCCCTTATTTCTTGGATTTCTGTCACTGACAAATCATTCTGTTTTAATGGCCCAAGCTTTCAGAAGAGGGAGTGCTAAATAGCACCTCGTGTAGGGGCAGACCTTTGAACAGAACTGCAGAACAGAGAGCCAAGTTGTTAGCATTACACCTTCTCAGTGTTTCCTTCTCCATCCTGGAAGCCAGTGGGGAAAATATGAGTCATAGACACCTAGGTATAAAATTTTCAATGACAAACTCTAGTTTGTCAAGTTTTACACGTGTAAACTTTTGAGAGTCAGAAGCAGTGGTAGAATAGAGAGCCTGTACCTTGGCTCTCCCTGTTCTGCTGTGACAGTGCTTGCATCCTCAGAAGAGGGGACATCCTTTTCCTGTCACTCACTGCAGAGGGCAGTTCTGTTAATGGACATCGCGTGAGATGCTGCATACATTGTAGGAAGTATGAGCAGATGCAGCTGCTCTTCTGGGAACCTGATGTGGCTCATGGCAATCAGGCCATTCACAGCATAGGCAGGAGGTGAGAGCCTGGACTCTTCAGGGCTTCTCAAATTCTTTGTTGGCTGAGAACCTGGCACACACTGAATCTCATTTACATTTTGCTTGTGCTGATGCATTTCAACCATTTAAGCTGCTTCTGGGATCAAATAAATAATACGGCTTAATATAGATCTAAAGTGAAATACACCACTTCAGCAGTACCCAGATACACATTTGAGCATTGAGGTGATCAGTTGAAGTGTCTTCTAAAATGAGCATGGTGGTGGGTCATAGTGGTCACCATCTGCAGTCCTGTGACAGCATAACTAAGTCGACCAGCACTGCTACATGATCTGCTTCAAGGCTAATGTGAAGTCCTAAACTGCTTTAGACCACTAAGTTGAGTCCTCAGACTCCTGCTCTCAGTTCCTTAGGGCAGAAAAGACCAGCTTTGTTACCCTGCAGCACTGTTCCCTCCAGTATCTAACCAGTCAGCCTGCTGCGTGCCTTAAAACGGAGCCTACAGCAAGTTGCATGCAAACCCATCCTCCTCCACAGGTACATTACATTTCTGCTCTTCCAAGCTAAATTGGAAGGATAAGTAGGAGAAAGAATGTAAATTCTAGAGTGAGATTTATTTTCCTATTCCAAGTAATTTTAAAGCAAATAATGTATGCTAATGCATTTAAATCTTTTACTTGTCATCTCTCCTCCACTCTCTTTGATGAGATACTCTGTCACAAATGTAGAAACATTAATTAAACACACCACATTATTCAAGATAAAGATATATTAGTAATATTGGAAGTCTGGATATCACGCACAGAGTTATGCTGCTGTCTCTGCAAACTTCAGGGGTGTGAACTCCATTTCTTCCCTCTCTTCACAACATTTCTGGCAGTAAGCAGTCTCTGCTGAGTATTGAAGACTGCTGTGGAATAAAAGGCTGTTTAGTGTCCCTTAGAGTGTCAGGCTACATAAAGTTATCTCATTAAAACTGTGTTATGATACACACAACTGAGTGTGAAAGGATTGGAGATTCACAAGGAACCTATAGTATTATTCCTTGACTTAAAAGCTTTACCATGCTTCTTAATACTTCTTGCATGGTTTTGTGCAGGGGTTTTTGTGATGAAATATTGTTTATCATTGTAGATTTTGGCCAATTACTTCTCTAAAGGATGGGTTTCAAAGTGGTAATTCTGCTGAAATTTCCAGTACCTTGAAACCATTTGTATTATTCAATGTGTTTGTGGTAGGCTGACGTATTTTTGAAGACTCTTCCTGCCATTTCTTTCATTTTACTCATAGGTTTAGGCACATTTTTATGTTTCTTTTATTCTTTTCTGGAGCATTTAATCCTGTATCAGTAATTACAAGACGGGTCTTCCTCAGCTTGTCATCTGCAGTGGAGGTAATACATCTGACAAATTCAATCCTTCCTGTCATATTTATAGTAAAACACTAGAACTCCTTGGGTTTCTAGTGAGCCTTGTGGCTTGTGGTTTCTGTTTCTTACTTTCT
Organism: Pezoporus wallicus; assembly: GCF_028554395.1. NCBI lineage: Eukaryota > Metazoa > Chordata > Aves > Psittaciformes > Psittacidae > Pezoporus > Pezoporus wallicus. Next base: position 506,736 of record NW_026641900.1, on the reverse strand, counting down.
GACCATCACTCCATAGATACTCCCTCTCTGTTACCTGGAGTGTCAGCCTGCAAGGTGCGGTACGCACTGGCTTCCATCCAGGGGAAGCTATTAAGCATGTATCCAGTCCTGCTAAGTTAGTAGGCTCTCCGTATGGGCTTAAGCTTAAACACATGCTTAAATACTTTATAGGAAGGGAGTAATCTCAACACTTGTTAAGACTGTTTCAGAGACCCTTTAGACCTTTTCTTACGTAATTTGCTATTCACTTACCCTAGCCCAGCTCTAGCCTCTTTCTTGCCTTGTGCCAACTCCTTTCCCATTACCCATCCTAATCATTTTCCACCTTACCTCCTCTCCTTACACCTTTGCATTCCCCACTACCTCTGTAAGCCTGTGGTAATGGTGGTCGTGGAGATTGTCTATTTTTGTACTGCTAGAGGAGAGCCTGGTGAGTTTTACAGCATCCAGCCTTTTCTGTGCTCCAAGGCTGTGCAAAAGTTAATAGAATTAAATCCATGGCATGTGAAGACATTTGCAGAGTTTGATTCTGTGGGTGAATTTTGAACCCGTGAACTCCAAGTGAGTTGAAAATTTATTCAGAACACGTTCTCCCATCTCTAGCACAGACTGCATTTAATGTTAGACACATCTGTTATTATTACAAACAAAAAGTTGCTGTTTTTACTCGAGTGCCAAATGAGGCACAAAAAAACAACAGCTGTTGCTATTGCACAACCAAACAGCCCCCTTCCCCCTGCAATTAGTCTTGCCTTAAAAAAATAGAAAATAAAAACCTCAGACATAAAATTGAAAACCTCATAAAAAAAAAAAAAAAAAAGAAACATCCCAGAAAATAGACAGACTTAAATGTGGTCTGCTTATAAATATTCATAGGGAAAAATGGGATCACATCACTTAGCCCACTCCTAAGGGAACCCTCAATGCTAACGAACTCTTGCAGCACATGTTAGCAATAATGGGTTTCCTTATTCTACAAGACAAAAACAGGATCTCGGGCCAACATGGTGGCTCAAGTAACCAGCCTCAGCAGGCTGCCTTGGAGATTCCAATTTCACTTGAATTCTTGCCACTTCTAGCTCGGCTGATGATTTCAACTCCTTTATTGAAACAGAGAGGTGAGGCAGTGCAGTGTGTGGCATTCAGCTGCATGTCTTCCCTTCGTACAAATACGTGTTGCCAAACTTCCTGTTCCTCCTTTAACGGGTTTTGTCCTAGCAGGTGCTTAAAGATGCTTCTCCCGGTTGCAGCCTGGTCCTCAGCTGTTCTCTTTGCTATGGTGGTCACACAAACATCAAGGCATTGCCCACACTGCCAGAGAAACTCTGATCCAGCCTTTTTCTCAAGTCCAGACGTACCTCAAGTCTGTTCACATGCAGTTGCACATTCAAAGGCAAGCTTACACTGAACTTCTGTGCCCTGCAGATGATAAGCCCAGGTGTGCTCATCACCAAGCTCTCATTCATGCCATATGGGTACTTCAGGCGTGAGCAGGACAAAGCATGTTCTGCTCTGGTCTGCAGCAGATACTTGGAGTTCATTTTTTCCCATGCACACTGTCAAAGTTTAGCAGTCCTGTAGTCAGAAAGCAAGGCAGATAGCAATAGGGCCTGCTGCCTGTGCCCCCCTCCCTGCTTTCTGCATAGACCTTACTTGTAAGGTCTTAACTTCTTACTGCCACTTACTTCTTACCTGTTTTCACAAGCTTTTCTGCACTGGTGAGTGGGCAGAATAGCACAGCTCTGTTTGCTTGCTCTTGTTGGCCATTCCTTGTTCACGTGCTTGGTGGGGAGCAGGAGGAGTGGTCCCACAGAGGAGATTTACTCTGTAGTCAAATACTGCTGGAGCAAAGGCTCGGTGCTGGGGAGCGGCACAGCTCCATATGCCTCTGCCTTCCCTGTATGGGAACGAGGGTGAGCTCCAATATCACTGTAAGTTCTGCTATAACCTATGCCAGTTTTTGCTTGGAAAAACACATCATTCAGCCTGAAATTTTCCAGGCTTGTCCTCTAGCTTGATGGTTAGCTTTAGGGAATTTCAATAAAATCAGATAGAACATCTTTTCATTTAATGAAGACTCAAAAGGAGGGTGAATGTATGTATGCAGAGGCTGCTTCTAACCAGCCTTGTATAAGACTCAATCATAAATAAAATTGACCTGGCAGAGTGGTAAATAAAGACTGAACCTTTTTTTTTCCATATTACTATGACTAGACCAAATTGTTGGCTTTTATATGAATGTGTGCCCCTTTACTTCACTGGGGAGATTGGTCCATGGCTGGTAATATGATTTGGTGGGAGGTACCACAAGATTAAGCCGTGAAAGAAATCTGACCAAATTAGATCTCTACCAGTGCCCCTTTCCTTTTCCTTTTCCTTTTCCTTTTCCTTTTCCTTTTCCTTTTCCTTTTCCTTTTCCTTTTCCTTTTCCTTTTCCTTTCATGGAGAAATGAATGATGTGGGGGGAATGTGGGAATGTGTGTGGAGCAGATTGCTTCTGTGTGGCTACTAAAAGGGTGTGCATAAGAAATACATATACTCTGGGATGTGGGGGAAAAAGGTAGTGATCTTATTAACCCAATGACTAGTCTGCTTTAGATTATCTGTGAATGCATGAGTCCAAAATTCTCTCACACTCGCTCTAAAGAGAAAAGTGGTAACAGAGAACCCTTTTAGTATTTCGTTTCTTATAAGACTGCCAGGAAGCTCTTTGAATAGTTCTGTCTGTTTTTAGCACCTGATACTTGAATCTGTAACCAGGGCATTGAGTTCAAACACAACTTGAACTATTTTCAAAGGCTTATCCAGCCTTACAACATGACACAGTCATTGCTCCAAAACCTCTTTCATTAAATCAGCCTGTCTTTCTCCCAATTAGGGTAAAATCCTGAACAGGAAAGGATGCTGTCCCATTTGCACTGAAAGTAAGTTCTTTCTTCGCATTCTTTGAATTCTTTTTTATTCTTTCAGAGAAGATAAATACAGTAGAAGTATGTTTGCTTTTCTGCCTTCGTTTTAGAGGTGGCTAAAGGGCAGGTGATTATTGCTGGCGACAGATTTTGCCTCCTATAAATCTGTAAATTTAAGCTAAAATGCCTGGGTATTTTATTGTATTTTTTTCCAAATGACACCCTTTTGGTCAAATCTGAGGTGCTGCTTTTTTAAGGATATAGTTGGCCTGTCAAATTTGTAGGTAATAAAATAAGCAAATTAATAGAGTTGTAACTTTTAGGACTGGGTGCCTTTTATACTTGTATATAACAGCCCAGCTATGTGTATGTATAATCCAACACCTTTGCAGATGATTTGTGAGAGTGAAAGAAAGGTGTGCAGAAATCTGAGACATCTGGGGCAGCGGTAGAAAGTACAATAGAAAGCTAACCTTGTGTTTGTATGATGTTTAGCCTCAACCATGACCTTTTTATCCCTTTTCACTTCAGGATGATCACCATATGATATGACTTGTGTTCTCTCCTAGTCAGCAAAGCACTTAGGCAAACACTTATTTTTAAGCTTGTCCTATTTAAGTCAACAGGGAGACGTGTCTTCACTGAAGTTAACAGAATACAATTATGTATTTCCTTCAGGACATGTTTAAGTACTTTTCCAAATAGGGACATACTGCTAAAATGGGGGTTTATGATTTATAGGAAGGCTTCTGAAAGAAGGAACAGGTTTTTAAGGAGAGTATTTCCTATTCTTTTGGCTAAAATCAGATTGGATTTGCTGATTAACTCAACTCTGGATGCTCTTGAATTGCATGAATTCCATATGTTAAATACCTGTTTTTCCACTCTACAGCTGAATTATGTTGAAATGTGTAACTTGTGATAAAATAAACTTAGCTTGCAAGTCTTCAGTATCAAAACAAAACTCAGTGCAAGTGGCAACCTCAGAAACACTTGAAATAATACTAAGCAGAGGGAGAAATGAAAGAGGATTCAACTGACCAGCAGCTGATTTCATGTTGGCTCAGTTTCAGGGGAGAAGAAATTCATATAGACCTCTGCTCAAACATGACATGTCATTAATGTCATGAATTTATTGATCTCTGTCTTGCCTCTCTCTGTTCTTATGTTTCAGTCTTATTTAACCTTTCTCATGTTCTTTTGTAACGTGAGAGTGGGAGGAAAATAATGGGGCCAGCCATTCCCTCACAACACTGAAGACCCTCTACTGTAAGGGGTTAAAAGGAAGACAGTGACTTCTTCCCTTGATAATATAAGGGAATGGTCATGGCTATAAGACATGTGAAATTAAGGGCAGACTGCTGTTGCTTGTCCCCCTGCCATGAAGATCTGTAAAGAGCTTGGCTTCGTCTTGCCAGTAAAGGTACCCTTCTAAGTACTAGCAGACTGTTAGGTCTCCCAGAAGCCTTCAGGATAACTAGCTGGCTAGACATGAGGCTGGGAGGCTGATTGCACTGTCCCACGGTAGCACGCTTCTCTGTTGCACATGAAACAGAGAGGTCCTCTTTTTGGAGAGGTATCTCACTAGGGACCTATTTAGTATTTGGAGGCAAGTTGATGCTGAGCTGATTCTAAGCTACTGTGATTAAAAAGCCATTCCCAGCTTTTATCAGATAATGTAATCAAAGAGCTTAAATACCCACTGTCATACAGTGGTGGTGGCTACCACTAACTATTTTAACATCCATGTTTTAACAGTTGCCATTTGCAGGGAAATAATTCCACCTTTGTGCTGGAACTGCTGTAAATCTCATCAGAAGACAGGCAGAAGGCATAAGGATTTCAGTGATGATCACCATCTCAGATAATAATTAGAAACTTTGCTAATTCAGCTGGTTTCTGTTGAGATAAGATGTATATGCACAGCCCTTTCCCTCACTCACCCATTCATGTTGATCCTCTCTCCACATATTAACACGCCAAGCATTTCTGGCGGTCCAGATATTAATTTTCCAAAGTAAAAACAACATAGGGAGGTACAAGAACATACTGTACACAGGAGAGCTTTGAGTGCAGTTTAAATGCAGCCAATTTCTGTGAAGTGGGTAAAAAACAGTCGCGTTGTTAAAGCATACACTTTAAACTGAAAAAAAGAACCCTAAAAAATCAAAGGATTATTTTCAAAGCAGGTTGTTGCAGAGAAAAAGTACCTTGTCTCCTAAAGAGCTGGAGAGTCTCTTTTGTCTACTGTTGCCCAAGTTAACTATGGTTAGTTTTGGCATGTTGCTCTTTAAGCTCCATGGCTGGCGTACAGTTATCACTAATTAAACACAGTGGTCATACCAGTGGAAAATTCAACAGTTTAGTTTATGCTGCTGTAAAAATGTAATGAAATGTACTCTTTTGGGCTTGATTTAGAGAAATCACCACTGACGTCAATTCCATAAATTAGTAATCCTATGTTAGACCGAGGTCATTTTCATATTAAAAAAAGAAAACACTAAACCTGAGTTCAAATAACATGAACAGACTGCTCTCAACCCCAGACAAAGATGGGAATTTGCAGGGGAAGTTAAATCTTTGTTCTTGACAAAGAAGAACTGATAGATCTTTCTGGAATTACAGCATGCAGTACGAAAGCTTCCTTCTGCAACCATATAGATATATTTTACTCATGATCAATAATCTTAACACTGTCTTACCTAAGACGTTGTGAGGCTTTATGGATGAAGTTCTCCAAGTGGACGGCAGTCATCTAAGTCTAGCAGTACATTGAATTTGTAGTAAAGGCCTCTTTTGAGGCAGAAAATGTCATTTGTCACAAATTCTGCAGCTCTTTTACTTGACGAAATGACCAATGGAGTTAAACCAAACTCACTTGGATCCAGCCTTAGGAGTAAAAGTTTGGTCCTTTCACCTGGTCCTGCATCTTTTTAATGTGTTTTTATAGTAATAAATATTCTTCAAAGCAAAGAAAATCCCAACAAAACCAACAGTAAGGTGGGGTTATGCATTGTAGGTACCTGTGAGAGCAGGGAGTGGGACTAAAGGACAACATAGGTCTGTCCTAGTTCTTTTTCTTGTGTTACTTCCTTGCCCTGGAGATATCCATCAGCAAAAAGACTGCAATTGTTTATTCATCCTGGAATGCTGTTCATGATTTACCTTTTTAGCCGTTTCAGCTGTGATGGTGTACTGTATAAATATGTATTTTGACAAATTGGAATAGGTATTTTATTTATGAAATAGACCATAAAGACTCCTGTGGAGTTTTTGACACCACACCTTGTAATGTGTATTATATCAAGCTGCACTATGCAGCAGTTATGAGGAAAGTACTCTCTGGCTATGCATTTTTTACAGAAAAGCTAATGAAATTCTATTATGCGTGTTCTGTAGCTAGTTTTCAAAAGTTAATAATGTGTTCTGCTTGATTTAGGGCTTAATTCAGCACATGGGCTAATTGCATTCAAAGTTTCATTTTATTTTCAAAGAGCTGGGGATCTTTTTGAGTTATAGATGTGCAACCAGAACACCCTTAACTGGTAAACTTGTATTTTTTCCTCCCTCTCCTTACTTAGAAAGTGTCCAAACCAGTTTTAGTTATAATTTAAAGCATATTTTTCTTGGCCACTCTTAACTACCTACAAGCCCAGAAGAGTGTGACCAGACATCTGGACATCTTGGACTTCAATTGACTGCTCTGATCTCCTGAAAAAATAAAACAAGCCATTCCATGAGCACCAGAGCTAACAGAACCTGGTTTCCTATGGATTTGTGTCCCATTTCCTTTATATCCCAACAAATAATAAACCCAGCTAGAGACAATATATCCTGTGGCTGCTCTGGAGCTACAAGTGTGCTAATTGCCCAGCCAATACGCTTATGCTCTCCGGCTGGTCAGGATGTGTGTGCTGACTGTCTGTCTGGCCTGCACCATGCAGTATATATATCTCCTCTTTCTAGAAAGGCTAAATACCATCGGGGGGGGCAGGAGCGGCGTTGGGTAAAAGGCAGAAAGGTACTTTCTGGCAGTCACGTCTTTCAATAAGTGGTTCTTACTTTTACTGAGCATCCTATATATTAGAAATAAGTTGTCTTTCAGGCTTTTATCCCTTCCTGTTGGCCAAAACAGCTCGTGATTTCACACAGATTTTTGGGAAATGCTAAAATGTTCTTTTCCTTGCTGTTGGTTTTTTTTCAGCTTTCTTTTTTTCGTACAGATAAATGTGCTTTCCAAGCTGGTCTGCTTTGCCCACAGTTACCTTCCCTGTTACATTTTCTAATGAAAGTTACTATTTCGTTTGAATTGGGTGCATGATTTGTAATGCAAGGAAAGCATGCCAATAGTTCTACAGTATTCAGTTTAGCACCTAAATACTATTATTATTAGTTTGTAAGTAAGCTGCAAAGCCTTAGGGTGGGAGCTGAGCGCAACTGCATGAATCACAGATGTAGTTTACGATTGTCAAATGTAAAAGTGTGAAGTCCATATTTAGTTGCTTAAAAAACAAAAGTGAAAACTGCTGAGCTCCCAGAAGTGTTTATGAAAGCCAGGAGTTTGGAATAGTGATTTGGGAGCCTAAATGTAGGATTTCCAAAACAGGTTTAGAGACGTTTGCATCCAGCTCCCAATAATGTTTAATCGGAGCTGAGTGCCTAAGGTGCTTTGAAAATCACAGCCTTCTGAACATAGCTCTGAGGCCCTCCTTTGGAAAAATCTCTGTTATTCAGGGGCAAAGCGGGAAGGGGTATATTTGCCTTCATGTGCATGTGTAGATGGGCAGATGAAGTCATAAAAGAGCATGAATGCCAGGTTCAAAACAAGAAAGAGGCAATGGTTCTTCATGCATTTTGCCCAAGGATGTTATGGCTGCTAAAAACAGTTTTGGGTTCAAGGGGAGACTGAATAAGTTCACAGAAAGGAAGTCTATCAAAGGTTACTAAATAAAGAGAAGCCATGTCTAGCTCAGGAAGTCCCTAAGCTAAACATAGGTAGAGGCTGCAGAGTCTTAAGGGGAAGTATCATATGTAATTGCCCTTTTCTAACTCTGCCCTAGACAGATGATACAAGGAGTATCCACAGTAAGCTGGGAACAATTTCCTGTAGGGAAAAAAGGGAAGGATCTTCACTCATGACCCTGTGCCTTGTTAGCACAAGCTGCTAAAATTCATACTCCAGTTTTGGGGAACGTACCTTTGGTGATGAAGCAATATCTCTCCATCCATTATGTCCCAACAGAGGAGCAAGTCACACATGCTCCTAACTAGAGAATGGGTGCTTACAATAGATTCCAGAACCAGCCAAGCAGAAAGACTGGTTTGTTTCAGGAGGGGAAAAAAAAGAAAGAAAAAATAATAAGCAAACCATAAAACATGATGTGATTGAAACTCTCCCAAAAGGAAATAAACAGCAATCCAAAACCTAAAAATGGCAGGAACTCCTTTCATGTTGCTTGTCTTGTTACAGCTGGTATTTAAGGTTTATTTCTAGGCCAACCAATTCTTCGTCCTGGCAGTGCCTGAGTTATCACACACACTCTTGCAGAGTGTGGATTTTTTGTTTTCATTTTAAATTCACAATTTTAGCAAACCTTTCAAGAATGTTTTACACAGTGATATCAGAGAATCAATTATTCAGGCTGGTTTTAGGTAGATTTTCCCTCCTCCATTTCCTTGGTTATTAAAGAAAACAGCGAAATTTGGATCAGGCATTCAGCTCTCTGGTCCAAAACACATTCTTTTTTATTTTAACTGCACTGCATCAAGTTGACATATGACGTGACACGATGTAACATAACATAAACCGACATTACTCTGCATAACACATTAGAAATTAAAAACAAATATTTCCTTTGGATCCCATTGGTACTATCAGTTTTACTTGCACATCTCTAAATTATGTTTGCTCCTCTCATGCCTTGTCTTTTAGCCCCTTGCTTAGGTGAAGAAGCAGCCTCCCTCTCCTGATAAGTTAGTTAATAACGTGTGTAACATGTTCTTGGCCTGTAGAAATGCAGACAAAAACCAGTTCTCTCCTGTGAAATCTTCAGTGATCTTAGGGCTGGGTTTTTTTGATGATAAGTTGTCATGTCTAAAGAAAAAATAAAGCCTGAAAAAATGAAATAAAATCTGAGCAGGTAATAAAATGTATCTTCATATTCATTGTACAGATAATTATTTGATATACGGAAATCAGAAACATGTGAGTGTGATTTAGTAACTGTGAAGTCAGATGTTCTCCATATAAAATCTATGGATTCTTTTCCCATAGGTAAAAAAGATCAATTAATCTTTTTATGGACTTTGGAAACAGTTCTTTTTTTTCTCATTGGTATCAGTGAGGAAAATGAGACTCATTTACTCATGGTTTAAAAGCACACTTGTATCTAAGTGCCTTGGTTTTCAGGCTCTGCTTAAAGTCCATTGGGCCTGATTTCCAGAGGTCTTGGTGAGATGTGGTTCATTTTGACTTCTAATGGAGTTGTCAACATTATGTCAGTGAGAAATTGAAACTTTTGGTCCCTGGTTTGTGGAGAAGCATAATAATGATGCTGAGAATAGTTACTGGCTTAGCTAAAGAAGCATGCATGTGGCAAGTTAGGGGTGAAGTGCAAATTTCCCAGGCATCAGCTCTGTGATGGTGCTGAGGGACAGTGATGGCAGTGAGGGACACTGAGGTGAGACTTCAGGAAGACCTAACTTGCAGTAAGGGCAGTCGAGCACTTCAACTGGTTTCTGGAGGAGGCTGTGGAGTTGCTGTTACTACTGCTCTTAAAGAGCAGGTTGGATAAACGTGTGCCAGGAATGAACAGGTACAGGTGATTCTGCATTGCAGCTGGAGAAGGGAAAGGTAATTTCTCCAGGGGTCCCCTTCAGCCCCATTTTCTGTGTCTCCATGTAGGTGTCCTTGGATGCTCTTTAACTACAGCTAGAAAAATGTGCCTGAAGCATCACAACTTCTTTAGCACAGCATTCTGCCTAGGCTGAAAAACCATGATGAGGAATGTGTATTGCATAGTCACAGCTGCATTGCACTCCACTGAAGGAATTCCCTGCCTCCTCTTTGTATCATCCATGTCTCCTTTTCTGTAGGTTTGAGTCTGCTATTAATGGGATTTTTATTTTTTTTCAGTGAACGAATTGTAATTTTTTTTTGATAGATGCTGTTCACATTAGTGAGTCCAGTTTTGTTACTGCACAAAGTCCTCCCCCTAAAGCAGGCATCATCTTTCAAAAGCAGTCGCAGCCCATGGGTATCCAGCTGGCAATAGCAGTGTGCATTTCTCTGCCTTTTGAGACTCCTTCTTCCAGGAACAGCAGCAAGGAGATGTGGTTAGGACCTATTGTTATGCCAGAAGGATGCAATGCAAATAAATTTGCTGCTCTCTTTGATTGTGAGGCAGTTCAATCGTTGGGTGACTGCAGGGTAACTCGGCATTGTTGGCATGAGTGTGGAAATGTTCTGCTTTTAAGCTGTGGCTTCTCCAACATATGGATGCAAAACATCAATAAGAAATCTGCTTTGCTTGATGCAAATGATTGGTAGACATACCAGCCCCTAAATAGGCATTGCATCATGTTAGTCACGTAATACGGACTTTTAGTTGGTAGCCTGGTGACAATAACTACTACAAGTCAGTCGTGTATAAACAACACCTATGATAGCAGAATAAAGTTGCTGTTTCTACAGATATTGTGGGGAAAATACATAAATGAGCAATACAGTTTATAAATGTACATTTTTTATCAGTCTGCCTATAAAAAATATGGGCAGTACCAGGTCCTGGTGAAGTTGTCTGATGGCTTTTAATTTCACGGGATCATCCCTGCCTTACTGGGACATTAGAATTAGCCTCAAAAATACACATGTGATATTTTGAATTCTGCTTCTATTAGTGGACTGGGCTTTGCTCCCACAATACAATTTAAGGGTGGGAGCTCATCCCAGGGGAATTTAACTGTCTGAGAGGAATTACTATAGTCTTGGATACTTGTTTGTGCTTCCAGAGCTGGCTGCAAAGAGAAAGGCTCCTCCAGAGAGTAATTCCCCATGTATTAAAAGAGATGTCTAAAGCTGGTGAATGAAAGACTTTTTAGACATGTCTTTTCCTCTCTCAGTGAGAGGGAATCACTTAGACTAGACATTTCATGTCTGGAAAGCTGAAGGTTAGGTGGGAAGGCTCCCATCACGCATCTCCAGAGACGTATGGTCTCTGCAAACCAGGGCTGTGCCTGGTCTGATATCATGAGTATGGCTTGTATTTTCCAGAAATGAAATACAGTAAAATATTTCACAGGCTTTGTAATAACCTAAACTGTTCAGGTGATACATGATGTTCAACGGGCAAATGTATAGGTTGGAAGATGTGTCCTTGGCTCCTAGCTACAGGTTAGCCTTCCTATGGTGCCCCAAGAATTAGTTGGCCTTTCGTTCCCACCCACTTTGGGAAAGACATCTACTAAAGCCATGAAGCCTCTCTTTTTCAAACATATATATTCTTAGTGGGCATCAGCCCAATGTGCCCTGTAGGACAGATAGATTAGGTGAGAGCAGCATCCTCTAAGTTCTTATCAACTGCTTTTCTCAGACTTGGATTGATCCTGATACAGCGCTTTTGTTTCTCACTCACCTGCAGAGCCTGGCGTTTGCACTGTATTTGGAGACCCTCACTACAACACTTTTGATGGACGGACATTTAACTTTCAGGGAACATGTCAGTACGTTTTGACGAAAGACTGCTCCTCCTCTGCCTCGCCCTTTCAGGTGCTGGTAAAAAACGATGCCCGGCGGACCCGTTCTTTCTCCTGGACAAAGTCAGTGGACCTTGTGTTGGGCAGAAGCACTATCAGCCTCCAGCAGCACCTCACAGTGAAGTGGAACGGGACCCGCATCTCCCTACCTTGCGAGACGCCACAGTTTCAGATCGATCTGGATGGTTATTTGTTGAAAGTGACAACCAAAGCAGGTAGGGCAAGTGTGTGTGTGTGTTTTGCCTGAAGAACTTCTCAAGTGCAACGTGAACAGCAGTCAGTAAAAAAAGCATGATACCAAAGCCAGTCTATCACTCCCCTTCTCAAATGGACATGGGAGAGAAAATATAACAAAAGGCTTGTGGCTTGAGATAAGGACAGGGAGAGATCGTTCACCTTCTTACATAGTGTTTGGGTTGGATGGGACCTTCAAAAGTCATCTAGTTCGACCCCCCTGCAATGACTAGGGATAAGATATGTTATCTCTGAGATGCTAACACCATCGCTGATGGGCTCAGCTTTGGCCAGAGGTGAGTCTGTCTTGGAGCTGGCTGGCCTGAGCTCTATCATACATAGAGAAAGCTTCTAGCAGCTTCTTACAGAAGCCAGCCCTATAGCCCCCTCTGCTACCAAAACCTTGCCATGCAAACCCAATACACAGGGTCATTGATTGATACTTAAAGGTGAGAGCAGAGAGGAGATCAGTTCTTACACATATCATTCATGGTTTTATCCAGTTGCAGCAACATAGCTTACAGTCTAAGTCAGCAATTATATAAAATCATTAGTTACTAATGGCTAGAATGAGTTTAAGTTGTCAAATTATGGGAATATTTCACTGTGGCTACCCAGCAAAATGGAGGCCCTTGTTGGAAAACCCTAGCTTAATTTGCTGTTCAGTGCCATCGTGTTGGGCTTGCTTTGTGCTCAAGTAAGAGTTTGTCTGCAAGGAATAGAGTCCAAAGCACCAGAAGCAAAGGGAAATCAGAAGTTTCAGAGAATCTGGTACCTTATTTATGGAAACAGGGGAGGGAGATGCAGACTTTCAGGTCTTTTGAGTCCTAGAAAATGCATTAACTGTCAAAAAGCTGAACCAAAGAACTTACATTTGTTTTGATAAAACTATTCTGAAACTATAGTATCCTTGCATAGATGAATCCTGAGGGGAAGTTTAAAATGTTCTCATTAGCATGTGTTAGGTACTACCGTAGTCCTGAGAGATTTCACGCACACAGTGAAGTACTGTTTCAGTGAGAATACCATTTACTGTTAATTCAATTAAATGCCATGTGAAAGCAGTGAAACCAATCTTTCTTATGGAGTGATATGGTCACAGGCGTGACACATAGTCATACTCATTATCTAGCATCGCTTTTTTTGCAAGGCGGGACACTAAGCACCCACTGTTGAGCTGAGAATTTAGACACCTGTTTATATAGCCCCTGGAAATGTAAGTCTACATAATGTGGATCCCAGCTCTGGGCTCATTCCTCAAAGTGGCAATGCAGATTTTTGTGGCTGTCTGTAAAATGCACACAAGTTGACCATTATTCACAACTTCTAATTAAAAGCATCTTGAGGGTTTCTCTTTGCAGCCAGCTGAACACTATGAATTCTGGCTATGTGGAATTCATTAGCCAACCGCAGGCCAAGGCAAGGTTTTCCACTGAAGATGAATGACAGCTAATCCTGCTGCTATTCCATTTGTCTCTGGTGCAAGCCTAATAAATGACTGTACACCACCTTGTCCATGTGTTGGCAGAGGGAGTGCAAACATGGCATATGACAACGCACCAAACAGTGTGTAATCAATGCAGATTATAGCCTAAATAATTCCTCCCCTTGGCAGAGCAGGATCAGGTTTCTCTTGCTGAATACAGCACGATGGGCCAATTCCTCTTTTCCTTAGCATGTAAGGCCTGGAAAGCAGTAGAACAGCATGGCTCCATTCTGCTGGGAGAGGACAAGCAGCAGAGAGGAGGAATATGCTGCGTAGAACTGGTTTAAGGACAAACTTTTTGTTCCACAGGAAATTATGAGTGCTGGAGGGGGAAAAAAATGGAGGATTTTCTGTTTCAGAACGAAATACAGATTTTAAAACAATAGATATGCTTTCCCATGGTAGGGTGAAAAAAAGGATGAGGGGAGCAGAAGTAATGAAAAATAAACAAAACCATTGCACTACAAGCAAAATTCAAAGTAAAATTAGGCTGGGAAGTGCAGGGTCTGATGCTTACAGCTCAGCCAGCATTCCCACAGCTTTTGGTTTCCCTTTTGGAGAGCTGGGAGCTGAGCCCTGGATAAAACAGGGGAGCCCAGAGTTTCAGGAAGCCTTGTGGTCCCTGGCTACAGAGTGATCTGCATGCAGGGGTGTCCTGGAGTTGCATACCCTCAGAGTCCAGGTTTCCAGGCAGCCCACCAGGCGAGCTGGCAGGAAACTAGCTTGGAGCCTTGCCTGTGCTGTGTTGGAAGTTCATTGAATCTGATATGTCTCCCTGAAGCATTTCAGTTCTGTTGAATTGGCATTTTCCAGTGAAAACCTGTTTTGTTGCTGAATTCCTCACCAGCTGTAGCCCTGGATGCCATACAGCAGTGTTTCTGGCACCCTGCACTTGCAGGTACTTTGTCATGGGTATGCTTGGGTGGTGGGGTGTCTTGTGTAAAATCTGTGTGCTAAAAAAACGAGAGAGCAGAGGTCAGAGGGCTGGTGTCACTTATCTGTCTCTCTAGTGCAGGAGCACTTTTTGTTGTTTCTGTGTTGATCTTTTTCCCAAGGCTTCTTTGCTGAGGTTTTCTGTACTGCTTTGGCACTAAATCCTTAGGGACGAGTGGTCTGCCAGTTCTTGAGGATGCCTTTACCATGAAAAATCAGACAGAACAATTGATGGGAGTTCCCAGCATGGGGAACTCAGTGTGCGATGTGCATAAATCCAGAAGGATTTTTTTTTAAATGCAGTAGAGCACATAGTGTGCCAAGTTAAGAAATCAAGTAACAAGTTGGTTAAGCATCCGTCAAAGAAAGGGGAAAATTGGAAAACCTTAAAATGTAAATCGGAGAATATCCCTTTTCTGCATATCCCCAGATGGGACAGATGCTGCATCTTTTGGCTTCACATCTCTTGCATTCTTGTCCAAGTGAATGGGAAATTCATCCATTTTGGGGTGGGGGGGAGGAAAGGATTTATAAGCACGAATAAACTCTTCCAAACAATTTCTTACTACCAACGAGACCATTTCAAACATTGCTCTGTAGCGTAGTCCTGTCTGTCACAGCTCTTGCTGGTTTACAGAAGCCAACTGAGCTTTCTGCTTGTGACCAAACAAAAAGGCACACTCTGCACAGTGCCATCAGGGTCTGTCAAAATTATCATGCTTGTAGGAGTAAATACCCTTCCTCATTACCCCAAAAGGGACAGAAACCTTCAGGCTGTTGATCAAAGCTAGAAATTGTCCTGCGATCTAAGCAATTACAGTAGAATATACAATACCCAGCTAGAGGAAAGGGCATCCTTTTGTCATAGTTCAACTATGAATCTCTTAAATTCCGTAATCAAAGCAGGATTCTCTAATCTAAAAATGTGTATTTTTTGTATGCTGAGATGAAAAGTAATTAATTTCTTTTATTCTTATCGGCATACTGATTGCTCAGAGAGCAACATCTAACACGTAGATTAACAACTCTCACAGAGTACACATGGATCTTCAGGATAATTTTATAGTTAACCTTTTATAATGAAGGTGATGGGTGTCACTGAAAGTTAAGTCTTGGCTTGAGGAAAAAGAGAAGTTGTAAAAGGAAATTTAAGATATAATCATTAGCTGGTCTTAAAGTCAGCAGCTTCTGAGGGAGCTCAGTTGGGGAAGAAGTTGAACACTGCATTAAAAACTGGAGTTATTTTCTGAAGAGAACTGAGAATTTGGATATTGATGCTTCAAGCTTTGTGAAAGTTCATATGATTCTCAAGTCTGAAGAAATCTTAGTTTATAAGTTAATGGAAGCTTTTTATAAATGCCAGCGCAACAGTATTAATCTGGTGTCTGCAAATCAAGCTGTGTTTTGTTTTGTTCAGTGTTGTCAGAAGCAAAGACAGCTGGAGTTTGAATTTGTCCAGCAATGATAATGTATGAAGCAGCTTAAAAGGCAGCTTTCCTCCTTGCCACTGTGCTGGCCTTGTTAACAACTGTAGTCTTGCACAATTTCTCAGTTGTCTGGGTGCAAAGTGCCTTTGGAAGAGGACACAGTGGCTCTAACGGTTGGACTTGATGATCTTAAAGGTCTCTTTCAACCTAAATGAGTCTATCAAAGCTTGGTTTATTAGATAAATTGAAGCTGCTTTCAGTAATAGTCAGCTCAGGACATATTTATCCTACGGTTGCTAACCTATAGTGATAAGATGCAATAGACTATAGTGATAGTTGGTGCAGAATTATCTGCACATCCTTGCTGGGTACGTTTTTCCCCAAACCCTTGGTGGCATAGTGTAAACCATACAAGCACCAAGACAGGATGAACCAATGGCCAAGAACCCCTTCTATAGCCGTAATTGCCATTTGAGCCTCATCCTGTTACTCTGCAGTGTGGATAGGAATTGTCATAGGAGGCAATGGGATGTGTTGCTAAAGGAAGGATTCCAGCTTTGAACTGAGTTACTGGTATGATAATTACTTACATGAGGATAGGACAGGATCTGGATCACATAGTGACAAGCACTGATTTACAAGAGAAAAAGGTGGTGCTAAGCCAGCCCACACAGCAAATGTAGAAAGCTGGAGCAAAGCCCTGGTCCTGCACCACAGAGCGATGCTGTTTGGTATTCTTGGTCAGGGAGGGAGAAGAGGGTAAAATCTGTTTTATCCTCTTTAAAAGCAGATTCTTGTGTTTATCCTTAACTAATCACTGTGCACAGGTACTTAAGGGAATAAATTAACAGCAAAATGATTTGTTATCTTCAGATGCAGCGTTACTGCAGAAATGTGAAGTAGCATTCATCAGACATTGGAAATAATTAAAAGAAAGTCTGGTTTGGGTAGAAGTTAAGCAGCAGTGATTCTTGGCGGTGTTTTTGTTCCATATGATACTAAAATTGCTTTCCCTTATGAGATACGTATTTACTCCTTTGAATTGACAGTCACCCAGGTAAATACTAGAAGTTTAGCTTCCACCTGATGTCTAGGCTCTCTCAATTATAGCTGGGAACAGAGAAGCATTTAGAAGTTAGTTTATTCCCTTTGTATTAGACACCCTGAGCTGCCTGTTTCTCTCCATCAAAGAGAGTGCTCAGACAGCTGACTTGAACTAGATACCTAGCTTTTAGGTGAGTACAGACAGATAAAATGTGTTTCACCTGCAGAAGCCAATTTTTGAGGTACTAGAAGTGCAAAAGCCTACTGTAAAACAGACTAGCAGAGCGCTTGCATCTCACCCACCAGGTGAAGGTTAGAGATTTACCATCATTCCTTAGTGTTGCTGACTGAGGAAGACAGCTTCAAAAAAGACACCTTTTGAAGAAACAGTTTGAATTGAGTTCAGAATGCTTCTTACTACAGTTTTATCCTCTGACATATCACTGTGGTCCACTTTTTAACTCTCTTCACCCACACAAAATAAGGTACTTGTATTGGAACAGTTATATTCCAGCCCTAATCATTCTATGATTCTGTGATTCTGTATTCACTCAAATGAGCAATCAGTGTCAGCTTTGCAGGCAAAAAAGGGTGTTTTCCATAAGCTGATCACTGGTGGAGTCTCATGGGACATGGACACTTTTGTATGTCCGTGTCCTGTGCAGTGGGTGACAATGGCTGAAATTCTGTGTCTCCTGCGAATTCAGGTAGAAATTTGTCCTAGCAAATTCCATTTGCAGAATTTTGCAAGAGCCCTCTTTCCACGTTGAGAGGAGTTCTGCCTTGGCTCCACATTTTTTTAGGATAACCCCACTCATTAGCAAGGAGGAACAAAAATAAACAGAGGCAGGCATGAGAGTATTGTATAATTGAATGTGATTTAAGAAACACTACAGTTGCCAGAGGCACTTACTGGGAGGTATATAGAAACCTAACAACATTATCAGAATGAAGCCAATGGCTTTGTTTAGGTTCCTATGGACACTTTCACAAACACAAGGCAGTGTTTTTTATCCTCAATTTCTTCTTATTTTCTTTTGTGTGTGTGTGTGTGTGCATGTTTTTTGTCTCATCTCTTTATTAGGCTTGGAAATCTCATGGGATGGAGACAGCTTTGTGGAAGTCATGGCTGCGCCTCATCTGAAGGGCAAACTCTGTGGTCTGTGTGGCAACTACAATGGGCACAAGCGAGATGACCTGATCGGGGGCGATGGGAACTTTAAGTTTGATGTGGATGACTTTGCCGAGTCCTGGCGTGTGGAGTCCAATGAGTTCTGCAGCCGCCCGCAGAGAAAACCTCTGCCCGAGCTCTGTCATGGGACGGTTAGGGTGAAACTCCGAGCCCATCGGGAATGCCAGAAACTCAAAGCGTGGGAGTTCCAGAGCTGTCATTCAACGGTGGATTATACCACATTTTACCGGTAAGCGTGGCTTGCTGTGGAAGGAGATGTTAAGTTACTGTGCGAGGAGCAAAACCGTAGCTGGCCCCCTTTCAGTAGCATTTGAGCACATAATTTGAGCTGCTTTTGCTGTGAATTAATATACAGGCCTAGAGTTATATTATGATGAGCTTTTCTGAGTCAGGAATCAAGAGAAGATGACCCTGAGCTAATAAAGACCTGAGCAGTCAGTAGTGAGAAGGGCAGGCAGGCTTGTGATCACCTAGAGAAAAAGTACTTTTGGAGACTCAGAGAAGAGGAAGAGACTTCAAGTCATTTCAAAGTCAGCTGTGAAGTTGAGGCTGACATTAATTGCTATTGCTTGTGGTCCAGAGAAGTGTGTCTTCCCAGAAGCATTTTTTAAATGACTTCATTAAAGCAGGGATATGAAATATTAGTAGTGCCTGTTGGATGGTGTAGTTTGTGAGTTGGGAATTTGCAAGGAGAGAGTTAACAGAAAGTTCAGTGCGTGCCCATCCTGCCCTGGGAGCAAAGGAAGACAGACGAGGATCTAGAAGCCTTCTCTGAGTGAATTATTCAAGGTTTTTATTTTTTAAATACTTCCAGTCTAAACCACAGAGCCATCATTTCTGTTCTTTAATTGGCATGAGTTTATTTGCCCCTCACTCAGTAAATAAAATTGGCTTTTCTTCTGATTGTCTGACATGAAAAGATAAAAGTAAAGCCAAGTCACATTTGTATGGTGGCGGATGGAGCTGCCTGATCTCTGCGCTCCCAGCTTTCCCCACTTATGCACATCTGTTGAACTGTTGGGCTTATTAGGAAAAGCTTTCTAAAATGACTCCATTTCCCTTATGAATTGCCTTTCCTCTTCTTTTATAATGAGACAGAAAGACTTTTATCTAGCCCAGCAGAATGTCTGGGACTGGGAAATGCTAGAAGACACACAGCTTGGCTTGTAGTCTATGTGCTTCTGCATTTAGTTTGCTATAGTGTATCCCTGTGCTAGCAGCCTGGCAAATAGTGAAGATTATATTGTGTGCAGGTTATAATACTTTATCTTTTCCAATGGCTGGAGGCACAACAGAGAGCACTAGAGATGCTAACACACACACAGAAGGTCTGTTGAATACATTTCAGCAACATTCCCATCTCACTTCCATCGTCCTCTAAAGGTAAGTGATGACAATGCAAATGGAAAACAGACACAGAGAGATTTGTTTCATTTTGCAGTGGATTTTTTGTCCCTTTTTAAAAGTAGCTAGTGATTAATTTAGTGCAATACACTTCCTGACACCACAGTGGAAAATGATTTATATTTTGGCTACAGCAGCCAAAAAAAAAATCTCTACATGCTTGCATGGAGCATTTCTGTTCCTTAAGAATAATGTATTCTATTTGTTTTGGAAAGACAATGAAATCAAGCAAATATTTAATTTGATTATATCCTTTTGTAGAAAAGTCTGTTTTTCCCTAAGGAAATTTTATGTTGAAATGACCATCATATTCTGTCAGAAGTAGCTGTTAGCTTGCTTCCATGTAGATGTTGCTAGCTGTTAGACTAGATTCCAATACAGGAATCAAAGATAAAATATAAACTAAAATTAAATAATGGTATTTAGTAGAATGGTACTTCTTGTTAGAAACTGACAAAGTTGGAGCAAGCAATTTATCCAATGACCATGGCCATTTCTCATACTAGGAAATTCCCGAAAGGGGGTCATGATTATGGGACAAGCATTCAAAGGAAGTTCTGGGAATCTTTCTAACATAAATCTTTGCCTATACAAACACATGTGCATTTGTGTATATTAGTATAAATAAGTGTGCTTAAGAGATTCGCATTTTTTGTGTATTGTTTTTAAAGAACTCATTGCTGCTGATGTGGTTTTGCAGAAAATTTAAATGACCATTAAAAGAAATTTAAACTGACATTTACAGCTTTTCACTGGGGTGTTTCAAAAAAGTATCTTCAGTCAATGTTTTCTAATTTCAGGTTGGGTGTAACTAAATAGTTTTCCAATTCTGCTTTACTAACTATGGACAAGCTTCTAGCAGTAAGAGAAGTGATGAGGCAGAATGGTAGGGTCAGGTTCTTTTGGTGTATTATCCATCTCCTCTTTGAATGAATAGCTTCAAATGGAAATAGTGTTTCCATTTGAAATACTGCATTTTCAAGAGTTAACCTTTCTTGGTCATTCTTGCTTATATTATCAACATTGCCTCATTTTCATTATGCTGCTCTGGTAGTGACCTGCTGTTAATAAGAATTCTCAGAAATAGAAATAAACTCAGCAGGAACTTTATGAATCAGGGTGTGTTTTCTCCAAATACCAGTAAAAAAAAGGCAGTGACCAATGCATTGCAAACATTTGTCTGACCCTGTGTTGCTGAGGAGGTTTTTGTGAAGAGGTCTCTGATTTTGTCTCCTTCTCTTTGCAGCTGCAGTTTCTCTTTTCATTAGCCATCCAAAAAACATACACAGCAAGATTGTCATGATCGTTAGGTGAAAAGGATATGGTTAATGTTTTAAAAGAGTAAAGATCTAGCTGCATTGTTGTGAGGTTAAAAACGGTTAACTCCTGAGCTTGACTTTGATAGAACTGTGACACCTTAGGAGAAATGGTTGTGCACCTTGCCTTTAACCCTTCTTTTTTGACATTGTGACTTTGGTGACGTGTTTCTCTGCAAAGCATATGGTGGAAGAAAGCACCAAGAAACTATTTTGGAATAGTCCTGATTGCAAACTAACAATTTTAGCATCTCCTTTTATACCACTCTTTTAATTCTTTGTTTTGTAACTAGACACATTTTAAGGGCTTTTAATTGTGGTTTGCTTTGTTTAGTTTTGAGTTGGTATTTTTGGTTTGTCTTTAATGCATTGCTAGTTGTTCAGTACTCATGAATAACACTATAAAAATAACCCTTAGGGTTCAACTTTATGGAGGCAAGTTCATTAAGCAGGGAAACAGTTTTGAATTTCCAGGATATTTCAGTAAAATTTAGGTGAAGAAGACGCTATCAGTGACACTCATTGCCATTGCCACTTGTCTATTTAGAGATTTTAATATGGCTAAACATCCTTGCCAAAGAAAGTTACCAAGGTTACTCAGTAGCAGGCTTTTAGAGGGGATACTCTGACCTCTTATGCAATAAAGCTTGAACTCAGACTCCCGAAGCTGCTGTTGAGTATAAGCAATATTAAAAATACTTGGTAACATGTGAATCTCTCATACTGCTGTTACCAGAAAAAGCTCTATCACATTATTAAGAACTATTATGGTACTATTTAAGCTCTTGGATGAAGATTTGGGGATCTTAGAGGACCTGAGGAAGGAGAAGACAACTTTTTGTGCTCACCAAGCTGTACCCCATGGCTGATCTCATTGTGTATCTTTGGGGCAGGAGCCTGGAGGAGACTCCAGCCCCAGTGAGATTAGGGAGCAACGTGGCGTGGGAGACAGGTCTCTAGTGTGCCCCCATCCATGCCTGATGTCTCTCAGGAACCTCCTTGGAAGGCGACAGGCAGCCCCAAACAGGGGTGCAGGGACGGACAGCAGTGCTGAAGTTGGGCTGAAGGAGACACCATAAAAGAAAGCACAGGACTGACTAACACTTTTAGAGTCTGCCTTCATTAGCATCTGTGGCTTTCTGGTAGACTTTTTTGGTTTTTAATAGTTTGGTATCACCAGCAGCTTTGACATGTGACATCAACATGGTATCAGTATATCACCCACCTCTAATACACTTACATAGTAGCTGAGTTTATAAATGAGTAGTTAGACATTGCTCAAGTCTAACTTAACTCTCACTGCTGCCATAGCTCTGGAAAAATATTCAATGTCTTACTTTTGCCATGCAGCAGACTTCCTTATTTGAGATTGGAAAATCTGTGCTTTTAAGTCTTGAAACAAGTCTTTTTATTATTACTCTTCCTATTTTTATATTTTTGTTAATGCCACTATTAATGTCACTTTTTAACAGCAACAGCATACACTTAAGTTACATACATACCTATTGCAACATACATACTTCAGTCACTCTTTTTTAATTGTCCTAAGAGGTATGTTTTCTCTCAAACACTTGAATTTAGTCATACTTGGCATTTTATAGCAAGCAGTAATTAACATATTAATAGCCTCATTGTTTGAATCTGTGAATCAAATGCATTCAGGAATTGCAAATTGACTTTATTGCAATTTTTGTCTTTAATGTTCTTTGTGACTCTGCTGACATTACTCCATCTCAGCTCCTGGTTAGTCAGTTATTGATTTTCTATCCATTAACCAGGTAGCTGTATGCCATTAACTGCTGCATTTTTGCAGATTTTCTAAAGAATTCTGTTTAACCAGTGAAAATATTATTGATCAAAGTTGGAGTATAAATTGCAGTGTTGTTTGAGTCCATCAGCTCCCTGTTATTAAGTTTGACAGATATGCCATGAATGGCTGCAGAGAGCATGTGAGCTGTAGCATTGCTAAGTTCATGCAAGCACTATTTAAAAGATGGAGACCAAGAGTTTGTGGCTTTGAAGCAAAAGGCTTAAAGGTTTTTTTTTCCTGTTAACAATGGTGTCCTACAGCTGTAAATTCATGTGGTTATAGCCCTGTGTTCGCTCAGCAGGATGGTGCAAAAGAAATTTAGGCTGAGGGACTTCAAAAAAGCTGTCTTCAAGTGTTAAAGGGTTGGGTGGAACTGGGATCTCTGGAGCACTCTGTTTGCTGCCAAGGGTGCATATTGCAAAATACACAATAAAAGAAATAAGGGTTTCTGGTCCTGTCTGTGTCTGTGGGCACAGCAGTGGGCTGTGCTGCTCCAGGGCTCATCTGTGGTGTGACCAAGGGTGGCTGTAGCTCTGAGTGCTCACCAGGATCATTTCTGTCCCAGCTCCTGCACCAGTGGCTTTCCACTCTCCCCAGGGCAGAGCAGCCTGTCCACCTCTTTCAAACAAGCCAGTGGTGATGGCTTGAGGACAGGACTGATGGCATGGACCTTGGCTTGTCCCCTTGCTGCCCTGGCGCAGAGCACGGGCTGTTGTTCCCACTCGCCCTTGTGCTAGGATAGGGATGTTTTTGCACATGTCTGACTGCCTGCCCAAAACTTGCCCTGAGTCTGAGTACTAGCAGCAGTGTAACCACAACAAAGAGGAGCTCAGGATGAAACAATTTACTCAGCTTCTTGGGCAAATTGTCACTGAGCAGCTGTACGACCCACAGAGCTTCTGGTTAGAATGGAATTTGAACATATTTGAAATAATAATTGTATTTTTTTAAGCAAATCTGTACCAGGACTCAAGTTTCCTATGAGCTGGAAGTGCCACTTTCCAGTCTGCTCTGTTCAGCATCTTTGGGTCTTCCAATCCTCTGAAGTTACCACTGGAGCTTTAGTTGCTTGCATTAAAAGCTTAATAATTCAGACTTTCTGTACAGAATTTCGCTGCTTTATATCATTCTACTTATACAAGGCGATCCTTTGCAGATCTGCATTGGAGAAATGCACAGAAGACTAGACCTAAATGGACAGAGCCAGTGTTCCCAACCTTTACAAGAGCACTGGTGCTTGGGAACATATTCTCCCACCTGCTGCCTTTACTTTATGCCTCTATATGAATCGACATTATTCTCCAAACCACTTCTAAATATCAGCCTGTGCTGTCTTGTGTATTGCCATGATGAACTCACTGCCTGAGAGGTAAGAGGCATCATGACTTAGATGATCTTAAGGTCCTTTCCAACCCTAACTATTCTATGATTCTGGTGGCTAGCAGTGCTATCAAATGGGAGAAAACAGGCTTTGTAGTGTCCAGCACACTTTGGGATTTCTAGCAGCGAGCAGCAAGCTTTGCTATCTGTGTGCTGTTGGTAAGGAGTACTGCAGAAATGACATATATATAAGACTATAGATCACCACTGTGTTAAGCGTCCTCCTTGAAGTATTTTTCATCTGATGTAGCCAAGAGTGGGTGCAAGCTGCCAGAAAAAATACTGTTTAGATTTAATGATTAGAAGTTTAGATTTGGACAAATAGGTTTGAGTGGTCAGAAAAGATAAATCTGAAGCCAAGCTGAGCTCAATTATCTGCAGATCAGGACTCTTCTTAATCTTCCCCCACACCCATGGCCCTGGTGGGATATTTTTCATGTAACCAAGACCCATCCACTTGTGCCTGTTTAGAAAAGTACCTCAGGAATTTAGGGCCAGAAAACATTCTTCTCTTTGTATCAGTGGTTATTACAGCTGTAAAACATTGAAGCAGTGCCAGAGGAGTCACAGATGTCTCCTTTCCTGTTGAGGTATTGCAAATGGGGGGGATGAAGGTGGAGAGGGCTCTAAACTCTGACAAGACAGTGGTGTTGGACAGACACCATTCACCTGGGACCATCCGTGGCTTGCTTCCAGCTGGAAAGCGCATGCTTCCCTGATGACCCACTTTGTGCTTCCCTATATGGAAAGTTAATGATTTTATTCTTTTAAAAAAGAAAGATTTTTTTAGTAGGAAAACCAGATGAAGCAGCCATACTGCTCTGTGATAAGAACCCAGGAAAGTTTCCTTTCTTCAAAGGGTGGCATGTCTGGAATGTGTTTGTTTTGCTTACCTAATTACATGATCACAACCCTACCTGACACTGTTCTTTTACGCAGAATGAGATGTTGTTTCCTACTGGTTGCAAGTGCAATATGAGGCTTCTTTTCTCTCCTTTCCAGGAATGAACTCAATTTGCGATTATCATGCATTCAGGTATATGGAGACTTATTACAAAAACCTGCTTCTGCCTAGCGAAACTTAATTTCTTTCTGGTTTATTACCTGGCTCAATGAAATTCAAGTCAGGTGTTTCATAACCTAATACTGTCTTCCTCATTGCCCAGTGTCTGACAGATGTGAGAGTCTGCATGTGAAAATACAAGGTCAAATGTGATCCTGAAGGATGGTAGAAACTGTGGAGAAGCAGGGAGAGGGAGAGTCATTGAACAGAAAAGCGGGGTACCATAAATGCTCTTGATGTCGGCTCTTCCTATCATTGTGAAGCAGAATTCACCAAGAGCTGGATTGTTCACCCACTAATAGGGAACGTGAGCTGGGATTAGACCGTCGTGAGACAGGTTAGTTTTACCCTACTGATGATGTGTTGTTGCAATAGTAATCCTGCTCAGTACGGGAGGAACCGCAGGTTCAGACCCCTGGTGCGTGCGCTTGGCTGAGGAGCCATTGGCGCGAGGCTACCATCTGCGGGCTTGTGCCTGAATGCCTCTAAGTCAGAATCCCACCTAGACGTAGTGATACCGCAGCGCCGCCGCTGCCTCGGTGGGTTCACGATAGCGGTCACTCGAGATTGACCCAGGAAATGACAGTCTTGCTCAGAATGTGCAGGTTAAAGCCTATCCTGAATCTTCGTTAGTGAAGACAGGCCTTCCTCATAGGGGAAGGAAAACTCCTATCGTCATACCTGGGCTGATGGAGCTTGTCTAGCCTTGTATGGGCTTCCATCTCGGAGAAGGACACTCTTACAAAACCTACGACCCGAGGACTTTGCTGTCACCGTCCTAGCTAACTAGGCCGTGGCAGTCAAACCTCGGGTGTAAAGGGTGGGGCCAGTTCTGCGCAAGCTGCGCCTCACCTAAAAACTGCGCTCAAAACACCACCGCGCAGGCTGGAAGGGCTCACTCTCGTGTCTGAAGGGACGGGCGAGTGTCGAAACAGCAGGTGGCAAGGTGCCTGGGTAGCTGCAGATCCAACCGTGCATGCAGGCAGACCAGTGCATGGGTAGCTTGAGATCACTCAGGAAATGACAGTCCTGGTCGGACACTCCCTGACTGCCTAAGCACCTTTTTTCCAACCAGATTTGCATATCCCTTGGTCATCGTGCTTGTAGTAAGCGTGGTTAAAGCTCTTCCCAAGTCTTCGCTCGCAAAGCCAAGCCATCAATATGACTGCATTCTCAGAACTTGTTGTTTGTGAATTACCTTTAACAGAGGTTTGGTAGGGTGGTTTTGTTTGTTTTACTACCATGCCTTGGAGACACGGGATAAGATCCTGATGCATTGAAGTCAGTGGGAATTTTGCTGTATTTGAGTGACAGGTTTTCATCATTGTGACTGTTCCTCTCCCATGCAGTTTTACTGCACTAATCTCTCACATCAGTTAGTAATCCTTGGTTAGCCTTGCTGTACCACAGACAACTTAAGGAAGCTTCAGCTGGTTCAGAGACAGTGTGTCCATTCTTCAGTGGGCTAGGCAAAAAAAACATTCAGATCAGGGCTCCTAGGTCCTATCTGCTTGCCACATTTTTCCAAGGGGAAATCTAAGGGGTGGCTTTCCACGGCAGAAGTCCAAATTTATTTGGTCATAGGCAGCTGAGTTAACTAACTTGAGTTCACTTGTGGTTCTTTCTTCTTGGCTGTAAGAAGTGTGTAGGAGAAGACTGCAATGCTAGGTCTGCTGTCCCTCCCATTTTTCAAAGCTTATCTGATAGGCTTTTAAACATGCCCTAGGCATAACTTCTCTTATATAAGGTTCCCCATCTCAAATATCCTTATTTAAGCTACAATCTTAAGATGTCACTGTTTCACAATAAGCATGAGTGTGCCCTAAGACTATCACAAGCACACCCCTCTTGTGTAGAGTAATAATTACTTCACATTAATAATAATACTAATTTCACATTCTGGAAAACACCCCCAATATTTCAGTCATATAATACAAGGCATGGTTTTTAAAAGGGAGAGCAGGTGTGGCGAGGAGCTGGTAAAAGAGCAGAATGATACCCTCCCTTGTGGACATGTTTTAAAGAACACTACAGGCCATTTGGTGTAATTCAATCCATTGCCAAAGCCAAAATGCAGCAACACTGAAGTCTTCTTTTTAGCTGCAAAAAGCAATCCTGTTTTTTGGGAAGATGCTGTTCAGAGAAGCTGTCAGCATCATCAGAGGAAACCACCCTCTGTCTCTGTCGGGTACCACAGGATTTTAACTACAGCTGCTACAGAACCCAAGACCACTGTTTGGTCTCATTTTAATTAACCTCTAAGGTTCACAGCAGGGTTTTCTTTGCTGGCTTGTTTTAATTTCATTTTAGCTTTTTATGTTTTCAACTTCACTGCAGTATTGATTTTAAATACAATCCAGAGATGCTTAGCTGATGGTAATGTGTCTATTGCTGTGAATAAATAATTCAAGAAACCAGCCCATCAGATCTCACATTCTGTCTTGGGCAGGGGCTAATATGTGTTGCAAGGAAAAGGAAACCCACCCATACTGTAGCTGGCCAAATGTGCCATGTCATAGATGGTGGAGGAATTCCTTTCAGACCCCTGAGATGATCAGTTTACATCTCATAGCATGAAATTTTAATTACCTTTCCTATAACATGCATAACTGCAAAGCTACTATATTTCAGCTCCTATTTTAAGCCACCTGCAGTATATCCTGCCTAATTAGACACACAGCAAAGATGAACGAGGGTGTTTATAAGCAGGCAAATGAGATGAATTTGTGGGAAATGTTTTAAAAATAAGCTTAACCTAATCCTCCTGTTATTCTTATGAGTTCATTTATGCTTCTGGCAGGATAACCAGACAAAGCAGGACGTGAGCTGTGACCAGCACAAAAACTTTCCTGTAGAAAGTTTGCCTTAGGAAGGTTTTGACAGCTCTGAGCAGCTTATCAAGCTTGCTGTCGTTGTTGTTCATAGAGCTGACTTGCCACAAGTGAGGTGTCCATTTTGGAGACTTTATATGGGTTAGATTTAACTGAAAGCTTTCTTGTGGGTGTTTTTAAAGGCTGAAGGTCTTTTCCTTTAGTTTTGCTGTTGTTCTCTAGATCTCACAGGACATCCAAAAAATCTGGTGTGTTCCCAGGCTTTTTGATCTCCAGGGACCTTTGCACTATGCCAGCTTCTTAGATGTTTTCAAGGCCAGGTTGGACAAAGCCTTGGGTGGCATGATTTAGTGTGAGGTGTTCCTGCCCGTGGCAGAGGGGTTGGAATTAGATGATCTTAAGGTCCTTTCCAACCCTAACTATTCAATGATTTTATGTCTGTGGTATAAAGTAGCAATCTGGGGTAAAGGCTCTTCATCAGTGGCTGTAGTAATAGGACAAGGGGGAATGGGTTCAAACTTAAACAGGGTAGATTTCAGTTAGAGATAAGGAAGAAGTTCTTCCCTATGAGGGTGCTGAGGCACTGGCACTGGTTGCCCAGAGAAGCTGTGGCTGCCCCATTCCTGGCCAGGTTGGATAGGGCTTGGAGCAGCCTGCTCTAGTGGAAGGTGTCCCTGCCTATGGCAGTGGCTTGGAATTGGATGAGCTTTAAGGTTCCTTCCAACACAAACCAGTCTGGGATCCTCTGTTTCTAAACCTGCTCCTCTCCTGTCCATCTCTGTAAGGGCTCGCTGTATTGATATGCATGTGAAGGTCCCATATTCCACACTTGCCCTCTCAAGTGCGCAAAGTGCTAGTGTGTAAAGCAATTAACTTCTGTTAATTACTCAACCCATGTTTTCTCTTCAGTTTTCACAGCACATGAAGGAATCAGCACCTCACATTACTGGTGATTTATGCAGCTTTGCAAACAAGGGAAGCACAAGCTGTTTTGGGAGGCCTCTATGACTACAGTTTGACCTGCAAAATGCTTGCTCCCTATGCAGCAAAGCACCAGGAGCAAGAGCAGGTCGAGCACCAGGGGCTGGTAGTGTGATGAGGAGCAGGCGCAGCCCTTTTTTAACTGCAAGTGCACAGGTCCTACACAGCTGTATGCAGCAAGGCTACTGCTGATGAGGACTTGGGGCATGACAGCAAAATCTTGTGGACCCCCATGGCAGTTCTTGGCAGCTGAGTATTATTGTACCTTAGGGCATCACAACAACCAGAGCAAAGAGCAGACGTGTGGGAATTAAGGCAAGAATGGGTGGAGATACTTGTTCTTACACAGGAATATGTATTTACCTATCTCAAATATTTACCACCACAGTACCTATGGGTAAGGCACGCAGCACAGGCTGGCTGCATGGGTGTATGTGTGAGGTTCACTCACCCTTTAAGCTGTTGAGATGCTATTTAGAAACGTGGCTCTGCTTTTTGGTAGACATGTCAGAGCAGGCATACATTTATGATGGTGAGGTCTCAACACTGGAGATTGCCAGTGCCATCCTGGAGCAGGGGTAGAACTAAAATGCCACTGGATCCATACCATAAGAAGTCCCTTCCTCACCCAAAGGGAGCTGGAGGGTTATACTTTCACCCAAATGGAGGGCTCTGTATATGTGCAAGCAGGTGCTGTGATTTCACCTCTTCATCATGATATGCAGAGGGTGAGAGCATTTAAATCTCTCCCTGACTCCCACACTTAAGCCAGCTGAAATTAAAGTTGGTGGGGAATGTACTGGGAATACTGAAGGGAGTTGGAGCCATAAGTTTTCTTGCATTCCTGGGTACTCCTGCAACTAACATTCTGTTTAGATAATATTTCTGAAACATAAAAGCTAAAATAAATCCAGCATGTGAAAATTAATAACAAGTAATTTCTCTTATGATCAGTCCAGAGGAAGCTGTCGTAAGTGTTAAGGCATTCAGACAGCTGATTTTTGTACATCAGCTCTCAAGTGAGGTATGTAGTTTACAGAGAGTGAGTGCTTAAGGTTATGTAGTCTGAGTACATGAAATAAGAGGCTGTTGAGGATGGTGGATACCATGGCAGCAAGAAAAAAGTTTACAAAGTTCATTTCCTAAGTGCTCCTTCTTAGCACTTTACATTTTCAAATTGCAGTGTAAACATTTAATTCTCACTGCACCCTGGTTTAAAGTTGCTGAAATGAAGAGAGTTCTTTGCTGTGCAGGAAGCCAAGAGCAGATTTGAGATTAAAACGTGAAAGTGCCTGGTTCCTGGCCTCAAGCTCAAGTCCTTCTGATGGGATTTAAGAGGTTTCACATGCACAAGAAGTGCATTGTCTTATTCTTGTCAAAGCACAGATTCTTCTCAGACTTTCAGAAGAAGGCGTTGCTAGTCTTTTTAAGAAGGCACTAAATCTTCTCTGCTCCTGCAAAGCCCAGTTAGATGACAAATAACTCATTAATACTTCAAGCAGCAAATGTGTCTTTGGCAATTAAGGACTGTAAAACAAGTCAAATCCTAGTAATGGGTTGAGGCAAGGACTAAAAAGATTTGCTTTTGGAGCTGGAGGAGTCAATATGCAAGAAAACACCCATACTCTGTTTTCAGATATCAAGGATTTGGCTAAGGTTTGAAAGCCCATTTTTGTTGTTGTTCTCATTTGTCTACATGGTTCTTCTCTGTTTACTGATTTCTTAGCCCATGGTTCATGAAAATATTTCCATACCCTTTGGAGAAGTTTTTTTTCATCATGGCAAGGTGATTGCATAGATCATAGATGTCCTCAAATGGTGACATAAGCTTTCAATTATTTCAAGATTTGCTGTGGGTGCAGAAAACTTTCAGAAAGGGCTTATAGACTGCATGGCATGAGGCTTAATTCCCAGGGACAAAGATGATTTGCTGGCAATGTAAAGAAGGGTCACCAAGATATCACTTGAAGGAGTCTGAAGTTGTTCTGTAATCAGAGAAGAGCTACGCAGATCCCACAAACAAGTGGCTACTTTATCTGCCATTGAGGTTGTTCGCATGCCTCAGACTCTATACACTAATTAGGCTGTGTTTTTTCAGTGGCTGAAATGTGCATTTCCCATTATTTGCATCATGATTCCTCACTTTACAGAAAGGCCCAGATCTTCACTGCAACTACTTCCAGGGCAGTGGTGGAATCTCCGTCCCTGGAAGTGCTCACAAACTGTGTAGTCGAGGCCCTCAGTAACATGGGTTAGTGGTGGCCTTGGCAGTGCTGGGGCAGTGGCTGGACTTGATCTTTAAGGTCTTTTCCAACCTGGCAGATTCTGTGAATAGCAGCAAATACCTGATTTCAAAAATACCCAGGAGCACAAAGTTGAAATACATTACACAGACATTTGATCCCATTCAGAAGGGATATTTGGTTCATATTCCAGCTCTCCTCTAACTCTCCTGTGCTGATCTGCAGCTAGTTTGTCTCTCTGGTTAGTCTCACCTCTATGCAGTTGTTTCAGACTGGTGTCCATCCATCCCTTGCAGGTGAAGAACGCAGTTAGCAAGCACCTTTGAAACATGTCCTCTGCAGGCTGGGCAAGATCACACAGAACACAGTGGCAGAGAGGCAATGAGGGAACAAACTTCTCCAGCAGGTTATTCTCTCCTGAGCTGTGTTTTCTCCCAAGATGTCTAGTCTGCTGCCTGATTTGACATAATCTATTGCATAGCCACAGCCTGTGTTATGGGGCAGCCAAGCGATATCCCTGGCCAGGATTCCCATCTGGTTTTTGAGGCAAGGAATTCACACTGCGTGGTTCTCTTTATCAGCTGCATGCAAACTGTGTGCTGTCTTGCAGCCCCCAGAATTTCCTTCACCTGTCTCTTTTATTTCTCTTTGTCTCTCAGTGCTGTTCATATTTCTTTCCAAATGATGAAGTACTTGGCCAGGAACATATTTTAGTTACGGAATACCAGAGGGATTTTTGTCAACATCTCCCATCTATGGAAGTTACAGTTTTATATGGGTAGAGGAAATTTAACCGTGTCACTGGAAATAATAACTCTTGTGACATAAAAAGATACTATTTATTATCTTCATCATCCTTCCAGCAGATGGGTTCAAAGTCATGCCAAGGTTAAAGATACTGTGTGCATACTGTTGATAGAGTATGTTTTAGTTCCATAACTGTGATGAGCCTGATTGACAGTGGTCTATGCAGAATGTTTAAAAACTTTTCCATATGACTAGGAAGTCAGGAGTTGACAAATTTCCCCAGTGTTTATAATTAAACCCTAGAAGAAGATATTAAAACAGTTACTGGTTTCTGTGTTGTGGTCAATATTAAGATTTATTGACTTGAGAACCAATATTGACTGAGAGAAAACTAAGCTTTGTTTTCCCCTAAGGCCTACCAAGTCTGGATGTTGTCTGAAAACAGAAGGTTGCATGTTATAGACATCCAGTAGCATCCTTTTCCAAGAGTTTCTTTGACTTTCAGAATGACTCCAGAGTTTGTTATAATGTTTGTTACAATGCTTTACAGAAATTAGCAATACAGTGTTGCTTTTAAGAGTCTTTTAATTGTGGACATACCCCTTTGACATGCAATTGTTGGGGTTGCGTAGAGTGCATGAAAATGCTGTATTGGTAGCCTAAGGGAGGGAGAATTGTGTGTTCAGTGGGTACAAAATGAACAGCAGCAACATGAGTTTCTTGCGCTGTCCTACTGTTTCCATCTTGGGCTGTGGCAACATAGCTTGCTGAATTCCAGTCAGTATTGTCCCTGTATCCAGATACAGAATTACTGCAGACAATGTGGTGATGTTGTGACATGGACTGCTCTTTCCGGGGAAGCACAAAAATGCACCTGAACTCATTTCAGGTCATTCCTCTTGCTTTTGTGTTAGAAGTTTTATCATTTAAAAACATCAGGTGCCTGAAAGAACAGCTTGAGCCAGGAAAGTCAGAGATCAGAGCCTGATCTCATAAACCAGCATATTACGTGACTATCACTCCTACATATACAGCATATGTATTTTTGCCTGCTTCTGACTGTTGCCTGAATTATATACATAGCTAAAGATCTGAGCACTGCTATTTTTTTAAACAGTCTCTATGAAATTAATCTCTTGCAGATGCTGGCTCGAGGCTAGCAGCATCCTTCATTTGCAAGCTCAAGGTACAAATAAAATTCTTAAGTCTGCTTTCCATTCAGATGTGAAGAGAGCCTTCCAGTTTGACATGAACAAACTCTTTGATTCATCTTTTGTCAGTGGCGAGAGTGGGGCTAGTTCAGCTCACAGGGCTCTAGACAGAGTTGTATTTCACAAAGTAGGCCAATAACCCACTCACCAGTTAGACCCAGTGAAGTAGTTTACCTAGGAGTTTTTCACGCCTCTCTTCCTTGGCAGCTTGGAGCCTGTCAAATTACACGGTCAGACTGAATTCAGGTTTGTTGGCTCAGCAAAATGAATGCGTTGTGAGCTAAGGGTGGAACAACCAAGAGGGGTTTAACTATGCTTACGTGCAATAGGAGCAAAACCAATTTTTGTAACATGGAGTGTCAACTGCAAGAAAACCAGCTTTATCTTAAGATTAATGCTATGTCTGAAAGCTGGCAGAGAGGCACGTGGTTTAGTTTTCAAGGCTTGTATTGGTTTTGTCCTTTTCCCTTGTAGTGTCCATTGCCTGCTTTGAATGGGAATGTTCTGCAGTCGCAGTGACGCCTTACTTGTCCTTTTGGCTGAGGAAAATGCATTATGTACTGGTAGCTAGTGTTTCCAGAAAACAGTAATAACTTATTACAGAGATACCAGAAACCAGTTTCCTCAATATTAGCAATTTTTAATGTTCCCTTATTTACCTTATAGGCATGAATACTGTCTGTGTGAAAAGAGTACCCTTTTTTTTGGTTGACCCTTTGTTTTCCACTTTTGCAGTACAGGTGTGACAGTGATGGAGGAACATGTTTACAGGTCTGTGGGGCTGCTGGAACAAAGGTCCCTCCCTGGGCTGTTCACAAAGTGAATCATTAGCCTGACTGTAACAATAAATACCACCAAAAGAGAACATGCAAGGATTTATCCAAAGGTCACATTCACCCAGAAGGTTTCTCTGCTGAAAGAAGCTCACAGCTGTGTTAAGATTAAAGAGTGTCAGAGAACCATCATGCATGTGATTTTTTCACCCTGAGTAAAATATGAGCTGTTTGTGTAACAGCCCCATCTGAGAGATGCTGGTGTCAGACTACCTTGGGGCTGTCATATGTATTTCCAGTGGGTTTTTAGCGTTTGGGAATAATCTTGACTTTGATGCATTTATCTGACACATCCTAAACTCCTGCAATGCCCAGGAGGAGATCTTCCTCCCACTATTCTGAGTACTTTGATAGTCACTCAGAGAAAGGAAGTTTAACTGGAACAGCCCAGACAAATGACTGAGGTCAAAGTTATCCCAAAAATGGAAGTAGCCTGAACAAATCACTTGCCTTCTCACTTGAATGTGCTTAGCACACAGCGGGCCAGGCTGTGATGTGATAAGCATTTTACCTGCAGCAACGGGCAGCTGCTTGGGTGAATAGTTGCTGATGGGATTCAGTCAAGACCCTTCTGTGGACTTTTATGCATGCATTTAAGGACACAGTCATGTAGTTGCAATGTGCAGCAACACCTCTATTGCTAATCTCGTTAACCAGCTTCTCCATTCATCGGTAACATTTTAAAGTCAGGAATAGAGTCAAGAGTTTAATACTGATTTAATCAAAGATTTTTGCCTTTAGTGGTATAGGGCACAGTGTAGCCCGTGATTGCATGATGTCTCTCTTGGTCTGTTTCTGGCAGATAGTATGGGTTTTCTCCTTGCTTACTGATAGTGGCCCTGGATCTCTGACCTCAGAGAGGGCACCTCGTGCTTTCAGGACCATGCATTGGTGTTCTCAGCAATGACAGGCCACCCGTAGATGCTGTGGGAAAATGCTGTGGTGGCAGAGAAGGACATGGAGTGTTGCTGTACTGAATGTTCCTTGAGAAGCAGTTGTGGCTGTTGTTGCATCTGTGGGCAGTAAACAACCTAATCTTCTGACATTTGTGTTGCAGAACACCGGAGAAATGCCATGTGAAAGTTTAATATAATTTTAATTGCCCTTTGTCACTTCCTACCCACAAGTCATTTCATTCTTTATCAGGGGACTCCAGATTGGTGGATGTGAGGGGGAGAAGATCTGCTGGTCTCTCCTCCTAGGTTTCAACTGGGAGTTGATTTTTCTGGAAACACTCAGTGGCACGTTCTTCTCTGTGTTTTAGAGAAGCATCAAGTGATCACCTCATGAGAAATGGACCCCACTGGGGACTACACACCAGATTGTAGGCAAATATCGTGACAGCCCAGCGAGAACTCTCTAGCAGCCAGTTAGCGGATTATGTATTTACAACCAGTGGGGTTAGAAGTGACCTACAGGCTGATAGCTCTCTCAGCAGTGAAGCCATGTTGGTTGTTTGGATCATCTCTGAACCTGCTTTCTGTCTCTGTGAGTTCACATGGTTCTTATGTTGACTTGATCTGGAGAGTCACATAAATGATTGCGGGTTGTTATAAGAAATGGTTTTCCATGTGTGCTAGCCTTCAAATAGGGAAGGCTGCCATGAAACACAACATGAGGAGAAAGGAAAACACCTGGGGCTGAATTGGTGTCATGGTTCTATTTTAATTCTGAAAAACCTAAGTCTATATCCAAAATACCTTAACTCTGTTGTCTTAGATCTTAGTGGACCTTAGTCAAAAGCAGAGCACACAGCTTTTGGCACAAAACCCAGAGGGTTTTCTGTTGGCTTTTTTTCTCTGGTTTCATACAAAGGTGGTCTAGTCATAATGAAGGAGAACAGTAGCTGCTTCAATGTGATATTTCTCTGTGTTATTATGGCACTGAATAGAAAACCTGTAGGTAATATGGTGACATAGTTAGCTGTAGGCCAGTTAGACACAGGAGAAGAGCAGAATCCCATTGCAACGAAGTAATCCCTTTTCTTCTGGTGCTCAAGGGCTTTCATTTTAAATCTCCAAAGTTTTTAAGTAAGCATAAAAATGTTTTGACACCTTTAGGTGTCACTGCTGTAGTCTGTCCAACTCCACTTCCATGCCCATCAGTGTAGAGTTTTGCAGATGCACGTGTTGTACCAAAGGCTGAAATCATGTGTGTGAACCTTCAGAATTTATTTTGCATCTCTTTTATAGAATCATAGAATTATAGAATAGTCAGGGTTGGAAAGGACCTTAAAATCATCAAGTTCCAACCCCCCTGCCATGGGCAGGAACACCTCACACCAAACCTTGTCATCCAAGGCTCTGTCCAACCTGCCCTTGAACACTGCCAGGGATGGAGCATTCACATCTTCTTTGGGCAACCCATTTCAGTGCCTCACCACCCTCACAGTAAAGAACTTCCTCCTTACATCCAATCTAAACTTACACTGTTTAAGTTTTAACCCGTTACGTTTTGTCCTATCGCTACTGTCCCTAATGAAGAGTCCCTCCCCATGATCCTTGTACATCCACCCTTCTTCTCTATATCCCTCTGGCACTCTGTCTCTATTGATGATTGCTTGCAAAGGAAAAAAAAAAGAACAAAATCTTTAGAAGGAAATTTTGAAGCATTGACCTTCTTCTGAACTTTACATCATAGTTTCTATTGGCTGTCATGCTTGGAGTGGTTTGAAGTTTCCTGGCTTCTTATCCATTGGCTCAGCACTGGGGTTTTCACTTTGTCTTCATTGCCCAATTAGTGGGCAGAGAGCAGGAATGTGCTTGTGGAGGGGCTTGCTGGCTTGCTCTGCTGGGTTTAGGTCTCCAGTGAACTCAACAGCTTTGCTAATGTTTCTCTCTTGAGCTCATGGCAGTATTGCTGGGGAGCATGTTTTATGGAAGACAAGTAGGAGGTGCGGGCTGTAGAGGTTAGATTTGGCACCTTTTTCAGTTTGATGACTGAGGTGATGAGGTTAGCACCAGGTTTCTGAGTCCCTGTGAGCTGGGCAGAGTTCCCTGCTGAGGCCAGCGGCTGGGTGCTTGACCTGCAGCTCAAAAGTATTTGCCACTTAGCTGACCTCTGGTGCCTGTTTTCTGACTTGCATGCTGCATGACTCCTGTGATGACTGAAAACAGCAATAGAAGTGGATTTAGAATGAAAAGGTTCATTTCTGCAATGTGGTCTTTCAGAGTGCCATGGGTTTTCCAACACAGGTTTCTGAGAAAAGTGCTGCTCCAGGGGCCAGAGGTGTTTGCAAACCAAAGGTGTTTGGAGTGCAAATTCATACAACAACCTTTTTGTTGTAGGAATTTGCACTCCAACCAGAATATGAAGCTTTTGGAAGTTCCCTGGAGATAAGGCCATGAGTGTGACTGACAATGCAAGTGGGATAACTCAATGGAGACATTTGACTGTTGCTGTGTAAGTGGAAGTCAATACACAGGGACTATCCCTTTGTGGTGCAGTACATGCAGAGAGCTGGGACCATGTATTGCTGGTTGTTACTGGCTTCAGGGAATGCTCTCAGTTACAAGCCTGTGGTATGGCAATTTCTATTGCCCTACTCCACTTTACATTAGCACAGGGTTAGACCTTAATGGCACAGTTTTCATCTGTCTCACTGCAGGTGAGATGATTTGCTTGAGGCCACCCCAGGAAATCGTACATGCAGGTTCACATGTCTATTCAGGATTAATAGAGAAGTGTGTGTTTAAGCCTACCCTAGAGTGCTGTGCAACAGCATGCAATGAATCATAGGGCCTGTGACTTCTGCTGTGGAAAACAATAGAGTTATTTCATTTGGTAATACAATAATATTAACAGTAATTATAAAGAATTGTAACAGTAAAGAAGAATTGCTCTTAGCCAAGCCCTTATTTTCAACCTTTAGCCTGACATTTCCTGATTTGTTTCATGAATGGAAAAACATCTTTGGGTCACTTTATTGCACAGAAAACAGGAAAAAGAAAATACATGCTGGGTTTGTCATTATTACTGATGTAGTGTAGTCAGTTTAACAGATTTTTCACAAAGTTGCTGGAAAACTGCTGCTGTTTTATTTCAGATGATAGGAGGGAACAGCACTTGTTTCTTCCGTTGTCAAGACAAACTCTCCATTCTGAATGTCACCCCAATGACCCTGTTTTTGACCTGGATAGCTCAGGTCTGATTAATCTAAAATGACACAGCCAGGACATTTGATAAATACTATACAAGTAATGTGATAACAGCGATGAGGCAGGGGCATCTTCCATCTCCGCACATATTCCACGCTGCTTTTGGAAGTCACATGAAGCAGACTGTGTGCTATGCTTGCCCTTTGAGGAGGGCTGGGATTTGGAAAGGCCAGAT
This sequence comes from Pezoporus wallicus, assembly GCF_028554395.1. Taxonomy (NCBI): domain Eukaryota; kingdom Metazoa; phylum Chordata; class Aves; order Psittaciformes; family Psittacidae; genus Pezoporus; species Pezoporus wallicus. The sequence goes on along the minus strand of NW_026641900.1, from coordinate 468,606 downwards.
AGCAAGCATCTGTGGTGCTCCAGGCAGCATCAGAGGAAGCTTTAGGAAGCATGGTTATCTGAGAAATACAGTTTATACATCATTCTGTGGTCTCAGGGTGTGATCTGTACGTTCTGTTCACCCTGAGGAACTCACTGGAAGTAAAACTAAAGAATGAGAGAAGCTCTGCCTACCACACAGAAATGGTCTGAGGCATGGCTTGATAGCAATGAAGCGACTTGTGAAGCAGCAGGATGGAGTCAGAGTCAGCTCTGCCATTCTTCCCTGATGACTCACATGTTTTGTGGGACAAATCGCTTCCCAAATTGTTGCCATTCCCTTGCCTCCCCATAACTGGGTCCCTAAGGGGAAGGTAGAGGTTTCTTGGCTGGATCTGCCCATTGCCTTGAACTTGCAAAAGGACAAATGTAAGACTTGGTGTCATTTCTCTCTTCCATCCCCACAGATGTGAGATCTGACCATCAATGCAAATAATTTTAACTGCCTCTGGTTTGAATCGAGCCTGGGGCTGAAAGCTGTGAGCACTGTGCAAGGTGTAGTAAATGAAATGGTGACTTCCCTTTGTTACTAGATACTTAAATAAATGATTAGAAACAAAGCAGCATCCTCAGCAGAAGCTGTGTAAAGATGCTGGGAGTCTTTCCCCACCTGTACAGCAGGATCATTGTCAATTCTCCGTGGAATTTCTTGTTAAATAGGAGATTTTAATACCAGGGTTCTTACCCTGGCATTGTAAATACAAACTTCAGGATATTTTTCAAGTTAAAAAGGACACAAGCTGCACAAGCTTAGCTGAGAAAAATTGCGTTTCAAGCTACTTTAACTTAAAAAATATTTACTGTAATAGCACATGAATGTAGTTGTGCTTTAAGGCTGTAAATATTTTTTGCAGTGCATTGACTCGTGCTACGCATTTTGGGGCTCTGAATTGCCCATGGGCTTGGGTGTGAAATGGAGAATGAAAACAGATCATGGGAAAATTAGATGCTTTTGAGACTTACCTGCTGTTCTCAGGCATTGAGGCTGCTTGCTATCACTGCAACTTCTGATTGGCATGAAAAACTCCAAGTGGTAGGTTGACTATGAGACCACCATGGTTCCCTGCTGAGCCTCCCTAATCAACTGACCAGCTGCCTAGCTGGAAGATGTTTCAACCCAGCTCTTAGTGTTGCTGGGCCGAGCTGCTCAGCCAGGCAGCAAGGGACCAAGTCCGAGCAGGCTTATAGTGTCCCCAAAGCAGAGGTTCAACACTGCTGTCCTTCACAGCTTCTTGTTCCTCTTGCTGCCATATTTCTAAAATGGCAGGGTTTCAAAGCAGAGTTGGGAAAAGATTTGGTTTTCATGTGACTTCTGAAGATGGATACAAGCTCTGTATCTGTCAGATGTAGGACAGTTAGGAGGAACAATCTCATAAATTGTCACTGGTGAGACTATGATGGTATGTGATATTATTCCACTGTTGAAAACAAATATAATGTATTACTGCAGAGCCAGATTCAGGGCTAGGAAAGTTGGGTAAAGATCCTTGCCTAGGGCTCTCTGTGAATCTCTGCTGTTTCTAGTGAAACTGAACTGATTTATGGTTGTGTCAGGAAACTAGAAGTGGCCCAACATAGATCCAGATCCAGAGGCAAATGTCCTTAAAATTGAGTGTTCCATTGTGTGTATGTGCAGATATGTGTATGAGGGATGGAGAATGCGTTTAGCTTGTTACTAAATTGGAACAGATGTCAGATCTGGAATTGGAGATTTTGGTTCTTCTCCTTTTCTTGTGGAAACAATGCAAAGCTATCTTTTCAGCTGGCAAGTTGTAGCTGGTGTGTGGCTTTGGTCTCAGCTTTGTTACCCTCCAAGCTCTGAGGTTTCTCTGAACTGAAACACAAAATACAGTTCAAATGTTATGATCTCAGAAAACCGAAATGGAAATAGAGGTTGGTAATGCTGATAATTCTACGGACAGAAACCTTTCAAAGTCCCTTGCGCTTCAGTACTGTTATTCTAAATGGGTCAGACTGAGTAGGCAGCTCAAGATCATATATCAAAAAATAGATGAACTGCTTCTGCTACATGTGATAGAACTGAAAATGAGACTATGTTTTCTTAAGACTTAATCCTCCTATTCCCTATTTTGAATCATGGCTAAGAAAAATCCTGTATGAAACAAACGGACAAAACCAGCATGGAAGAGAGAAACTAATGAACGTACATACTGAAAGGGAACATTTTATTCTCCCCAAGTAATTCATGCCATTTTATGGTTTATTTGAAATGAAGTAGTCAGTCCTGGCGGGATAGTGAGCAACTTGGCACATGTGTTCAGTTGCATCCATGGAGAAAAGAAACAGTCCTTTCTGGAAGAAAGTCAGTATGTGAGTATGAGAGAACTTTTTCAGAGCTGGTCGTGTAGGGTGAGACGTCAAAAGCAGCTGGTGCTGGCCAACCATACCTGGCACTATAGACAAACACAATTTCAACAGGGCTTCAACAGGGATGGAGTTATACCAGCACCAAGAGTTTCTGGAAAATCTTAACCATGAAAGAGCCTTCTCTTCTCAAGCCAGGCTGTGTCCTCCTGTAACCAGCTTTTCAGGAGAAAAGGAGAAGTTGGCCTGAGGTTAACCACCACATGCCCAACTGGGACCAGCTCAGAGATGGCAAATGTAGAAATGCTTAAAGTATACTCCTTAGCCAAAGCGAGAGCTATTTGCTTAATTAATTAATTAATTCGCCCTTTAGCAATTTCTTAGAATTACAATTAGTCATTTCCAAGTTCTACCTACTGTTTTTATTTATCTATAACACCAAAAAGCTTTATTCATAGGGTTAATATCCAAGGGTGCTGGTGTCACGCACAGATCAGAACCTCATTGCTGCCCTCAAAAAGTTTTAAGTTTTAAAGACTTATGTTTGTCTAGCTTTGAAGAGTTCATGACAGTCTGTCCTGTACAGTATTAGACATTGCTCTGCCAGTACTAAGTTTTTCATTTGATAAAGAACAGGTCTGCTTCGCTGCTACAGCTTCCCCATCAAATTTCTTCCTCCACTAACATTTCAATGGGATTGAAAAGTGGGTGTATTAAGAAGCAGAGAGAGGAAACCATAATGAGGTGTCTGTAATATTTCCTATCTTCAAGTGTCATGTTCTCCAGCCTTTCTCCTTGCGCTTGAGAAACATAAAGTTGGATCTCACTCAGTAGAGTAAGGTCAGAATGCCGCTTACATGGAGTACCCCGTGGGGTTGAAAGCACACGCAGCAAGAAGTTTGTTTTAGGACTTACTAGATGGCATGCTGCCTTGGAAGGCAGTGCTGTAGTATAATCATCAGGATGCCTTATAAAAACAGATCTGAGGGAGTACAAAGGCAAGCTATTTGCAATGGACAGCAATACATTTTATATTGAGCGTACACAACCAAGGTATTTTTCTGTACGTCTGAGCACATCTGTAGACACCCCTACAACTGTGTACCCAAGGAAGTTCTCTCTTCCCAATGTGAAATAAAGACCAAACAGTAACAGCGTGTGGGCATAAAAATTAATGTGACGGTTCACGTAAAAAGGGGGGGTATGTAATATTCTGGTTTACTGAGTTTCATTTCTAACCATTTAATTCTGACCACCTCAAGTCTTCCTGCACTTTAACTTAACTACAGCCTTTTTGTCACTTCCCGTCATGAAAATCGCACAGCGTTTCTGTGAGATGATAAACAGGTGTTACTTTTCATTCTGGCAGCAATGGCATTTTGGTGCAGGATGAAATAATCCTATCATTAAATAAGAAGCTCACAGTGGTGTCGTGAAGCTTAATTTGTTTGGAAAATGCTTTGCAGTATTCAGATGAAAGGCACTCTGGATATTCAAAGTATTATTACTGCACAGCTGGTGGTCTACACACTGCAGATGTTTATTCCATGCTGTTGCATGGTTACTTAAGTGGCTTCTTAGTGCAGATGTTCACAAGTGAGCATGCACAACCTCCTCTGCCTATGTTTCTTGACACGGATTTTATTGCTGCTTGACTTTTGATCTTGGAAAGAATATTCCTTCACTGGTGAGGTGCTACGTGTGTGTGTGACTACGTCCCTGTTGGTTCAGCCCCCATTGCAAACAAGAGCATCTGCAGATATTTACTGTGGGCCTTTCTCTTTAGCCTCTATTTCCTTCTGTGGCTTTTACTCATTCCCACAGTGTTCGACTCTGGGGACTCTGCCTCTTCTGTTAATACTCCATCACCATCACTCACTTCATGCAGGCGTGATGATTCCCTTTGTACTCTTTGCCCAGATGGGATCAAGAGCTTCATTGCCTCTTGATTTTTTCTTTCCATGGCTGCTGCTACTGTTACATAAAGGGGTCTCTAAGAACTTCTGGGCTGCCATTCACAATAATATAATCTCTCTGAGAAGATTTCAAGATAAGATGAAATATTTCTGCATGTATGCAGCTATTCTTTCCTTGCAAGTGGAGAGAGGTAAGGTCTGACTGCAGCTGACATCCATTGAGTGTGCTGAACATGCACAGATCTCCATGGAGGTGTTACATGATTTCATCAACCCATAAGGCAAGAGAACTAATGTTAAAATTTAAGTTCCTCTTGTTTTGCTGTAGTTCCAGCAAATGTCCAGATACCCAATGCAATAAATACAAGGGCAGCTGAGGAAACAAGACTTATGTCTAACCTGAAGTGCAATGCATATTGCATTACTGACCTAGGAGCAGAAAATGGGTGAATCTGTACACATGCACGCACACAGAGAAAGAGGAAAATACAGCAGAATGGTACTGCTTCTGGTTAGCATAGATGTTATTTACAAGATTCACATGGAAGGAGGATTTGATAAAACATACTTGAGTGTTTCTTCTGAAGTATTTTGAAAAATAGGTCTCTTGACAGCATGTTCAAGACCCACTATCTTGCAACTCAGAAGAATGAGTCCTGGCCACTTATCTCTAAAGAGACTGTGAGAAGGCAGAAGCTTAAAGCTGACTACATTTAGACAGGAAACTTCAGAGAGCAGGGTGAAATCGCATCACTTTCTGTAGGACTGGGAAAGGATTGGTGGCAGTCAACCTGGCTTCACTAAGAGCAAATCACGCCTGACAAATTTGGTGGCCTTCTATGGTGGGGCTGTGGTGTTAGTGGATAAAAGTGCCTGATGCAATCTACCTTTGATACATTCCTTTGCTCATTCTGATTAGGTAACTCATCTGAAATCTTGTCGTTGTATGGGTAGCATTTGGACGCCTGTTGTCTGATTCATGGTGATGTGAGCATTCGTGATTTACTACTGCTTGGTAACAAAAGTTTAATTTGCACATGATAAAAGCCGCATTAAATCACTGGCCTCTGATTAGCAGCTGAAAATCAATCAGGAGGGGCTTTTACTCCTGTCTCTTTGGCTTGAGATTGAAACATTTCATGCAGTAGCTCTGCTAGGGGTAAGCCGAGCTGCCTTACTAGCGTAATAAAATGCAGACCATCCTAAGGGGATGAGGGAGTTGCATTCCAAAACTTGCACTGCAAGCGACCAGAGTTTAATGGAAAACTTTGAAAAGATTCTATTAAAAAACAGTTTTCCTTCAATATATCATATGCTCTCTTTTATGCTTTCCCTGCTCCCTCTTTTTTTTTTCCTTACTGGCACAAAACCCAGGATCTTTGTTTTGACAGAGCTAATCCGCTCATGCTTTCATACTGGCCCTCGGGCTCCCCACCTGTGGAAAGATCCATGGGAGCAGAAAAACTACTGAGCGGTTGCCACATGCTCACCTTAAAGGGAAGAAATCAGTGGCCTCTCAGAGATTGGGACTCCAAACACTGTGCCTCCCGAGGACCCATGGAGAACATGAACTATGAGTCCTGTGCAACCTCCAGCCACAGCTTTTCCTTCCATATTGCCTTCTGGGATTTGCTCTCTTGTCAGCTGGGCTGCTTCAGGAGCTGTGCTGTATGGGCTGCCTTGCTGCCATGCTCCCTCCCTCTTCCCAAAGGCACACTCAGTGCTGACAATTCCTACCCACAAGCTTTGCTGGTGAGAAAGGTTTTGAGTAGCTTGCAACCACTGCCAAGTTTGACAGCAAGCTGCATAACAAACTGGTACAGCCCTGAGATCTCTCTGCTGCTTCTGTGGGGAGACAAGGGAAGATTTTATGGAGTGAAAAGTGATGGAGAGAGAATTAATTGCTTTGTGGCTCCATCAGGCAGCGTGTTTAAGGTGGCTAACATCAGGCATTGATCTGCTCTATAGAGTCTCTGCTTAGCCAACAAAAAGAGGCAAAGTCAAGTTCAGATGTTTAGGGCTTTGTATACAAGACTAAGCCCATAATTTATCTTAGCATCTTTGCCATTCGGCATCACACACAGCTAATCAGGGAAATAACCTGTGGTCATGATTGTTCTGTTATAGGAAGGGTTTGCTCCTGCTCATGGCTAGCATTTCTCTTTAAAGACTGCTGGTTTACGTCAGCCTTTGTATCTAGTAAGTGGCTGTGCCCAAGCAACACACTGAAAGTTAAGTTTGTCATGAAGGAGAACAAAGCTTAGCTCCATCTGGTCATGTCATCTCATCCCACCTCACGGAGAAAGAGGTCATTCTGACTTTGTAACATCCATGTGGGTTCCTGTGGCTCCTAGGCCAGGCTTATATGTCGTGGAGTCACTATGTCTAGCACAGGAAATTTTAATGCGTAGCATTTTAATCAAGGAAGCTTGAACTGAATGTTTTGTTGTGTGCTCAAGGAGTCTGAATCCTTCAAAGCCTTGAAGTACAGAACTGCAAAAAAAAAAGGCTGATGACAGTTCTGAGTCTTGGCTCCTCTGCTGTCAGTAGGAAAATCCCCATCCATTTCACTGGAGCCAGTGTTTTCATCCACTGTGTTTTCAGGCTCTGTACAGTGGTTTGCAAATGAGATCTTGCAGTCAGGAAGGTTAAAGAACTGTGGTAGCATGCAGAACATGTCTTATCCAGAGCTTTCTGCATACGAAGTAGCAGGCTAAGTCAAACTGACCAGAGACCAGAAACCAGGTCTCTGCCTCCTGACTGAGTCCTGTATCACCATCAAACTGTTATGTTCACCCTCTTTATTGAATATTGTATGGGACTATGGCTGCACTGCTGCTGTTTTAAGACAACTGTTCTTGGTGGGTAGGAGGACCTCTCTGTCAGAGTGAAGTCAAGTTAATGCCTGAGAGTGCCCACATGGTCTTGAGAACATGCAGAGCAAAAGCAGAGGTGCCTGGGGAAACATAAAAATGGGAACTAAATATCTAGCATGGATATCCAGCAAATAATAAATATCTATCAAACTAAATATCCAGCAAGATCAACCTCACCATGGGCAGGGCAACCGAGATGGGACTGCAGTTTTGCATTTGCGTGTTTGAATCCTGCCTAAATCATGCTTTATGTGCCCATGTCTTTGTATGGGTCTGGGCCAGGACCGCACAGAAGCCATAAAGCCAGGAACACAGTGGTTAATTAGAAAGATTCAGTTTAAGCTGGCTCTTATGCCACTTCTCACAAGTCCCATTTTTAGCAGTTATCTTTGATGAAGACCAAACAGGGAGACCTCTGAGACGAAATGCACTGTATGCTACAGGCTGGGAAGTGGCATGCTTATTGAGCCTGATTTTGCCAAAACAAGATTTTTAGCCTTTGTTTTGTAAAAGGAGCAAGATAAGGAGGAAAGCTGTTTTCTAAGTGGCCGTCTCCTGTGTGCCCTTTCCCTTGCTCTCTTTCTTTCATATTCCATCTGGTGCCAGTGACTTTTTAAATGCTCTGCAGCCACCTAGAGGAAAAATACGCTTGACTGAAGTTAATTTTATATGGGTTAAGCCACGGAGTGGGCTCTGCAGAGGATGAGAATGTGAGTTTCTAAACTAGCCAGCCTGTTTATTATTATATCACAAGGCCTCCTTTGAAATATATGCAGTGAATCATCAACAAAAGCAAAAGATAACTTCAGTTTATGTTTGCACTTCAGAAATATTTCCTGCTTCATGTTCTCATTGTTCTTGTTATAAAACATAACATATTTTTATGACAGATAGCATAGCAGGGCCACGGTATGTTTTGTCATTAGACAGAAGGAGGTGATCTGTTTTGAATTCTTTTTTTTTAGAAGATTGAAAACTTGCATTATTTTATATGCCTGTCTCATGGCTATGGCAATATGTTGTTGGTATGTCTACATGGTTTATGGTTCTGTAGGTTCTATCTAGGACATTCATAGTGCTCCTGGAAACCCTATGGCTTTTCCTCAAATGAGGACAGTCACACAGAATACGCTTGTGGGCTCTCTGTCTACTAAAGTGAAAGTTGGTGAACTCAGATTCATTTCGTCTATGCCGTGTTCGTTTGCACCATATGAAACATAATAGCAAAGCTCAGCTGTTGATTGAAAGTGCCACTTGGTTGGTGTAAAGCTAGATATTAAAACATGTCTGTCTTTTTGAAATGGAATTGGAATGACTGGGTTTTCTTCTCTTTAGATAAGAAATGACAGTTCACTCTCCACTTGTGCCTGAAGAACTGAGTCTGAGTGGACTCTTCTTTAAAAAACAAGTCTAGACATGGAGAAAAAGATAAAATTTTATTTATTATGTCAATTACATAATGCAAAGGCTCAAAACAGTGATGGGTTTTCCATTGTAGCTGTGCCAGAGGACACTGAAAATTCCATTACGATGGAGTGTCTCTGTCATAGGGCAAATTCAAATGAGCAGTGTAAATGCTAAGCTAAGTGTGTGCATGAAGTGAATAGAAATGTAAAAAACCCCTTAGGAAGTAACTTTCTTTCTGAGCATTAAACCCATAGAGCACCTAGAGTTTTTTTCACCAGAAGGCTTTGCATGATAAGCCATATCAGGTAGCATTAGACATACTGCTGCTGTAATCTTTACCAATTATTTGATGGGTAGTTGCATCAAATGTGTGATAGATGGGTGACTGTGGATATTAGTTAACTGAAGAAATAAATGTCTTCAGAAAGCAGGTTCCATCTTTTGAACCTTCAGTGTCAGGGTCTAGGTGGTACTCCTAAATTTGTCTCTGTATCTTTCTGTTGGTCCAAACTTCTTATTATAAATGACCTCTTTATAATGAGTTTGGAAACTATGTCTGTTCTCAAGCTGAGTTACTGTAGTCCTTGTCTTTTCCAGCCAGGTACACAAACCACAGATCATACAACATACAGGCAGACAAATCCTTTTTGCAATAACCTCACCAAAGAGGGTGGAACAAACTGTATGTATGTATGCTGCTCAAGCAGCAAGTAAAAGAGTATTTTTCGATAGGTACATTTCAGTGTGATGTTGGGTACCTGTTTGATATGGGTTAAGAAACTTGTGCTGTATGTCCTCTTTATTCTAATAATTCTGTTCTACACATTCTGTTTTGAACTGTTTCACTTCAAGCTAAATCTACACATGAACTCAAAACAACTCAAGTTCTCATGTGTACAGATATTTATTTCAAATGCCAGGACTTTAAAGGTTAAATTCTTCGTGGCCCAGCTCAACTGAAAGAGAAGAGGAGGAGGTGAAAGCTCTCTCCCACTTTCTGAAACTGAGTGGCAGTGCAAGGGGTCAGCTCTTCCAGGGCTGTGGGTGGCATTTCCATCACCTGCCAATGTTTCTTGAGCAATCCACTCTCTCTAAAGGTGGCAAGTCAACTGCTCAGCTGTGCTGTAACTTTCAGCTCTAGGAAATATTCTGAGTCATACCAGATGCTTCTTGGAGCCTAGCATGGGACTTCATTGTCTTCCTCAGTCATGGTTCAGCTATTTCCCTGCGGAGGGATTTTAGCCAGCCTTTCCATTCTGAGGATGAGAAAGAACATTTAAAGCCACAGATGCCTGTAAGTATCCAAGCGCAAGAGACAAGAAGCCTACTTGACATATTAGTAGATGTATTATCATGAAGAAAGAGGTAGGGGAGGTTGCTATGTTATTTTGTTCTTTATTTGGTTCTTCCTCATTACTCCCTTTTAAGTGCCTTTGCCACTGCTACTTCTAATTTAGCGAGATTGTAAGTAGGTGTCAGGGTAGTGCTGTACTGAGAACAGTCACTTTAAGCAGTTTTAGAAAATGTTCCAGAACATTTCATTGTTCTTTTTACCATATTCTTGTGGGTAATGTTGGTGAAGGCAATGAAACACAATTCTGGCACAGATTGCTCTTTCTATAAAAGTTAAAAATACTTTTTGGCTTTAACCAAGGCTTTTGGAGAATACTTTTAGTAGTACATAGTATAGGCTTGGGGTGATATTGTGCAGCACAGTACTTTTTTTTTTTTCAGGGGTCTACATGGGCATTCATTTATTCAGTGCCTGGAAAATACCATGTTTGGTTACCCTTTGTGAAGAAAGTATGGGTTTTGACTGCTTTTAAAGGATATGGATATGCAGAGAAATGAAAAATGAATTGCTGTTTGTTTCTGCTACGTTAGAAATTACCAACAATAATTACCACTTGCATTTACAGCATTCTTTTCCTGAGTTGACTGAAGTCCTCTAAATAACTGCTTTGAAAGAGTGCCTTGGCAGTCTTTCACACACAAGAATGTGGGTATCTTGTGTGATTCTGTTTAATTATCTCTGAGTATGAATTCTATATCTGGAGCAGAAACAATGGCACTCAGAGTTCAATTAGGACTCTTCAATATACGTGTAGCATGATTGCTATGCCCTAGAAATCTTAGATCACACACAGCTCTTGCCCTTTGGTGGAGTTGCATATTTTATAATTTCTTTCTGCTTGTCTCCGTGTGGCAATAGTGTCCATGGCTGAGTCAAAAGTCACACAAAAATTTGGAATCAGGATGGAATTTGAACGCGTGATTCAAATGCCTACTACTGCAAACTCCTCCTCTGCAATCTGCCAAAAACAACTGCGATATTCTCAGGCGTTATGGCCAATGCTATCTTTATAGAAATGAGATTTCCCCATGGAAAGCATATGCCTGCAGTAGATTTGCCATGCGCTCATGGAAGATGAGCTGTGAGTTTCCTTTCTGCTCCCACAGTTTTTAGGTTTTTTTTGGAGCCACTTCATCAGTGTGGGAGTTCTGGTACCATGGGGGAGTCTCCAGTACAAAACACATGTATGCTGCCTGCCAGTTTTACTGGGTACCCTCCCACTTTCCAGGAAAAAAGAGTTAAGGCACTTATGGTTTAACTTTGTGATGAATAACTTTATCAGATCCCCAAGGCAATGTTACCATTGTTATGATGTGTAGGAAAAGCATAGGGGGAGTGCAGATACAGTTACCTGGTCTTGGAAGAAATGATCCCTGAACATGAGTGCCTTTGCTGCATGAAGCAGTCTGTTCCCCAGGCAAGTGCTTTGAACAAATACTCAATAGATGTAAGGGCTTCTGTGTTTTCAGCAGCTTCCAAAACTACCTTCCTCATGAAATATTTGCTACTTTTGCATTAATACTAGTAAATTCTGGCAAAAGAGAGAATGATCTCAAGCCTCTGATCTCAAGCCTCAAAGCCATAGTCTTCAGCTCTACATACCTTGCTTCAATACTTCAGTAAGATTAAACATGCACATACAGACAAGAGAGAGCTTGCGATAGCAACAGCATGAGCCTTTCCATTATACATCAGAATATGGCTCAGCTTCTCCTTACCTTGTGAAACGACTTCTCTCTCTGGGACCATAAGTAATGGTAACTCGTTGAAACTTTGCAGGAAAACCAAACCAAACAAACTTTCTTGTAGCAACATAACAACTGGCATATGGCAATTTTCCTAACTAGTGCTAACTTAGACCAAGCTTTGTGCTAAAACCTCTGATTTGGCATATGCAATAATGAGTTATCCTAAGAAGTCTTGTCTCATGGGATGGTGGGGCTGGAAATCAGTTCTCCTCTCTAGGTAGATAACCCTTCAGGCTTTGGAAGTGTACAGCTTATCCCAGGTACAAACCCCTTTACCTTCTGATGCCTCTCTTCACATACATAAAACGAATGTAGTGATGCAATCTCTAATTGCTTTTGTAAAGTCTGTTGAGTCCTACTGGTAGAAAGAGGAAGATGTTTCCATTTGCATAGAGCCACTTCTTGAAGGCATCAGGAGGTTTGAAAAATGCCCTGCATCAAACTCCTGTTGCAAAATGTGGAAAAAAAAAAAACCCATCCATACAGAAATCGTCCCTCCTAAAATCCCAGACTGGTTTGAGTTGGAAGGTCCCCAAAGCTCATCCAGTTCCAACCCCCTGCCACAGGCAGGGACACCTTCCACTAGAGCAGGTGCTCCAAGCCCCATCCAGCCTGGCCTTGAACACTGCCAGGCATGGGGCAGCCACAGCTTCTCTAGGCACCCCATGCCAGAGTCTCACCACCCTGATGGTGAAGAATTTTTTTCCTAATGTCTCATCTGAATCTCCTCTCTGTCAGCTTAAAGCCATTCCCCTTGTCCTGTCTGTACATGCTCTTGTTGAAGCCCCTCTCCGGATTTCTTGTCGGCCCTTTTTAGGTATTGGAAGACTATTATAAGGTCTCCCCAGGTTCTGGTTGTGTATTTGTGTGTACTGCAAAGGAAAAGGAGCTGATCGTGTTCAGCAAGTAAACATCTGCCATTTCAGTCCTGCGTGGCACTGACTAAAGCTGTAGGCTTTGTTGCTCTGGTCTTTTCTTCTTCCTCCTTTTAATCATGCATGTAGCACAGGACTCGGTTCTTTGCCCTTTGTGGGACTTGGAGACTTTCCATAGTTTAATGTGAAAAAGGGCTGTTGCTGAAGGAGTGTGCTTATGCAGCTCTCTTTGAAGATGTGGCAGCAGAGTGTGTGTGTGTTTGTCTCCTCCAAGGGTGTGTCCCACAGCTGCCGGATGCCTTCACTTTCATGGATTTCCCCTTGCAGCAGTTGGTGATTATGCGTGCCTGATTAGCGGCATCTCTGACACACACCCTGCAGGCAGCATCCACAGCATCAAAAGGCATCACAGTGAGGCACTTGGTACCAGTTGAGGACTGAGAGGCTGGCTGTGCTTTGGTGCTTATTTGGAGCAGGGTCTCCAGATAAAGCACACCATCACAGATGAATGTAAATCTGTAAATATGTCCTTAAAAGAAATGTCATTTTGTTTTGGATGACAACATCATTGCCTCTCTGTATGATTTCACTGAGAGCAGAGCTAAGCTGCCCAGAAGTATCTTGTGTATATTTCCGTAGCTGGTAAAATGGCTTCTTTTATAAGTAACTTGCCCTGCAATCTTATGAGATTATTTCTGTATGACTGTAATGGATTTATATTGAAGCTTCATTTAAGCAAATATTTTGGTCTTGGTAAAGTGTCAAAATACCGTGGAAGACCCAAAGTCTCTGTTAGTGTGCAGTGTGGTACCTTGTTAGTACAGCTTCATTATTGGCTTAATTCCAGAGTTATACTAGAAGTTTATTTTCCTGTTGTTTGTCAGTCAGATTAGAGTACAGCTAAACCTCTGCATACATGCAGTTAGTGTCACCGAATCTATTTATCAGACCCTGCTCCTTCAACTGCCAATCCATCTAACTACAATTAATACTAATGCGTTAAACTTGCCACCAAGGAATTTCATTAAGGGAGGAAAAAAAAGGTTTATTTTGATTGATACTTCTTAGCAGCTGTGGATATTGTTTCCTTTACCCTCATTTTTCGTTTAATGGTAATTAATATATTCTTAGAAATAATTAGTAATTGTAATTCATTAATAAACCTGCCACAATCTGATGATTGCTCCTTAGCCACGCTTAGGGCTTGAGCCCAGCAGCTGTCAACAGAATTGAAAACTTCAGGAAAATAAAAGCTACCCAAGTAATTAGGTATGTAATGAATCAGAGGATTGTGTTGCATGGGGCGTGCTACCTTCTTTAGTGGACACACATGCTGAACACTGCAGCATATTGTGTTAATTCCAGCCAAACTGGAGATGTTTCACTCTGGAGTAAAACTCTGAGAATCCAGAGCGAAACACTGAATTGGAGCAGCCTTGAACATCTCTGGATGCCAAGGGTTAATGGTGTAGTGTCACTCACATATATACAGGGGCAAAACTCCATGCAACCTCTAAGAGGTTGTGCTCCTGCAGACCAAAACAGTGCCCTGACCTCCTTCATCCCCCAGACCATGCCCAGGCTTTATCAGGCTGAGTGCTAGTCTTGCCACCAACGTATTGATGGTTAAGAAGACTGTGTGGCTGATGGTGGTATCTTGCCACGATGGAAGCATCTGGGATAGCTGGTATTGCATTGACTCAGTGCAGAAGGTGGCATCCCCCTCTGGATAGTGGAAATATATTTATGCTCTAGAAAGCAGAGGCAGTACCTCAGGTTTATGATTTTATAATTTCTAAGGCAGGAAGTCGGTGAGCACATAGCCAACCTGGTACTGGCAAACATTCCTAAATAACACAGAGTTTAATAATAACTAAATCTGCATGGAGAGCAGTAAATTGTGATTGATAAAGGAGGTTAGCACATGGACAAAAAGATGATGAAATTGTATCTTAATAATTTAATTTGTATCTGTGGGCAAGGCTATGTAGGGACAGGGCAAGGGGGAATGGCTTTAAACTGACAGAGGTGAGATTGAGATGAGCTCTTAGGCAGAAGTTCTTCCCTGTGAGGGTGGTGCGACTGCCACAGGGTGCCCAAAGAAGCTGTGGCTGCCCCATCCCTGGCAGTGTTCAAGGCCAGGTTGGATGGGGCTTGGAGCAACCTGCTCTAGTGGAAGGTGTCCCTTCCCATGGCAGGGGTTGGAACTGGATGAGCTTTGGGGTTCCTTTCAACCCAAACCATCCTCTGGTTCTAAGATTATTACAGTCTCCCTCTGTGCTAATAATTTGCTGCACCAGCAAACTAGCATCTACTTCACTGTAAAATGAGACACACCTCTTAAATGCTGTGGGGTATATGGAGCAGTGCCAGCTGCAGGGATGCTAGCAAGACATCACAAACATGTTGTGGCCAAAGGAAACAGTGTAAACTCGTTTAGTGTGTCACATAAAAAGGTGACCCTTTGTGCTTATACAAGGCCTTTTATCAGCTAACAACATCAAACAATGCCAGGGATGCTGTGCTAATCTGTTTCTTGCAACCCATCAGCTGCAATACCCATACAGCAACATCTGTTACTGGGAAAGATGTAAAGGGACCTACCGCAGAACTAAAGTGAAATAAAATTGCATCTTCCCCAGAAAGTAAAGTTATTTCAAATGAAAACCGTTGGTTTGTAGAAACAAGCATGTTGTAGACTTGCTCCAAAGCAATTCTGTTTGCTCACAGTAAGCACGTATCAGTAATTGCAGGACAGATAACCTTTTTATGTTAGCGTTTACATTGCGTATTTGTCACACAGTGAATTTTTAGGTAATTTTGTGTTGGGGGTCCACTGAGAGCAACATGAAGGAAAGCTCATGGAAATGTCAAGTACAACTGTCAGGTTTAACCATGTGAATGGTCACTGAAAGAGCCGGTGACTTTGGGAAGGGTAAATACTCCTCTTTAAGCAGCACTGTTGGATATGCAGAAACAAGCTTGTATGTGTTTGAAGGACCGCTGATTCTCTCTCGTAGTTTTGAATAAAGATTTCCCAGTGACACTAAAGCATTGTATGGCCATTAAGGCTCCTAATTACTCTGAGGTGCTTGCACCTTTTCCAAGCTATTACCTACTCAGCTATAGGGAAAGTTTCTGGAAAATTAAACCTGTATCCATTCTTTTTCTATAGGCAGTTAAAATTTTGGTCCACAGCAAGAACAGTTAACACGGAGAGCTCATTTTTACTTCAGACCTTGGTCTTTCTAGAGGATTTGCACCTCTCACAGACGTAGAAAAGTCCCTGAATGTGCATGGAGCAGAGGAACACCCAAGGTGCATGCACAGAGCTACTTCTGCAAAGCAGAGGAACTGAAAGCATGATTTTCAGAGGGCACCTTGTCCCTGCATTCTAATGATTCCACTCAGAGCAGTAGCTACTTGGCATTTCTGAATTTGCATTGGTGTATTTGCTGAAGCACCCAAGCATTCTGCATATGCAGAAACTGCTGACTGCAAGTCTGCTGGCTCTTGACAGTTACAGTTTAGGTCTGTGCCAAATGGGCACACACTCTGGATGAAATAACTTGAAATATAGTGGTGACACACACAGTAGCAGTTTCACTTTGAGCCATGTTAGCAGCTTTGCTCCCTGCCACGTTTTGTGATGATTCCATCTTATGCAATGGAAGAAGAGGGTGATATTAACAAGTGCCTGTGGGATTTCCTAGCATGAGAACTGCTCAGTTATGCTGCATCACCCCTGCTCCTTTGGAGTCTCTTCAAGTCTGGCATTTAGTAGTGATGCTGCTGAGAACACAGGCATTTAGCTATGTTGGAGCCTTCAAAGCCAAGGGGAGGTTGGGGGTAACCTAGTAGAAGGCACCATTTCTCATCCTGTGTATGGACGGGCATGTGCTTATTACCTGCAGAACTCATCCACTTAACAATGCTTCTGTTATTATTGGTATAATTGTTAAATTACTACTTTGCAGGGAATAAGAAAGAAGTCTTTATCTTGTGTTGAAACACAATTGTTGCAAAAATGGAGTTTGCCTTCTCCCACTGTGGTCTTGGTACTCTCTGCCTGACATTTATTGTATCCTCTATGTTTTTCTGCATGGTTGTCTCCCTGATGCCCTTGCGACTTTCTGCGTCAGAGCGACACATTAAAAAAGAGCTGAGCCCTTGGGATGTAACAGCAGAGACGTGTTTAACTTCCCTGCCTTTTAGCACAAGTTGCTGCGGCATTGAACTCCATGTGACTGGAAAGTAAACAGCTCCAAACCTCGAGCAGGTATCTACCAAAGCTTTCCCTGATTCTCTCTTCTGGGGCTTTGTTCTGCAGGTCCTGTGTGACTGACATGTGTGAGTGCCCGGTTCATAAAAACTGCTACTGCGAGTCATTCCTGGCATATGCTCGAGCCTGTCAGAGGGAAGGGCTC
The DNA here is from genome assembly GCF_028554395.1 of Pezoporus wallicus. Taxonomy (NCBI): domain Eukaryota; kingdom Metazoa; phylum Chordata; class Aves; order Psittaciformes; family Psittacidae; genus Pezoporus; species Pezoporus wallicus. The sequence goes on along the minus strand of NW_026641900.1, from coordinate 451,640 downwards.
AAAATCCACTGGGTACCGGAGCAGAACTGTGCAGGTAGGTGTTTTGGGACTGCTTCTTTGTAAGCCAGTGCAACAGTGCTTTTACTGTTGGAGGAGGATCAAAAATGAACCATCTAGAAAGGACCAGAATTGTACCAGCAGGGAGCTTGCATACTGAGTTATAGAGAAAGACCTTAGGAGGAAAGATTTGTGACCATCAAATACTAGAAATGTTTATTTTGCTGCAAACTTTTCACTTCTAATGCCACCTGTCTTAATTTTATGTATTTCCAGGAAGAAGTACATGCCTTTTTCTTTCAGGATATGTAAACAGTTGATTAAGGCCAGGTTGGATGGGGCCTGGGGCAACCTGGTCTAGTGGAAGCTGTCCCTGCCCTTGGCTGGGGGTTGGAACTGGATGAGCTTTTGGGTCCTTTCAAACTCAAACCATTCCAGGATTCTGTGATTACAGACAGTGTTTAAACTCCTTTGACCTTCTGTTAAACACAGCTGTATTTCCAGGGACAACATGCATATATGATTGGAGTAGGTTCAACGAGGGAAGGAGAGAGAATGTATTTCATGGGAATATTAAAATTCAAACCTGCATTATCTTTGGTGCTTGGACCAGATTCCCCATGTGATTAGGGCTGCATTAATTGCCAGTGATTGGGCATAATTGTTTCTGTGAGAAGTGGTGGCCTGTGGTTGTGGTCACTTGAAGTAAAATGCAATATTGCAGATTAATATTTCCCCTGATGATGGTCTCACTAATTTAGGACATTCTATAATGGCATCGGTTTGCCTGGAAGTGTATTCAGGTTTATGTAAAGCAATTGACAGTAGTTGGAAAAAAAAAACAGACAATGAGAGAAGGATACTCACTGCTGGTCAAAGAGCTATTGCTCTGTGGTCCGTTCTGGTGATCATGTGTGGCTCAGGGTCTGCTCTCTCAACTTCAGTTTCCTTTTCTGTTGAAGTCACGATAGCAGGGATGAGGGAATGACAGAGCACATTTCACTTGATTGGCTGTTCCCAAAAGGTTCTTTTTCCTTTTTTTTTGCAAAGTTACATTAAAATCCAATCAGGGTGTGACTAAGTGAAAGCCCTACTCAAGGATGTGGTCTCAGACATACAATGTATGTAATTTTAATCTATTGATCTGCTAGCATCCTGACTTTAGTTATTCATTTTTTTGTCCAAAGCACTTCAGACTGAGACCTTACTCTGGCTGATGCTGTAAAAGGAATAAAACCCCCAGTCCCTGCCTTAAGGAGTTTATACAAGTGCTGGCATATCACGACTTAACTAATTGAAGCTTCTTTTCACATTTTTTTTCTGGCATTTTACCAAAGACAAGAAAAGTTTCTGAGGCAAAAACAGTCCTTGAGAGAACATTACGAAGGAATTTAAATGCACATCTTTCATTAAAGCTAATGAAAGAACTGCTTAAATCCACCCAAGTTTTTAATCTCAGTGCAGGCTTCTAGAGGGAAAGGGGAGATATTGTTAAGCAGAAGATACTGATAAGCTGTATCGGTCAAGTACCCTCAAAACACTTAAGCATCCAGTATCAGAAAAGTAGCACCATCTTCTACAGTAAATCATGCAGTAAGCATTACATTAAAGTGCATCCACTGCACTCCATAATTTACCAGCAGCCAGCATCAAGATTTTAATCTTTAACTTGTTTTTTTTTTTCACCCCAAAACTTTTAGTTACAATTATTGTGTCCTAATTATGGATAGAAGTTCCTGGGTATGAAACAATATATCCGTAATAAAATTTTAGCGCTCTGTGACTTTCATTTCCTGCTTGACATTTCATAGCTAGTGGGATACTTCGAAGAGCTGTGTTCTGATGAAAATGGAGTATGCTTATTAGTAAAGTCAGGTTTTAATTATTCTTTTGTGTGTTATAAAACCAGATCTTGTGTGGCTGCCAGTTCCTCTACCCTGACTGCTGTATGCTTAGCTCATTTTTACAACCTTCAGAAAGCTTGTGTTGTCTGGAGGGCCAGCCAAACAGGATGCTCAGGAGGCTGAATTACATGTCTTGTTCCCTGCCTGCTCTTCTTCTTCCCTCAGTGCAGCAGCATATTCTCCTCTCAGTGCTCCACAAAATACTCCTGTTCAAGGTTTGCTGTCCTTTGAGCTTGGCTTGGTATGGAGAATGTCAGCTGTCATTTAACTGGAGGGGTGAAGAGAAGAAGCTAATGAGTAAGGAATATGCTTAGGGTAGGAAAAGGTTTGTGAGATCCACATGGGAACTGAGAGGATTTGGAAAGGAATATGGGTTTCTATGGGAAATAGTGGGAAGTGAGACCTGTTAGGACATGCACATGAAGAAATATGAGTGATGGAGAAAAAAAAATGCCAGGAGACCCAGCATGAGGGACAGAAGAAATAAAACAAAGTGATACAAGGTGTAAAATAAAGGATACAAATGGAAGAGGTTTGAAGAGAAAAGGAAATAGAAAAAAAAAAAAAAAGGGGGGGGGGGGGGGGGGGTGTGTTAGCCCAAGAAAGGCCAAGCAAGCAGTTTATAAAGTGCAATTAAGTAATCTGAAGTGGTGAAAGACTTTGGGCCATAGTAATTTCACATTGAATTTTTGAGGGAACTGAGAGAAAGACGACTCAAGGATGGCAGATGGCAATAACTCCCTGTCATGGGCATGACTATACAGGCAAGAATAAAAAGCAGATATGGACTATAATAAAGTGCAAAATCCACATGGTAGCACTGATGTGCTGACACGCTCTAACAGCCTCATAAAAACTGAACAATTTTCTCTTTTTCCTATGTGATTGGCTAGACTAGAGGAGGATGAGTGTATATATGATTTTGACTCTTCTCTCCCTGGTCCCCTCTTCTCTGCTGTGGAATTTTCTGGCCAAAGTCACTCTTTTTCCCTGCTATATGTTGCTTTCCTTTAATTGCTTTATTGCGTGTGAGTACATATCATAAGGCTATTCTGACATTTCAGTGGAAACTCATTAAAAACTAAAAGTTGAAAAGATTTACACAAGTGTATCATTAAAAGGTCAGTACCCAGATCTGTTGCCTTCTGCTATGTTAGAAAGGGAGACGTTGTGAATTACAAGCACCACGGGTAACATTCGGTTTGGAAGTCCTACAGAACAACTCAAAAGCCCATATTGTTCAACACCAGCAGAAGCAGGACGATTCCTTGATGCACAAATTAGCTTAGGAATTTCTGTGGAATCAGATTTACCAGATATCATCCACCAAGGGAATCCTTCAGCAGTTCCATGTTAGGTGTTTTGGCTTTTGTGTTGGGGAACAAGAATTCTTCCTAAATAATTACAGCCATGTCTACAAAGACAGGCGCAGACAGATACAAGCCTTCTCTATGAAGCTGCCAAACTGGCTGGAATAAACCAGCCCTGGTCTGAAAACTGTATAGCCTTATTAGGCAGGGTTTATTAGCTCAGGCACAGTACTGTATTTATGTGTCTATATGGCTTCTGGACTGGAGCTGGCTATCATCCTGCCAGCTCAGAAAGTGGTCTGAGGAAGCTCACATCTGTCATGCCAAACACATGTTCTAGAAGAAGAGTGGAAAAATCCTGTTGGGACTGGTAACATTGCAAAATGCAGTATTATTAGTAACTTTTGTGCTTTGGGGTTGGGTTTTTGAATTATTATTTTTTTGCTAGTGCACTAAGGAAGTTATTACTAACAGAGATTGGCTATTTAAGAGAGGAATTTGCCTTAAAAGACGGGTGCAATGGCATCACTTCTGTTTTCCATGTTTACATGGTACTGATTCATTTCAGCAGGCCCCAGGAAGCCTACTGCAGAATGTGTTTATTTTTATTTTTTTAAAGTGTTGATGAAGTGGAATGTTCTGGATCAATCACACCACATGTTAGCAACTGAAGCACTCAACAATAAAAACCATCCAGGAAACAGCAGCCATTGTACTTTCCTGATTTTCCCCTTGACAACGAGTTAATAATGCCACTCTGTACTGCCTACAGCAGAAAATAAAGTCACGTTATCTTCTACATGGCATCATCTGAAGGAGAAGGAGGTGTTTTGACATACCATATCCATGTGTGGTAACGCAGAGCTGGGGACTACTTAGAGATGCCACTGCTGCTGAAGGCAGGCTGTAGTATGTTCTCATTTGCTCTGGGCAGAGATGAGGAAGTGGAAAGGAGACCTTGGCCAACTTTCCTGAAACCCACTGGCTGAGGCACTAAACAGAGCTCAGGTGGAACAAATGAGCTGGCTGTTACTGCAGTGAAGCTTTGTGGGATGAAACCTGTACAGCCTAAAAATGGAAGCTCACAGACCTTTCTATACGGAAACTGCATGTACTGAAGGCAGATGTTTCTGTTTGTGATTGGTCCATTAGAGATCCTTCGAAGGGAAACTCATTTTCAGAAGGAGGGACGGAAGTTTCTAGGAAACAGTCCTCTTAAAGAATTGACATTGTGTGGAAAATCGCTATCCATCTTTGAACATCTCGGTCTACTTTTCTGGACAGTTAATACATTGTTTACAAACACATTTTAATCTCCCATTTTATAGAGATTCAGTCACTATTCTTAACACAGTGTGTAAGTGGAGAGTTTGTCATGAATCTAATATTTTACTTTACTCTTATTGCTTGCATGTTTTTCCCATCTTCTGTATTTCCTGTTTCATTTAGATTTCATTTTAATTATTCCTGTTGTTTGTTCCTTCTTCAGTGTACATGAAAGTTATCATGCACAGCAAGAGAGAAGGGGAAAGGTGGGAAAAAAAGTGCTCAAAACATCTGTTCCCACAAGCTGAATAAGCCTGTCTTGAACATTGCTGACACATGTTTTTTTTCCAACCTGCTCTAAAGGGATATGCAGTAAAAGGTGTATCCTGGAGTTTTTGGGTAGCTTGCTCTGGTACTTTCTCATGCTGAAAGCTAGAGAGCTTTTCTGTCCCTAATATCTACCTAAAATCTAGTATCTGTCTAATATTTAGCTGTTGATTCTTTGTAACTCCTGGGTATTTTTCTGCTGTACTACCCATTTTTTTGTTTGTTTATTTAATATATGTGTCCAGAGAACTTTGTATGCATTCCTGACAGAATTCCTTCTTCAAGGTTACTTTTCACATATACATAAATATCATAAAAATCATAAGAAGTAGAACTTGCAAGAAGTTGATGCTATTTTGAAGATCACCTTGTCACTGGTGAGGAGGAACCCCTTAAATTTATGATGCTTTAGCACTAAGACTTCCATCCTCTGTTATACATTCTTATACATATTTAACCAATATCTTTCTGCCTATTTCTCTTTACGAATAATAATAGTGCTGTAATGGCACTCTAAGGCAAATCCTCACCACGGAACAGCATGCTTCTGTCCATAACAGAACTGGTCTTTAAAAAATCTGGACTTTCTATCTCTCCCAAAATGGAGGAAACCTTCTTAATGCAACCACCTCTCTGTTAATGGAAAGAGATGATTCTGGATTCTTGAGAATCCCTTACCATCTATAAACTATTAGTACTTGGTTTTACCATCACCACAGCCATTAGAAAGAATAACGGACTTCTATTCATTATCAAAGCATGTATTATTCTCCATACTAAAAAGTCAGGATATAAAATGTTAAGAGTTTAAATATTGATCTTGAGGGGATAGAGAGCTTTTAGCTGAGCCCTCAGTGGTCTCTTATGTTGGAAATGCATTGAACTGTCAACTACATAAATCAATGAATAGATACTGGGATCATTAAGTACAAGAATTCTCATTCTCAGCGATCCCTTGGTAAAATAGCATAAAGCATGGAAATAACTGATTTTTATTGTTTTGTTGTGGTTTAGAAATGGTGCTGCGGAATTAACAGCATTGTTCGAATCTGCTGCAACATGCATTATTGAAAGTATAATCTTAGGGCTAGAAAATCCGACATGGTGAACAAGTCTCTTTCCTTCCTGTAGGAGTGGGACTGATAATAACTGTCTGTCCTTGTAAATGTTTCAGGAATCTTTGATAAATTATAGTAACACATAAATGAACAATGTCAAGCCTTAAATATAGAGCATAGATCTGCTTATAGATACAAACCTTACCAAAGCTTTATATACCATCATCTGTGTTAAAATACTCAAAATAAGTTAAGACTGCTAGGAACTTGATACCTTTTGATTAGGAAATTTGCTACCATTGTATTTGTGATGTAAAGTAGTGCTGAATTTAATGTACTGCAATCACATGAGTAATTTTTTTCCTCTAGATGATCGCCATAGCAAAATGTGGGGTTTGATATTTGCAGTAGAAACCAAGCAGATAGCTAACTTTCCTTGTGGCCTTTCTGTAATATGGTATTTTGTTCCTTTTAACTGTCTTACAGCAACTCAGTGTAAACACGGTGCAGTTTATGATACCTGTGGTCCAGGATGTGTCAAAACATGTGACAACTGGAACGAGATTGGCCCATGCAACAAGCCCTGCATTGCAGGATGCCACTGTCCAGCAAATCTAGTTCTTCACAAAGGAAGATGTATCAAGCCAGTCCTGTGCCCACAGCGATGACATTAGTTCTCTTCCCATGGACATTAATGCGGGTGGTCACTGACCCCTTTGATGCTCACAGCCAGTGAAAGACTCCAGCTGTTTGTGTGCAGATACTGCAAAATACACATCTAATCACAGATTGTAAATATGCTCCTGTGTGTGTATTTGTGTGTTTATGTATACACACATGGCGCCTAGAAAGATATATAAATGTATACTGTGTGTATGTACATACACATATCTATACACAAGTGCCCTAAAACGTAAGTACAACCCATATATTTATATATATGTCCACACACTCAAATATACATCATTTCTATATATCATAGAAGGATGAATTATTATATGTATATTTTTTGCTATAAAGTTTATGTATTATTATTTCTAGGACCGTGATCTGTAAGTCATTGTATAAATAAACCAGGTGTTTTTAATATAATATACTGGCATGAAAAGATTGGATGACTTTGCCATTGCATAAATTTGTCGTTTCCAAGGAAACTTTTCTAGGGCCATAGCACTGCCAGACTGGATTAGTTTCAACACAGAACCTGGATTTACAGTTGTACAGGAAACACATTTCTCTGGAGATGGAGGATTTATCTAGGAATATTTCATGCGTACCTTAGAGCTGCATAGCGATTGGTGACAGTGCTTAATCAGGCACAGAAAGCTGGGGATTGGCCTTTATGCTTTACTGAAATTACTGTGCAAAATGATTTCCAAAGCTGGTTGGCCAGCTGCCAGCAGAGAGATATTTCTTTCTGGAACAGCGCCAAAGAGTCAGGGGCCAGACTTTCAAAAGTGTTCGGCACCCAGCAGCTTGCTTTGAAAACCTGACCACTTCCCATTTCATATCCTAATGCCCCGTCTCTGCTGTTGTGTTTGGCAGTAGCTGTGAATACACAATAAGGAGCTTGAAGAAAACAGTCATGTACATATTAGCCCCTTTAACATGTTTGAAACTGCTGGGTTTGTTTCATATTTCACCCAAATATTATGCAGAGAGCAAATCCCACTGTGAATTGGAGTGTTTGATTTCAGCGTGCCTTAAAACATGAAATAATGCTGAGTTTAGTAACTCATTTCATTTATCAGGATGGTTTAGAAGAAAGACAAATTCACCCCAGCAAAAAAACAGTAAAGAATGTCAAATGCTAATTGGAAAACTGCAATTTATTTCCTTACCGGTCTTTTGCTTGAGGTTTATGAACATGTGGGCTTTGTGAAGTTTGCATGACTTTTGAAGTCTCCCAGGGGAGAAGCAATAATATGGGATTTCATTAGAAACTGTTAAAAAAGCCATACAACTTTCTCAAGCCTGGAGGAGAGGGGGGAGGGTGTTGGACTACTTTTCTTCCACTGGAAAACCTCTTGTAGAGCCTGATAGAATGGTCTCTGGAGATGACAGAAATCTTTGGGCATCTGATTTAGGTTTATAATGAAGTAATATCCTCCCACATAGCTACTTCTGTTATGCCTTGTGTTGAAATTGCACATTGTAATGCTTTGAACAGTTTTATCCTTCAATTCTTCACTCTCCAGGAAGTTTTGCGGGGTCTGAGTTTACAGTGAGTGAGTGGGTGCAACACGCTTGGGTTGTACAATCTGCCTGCAGTCCCATCCTGGAGGAGAATGCTAAGCGAGACCAGTTAGCTTAGGTACCACGCTAACCAAAATGCTGCACCACCACAGTGTTAAAGAGAGCTGGGCAAATAATGCCAGGGGTGTTCCATGGATCTTTATCCACATCTTAAATAAACTCAGCTTGATCTTTTTCTGTCCCTTTGCATTCATTTTCTCAGAACAGTTAAATAATTTGGTTTTACTGGCAGGAAGGGTTTTGAAGCCACACACACAAGTGCACTGGGAAGCAGAATTGCAAATGTGCAGATCCTATCAGAGCAGGAAACTACAAGAGTTTTATGTGTCCCATGTGATAATTGAATGGCAAAGCTAAAATTTAGGACAATTGCAATAGGTCCAAGGAGTTAAAATATAAAATGGCAGTCATTAAAATAGTTCAAAGCATCAGTTAGACAGAAGAAATTTCAGCTTGTTGGTGTCTGATGCTGAGATAGGGGGCTAAGCCATTACAAAGGTTATTTGCCTACCTCTATTTTTAGGATAGATTTTCATTACTGGTAGGTTTTCATTACTTACTGCTCAGTGTTTCCAAAATAAAAATACAGGCAAAGTGAATTGCACACAGGAATGGTGTGAGCTGTCCTTCCCTTTTCTTCTGACTGATAAAGGTGAGTGAAAGGTGAAGGGAGAGCCCTCCAGCTCTCTCAATCCACTGATCACATTCAAGCAATACTTAACTGGTGCCGGGTGAAGAGGGGGACAAATTCTATTTTGGAATCCTGAAAGAGTTCATTTTGAAGCCTGACCTAGAGGTCTTCTCAAAATGAGAACTCATTCCTTGGTTTAGCTTTTTCACATCTGCCTAATTAAGGGTAGCCCCCTGCTTTTCCCTTTAGTGATGTAGGCTGAGGAACGTGGTTTCATTTCTAAGCTGTCTGATTGCACCCTTATGGTGCTGTAGAGCGTTTTCCTCCAAACTCTGCAGATTTCAAGGCAATGATAAGGGTTCACAGGTACAGTCTAAGCAGTTCTGCTTTTCTAGACATTGCCCCTGAGCTTCAACTTGGCATAGGTTTTATATCTCTATCTGTACTTATTGTGTGCCCAGCTGAGCTATTATGACCGGATCAGTCCCAGCCTCGGCCTGTCTCACTCCACTATCCTGTTTGCTTTTCTTCTTCCAGGCTATTTGAAAGTTGAAAGTCTAGTCCAGTAACATCAATAATAACATTACCACTGGCCTCATAGAGTTTGAGTTGTAGCCCATCTTCCTCATTAGTGCCGCATTCTTTCTAATTTTGCTGTCTTGGCTCATGAAATACTGCCCTTGGATGCTAGGGCTCATGAAATATTACCCCTAGGATGTTAGACCTGGAAACTTCCTGCATACCACCGGGGACTTATTTTTAACAAAATTCACTGATAATCCAATTTTAGTAGCTAAGTGTGTTTAGCATGCAATAATGTGTTTTTAATAATAGCAGAAAGTTGAAAATCCACATGGCATAGGGTTAAACCACAACATATATTCACCGAGCAAAACTGATGGTAGTGTGAGTTTTGGTCTTGATTATATTTATGTCAATCTGTGCATATAACTTTGTGCCAATTTGCAAAGTGAAATATATTTGAAGGAGCAAAGGTTCCAACCAAAGAATGATCCTAAAGGAAAGTCTGAGAACTTTCAATCCAGTGGATGGAATTAAGGAAAGACTTGGATCAATAGCTTCATCATTAACCTGCTGTGTGTTCCCTGGCAAGTAATTTAATATTCTGTATTTCAATGAGGAAATGAGGCTTTGGGTTTATGCATAATTTTTATGTTTATGGATAGAAAATGTTCTAGAATGCCATATGCCACCAGGGGAATGTCAGCTGGTATTTTACCAATCTACTCAGGTCTGCTTTGCATCAGGTTGTCCCATATCTCCCATGTCATCATCACTTCAAAGTCAGCTTTTAGCTGGCATATGTGGAGGTCATATACATTTACTTCCTCTTCATTTACTTTCAATTATGTCTATTTTTATCATATATATTGAATTTTATAAACCATGGAGACAAGCCACAGCCAAGCAGAGCAATTTGAGTCATAGCTCAAGCCTCTGTGGGTACTCCCACATCTTCCAAGAACACCTTTCTTCTGTAGTGTAAGGTATGCACTTAGAGCAAAAACCTAAGGTATTTTTAATATCCTACCCAAATGTGACCCCATCCTTGCATCACATAAGCAGCTTCCAGTAGATAATCTAAAAGAAGTAAGTTCTTCTCATGAGAGATTTTTCTGCTTTTTCTGGAACACAGGATTCAAATGCAGTTTGACACTGCTTGGCTTCCCACTGACAGAACCTGACACTGGCAATAGCTGGACTGATCTTGAGTGACTGTACAGGGGTACTTGGTTTTTTGCTTTCATCAAAAGTAGACAAGGTTATATCAGAGCTAATGGATATGAGAATAACAGCCCCTGTATTTGCAGCTGGGCAGGCTGGAAACAGAGGCAGTTAACAGCATTTAGCACTGAAGTGGTGAGATGTTTCAGGTATTTCAAGAACAGACCTGAGTAAGGGGGCATTGTGCCTTAGTATTATGTCTCACTATTTGACAAACAGGAACTCTGCATAATGCTGATCAAATGCTTATTCTGCTGTCCAGTTTTACCATTTCAGAAAGCCCTGTGGCAAGAGAGGTGTTTGTGCTTCCTTACAGAAACATTTCTAGTATATGACTGCAAACCTTTCAGGACAAAGGCCTAACTGTGCTGCCATTACAGAATTCCTCTCTGTGTAAAGATCCTTGCACAGATTAGTATTTCTGGTACAAGCATCACCATGACACCCGAGCACTAAAGTCTATAACAACAAAATAAGGTGCTCCTACGAATACGAGGTGGCTCTTGATGCCTCAGATGGTGTGGCACTGTGTTTGAATGAAAATGCTACAATAATGTGAGGAAATAAAGAGCTAGGATGGCAGAATAAGGGTAAGAGGCAAATGAGAAAGGGGAAAGTAGCAATAGGATTTTTTTTCTATGTGGATTTTTTCCCTCTAAATAGTCAGAACTAAACTGAAAGGGTTCTCCAAGCAAAGGTAAAGTACATCCTTATTCCCTCAGCAAAATAAACCCACCCAAAACCCCCAAACTAACCACAGTGGAATCATTTCTTCAGATCTGAATAGAACTGGTGATATCAGTAGGTATAGAAATCCATAATTAAAATAAACTTATGATCTTCTATTCCTACTTTTCTCCCAACCCTTAAATCACAGTAGAAAAAGTCACCAGAATTAAGGAAAGGGGTCTTTCCTGGGCTGAGATGAGGCAAACACCTGCAGAATTCTGGTTTTGTGCTTCCAGTAGCACAACAAACCTGTTTTGATTTCCTCCAGGATATGTTTTAGTGAAAACACAGCATTTCCCAGTGTACAGTTATCAGAACAAAGACTACAAATGCGTTTTTATAACTAGCCTTGTTCCTGACTGAGATAAGATTGCAACTCCTACCTACTACTAAGAGGGCATACGTTTTCTTTTTGATAACACTCTTTTCACCATGCAGAAACATGGCTCAGGAGCAAGCAGCATCTTCAAAACTAAGCAATACTAAATATGACATGTAGCATTTGTTATTTGCATGACTTTACCCTTTTCATTGTGAGTTATGAGCTAATGCTAGCCCCACAATACAGGAGGAAGTTGGCTCTAATGGAGTGTGTATTTGTGGTGGGAGAGGGGTGGCATTGTGTAATTACCATTATCATTGATAGCGCTTCATATTTCCCTAAGTGATGCTTATACCTGGGCATCAATACAATTTGGTTTTGCACATAAAGTGAAATGATGGGAATGTAGGAATTTCCTGCCCAGACCAGCCCACATTTTCTTCTTGCCAGTGGTGAAGAAATGCTTCAAAGCAGTCTTCAAAGAGTGGGATGTAAGCCTCATAATGGACAGCTATGCAACAGCCTGTTCATAGCTGTAATTTAACCTTATACTTTGGCAGTAAGTGGTTGGTACTTTAATGACCCAATCGTTCAAAGCACTTAACTGTGCTCAAACTTTGAATAACCTGGTTTGCTTCAGTGGGGCAACATGCATGCTGACTTCTAAACACATGCTTAAATGGTTTGCTGGGTCAGGGCCAGAGAGTTCAGCATCTGGCGGGATCAAACATTAAACCTCAGGATATTTTGTATTTCTTCATGATTTCTATACAAAGATCTGCTTTATGATCATGCAGCTATCTACTACTAGAACATCAGAGAAGTCAAGGCTCTTCGAAGCCTTTTGTTTTATGACTAGAAGATTGGTGAAATGTTTTCTGTTGATTTTCAATGTCAGCATAACTATTTCTTACATTACATTGCAATTTCCTACCTTATTTTGTTTCTGATTATTCTTAAAGGGAGATACTGAGCTTGATTTTTTTTTTCTTTCTCACTGGTAAAAGTAGGGAACCATTTCAGTGTGCTAATTTATATATAAAGAGAACTATTGCTAGCTGTACTAGTTTTAAACTTGCTTGAGATCATACTAGCACCATCCTGGCTTTATAGTTGTGGAAGTCATCCACAATCCTTGTGTGGCTTCCCTCAGTTCTTAGGCTTCTAATTGCTTCTAACTATGGTTCATTATAAAATTCTGATAGCACCATATTAGAATAAAAGCATCTGCAGACAGATCACTAAATAATTTGCTATGAGAGATCACAGTTAAAAAGGGGGGTAAGGGATTAATTTGTTCCTCTTAACTTACTTTCACAGTAACTTTTATAAATGGTGTTAATAAGGAGAAAGGAAGGTGAATGTAGAAACTGATAAAGATAATTTAGAAACTAAAGATGTTTTGTAATATTTAGTGCAAGTATTTAACTTATGTTATTTCCTGAGTACCATTGTCTGGCATTCAAAACCCTTAGCAAGAAAAGGATTTGGTTCTGCAGAATACGGATCAAAACCCAGAAGTAGGTATGTCCTGATGCAGTTGTGCAGTTAAAATTTCACTCAGTCTATAAGGGAGTGAAGTAAATGAGTAGAGTTTGGAGGAAATTGTTTCTCCCATCTCAGGCACCTGCATATTTGCTTGCTAGTTTGGGTTTGTAAATATGCAGGTGTTTGAACCCCACTGTGTTTGCTACACAGCCCTTACTCTCTTCACATTGGTGTGCATCAAGAACAACTCCAGAGGAGACCACAGAATAATTCTTTCACTCATTATAGTTAACTGTTACCCTTCAAATGATGAGAGGGAAGAGAAGCTGCAGGGAACGTTAGAGTGTGTATCACATATATGAGATGTTTGAAGCCATTAATGTATGGATGGGTTACTTGAGATATTTCAGATGCATTTTCTGGGAAATGCTCTGCAGTGTCAAGAGCATCACTGCAGCATGTTTACATTCTAATGCTTTGAATTGCTTTGGTTACTCAAGCTAAATTTTTAACAGATTTTGTCTGAGGTGCATTCATGTAAATAGGAAATATGTTTAATATTTTACTACATTTCTGTCTTCGGTATGTCTCCGTTTAAACCTTTGTTGAATTTAAAATGGTTATGTAGTTAAATGTATCTTACACAACTGCAAAGCTGTGCAGTAACTTTGCCCCAGCTTGCCTTTGAGTGTCTGTACAGTTTTTGCAACAATATTGTGCTAATATAATTTTGTGGAAGTAGGATTGTGATGAGTATGTTTGTAAAGATGTTATTTATTCCCTTATAAACTTAATATTTATTATCTTTATACAGATAAATACTGACGCCTGATTATTTCATAGCTAGCAATGGAAACTGCTGTTCTGCTTTGCGAGGTCTGACTCAGAAAAGCAATGCCTCCCACACAGTGATACTTTGTTCTCCTCAGAACTGATGTTAAATACTGCTATTTCTTGGGAGGGGAGGGAGGAGCAATGGGAACTCTTTTTCCTTTACTTTTACCTGTGATCTAGGAGATGGGATTTTTTAACTCTGTGCAGGTGTTAACTCATTCTTGTGGTGTCATTTGACCAAGTCATTTCACTGCTATTTACCTTAGTTTTCCCACTGGTCGAACAGAAATGATAATGCATTACAGAAATCACAGAAACTTTAGGAACAAGGAAATGTGTTAGAAATCCACTGATCTGTGTTTTGGCAAAGGTTCTGTCCCTTGGGCTCCACATCAGGCATCACAATTGCCGAGTCTTTTTACTTTTTTTGTGAAGAGGAATCTGCTCTACTTCTGAAAGGGTAAGTAGATCATGAACACAAAAGGCATGGGCTGGTATCAGCACTGAGCAAGAAGATGACCTTCTTTGGGGGATCTCTTACCTCCTAGGCTGAGGTGAGGAGAGCACAGAAGGTAAGAGATTTGGGACTGTGCTGGGTTCAGCAGTAGCAGTCATTTTTCCCCTTCCTAGTAGCTGGTGCAGTGCAGTGGTTATCACTGCTAGGAACAGCGCTGATAACACCGATGTTTTTAGTTGCTGCTCAGTAATGTTTACTCTGACCAAGGATTTCGTGAGGCTCATGCTCTGCCAGGGTGGAGGGGAAGCCAGAGGAAGCAGAGACAGGACACCTGACCCAAACTGACCAAAGAGGTATTCCATACCACAGCACGTCATGCCCAGTATATAAACTGGGAGCAGTTACCCAGAAGGGATAGATCACTGCTCAGGTCAGGCTGGGTATCGGTCAATGGGTGGTCAGTGGTTGTATTCTCTTCCCTTGTTATTTTCCTTATTATTATTGGCGATAGCAGCAGTGGTTTGTGTTATACCTTAGTTATGGACTGTTCTTATCTCAACCCATGGGAGTTATACTCTTTCAATTCTCCTCCCCATCCCTCTGGGAATGGGGGATTGAGCGAGCAGCTCTGTGGTTCTGAGTTACCGGCTGGGCTTAAACTGCAACAGGGACTTTGCTTTAAATTAGTAGGACTGCTGGTGCTGCATGCTCTGTAGCTGTGGGACTCCTTTCTTGGTTTGTACTAAGTATGCTGATGTCAAGTCCCCAGTGGTAGGCTGCTTCAGTATTGTGATACATTGAGGAGGGAAGGCTCAGCTCAGCAGTCTTTGTTCCATGACTGAGATGGGAGGGCAATGCAGAGATCGCAAGGTCTACAGTTCCAAGGTGACCATGCTAGTGTACCTGGTGACTACTTACATCGTCACACATAACTTTTACCTCAGATGACCACTCAGTGGTCACAATTACTCCCTATTATTTTCACCATCCATTTTAGATGCAGCCTTCTCACCAAAATGCTATGTTAATTCACCTCTGAAGCAGCGTGCAGTTACAGACTTCACCCTCAATTGTCTCTTGCCAGCCTTCACATGGCCCTTGGTGAGATTAAGCCCAAAAACAGTCAACATTTTGTTTGCCTGACATAAGGGCTTTACAGACTGACATTTTGCAGAACATTTGCTCTGTTTATAGAGGCAGAATATAGGTCCCATTGGCACCTCTAGCACTCTAGTAGACCTAGTATAGGTCCCATGGGTACCTTGAGCAGAGTACTTGTGATGCTCTGACCCCAAGTGTTTAGGATGTAGTGCCAAAGGGTGACCAACACAAATAATGAAGATGTCCAGCTTTACATGGGAAGCCTATAGAAAAGACCAAGCTACCTCAGAATGACATTCAGCCTCAAACCCTGAAACGCCACCTCCTGTGGCTCCTGCCTCATCCACTGCCCTCTCCAGTATGTGGTTTATGGGTCCTGCTGGTGATGGCCTACAGCCTGCAAGGCTCACATTCACTGCTGGGTAGAGAAAGCAGGGCAATAAATGCGCTGAGATGGAAGCAGAGGTACAAAATGAGAAACTCTCTTAAAGCATGATGGGCAGATGGGCTGCAAGGGCAATGAGGAAGGGGACAGGGAGGACAGGAGAAGAGGACAAGGATCTCCAACAGAGCCCTTCTGAGGGTCAGGATTCTCCAGTTCTGCTGTCTTGTCCATTTGGGCACGTCACAAATGTGAAGCAATAATCCTTCCCTTGCTGCTCCTGTGTGACCAATTCTGAGCTGGATGTCTTCTGACTCATCTTTTTTCATTAAGATGCTTAAAGAGGAAAATCTTCTTTAAGAAAAATACAGCAGAAGGGCCTTAGAGAGGGGCTGAGAAAAAAGTCTGGTGGCTGTTCTCCATTTAAACAATCTTTAGATTTATTTATGGCTTTCAGGCTATTCACTGAATTCAGGCTAATCACTGGAATACATTTCTTCAGCACAGTTCACCATCAACAGAGTTGTGATGTTTGGGAGTATTGGTAATAATTGTTCTGCTAATTAGACCATACTGAAAAGTTAATAATCCCCATTTAGAACTTTTAGCTGATGCATTGCTTCTGTTTTTATCATTGTGTTCTGTGGTTACCGCACATTAAATTTACACTTGAAAGACAATGCTTTGTCTTCGGTTGTATCCATCCTGTTTTGTTTAGTACATCTGCAAATCAGGCTCAACATTGCTATTATTTCTTCATCTCCTTCCACTGCCCTATTCTAGACATGGTGTTTTGTAGTGCATTTTCTCCCCCAAGTGTCTAACCCAGTCTGTGGTCTCTATGTAACTGTACATAGATAAAGCAATTCAAGGTCTGTATAAATGCAGTTTTAATATTCCAGACCTAAAACAATGTATTTGATAGTAGATAGAATTTAAACCATTTTAATTTGATTGAAAAGCTGGGAAGAGCAATTTTGGTTGCTATTTTCTGAACGTACAGCAGATGGTGCTTAACAAATATGCTTTACAACCAACATCTGAAAACAGCAAAGCCTGGCCATTTGAATGTTAATCGTACTTCCTGGTCTTTTCTAATGGAAAAAACAGCAATTTGAATGGAAGGACCCCAACAGGATTGACTTGCTTTAGTATACACAATGTGCACGATGTTTGAAGGATGGGGATACAATAACAGTTCTTTGAAAACAGCCTCTTGAGTGCTATAAAGGAACTATACATTTGGAAAGGAATTAGGCATTAGCAGATTGTTTAGATTATTTCTCTCTTGGTTGTTGCCCCTTCTCTTCAAACTCATCATGGTTCACTTAACAAATGGGAAAGATCCAAGATCCATGTACTACTTGGACAAAAGAATATGAAGGAAATGATGTGATGAGACTAGCCTGATATTCCCAAACTCCAATTCATTTACCTGTAAGTGAAATAAGCTTTTTTTTTTCCTGCTGGCAACAACAATTGAGCCTGTGCTGTGGCTCTGGGCAACCCTTTCCCAGCGTGAGTGAGACCTGTCTCAGGTCTAAACCAGAACTTGCATCACTGTTTCCCCCCCTTGGTATCTCATTAGCGAGATAAAGGCAGAGTGACTCCTAGGTGCTATTTACATTCTGCAGTGTCAAAACCTCAAGATTTATCTCTAATAAGGCAGCTGTCATTATAAAGAAGCGTAAGCTACCGTGAGCCAAGGGAACAATATGAAGGGGGGCAATGAGTCAGAAAGCTGAAGAGAATTTACTGACGTGCTTAGTGAAGTTTTAATGCAGCTTTATTCTCTCTGAGACCTGACTTATTCCAAAACCTGTAATTTCTTTTTATATGAAAGAGCATTTTTTTAGGGTACTAATGAAAGGACTCACAATGAACATCTCAGGGAGGGAAATTCATCCTGCACAAACATTGATAAGGTACAAACAGCAGTAATACAAACATTTACACCAGTCTTCAGCGGTGCTCTGTCAACCCCAGCCTTGTTGGATCTATTCATAACCCAGAAGGGCACTTAGCTGCAGACTGTAAGCTGTAATGATGGCCATGCAAAACCCATTGAGAAGACCTTTCATGCCCACATAATTGGCCTAGTATTTCTGGAGTTTCACTGATGTGAAAGAACAGAACACTTTTAGATGCTCTGCTTGCCTTCTAAATAGCCTGTCATGCCACAGTGCTGCCTCAGTTTCTCTAATTTAGAGTTAAAACTTGATTCCCTGTTAGAACTGAGACAATTGGCCACGTGTGGAATGGGATGGGGAACTCATACATCTTAGGTGGGGGATGCACTCCTCCCCCTTGCCTACAGCAGTTTGAAAGGCAAGCCAGCCTTGCAGTCAAGTTAATGCAGCTGCAGGCCTAGTGCTGGTGTTGAGATTGCTTTAAGAGCTTGGACACAAGAATTGGATGCTTTTCCACCACATCTGCATAGGGATGCACATGATGACCTGCCAGTTGGACTTGGATATAGAAGTCTCACATCTGCAGTAGATTTACTAGGATTCAGAAACAGTGATTTCAAATACAGGCCTGATCAGATGAACTTTGAAAATAGATGGTGCCATGAGGTGTTATGAATCATACCTACTAGTCCAGATAGCGAGAAACAAACATCAGCTTTGCTCATCAAAACAAGCCAGAGTCCAGGTTTTAGAGCAGAGGTGAGTGGTCCATTAATGATTCAGAGCCCCCGAGACCTGAGTGGAAAGGCTGCCACCAATTCAGCAAAGAGACTGAAGATCTACCAGGACCTTACAGGTGCAAGCTGTGTGAAGAGGCCCTTGTTCCTTGCTCTGGAGATGAAAAGGGAACGAGAATGCATCTCTCTGGCATATGACGGAATGATTGTTTATGGGCGATGGGAAATGATGTGAATCCATCTGAGCTGTGGCCAAGCAGAAATGGCCAAATTCTCTCTGCAGCCATTATAACAACAGGCAATTAAAGGAGCCTCTGTTTAATTATCCTAAGAACATTTTGAGGAGTAAGCGATTACAGCCAAGATTGCTGGGAGTCTGTGTGCAGCTGAGTGTCTGTTTAACCACCATCTGCAGCTCTTGGCCCACCTTCTCCCTTTGTTTAAACTTGTGTTCTCCATAGGCCGTTGTGAGCAGATCACAGTATTGCTGAGGCAGTAATCGATACTGCTCTTGTTTTAACTTGCTTGCCACTGAGAAAAGCCAAGTTTAATCTCAAAGTTTTTTGAAACTTGGGCTACAGACAAAGTTGAAACTTCATTATAATTATAAAGCTATAGGAAAAGGATTCACTGATCTATTAATCTGTCACAAATGTATAGCATCTACTCCCCTTTCATCAGTTCCACTTTGCAGAGGACTGGGCAAATGCCAAAGCAGACTGCAAGAAAAAGCTTTCATGGGCTGCAGTAAGGAAGCATGGTTTACCCAGCCCTGAAAAGGGTGTGCTCTTGGGCATAGAGTCAGATCAGCCCAAGTGTGTGTGAACATGTGTGTTCCATGTGTGTGCACGAGTTGCATGTGTGTGTGTGTGGAAGGCACAGAGGAAGTAGGATTATTGTAACTCTATGATATGATGCAGAATGCATTGTTCATTTTAATGGTGAAGGCATTTTCTTCTTTCCTCCCCATATCAGAACATCCCTTTCTGATATGAAGAATGACAGTGTTTCTCTTAGTCTTCCCAGGGTCATCAGGAGAGAGCCACAGCTTGAGCCTAAATCCTCCTGCCTACTTCTGTCCCTGCCACAGTCTGTAGTGTCTTACTGGAAGCTGAACAGAAATGTACGTCTAGCCCTCCACAGACCTGCTTCAGGGGATGGTTAAGAACAAAATGACATTAAAAGAAACACTGAGCAAATCCCTGATGAAGCTGGAAAGAGCAAATTTTACTGCTGATTAGAACTTGTGCTCTAAAAGTTTGTGTTAAGGATATTTCAAAGTTTCTGTCCATCTCCAGGGAAGTTTGTTCAATGCCACAGGTTCCAGTGGAAAACAATAAAAGAAAAAGAAAATTAAACCAAGCGAGGCAGCATCACTTGTAGTCTAAACCTAGAAAGTTTTAAGGAGAAGTATGTTGAGACATTGTGAGAGGGAAAATTGCTTGACTGCAGGTGGGATTTAAAAAGGAGTTATAAAAGGGGTTCTGCTATTTAGAAAGTAGGTCTTATTATCCTTGCCTGAATATAGCCAAATTTCACCAGTTTATTCTCTCAAGAGTGAAAATGGTAACTTGGAGTTGAGCACAGTAAGGGTGTCCTCAGGAGCAGAAGGTATTGTGCTATATCATTTGAACACTTTTACAAGTTGATGTTCCTTACCTTTGGTTTTAACTCTACCACTGTGATCTGCACCAATCAAACGGAGAGGAAGTGACTTACATCAGTGAAGTATAAGCTCCTGCTGGCTTGAAGCCATAATATAAAAACGAACTCTTACATCTACTGCTCTGAACACTGAGCTGGCACTTGAGGTGTCCTGCAAGGCTGTGGCTGGTTGCCATTCAATCTGCGTTCAAGCTCGGCTCTCACTGACGCTAACAGGTATGTCACGTACTTCTTAGTCAGAGAAAACAGAAAGGCAATTACATGGTATTGTTTAATGTCAGTTAGATCAACAGAAATTATCCTAAGGCATGATTAAAGTCTGAGCAGGAACTCTGACATGGATCCTTGCAAACTGGCAGCAAGGACAGGGACTGGGCATTGGTTTCATTGTGATTGTGTGTGATGGAAATCCAAAAGTGAGGGAACAGCAAGCAAAGGCAGTGTGAGACTGAGAGTGAAGATGGGTAAGAAAAGCTTGTGGTGTTCAAAGACTTCTTGGAAGACTTTATCCACACTGAACTGTGTTTAGAAAAAGTACTGTCTGTTGTCTTCGTCTGGAAACAGGGCCACAGTAGAGAGAACAGTAACTCCAGTTACTCCAGGTTACTCCAGCCAGACACTAGATGCTTCGTAGCATAAGTTCATATAATCTATTTCTAGCACAGCTCCAGGGAAATACTAGAAACCTTACCAGCCTGTATCAGCAGACATTGTCCTTCAGCTCAGAATCATAGAATCATAGAACGGTTAGGGTTGCAAAGACCCTTAAGGTCAACTCCCTTCATTAATGACCAGGAAAGCATCTAGAGCCCTGTCTGCATCTCATAAACGCACCTGACTTGTCAAAATAATGATCTTCTCCCTGCAAGGGGTACATTATGATCAGGAACCATTAGAAGATCAGCAGTTTCAGAGCTCTGATGTTCCACGTGTCTTCTGCAACCCTCCCAAGCACAGGGTTTTCTTTCAGACGCCCTAACCCATCACCTTGTTTTGCATGGTCTCTCATCAGCTCCCACTGTTGTGACTCATTTTGGGTTTACTGGCTGTGACTCTGGGAGGACAAAGATGGAAGATTTGGTTTTAAGGATTCCTCTACTCATCAGTACGAAAATCCAACACAATGCCAACTCTGAAGACGGTATTTATGGAAACTGCCTTTATTAGCTGTAAACTATGATAATTTTGCTCTGAATACTAAAAGGCAATTTAAATTATTCGTAAACCAATTAGTTCTCAACAAGTGGGACCTGTCAAGGGAAGAAAATTGTAATACCTACTAACAGACGAAGGCCTGACTCTTGTGGTTTGTTATTTTGGGTTGGGTTTTATTTTATGTCTTCTTTTACAAGGGCTGAATACATGAAAGGGTTTGCTTTTGAAGGGAATGAGCTGAGGGAATCTGTTCTGAAGTTTGTATCCTCAGCTATACATCAAATGTGAAAGTTTCCTTTCTTTGAGGGCTCTTGGGCATAGATGGTCATGTCTCAAGTAGCAGCAGCTCTCAGTTCAGTGAGCATTTCACTTTGGGGATTTCTTCCAGCAGGTGAAAGGATGCTACGCTCATCACGGTAAGTCAGAAACACTCCTCATCCGTCCTCTAAAGATAAGGGTTGTCGGTGGAGATGCCTGTTGTGGACTGAGCACATCCATCTCCATACAAAGCAGTTCGTGTTGCCACTCTTCATACAGAACTGCTGCTTCTTCCTGCTGTGCTAATGCTTTTCTTTTTTTCTCCCATTTGTCCTCAGAGCTAAAACTCCTCATCTTCTCTCTTGATTAGCGCGATATGCTTTGCTACAATCTCCATCAGGGCATGCAAAATAATTACTGGGCTCATTTTCTGCTGGTCTGAAACTACGAGTGGTTTCTCCTGGCTTGCTTAGGATTCCTCAGTCCTGTCAAACTCAACCATTTTTCTTTGAAGGCCATGGCAAGAAATTCCTGAAGTCTCCTTTACCCAGATGTTCAGCTGGGATGAATATTTAAAGAATTATGATTATAGTGACTAAAACTGCGTCTTCTCTGTTGGTCAATAAAGTTTTATTTCCCCAGGTTTTCAGAGGCCTCATGGTCTGCGTTCCCAGCTCTCTCTGCTGGTTTGAATTTTGGAGCTTGAGCAGACACCTCACAGTGGGGAAGACTGTGTTACTAGGCAGACGGTATGCTTGCAAGTTTAGTTTTGGATTTCTTTGACCAGCAGTTGTAAGTCTGTCAGCTACAGTACATCTTCATTTTCTTTCAGCTCTGGGTCACTGTGAATATATATCACAATGTGAGTCGCTGAATGTTCTTCTGCTTAAGGGGCAAAAGAAAAGCTTGTGTTACACAGATGGACACATTTTGCCCAAGTGATCCCATAGAGATGGCGGGATGTTACAGCATTTCAATGTGACTGATGTTATTTTCACTCAAAAGCCTCCAGCAGGTTGAGCTGCTATGAACAGGCTGACGTAGAAGAAAAAGAAAAGGGAAAAAGGATTCCAGAATGAAATGGTTACCATATATGCATTTATTTTTATGTATTTATTTATTTTGCCATATGTGTGCGCATAAAGATAGTATCAAGGGAATTTTGTTAGGGGTGGCAGCTCTAATCCATGTTGTAGTAATGATTTCTTACCACCAGCTGTAATGATGCTTGTGGCAAAGTCTTGTAAGAAGCTAGCTTAGGTTTTCTCTAGTTTAGCAGCATGATGACCCTCCCCACTGGTGGAGAAAAGTGATATCACAGAAACTATAGCCTCAAGTGGCAACTAAGCTCATGAGTAATAACTGAAAAACCCCTGTAACTGATAACAAGCTAAATTGTGCTGTAGTTAGCTTGGTCTTTCAAGTCTTGGCTGACTTGCTCACCACTGTAAATAAAACAATCCTTATAAATTGTTCCTATCTGATATAAAACTGTTGGAATAGGTACAGTTGGTGTGTGTGTAGGACACAGGAAAACACAATAAGCGTTCCCTGGAAATACTACAGCACCTAAATATTAAACCACACATTGCTGTTACAAGAACCCCAGAAATTCACAGTCTGGAATTAGAGTTTGTTTTATTTGTGATGAACAAAGAAAGACCCAGTTTAGGCTATTTAACTTAGTGCAGAATAAATTTTCATTTTGGATTAATCTCTCTGGGAATGGATTTTTTAATTCTCTCTAGCATCTGTGATTTGCATTAATATATGCAAAGCATTGTAATAGCATAGGCTTTCCAAAAGCAGATCTCTTCAAAGTTAAATGCTCCATTTTGATAAAGGGAATTATCTTTTGTTTAAAAGAAAATAAATCCCTAAACATGAAACTTTTTTTTAACCCAGGGCTTTTACTGCAAAATGCACAAAGCATTTAGAAATACCTGTTTAAAGGGTTTAATTTTGCATGTTATTAAACTGGATATTTCCTTCGCAATATATGCATATGCTGGTTACATTGGAGTGTCTCCATCCAGTAGTTAAAGTATAAGTGAATGTATATATGTGTGTGTGTATGCATATATATACATATGGTTTTCCCACCTATTCAGCTTTAAGTGGCAGATCATGTTATTTTTATTCTTTCCTTTAGTGAATCAGGTTCTCAATCCTGAATTTACTACTCAGCCCTTTTAGTTAGGATAATTTCTTACTGATTTCATTGAGAGTTTTGCTCAGTTATAGTCTGAATAGGAAATTAATGGTGTCTTCACATATTGGTGCAGAGTTAATTCTGAGTGACTGGTATCTTGTGGGTTTCAGAGACCTGAATACCTACATATTGTCTCATAGTTCTTGATAGCCAGCAGTCGTTTTTGTCCTGTTTGTTAGGAAATCCTTCTAGGTCATCTTTTTTTCAGCATATATTCAGTATGTACCTCACTGGGAAATCCTGGATCATGAAGAATAATTCAAAGGCATGATGGAGTCTGTGCCCAGCCTCTGTTTTGTCTGTTTGTTGTGTGCTTTTTCAGTCTTGAATCTGTTTTGACTGCATAGATTCCTTTAAAGGTCAGAAAAATGCCCATTTGCAAAGGTAAAAAGCTATATTTAAAGCTGCATAATTTTTCTGTACATCTGTCTGATTGTTTGGTTTGTTTTCTGAAACTGAAGGCCTCAATTTCATCTTAGCATTTCCCACACTTAGCTTCATGAAAGAGCCCCTGGCCTGCAATTAGTGAGATATGCTATAAATGTCACCACTTTGCTCATGAAACAGTTCTATTTTTACTTAATTCTTGACATTCAGACTTTTTAGCATGCTGACGTGTGGTTTACAACATTTTCACTAACACAGCATCTCAACTGTGCAGGCTAAATGGCAAATACCTTTTCATAGCTTGGACAAATGCAGCTTAGCAAAAGCTTCTCAATGGTCTATCACGTTATTAGGTGACGGGAGCTTTTGTAGTCACTTTGACTGGAAGTCTAAATATATCCCTCTTCTGGTGTTCCAGTTACTGGAACTCCACGACAGCAATCAGACCAATCTTCTCCAGTTTCAGACATGGGCACAGAAGTGCCTTCTTCTTCCAAGTGAGAGGTACAGCAGGCCCTGAAAAAGTCCAGTTTTCAAACCCACTGGTTTTCTAATTCCTGGCTCAGGTACCTCTATAACAAAATCTGAGAAGCGCTAACACAGAAGTGTAATAGTTTTCACATCTTTCAGCATCAGATTTGAGTTCTTGAAAAGTAATGAAAAATCTAGGTATTACGGTAATGGTCTGATGACTAATGAAAGATAAATGCTGAGATAATTAGGATAATTGAAGAGTGAAAGACTCTCGATTTGGTTTTAGAAATCATTGACATTCAAAATCATTCATTCCCAAGCTCCTCTCCCCACGCCTTCTGTTTACTTAGTTTCTCTCTTAAGGGTTTTAATCTCCTGTTTTGCCATTTTGCCTACAGTTTACATAGACTATAAACAAACAGCAGTTTTCTGCTACAGTTATTGGTAGCTCTCCTCTTCCTCTTGTATGCCTGACTATTTCCAGTGTAGGCTCATAAGCTTTCTAAAGCAAAGCTTTGTTTTTACATTTTAATTTTGATGTCCTCCCATTTTACATGGTCAGATAAACTGTGCCAGTTGATTTGCTTTGGGATCACTGGAAGAGGAAGATTGAAGTTATATTTGAAACTGTGGCTGAGGCAGCTGCATTAGCAGCTCACCTGGAATGAAGACAATATCTGTATTTGGAGTTTTGTCACCTAGGAAATGTAAGGGAGGTTCCAGTACCAGTGCTCTCAGAGGGTCTTGTATACTACATTGGGTCTTTGGCTGTGCAAATAATCCAGTTAAAAACAGAGTCCTTAAAGGTGAGAAGATGGGTGCAAGGTAAACAGAAAAGAGAGAAACAAGAGAAAATGCAAGATTATTTCCTGACCAGTGAATTTACAGGGACTCTTCCCCACATTTTTAAAGGGATCTAAAGATAATACTACCATTGCACAAACATGTAAACTTCTTGAACACACCACTTTAGTTTTAAATGGCTTTTCAATGATGGGATAATACCGTGCTAGCCCTGAAATGTAGATGATGATGAGTATGTTCTTGATACAGTTATTTTTTAAAAGTAGCCTATAATTTTTCCTCTTCTAAATGCACGCATTAAACCCTCTTAAACTGACTTCTAGAGATGGCATTTCAAACTATTCAATCACCTGGGAAGATGTTTTCAACAGAACTTTGGTCTGAGCCATAGCTTCACAAAGCATGGGAACAATGCAATGCATTCATAAATAACTGCTGACATTGCTTAGTCTGGTAGTTATTTACAAGCAGAAGGTCTCTCTGTTGAGGATGCACTTTTCTAACTCTTTTCCTACCAGAAGAAGAAAAAGAAGCTACATTTTGACTCAGGGAGTGTATTAAATGATTACGCAAATTAATGCCATGCTTCCAATTAGTGGTTCTAATTTTGCATCACCTGTTGTTTGATCTTAACAAGAAAACAAAGGTTTTGGTGAGAGTGTTCTTTTTACTTCGGTCAGTTCAACCAGCCAGAATTTCATTCCTGGACAGTAAATCTGGTCAAAAAATAGTGTGTGATACTCCTCTGGGGGATGTGAAGAGGTGACATTATTTTCCTAAAATCTCCCATATCTGTTCAGATTCTGCACTTCTCATATTTTTCATCCTTCTCTTTGTCTTTTATGTTGCGCCTGTAAAATAGAAAATAAACCAAAAAGCAAGCAAGTTCTACCTCCAGCCCAGCCACCAGTGTTTGGACCAAGAAAGGGAGGAGTGTGCGTGTGCACATGAGGGAGAGGAGCGCTCATGTCTTTGTGAAGGGCTGTGCAGGGATGCAGGATGCACATCCAAAGGAAATCTGCAAGCTCTGCTTCCTGTGGAACAGTGTTTTTCTCTATCTGGCTTGCTAATACCTGGTCCAGGAAAAATCTAGTACTGGTTGCTACTGGCCAACTGAAGCTTCTAAGGAAACAAGAAGTCCTGAGATACTCAGTAGCACCCTGTTTTCTGATGGCTGCGAATGCTCACATGCCTTGCGTCAGGCTAACTATCCTTAACATACTTCGGAAGTCAGCTGGGAATATTTTCTTTATTTAGGACACCCACTAGAGGGAGCAGTGCTAATGCTGTAACGTGGAAGATGTGTAACAAACTGCGTTAGTAGCATTCGTAAATCTGGGGCACTAAAAGCCTTGGGCTCCTGCCTCTCCTGAAAGCCCAACTATGTACTAAATAAGGAATTAGAGGGTTTCTCAGTGCCCTGGAAACACTCTGGAGAAAATAGTTTTAAAGAAAGGCTGATGTTTCCTTTCTAACTTACACAACTGCATTGTTGAAAGAGGATTTGCGATGACAAAATGGGCTTTAGTTGCCCTCAGGAATGAGTTAGGGATGGAATGCGAGGGTTTTTTTCTTGATGGCTAAGATTTGTATGTAAATGCGTTGTCCTGATCCTCAGAAGCAGGGGTTTTAAGCCAAACTTAGCATTAAAAATTGCATTGACAGATATTTGTTTTTTCTCTAAAGGGTTAAAATAACCTGTAGTTGAAAGAAAGAAAATACATCTCAGGTGAAATACTTCTTGTCTTTCGAACAGATTGTCCTTTTTAGTAAACAGCTGAATATTACTATGCTTCTGATGAAAATGCTAGTCAGCATCCCAAGAGCACCTAGATGGATGAAGGGACTTGGATGTTGCAGTACCTGAGTGTTTGTGATGGTTATGTGTGCATCTAGCCCTGTGGTAAAACTGACAATGCAGTGTGGAGAACCTACACTCTCAATACAGCTGAGGGAAGAAGCGATGCATCCCAACAGGATCTGCAGATATTTGGGCACTGAATAGGAATCACTTAGTACAAGTAGTCATCTGGACAGTGCTGGTGGGAAGACATATGAGCAGCTATCCCAATACTTCTTTTTTCACTTGGCTGAGACCTCATAATCAATCTGTTTTTATTTCACTCCTTTACTTCTTTCCCCTCCCTCCATCTTTTGGTACTTGTGTGAAGTGTGAATCTTAAAGACCCACACCTAGAATGCTGATTTTGAGTGGTTTCTTTCCTTTTCTCCCTTGTTATAAACCTAACCCTCTGAAATACAACTCTATTAGTATTAAGCTGAGCCTGACTAATAGCAATAAACAATTGCACAAGACAGACTTCTATACTTGTTTCGGCCACTCTTCTATAGCTAGCAGACAGGAGGAACTGTGTAAGTGGTGATTTACCAGTATGGAACTATCTCTTTTACCTGCTTGATTTCCCTTCCCCTTCTCTCTTAGGATTTCTGTCTCTGGCAGTGCACAAGTAAAGTGAAGGTAATGTGGTGTTGCTCATGCAATGCTCAGCTAGGCAGACAGGGTGGACATTCTGTCACATCTGGAGATGGGACCCAAGGTCTGTATCCCACACTGGCTTCAGGGCAATCCCAAACCACTAAAATTCAAGGTAGCAGTCACAAAAATAGAAGTGGATATTACACGGATTATCCCAGGCAGTGAAAGGGGGAAAGTGAGAAAGTGTTTGTCCTAACATTTTTTGTACTGTTTTATTCTGAGATATAAAGCAACTTGTACATAGTTACTGTTCTATTTCTGACCCTACATCACAAGTTACTGGTGCTGAATATGGCGCTGTAGATAGCAACAATAAGTATTTCTTCATACCAATGAGCTTCGCTTTCCTGGATCAAGATGGGAGCAGCATCTTCTTGCTTTTGACACTTGTTTCTTTTCAGACTTTTAATCCCTTGAATTTACTTCTGTCAGAGTTGAGTTTGGACCAGTCAGCACATCTGCAGAGCATTGCAGAACCATATTAAAGTCCAGGTTGGCAGAGGCCTCTGGAGATTGTATGGTCCAACCATTTGTTGAAAGCAGGGCCCTAGATTGACTTATCCAGGTCCCTGTCAAATTGTGGTATTTCCAACAAGGGAGATCCCATAGGTCAGCCTTTTTCAATGTTGACTTTTTTCTTATGGTGCAAATGTTTTCCTTATCTATATGGATTTTTTCCTAAAGCTCCTTGCACCCGTTGCTTCTTTTCTGTCACCGTGCATCCTTGCAAAGGGAGTTCCTGCCTCTTCTCCGTGATTGCATTTCAGGTATTGGGAAAATGTGATTCGATCCCTGAGGCTTCTTTAGGCTGAGCAAACTCAGATCCTTCAATCTTTCTTCATCTGCCAAGTTCTCCAACCCTCTTATCATGTTGGTGGCCCTTCAGTGAACCCTGTCCAGTTGCTTTTTATCTTCTGAGGAGATCAAACCTAGATGCAGTATTAGGTGTATACCCCACAATGCTAATGGACTGGAACAATCACAGCCCTTGATGAGCTGGCTGTCCTTCTGTTGATGCAGCCCATGGCATGGTTTCCCTTTATTGCTGCAAAGGTGCACTGCTGGAAGGCATTCTGGTTGCCATCCATCAGGACCCTCCAAGCTGCGCAGAGAGACAGACATCTCTTCTACTGCTGTGTGGGATTGCTGTATCCCAGGTGCAGGATTTGCCTTTTATCTTTGCTAAACCTCGTGCAGGTGTTGTTCGCTTGCTCTTTTAGGCTATCAAGGTGTCTATGAGGTGTCTCTTTCCTCTGGCAGGTTTGCCTCCTCACCCAATGTGGTGTCATTTATGTGCTATCAAATGTATGAGTTGCATGTCATAGTCTTATACATTAATATACACCCTGGCAGGAGTGTGTCTGAGCTGCTTACAGGTAAAGGCCCAGTTGTCTAAGTGAACAGGCAATACATGGGTCAGAGAAGAGCTGTATCATCAGGTACTCAAGCTTAAGTTTAATGCTCAACTTCTCTGAGAAAAGACAGAAGGAAGACAGCATTGTGATGGAGGTATAAGGAGCCAAGTAGATATTTTATTTTCAAATACTATCTAAAATGCCTCAATTTTATAAAACCAAAACACTATTTGATAATGTTGTCTTGGAGAATAAATTCTATCAGTGTAGCTTTCAGAAAAAATACAAATGGATGATGTTTTCCAGGTGCCTTTTAAATGTACACAGCATCATTCCTATGTCAAAGACTTGCAATCATTAAAGGGCAGAACATGATAAGTAGGAAAACCAGCACTTCGGCAGAGTAATAATTTGAAGACATGGCAAAAAAAGTCACTGACATCAATTGATTCTGTGCCCAGAATAGTCCTGATAAGTAAAAACTGCATTTTAGAAAGGATCCCATAACTGAGCATATGTTTTTGCAACTGAATATAAATTTTGACGCAAAAAAAGTGAAGCATTCTAGAACTAAATGGCATGATAGCATTTTAAGTGTTACTTTTCACCTAGTCCTGGAAGGGAACAAGAGAAAATGAGTATGTATGTTCAAACCTGCTTGTGTTAGTGATTGTTCCCTGATCAGTCTGAGCTGAAGGGACTGTAATCTAGGTGTCAGCTCTGTGTTTTGTTAGAATTGCTGTATCTGTTTTCACAAGTGGGATCCTTGTTGGAGTGTATCTGGTGTGCCCTTATTACAGGCTGAGCATACCTTGTCAAGCTGAATGGTACATACACCTAAAATACAGGCTGCTGTTAACGTGTGGCATCTTGAAATATCTACTGTTTAAATTGCAGATAGGTAGCCTGGCTATTCTCAGTTTTGGGTTGTTTTTTTTTAGTCTGGTTAATATGTGTGGACAGCAAGCAGGCTGTTGTACTGCCAGATGGCACCTGGCTCCCTAGTTTCTTATCAGTACAAGAACTGTAACTTTGTTACAGTAAAGAAACTGGTTAAAAAGAAAGAAAGAAAGAGGATTATTATGTATTTGTAGAAATAAAAGAAGGTTGAACACAATACAAATATGTCATGATTATTGAACGAATGATGTAGTAAAATCTCTCCAAGAAATCTTTGGAGTGGGACAAGAGGGAGTTCCCAGTACGTCAAAATTTTGATATGGAATGAGAAACACTAATAAGTAATAATTGTTCTGCAGCCATCTGTGCATAAGCTATATTTTTAAGCATGAATTTATTTGCTGTGGGACTAGTCATGCACAAAAATCCTCCCTCTCCTCTATTTTCAGAACAAAACCATGAGACTTATCAAATGTTTAGCACTGATGCTTTGTGCTTAAACTAAAAAATCCTGCTCTTGTTGCTTCTTTCCCAGCAGATTTTGGTGCTGTTATCTACTCCTTCTGGTGGAATGTTTTAAAGGATTTGGGTTACTTTAAGAGGCTTGCTTTTCTAACAATAATTTGCTAGTCATGGTCTCCTTGAAGTTTTGAAGGCTTTCGAATAAAAATGGATTTGAAGCTGGTAGGGGATGAAAAACTTTTGCGAAGTGAAATGATATTGTGGAAGAGAACATCAGTCTGAGTTATTGAGTGTATTAGTGAATGTTTAAATAGTACAGCAGCTTGCAAAATCTTCTTCATTCAGCCTTATAGGCACACAAGTGACTGCTCTCTTTTCTTTCCCAGATCTCTCTTCAGCCCTCCATAATGCTTCTCTCCATTGGTTTGGTTTTTGTAAAGACTTTCCAAAGCATTCCTGCCAAATCCCAGGACAGAGGATCTCTGTGGTACGAATGCACTGTGGCATCTCCACTTGGAAATGTGCATAATGTTTGTCTTTATCACAAAAATATGTCCTCCTTAATGCTGCAGTTTCTTTCTAGAGGAACCTCAGAAGCCTGCTTCCCACCTCATACAAGCTAATGTGTTTAAAGTGAACCTTTTAAAGTCACAGATAGCTCTCTGCTATGCCACGAGACTGGAGTTTTGAGGGTTTAGAATAAAACAGTAAAATTCTGCCAAAAACTAGTTGACATTTATCAGCTGTCTTAAATTAAGAATAGGCCATTTATTAAGGCATAGTAAAATACTCCATTGACAGTAATGAAAGACATAAACCGAGCTGTGTGTAGTGATGAGAAGGGGTGGTAAATATATCTTAGCTACACGTTAGATCTCTATCTCCTTTTGTCTTCAACAGTGCTTTAAATTATAGTAACAAAGTGACGAAAATGAATTTTCCCAGAGGATTACTAAAAAAGTCTGCAGATCTGTCAAATTACCATTGTCTTTCAAACTGAAAGAAGAGATATCAGGCCTAAGGATCCTGATTTATGTTGATTCTGAATAACATTTCTTGTCTGTCTTTAAGATGATAACCCTGAAGAATATGAATAAGTACGCTGAAGGAGCACAGTTTCCAAGCATACATTCACACTGCTTTTTAAGCCATTTCTCTTCTTTCTGGTGGAGGAAGAGGGTGATGCCAGGGTTGTCTGTTCTGGGCATCTAAATCTTACACAGTACTGCAACTTTCACAGGTAACTGACATGTCCTGAGCAACACTAGGAAGGGTATTCTTGTGCAAGGAGAGAAAAGTTACTGTCTAATATTTCAGCCCTAATGCAAAGAAAATGCTTATGCACAAGAATGGATTTTCCACCAGAAAGGCTTTAATGATCATGCATTAATATTCTCAAATTCCCAATCTCAGGAGGTAATTATGATGTCATTTCTAATTGCAATATTATTTTTCTTTAGTCATGTAGATTTAACACTAATGAGATGAGGATTAGGTGTACTACAGTCCTTCTTCACTGGCTGATCCTCTGGCAATGAGTAATAATACATAACACAGGGGAGACATGCAGCTTTCCTCTGTGTTTACTGGCTCAGTCCCTGCTGCTTTGTAGAACATTTACCAGAATAAAGGAAGTACCCTATAAAGTGGCCTATAAACTGATCGTATCTGACCAAGTCCAGGTGTTTGTTTGTTTTCTTTTGGGGAGAGCAATAGGCCAGCAAAGCACCTGAAAGGCAGCATAAATAATCATGCTGAAAGGAAAAAGGTCACTGATTTCTTTAAGTGTACAAATAGGATTTTAATACAGGATGCTGCAGGCCACATGCTCCACAACTCAATGTCTCCATGCAACTTCAAAAGCAAGAGAATTTACCTTTTGCCTAACACAAAATTTGTGCATATGCAGCTGACGTGGTTTCAGTGGTCACTTTTGACATGTGCAAGTGTTAATTAGAGGATAGCTAATACAGTAGTTCTCGCTCAAGGGTTTCTATGAGCTACCAAGATAAACTTGCACGTAAACAGAAGTGTAAGCAGACTGTCTGCCTTTCTGCACTGCACTCTTGGAAAACATTTTGTCCAAAGCATGTCTGGCTCAAACTCACCACTCTTGAGGACTTGCAGTAAAATTAGCTCTGAGAGCCTAAGAAAGTACAATTGAATTGTGCTACACAACTGTCGTGATTTAAGCCCAGTCGGCCGCACACCTCGCTCGCTCACTCCCTCCCCTTCCACCCCCCTGCTCCTGGAGGGATGGGGAGGGGAATTGAAAGAATGTAACTCCCATGGGTTGAGATAAGAACAGTCCACTAAGGTATAACACAAACCACTGCTGCTACCACCAATAATGACAATGATAAAGGAAATAACAAGGGAAGAGAACACAACCACTCACCACCTGCTGACCGATACCCAGTCTGACCAAGCAGTGATCTAGCCCTTCCAGGTAACTGCCCCCAGTTTCTTTAGTGGGCATGACGTGCTGTGGTATGGAATACCTCTTTGGCTAGTTTGGGTCAGGTGTCCTGTCTCTGCTTCCTTCTGGCTTCCCCTCCTCCCTGGCAGAGCATGAGCCTCAGAAAGTCCATGGTCAGACTAAACATTACTAAGCAGTAACTAAAAACATCGGTGTTATAAGCATTGTTTCCAGGCTGGAAGTCAAAAACACAGCACTGCACCAGCTACTAAGAAGGGGAAAAATGACTGCTACTGCTGAGCCCAGGACAACAGCATTGCCTCAACGCATAATTTTAGTATAAGGTAACTTGGCTGCAAAACTAAATTTAGTTACCTAGGAGGAGCTTAAGGTGGTACCCAGGGCTAGATCAGCTTATGCCAGATGTGGAGGGTGCGCAGTATATTGTTGCCTCATAATGGGAGCAGAGATAGTTTGATCCTACAAGGATGTTAATGAGCTCATAATAAAAGGGAATAGAAAATGATGATTTTTAATTAGATTGCTTTGGGATGTTAAGTGGAGAGGAATTCTGGAGTCTGTCTGGAAGGCTAAATGGCTTACCAGAGACTTAATGGGCTATCTACAGTTAAATCGGGGTATTGCTGTGTACTGATTGGAAACATAAAAGTCTTGTCTGTGTTCACTGAAGTCATCCATTACTGTCATCTTCCCCTAACAATGTCTTGAAAAAAAAGAAGTCACTGTTAAAGGAGGGGGGAAAAAGAAAAAAGAGGGTTGCAGTACTACACCTCCTGTTCTCTGTTAGTTATCATAAGGAAGAGGTGCTGTGTCCTGCTGTATGGGAACCCAGCTCTTTGTTCCCTATGTAGACAACTGGAGGGGGATCAGAGAGAATGAATGCTGCTGGACATAGAAAGAGAGTTCTCAGTGTGATAGACATCTACTATCTAAAAGCTTTGTAGCCCCTAACACGACATTTATATTAGGAAGGAGTGAATGGAATTGTGAAAGGGACTTCTAAAGGCATTGAAAGTTTGGATAGCCCCCTTCACTACCTGAACAGTTAGCTCAACTTAGCCATCAAACCATGGGAGAGCTCCTTTCCAGAACAAGGTACAAATTTTCTGACAGCTTAGCTGATTCCTTATTAATAAAGCAGATCTAGAAAACTTGCTCTGAGGAGAGGGACTGAAACTTGATCTATATCACCAAATCTTATTGAAAAAATAATGTGAAGTCCATTTTATAAGACCTTGAAAAAATGCCCATAGAAGACTTTTTTACCCTGTATTCAAAGGCATCATGAACATGACTTTTGGAGATGGAAGCATAAATAACTAAAAAAGCCCTCTAGTGATGTGATAGAACTGTGGTAGAGTCTATATTAATACTTCCAAACCTGCTGGTCAACTCTTCTAAGACAAATGCCATCTAACCCAGAAGCTGCAGGTTTATTTCATAATCAGACACTGATTCCACAGGAAGGAGGATGGTTACAGCACCTAGTGCCTGCCAGGGAATAGTCCTGGGTATTACAGCTGCTGTGTACTGTTAAATTCTTAGGAAGGTCCTTCACTGCTACTGGTGGCAATTAGAGCTCTCCCAGACAATTCCTAAGCAAGGGCCAGAAGCTAGCTTGTGTCAGGGGCCTCTCTTAGTAGGCAGTTTAGATGGGGCTACCTTACTTTGGGGGGTAGGAGAGACCAACATTATGAATGTACACTGCCCTGTGTTAATTGGCCTCATTTGCCAGAGGATATTCCTGTGCACGTTAGATCTAATAATCTTTGAAAACAGCTGACTTTCTGTCAGTTTTCCACATGTAACACCTCAGGCTTCTCTGGATTTTGTAGACCTTCTGGAAAGAGACAAACATCTCTTCCTACAAGATGTTGGAGCCAAATGTATGTTAATTTTTATCTTGGATAATGCTACTACTGCTACTACTACTAATATCAATTATTAAGCAATATGAGCAAACCATAAGGTAAATTTTTATGGCATTATAATTCATTAAGTTTTTTTCTCTTACTGATGAGAAATGCTTCAAGAAATGTTTTTTCTAACCACAAACCAGTCCATGTTCATTTGCTCATTTCTTTGTTGTGGCATTACACCTGCACTGCAATCTGGAGGGAATTGCTTCTTCCCCTCAAGCAGTTTGTTGAAATGTGGCTTCCAAAATATTGCAGTATTTGGGTAAAAAATATACCTTATCAGGGAATAGTTTTGCTACCAGTGAGTTGCAAGGATATGGTGTCCTATTTACTGACAGCTGGTTTCACAGGGTTAAGCATTAACATTTCTCTGCATGAACAGATGTTGAATATTTGTATTTTTTTAATTAATGGAGATTGTCCTTGTGATTTCATGAATTCTGAAGACAAGTGAAGACTTTGGCTACTTTTGCCCTTGGCCTTTTTTATGATTTTTGTTCTTGAATTTCATGCCAAGGTTTCATTCAGTGCTTCTGCAGACAAGAAAGGTAAATCAGGTGCCCTTCTTCTACCCTTGTGGATCATTGTAGTGTTTTTGAGGGATCTGGGGAGAGTAAGGGGGTGTTGTTTGGGGGTTTTTCTTGTTTGTTTCTTTCTTTCTGGTTTTTATTCAACAGCTAGAAGAGATTTGTTGAAAGAGAAAATCTAAATGTTCTGAAATACTGGTCAGTTTAAGCATTCCTCTGTTCTCTATCTGTTTTAAAAGACTGTGTGTGTTTTGTTAAGCTATCAGTACCCCAACTGTCTGTAATGTACCAGCTTTTCACATCTAGACATCAGTTTAACACAGGGCACTTAGAAGAAATGCTATGTGGATTTTCTTCTGACTTTTGAGTAACTTCTTTATTCTTCCTGCAATTTCCTTACTCTTTAAGGAAACTTTATTTTGTGTGTTTTATCTTTTCTGGCATTTTTGAGGATTCAATAGATTGTTGGGTGCCTTTACATTGAAAATATGTGGATGATTATTAATTGGAAGTTGAGGTGGTAACTTCTAGTCTGCCTGAGTAGACTAGTCTGATGTTCTTTGGAGCAATGTATGATGTGAAAGTGTGTCTACATAGTTTCCTTGTCTTTTCGATTTTGTGCAACCTAAAAGTTATCTGAAAGAAAGAAAAAAACAATAACATTATCCATGCAAAAAAGACCTATGCATTGAGTGCATATTTTTAGGTGAGAATACATTGCTTATCAGAGCTGCAGCATTTTTACAGCAAGATCATTTTTACCTGCTGTTCTCCTTATTCTAAGAACTTCTTATAAGATCCCTTTTTCTGACTTTTACTCAACCCTAATCTCAGCTAAGCTCTCATGCTATCAACAAAATTGAGTATGTTCTTTCCTCTGTTGGTTCTGGGATATAGAAATAAGATTCCTATCATACCTGTGGTGTTACATGCTGAAGGTCTAACACAGGGTACTGAAAGGGTACCATGCCAAAGATGATTACCAAGTTCATTTCACTGTGTGTCCACAGATACATGAGGCCATTCAGCGTAGATGAAATAAACAGCTGCCTCGAAGCATCTCCCGGGCTGTGGGAGCAGCAAGCCCAGCAGCATCTGGCTCATATAGAAGTAGTATCCTTCAATCAGATACTTGAGTGTTTTATCTTATTATCTATGAAGTGGGTGATCAGCTCATATAAACATATACTCTGAGTAGCAAAACTGTAAAGATAATTATTGCTTTCATAGATCTGTGATTTCTGTAATTGGATATTTCATCTAAAATATAAGAAACCCTAAGCTGTAGGAAGTCTGTGCCCGTTGGAGAGGCAGGCACTGGGAGAGGAGGAAGAATGCTGTGGCTGTTGAAGTACGTTTCCTTCTCTTTCATTCACAGCTATCGCAGTGGGGTTTCTTTTGTTTTCTTTTGTTTTATTTTTGGGGTTTGAGTTTGGGCTTTTTTCCCCCGATATATAGATTTTTAAATAGAAAACCCAATTATGTTGAGTAGATTTTTCACAACTGACATCCGAAATTTGACCCTTGACAGCGTACTGACATTTTTAATTTATCTTCTAGCACCCTGTGCACAGCCTCCAGTTGACAAGTTGAATAGTTGCCAAGGAATGCAGCTGGAAAGTACCTGCTGTTACAGTGCTGCATATGCAAAACCAGATGGGGATGTGCACTTTTGGAAATGAGTGTCTCCAAGCCCACTCATTATTTACTGCTAGCTGTGACAGGCAGCTTTGGGATGGCATCTCACTGCTTGCAAGTCTGGCTACTGCAAAGTTCATTTTCTTCTTCTCTGCGGTGGTGTCTTGATTGCCTGTTGCCTGTCAAATGGAAGGGGAGATGAGTTAGGCTAACCCCTTTTTAGACTCATGTTCTTCTCGGAATGGGACAGTTCTGCAAGAGAAAATGTCATCTATTTGTGCTTCGCACCAAGGCATGTCTGCTCTTATCACCTGCAAACACCTAATTATAATGTTTTCATTACTCAGAGATTACATATATATATATTGCTCAGCATTCTAACAGTGCACACATGTGCCAAACATTTAATTAGAACTGTTTCAGTGCAAATCCTTTGCTCATAGAAAGAATTGTAGTGATTCTTGGCCAATTATAAACAAAACTTATTAGCTATTTCAAATATGGCAACATGATTTGAAGTCACTTCCAGAAATGAAACAGGGAAGGCCCATGCATTTTTTATTATTATATCTACATTTTAACGCATAGAATTGTTTTACCATCAAATTATAACTTGAGAAACTGTTAATAACATGCAGCTTTCCAGAATGTTAGTTCCTGAAGCTACCAAGCTCTGAAAACAATTATATGAAGTGCAAGTTTATAGCTTCCCATTCTAGAAATCTCAGAACACATCCAAAAACATTTTAGATGACACTTATGTATGCTTATGTTGATTAACTATTACAGTCAGGGTCTGTGCATTTTCCTGTCGTTATTGCCTTACTTGTATTTACAGTGTTAAAGTGCCTGACGCACCAAATGGAGATTTTTGGGGATGAATGAGGAAACTAATTGACCTTCATGAAATCACTCTATAATGCTATCATTAAACCACACAAAGTGATGCTATGCAGGCATTCCGTAAGTAGGTCTGGGCTTGTGTAATTCAGCATTTATTAGATATGTACTGAGTGTGCCAGTTCGCCAGGGCTTCTATTTCATTTAAGGTAGGTATACCATTTAAATTTTCTTCATGGCACAGTGCAACATTCTCTACAGAAACATGCATCAGATTGGTGCCTTGCATACCTTTGACAAGCTTGAACTTGACACAGAACATTTTTGATTAAACATGATCAAACTTTGGTCAATCTTTTGTATTAGCTTTTTGTATTGGTTTCAACTAAAACACCATAGAAAAATGTTGGCAGCTGAAGGTATTAGCAATCAAATAACTGATAAACCATGATTCAGATTATGACTGAGATTCAGATTTAATTTATAAGCGTTAGGGTTTAGACCAATTCTGTAAAAGAAATATGCCTATTTGTGTAAGTGTGGGTACAGATAACAGGTATCTCAGTACCGTGTCCTGATGATAACTCTTGTGTTCCTACAATGGTACCATGAAGTAAGTGTATGCTTCTCCATTCTTAGTTACTGTGGGTCCTTCAGATAACATGATATCCTACAGGAATGTTCCAGAGGGAGGGATCTTCTGAGGCCATAATCCCACAAAGCTATGTCTCCCTCTTATTCACAGCAGCAAAAGGACAAAAATGCATAGACACCAGGTGGAAGCAAGGATATCAAGAACAGGCTGCTTTTCTCACCTACTTCTTATGGGACCATGTAATAGCAACTTCCATTTGCAGTCCACATGGGGAAAGCAGTAAAATCCATGGACTCCTGCTGTACCTCTTGCTCACCCAGTGACAGCTCACACCTTTGGCTGGTGTTGGTTTTCCTTGGGATTCACAGCTTCCAAAACAGAGAGGTGCAAGGAAGGACTGCATTGTGCAGAAGGCTGTGATGTGGATTTAGTTTTCAACACAAGAAGGCCTGGTACAGGTCTAACACCTTTCTGTTGCAGTTTCCCCCCCTGCCCCCCCCCCCCCCCCCCCCCCCAAAAAAAAAAAAAAAGATACTGTGTTCTTACTTTTGCTCTTTTCTTTATTTGCTTGGTTTAGGGGGATTTATGTGTCCTTACAGAATTATGTGCCTGGTTTTTGTTAGCTGAGGAACACGCAGCTACCTCCCTTCATGTGATAGAGCTGGTTGTGAAACTCACAAGGAGTCTCTGAAGTCCCGGTTTTGCTGTTCCATGGCTGTGTTACATACACCTCACAACCTTCACTGCTGGGGAACTTTCAACCCCATGGCCCCAGAATCTCCTGTGCTTTCTATGTGGCTTCTGCAAGGCACATGGCAAACATCCGATGTAGGATGAAAGGAAACATGCTACCCATTTCTCCAGTGTCTCCTCAAACATGGGCTGTGCAGTTCTGCAAGGTGCTGAGCACCTTCAGATCTTTGTGAGTCTGGTGGATGCTGTGAGCACTTGGGAGTACTGAGGCATTGGTGGCGTCAAGTCAGATCCACTTCATAAAGCATATGGGACCCCTGTCAGTCCTTCTTTGGACTATCCTGTTGTGTCTGTTGTTAGCTGCAGAGCACCCCTTCAGTGCTCACTGGCACAGAGGAGTGATAAAATGATTGCTTCTATTTGCAGCCAGACTGGCCTATTCCATGTGCCATACCATGAGCTGGATTGGTTCCTGGAAGGGCCTGAGGAGTGGCAGAGCTGGCTGGGACTGTATGGGCAGACACAGGAGGTGATGAGCCAGGGCTCAATGATGGGGATGTAGCGTTGTTTTCTTGTGGCAGCAGGGAGCCACTGCCCTGGCTATGCTGCCTGCTGAGCCCTTGCATGGAGGGGTACAGGGAACACTGAAGCCCCTGCAAGGCAGATAGGAGGGCTGTGTGGCCCAAGCGTGTAGCAAACAACCTTTCCAGTAGGCATATCTAATGGCATTAATTCAGGTGGTCTGGAACTTTTCCTGTATTCTCCCTAAGTTCAGACTATGTCATTAAACAAAGCAGATCTGAACAACTCTGAGCTCAACTCCAACAAGCAGCTCTGCCTCTGGTTTCCACAGCAGGAAATCCGTGTCTCTGGTTCCTAACATATGTATGTACATAACATAGACATCTCTCAACTGTGTATTCATTATCTGACTGCATCACATCTGTCAGGCAGACTCAATTAAGCAAACATGCTTGCAGACCTAGCTAAACCTTCTGTGCATGTAAAATGCATCCAACCCCAGATAAGGTTTTGGTAATTGGAGAATTGAGGAGAATGAGCTAAGGTGGGGGAAAAGCAGGAGGTAAAGAGTGTTTGTTAGTATTTCCAGATTTGCCCCAAAGACTGTGTCTCCAGGTGTTTGGAAGTGCTAGCATATATTAGGTTGTATAATGTCATGCAAAGAAAGGATGCTGGAGACCAACCAGACAGTTGGAAACATTTCACTACTTATTATCTGTTATTTCCTTCATTGGGTGATTCTTTAAAGAAATGCAGTTTAATCTTAAGTTTCCTCTGTTGATCATTAAATGCTCTCCATCCTTTTGAAGACTGGTTTTGCATGCGTGTGTTTGCTTTTTACACTTTGCAGCTCAGAGTTCTTACAAACCATCAGTGATGTCTGAGGTCAAGCTCAGCCTCCAGAAGCCTTTTCCAGATGGCACAAAAATGCAAACAGCCCTTGCTACCCCACAGGGAAGTACATTGCAGGCCTCTCTTGA
This sequence comes from Pezoporus wallicus, assembly GCF_028554395.1. Taxonomy (NCBI): domain Eukaryota; kingdom Metazoa; phylum Chordata; class Aves; order Psittaciformes; family Psittacidae; genus Pezoporus; species Pezoporus wallicus. Next base: position 410,862 of record NW_026641900.1, on the reverse strand, counting down.
ATCACCTTTGACTGAAGACATGGTACAAGAAACTTTAGCATTTACATGAGCAATGATCACTGGAGGATCACCCAGGGAGTGTGATGGAGTCACACCAGCATGCACATGTTGCACATGATGGGCAGCGATGCAGAAGTGGCTCTCAGCACCTTCAACAAGCTTCCTGCTGCTTGGGATGGCAAGTGGTGCTTGCCTCCGGTGCAAGTCAGAGCAGCCTGGGACCACGAGCTTGTATCAGGTAGGTAACGTGAGCTACTAAGTGATCTTCTGCCTTGAACTCTGAAAAGAAGGAAATACAGACCTGAATATTTGAGGAAGCAAATGAACTAATAGGAGCCAAGCACTCAGCTCACAGATGGATTTTACCTGTTTTGAGTATCTGCCTGTGCTCATCTTTATTGCTTTGGACCTTGAATCGTTGCAGTAAAGCAATTCAAGGTAACAATCTCTCATAAGGAATGGCACAGACCTGTAGAGAATAGCAAGGCAGACACCAGACTGTATTACAAGCTTCTGGAAAGGAATTTGCATTATCAGCCATAGACTAATTTAACTCTGCTGAAGTCCAACAGATTGCATAGGTGCAGTAATACTATAATGGGAAGGATCAGTCCTAAACTGACTTGTATTCATGCTGATTTAAATACCTTCCTTGGCTTGGCTTCTATATGAATAAGATAAAGGTGTCACGTTTCAGTAAGTTTTACATTAAATTTATATGAATTGCTGGTGGTGGGGTTTTGTGTGCTGAATGGTCTAAGTCAGATATAGAAGTTCTGAAACTGTTTTGTAAAACCACATTTAAGGTCAAGAAGTGCCAGGAGTTTCTGGGTTAAGGAAAAAGAATTTTGTGACAGTTTATTATAATGCATTCTTAATGTCCTTCCTGGACTAGATAATAATTTAGAGTTTGGCACAGGAACTTACTTGAATAGATTTCCCTGGTGGATCAGTCATGAAAAAGCTGCTAAAATTCATCAGAAATATCTCTTTTGAAGAAGAAATTCCATCTCACACATTCCTTAAGGAAGGAAACTTCCACTTGGCCAGGATTGAGATAAAGACATCTTTGGATACAGTAACAGTACTGTGTACAGTGCTGCACCAGGAACTCAACCATGGGTTGGGTTGTAGCCTATGGCAAAGTGACTTGGGGTTTTTTCTTTCTATCTCTGGTCTCATGGTATTGTGTGTAGTATTTCTTGATGTTATTTTTAATGTTATAACAGCTGGATTCATGCCACTCCATGAAAATCATAATTACAGATAGAGAAAAATGACAGTTTTTCAAAGTATGACAAAATTTAAAGTCTGAAAATCAGATCAGGACCTAAAAACATCCCCTGAACCAGAGACTAACAACTTCACTCCTTTCCTAGCTTTTACCGTTTCCAAATATTCCCACTTTCCTGAACCCTGCAAAGGTTATGTAAGAAAAAATAAATAAATCATGATAACTCTTAAAAAAATAATGAGATCTTAACAGTACTACTGATTTTGTCTCACTCAAATCACAATGGGCAGAGGTCTGGCTACCAAGTAGGGTTATGGTCCCCAGCCCTGCCTTGTTTATTATGGCAGAAATATAATTTCACTATATATGGAGCCACGGAGTGACACCACGTACATTAGGAGAAGTAGGTGACCCATCTTCAGCCGTGATTTTTAAGCGTGCAATGTGTTATTAAGTAGCTTCAGAACAAACCTAACAGATTCCTGAAATCAATGTAAGTAGCTGCAACAATTTGAGCAAAGGTGTTTTGATGTCTCTGCTTCTTGTTTGTCTTCATGAGATTCAAAGGCTTAAAATATAAACCCCAAATGTTTGTTTATTGTAGGAAAATGCATGAGTTGTACATACGCTCATACTTTTATGTTTGCAGCTGCAGCCCTATGTAAATTGCTGTTTCTTGAAGCCTCCCATTCATGGTCACAGTAGTAGATTACACATTTCCTTTCTGGAGGGCTAATTAATGTCATCCAAATTCTGAACAGTTAATTTCTGGGTAGTCTCGAGACAGCTGCAACATCTATAACCAAAGAAACACTCTTTACTTGAATAAATGGCCTGTATGCTCTATTCTATTTTATCAATATAACTTGAGAAAGGCAGATGTTTAACACTCAGATACTGTTCTCTTGAATGGGGTTCATCTGGTTCCTGCCTAAATCAAGAAGATTTTGCTAAATTTGCAAAAATGTGAGATTAAAATCACAGCAGGAGATAAGTGAACCAGTCAACGCAGTGTACTTTTGGCAGAGCTCCTCTCTGGTGGCAGTTGTTCTTGCTGTGAGCATGGTGGGGAAGGAGTTGTGCTGTCAGAGCAGTTAAGGGTTGCTGACACCCTTCGTGGGCACCTATAGTATCTGGCCTTAGGGTTTAGATCTCCATGGCCACTTCGGACTAGAGAAGTGGACCCCTAAGCAGAGATTTCAGCTAGACACCAGCCCCCTTTTTTCTCATTTTAAACCTGCTTTTGGGGAGAGAAGTTTTACAGCCTGTTTTCTCATGCAGTGGAACAGCAGCATCATTGTGGGCAAAAGAAAGGATAAACAGAAATGTGCACAGATTTAATGTTTAGGTTTAATTTTAAGATTTTTTTAAATGTGTAATTTTTAGGAACCCTTCTTGAGTGTTGTATGTCAACAGATTCCTCTGTTTCAGCACTGTCTTTATTTCACACTCTCCTTTTGACAACAGTGAAATATCTGCCCTTTCTCTGACTTAGCAGGCAATTGTACTTTTCTCTCCCTTTATCCATATTGTCATAGAATGAATGGGAAACAAGAAAGTAACCAAGCTGTCAAGTGACCTTCCTTCCTCAGGTAGTTTCACTCCTGTGTTTTCCAGCACTGCAGCTGAGAGATATGCCCTGTAGCTATTCCTTTCTTTAGATGTCCTGGAAGGAATGAATTGCTGTGAATCCAAGCAAGAGACTAATCTTCAGCTTAGCATTTAAAAGCTAAATGTTCAGTTTGAGTTGTCATCTAGACTGTCTCCCTTGGCTAGGCAAAGAAAGGCAATATCAAGGGTGATCTGATACATCCTAAAAGAGAGGGAAAATTCATCTATAAAACTCTGTCTTTACTGAAACAGAGTTAAATTACTGGTTTTCTTAGTCCAAAGGTTTCATTTCTTATCAGATTAGATTTAAGCAGGATAAATGTTTGTTTAGCTTAGGAGCCAGCATCTCCTGGAAGTGGAAATGTTCAGTTACTTCAGTCCTCAAGCCTTGTTAGGCTACATCCATCATAGGTGAAAGCCGAAGAGTAACCAGTGAGGCTGCTTCATTTACCATATTAGTGGGAAAATAAGCATTACGGCAAGGAGTGGTAGAACAAAGGATTGTTTCTGATTTTCATTTCAGGTTTCTCTTGAACTTGCACCACTATCATCAGAAGCAAAACAAAAGCTTGTATAAACTCAGCAGCAGCTCAAAAATCCCTGCACCTCAGTGCTCTCAGCCTTGCCCTGTCCTTATCTAAATGGAGGTGTTAGTATTCAATTATTGCCACTATTTTTGGCACTCTTTCACTTCAGCAACACTTGTCCTTTCAAACACGGACTATTAGAGATGACAATGATAGGACAAGGGGTATTAGAACACAAGATGACAAAGGATCTTTCGACAAAGGCACTGGGCAAGATTTTATTTTTTCCTCATATGTATTCTTACTGTACAATAAACCAATTTCAGGCAATGTTAATATGTTAAAGTCCTACTTCAATACAGTGTAAGGGCTGGGTTTCCTAACCAGGATACCTGCAAGAACAGAGATAGATTGTCTGAGGCTGAGAAGATATTGAAGAACAATACATAAGAGATGAAAACAGTAAATGTGATAGGCTGCTTTACAGAACTCCGGAGATAATTTCATTCTGACAAACCAAGGCCTTGGCTGTGAGGACATAAAAATGAGTAGCTAAATCAAATCGACGTATTTCCACATCATGAGTCAGGGCTATGAGATAGGAAAACAAGAATGGGTTTAGAACACAGAACTGACATGGAAAGAGTGCTTATTCAACCCTCATCTCTGCAGCTAAATGGTGCTTTCTCCATGTGCTTTCATGGTGGAGGTTTGGGTCCAGGCCACCTCAGAGATAAAGGGGCAAGTGCCAGGTTCAGCTCTAGACTTAGTTTTCTTTCTGCAGTTCACTTTTTGGATCTCATCTTTTGGTTTCAGCTCAGATTTTTTCTCCCAGTAAAGTCACTGTAGTGATTAGAGGTTACATTGCAGTCATGATGGTCCTAAGAAAGTAATGAAGGTCCTAAGGAGCATTTGTACAAACAGGTAAGAGGAAAAAAAGTAGAAAAAGGACTTCTGGGCACACAAACCCTTCTTTCAGTCTCAAAGACACAAATCTCAAGCTAAATTATTATAGACAAAGTTGCTTTGGGAATGATTTACTTATGGCAGGAGAGTTGCAGACATACCCAGCACTGGTAAAGCAGAAGTATTAGTAGTGGAAGAGGGGAAGTCTTGAGACCAGTGGGGTAAAAGAAGACATGTAGAGTTTTAAAGCATATATCAACAGTAGATCTGCATAAGCAGAGGTGCAGGAGTATAATGAGCAATTGAATAGCTACCACTCTCCCTGATATGCTGCAGAAGATTACTTCATCAGTCTATATGCTGGTCTCACACTTGGAAATGGGAGATAGCTTATACATACCTCCATAAGGTGTGAATTAGGACTCGCTAAAGGCTGTGAGCTATGTGCACGGGAATGTCTTGGATAAACTGTTTTTAAAAGCCAAGGTAAATGCAGAGGTACTCAAGTAAGCTGCTAGGTCTCTAAAAGGAAACTTGTTCATTTTCTGTATTTGTTTTTCTGAATATGGTGAATTCATGCTCTATTTTGCCTTACAGCTTACGCTGTGGCATATGCTTTACTGATTACAGGACGCTGAGACTGCAAAATCCATTACTTAGCAGAGAAAGGATGTTTGCAACAAAGGTAAGAAAACTGGTTAGTTTTAAATTTGTCTCGCTGCAAGATCAAAGTGATTGGGAAGTTCAGAGAGCAAACTTGAACCTGCTTGTTGGCAAATCCACTTATAAAGGCTGAGATGGATGAGTTTGTTGAGAGTCTAGCCTCAAAGCTCTTTGTTAGTGTCCTGGTTTCAGCAGTAGTAGAGCTGTGCAAATATTGGAGACATGTAATGCTTCTAGGCAGGATGCCGTGGGCTGATACTTTAGCAGTCAGACTATCCTCAACAGCCCTGCAGTGAGAAGGCTTTGACCTGGATACATGCGTCTAACCACCACAGCAGTCTATTGTTAGTAACTGTTGTGAGGTAAGAATATTGTAGCCATTTGTATGAGCTGTTCCTGCTTTTGCCAAGATTTTGAGCCACATGGAAGTGTTTGGTGCTGAACTCTTTGCTTATGAATAATGGTAGTGTTCTCTTGATATCAGGTGTGGGGAGGAGGGGGACAGCTTGTTGGCAATAGCTGAGGAAGGTAAGGTAATGTTTTTCCATGAAAAATTCCTTAGAAAAAATTACAGTGCCTGTAGGTCATTATGGCAGAGCTGGAGGTGCTGTGCGGAGGCAGTCCAGCAGTAGCTGCCATGGGCGGCAAGCATCTGCGAACTGAGCTATCGAGTCCCTTTTAAGAAAGATTAAAACTTCTCTTTCCTTTCTAAACAGTGTGATTAGCCTACTAGTGGCAAACAACCCATTAGTGTTTCTTTCTCTTAATGAATTTGGAACCAGAGTCTTTTTAAATGAGGTTATATGGGCACTGTGGACTACTTGCATGCTTCTGGATCAATGTAGACTGATGAGCCTATAGAAATTAGTATAAATCTGGGGACAAGGTGAGTTACGAACACTTAGGTGTTACAAGCAGCCCCACTGAAACCTTCTTGCACCAAGGTGTTTGTTGTTCATTAGAAATAAATGGAGTTCTGCCCACCAGCAAAAGATTTTCCCCTTCCTTTTGTTAAGGCTATCTGCTGGTGCAATTGAGCATAGGCAAATCAGAAGCAAACTACCTTTCTCCAGTCATCTGTCTGTAATTTGACCCAAAACCCTGAAGGTATGTGTCAGCGCTGATAATTAGATACATGGGCACAATTTCCTACAAGACTGTTGGTGGAGTCCAGGCAGTCTGCCCTATTTCAGACATCAGAAGTAGACCACCAGAAGGTTATACAACTCTGGACCATGGGTTGGAGTTCAGATGATACCCCCGAATATTGCAGGGCTGCAGCAGGCAGTATGAGGCATAATCTTTGCTGATTGCTTCATGTCCTGAGGGCACAGGGCTGGGGCAAACATTTATTAGCCACATTCATTAGTTTGGGGGCTTTGGTGCTGCTCCATCCCATTTTCACAGCACTCATTTAAAGCGTGCTGCTTCTGGCATTTGGTCAATGAAAGAACTGATGGGATCAACAGAAATGGCATCAATTTAACTAAAAAATAAAACTGGTGCTTGGCAGGAAATATGAATGACTTGTGTTTTCTTCAGGTCAGGTTTTAAAGGTATTTAGGTGCTTAAGGTACAGGTAGGTACTTGGAAGATTTTTCCAAAGTAGCTATATGCTCAGCTCCAATTATTTTTTAATGAGACTTACGTGCTTCCTTATTTCAAAGACACCTGACAGGAACATGTGTGAGGGTAAAGTACTGAAGGGCCTTTACAAAACTACTACGATATTACTATTGAAAATGAGACTTCATTATTTAAGCATTACAAGACTGATTTAACATTAAAATGATCTGTAGATTGTATTGATGGCTTTGGCATTTTAGTGGGCTTATGGTCTTCAACACTGGAAAAATAGTATTTTCTATTCAATCAGAAGAATAATTATACTTTATAGATATGGGCTGCAATTATGCAACTGCAGGAGTGTGAGGGAGGAGGAAAGGATGTGCTTATCATAGCGTGAAACACCAGAGTTTGTTCTGAGACAGCTGCAGGGCGAGCCTGTGCCTTCATGCTGTTGTCAGAGAAGTGGACCTCAGGTTTAAAGTCTCCTTTCAGTGTCCTGAAGGTAATGTTGCCAAGCACATGGGACACTGAGCTTGGCACCGAGCTTCTGCCCAAGCATCTGGGCTACAAGAGCACATGTACCAGTCTCTTCTTTGCTGGTCCAACATTACCTCCCTTGGAAGGTGTTTTGAGATATCCCACTGAGTGGAGCTACTAGCCAAGAGTTAGCTTTGTGCAGTGAGTTCTGTGCCACAAATATATGAGCCCAACAGCGTATGGGTTGGGAGCAAGAACAGTCAGTGGGAATAGGCACCTTTTCAACCAAGGAGGGTAGAAAACTCTGGGTATCCTCATAACCAGGGACTGTGACAAGTTTGCCTTTGTTCATCCACATTCATGGTTCGTTTTTGGGTCTCACATGCACAGAGATATGCACTCATCACTGTCTCTCCCTGGGGAGCTCCCTTGCATATGGCATTTCCACGACTGTAAATATGAAGTTTAATGCTAGACAAAAAGCTGTGCTGATAATGATGCCAGTAAAAGCTATGGCTTCTTAAAAGCATAAGTGTTTTTTTCAAATGATAAATGATAAGCAGTTATGGAAGTGTGGAGGGAAGGTAGTTAAAAGCAAACTGTACTGATTGAAGATTAAAGCATGAGCATACCTGTGAAATGATGTGCATTAGTTTGGGTTTAATTCTTTTGGAAGAAGGAGATGCTGATAAAGAAAGTACTGAAATCTGAAACTGAGACAAATATCATCATGCAGCTGAATAATAGCACAAAGGGTTAGAAAGAACAGATTGATAATGGTAATTAATGAGATCTTAACCATGATGGCAATGATGTCTTTGATCACTTACTTTTTTCTGATGTGACTCTGAAGCCATGTGCCAAGTTTTGACCTTGAAAGTCTCATTCTTCCCTAAAATAGGGGGGAGAGGGGCTGTAATATAGCATCACTGTAGCTAATTACTTGGTTGCTAGGTTGCCTGGAGTGCAGGATGTGGTCCCAAAGAGGTGGCAAGGTCTGTGGTGCTAGTGTATTAGTACTGCATATGTCTGTATGGAGTTTGGTGAAAATCTTGATTTTACAATAAGCATACTATCAGAGTGGCTGAAAGTATTTGTGCAGAGGTCAGTGAATGAGCTGACTGGTGTATAGCCATAAGCAAAAAGAAAACTGAAAGCAGAACAACTGTGGATCTTGTTAAATCAGAGCATTGCAATACTGTTTCAAAATTACATTCTTCAAAGCCTATCCTAGTGTGCACTTGAAAAACAGTACAGGACACCCCCATGATCAGTGAAACAGTTTGGTTTTGTTTAAAATAAAACTGTTAGTAATATATTTTTGTCTTGACCAAAGCACAGAAATCAGGGCTCTGTGTGCCAGGGTGCGTGTATGCAATAACTGAATTCAACCAAGATAATGAAGAGGAGCAGTTTTGAAAGGAAGATAGCAAGACTTGGATCTCATGATGGTTTAGCTGATGCCTTTTGTGTTTTAATTCTTTTTGACATTTAGTACAGACCAAACCTAGCAATTGCCTATTCCTGGTTTGTTCTTTTTCTCTGTTATCTCACAGGGACTGTCAATACAGCCTTTTGAAATACTACAATGCAGAAAATAATTTTTCTACCTTTTCAGCTTTTTGTTTGTTTGTTTTCATGTGATTAGACTTCAGAAAAAGTGCAAAACATTTCCATAACAACAGTCCAGTGCATCTTCTTAATTCCAAGCACCAGGGAAGATCTCTTCCCATCTCCAAAGGACGTGATTAATATAAGGTTGTTTTATTTATATATACAATATGCAGTAGTTAGCAGCTTTTCATACAGTTAACACCTGAGAACCTGGGCATTTGAAAACAAGCAGGGCACTGGAGATGTGCTAATCTTCAGGTGGTATTGCTTGAACATATCGTGAGATAGTGCAGGTCACTGATATTTTATGTATTCACATTACTGGGAGGCTGGTCTAAAATTTAACAGGTATGTGTAGTTTACAGTTTATAAGAAAAGGCCTTTGCATGTTCACAGGATAATATGTACTGATAATCTCTACTTCTTGGCAAGCTGGAGCAATAAACTGTAGCAAGAAATGTATATCCAAAACCAGAGTTGAGCCCATGGTCGTCTATCTATAGGCCAAAGAAAGGAGCAGGCAATGGCTTTGGAGGTGTGGAGACTTCTGTCTAATGCTGCTGCTTTGAGTGTCCTTAGCACACACCCAGACAGGATGCAAGCCTATCCATTCTCTTGTGAGAGTAGAAAGTTCATTTCCTTTTGCACAGGAGTGAATGGTCCCTCGTGGCTTTTATTGACGCTGGGATTTGATGCTGTCCTTACGGAACTGAGAGGGACTTTCTGGTGGTAGTCCAGAGCTGAAGTCAGCAACATCTAGCAGTTTCCTCTAGAAAATGATTTAATTTCACATGGAAATCTGTCTCCTGGGTTCTCCTAGAACTAGTTCCTACTTTTCTAATTCCTCAGTGATCATAGATCTGGAAAGTTTTTCCAGACTCTGTTTGCTCGCTGTCATTTTGAGTTCTTTTGCTCTTGTTCCAATGTCATTTTACTTTAAAAGCTCTTTTTTTTTCTGGTGAAGAATTGGATGTCCCTTTCCCCCACTGTGATTACTGAAAGTAATCTTATTCCCTCCCAGTTGTGCCCCAATAGTTTTCAAATGCTTGAAATCAGGTGTGATTTTTCTACATAAAACACAACCAAGAATCAATGGAATAAATGACAAGTAAAAAGTGTTGAACAGTGCAGTGGAAGAAAGGATATATGGTACCATTATGATCTGTTTGATTAGTTCTTCAGTTCTTGGCAGGAAGGTTTTCAAGTTGGCCAGACTTCTAAATTAATTCCTCTTTTCTGTCCTCTCTCTCCTTTACCCTTTCTCCTCTGTCACACTGTGTATCATGGACTAGAACTGCATTTTGGTAGCATCAATTAAATACAGAGGGTACACTAAGATTAATGTTTTCATGTGGATCAGAGTGCAGGTTTTGTGCCATGGAATGTTCTCTTTGCTTATGATCTGTGATGTTTTAAAAGGAAATTAAGGTGGAATGTATGCTGGAGTACAGCACTTCATCCACAAATAGGCATCCAGACAGGAGGCTGGACTAGAAATAGTCTGAAAATAAAAACAAGCACAGTGCAATCTGGAAATGAGGCCCTCAGGACCAACTGTTTCACTCCACGGGTCCACCCCCATGGTTCACATTACTTGCTACTGCAGATGTAGTCTTAGCCTTCTGCCCTATCTGTCTGTCTAGGGGGATGGTATAGGTAGATGTACCTGCATGAAGCTTTCCTCCACCCTTATACTATCTTTGCATTCATTTGTATCTGTCTTCTAAAGAGTGTTTATCCTACCCTCAGACAGACAAAACTATCCAGAGGAGAGAAAACTGGCTGTTCCTCCGCAGTATGAATGCAGTCTTGCAGAAGAATGTCACTGGTAATCAAGACTAGGAACCAACAAAGCATTCACCTCCTTGAAACAGATTCCTTTGGATGGTATCCCTTGGTTACCTACTGACTCATAGATACCAATCTGGGGATAAAGAAGACTATTGTACTAGTAAAACCTACACTGAGATAGGTAGATTAATATTTAAAAGCTCAAGTTAATATGACAGATTTAAACCTTGCATTTACATATATTCACTTTTCTTTCATTGGTGCTGTAAGCCTGAAGATTTGTCTTTAAATCTTGCTCATTAGCTTAAAAATGCTATCTTTTAACAGGAAGAATAACATACAAACTGGTTATATGCCTTCTAGTCAGGTACATTTACCAGAGCTTGGAGGAGGAACAGGTAGCCTTTTCAAGAGTGGTTCATCTCATTCAAGGTGAGCTTTGGCTGTAGTCCCTGCATGGGGAGAGGTGAAGAACAGGGCTCGTGACTGTGGTGCATAGGACCTGATTCTGCATTTACTGTACTTGAGGTGCTCTGAGTTGAGAAAGAAGGGCTACATTTTGAAGGTATATTTGAAAGACAGAAAACTTGTATTAGCAGCTGATTAATTAGTCTAGTCAAGCCATGCCCTGTGTCTCTAGCCCAGCAAGTGAATCAGCAAAGTCTAAATGGGCGTTTAAGATTCTCTGTGGGCAGGAGTGGAAGTTCCTTTAGCAGTAATGGCAGAATTGTTCCTGGTGTTAATACAACAGTGAAGACAAGCCTGAAGCAATAATGTTTTATATTTGTGTAATCTAGCTTCATTGTGGAATGACCGCCACTTCCACTGAAAATGAATTCCAAGTACAGTACTTTGTTGGTTGACTGCAAAATTATATTATGCTAAATCAGTCCTTCTTTCTTCCAGTTTATCAAGTTTATGGACTTGGTTATGAGAGGGGAATGAGTGATAATGGAGAATATGAACAAGGAAGTTGTATGCCTCCATGTATACTCCTGTTCATGTAACTTCTGCAAACGTAATTCATCCTTGCATACAGAGAACATAAGCTGGATGACTGTATGGCTCTCTATAAAGCATCTTACTTACAATTACTGCCCAAGGTAACATCACAGTTAATTTTTAGACTCTCCTACAGCTCTGTCCTTGGACAAAGTATGTTGTGTTTGGCACACTAAATCTCTGCCGATTTTATCTCGTTATTAATGACAATTTACATAAGAAGTGGGGATACTCTCACTTTGTTGTCTGGTTCATTGCAGGGGCTTGTGACAAAGACTGAGATTTGTGTTTCTAAGAACTCTCCTCAAAGTGGGCTTAAAGAATAATGAATCCAACACAGAAAGAATCTGATTGGTAATTCTTGAGAAACTGTTGCTTTCCACTACTTGATCCAAAGTTTAGGTACGGAGTCTGTGGTATCCTGCCTTGAGGGAGTGCTTTCACCCTCTGTAAACCTGAATTATTTGTAAAATTTGTTGTGAATGTGAATGCACTCACTGCCATAGGGACTGTATTTTTCTTGCTTGTTTGATATGCTTACTCCTCCCTGAGCACTGGTTTGCATGCTTTGCTGACTTGCTGACACCCGGATCCTGCAGGATGAGCCCCATAGGAAGGCAGTGCTGGTTGGCGCTCACCTCTGACAGCTCTGGAGCAGCGGTACACACTGCTGAAGGGAAGGCAAGAGGAACAGGGTACTGATGTCCAATCTCTAAGCCAGCCCACAGGACTACAGAGAGACCTGCACAACACCCACTGTCATGGCCCTCTCATGTCCTGGGAATGAGGAGGCATGTGGGAAAATAAATGTTTCTTCGAGTACCCTGCCTGCTCCTTATCCAGTTGGGAATGGCTTCACGGGAGATGCATGGGGTTGTTAAAGCAGAGACTGGCACACTTTCCCCAGGATACAGTTCTGGTTTCAGTTAGTTCTTTCTTGTATGCTTTTTAGTGCAGCCATTATTAATTTGGAGACAACTTTTTCATGAATTGTTTCTTCTCTTTCTGATAAAAGATTCCTTTTTAGCTGCTATAATCCTGCCAGATACTGGCAGTTCAAAGGACAGCTTATTTTCTTGCCTTCAGAACAGGCTGATGGATATAACGTTCGGCAATAATACAGCTGGGAACTCCCGAAGAAAAGCAGGAGAGAGTGGTGGGTGAGGGGGTGCAGGAGAAAGCCAAGTGACACATTGAAAGTGGTTTCTCCAACAGATCCTAGCGGTCCATGGCTACTGGGCTATGTCTGAACTCTTGTTGCAGACTTGGCATGGGAAATGTCCTCTTGTTTCTTTCACCCAAGCACCACAGCTTTGATACTCTGCAGTTTAGAAATGTCTTCTCATGGAGACCTACCTATAACTTCTGCATACACTAATGGTGACAGCAGAATTGCGAAGAGCACTGGCTAAATATTGTGAGAGGGGATTAAATACAGGCCAGCTGGGCTTTGGTTCCCTAAGTCTTTTTATTCCCTATTTCATCACCTACTGGATGTGATCATTTGATCCCAAGCTATATCCTTTCTTGGAGGGCATCCTACTGCAGACTTTGTAGGAAGCTTTGCTTTGTGGCAAAGCTCATGTGGAGCATTCTGGCAAACATCCTTCCTTTTATTCAAAGTAAATACAAATGAACAACTGTTACTGACTCACCATTTCAGCAGTGTTACTTGGTGACTCGATGTGTAGGCCACTCTTATGTTACGAGCTGAAGAAAGATCAGGCCTCCATTAAAAGAAAATCACTAAATTAATGGCTCTGCCATCCAGAGGGAAACTTTTCTTGTGTCTCCTGTGTGTTACTGTTGTTAAGTTCACAGATAAACCCCAGGATTTTCAGAAATGGCAAGTGCTTTCTGAATGACGTGGGTTGCATTTAAGATGACATTTTAAAAGAACCTAATTCTCTGTGTTTGGCAGCACTTCTTGGAGAATTAGACTGTCCCCAAGTAGCTCAGGCTGAACAGGGAACCAGAAGAATCCAGTTTCCTATAGGTTTCTCAGGCTGACATCCAAATTTTGTGTAAAGCTTTCCTCTCTCCCTTGTCCTTACACAGTGACTTCATAGATGTGAAAGAGAGTTCTTTATTTTTTCAGTCTTTCGGTTACTTGTTTTCAGCTGGATGATATTTGCTTGGATCCAGTGCCTTGAATTTGACTTCTGCTTTTATTTTCATTTTCAATGTTTTATAAATAAATCCATGCATTTATTTTTAGTGCAGCTATTTTAAGGAGGTTTATCACATGCTGCACAAAGGGACGCGTGGCCCTGCTGTGCAAGTCATCTTGCAAAGATGTGCTAACAAATGCATTTATAGCAGTGGAATTCATGGGGGACCCTGTGGGGGAGCAGAAATCATCCGTATGAACCATCTGGAATGAGTCCCTGACTGTGAGTGATGAGTACTGGATGCAGCAGTGGTTCCAATGTGCTGCCAGGAAAGCTGCTCTCTGGGGCTGGGGCATGATATGGGGCTTCAGCCTGGAGCATCAGGCACCTCCATGGGGATGGCTGAGGCCATGCTGGGACATCAGCCTGTGGACATCAGCCCACAGGAGCAGTGGGTTTTGTGGCCTTGAAGGGCAGGGACACAAAAGGATGTTCATACCCTCAAGGCCCTGGCAGCATCTCTAAAGTTAGCAAGACTCACAGAGCCACCAATAGTTTGGGATTTGTGGATAACATGCTAGCAGTAAATGAGGTTGAAATTTGCTAAAGAAGTTGGCCACCATTGATAACTTACCTTAATCAAATTAATACATTTTGGGATGATAGCACATAGTAATCTCTCCTTGGAGATCATTTTAAGGGATAGATGCATGCAGCCGTAGCCTCTGTGTGTACGTGTGTGACAAGACAGGATGAAATAATAGTGGTGAACTGCATATATGTGGTTATACTTGTATTTCATTCCTTAAATGAATAAGCCCTTACTTCTGTTTTGAATTTGGCACATTGGTGGTATTAAAAGTGCCTTATAATGATGCCTTGCCTTTCTAAGTCTTTCTTCCAAGGATTATCAGGCTGTATTGCCTGCTCCCAGCTGTTGCTTATTGCTGTAGTTTGCTAAGCTGCTGTACTGCTTCACCCCAGAAACTACTGCTCATCAATCTCTGATAGAAGCGTCCCTGCCATGCTTTTATACCCACCAGATATACATTCATTTCACTGAGCCTCATAGTCCAAAAAATGACACAGCACAACCCAAAAGGATGTTCAGAATTGTCTGTAAGTGAATTAACTGATTTAAATCAACACAGTCTTCTCAGCATTGAAAGACTTCAGTCTGATCTTTAGCAGTTCATGTACTTTTCAGCCTGGGCCAGAACATGAGCAGGCTTATGCATCTCTAACTTCAGTGTGTATTATGATTCAATCTAGCCAAAGTGTCACATTTTAGTTGAAGGATGTTAGTTATTTCTGGTTTATTGCTTTGTGTTTATTCTTTTTCTTCACTGGTTTCCAGCTAGGCATAGAAGAAGAATTGCTCAAACTGCAGAAGAGTTTGCATTATGTTTCCTCTAGCAGAAACACCATATTTCTGGCCAGTATTGTACACACATTCACATACCATGTTCTTTTTTTTATCCCATTTTGCTGCCTTAAGAGGCACAGATGCATTTGAAGGAATATTGAAATGCCTTGAGGCATAGCTGAATTCCAGCCCTGACTTTCTGAAAGTTCACAGTAATGAAATTAAGCAGTAGAAGGTGCCTGAGAAGCATGACATCTAGGTTGACCCAGACTCTCTGCCTCTGTCAGTGAGTACAGTGGACCAGTAGAGGTGGATCTGTAAAGCAAAACAGTTGGCACTGAAGACCTCATATCCAAGATACACACATTTCAGGGTGGATTGGTCTGGTCTGGTCCTGTGGAATCCACATCTGTCAGCAACTGGTGTGCCATAGCGGTAGTCATGGAAAGCTTCTTGCAGAAAATCTCATGTGAAAGACCTCCAGTTTGTGTTCTACACAAGTGCTCAGCCACATGAACCAAAGCATGGTAAGTGGGGGCAATTGGGAAGCTCACTTCAAAGGGGCACTTTGATCTGAACTAAACGCTAACATAGACTCACTTGTAATCTTTCTCAGCCTGTTCTGGATGTCTAGTAAGTAGTTTAGGAAGATGTTCTACAAATCTGAAAGCTCTACAGAGGGCTCATGTGTTACTTATCACAGTGCTGGCAAAGGTATTACTTTTCCCAGGCTAAACGTCCAGTTATGGCTCAAGTAGTTGATTTAACCAGTGATAAAATTAATTGTGTCTGTGTCTGTGTGTCTGTGTGTGTGTGTGTGTGTGTGTGTGTGTGTGTGTTCAGGTTTTTACAAAGGACAATTTGCTGCAGTCGAGCAGCCCACACAGACTGGTTACTTGAAAGCCAAATTACTGTTTATATTCAAGTATCATTAAGGGCATGTAAAAACTGAAGGAATTTCTTAAGACACATGGGGAAGAGAATCTGCATTTAATGAAATTTGCCAGAGGAAGAAAACTCTGGCTTATGTTTTCTGTGGCGCTCATTCTGCAATGCAATTGCCAAGAGGGTCTTACGGAACTGTGATCCAGAAGCAAATGGATCAGCTTTAATTGTGTTTTCCTGTGGAGCAGAAGCACAAGCTCAAACACCAGCCTTTCTAGACTGAAGCTTTCATCTGTTTTATACTGTGGGGTGTTTTTCCCTAGCTGAAGGTGAATAGATGTGAAGAACAGTTTTCAAATGTGTAAGAGCTGAGGGAGGTTAATGGGATGCAGGAAGTGAATGAATGTTTTTGTGCTGAGCTTGCTGGAGTTTTGTGCATGATTACAGAAGTTGTGCTTTTTGTACGTTGTGGTCTGGGTGGTTGGGGGAAAGTGAAGACCCCATTCAGGATTCAGAACATTAAATTGTTTCCCTCATGGAAGTTCAGCAGGGTTTTGTTACTGACACCAGTAAAACCAAGATCTCATGCGGAAAATTTAGATGGTTCTGACACCCTATGGTGACTTGAAAAAGGTGAAGTTAGCTGGGAAAAAAAGCAAGTGAGATAATACATCTAGTTTCAGAGATAGCTTTTCAATAAAGAGAGGGAGCCTGGGTAATGGGACAAGATGCTCTAAGACCTTATCTGGACAACTGTGTAAACTTCCCAGTCTTCCCTCCTGAAAGACAAAGTCAGACTGGGACTGTCCAGGAGGGTTGATGAGGGGACCAGGAAGCCTGATGTCCTTGGGGAGGACATTGAAAGAGCATGGTTTGGTTGGCCAACTGAAATAAAAACTTGTTGGAACATGATGGCTGTAAATACCTAAGAGCACCAACTTCCCAGTCAGAAGGAGAAGTCCAAGTGAAGTGACAAGAGTGGTACATGAACAAATGGATATTAAAAAGCCATGAATAAACTTTAAATGCAAATTGGATTCCCAGCCATCAGAAGCATGAGGTTCCAGACTGGCTTTCTGACAGTAGTGGGAGCAAAACCAAACATGTCTAAGAGCTGGGTAATATTTGTGAAAGGAATAGTATGACGTTGTACCTGCAAGAGGAGGGAACAGGATACAATATGGGATATCCCTTCAGTTTCTATGTTCTGATACAGAGCTGTTGGAACGTGCTAGGAAAACAAAGGGAAAGTTCAACTTGTGCAAAAGCAGATCTTTTTACAAAAAAAGCAAGTAAGTTTGGCTTCTTCCTTAGGATCACATTGTAAATGTCAAATACCATCAAAGTAAAGGCAGCGTTTTACTCTTTACTGACAGAAGTGCATTATCCCAAACAGAGGCCAAATGATAGCTATGCTCTTGCCTGTGCATTAGGTTTGGGTATAATGCACCCTTTTTCATTTGCCTGGAATCTTGCTTGAGACACGTATATGCTGTAGCAATGCTACATGTGCCTGTAAACAGGAAGGTTAGTTATTGTAGCAACACAGATGAGGCAATGGAGCATGACTGTTGGGAGTGCGAAGGGTGAAGAGACAGGTAACAGACTAACAACTGAGAGTTTGTAGCCTGTCAGAAAACCAAGAGTTCTGTGCAAACTGCCTGCACTATTGTGCGCTGGGGATGTGAAGGCTGGAAATGGCCAACTGCAGCAATCAAAGGCACATGGTTTAAGTTGAACACATGCTGCTGGTAATTACTGAGGCTTGACCATGTGCTTAATGAAATGGAGCATTTTAACTAATGGGAAAGCACAGGATGCAGTGTTTGAAGGTTTGGTTACATATATGCAGACAGGAGCTATGATTTGGTTTCTGTCTTGGGTAGCTACAGCTGGAGCATCCTAGATGCTGTTGAGCTACCAAACATGCTAGATAATGTCCAGACAAGGTCTTACAGTTGAAGATGTTCTTGAGGGAAGAGTTTGGTTAAAAGGGACTGAGAATATAGGATTCCTTGTCAGTGAGAGTTAGTCTACTAACTGTGGCTAGTGGGTAAGCATTTGTCGAACAGTCCCTGTTGTGCAGCTTCCGCGGCTCCAAGGACTCCAGTGCATTGAGACACTGTAGAAAAGACACAATAATAAGAAAAACTTAATACACATTTATTATTTAGTTTAATAAGGATAGATTACTGTGAAAGATGGCTTTCCTTTCCCCTCCAAGATCTCTGCAGTGTGTTGCACTCTTAGTATCTTCAGGGAAGAGTAACTCAAAACACATGTACGGTGCAGAGAAGGTTGTACAATATTAATCTGTATTGTAGAGGTCTTTCCATGAACAGTACCATGGAAAAAGTTCCAAAATTACTATTTTAGGCAGGATAATAGACTTTACCTCTGACACTAGAGAAAATACAGTTTAGTGTGTTACATTGCTCACAGGTAAGATTTCAGTGATTTAAGCACAACACAAACCAACTCAGTAAACCTGCTAATGATAGCAGTCCTGTGATTAAAATTGCTCTGTAAAGTGGTCATGTGGAAATTTAAATGGGCATCATAGCTTGCAAAAAGCAAAGAAAAAGATGCAAAGCTTTTGTGCAGTATTGGTTTCAGGTGAGTATAGTGCAGGACATCAACAGGTACAAGTTTGAATGTGGTAGCATTGTCCCAGGAGGGCCAATGGAGTTGTTGGACTTTGGACTTTGATAATATTAGTATTGTACTGCAGTGGTCTTGTGCCTGGGATTGTTCTCTGAGCCAGAGGGGCTGAAGTCCTCTGCTAGAGTGTATTATCATAGAAGACAGAGAGATGAGAGAACAGCCAGTCCTCAGCAGGGCAAAAGTGGAGTGCTTCCTCCTTTCTATTCTGTGTGCTTGTAGGACCCCAGGTCCCTTTGAGGAACTGCTGTGCTATAGACACCTCTATGAGCAGGCTGTTGGAGTGAGTCTAGGCTGTCCTTTGAGGAAGGTGAAAATGAGGGCTGTTTAGGCAGCAAACCTGGATATATGCTTACAGCATGACAGGTAGGATGTCTCATGGTTTAGTAAGAGGTAAGTTTGCAGGGCACTGAGCGAGCCGCCTGCAGGGTTTCCATGTGCCTGGGGAGGAGGCTGCTGCTCACCTGAGAGAACCTTGATAATTCTGCTGAAGTTAAAGACCAACCCTTTATCCAGGGCTGACTGAGTCATGGCATTAGACGTTGTTATCAAATGCTCCTGAGCTTACCATCCAGCAAAGGGTTAAAGCAGGAATCAGTGGGAAAGCATACTTTTGTTTGAACCATGGCAAATCTTCCAAATCCAAACCAAAAAGAACCCCTCAGACACATTTAAAAAACTCTTAAAACTTTTTTTATACTTGAAAGTGGTTTTTAGCGGGGATTTTGTTGGTTTTGGTTTTGCTTTTTTAAAAATATTTAGTAGAGAGTGCTTTATAAATCTAGGCTAGGAGAGATAAATGGAATGCGGGGTGACGCGGACAAGCACATGGCCACCCTTTGCTATTTGGAGAGCTGATTTTTCACTCAATCCACTTCCCTGGCCATGAAAGGGAAGAAGAAATCTTGCGTACAGCACTGGATTTGAAGTAGAAGGACCATGCACAGATCAACTGTACAGCACCTCAGTCCCCTTACTGTTATCTTGCAAAAAAAACACATTCCTATCCCTAATTCAGTTCTGTGAAAAATGCAAGCAGACATCTCTCCCACCTCTAGTTAATTCATGAAATGATACTTGCAATGTATGTTACAGCAACAGTTGAGCTACAGTCAGGGAGTGAATGGAAAGAAACATTCCCGGGAATGTTCTTTGAGATATGACAGTGCTAAAGAAGCCAGTTCAGTGGTTAAGTGAGGGGACCAGAGCAGCGGTCTGCTGGTGGGAAGACTCACTCAAATACGTCAACCTGAGAAATCTGCTGCATTAGTCTTTCTTTCAAATCCTAAGCAACTCCTTCTTTCAACAAGTTCTTGGTTAAATCCATATCCAAGAAGGCTACTGCAGCACAAGCTTTGGATTTCATGGTCACTTAGTTGCATCTCATAGTCACTACTACAAAGAGCGCAGCAAATGACCTCCTCTGTCCTCTCCTAGATTTGGTCACTCTAAGTGTTCATCAATCAGTATGTTCATCAATCAGTATCCTGCAAAACAATTGACCCTATACTATTAGGACTTGATACTTTGACTAAATGCTAAAAATTACTAAGACTTGAGATGAGTAACAACAGTGACAACAGTCATTACCACCAATAAAAATGAAGAGAAGGCAAATTTCACTAATTGAGCATTTTGCCTCAAGACCAAAAAGAATAAATGTGTTGTTGCAGGGCAGAATGCTCTCTTGGCACTAAAAATGATGCACTTAAAATAAGAAGGAGTTGTTTTCCTTTAATTTTTCAAAGTTTGAATTACTGCAATCTCTCGTATCATCCTTAAGGCATTATATGTATGTCTCCTTAAAAAAATAACTGTGAAATACCACACTCTGTTGTATACAGTGTGTATACACTACTGGCTACAGTAGTCTTCTATGTTCCTTTCTGTCTTTGTGCACCTTTGGCTGAGCAGAAACAACCTTGTGCAATAGACCATGCATTTTGATGGTTTTACATGATGTTGCATTTGATGGCGCATTTTGGTGGCTTCTGTGTCTGCACGCGTGTATGTATATATTGGGTGGCCTGTTGTAGCCCAGGAAGATGGAAAATCATTACAGGATAAAAAAGGTATTCTCCTTTGTGGGTCCTCTGCAGTGACACCAGTGTTTTCTTCAGTTGATGTTCATAAAGTTTTACGATGTTAATGTCTTGGACACAACCAGCATTTTGACACATGCAAGTTTCCAGTGGACTCAAAAGTTAAGGGGAGTTTGAAAGATAGACATTTGGTTATGTAGGGGGTTTTGGGTTATTTTTCATGAAAAGAAGGCTAAAAGCCCTCTTATTTTGTCCTACCAAATGACTTTCAAATTAAAGCATGTTTAAAAGACTCTCTGGGCCTGTGGATTTCTGCCACCCTATACCTGGATGCCACATAAAATGTCCTGAAGTATGTATCCTGGAGCAAAAATGGGCATGGAATACCATGAAGGAATTATGATAGTGCTAAATCCTGCTAAGACAACAACAAAGATTCTCCAAGGTGAATAGTGCTATGGGAACTTTGTGGTATTTTATTAAAAGGTCAGTTATAACCATTCAGTTGTTTCTTTTTCTGAAGCTTTACAAATGTTATTGAAAAATGATTAAGAGCAAACACTGTATGAATATATGTGTTTCATTAGATGTGCATAGTGGTCACATAGTAGTCCTACTGTCTAATTTGGGCAATGGTAGCATAAAGTTTTGTCTACCACACATATAAATGAAGAGAGAGATATTTTGCTCAGAGAACAAAAGTAATGACATCCAGAATCAACATTAAATATACTTGACCTTGAAAGTACAGATGAAGAACTGGAATTTCTTTCCTCTAATTTTAAGATTTCATGAACTCTACAGAGATCTGGATGGAGGAATGCTTTGAAGAAGTACCTGACCAATGCATTGCAGACTGACCAAGACTCAATATCAAGAAATCACACTAACTTTCTGGGGCCATCACTGAAATAGCATGACTCAGGTCTATCAACTAACAAAAATTCTTCTTTCAGGTCCAACTATGTAAGAGCATGTTGCTGGCATCTAGTGTTGTCAGCGTTTCTGAGGTCTCAAACAAGTAAATAAAAAATATATGTTGCATAAGGCTACTTTATTCATCTATGAATTTCTCAAACACATTTTTAGTTGCAAAAGTCTTTAACTTGTGAAATTTGAACGTAGTCAAAAGGCCTCTTTTATTTCCATTTTAAGTTCCATCTTTCTCTCTTGGTGGGTGGAATAGGGATTGAACTTGAATCCATTAAGTATGAATGAACTGAAATCTGAGTTGAACTTAAATAAATAACGATTGAACTCTTTTCTCCTGTCTGAGAGGCTAAGCCATATTTTATAAGCTCGGCCTCTGAATATCCTGGCTCAAGACATCCTGACAGGTATTGCCCTCCTGTGGAAACTATATGTATCACTGAGTTCAGTAGAAAGTAAGATGTCTCCTTCAGTCTGCACTTAGGTAGAGCCACCATACACTACCCTCAGAGCACTTAATAAGCCCTGCATAACTTTCACAAAGGCCTTGCCTTGTCAGGGTGCGTGAACATGTCTTTGCATTTTCATTGAAGTCAATGGAACTTAAAGTCTTCTGAGATTCCATACATGTAGGTTCTTTGCTTGGTCATATTCAAAACCCTTGTGTATGCTTTCATACAGGGTTTGGTTTTCCATTTTCAGTCTTTTAAATCTGGGCTTGCTTATGGCCATTAGGTTGGAAAACTGCAGAGCTCTGCAGTCCAGGAGGACATCTTGTTCTCTTCCCTCCAACTTCATTGCACACTGGGGGGCATGGAGACATTTTCCCTCTGAACACCTGAGACAAGCGACAAAACTTCGCAACCCTGGATCATGTAAGCACAGCTTGTTTGGTAGACAGTGGAAGGAGAGGAAAGGACACTCTTGGAAGTTATATCTCCTGGCTCTTCCAGCTGATTAGGGAGCAACATGTTGAAACACTGGACTGAGAGTAGTAGCTGTTAACTTAGTGTTAAAGAAATGATGACAGACTACTTAGTGTTAAAGAAATAGTGACAGATCAGCAAGCATTTTTGTCACACTCTTTTGCCCATAATAGGGTGGGAGGAGAAAGAAATAGAGGAAAATAGCAGAAATGAAGTGGTATTCCATTGCAGAAAAATGACGAAAAGGTTATGTTTGCATTTCAGCAACTTATTTCAAGATTGATGGCTAGCTGGAGGGTCGCTGTTGACTTATGGCAGTATTTGACTATTGCCCTGAATTTATGTTGCTTGGCAATGGTAACACACATTAAGCAAAAGCACAGCACACCTCCTGGCTGGTCCAGCCTGTATCCCTTCAATCATGCAAACCAATATGTGAGGCAGAGGTCAGATCTGTGGCCTCTACCAAATTCCTTGTAAAATTTAAGTGCAGCTGCTTCTCACAGAATTAAAGGCTATTTAAACTGTATTTCTTTTCCAAAAATACATGTCATAATATGGGGAGTACCCTTGCTTATCTTTCAAAGCCATCAGATGCTTAGCACATCTTGGTTTGTTATGCCTCTCTGCAGGGCACAAAGCACTGTGTTACACAAACTCTGCCAGGATGGAGCTGCATTTGATGTTCTCTTGCTGCGTTCTTGGAATTTGTCCTTTACATGGCAGGTGGGGACTCAAAAGTTTCTCTTCGTGTTAAGGGACGCTTGTATATGTAAAGAGAGTCTCTACCTATGGTGGGTTGACCTAGGCTGGCTGCCAGTCATCCACTAATACACTCATTTATTCCTCATCCACAGAAGAAAAGGAGAAGAAAATACAATAAAAAAGCTCATGGATTGACATAAGGACAAGGAGATCACTTACCAGTCACTGTCATGGGTAAAACAGACTTGACTTGTTGAGCAGCAATTTAATTTATTGCCAGTTAATAACAGAGGAAGATAGGGAGAGATAAACCACAGCCACCTCCTCCAATTACCCATCCCATTCTTCCCAAGGTCAGCTTCATTCTTGACTCTTCCACTTCCCACTCCACTCCACCGGTGGCACATGGGGTTGGGGAATGGGGGTTGTGGTCAGTTGATTACCCTTCTTTCTGCTGCTCCTGCTTCCTCATACATTTTCCTGCTCCAACATGGGGTCTACCTATGGAGACAGACCTTCATGAGCTGCTCCAGCGTGGGTCCTTCTCCATGAACTCCTCCAGAATGGGTGCTTTCCACAGGGTGCAGTCCTTTGGGAATGGAATGCTCCAGCATGGTGGGTCCCCCATGGGCTGCAAGTCCTGTCACAATACTCTCTGAGCAGAGTATTTAGAAACAGCCCCGGGAAAGCTGTGGAATGATGCACCCTTCTGTCTCTCTGCCATTGGTGGGAATGCGCTGCCTGAAAGGACAAATGAGTTACATCTGCCACTTCAGATCAGTTCAGTGTGGCTTCAGGGCTGTATTAAAAGTATGTCTCCTTGAACAAGAGCGGAGATAAATTTCAGGAACTTTGAGTGGTGACAGTTTCAGCAGCTGAGGGTGGACAGAGGAAATAAATACCCATATAGTTTCTGTGAGAGGAAGAGAAGGGGTACCTTGCTTCTTAAACAATCATTTTAAAACATTTGAAAACTGTTTAGTAGAATTGTGAGCTGAAAGGGAACCACAGTTGAAATGTAGCAAGGAATGCAAAGTCTTAACATTTCTCTCCCTTGTGCCATTGCATTAACATATAAATAAACCACTGCTAACTGATTAGCTTATATCAGTGAATTTGGAGGAAATGGAAAAGGAGAGAATAATGACAAAACGTTTATTCTGTATTTGGTTTACAAAATGAGAAAGCTGTGTAATAGTTTAATAAAACATTATTTCAGTTATAATGAACTAAGCTGTATTTGCATGACAATGTAGTGCAACTTGGGAATGCTCTGCAGACACCTTAAACATTTCATGAGGAGATGATAACTTTTAAGCAGTTAAGGTCTAAAGCTCTACACTTACACCGAGCCAAAGCCAAAGTCACAATGCCAAGACCACTCACTTGAAGTTTTCTGAATGTCATTCCTATTACTCATTCATTAAAAAACATTGCCTTTCATTAGAAGCAGGACTGAGCATAGCACTTGATAAATCAGAACTCTTGAGATTCAGTCTGAGGGACTGAACCCTCAGTTTTGCTTGGTTTACCCCAAGGCAAGTTGGGTATGTCAGGTTAACTTAGAAAATCAACTTTACAAAAAAAAATAGTTTATCAAAGAATAAATATTTGCCATTAACTTCTGGGTGCGTAATTCTATGAAGACACTCAATAGAGAAAATAATAGGAACAGGACAATTGCTGTGAAATGCTAGCAAAAAAACAAACCAAGCCAAACTAAAAACCAAACATGGTTTTACCCCTCTAAGTGAATCAGGAATACAGTGAGAAAGAGAAAAGAATGGGAAAATAAAATGCCTCCAAAAGTACTGCAACAGTAAAAACCTGCAAGTAAAAGGTGCTTCTTGAATATGTTCTTAACCAAACATAGCTGGTGGAACAAGTCTTTGTTTGAAAAAATACTGAAAATGTAATGTGGTCAGCCACAATCCATGAGGGTATTTTTTGTTTCTTTGCTGCAGGAGGGTATTGTTGTACCTTAAAATTGTTTTACAGTTCTAAGCTTCTGAAAAAAACTCATTAAAAGGAGCTGGTCAGGAAGACAACTGAAAAGATGGGGATTCATGATGTTAGATTTAGATTAAATTTTAAAGTTATGATGAGGTGGCTTTTAAATTAATGGCAGAAATGCAGTTCTATTTTAAAAATACAGTGCATTTTTCTGTCGACACTGTTTTCATTGTGTTCATTCTTACTCTGACTTCAGAAAGGAAAGGAGAACAAAATAGGAAAATGGAAGCTGAGTAACAGTCAGTACATCTTGTTCTTTGGGAAGGGTAATTGTGAGAAGTTATACACTGGCTACAAATACAGGCAGGGGAGAATTGTCAGGAATGTGCAAAAATCTATTGCAAAATAAAAACAATTTTAAGAAATGCTATAAAAACAATCAAACTTTTTTTTTAAATTGCTGGTATGTGATACTTTGTAATTGGGTGATTTCTTATTGTAAGGCAAATGCTCACCAGCAGACGACTATAAAATATACTGGTGATGTAACTGCATTGGTTCTGGGTTTCATTGCAAATGAAAAGTCTTTGATGAAGAGCTCTGCAGCTTATACGGCTTAAGTTTGTTCTGAAGAAACCATAATACTACCAGAGTTGTCTCTCCCTAGTCAAAGACCTGTACCTGCCTACTTGTGCTGCTTTTGTAAACTGTCTTTGGCAACTGCATACTGATGACAGTATGGCATGGCAAGGGTTTAGAAGCTGGGATTTTCTGATGTTCATGCCAAGATGCTTTGGTGTGGGATGTGCCTACGCTATGGATAATGGATGCCAATGCAGCAGTATATAAGGGTCTTTAAGGAGCTCCAGAGCAGAGTATGTGAGGGAATAGGTCAGTCAACAAGGAGGACTTTTACAGCTGCCCAAGTACAGACAGAAAGTATTCCCTGTATCATCAGAGAAGACATTATGGTTTTACTGTGCAGTAACTGTACCAAGTGGAGGAAGGACAGGGAAGCTGTGACATGCACAGTCATTACTGTAAACGGTACATTAACTAGTATAAAATGGTGTTTCCAAATATTTTAATTATGGATTTTAATTTTTAGTTTGCTTGTTTCTGGCATGAGAAATGAATATTTCTCGACCAGTTCCTGTTACTATTTTAAGTGCATGGAGACGTGAAGAAGGATATGTATGTCTAAAATCTGGTGTTATTCCTGGGTATGAACCAGCACTTCAAAAACTGCTGTTTTTCGAAGAATGAGATTGTCACCCAACTGGATTTGGTGGAAGTTTTGCCTTAGATTTCAGAGGCCCTTTACATTTTTTGGTTGTTTGAAGATACTTCATGGTTTTATTCTTGATCTCCCATGTGATGTAGGTAGTGAAGACTAAAAATAGTCCTGAAATCCTACCCATGAAAGACCCAGAAGGATGAGGAAGTTTACTTAAATAGAAAAGACATAAATGGTGCCATGGATTAAAATAGGGTTTTTTTTGAAAAGGAGTTAGGAAATTGGTATGAAGGTGATTTGCTGCAGCATAAAACACAAATTGAAATATAGAGGATTTAAGAGTAGAATTTCTGGATTGGATATGAACCTGGAGGTTTGTTCCATCTGTATCCTGACCCAATATATGAATGGAAAAGCTCTAAGTTGAATAAATTTGAAGTCAATCCCTAAAGAGGGAAGAGAGGCTAGGAAAACATATCCCCTTCAGTGCAAGACAGAGAAAGTCAATAAGTAAGGATTAGTACCCCATTCTATTTTTTGCTATCAGCAACATTCCCTGCAAAAATGAAATATTTGTATGATGATCTCTAACATTTCTGTGCTGCTTCTGGGTGGAAAAGAAGTCAAATATGTACATAGGTAGTGACTTTTAAATGAAATGGCACCACATATAAAACGTATCCTGAGGAATAGCTGGAGAGAATTACTATAACATTTTGCTACTGGAAAACAAACCACTATTTATTAAATTAAAACCAGGATGCATCGGGTATGTCTCTCTTGCAGGAAGGTCAACTGCTGAGAACAGTGTCACTTCACCTAGATAATTTCAATCCTGTTAGGACTACCAAGCGCAGATCACTTTTACAGCTCGGCATAAATACTAAGTGGGTGATTAAAAGCCCCAGAGGAGGACACAGTAAATCTCATTGTCTTCTCTTTGCAGTCTGTTGTTTTGTGCAGCTGTTCAGAGCATGTAAAAGTACCTACCATGTGGTCCTGGCTGTGTTTTACATGACTTTTGTAGCATCAGTGTAATGGATTGATCAAAGCACCAACTGGTGGAGAGATAATGTCTGATACTTGAACTGTGGACTCTTCTGTTTATTGCAAAAGCCCTTCCTAATGTTGCACTGGATTATTTCCACAGTTGCAGACAAGGTTCCAAGCATCAGTGGCCAAAATCCTACAGATTCTCATGCTGAATCAAGCAAACTTTGCTGCAATCATTTTCAAATTGGTCCAGCTGTAGTTGCAGCTGGATTGAATTAGCTGGAGAAGTACCTACCATAGGGCAGATGTGCCAAATTGGCCAGTGTCTATTGGTCTTGAGCTATTTGTGCACAGAAAAATGCGCTAAAATTGCTACAGTTGGTCATTATTCCTTGTTCATATCATTCATTGTCTATGGCTTCAACTGATATCATAATGATAGCCTAAAAACCTCCAGAAACTAGTTTAGTATAAAGACATTTGAAAAGCTGCCAACAGAAACCTTACTGGAACCTATTTCTCCTCTGAAATACTCATGTTCTTACATCCTGTGGTGTCATGTCTTTGAGGGGAAAAGGTTGCTCTTTTTTGATTATTTACACAAAGCAGGATGCACTTTCCTTAATTGCAACAGGAACAGGTAGGTAATTACAAATGTTTTCAGACAGGCTTGTGAAGAACATCATTTTTATTCCCTCTTAAACTTCACTGGATTCAGGGAATTCACATATGCCTGCACTTTTCAACTTCTAAGGGATCAGTAGGAGTACTAAGAAAAGCAAAGCTATTATCAGAGGCTAAAATTCACTAAAGACAATGCACATCTTCACTGGAAAAGCTTTATGGGGTCTTCACACTGAGAAAGACTAGTGACTTACATCAAACACTAGAAAACAGTTTCCTCCTTCAGGCTATTTCTCATATGATTCATAAACTCTTGCTTTATTTCTGTGCAAAAGAGGTTATCTGCTCAGATTCATTACATGATCGAGTTTGAAACTCCATTTTATGACTAACATTTTGATATTGATCTGTGTAGGTGCTTGGATTTGCAGCATTTAAAGACAGAGTATGAGTCAAATGGCTTTCATTGCAAAGACTGTCACATTATTGTAGACTCAGGCTAAAACTAATTTAATGAATGAGGATGGTCTCTCTTTGTATCAAAGATGTCTTCCCACGGTGAGTTACATTACCTTACATCACCAATGACCAATAATAGGAGCTAGTTTTGCTAAGCCAACGCATATTTGTGGATGAGAATGCGAATGAAATCCATGGTCCCTCTTGAGCAAAGAGCAATCTTCCAGTAAGAGAGAGCAGGTGCATTTGCATTTATCTTAATAAATGGAAATTACCTGGTGGCTGTAGATGTTTAAAGTTATCTGTGGGAAATGTCTCAGCCTCTGCCAGCCCCATGGGGTGTTTTGTAGACTGTAGGACATCTAGGCAGCTGATTCCTACTGCTGAGGCGATAAAAATGTGTGCATTGTAGAAGAAGGGAGACAGAACGGTACAAGAACAATGTAGCATCTGACTCTTCAGACTGGCATAGAGAAGCTAGAACAATTTCTCCTCCATTATCCTTTCCTCTATAACTTTCCTCCATTACTTTAGCTGTTGACCTAGAATTAGAAAAAAAATATGAACATGTCAAAAAATCTGTCTCCTACCCTTGTGGCAAGACAAATTTATTCCTAACCCCTTTCTGATGGATGTTTCATTAACCATACTAGAAAAGCCCATGGGATGGGCTTCCATTACATCCCCAGGCAGTCTGTCTCAGAGATTTTCCTTGCCTTACTATTAGAGAGGGCTTTTTGTTCCTAATGTCCACCTTAACATCCTTGCTGCAATTTACGTCCGTTGTGTCTTGTCCCACCCCATGTTGATGGATTTGAAGACTGGTTAATGTCTTTCTCCACTCATTTCCTCTCCTGGTTAAACAGTTCTTTCATATCTTTGCATAGGCCCTATACCCTAAGTTTTCAACCATTAGTACTCTAACAGTACAAATGTTTTTATTTTAAATCAGTGCAAAATTTACTATATTAATACAATAATTGTGCTAAATATTAGAAAGATCAAATCCTAATGGCTCTATGAACAGCACTTTTGATGAATATGCTTAATCTGGAGATTTCTTCAGATAAATATTGAAATTGTTATTTAAGGTAATGTATATGCATGCACACACACACATATATACACACATTAAAGGAACCCACATACATGAAAATCATAGCCTGCAAAGATAAAGACTAAAGATATAAATTTCATATTTCATTCCTGAGTTTCTTGATTTGTTGACGTAGTACTGCATAAAAATGATGGGTAAAGAAGAAAGGTTTACCTGTAACAGCTCCTAGATGTATTTAAACCTCCTAAAGCAGTTTTTCATGAGCAAGAGCACTTTAGTGGGTGGTGAAAATGAATGCTTACAGGAATGCCACTAATGCAGTCTGAAATGAATGCTAATAGGGTTTCTTCTGTCAGTGATATTTGTTGTTATCGACTGAGATGCACCTATGTGTTTGATAGCCTTATGAATTTCCCTGAAAACATTGTTTATCCTGTAGACTTGGATGAAAATCATCATAAATGTCATCTACCTTTAGATCATGACACAGCAGAGCAGTTAAGAATATGCTTAATTCTGAGTAAAAGCTTCAATTTCACTATGTCAGTAAGAAACAAATATGTACTTAGAATGAAGCACATTTTAAAAGGTTTTTGCTAAATCACAATGTTATTTTCAGGTGTCTTCCTTTCCTTTAGCATTCAACAGTACAGTGCTGCCTGATTTATTGCTTGTTACAATGCATCTTTCAATGCTACCTTTCATTCTCCTTTATTGTTCAGATGTGTGCCGCTGTTATAAATAAAGCTGTTGTGCGAGTAAGAAAGAACAGTTGCCTCTAGCAAATATCATTGTATGTTGTCACTACTTTTGTGAAGGTTAAAGATTAATGCTTAAATAGGGTACTTAATAATGTTCACATTATATATCACGTATCTTCTATTCACTAGATGATTTTTTCCTCTTTTAAAAAAGGGAAGAGGTATTACTGAATAAGAATCCCTGCAATAGCTATTTGAAAACTGCTGCAGATGCTTCAGACTTTTGAAGTTTGGACGTTTTATTGAAGAAATGATGGGCTCGTCTTGCTTTTCTCCCATTTATTAAATAGCTTCTTTGGAAGAAGAACTCATCTTGCTATGTGTAAATGCTGTGATGCCTATTTACAGGTAAAGGAGGGGCTGCCAATGTGAAGTTTCTTGCAGCTGAGAATACTGAATTTGTAAATATGTCTGGGTTTAAGCAACACTGTGTTTCCTCTTAGCTCAAGTATTTCCTCATTCTGCTTGTCAACTTTTAAGATCTTTGCTCTAAGCCCTTAACTCTTCTGCCACATTACATATGGAGCCTACCTGCCTAAATCGGTGCTAACTGTTGTACTAGCTGGGTGGCATATAGGGTGATGGAGAACAGTGATGCAAAGCCTAAGTCCTCTTGTGGATTCGTAATTGTGCTGACAAAGTTGGTGTATCACTGCACTGAGTAGGATCTATAGATGATCAGATGATAGCAGTAAACCCCTGATTTAGCAGACACTGCCTTTTATGGCACTGATATGTTATAGACAGTAAAAAGGATCATTACTGACTGAGAGGCAGAACCTGTTGGAAAAAACAGCTGCTGCTGAAGTATGAGGCAGGATTCTCGTTTACCAAAAAAGCGGTGATTTATTTGGAGGACTGGATCTCACACACATCAGGCTTAGTGTGCTTTTTCTGAATCCTGCAGAACTACAACAGAGCTTGCAGTGTCTCTGAGTTTAGGAAACCAAAAGCTCACAATTTTTTGGCTCTCAGCAGACAGCTGCTCAGAGGAGACCTTTGGCTTGTCAATTTGTACAAATGTTTGGAAAGTGGAAGAATAGGGATTGCGAGGGTGAAAGGAAGAATGTTTCCATGAAGCAGAAAACCTGCTTTTTAACTTTCTCCTTTACAAGGCAGAATAATGAAATGTGTCACTACAGCAGCTGGGAATACTTGAAGGTGTAGGTATAGAATCATAGAAGAGTTTGGGTTGGAAAGGGCCTTCAAATACCATCTACTGCAACCCCCAGAATATGCTCAAGGCTATGAGACAGCAGAAAATTCAATGATAATGAATAACTGTGCAGTAGTGGGGCTAATACTGTGGTGAGTTTTACGTAATTTGCCATTTGTGGCCTTCTTCCAGCTTTTTGCTGGAACTACATGGACAAGACTGGTGTGACAGACACCTACAATCACCTTGAGAAATCCATCCTACTGCCGCCTGCACCCATAGGGAATTTTCTGTTTGAGCACATGGGGCTCCTGCTGGGGATGCTGGCATGTGGCTAGACGAGCGCTGTTGCTGATTTTTAAACATCTGCATAGTTAGTTTTCAGTTCTTTTTTTCACAGGTTCCTGCTGCAAGAGTCATGAAGAACCAGCTCTTCCTCAAGACCCTCCTCTGTCAAGCCTCTATTAACTCTGCAAGGTAATGCATGAAATTTTAGCTGGGATTTAAATGCTGGCTTTGTCCTCAAACTTCCACAGGAGTTTGGAGACAAGCGTGATGACTCATGCATAGGCAACAACTGATTCCTGCCTTCTTAAGTCTATGCCCTGTACTGTGTACTTTATTTTCAGACAATGCATAGCATTAAACTGATCTTAAAAAGTTATTTGAGGGAAAAAGTGTCACAGTACTGCAAAATACTAGAATCTGATCAGAAGCTTGCAAGCTAACGTATTCAAGGTTTCTTATCCCTGACCGTGGCAGTATGCTTCTGGGAAAGTCACTGGTTTTGGTAGCATCGATGTACCTTATGAAAAAGGCACTCCACAGACCAGTTGTGCTCTTGATTCTTTTAATCTAGTTATGGGACAATGATTATGTGCAAACGGAATTTAGACTTGCCTCTTCAGGCTGGGGATCAAACTGAGCTTTCACAGTGAGCTCAGGAAAAAATCACTTTGGCTTTGGTCTCCAGAAAAAAAGGTATAAAAGAGGTGCAATGTTTCATTGGCTCATTTTCAAGTCACACAGTGCTGCCTTTTCCCTGCTGCACATATACATGGGATACATCAGGGCAAGCTTGGCAATTCATCTCCAGGAGCGGATTTGGTTTGCTCGGACCCACAAGCAAGTTCCATGTCCCCAGAGAGTCTGTCCTGTTACAGCTGAAACCCTGTCAACAGCAGTCATTAATGAAGTGTCATTATGGAGGTAGGTACATCATCAGAACATGGCCACTCAGGCACTGTGGTCACTTCATAACTTGGCTGCTCTTGCACGTATTACCTTAGGTGGCTTTCAGGATGCTCCATACTGTGGAATCAGCAGTTGCTCACCACTTTAATTTTAATTGTAGGTGTTAAATTGTCAGGTTAACTCTTCCATTTTAAAGGCAGCAGTAAAGGTGCATAAACTACAGATAATAAGTGAACACAGTGTTTATCCACTTTATAGCATTCAGGAGGGACATTCCAACATGGTTTAATGGTCTATGCTTTAAAAAAGCATTAAAAGCCCAGATACTATGTTTAAGATGCAGGTGGTCAAAAGCCTTAACGTAGCTGCTGCTTGAACTACATCCCTAAACCTACATGACTATGTTCCCCAAGCTAGAAAACTTAAACCTGTCAGGGAACACCCTGACAGGACTGGAGGTGAGCCCTTTTTACATTGGGAGTAAAGGAGCTGAGCCCAGGTGAGGAAGGTGGGAGGATGTTCCCCTCTCCCTTCATCCAGCTCTTCTGATACAGGAATAGAGGGGAGGAAAAATAGTCTGCCTCTGTCCTGAGCTCACACCTCCTCTGCTCACCGTTTACCAATGGAGTTCCAAAAAGTAGCTTAGGAGAAGAGGTATAAAAGGTGATACGGGTACCCAGTCTCAGGTAGACTAAGCTATGGGTACACTATGATGTGATACAGTCTCATGTCAGTTTTGCACAGGGACCCCAAAGGTTTCACTATAACTTATTTAATGTAATTAATGACCTAAGACTGAGTATCTAGAGAGTCTGGGACGAATTAATAATACATACTTTTTTTTTTTTCCAATTACAAAAATGGAATGAGAAATTGTACATATAGGTATGCATAATTTACTGCTCAATCTTTGGACTCTAATCTATTTGACAGCCTGGAACAGTGATTTTAAATTCACCTATTCCTAGTTACTTGATCTGCTCCCTTGGCTGTCTTAACCTTCCTCAAACAGAAGAGGTTTATCTTTAGAGCATGTTGGGATTTGAACAGAACAAATCAGATGCTGACGTGACTTTTTTAAGTGTAATTAAAATGTATGACCAAGTCACACTCCCATACCTTTAAAAAAGGAAAAGCATTTTATTACATTAAATATTTAATCCAGGACAGTTAATCCATATTTATCTTACAGGACGATGGCAGTGACTGTAAAATTGCAGGCCATTGATCCTTTCTTGAACTCCTTGGAGAAGATATTAAGGGCCAAAACTGCATTATAAAGTTCAGGCAAACACTCCTCAAAGTAGAGCAGTGTTTAAATCAGTACACCAGATCATCCAGTATTGAGCTCCACGTTGTCAGATCATCCAATATTGTTTTACACTCCATCCAAGACATCTCAATCCCTGGCATGCTGACTATCTGACTATCTGGTAATTCAGTAGGTATACTGTTTGCTTTTTTTCTTTCTTACCTGTGCTGTGCTGCAGGACTGACATCTCATCCACCTGAGCAAGGGACAGAGGTGATCATCAAAAAGGGTAGCAGAAGTTGACAAGCCTTTGCCTTAGATGTTTTGCATTTAGAGATTGAAGGAATGAGCCAAATGCAAGACAGGAAAATCCAGTTGAGGTCCTGGGCTTCTACAGAGAGATGCTGTGGATTAAAGTCTGTAAAGTTCTTCATTAGAGCCTTTGTTCTTGATTGCTTCTTTAGATCTTACTCTCAGTTTGCCATTCATCACTTCTTACCCTTCTGGTATGGGATATGCATAGGCTTTTAATTTTTTTCATAAGCTAACACTGAATTCCCATAATATAGAATCAGTCAGGTTGGAAAAGACCTTTAGTATCATCGAGTCCAACCTTTACCCCTGCACTGCCAGAGCCACCACTAACCCATGTCACTGAGGGCCTCATCTACGCGGTGTGTGAACACTTCTAGGGATGGTGACTCCAGCACTGCCCTGGGCAGCCTGTCTACCTTTTGATATACATTTATCGGGTGTCAAAAGTATGTGCAGGTTCTGGACCATTTAAATATCTACTCATTATATATATATATATACATATATGCACCCATATATATATTTATACATTTCTGTGTACATGTATAACATAAATTTATGTATAAAATTTGCTGGATATTTCATTTAAAAAAAAAGGTACGGTGTAAGTATTGCTGGTGTTGAACTCCTCGTAAAGAGAAGGTGTTACAAGACTAATAAAAAAGAATAATATTTACAACTATAATAAAAACATTCTTGTAAAATAGCTTTTACAGCACTGCTTGTGTGCTATAAGTAAAATTAATCAGTTTGGGGTCAGATACTCTTGAGAAAAATGTGAACTGGAATTTTTTCATCTTCATGGTTTAAATGGATATCTTACTGGTTTTTTAAATGTCATTTTTTCAGTAAAGTATCTATTTCATTTAGACTTTCATGTTAATGCTGGTGGGAATTTAGACATGTCTGCTGGCATTTTCATCATGAAACAAATAATGGGTGATTTTTTATTCTTTTTCTTTACTTTTTTCTTGTTTCACAACTGTCATGGTTTGCTGCTTTGTGGAGAGAGAGAGAATAGAGGGAGCCAGGCACCGGCAGGTTTCCCATGAGATGCTCTAGTCTATGTTGTTCCTGTCATAAAGTGGAGAAAGCCATTTCCAGACTTTCAGACCCTGAGGCAGTGCCAGATTGGTTGGATTTTAATCTGAGTTCTTTAAACACCAGGTCTGCAGATAAACAAAAAAACCCCAATCAAACAAAATCAGCGTGTGTGTGTGTGTGTGTGTGTGTGTGTGTGTGTGTGTGTGCACCCTTCAGTTTTTTGATGATGATCGAGGCCTTTCATGAAAAGAGTGATAAAACCTTTTAGCCATGAGAAAAAATGAACCAAGGACAGATTCTTAGTGATGTCTTAGCAGTATTTTCTTAGCTCCTAACAAGAGATTCTCAAAGTTTCCTAAGCAGACTCCCTTTTGACATTTCAAAAGCTTGTTAAATTCCCTTCAGCAACTCCTATGAAAACAATCTTAAATTACTCTTCTTTTGAAAGAAAAAACTGTGAAATGAGAAATCATCATACATATTTTATTTCTGCAGAGAAATAAATCAAAAGCTTTACATACACATGAAATTGTTTTGCTCATCACCTTCCCAAAGAAGAGAGACTTTAATTAATCCTTGCTCTGAGAAAGATATTAAAGCCTCATCTAATCCCCAAGCAGCAGTTCTTATAAAGTCAGGAATCATTTTGCATGCTCATAACCACAGAAAACATTATTTTCTCCTAAAGCAGATTGTTCTACAAAAGTGATGAATGCTTCAAGTGCAGAGATGTGTTGCTTTTTCTTCATTTAACCTCTCCCTGGTTTGATACACATGGGGATGCAATAGCAACCTTTTTTTCCTTTAAATTCTCTTTCTGTTTCAAAGAGCAAAACTAAGGAACTCTTCAACAATTTTGGTCTTTTTAAAAGTTCTGAAAACTTAGCTCTGAGCAACAGGAGCAACAAATACCTCTCACGCTGATTTCTGGTTTGTTTCTAAGGACTTTAACAAATTAGATATTGTATTAGCTATTTTACATAATCGGCCTGCACCACTGGAAACTTTTTGCACTCCTGTTTCCTAGATGGTGCTTATTATTTTATCCTGTATAGCTTGATTACAAGAACAATATGACCTGTTTCAGAGGTATGTTTGGAAAAGGACTGGGAATTTCTTGCTTAACTGACAGAGATATTGTTTTGTCTGTATAGACAGTAAATCAGCTTTGTTTATACATACAAGCATATAATCAGTAACATGAAGAAATCAAAATAGCCAAGTGGAATCAGCAAGCCAGATCATCAGTTTACATGCTTGGGCACAACCTGTGAGCTGAACAGAGTTGAACTCATTTATTTCCACGAAGATCTGGCATTGCTTGTCCATAACTTATTGCAAATAGAGCAGTCGTCCTTGGCTAGATAGCAAAGGCTGCCAAGGTATAACGTGATCAATTGGGTGATTGTACCCATTCTGAAAGCAGCAAAATACTCACATTTCTCTGAGCATTTGTATCATAATACTCCCATTTACAGTGGAGAGCAAAGAGTCATTAGCAAAAGATACCCAAATCATTCTGCACATCTTATTAAAATGATGAAGGTCTAAGAGACACAAAAGCCTATGAAATTTTGAGGATATAAAAATACTGGTCTAAGTTGATTTGCCGAGTTACAATTTGCCCCATGTTCAGTCACTAGGGAACACTTACATCAAGTGTATCCAAACCTTTATGTCAGTTGATAAAGTTTGTGGGTTTATTTAGACAGTACCATTTCTTTGAACTGTCCTTTCTGTTTCCAAGTCACCATGTGCAGCAGCCCTGTTACACTTCTCTTTCTACATTGGATTGGTTTTATTTCTGCAGAAATTGAAATTAGTGCATTTCCCCATTTTTAATAAAAAATGGGGTTCATAATGTAATCAGGAACATTAATGTACTGCCTTTGGTAGTCTAAAGAATCCCCAAAAACATCCAAAGAAGTATGCCTGAAAAATGTGTTAGCAAAAGATGATGGTATTTTGTAAATGAAGTTTAGGATCACACCAGGCTAATTTAAATCTATAATCTAGGCTAGGAAGAGCTTCTTTGCAGGAGACTATTTTTCTGTATTATCTGTCTAACACGAAAAATAAAAGTTATTGTGTACAGTGTACCAGCCCTGGATTGCTGCTCTGGCCAACGTATGTTATTAAGCACTCTGCTCATGGCAGTATGCAGCAACATATCAGCATGAACAAAAGAATAAAGACTTTATTCACATGAGCTCCCTGATGAAGCTGAGACAGTTTCTTCTATATTTCTTCCCTTCTCTCTGCTCCCTCTCTCTTTTCCCTGCTCTATAATCCAGTGAATGCAAAGTAAATGGTGGCACAAAGCTGCTGGGATGTGAATAACTCATCCCTCTTACCTCCTGACAACATACATCGTTGTCCTTTAGAGAAATGACCTGGGACACAATTGCATATTGTGGCCAGTATTATCTTCTGATCCCCTATACCAGTTCTGACTTGGGATACATTTCACCTGCTAACATTTTCGGGTATGGTTTGGGTATTTTTTCCCCCTTTGTGTCTGCACACAGCTTTTGAAGGAGAGAGCAGTGTGTGAAGTGTATCTTTCCCTGGAGATCCTAAAAACTGAACTTCAATAACTGAGGAAGTTACACTATTCAAACTTTCTTCAGGTGCCTGTTAGTGGTAGCAGTGGAGTACATTTATTTTACTCTACCTTAGGCTTTATTAAAAGGAAATTGGATGTAACTTGTCCCTCTTCTGCACAGTGGCTTTCTTTATTTCTCTGTATTTGTGTCTGTTTGCAGGCAGTCAGAAGCACGCCTGCTACTGCAAAGGATTTTTCCTCTAGCCCCATATAATTTCTTCAGCCTTTTTATAAGTGGAATTAAGCCAGAGAGCAGTTAGAATTCAACTGACTGCTTCTATATTTAATAAATAATAACCCTGCCATGAAATTGTAATTGGCAATAAAAAGTCCTGCAATTCATCTAACAGCTTTCCACCTCCGTTGTAAATCCATACTTCCACTCCGCTGCTCGTCGCCGAAAGACAGAGTGTATTCATCACTTCAGATACAAGTTCCTCCATAGAAAAGGAGAACTGGGATGCAGGCATTTTAAATTCTCCCTTCCCACGCTTCCTTTCATTCTCCTGCTTCCTTGTGGGCACAGAATTCCTCCTTTTATTTTTCACCTACATTTTGGTTTGTGATGTTTTTTCCCCAAGCTTTTAGTGTTGATGGATTTGACTAATTTTTTTCTGGATCACCCTCTTTCTGTAGCATCTGTAGTACCATTTGATTGGAGACTAGTGCTGGCAATATAGTCTTAAGACATGTTCTAATTTGCCATGTTTTTAACTTTAATTTTAAACTTTACCTACATTTGTATTTTTTAGACTCTTCTGCCCAACTCATAGCAGAAGTTCAGTTCACTGTGAACAGCCCAATTATTGTGTGTGTTTACCTTCCCCTGCTTTGCAAAGGAGGCTCAGCACAATTTTTGCTCACTGCTGATTTCATCAGCTCAGATTCAGCACTCATGGGCCATAGTGTTACAAGGTCATAACCGTATTTCAACACAGGATTAGGTCCCTGTTTATAGAGGGTTTGTCAAAAATCATAGTTGAATGCTTAGCTAACTCCAAGTGCTCTGTGTGCCCAGAGTGGGGGATAAATACTCAATACACAGACAACAGAATCCATGAGGATGAGGAGTTGCAGCCAGAAGGTTGTGAGTTTGTTTCACACCTTCACTTTACAAAGCTCTTCCTTATGGGAAGGGAAATCATGTGGCCAGGTCCAGAAAGGGAATTTGCAGATGAGCATGGAACTCAGTATCTTCCCTGAACCCCAAGCCTGTGTCTTAGCCATTGAGTTATTCTTCATGCCCTGCAGAGGAAGAGAGGTTTATCAGCTCCAGGTATCCTCTGCACACTAACAAGGGAGAAACTCCTAAATCAGTGAAGGCTTGAATGGAAATAATGCAAATGACATTTTGTCTGCAGCCACCAGAGTTAACAGACAGTGGGATAAGGTATGGGGGGAGAAGAGTATTTCTCTCCCAAAGCAAACATGATGTGATATCCACACACTGTAGTCTAAGATGGACTGACAGTTGGTTAGGACAGGACAGGAAAGGACAGGACAGTTACATTTGGAAGGGACCTACAATGACAGCCCAGAAAGCCAACCATATCCTGGGCTGCATCAAAAGGAGCGTGACCAGCAGGTCGAAGGAGGTGATCCTGCCCCTTTACTCTGCTCTTCTGAGATCTCACCTGGAGTATTGTGTGCAGTTCTGGTGTCCTCAACATAGAAAGGACATGGAACTGTTGGAACAAGTCCAGAGAAGGACCACAAGGATGATCAGGGGACTGGAGCACCTCCTGTATGAATACAGGCTGAGAAAGTTGGGGCTGTTCAGCCTGGAGAAGAGAAGGCTGCGTGGAGACTTCATAGCAGCCTTCCAGTATCCGAAGGGGGGCTATAGGGATGCTGGGGAGGGACTCTTCATTAGGGACTGTAGTGACAGGACAAGGGGTAATGGGTTAGAACTTAAACAGGGGAAGTTTAGATTGGATATAAGAAGGAAATTCTTTCCTGTGAGGGTGGTGAGGCACTGGAATGGGTTGCCCAGGGAGGTTGTGAATGCTCCATCCCTGGCAGTGCTCAAGACCAGGTTGGACGAGGCCCTGGGTGATATGATTTAGCGTAAGGTATCCCTGCCCACGGCACGGGGGGTTGGAACTAGATGATCTTAAGGTCCTTTCCAACCCTAACGATTCTATGATTCTATGATCCCCTAGCCCAGCTGTGCCTGTTAAATTGGTTTTAGTTGAATCAAACATGTGCAAAGGGGAGAAAAATGCCTTTAAGCAACAATATGAAAACTGCATTGAAAAGAATTCCTATTTATATATGTTAAAGGCAATATCTGTCAGTGCTGGCTGTTTAAAACACTGCAAGAAGGTAGCTTGTGGAAACACTGAACCCAGTTTTCCTCCAGTGACTTTCCTGTACTGTGTGAAACAGGGCTGTGGTGCTGCTGAGGCTCTGGTTTGTAGCTCAGAAGTCTATATAAATGAACAACAAGTTGCTGATGCAAGCTGTAAATAAAATGGGAACTAATACCTCTGTCTGCATAGCCCCCCCCCAGTGTGCGTTAGTGTTCACTGTAGTTAACTGAGACCTTAAGCAGAGGGAGGAGGACAGGACATCCATATGGCTGGTGTTTTGTTCTCTGTGGTTGCCCTGTTAATGGGCATATGGTCTGCTGGGCAATGCAGCTGGGTGGGCTGGCTGTGTGCCCGATAGATGTGGTGGGAGCCTGACAGGGCTCACCTGAAGCCACCTTTCCCATTTGGCAGCAGAGCTTTAATTTCTGAGCTGTTCTCCCTTTCCAGCTGCAGCTCTTTGAGAAGGGCAGACGGTGCCTTGGCATTTGGAAGTGGAAAGTTTTGAAGGGAAAATCTTTCTGGTGCCGATGTGAGCTGTGAATTTATTCTGCCCATCTACAGGCATCCCTACGCGTAACTACTTGCCAGGACCTAATGGATGCCATGCATGTTGGCCACCTGCTCAGCTCCTTTAAAGCAGAAATACTCCAAGTGACTATGTTGACTGCCTCAGTGTTTTATAGGAATGTATGTTTATCAGGCATCTGTTTCATTTCATGGGGCTTGGCTCTTTATTCCCTAAAGCTACTTGCAATTCCAGTCACTGAACAGGAAGCAATCCTCCTCTGCAACAGACTGAATGAATGGAGAATCAGGCCCTTGAAGTACATGGTTTTCTTGATGGTTCTATTGAGGGGAGCAGAGCAAAGGGATTTGAAATTTCAGGGTTTCTGACAGTTCCACTAAGGCAATGTTCATATTTAATAGCATTCCTCTACTTGTTTTCATCTGCTTGCTCCTTTTCAAAAAGAATTCCTTAAGGATTGCTTATTCTTCTGCAAGAGTTTCTTGGCAAAAAACAGATAAATTGTTGTGTATCCTTTTTGTAAAATGGACCAATTTGAATTGACTATAAACAGCAGCAAAGATATGAAAAAAGTCCTTCTTTTTAACTTATCTATGGAAGAGAAACAACGCGCTCATATTTTCTCGTTCCTATGAAAAAAATGTTCTGTCTTTTCTCTGATTCTGGTGCTTTACTATAGGTGAAGTCTAGATTTTTGAGAGAGATCTGATCCAAAACTTTAATTAAGATGAAGAAGTCATTTGCTGGCAGTTTGGGGATCTGTTTCAAAGCTGGATAGCCAGCAATGGGTCAGAGATCAAGGCTGGAGCCCAGCAGAGAGCAGTCATCTCATTCAGTGATGCTTTCAATGTTTCAAAATGGAGTTTGTTCTGATTCAGGGTGAAAATCAAACACACATTTCTGAGCTCCAGCTGCCAGCCTCTAACTCCAGAATTCAGGAATTTGAAGAACTAACAAATGGAACGGGCTGTGGCATGAGATGACCCCATGTGGTGCAGCTGAGACAGTCACAGGTTGAGTCTTTGCAGATTCACACATTCCTAAGGACCAGCTGAGGCTGGCAGTGTCAGCACGCTGTGCCAGGCTCCCAGGCGGCACCTCTCTATCTTGCTTTGGGATACAGATCCTGAAGTAAAGAGCTTGGGAATGAGGTTGAAACCAGCTTCTGAAATCTTGCTGTGTTCTCTGACTCTTCAAATCCTAAGGTACAGCCTCTTCATTCAGAAAGGTGGAGAATGGGAATCTAGTAACTGTATATTTATCTCACAAAAGAACATTGCTATTTCAAGTCTTTGAAGACTGAGAAACTTGATGTTGTCTCCTCCTGGAGGGGCTAAGAAGTATGTCTGCATGTGAGCACAAATGTGGTGGGGGAATAGTTACATCCTAGCTAAGGTATGTATGGAGCACCCTGCATTGCACACAGCTGTGGTCTCTAAGAATCAGAAACCCAGGTGACTCTTCGAACCTTCTGCCCAGGCTCTGGGGCCGCTTGCAGACTTGGTTGGTTCCAGCTCTGGGGGCAGCACTTCACTCTGTGTATTTCCTACCTATGCTGAGCAGATCCATGCCCCTCCAGAGGCACAGCACCGAAGGAAAACAACATGTGTGCTAAGCAGCTTGTAAGTGAAGGAAGATGAGCTTACGTGAGACGGCAGGAACTGTGTCATTAGTGTGTAATTTCTGCTCCATCCTTGCTCAGTGGGGATGCGGGAACAGAGCTCTCCAGTGGTCCTGAGCTGCCAGAGTTGGCAGCTGAGCTCCACTGCTCTGCCCCAGATGTTCAGCTCCTGGGGAGAAGGACTATGCATTGGGAAGAACAAACTGACATCCCTTTTCCTAAGCCAGCATTTATAAATTCGGATAAGCATGGATTTTAACAGAAAAACAATTAACTTGCTGTCTTTTAGAAGTAAGGAATATCTCATTCTTTTTCTTCCTGCAGTCCAATAGCATTCTTTCTTCTTTTTACTGAATATGATTGTGCTCAACTACTCCAGGGTGCAGGAAACTCCAAACAGCAAAAATCCATTTTGTTTTTCTAATTTTGCCCCAATAACAAAGAGAAATCTGCTATAAATTCTCTGTTAAAAATAATGCAGACTTGAGCACATCTGTCCATTTGTGCCTAATCTTTTAAACAATTAGACACATCAAAGCATTTAGATTTGCTGACTTTTGCAAATTATCATCATCATCATGTACAACAAATAGTGCCACATGACATTTTCTATCAGGGAAGATAAAATAAGGAAGTGCACAGCATAGAAGGGACTATGTATTCCTGCACAGTCCCTCCTACTCCTGCTGCTGGGTTTTGGAGAGCAATGTGGCTGTGATTGCGCACCCCTGCCTGCCATGAAGTGTCCACTCTGTCCTGTTCAAAACGACCCATCTCCATCTATTGTGTTTCACAGCTGCTGTGCAGGAAA
Source organism: Pezoporus wallicus (assembly GCF_028554395.1). Lineage (NCBI taxonomy): Eukaryota > Metazoa > Chordata > Aves > Psittaciformes > Psittacidae > Pezoporus > Pezoporus wallicus. The sequence goes on along the minus strand of NW_026641900.1, from coordinate 367,922 downwards.
GACCAGTCTCTGCATGAGGAATTTCATGTTTAAATAGTTAAAATCAGTATTTGTACTTGATCTTCAAAGACTTTGACTCATTGCTCCTTTTTCCCAGGAATACCTGCCTTCATCTGTCTCATCCTATCAGTCTTCTGGTTTCTACAGTTGAACATGGTTTCCTCTTTTTGTCAGTCAGGAAAATCATGCCACTGTGGGGCGATACAAGATGTGTGTTGCAGGACACATGGAGGATATCAGTTTTGTTGCATTCCAGCTTTCACTGTAGCCATTTACAGTCTCAGGTTTTCTGGTCTTTTGGTAAGGCTTTATTTAAGAAAATTAAATTTGTTGAGACCAACATAAAGGGAATGTCAAATGAAATGGCATCTAAAACAAGTCCTCTCCATTCCTCTTCCAAATAACCCACTCTTTTTGCTTAAAGAGTATTCTTAAAATGGCTTAATCTTTCCTACTTCTGAAGCATGCTTATGCTCTGGTGCAATGCTAAAGTGTGAGTTGAAAAAAAGACATCCCAAAAGGTTAAGAAAACAGCATCAAATTTTATCACACGTATTTTACACATGACAAATATTACACATTTTCTCATATTACACATTAGGAAAAAAATAGTCTTAGACTAATAATTTGAGAGCATTTTATATTAAAGCAGCGAGAAGACTCCATTTCTCTCTCTGTAAAACTGTATCAATCTCTTCACCACTGAAAGTTCTTGGAGACTTTGCAACATCCTGGCTGATGAAAACAACAGTCAGCTGTGAGAATCAATCAGCTATTCCTTCCTAGAGGATTGCTGATTGATCTCCCTTCCTAGAGGAATTGCTAGGATTTGATCTTGACTTTTATAGGCTCTTTAGATTCAATCATTAAAGTCTTTTTTTTTGCCATTAATTTCAGAGGTATTCAAACAATTTGCTTATCCATCAAATCCATGCCTCTCCAGCTTAGAGACAAGAATGTTGTGCAGGATATGTGTGAAATGCTTTGGACAAGCCCAGGTAGATGACATCAGTCACTCTTCCCTTATCCACCAGTGCTGTAACCCTGTCATAGAAGGCCACCAAATTTGTCAGGCACTGTTTGCCTTTAGTTGAAGCCGTACTGGTTGTCACCAAGCACCTTCTTATTTTCCATGTGTGTTAGCATAGTTTCCAGAAGGATCTGCTCCATGATCTTCCCAGACACTGAGGTGAGACCGACTGGGCTGTAGTTCCCCAGGTTCCTCTCTTTGCAAAGGTAAGTGTGAAGGCCTATTTGTGATATTTTTTCTTGGTAAAGACACCTTTGCAAGTCAGATAGACACTGTTAGAAACTGTGATATCTGAAGTCTAAAAGCCTAGTAGGGTTTTGCTAACACAGGTGCTTGTATATGGATATATCATAATCCTGCAGGTAATCGACATCAAAGTGGGCTGAGCCAGGGTAAGTAACCAAAGTTGCTAGTGGAATAGCCAGGCTCCTGAACTTAAAGCAGGGAGGATGTCCATGCTCCCCCAGGTGTGCCTGACTCCAGAGCTGATAACCTGGGATGCAAAGCAATCCAGAGTCCATAAGACACATGGCTGGATCCGTGTGTGCTTGGTTTCTTACTGGCTGCTGCTCCTGCAGCATGTAGGAGCATGTGGAGGGCTGTCGTCAGAGTTGTACTGAAGGAAAGCTCAAAGGGACAATGCCAGCTTGGCTTTTCTGTTTTTTTTTTTAACTCTATCACTCAGCTGCACTGAAGCCTGACACCTCTGGCAACCAGTGGTGAAGCAGTGAGAAGCTGGTTTTGTTGCTGCTCTTTACGAGAGAAGCCTGGCTGCATTAACTCTTAGGGAGACAAGCACCTAGACATCTCGAACAAAACACAGTGATGGAGGTCGGCTCCACAGAAGCCAGCAGCAGCTCCCAGGGAAGCACCGGCTGGCTGGATCTCACCCTTGTCACCTGCACTGAAACGGTGACTTTCACTGAAGTGGTGGCAGAAGAGGAGTGGGGATCCTTTTACTATTCTTTTAAGGTATCCTTTTAAAGTGTGCATTACTTTACTCACATGTTACCAGATCTAGTGCTTTTTCAGCACCCCTGCGGGGAGGCAACTAAGATTATTGAACTTTCTTGCCTAGATATTGGTGTTTTCCCCCCTGCAAAGACAGCAGGCAGCATGTGTGAGGCTTTTATTGAAAAACAAAACAGTTGTAGGAATTGGAGTTCAGAGTTTCAGGTCTCAGTCAATTGCATCCCCTTCCAAGAGGGGACGATGCTGTTTTTCTGTAGAGGTGTTTTAACTATACATGCATCTTTAATCAAAGCTTGTCTTAGTTTGACACATCCTTTATGTCATTTCTTATAGCCATCATCTTGACATAAGGGATTTCTTTTCCATTTTCCAGCTGCAACAAACACTACACAGGTGAGAGGGGTTTGTGTTGGTTTGGGGGCTTTTTAATCACAGAGGACAAGCTCTAATTAATTGGTTTGTTTGTTTTTAACTTGAGCAGGGGATGCAGAGTCTCTGTAATGCTGCTGCTAAGAATGCACTAGATGAATCATTTAGTAGTGAATGCTGTTGAATGACATGGGAAGTGTATTCACTCATCTCCGAAAACAAACATCACCCCCTGCAATATGGGAATATAGGGAAAAGAGGTGCTGAAATTCATCTTTCTTTCAGATTCCTGTGCCTGTTGTCAATTCTATTAAGCAATGAATTAGGAAATTATTAATTAATTAAATTGTTCATGCTGTGTGCCATGAGTCACTTTACTGTTGTGCCACATTGTGCAAGTTAAGTTGAAGTTACTACAAAGTCTGACAAGCTGTACCCTGCCATTCGTTCTGGAGCTCAGGCCCAAAGACATCACTTCCAACTGGAAAGATACAGGCACTTAGCTCATTTGACAATATGTTAGGTAAAAGGGTGTATGTTCAGAAGTAGTTTTGATTTCTGTGAGATTGTTCAGGCTCTGACACAATGCAGGAATTACAACAAGTTTCCATACCTGTTGAGGAAAAACTTCAGCAGTAGCTCTACAATTAATTAATGGGGGCCTCTTTTAACATATCACTGATACATTTTTTCCTTGATAAGACAGTATTTTCTTATCTAGGATTTCAAGGATGAAAATTCCTTTTTCCCCCTCTTTTTTTCCTCTCCATGTTAGACTCCTCAAATGCTCTTGATTGATAAAAATCAGAAATGACAAGCAAAATATTTTTAACAACTTTATCTCTTTTGTTCTTTCCAAAGTTTAGTGCTGTGAAACTGAACAATGTCATGGGAGCAGTATTTTATAATGGTAAAAGTGACAATTAATTCTGATTAGAAAGTCCCCAGGCAGAAAAATGCTCCTTAATAAGGGAGATTGAGTAAATTACAATAATTAGGAAACCATGGATAATCATGCATGCTCATCCATTGCTAAAGGAAACTTGATTTTGCTAGCTGAGAGCTTCTCATTAGGCTTGGACTCCTCTGTCGGAAATCTATCTATCTCTGGCACACATAGCATGAACTTTGCGAGGAGGTTCACTGATTTCACATCAATTACTAGCTGTTAATAGGCATGGCAATATTTTGACTCTGGAGACAAGTGACAGCTGGTGCTGCTGCAGGAAAGCAGGGAAAAAGCACCTGCTCTGATGGTGGTGGTGCAGGGAAGACAGGGCTCCCTGCCAGCAATCTCAGCGCTCTGTAAAAGCTTCACGTGTAGAAGGTGCTGCTCATACCTGCTGACTCAGTTGGCTGTCCTCCACCAGCGCTGCCCACATTGTGTCTGTTTCCTTGCAACCTCCAGTGAGCCAAGGAACATCTCCTTCTTCTTCACAAGGATCTGGTTAAGCAGCTAAAGTAATAAAAGTTTCAACTTGGAATAGGCTGAATGGGTTAAAAACCAGAGCTCAGTGCTCAAAATGTAGCTACAAAAGGGGGTTTTGGTCTTTTACTGGGATTTTCAAACATACTGTAGTCCATGGTTGACAGTAAAGGCAGGCTGGGTGAATGGCCACAGCAAAGGTTGACCCCAGTGCCTGCTTGTCAGGAAGCAGGCAGGACATACAAGATATTTCTGCTTGTGACCTGTCTTACCAAAGCTGTCGTAGGAAAACATGATTCAAGCTGCTAAGTGACAACAAGGGAGTGATGCTCACCCGGTATCTGGAGCAGTTCCTGTGTTAATGACTAACAATTTTTCCCAATGACAGCTACACAGTGTGTATCTCGCACTGCTTGAACTATGGGAGCATGCACTGTTTCTTCTTCTCCTCCCATGCTTCAGAAAGACACAAGGAAGAAATAAGACAGGACACATATAGGGAAGAATTTCTTCCCTGTGAGGGTGTTGAGGTGCTGGCACAGGGTGCCCAGAGAAGCTGTGGCTGCCCCATCACTGGCAGTGTTCAAGGCCAGGTTGGACACAGGGGCTTGGAGCAAGCTGCTCTAGTGGAAGGTGTCCCTGCCCGTGGCAGGGGGTTGGAACCGGATGAGCTTTCCCACACTGTGAGTGCTTCTCTGCTTCCTCTCTCAGAAGCATTTTTCTGTCTACTCCTGTTCATAGCTTAACAACTAAATCCGCACTGCTTCAGATTAGAAAGCATTTTGTCCGTTCAGTTTGATTTCTTCTCTTTATTAATTTTGGCTGGGAGATGGAGCATTTCATCCACTTGGAAGATTGCACAATTCCCTTCTGATAGTCATTACCAGAGCTCCTTGGCCAGCTGCTCACTGAGTCTTCACCTGTAAGTCTGCTTTGGGGACACAGCCATGTGTGCGAGCTAGGCTGGCTCTTGGCATGAAGAGTTGCAGCCTTTGGGGCAGGACTGGGTGCATCCACACATCACTGAGTATGGAAGAGGAGCTGGTGCATGGCAAAGGCACTGCCTCATCCCCATCTTCCTTATACACATCATATATATTCATGTCTTGCAGCTGTGTTATGGCAAATGCTCCCTGAAACCTACCGTATTTCTTTCCGGGTGCCTGTACATGAGGCATCCAGGTAGGTCACTGTCTTAAACCACAAGAAGTCCTGTTGGCTGAGTCAGCACCAAATTCAGAACAGATGTGCAAAGGGGTATTAACTACAGCTCCAACCTTCCAGGCCAAAGGAGAGTTCATTGCATCCCTTTACAACCTCTTCCGTAAGAATTTAGTCTATGTGTAAAAGGGCTTTAAGAAGAGTGTCAACTACCATCTGCCAAAAACAGTAACCTGAAAAGAACAGAGATCCTCTGAACACATGTGGCCTTCCTCTGCTTTAGGACCTTCTTAACTCTACAAATCTGACAAAGTGCAGACCAGAAACCTGCCTGGAGAGAAGTTAAAATCTCAGAATAGGTTTGTGCTGGTTGGCCACAGGGTTGGGAAGCTTCATCAGGCCTGAAGGAGGCATCTCCACTTGCCAGGCCCCCAACAGACCCAAAGCTTCCCCAATGGTAGGAGCATGTGCTCCCCTCAGAGGGGATTGAGTGGAAGTCATATCTTTTTTTAAGGGGTGTGCTGAGAAATGGAATGTCCTACTTTTATGCAACAGAGTAAAGGCTGGAGTGCTCAAAGGAGAAAAGTTACAGCCACTGTTTCTTTCTTGGTGGTACTGTTCTCACCATCATCTCCTGCCTCCCAGGAGAGAGGGCTGACTGCTGTCATCCAGTACATTTTCTCATTGTGTTTTCTGATGTGTGGAGCTGAGCCCTCACCTGTGCAGCAGGACACAAAGGTTTTGTAGTTTACACTCAAAGTTGTTTGGGAACCCCATCTCTCCCCTGCCAGGTGGGAATCCCAGCCACTTGTCTACATGTTGACATCCCCCTTCCTCTGGATGCAGAAACCCTGGTCCCTGTGCCATGCAGCATCACCACAGTAGTGATGCTGAAGTGCTAGAGCTCTTAGAAGGAATATTTCCTTAGAAAGGAAAGGAACATCAGTTGCTCAGAAGGAACAAACCAATTGAATCCACCACAACTGGTTTCATATGTATAATCTGAATTCCCATGTTTCAGGAAGGATAGTTTGCCAGTACCACATTGGTAGCACTGCTTACACCTGCATGTTTTAGCCCACATAGCTTAGATACTAAACAGGACTGCTTAGGTATGCCAGAGTAAGCACAAATCAAAGCGCATGTGCTGCTTATCCGTGGAGCCTAATGCTCTTGACAAAGGTCAGGGCTTACCATCTCCAGCAAAGGGCTGAGGAGACCAGCTTGTGGAGACAAGGTTTGCATAGACTTGTTTTATAAGACTGCCAGGTATCAAGGATTTGGCTCCAGGTGCCCTCAGAGCCTGTTTAAGTCAGAATCTGATGTTCATCCAAATGCAGGAGCCTCTTTACCTCCTGGAAAGCATTTACCCATGCTATTGCTTATTCTGATTTTCAAGCAAACCTCAGAAAGAATCCCATCATTGAATACACAGTAGAAAAATAATAATGGGCACTATCAAATTTCTGGAGTAATCTCTGCAAATGCAATCATACCTTTTAGAAAAATAGGCATATCAAATAATTCATAAGTAACTTTGCAGTCTTTCAGTGGGGGGGAGAGGAGAAGAATTACATCTACACAAATAAGGTGTCAGGAACTCCTGAACACAGCCTCTGCAATGTAATGACTGTTGCTATTCCTAAGATGCTGTGCTGAGAATGTAATAGCTGATCTCCGTGTGACACTGCTGCTGCAGTGTTGGCTAGGCTGGCTTCATCTAGTAGTTTAAATGCAACACAGAAGTGATCTGGCTGCGTGACAGCCCGGCAGCTCTGAGCCAACTGATTCGGGTGGTATTATACTAGCAACCCTCAAACTTCTGACTCCATGGTCCACACAGCCTCAGGGTTTGTGTCTGTCTGCCTCTCCTACATAAATATGCCTAGTAAGGATGAATGTCTCCATTTTTTTGAGATGTTTTAATTGTACAGATTAGCTATACTTAACCATTTTACCTCTTTTCATGATTAAACCAGCATTTGACAGTTTCGAAAGAGCTATCCATATAATTATGCATGGACCATTGAGTGACCTAATATTATCTCTTCAAGTTGAAAATGTTCAAGTAAAAAGTAGAAAGGTACACCATGAAAAATGTATCCACCACAACTACAGGTGCAATAGCATTACATACAAAAGCTCAGGCAAAACTGCATCTCAAGTTCAGCAGAATAGAAAACGTCAGCTGGAGTCCCTTCCAGCTGTGCCTTTCTTCCAACCATAAAGACCCATGGGGAAGTGACTGTTGCCAGCACCTCTGACACGATGTGAAGGCCTCATGTGGCAATGCATCCTAGAATGACCTGTAGCCATGTGCTGGGAGGATAACACAGCCAGTGTGAGAAAGTACCTCAGTAAGTCAGCATCTGTGCAGGAGGTATGAAAGCTATCAATCTGACATGGCTGGTGCCATTGAAATGGGAAAGCATCAGTCCCAGAGATAAACCTGGAGCTGAACTAGTATTTATGCACTTTGAATCAGGCTCAATTCCTATTAGCAACTGCTCTGATACCAGGCAAAGGCTTCTGCACCTGAAAACCTGAGCAAAAGCACCTCTAAAGGGGTGGGCTATCTGTTATAATCCCATTCCACAGCTGCAGCTGATGCCCCCAACAGAGGGGATACATAATGTAAGAAATGAGTGAGCAAGGGAGCTGTATGGGGAGAACAGGAAGGAGGGATGGCATCGTGGCCCCAGAATACAACCCAATGGCTCTGAAAGATATAACTATGGTCTTGATTAAAGCTGCTTTCAGGGATGATCATTGTCACAAATATAAAGCCTCTTGCTAGACTTAGCCTGGATTCAGAAATTTTGATAGACAAAATAACAGGCCTCTTTCTTCTACAAGCAAAGGAAAATGTACACATTCATCAGACAAGTTTTCTGGCTTATATTTTACCCACGAAGAGTCTTGCTTCATTGACTAAAGCTAGTTTTAATCTTAAAGCAAATTAGCAAAACATGAGTATGTGCTCGAGAAGTCAAGCACTTCCATGCTCCAAACGCAGCAGCCTTGTGGAATAGCAATGCATGCAATGGTTGTAGTCAAGCCAAAGAAATCCTTTTGACTTTGATTTGTTCTGTAACCTTAATTAAGTCACCAGCATCTTTAATTTTTCTATTCTAAACGAACTGGTGTATGAGACTAGTCTCTCTCATGGCATTCTTATGTAATGTAGTTAGCAATGCCCATTGCAAAAGTAGCCCTTGCTCAAAGCTTCTATGCAGGGGTTTGGGAGATGTTATTAGTTTGCTTTTTATCCAAAATGCCTCAGATGTCTGTGCAATGTTACTAAAAAATGGGTTTTTTGTAAATCACCTTGCTGAGGATTGTTACTAAAAGGATTTTTGTTTGATGGACAAACAAGACATGAAACACTTCTATGTCAAGCTACCTTGAGATGCTGAATAAAAGAAAACTATAGAACATGCAGCTGAAGTGAAGTTCAAGGATCAGTCAGCTATCTGTCTAATCTAGTAACTATTTTTAAGACCTTCACAGATGGAGTTTTCACTGAATGAATCAATATGTATATATATAATGTATATGTATATAGTATAACTTCAGATGATCAACCAGAATTCTGTGCTGTGCTTTTGGTTACTGATTTTTGGTCAGTCTGCAGTGGATCTGAAGAAGAGACTATTCTTCTTTTTACACAGTCTTTTTGTGTCTTCAAGTTCATATTTTCCTGCAGTCTGCTTTTTGCTAGATTAAGCAGCTTAATTCAGTCAGTTAATTCAGTCTCCTGGATATATCCTCTAGACTGCTGTCAACTTATCGCTCTGTGTCTCTTGAAGCACTGAGCCCAGGAGTGGGTGTAGTAGAGAGGCTGAATACAGTGGAAGGATTAGAGCAGAGGCACACGAGACAGCTGTCAATCTATCTCATGAGGGTAGTTGTCACTCCCATGGTAGGGTGACATTATTAAATCAGGTTCCACTTGTGGGGCATCATGCGTGCTGCATGCAGGGGGCATGTTTGGAAGGCTCGTCTAACTCTGTATGATTACACCCACTGCTCTGTAGAATCCTGCACTTGTCCTTTGTTGAACAGTACCTTGGGGGGTTTTTCAGTGCATGTTTCCAATTCGTCAAGATAATTTTGAATTCTAATTGTAGCCTCTGTGAAGGCCTTTATCACAGTAGATATCCCTTTCATAGCTACAGAAGTTTTCATTCTGCAAGCTAACACAGACTGAGAGAGGCTGCAGTGATTTAAGTGGCCTGTTATTATAACTCCTTAATCCCCAGGAATGAGCTCTTTTGCTTTTCTCTCTAAATGGCAATGACCACAAATAGATTAATAAAAACTTTGGCTTTGTTCTTTTATCTATGGCCTTTAAAACTTACCTCTCCTATATTCATCTTTTGCATCTTTTCAGTTACCTTTGTAATCTGATTTGATTGTATATTCCCATAGAGGCTTAGCACTAAAATTGCTTAACTGTACAGCGCTGCTTTTTAACTTGGCAGGAGGGGATTTAAACTGGCTGTATACGCTGTGCCCCCATGTTAGGGAAACACCCTTCTAGCACAGTCTCTGTTGCTCCAAAGTTATTTCTTCTGTGGGAACTGTAAGAAGTTTTGAGCATCAGATCCTTGTTCTGTTTGTACCCATATCAGTATAATACAGGAATACAGAGTTTCTTCAAGAAAATACTCTCCTGATTTTACACCAGAGACGATGAGAACAAGTTCTGCTCCTCAGTTGTCTTCATATGTTAAAGATTTTTTATGAAATAGAAAAAAACCCTGAACCCTGAGGAAAGGCCACTGATTTCAAGGACAAAAGTGATGTGAAATCACGTTTTTTAATTGCCTTCTAAAAAGACATTTCCTTCCAACTCCTGTACAAAGCAAAGCATCCCCATAAAAATAGCTCCACATGTCTCAGCCACATATTTGATAGGGAAATTGTTTCCAAGAAATTCAATAGATTTTCAGACATTCAAAAAAGGTGGAGGTTTGGGGTTTTTTTTTTGTCTAAAGGTTAAGTATCCAGCCCACACAAGTTGTCTTATCTAGGTCGTTCTATAATCAGTGGAGACAGGACATCCTAAGGCAGGTGAGACGAATGGTGACTCATCTCTGAGACACTGTTATTATCTAGACTACGGGATGGCAACTTAGAGCAGTTCTCTTTCTTTAGAGCTTTGCAGTTAGGTGACATGACCCAAACAGCAGATTATGCCGGCAAAAGTTGTCATGCTGGGAAAAGTGAAACAATCTAAACACAGCCTTCATTGCATGCTTAAACTAATCTCTGGGTTTAGGCACAGAATGCAGCCTTGAATTGCTCATACACCAGGTTTTGTCTTCCCTGCATGCCCACATAACCCACAGGGTAGTGTGGCTACCTGGAACAAAGCTGAGGCTGGTTCCCATAGGTGGCTCCCCATCAGAGAAGGGACCATGACTGCTGGCCAGGATGCTGCTAAGAGCTGAGAAGGCACTAAAGCCCATAGTAGAGCAAGAATTCCTTGCTCCTCCTCCTTTCGCTCCATTTCACCTTCCCTTCCTGCACTCGCAGCTGAGCCATTTTCTCTTTTCTCACACATGAGAAAGTTATGGGTTAGTGGCTGCCAAATACTTTTAATGAGTGCTCTCCCCTCTTTCTGCTCCATCATCAGCCCAGTCAGGTAGGCATGGGTCTCACCAACAGCCTCATAATGATGCCCTGGGGTCACTTCTGTAAGGCCAGCAGTGGAGATCCCTCTTTAACTGCAGCCCTTGCCCATCTTCTCCATTTTTCACTAGCTCCCACATTATGGGTTTGGTGTCAGGAACTGGAAGATCCCAAACAACTGCATTGACATAATCCAAAACTCTTCCCAGTTTCTAGGATGTGAGTCCAGGCAACCAATACATCTGAAGCATTGGAAAGCCACAAGAAGGTAGAACAGGGCCTGAAGGCTCCGCTATATTTCACTCACGCAGGGGTCTGATCAGGAGCAGCTGGTTCTGGGATAAGGGTCCCTTATGGAAATTTTTAACTTTAGTAACTATCAGTTCTGCTGAGACAGGTAAGTATTTTTTCTCTCTTCAGTGCTAGTAATAATGAATATATTATTGCTGCTGGATACATAAAGATTTTTATTTCCTCCTGAGTTTTTCTGCTTTACATCCTTCAAACCCCTTACTGTGAAAAATACACTCTTCTCTACTTGTCTTCACAGAAGAGCAGTAGAAACACGTTCCATGCTGCTACATACAGCTTTACAAGGGACAGGGTTTTATAAGTGAGAATTTTACAGAAATGAAGAATATTTTCTCCAAGCTGACCCTAGGTTCACCAGGCTCAGAGCTGGCCGGTTGCTATGGAGAAAACGTAAACTTCACACTAGCATGGAGGGGGAAACCTGCAGAGTGGGCACTGGAAAGTGATTATCCTGCATGTAGCAAGGGTTTTGTTAGGCCAAAAGTAGGGAGAAGATTTGGCATGTGGTCACAACACAAGTAAATGCAGATACATACACTCTTGTTCTTGCAGCCTAAGGATCCTGATGCTTTGAGAGCACAAATAGCTTTCCAAATTCCTTTCTTTTCATTGTAGGCAGTACCACTAGGGGACGTTTTGTCATCACGTATTGCTCTCTATACAATTTTCCTTACAGTGGGTCATGCTTGCTTTTCAATCTTGGTGCATATCTAGATCATGGAGTGAATGTTTGAATTTCATAGGGCTCGTGAATGACCCGGACTCACTGGAGCTGGGAAGGAAAGAAGTATTTATTTCCCTCATTTCTCCAAAGGAGCCCATCTATCAATATTCCTTACAGAGTGAGGAAGCTGGTTATTTCACAGCTTGCTGGAGCACCATGAGAAAACAAGGCTGCATCTCACTTTAGCGTTATGTGCCAAGCACAGATACTGCTAGTGGGTTTGTGGAGATAGAAGTAATATATAGCCACTGCAATCAAAGTGGAATGAATATCACCAGCAGTGAAGCATGTTAAGAATTTGCTGAAAGAAAAAGGATATCTTTTAAACTAAATGCAATCTATTGGCAAAATTCGCATTTCACTCCTCTTTTCCATTCTCATCTCATTTGTCCTAGGATAACTTAGTGGCTCAACCCAAGTCACCTACCAATACACTTTTCTTTCCCTTCTCTTCAATGCAGACGGAGCAGCTGGTGACTCTTTGGATTCTCTTTATTGTCACTATTGCTGGGAATGCCATTGTGCTCTTCTCTACCTGGAGGAGGAAGCGGAAATCTCGAATGACCTTCTTTGTTACACAGTTGGCAATCACAGGTAGTGTATGGAATGGGTTACTATTAAAATGACAAATAAGAAAATGCAAGTTGAGTGGTGAAGAATTCAGTTGTCACCTAATGTCCAGCTGCAGTTTGCCATAAGACAGATGGATGGCTGCTTACCTCAGGGCTCAGTCTGCCTCCCATCTGAAAAGATGTTGCTAGCTGTAGTAGGGTCTGAATCAGATGCAGCAGCTACAGCTCATTGATTTCACTGAATCTTATCTTCCAGTCTGAACATTCATCCACATTTCCCCAGTTGTTGTCATGGAACTGTTTAAATTAAACTATTTTAAAGTTAATCTTTTGTGTTTTTCTACTAAACCCCTTCTAAAGTACTTCATAAGGGTATTTATTGCTCCATCAATTACGCTCTTGCATTGGCAAGTGAAAATTACTTCATCTTGTCTGGTTTAACCAAGTTAGGGAAATATAACAAAGCATAAAGGTGGAAAGCAATGCATTTAGCTTTTTTTTCTGAAAGGGGAAAGGATGCTGGTCCAAGAACTTTGCAGTTTTTAAATGAAATGTAAAACTGTACAGAAACCTGGCTTGTAGAACATCGGTCTCAGCAACTAGGAAAGGAAAAAAGAGCATAAGCAGCACATTGTTTCTCTGTGGCCTTGAATGGGCTAAATCTGTGGGGATTTAAGTTTCCCAAGGGAAAATATGTGCTGTTTCTGTAATGGCGTCCTGCTACTAATCCCGGTTTACGAGAGAGCTGAGTTGTGATTTTTGTGTATGTAAGATATATTCGTATGCTTTCTGTTGATTTTTTTTTTTTATTGTTTTTTTTTTTTGGTGAGCTATGGTAGGAATTACAGCACTTTTCCACTATTTCATATGTGATTTCCCATACTCCTTTGACGTCTGTTTTGTATCTATCTGTTTAAACTGGAAAACAAAGGACTGCACACCCCAATTGTAAATATGCATTCTTTGCATGTAAATGAACTCCTGTTCATGGTCTCAGCCATGTCTGCTCAGGAGCTTGTCCTGTTTGAAACACTGCTCTCAGTTGAAACAGTTAGAATAAGTTGTGCAAAGTGATGGAAAGGAACTGTCTCATAACTACAGGTGATGTAAGAATTGTTGCAAGGTGAGGAGGTGAAAGTTTGCAGTGGCTCTTCTGAAGTGTTGGCGGCTGGTTTTCCTGTTTGTCTGTGAGTCACTTGTAATTCACTTTTTATCTTGATTGTGACTATCATGTCACTCCTTTCGTGTACTAGCAATATTATCCATCATGTAAGGCATGTTGATACAGCCTCACAGCACAGTTTGGAAGCACCAATCACAGATCAAGCATTACAGTGTTCACAGGACTCTGAAAATAGACAGTCCCTGCTCAAAGAGCTCCCAGTCCCAGATTGGGATACAGAGGATGATAAAAGGTAGGCAACAAAGCAGTAGTACAGGCAAAGAGAAGAAGAACAACTGAAGCCACAGATGGACACTGTCCACCTTCTGCCTATCATCATCAGCAAGCAGAATACTGGGGGCAACTGTCATAAGAAGGGCTTTGGAAGAGAGAATGGCGGAAAATGATCCCATGTGTCCGTCTGGCACAGAGGGCACAAGGGCTGGGCTTGCTGCCAGAGCAGGGACACAAGTAATACATACACCATCATGGTAATAGAAGATGGGTCCTAATAGGAAGAGCTCAACTAAAGAGCAAAGGGTCTTTTCCTAGTAAGAAAACAAATGTATTTGCTGTAGCAGAGAAAGAACCAGAATAAGGACATGGATGCTCAGAACAAGGAAATAAAACAAGAGCAGACAGAAGTGTCCGTAACAGGATAGCTTAGGAGAAGGCTGGTCCACATGAGGTGTGCTGGAGCGAGGCTACTCCCACTGCTGTGCTGGGTAAACCCTGGGTGGGAGTTTTGATATTTTGGACCCATAGGAAAGGCTGCTTTTTGGATAAGAATGGAGGTGGATAGAGAGCTATTCACTAGGGTTTCAAACACCATCTACATGAAGGGAGGGGAAGGCATTGCAAGTGTGGTTTTGAGGGAGCTGGAATAATCAGTGGCAAAGACAACAAGGCAAATACCCCAGTGGACAACAACTAATGTATGCAGCTGACATTACAATATTGAACAAGCTCCATGTTCCACTCACTGATTCTTCTGACCTTCCTGTTCCTAAAATTATTTCTGACTTTTAAAATCAGAGCTTCAAAGTGCCTGAGATCAACAGTCTTTTCCATTTCATGTTATGGAAATACACGTAAAAAATTCACTTGACATTCACATCTGCAGTGTTAAAAGAGGTAACACCAGCTGGAACAGTAAAGCTTCTCTCAAGCAATGTTGACCTCTTTTGCGATGCAGGAGTCAGAACTTTAATTTATCTTCCTGCACCAAGAGCTCCTGTCAGTATTTTGGCACAAAGAAATTACTTCATTCCTGAAATGGAGTCATTTCACTTTCTTATCTTCAAAAAATATTAATAAGAACAAAGCAAGCTGGCAACAGTCATCATCTTTTCACAACAAGTTATGAGGTAGATGTAGAATATTATGAAAACACTGGCTTGTCACATTGCTTTGACATGCCAGGCATATTTAAATCCTACCAACTAAAGCCTAATCTCCTGGCAAACAGTTTCTGCTTAGTCAATATTACTACTTCTATCTATTCTGAGATTCTTAAAGTATTTATTATTTCTGCCCCAGTAGCATAGAGAAGAATAATGGATATAGCTTTATCAATGCAGGCTTTTCAAAGCCATTAAAAAAGTTTCTGTCTATTGATCTGCAGCTTGATATCTGAGTAGTGTCCCCAATTCTCATGCTTCCCACTAATGTAGTACCAAAATGAAATGAAAATACAGCCTTCGTGTTAGAATAAACAAGGTATTCAAAGCAAATTGTGCATAATACATGAATAGGAAATGAGCACTGTTGTTCTCCTTGACTGGTTGCCAAGCCAGATGCAGTAGAGATGTAGCTAACTGATTGAGGCTCCTTTCAACACTACCAGAATGGAGTGGTTCAACCCACTCGGCAAATGCAGAGATAAGAATCATACTGATCCCTCCCTACACCATAATTCAGCTTGATGCTCGAGGCTGCAGGGATCTGTAGGAATGTGAGTAACCCCTTCAACTTCAATATGCTTAAAGATGTTGCTGAAGCCTGGATTCAGAATATTTCATGTTAAATATATGCCTATACAATGCCTGTGTCAGTACCACATTTATGTCTAACTCTCAGTTCATGCATAAATCTCTGAAATTATCTGAGTATTAAGCACTAGGAAATCAGCTAAGAGTTAACAGCTGAGTTGAACAATATTACTAATCACTCAGCATCAGCTAATTTAACAAAGAGGAATATTGCCATATTTGCCTTGTGTTCAGTTTGCTTTTGGGAATTTTCCTTTATTGTAAAAATGTTTTTCTTAAAAACAAGCTTATCTGTGAAGACTGAAACTAAAATTCAGTTTCCTACAGATTTCAATCTCCAAGGCAATTTAGTTTCTCAGAAACTGGAAGCTCTGAAGATTACCCTGTGAGGAGGGTATTTCTAAACATCTTTTCCCAAATATATTTTTTTTGAGTTTAGCGCAAGTTATGCTCATGGCAATCTCTCCTGGCAGGAAACCTCTCACAACTTCCCCTACCTGATGTCATTTCACGTAACTTGAGAGTCTTAGTGTCTTTAATATCCTTGCCTTTTGGAGATCAAAGAGTGGGGTCTGGCAGATGGGTGAGTTCTCAGGTGCAGTATTACACTGGAAAGCTTCAAGCAGAATACAGTTGTTTTCAGAAAAGATGGTTTTCCCACATATTTATATCCATTTAGATCACTTCACCCAGATGATCTACCAAATAAATGCCTTCTTAACTCTACTTTTCAAGAGTAAAAGCAGCAGACACGAGCTATACTCAAATACTATTTGAGTAGCATTGGACAAGGAATGTAATTCATTGGTTAAACAGTCCATTCAAACTTATTATTTGACCAATTCAAAAACCAATCAAGAAATATATTAAAAATCTCTGCTAAAAAGTATTTTACTTCTCATTATTCTTCATCAAACTTCAACTGCTGCTGACAGAGGAATGTATTTAAGTTCCTTTTAATGACCAAACATGCATAGCTTATTGAGGTTTTTTTCATAAACAGTAATATCTGGGAAGTTGGAGGTGGAAATATCATGACCGTTAGCTCCGTGACTTTGCCCTATTTCAACACAGAAATCAGTACCTTAAGAATACTGTTAGATTGTGTCCATTGTTAGGGGTAGAAATACCTGTAGGCACTTTACTGCATGCTGAATTTAAGCCATAGGCTGACAGACTTAGTTGGAAATGTATGTTCACTTAGGTATTGCTGTGGCTGTAATGAAGAGAGAACAAAAAAAGATGGTAGCTTACATATAAATAGTAAAAAACAAAAGATGACTTATAAAAGTATTTAGCTACAGTCTATATGGTGATATAAATACCAAACCTTAAGGGATGATTTGAGAATGACATTAAAAAGACAAGGAGGTATTTTTAAAAGTGCCTTTTTATATCACTACCGTATTCTTCACTTGCTACAGACAGCTGGATGATAGGCAGCTTTGGGTTTTAAACAATTTTACACTCATTTTGCTTAGTGTTTAGTAAAAAGTCAATATGCTTGCCACAAGAGGGTTATGTGAGCAAATAGGTGGAATTGGGTCCCGCTAAAGCAAAGAATGTTTATTTTCTGTGCTGCTTCTGTCCAGAGAGAGCACGGTTGCAGGGCTAAAACCAGCTGTGCTCAGCCATTGACTTCTGGGGTGACTTTGGTTAATATGACTGAAGGCAGAGTCTACCAACTAATCTACTAATTAAATGGTACTAAATAAGTGCATCAAACTCTACTACTACAACAGCTAAACACAAGCAAACATATTAGAAGTTGTCCTTCCTTTCTTCTTCTTCTCCTCTTGTTTTTTTCCTTACACCAAAACCATTATGGCACTGACTGCCTTAATGTACTGTGCCTGTCTTTCAGTGTTTTTCTTCCTTGCCTCTGTGACTTGAAGGAATGAAGATGACTTGTTACTCCCTGAAATGTACAAAAACTTAATATAATAACACCATTACCAAAATTAATTGATAATTGTATCTGTTACAGCTTTTCACCTGGAAAATGGAACTTGTAATACTCCTGCATTTCAGAGAAATCATACATACGAATTCATCAGTTTTACAAGTACCTTAGACATCACAATGATTATGAGCATTGGAAGTTAATTGCATAGCACCAATTAGCAGCTAACTCAGCAAGTCACCTTAATGGAGGTGGACTGCTGGCAGCCAAAGAGCCCATAGATTTCCCACTTATACTGGAAAACTCACACCTTGCCAGCTGGGTCTTGGCTGGAACCTGCCATCTGCTTTACATAATTGCCCACCCAAGACACAGAAGCCTAATAAGGAATGCTGAACTGAAATAGAGTTTATTTCAACAATTCACAGAAATCCATGGTTTTCTCTCCTTTCCACACCTTCATTTTCTGCTCATGTGTGGGAAAAGTCTGAGGAGAGGTGAGAAGCATCAGTATCCTACCTTCAGAAAAGAAGACTTAGAGGAAGTTACAATTGTACTGCAGAGTTCATTGATAAAATTGAGAGAAGGATATCTGCATTCATTATGTCATAGAACCACTTGAGAGTGTAATTAATGAAATAATGTATGGTAAGAGAAAAGTCTCCACTAATGCATCATCCTCATTCTACACTGCATGTTCCCATCACTGCTGAAAAGGGTAAGTCAATATTAGGAAGGGTGTCACTGACACATTTGCCTGAGTCCCCAGTGGCATCTAAAACCCCCAGTTTTGGAAGAAGCCTGATTCCGGAACACCAGCTGGAATTCCAGCAACTCTGCAAATCACCGGAGTGCGTACACAGCTTGAGAACTAGGGAAATAAATAGATTATTTCCACCTTTCCTCTGAGGGCTAGAGAAACCTAAGCATTTAATACAACTGTTCATTTTGCATTCACAGAACAAATGAGAATCAATTTACCAAGAGCAAAAATAGTCTCCAGGAGTAAACATGACAACATTAACATTACTTATTCAGTGCATCCTATGAAACTGTGTCAAGTTGCCTGGACTGGGAGTGAATAAGAATATCCATTGCATGGCTGTATTAGTTGCCTGAAGAAGAAACAATCATTTTCCATACATATCCTACCAAAAAGACTAATTCAGTAGCTGGAAAACAATATGGGACTAATTTTAAGTTAGGTATGTACTAGTGTATCCCCCAAAAACAGAGACATGATGCAGGATAAGATGTATGTGGTTGCTGCCTGCAATACTCTGTGGTATCACGTGGCAAACCATATTGGATATCCATTGCCATGTCTGGCGATTCAGTACCTCCTTAGCAGAAACTCAAATTCTTCTTTGAACTTTAGCTCAGATTTGAAGATGATTCATACTATCCTAGATCTTAATGAGTAACTTGGACACTGACGATATACAATTCCAGTCTGATATTATGAATCATGCTTTACTACACTCTCAGGTCAGGTTTCTTACGTGAAGAGCCAGAAATATTTCTGTATGTCTCTATATAATCGTTCTTGTCTGCGTGTACGGTTAGTCAACACAAGACTCAGTCTTTCCCGAAGAAAATAGAAAATACCCAATACATGCATCCCTTTTAAAATGCATTTTCTCCAAAACCAAGGTAGATGGGGTAAAGAGTGGAATAACCTCAAGAGTCAGGCAAAGAAACCAAGAGTGAGCATTAGCATGAAAACTGAGTGACAGAAAAAAGCTTTGTGTAAAGGAAACATAGTCTCTTTTGGGGTATCAGGACCTCTATTTCACGGTGTTTGGTCACACAGCCAAAGGAAGATGGCCATGGAAAACAAAGTATGTTTCGTGGTTTAGGGGTGAAATCGTGAAGCTAAAGGTCTCACATAAATAACTTGGCATCTTAAAAACACATTGCTCCAAACCAGTCTAGTAGTGTAGGAACAGTGAATCTGGGACTGGCACAAACATTCAGTCGAGTTACACAATTTCCTTGTGAGGTTTAATGTAAAAGAAACTGGTTTTGGTTCAAAATGAACTCTCCTTGAAAAGGTAAAGTTATGCTCCAACAACACCGGGGCTCTAAGAAAAAAAGGTGGCCTTCAAGAACTGGCAATAATCCTGCAGCAGTTGGATTGACTTTGCCTTCTATGTATGCAGAGAATTTTAGTCAAGGAAGTGTGCTAAGACACAATGGAGCTCATCCTAATGAAGTAGCCGCAGCGTTTTAGTCTAACATACGCTACTCCAAAAAGCAGGCTGGTTACTGCCCAATCAGGGAGCTCTTGTGGAGGTGGAATACCCCAAAAGCAGAGAAATGAGCTACAGGATTTCTGACAACTACTTCTGCTTTAGTTTCCAATTCCAAACGAAAATTCAAGGTGTTTTTAACCAGCCTGGACCCAAGCTTGTGTACTTCATGTTTTGACTAATGCTCACATATTTTTAGGTACCTTCTAAAGGGCTCACTGGGAAGTCCGGGGCTGGTCACCATATTCATGTTTGCTGTGACTATCCATTGTAGCTCACTGCAGTAGGGAACAGTAGCACTGGCACAAAACCAAAATCAGCTTAAATGTTGTATCTATCTATAACAGTAGAATGCAATGTCCCTCCCATTAGTGGAAATATAAAGATAATGAGCTCTCCAAATTTGCTACTGGAAGCAAGAATGGTCATCCACTTAAAAACCCTGTAATGACTGTTATTTATATAGCTTACTTTAATCTTACAAATGCAGGAACAAGATGTCTATGATTCATGGTTTGTAATTAACGCAATCACAACCCACCACACAGACATCCTTAAACCAGCATTTCTGAGCCTGTTGTCTCTGAGCAATGCTCTTCAGACCCCTTACAGGTAGCAAAAATCGCTCTGCAGCACAGCTCTGAGTATAGAGCTGAGGTCCACATGGGGAAGGAGGACTCCTGAGAAAGATCCCTCTTCTTTCCTCCATGAATAGCATCTACGTACTGTACTTAATTGTTCTGGAAGAGGACACTGTGTGTTCATTGTTCATAGGTGCTCAGAGTGGGATTTTCAGCGTGCCTAGTGATATAAACTGTATCCCCTCTGCAACTGTAAAACAGCAGAAACACTCTCCCATCTCCCAGTAGCTCCAGTACCAATTTCAGTGTAGGATATGGTAATATGTTTTTTTCCACATTACACAGAACCACCTGGGACCCTGAAAATTTATCAGCAAAGAAGAAATGCCCTCATTTCGTCTGCATCTCAGTCACTATAACATTCTCAAGACAGAGAAATCCTTTTTAAATTTCATTTTGTGAAGCCATAATATATTTTCAAGTAGAGGGATGAATTCCTGTACAAAGAATTTGAGTCTTTCCTGATATAACATTCAGGGACTTAACAGACTTTAGACCACAAATACTCCTGCTTCTAAAGCAGAGAAAAGCTAGCTATAGTACACCTCTATATATTCAATATAGTGCAAAATGATTATTCCTTTGCAGTGTATAGCTGTGTTTAAAATTACAAGCAGGCACCAGATTTCTGTTCTAAGTCACCCAGGAATGCCTTTTATTGCTGTCCCTAAGGCTTGGGGCCCTGGTCACCCACAATAGAAATAATAACATTAGCAGAACATCTTGTGACTATCCTATCTACCAAAATTCACCGTAAATCATACTTTTTTGAACTAAGATGGAATCAGTCACTGTTTGCTTTTCCTGGGTAATAAGTCATTTCTGAAAGGATTAAACGATGATGAATGGACCTGAGATGCCCTATCTATATCTAAAAGCACCATCCTCTCATTTCATCAGACACACACAGCTTAAACGTGATTCCACTTATCCACCTACAGCTTTCCACATAGGAGATCCGCATTTACTCTTCTATTATTTTAAAAGGAGCTGTCATTATTTCAGATCTTTGCATACAAATGCTTTCCCTGACTAGACATCTGTGTGACTAAAATGAAAGCATTTACTTTCAGCCAGTTTTTTCTGGTAGCTCTTTTCCCCCCTTTCACCTTCAAAGTAATTTCTCTTACCCTGCACAGGGACCTGCACTGTGCAGCTAAATTACTGCTCCATCACAGCTCTGCTGATACTAGTAGGGCTGTGTGGAGATTATAAAAGTTTGCCTGGCCAACTGCAGCACTTTTGTGTGCTGTAAGACCAAAATGCAATGTAGTCTGGGCTTGTATGCTAGAGTGACCAAGTGGGTTTTGAAAGAAACAGTGAAAAGAACAATGAAATTCTAATCTTAGTAATTTTTCTAGTTAGCCTAGTGAAATCGGAATTAGGGAAACAGATTCAGACAACTCTTTTTTCTTATAGCTAAGTGGTTGAGTGCTTTGGTGACAACCTATGTTTGCAGGTCTTTGAGCAAAAAGGACCTTCTTCACCTGAGGATGTCACTGTTATTTAGGGCATCATACCTTTTGCTTTATACAGTATCATTATTTGCAGGGAGGGTGGAGGGAAAATGCTCTGTTAGCTTCTTGACATGTGTACAGCAGTAGGTCTGAAGGAAGCTTCTTGACATGTGTACAGAAGTAGGTCTGAAGGAAGCATATGGTGCAACATCAGTCCTGGGAAGCAGAACGGGACATAACTGTCATAGTGATAACTGGATTAAGTTTTGTGATTGCGTTCTTGCACACTGGTATTCATTTTAGGGGATTATTCATAACATCTATTTTAGGAGCCTCACTGTAGGTATGTAAAATATGAAATCCATCTCCCTGTGCTCCATTTATAGCCAATAGAGAAAAATATTCTGAGCTGCCTTTAAGTTTCTTCTGCAGAAGGATTCAATTCCTAATTTAGATCCCCAAAGTTGACTATATAAATCCCGCCAGTGTTCATATGTCACCAGAAATGTCAGAATTACCATTAGTTTTTGACAACTAAGAACTTAATCTTTCACTGTTTCTATCAGGCCTCAGAAGTCTCTGACTCAAACCCATCTGCAAACACAGAGAAGATAGTTCTCAGTTTGTTGTTAAGTGCAGCAAGGCAGATCAACATGTTACCTGATGAAAAACGCATGATTCTTTCTTTTGTGCTCAACACTTCTTCTAAACACCCATCTGGAATTTGTCCAGACTTCTCTGGGCTCTGCCCAAAAGACAATTTATTCAAGTGGGGTCTGGAGTAAAAAAGTGCAGCTGAAGGGACAAATGTGATTCCAAACTTGAGCAGTAACACTACAGCTGCATGATTAACTTTAAAGGAGAGCCTTTGCAGGGCAGATGACTGCTGTGCCCCACTGCACTGGCAGGAAAAACAACCTGAAATTAATGAGGGATGCAATGGGGACATGGATGCATTTTAGCAGCTCCTTCTGGTTTTGCACACATTTAATACACAGGTACACAGAGTCAAGCTTTGTCAATGTTAAACTGAGATGACTAAACTCCATAGTCCAAACTTTGAAATCCAAAAGAAACTTGCACATACATCATTTATTCCTCCACTGCTATTAAGTTAGGCAGACAGTAGGAAGAGTGAGAGAAGGGTGAAGATTTGCTTCCCAAGAACATGAACAGTCAAAATAGGATGGAAATTAAATCTGGACAAACCTCCAGACATTCCACTTCCAAATCAGACATTCTTCTTCTTCTCAAGGAACAGGGATAACAGCACTGAAAGGCAGAGGTGGCTGGTTGATGACACTGATTTCTTAGACTAAGAGATTACTTATAATAAACAGAAACAATTCTTGCAAGATGTTTGTACTTTCATTATCAACTAGAGAAAGAGAATGATAGACAAAATATTATCTGAACATGTTGGAAGCCTGCAGACTAGAAGTGAAGAATAAGGGGTTTTCAGCAGGAGTAAACACTTTGCTTTGAAGCTGTAGAAACCTGAAGAAACATGATGGAGAAAAAAACAACCCCAAACTACTGTTTTTGTGTGTGTGTAAGCACTTTTATGAAGTCATTTATGAACTTAATAAATAATGTTAACAACAAATATCAGATTCCATCCACTGAATGTGCCAGGACAGCTTTTTCTCTGCTGTGGTTTAGTATAACATTACTTGTGGAGGTGAGTAACACACCTCTGCATTGTAAGACAGTGTTGTTTCTATGAATGGATGTTTTCTAGTCTTGAATGGAAAAGCTGATTTCTATCCATTTCATTCCCAGCTCATTTAGGCACAGAAAAAAACAGGAACTGTGGGAGGGATGGAGAGCTCTCTTAGAAAATGGCTTTCAGAGGCAGGGAGTGTGTAAACACTAGTTTCCTAATGTGTTGTAGGGTTGCTGAAGTTACTGCTATGTTACTATAAAGTACAGAAAAACCATTTAAGGTAATTTCATTCATTCATTCATTCATTCATTCATTCATTCATTCAATTAGTAATTTCATGCTGCTTCTTAGGAAATTGTCTCTCTAGTGATATTTGATAAGCCAACTGAAATACACAAAATGTCATTTGTGGCTCAGTCTTCTTTGTTTTAACAAAATACACAAGAATACCTTAAAATCAAGGAGATGTTCACTCTTAAAATCTTTACTCAAAAAACTGCAAAGCCATGGACAGGAGCTCATGGAAGTCAGAGCAGATCTCCTCTAGAAGGACTGAAAAGTGGCTTCTGTCAGTCCTAGCATGGAATTCGGTGCCACCATTTCCGAGGCCAGCTTTGTACATAACCCTGGAAAAATAAGACTCCTTTCAGTGTTCTGTTCATCTCTCTGAAAGGAGGATACCATGTCACCTCTTCCATCTTTCATTTACAGAAGCAATTTAAAGTTGGATTCCTGGATTTCCCTGACAGAAGCACTTGCAGGCACACAACAAGCCTGACACATTTTGTATACTGAGCTTGTTAGATGGCACAGCCCATTTACAGTAAGCCTCACAGTACTGGCCACATGGTATCCACAAAAACTGTACTACAGCACTGATCCATTCATGAAACTCATGCATTTCCTATCTCTGATCATCTCCTCTGATGAGTTTTTACAGCATTGCGATGCTCAAACTCCCTCTGAAACATCAAATAGGTTTCATTGTGACAAAGAGTTACTAGTGGCAAATCTCATTGCTCTAAGTCAGAAACTCTCATGAAATTTTAATACGCAAAAGGCAACAGAATGATAAATCTACCCACCTGAAATCTGTGCTTTGCAAAGGTATCTAATCTAATATTAATAAGTGTCAACCTCATCAGCTGCATGTCAACCTAGTTTCTCTGAACGGTCGTCTCATAATACTATGTTGCAGAACCTCACCTCAAACACTGAAGTTTCTTACACAAACAAATCAATAGTGAGTCATGTACCTTTGCGACATGGCTGTAAGTAATGACTGCCTCCCTGCATGAATGTGCTGGCACTTACAGCTTGGCAAGTTAACTGGAACACCAAAACATGGTTTTCATCAAGTACCTCCCAAATGCTCAATTTGCCTTCCATGCAGTAAGCAAACCAACTGTGTTTGTTCACATTACAGCACCATTTGCACTCCTCGGGTGTTTCTCAAAAGCAGTTAAGTGTCTCTTCTACAGCAGAAACTTGTTCAAACAGTAGTTTTGAGTTGTGTGGGCATGCAACATCTTGGATAACAGGGACCTGGTTGTAGAGTGGGTGAAACAGAAGTTCAATGTAGGCCATCTGACGGACAGCTGATGGAAATCAGCTTTAAAGTGCTTTTAGTGTCTGGGGCGGGGGAATGTGAGCGTATGCTGCCTCATATTTTCTATCAGCAATGGCATTAAAAAAACATATTGCACTCTGCAACTATGTTACTGTAAGCACGTAACGTCTTCAAGGGCATGTAGCATGGAGCAGCTAGTTTGCTTAAAATTAGACTTGAGCTCATTGAGTACTGTTTTCTGTCTGGTACAGTAGAATCATAAACTCCACCACTGAAAATAACTTTTAAGTGTTTTTCCTGGGAGGAACACTCACTCTCCTATCTAGACCAAAGCTATCAAATTATCAAATATCATCCTTTAGAGCTGGGAGTGGGGGATGGGGAAGGGGGAGGTGGAGAGGAGGAAAAGAAGGCAATACAATTTAACCATCATGAAAGGGAATGTATATTCCATTAATACACCAAAATGAAAAAATAATTTCCCTTTTGGGGGAAATCATATGTCATTAAATGGTTATTTGGGATAAACATCTTGAGGACAACTGAAAAAAAATCTATAATATGCTGACAATTTGATGCTCATTAGATTAGTGCCTGTTGTCTGTGTGAAGGTCTTAGATAGTCCATCCTTTATAACTGCAGTTTACAGAAAGACTTCTTAGGCTACAAAACCTGGACTCCATAGACAGTATAAAGTTAACTGTAGTTTGCAGCAGAAACAGGCAAGACAAAAGATGAAGAGAATTACAGCAAACTGCAGCCATCAAAATCTACAACAAGGAAAAGAACACATTGAACCAGGGCAGCTGCTGTGATGGAAAGAGTCCCCAGCACATTATGAGGGCTGGCAATACTCATTCAGCTGCTAGACACTACAGCAAGTACCATTGCTCTCCTCTACCTGGGGAAAGCTGCAGGCCCCCTGCACAGGGTCTTGTTTTGGGGAAAACACATCCTCGGACTCCCAATGCTTTAGGTAAAGGAGTAAACTCACATGTTTGAACATTGCATGCATGGACTTTGCTAAGCAAGGGATGAGCTCAGGAGAGAGGAAGATAGCAGTTCAGTGGATTCAGAAACAAAAGCAATATGTCACTTCCTCAGTGAACATCAAGGATGTCTTTAAAATAGCTCCATAATTGTTTTACTGAGTGAAGTACCCATAGCACATGGGCACAGAAAGCTCTCTTTTCCTCTGTGGCCTTCACAGCTCTCCAAGAACCCAAATTTTTGGAATAGACTCACATTACTGGATGAGACAGAGCCCTGTTGCAGGACTGGGCATCTCCAGAGCCTCTGTGGTTTGCGAAGAGACTCACTGGTACAGGGAGATACTTCAGCATCCTCTGCAAAGGATCCTTCTGTAGGAGATGAGAGACAACTCCAGGAAGAATATACTACCTGTCATTCATTGAGCTTCCCACGTTCAGACACTTGTCTTCTTGCACTGGAGGGAGAGTCAGAGTCAAATGGAACCAGTGACTGACAGCAGAGACAAGCTGTCAGTCTGCAGCTGACTTCTGCAACAGCACATCTCAGCATATTACAATGCGTTAGAAGTACTAAAGCACTTCAGCTTGTGTGGTTTTAAAGTTATGAGCACAAAGGGCATTTGCCTTTTAATAATGTTTTTATGAGCTGCCCAAGTGGTTTGCAAGCAGTTCAATATCCACTGCTGCATACCATTACTGCTTTGTTTTCTAGAAGACTGCTTGGGAAACACAGGAAAGAAAATGACTGTGATCAAAGTGAAATTACAATACACAATCGCATTTCTGTGAATGCTCTACGCAGCTAATACAAATAGACTGGGAACAAAATTGATTCAATAAGATTCACCAGAAAAACAAAGCAGTGCTTCCAAAACCATCCCCCTTACAGGTATGCTTTTAAATAACTCTGTGCTTCTCTTACATGGTTTATAATATCAATGTAAATTTAAAAGGGTCTGGAAAGGGAATATTCTTGAGTTCTTTCATTGGACCTCAGTGCGCAGATAATAACACAAAGGATTTTGCTCTCGTTCAGGAGTGATTTGATCATCCTGAAAAGTCACAAACAAACGGGCTAGCTACTCCTGCAAGGTAGCATTATGCATAATAATAACTCTAGTTCCAAATCCTTAAACACCCACTCGTTAGTATATCAAATACATTTTCAAATAAGTGCTTTGGCAGGTTAGCATTGTTTTCAGCAAACAATGATTCTACAATGCATTTTTTACGCTTTGCAGAAAATGTTCTTGAAAAGATAGTGATATCATAAATTCATCAGATTGCTGGATTTATACAGTCTGTGGCTTATGTTATCTTTTCTCCTAAGAGGTTGCTAAATACATTCACATCCTTTCTTGGTCAACCATTCATTGCTCCAGAAGTGGAGAAAGACACTTTGATCTCTGTGAAGCTTTTCTCAGAGTTACATTTTTGGTGTGAATTGTAAATAAAGATGAAAGTTCATATTCCTTCACTATTTTAGAAGAGGTTCCAGTTTCAGAGGAACTTTGCTAGGGTACTGACTGAGAGGGTGCAGAAAAGACACAAATAAATTGATTTTAGCTTTTGAATGAGAGTTGTTGTTTTCGCTCTTTACACTCATCAATCTTACTGAATTACCTGCAGGGAAAATCCACGTTTCTGATACTCATCTTAAAGATCCCCAGACCTTTGTGGTCAGAAAAAGAAGCCAGGCACTTAGAAAAATAACTGGTTTCCTGTATGATTTTAGCATGCCAAAATATCACACATCATCCAAAGACTTGACTCTGGTGGGAAACTTTGACTCCATTTTAGCAAAGATTTGTCCAGGTCTCAGAGGCTTTATGTGCCCTCATATCAGTCTGAGGTTGAACTTATTGGGACCCCAGGGAAGGAATCTGCACATCCAGTGCTGTCAGAGAGATCTGACTTGGCCACACTAGGAAACACCTGATGCACCGTGGGCATGCTCTGCCATGCCCCACAGACACGGTGCTGTGGGTCACCCAACACACCTTGTATTTATATTAGTAATGATGTTCTTTGGGAAAACAGAGCAGCAGGATCCTCAAGTCTAGCTGGAAAAATATTAGTCCTGTTTAATGTATCTTTGCATAAATTACTTTTCTCAAAGCAATCCATTTTTTGGACAAGACAGAGTGCAAGAACTGCTGATTTTATATTCCTAGCACACACACGGCGGCACAGGAAAACGTGAAGGGCAAGAGGTGAACTCGGGGTTTTCTTTGGGTCCCCAGAGAAAAAGCAGACATTAGGATGGCTGATATTTTGATAACCTTTCGTGCGTCCCAGTTGTAGCCCTGAATATGCTTTGTAGATACACTCAGCAGCCAAAGGACTGAACTATGCATTTTTTTACATCAGCAGCAGTCAGCTTTTGCTGTGTCAATTTATGCTCATTTATAGGAAGGCTTAATTCTTGTTTTGACAGCTACAGAATTGTTCTGTGGTCCTGAAGGACTGATTATGGTTTTCTTACCTTCAGCTCATTTCAGACATTCGAATCCTAATGACAGTTGTGCTATGTTTGGTTTTGGTTTTAGTAAGAGGTGCTCAGCAGACAAGCTGTATAATCCTTTGGGTCCAACAATTCGGCATTAAGGGCAGAACTGGATTTCTTTCTGAAGTGCTTAGAAAACACATTGCCTTTAAATTATATGGATTCCTGTTTGATTTCCTGTTTAAGTGCAAGCAGAATTGTCTGGCAGAAGGTATTCTTATTTTGCTATTATGCTATGTCAGAGTTTGGCTTCTGTTGATAAACAAAGGTAGGGGTGTGGAGTTTTCTGTGTGGCTTCTTCATATGCTGGCAGTGATATTGAGAGACAAGATTGTATGAGCACCGTACTGCCAGCAGTATGGCCATAATGGCTATGCTTTATTTGGAATCATCATTTAGGATCTTATTAACTCTCTTTAAAAAACATAAGTTTAAACTTTTGACATTAAATATATGAATACATCATTAACACCTTTTAGTCTATCATCTGCACTGCAGCATTTCTACTTGCCATTGAAAGGAAATGACAGTAGAAATAGCCTTCGCAGGCTTTAAGAAACCCTGAAAGAAAAACTAGCATTAAGAAGGTAGAGATATTATTCTATTCCTTTCTTGCATATTAAAGCAATGATATTTATTTATTATTCTGTTCTAGATTAGATTGTCTTTGTGCCAACAAACAACAGCAGAACACTTTTTCCCATCTTTTCAAAAGGCTGTAGGACAAAACGCTCAGCATTTTCATGCAGCGCTTCCTCACCTGTCAATCTGTATGACTCCTATTGATGTGTTTTATAGGTTTTCTGCGGAGAGTCACTTCCTTTAACTCCATTCCCTAGCTGGTTACCAAACGCTTACAAAGGTTTAGCAGGATTTATGGAATTTAGGTCAATGATATCACATATGACACTACAGAGACTTAGTTGTTCTAATAAGACCGAATGCTTAGGAGCCCATTTTGGCCAAGTTCAGCCCAATTACAGGAGTGGGATCCAGATGATGTGTAATGAAACCTTGAGCATGTTCTGACATTTCAGTATATTTAATGGAAAGTAGCTCAGTATACAATTGCATGTGCAACCATTTCCACATGATGATGATTTTACAAGGCAATTCTCCAGCGAATCTTACCAGTATGCTTTTATCCATGCTATCAGCAAACACCAGAGGAGACAAAGCAGGTACAAAAAAGGAATGAACATCATTCTACTGCTCTGGAATTGCAGCTCAATTTTTGCCCAACCTTAGGCTTGCAGTGTGCAATATTCCTGCTTGAACATCATGGTAATTTGATTCACATTTTGCCACAGGGGAGGAAAAAAGGCTTACCATTCCTATTTAGACTAAAGTATCTATATCAACAGTATCTGAGCCTACTAAGAGAAGATTGTTGGAAGTGCTGGTATTTGGTGACTAAAATGACCAGATTCCCTGAGCTACACCAACAGAAAATACACCCAGGATAGTCCCCATCTTTTTAGATGAGAATAATCACACAGCTCCTGTTGTGACCGAATATGAACATGCAGACCTTAAAATACTTAAGGTAAAAAGTTGCCAAAAAAGAATCAACAAGGGGAATCCAGAGGAACTAACAAAAGAAACTATGTACAAGATATTGGGGAAGGACAGAATTAAAAAGGACTTTTTTGGTACTTGGTATCTTAGAAGGTATATGTCTTCTGGAAAACACTAGAAGTACAAGCACCACTGGAAATAAATGAAGAGTCAATGGATTACAAAGAGTGTGATTTTAATGTCCTTTGTGGAGGCTTGTCCTCATTTTCCAGTGCATAGTTAAGACAAGCTGATCCATAGGATCTTATCTTCTCCATTACATCGAGGCCAGCCTCCCCATGCAGGTTCCCCCCAGACACACATTACTTTTATTTCCTTCTAATTGTTCCCAAAGGAGAGATAAATTAATGAGTAGCATTTGAAATATACTTTTCCAACAGTTAAATAATAGTGATCGAACCCTTCTTCATGGTTAACTTTGATTTGCAGATTCAGCCATGCGAAAGTCATAAGTCTATATACCTAGAGAAGCTTCATTCAAAACCTACAGCCACAGGACTCAATCAAACAGGAACCTTAGCTATGGTTTTGGCAGGTCTGCATTTACCTGTTGTGTAAACAGTTGCTGAAACTCTTTGTTCACACCTTTGTGGGAGGAGCCATTTTTTCTGAAGGACTCAAACCATAGAATTATAGAATCATAGAATCGTTAGGGTTGGAAAGGACCTTAAGATCATCTAGTTCCAACCCCCTGCTGTGTGCAGGGACACCTCACGCTAAATCATATCACCCAAGGCCTCATCCAACCTGGTCTTGAACACTGCCGGGGATGGAGCATTCACAACCTCCCTGGGCAGCCCATCATTGATGTGGATGACCTGGCATTACAAGCCAAGTCCTCCTTGCTCATCCTCCACTGCATTTTATGTGATGCTGCTGTTCCAGTTGTATGCCCTGGTTTAGTGGGTGCTGTGCTCCCTGTTGCAGCACTGCTGGTTCAGTCTAGGCCCTGTGCCCTCCCAGCTGTATCCCACAGCAAGGACGGGGTAAAAAAAGAATGGTAGGAAGAGATCCATTAATCAAACCAAACCAAACAAAACCTTAATGCCCTTCACAGTGGCAAGCCAGGTTGAATTTTAATTCCTGGGGACCTGCTAGGGAATCTGTTGTAAGTGCTGCTTCTTAAGAGGTTATCACCGTGTAATACATGCTGTTTTTAGCCAGTCACCTTTTCACCTGGATGAGTTCTGCAGTGAGGCTGGAGCCTCACTGCAGCCACCTTTTAGAATGTCTAGCTTAAAAGGGCCTGCCTCATCTCAGAAGGGGGGGAACCTCAGAGAAGGAATGTAAGAAAGGCAATAAATAAATAAAATGCTCACCTGGTGCAACAAAAATTCCTGTCACTTCCTGTGAGCCAGAAAGGGAAAAAAAGCATCACCTCTGCCACTGAAGAAAACCAGCACAGCTTTAGCTGAGAAGTGAACAGGTTTCCCCTTGACAGTTTTCAAGTGGGTTTTGTTTCACCCATTGCATTTTGTGTTCTGCTCCAGGCTGCCAGGCCTGAAGAAGAAAACACACGGTAGCAGCCCAGTGCACAGCACTAATACATATGGCAAACATGCTACCTCCTACATGCTCCAGCATAGCCACTGCTGCACAATAAAATGCTGGTAGATGCACTGCGTGATGCCCCACAAGAGCTTAGTGCAGCCCCAGGTTTTGCTCGCACATCTTCCCCCTGCTTTGCCAGGGATTCTCTGACAGAGAGCTGGGATCCTTGCATCATCCAGGCACAACCACATCTGTTCCACATCAGCACTTCTAAATTAGTAAAATTCAGGGTGAACAGGATCATGGCAGCCCCTGGGGGTACCAGCCATCCCCTCTATTGGCCCCATATCCAATGTTGTGCCCAGATGCTCTGCAATGCTGGAGCAAGGGGCTGCAAATAACTACAAATGCAACTGGAGGGACTGTGAAGAGGACGTGTAGGCTATCAGAGGATGGAAGTGTGAGGGTGGTTCCTGCCCTAGAACCTTAGCACCCGTGGGTACCCCACATGCTGCCCCCCACTGCATGGAGAGGCACTGCACAAGGCTCCTGCAAGCTGAATGTAGTAATTTTAAAAGGCATCTTCTAAACATCTTGCAAGTATCTTGTCCTACAGGTGCTCACAGCAGGTACGTAACCTACGTCATTATCAGCTGCTGAACAAGAGCAGAAGGCTGGGTACATTTTCTAGCTAACAGGGTCACAAAATTACTTCTAGTGCAGTGAATACTTGCAAAGCCATGTGTGGTGTTTGCAGTGGAAAGCACAGACTAAGGGAAGAATGGGAGTAAGGATGTAATGAAAGGAGCTGCAGGGGTGTCTGCAGGAGGCAAGGCAGCTTTCCCTGCTCTGTCCCCTGTGCCTGTCCTTGAGCCAACCTGCTACTTCAGCAGCCCCAATTTAATCTTAATTGCTTGCATTCTCAGGTCTGTAATAAAATCAGCTGGGGGGTTTTACTAACTTGCAAGGCAAGTTCATGGCTCTGGCTCTTATTAGCTGATGTGACACAGAGCAGCAGCGGTTGCCTCATCACTTCCAAAATCACAGACCTTATTGCTGTAATAGGGCAGTGATGCCATCTTTGGTTTAAAGGGTCTATCACTCCATTGCAGCAGGTGTTGGTAAACTGCTACTTTTGAGGATGTGCCCTTTGGGGATTGGTAGTGAAAGAAATGCACATGGTGAGGTCCAAAAATGAACCACATGAAATTCTCAGCCCTGACTAGGAGCTCACGCTGCCTGTCTTACAACACATTGCTGCTGCTGCTGTGCCTTGTGCAGCTTGGTGCCGTCAACAAAGCAGAACGAAACATCCCTTATTAAAATAGAATCACTCTGTAAGCAACATGAAAAGAAGGATGAAATTTCAGTGAGAGGCACAGCTTCACCAAGAAGTCATGAATCACCTCATCTGGCTTAATAAGACTGTTCTCATCAGGGGAAATAAATGATCAAACTGCAGCAGAGATGACGTGTGGAGCTTTTTAACCCACCACTGCTTACCAGCGAACTGCTTTCCACTTCTGACAGGGAGGACATCCAGCATCTTCAGGGTAAGTGTCTCTAAGGGAAGAGCGGTGTCAGAACTAATAATCAAACAATAGAGATACTTTCTTGCTGACTTGCTAGCACAGATTTTTGTCTTAACCTCCTTAGCTGAAATGAAAGAAATATCCTGAAGTCCGCACAAGGTGCACCCCTTTGGCAATGCCATCAAGACAGTAAATTCCTGTGAACAGATTAACTGAGACAGTTGTAACCTGTCTCTATTCCCATGCCAGATCTCTAATTACCTCCATTCATTTTCTATAATAGACTTCTGTCTCTGTGGAGGGCTGTTTTTTGCAATGAAGATTTGTTTCACTTACAGTAACAGCAAGCCTGCATTCAGATTTGACCCCTCCAAGGGCAGGTTTTGATTTTTCACCCCTCTAAGGGCAGTTTTTCTTGGTCATATGAGGCATCCACCACCCAAGTTGCTGTAACCATCTCCTGAACCAAGCGGTTCCTGTGTTCAGATGCCCAGAGGCAATGCAGGCACTCAGTCAAGCCCATAATAAAATAAAGGGATTTTGCTGAGCACAATGGAGTCTTGGGTAAAATTGGTTTTTAGGGCTCAGGATTTTCACAGGTTGATTCAGTACCTGCCACATTCTCCAGGCACAGATGCTGTAGCACTATATTGAGCATGTTTCAGTCTACCAACCTCTCTCTACTTTTCCTTATTATTGAAATCTCATGGAATTTTTCTTTTAAATTAGTTTCTAGAAACTCCACCTCAAGAGCAAACTGCTTCCATCCCCATCACACTAGTGCCACCTCTTCTCCTCAACAAAGAGTCATTTTGTCTGCATCATTTTGTGAATGTGCATTTGGCTTATGTTGGAAGTCACAAACTGTCACTTGCTGCTGGTTTTGTTTTCTATGAAAAGAGAATATATGTCATTAATTGATTTTCTGCCTATTTTTGTGAGGAATTAAATGAGCTTATGACCACACAGTTGCTTAGCAATGCAGACACAGAACCACAGCACACACATCACTTCTTAGTAAGAAAAAGAGTATTAAGAGAGCAGTGGCAATGACACACAGTTAGGAGTGAAGGCTGATTAGCACTGTTTTAGGGACCAAGCTTGGTGCTAGTTCGCCCATTCATCAACGAAACATTCATCACTGAAAGAACACTGATGTGCAAGCTGTGAGCTTAGGAAGGAACAGTGAGGTTACCAGTAATAATGAGGACACTGAGGTTTAGAGCAATATCTCAGCTATGTTGGTTTCCTGTACCTGATACTTACCTCTTAAGACATCAGTGGGGTAATCCAGTGATACACATTGAGGTGTAAGCTTGTCAAAAGCAACCAGGGAACATGTGAGCTGCTGATATCACATTGTTGAAACCGGCTGACTTCTAAACACTAACCTCTATTATAGCAATTTAAATTACATGACAAATGAGGATTTCAGGATGTGATCATGGCTGTATTTGTGTCTGAGATGATACATGGGTAAGGAAGATTCATCTACCAGTGACTAAAGCTCTACTGGTAATTCATGATCTATGTATCAGATTTATAGCACTGGCACACTGGGTCTTTGTGTGAAAGGGCACTTGTAGGCTAAAGCAGTCTTGTGAAGGTGTGAGAAACATGAAGTCAAGCCCAAGCAGTAAGAGAACAGAATAATGAGCACCACGTTCATTGTCCAAATCACTAGTGAAGGTTTGCACCAGGTACCTGTGGCACTGGCGCTTGCATGTATGCTTAGCACAGGAATAACCAGTTAACTGACTAGAGTGAACAGAAAACGTTGCACAGAAGCAACAGACTAGAGTGTATCAGGCAGAGAGCAGAAGCACACATTGTTTATTATAATTTGCAGGTTTGCTTCATTTTTGCTGCCTGATCTCCTGCATGAGGCACATTATTCACTTGGTTGCCCTATGTAAAGTAAACTGTGTCTGCATGATGAATTCTCTAAAGGTGTGCAGTTGGGTCAGACTGAGAGAGTCTGGTTCTTTGAAGAGATGGGATAAGAAACACCCTCTGGAGCAGGCAAGTAGGAGAGCAAAGGAATGAGAAAAGTTGGTCTGGTACTTGGTAGGATCACAAAGATGAGAGATTTCTGAAGCCTGCAGAGGGCATGAAGACATTGTGTGGGAGAAGTTTCTATAATTAAAGGGTATTGAGGAATCCAGCTCATTTGGCAGGCACACACAGCTGGCTTTGGCACACAGATGTATGTGGTGCTGAGGGGTACAAGCTTGGAGGAGGGGATGCTGAGCCCTTCACAGCAATCCAGAGACTCAGCACAGATTGCTCTTAAAAAGGTACCCCTGGGGGAGCAGAGCAGAGGCTGTCAGCACAAAGAAGCCGTGAAGTTTAAACCTTGCTTAAAAGCCTCTGCAGTCACCTGAAAAGCCTCAAAGAGTCTCGAGGGAAAGATGGTTTTGGGTTTTCTTTAAACGTCCTCAAGTCCTTAAGGCTATAGCTATACTGGTAGGTAATGCCATGCAGTGAGAACAGACTTGTAGCATGACAAAGATGGACCTGATATCCACACTGTGCATCAGGGGGTGGATGTCTGTCTGCTTTAGCTGAGTAATACCCCTATGGTCCCTCAGCCTGAGCGCTGGCTGGCAACTCTATGGTGTGGAGTGCATGAGGGGCACCCCTGGAGAGCACCTTTGGGTTGAACATCAGCTGAAGTGAAGGCTCATTCCCCTGTGGCTTCTCTCTCCATCACATGAGTCAGTGAAGTGGGGGCCATCCACAGGCTAAAACCCACATTCCCAATGCACATTAACGTTGCCTGATGCAACATGGGCATACAGTGGAAATGTGCTTTCGGGCCTGCCCAAATTGCTTACACCCAACAAGTAGTCCTGAAACCACCAGGACACTGGCCCATCTCTCACCTCACCTGCAGGATGCACCTCCAAAGCACAGTACTAATGCATTGGAAAGGGATAACAATGGTGGAGAAAAGAGGGAAATGAGGAGACAAAGGGTGTGCCTTCCCTTCTCCCCCCTTTTCCTCCAGAAAGCACTGAGATGGGCAGGAGGGAGAGCAGCCCCCACACCTTCCTCTGCTGCAGAAGCTGAACCCCTATTTATCACACACTTGGCGGATGCTCAGACCATCAAAAGCTGGAGGATACCCTGAGGTGAAGCTCTATTGATGTGTATTACTTTGAACCAATGAATATTTCATCAGTGGAGAGAGAGAGGATATAAATCAATAATTCAGGAGTAAGGAAATGGAAGGAATGGGTTCGAACCACTGCTGGAGGATGCATTTCACTTTTTGAAACACTTAAACTCTGTGCGTTATTCAAAGACCATCTTAATTCTATCCACCTACAGTCTTTTCAATACAGTCTTAAAGCCACTATACTCATCAGAGGAACAATCATCCCATCCCTCTAACAAATAACTAACATTTGAAACCTAACAAGGTTTCAAACCACAAACTTCCTTCTGGAGTTCATCTCTGATCCAGCCTCCCTCTAGAGGCAGGGGGAGAGGGAAGAGAGAGAAAACAGGGCTGGGAAACACCAGGAGAGGAAAGAACAATTAAGAGTTCATTGGATGATCACCATCACAAAGAGGGAGGCAATGTAGTTAATGTGCAACAGCAGTGATATTTTCCTCTGATTTCATTTTGAACTAAGCCTTGAAGAAAACAAGGAGATAGAGGATTGAAGAACAAGAGGAGATAAAAGATGACTGATGCAGAAAAAATAATGCTAATTTTCCACTGAAGCAAACCAGGTTGCTGCTTCTGAAACATTAAGCCAAGATCTCAGTTTGAAGTTAGAAATATCTGGAATATCGGGAATTCCAAAGGGCTTAGAAGAAACTCATTTTGCCAAACCCATTCCTGATTGCTTGGAAATACTGGTTCAAACTATTTACTGCTCACAAAAATATGTTTTGAAATCGTTGCGACATCTTGTTTCCAAAAGCTTACACTTCAAACCAAAACCTCCTGGTAATGGGGGTTAGAATTCCTTTATCGCACTAAACTTTAGGGCTAGTTTCTAAATGTGTAAAATGTTGATATCAAAGTGAAACGTTTTACCTCACCACTCTACTTTGTTTTTAAGTATGGATTGATGGTCCTTTTCTATGTGACTTGTTTTTGTCCTGTCAAATGG
Source organism: Pezoporus wallicus (assembly GCF_028554395.1). Taxonomy (NCBI): domain Eukaryota; kingdom Metazoa; phylum Chordata; class Aves; order Psittaciformes; family Psittacidae; genus Pezoporus; species Pezoporus wallicus. The sequence goes on along the minus strand of NW_026641900.1, from coordinate 330,851 downwards.
CACAAAATGTTTTTCCCAAACTGCTCTCACCCTTTGTGGTAATCCGCACAAGAACAGCAACATGCTGTGGTACTTGAAGTGGCAGGACACTGGATTGATGCACATTTTCTTCCATGGACAGCACTTAAAATGTTTATCCTGTCCTACAGGGAGAGAACTTCTGTATTATCTTGGTTTTAAAGACAAAATATCACCCATATGTACCACCAGCTTTTGCAATTCCTTTGTGAAACGTGCATTGCTGTAAGTGCTCACTTGTTCTGTAAGAAGCAGAACAAAGGCTGGAACATCTCCTTAGATTTTTCCACAAAAAAAAAAAAAAAAAAAAGATGGCCTGAGGTGTATTTATTTTGGTGAGTGCAACAGTACATGCAGAAGTAGGTTAACTTTAAGCTGACAAGGCAGGGTTAGCTATTAAGTAATTAAGTTTGTGAATAAAATTCTGACAAAGAAGGAGCATTTGGATATCCCCCCCAGGGTTTTCACAGGAGACATATTTCTTTTTACAGTGAAAGAAAAGACAAAGATACAAAGTCATCAAATAATTCAATATCTGGCACAGCTGGGATCAAGCTGATGCACTTAGACACTAACATACATCTTCTCCAGTGCTGTATTTTATCGATACCCTATAGAAAACCTGGGGGCTTTTAGCAGGCAACAGGATCAAGCCTACCAGGCAGTACCCTCCACATCCCTCATAGACAAGCCTGAAAGGTTTAGGTGTATGTGGGATTAACACCTGTAGATGATTTTTTTACACAGCTCTACTTCCAAAAACCAAATTGTTAGAGGAGGAATTGATCTTTGGTCATTTTAGGCATCTTTGGTATAGATGTGGGTATAGACCAGGACCCGCATCCAGTCTAGGGCTGATGTGGCCACCTCAGATGGTCACCTCACATCCCTTTATAAGGAACAGAGAGAAAAAGGCACTTTAGGGGTGCAGCATATCCAACCAGTCAGCTGAACCACTGCCCAGAGGGCATTGGCAAGTCCTGCGCACGAGTAACCCACTGTGAGCTCTGATGCTTAGAGGAATCTTGCCCTGTTTGAATGGACTGGCATTAAATTAAGAGAAGAAAATAAACAAACAGAACTCTTAAGTGCTTTCTGAGGCTTTCCCAGGTGCTCTAGCATCTGGGGCTAACCAGTCATGGTGTGACTGCCCTCAAGACTGGGTTTGCTGGTAAGTCCTGAGGGTCACACATGTCTCTGTGGCTCCTCTGCAGTCATGTGTTTGTTTCTTTTAATGCTCCTTCAGTTAATTTTCTTTGCAGATTCATTCACGGGAGTCATAAACATAATGACTGACATAATTTGGCGCTACACTGGAGATTTCATGGCTCCTGATATCATTTGCAGAGTCGTTCGCTACTTCCAGGTACAGAAACCTCATGCTCCCATGTATGCCCAAGCTTGTGCAGCTTTGTGTAGACATTCTGTTAGCATCAGAAGCACTAAATGCTGAAAGTGTTCATTTAAAGTCAAAACAATTGAATTAAAGCACATTAAATCTTTGTGGACAAGATGAAGGTGAAAATACATTGAGGGCTTTTTTATTGCTCTTTCCTTTTATTTTCACTAAAAGTTTTCAAATATCCCTAGGTCAGTGTTCTTGGTGACATTGTTTTCTGCAATAAATGTGTCTTAGCTGCTGTCTCATATACCTTCTGCCCCAGGTGGTCCTTCTATATGCCTCGACTTATGTCCTCGTGTCACTAAGCATAGACCGGTATCATGCCATAGTTTACCCAATGAAGTTCTTGCAAGGAGGTAGGAGAATTTCTGTACTTTGCTATTGCTACAGATATTATTAGGTAGCTTTTTTGCTTCAGAATTTGTAACCTTTTTGCCATGAATTATTCATTCCTGCTATAGCAACATTTGGACTCAGGTAGTTTTCTAAATGGCAAAGTAGCTGTGGTTTCAAGATTTATTAAGCCCTTCACAGTTTTTTTAAGCGTTGTGTTAGCAAAGAATGAAATGTCATTTTAAAAAGTGTAGAGGTTTTCATTATCTCCCAGAATTTTTAGAAGGTTATTGTGGGCAAAGGCTATCCCTCTTACTAGACCCACTCTAGGAGCTGCAACAGCTATATTGTCTGTTTATTCACATTTAAAAATAGATTGAGAGTGTAGTACTGAGAATTCATGCAGTAGTTTGATAGAACTTCAAAAGCTATAGCATATAAGTCTGGATATCTATTGTTTCTTGGAATGTTTTCTATTTGTTATTTTTACAGCACTCAAATATATGCTGGCATCTTAGCAGTACAATTTAAAGAACATGATTTCTGTCCCACAAAGCCAAAGTGAGACATTAAATATGTTGCACTGAGTGAAGAAACAGAAATAACAGGTGGGGAGGAAAGGCAATGCTTATGAGAACCGTGAGGTCTGGAAGAACCACTTTAATCAGACGCAAATATCATTCTTGTTTTGGAGTAATAATGGCTTTTGCCAGCCTGCTCTATTCAGAGGATCAGATTAATGGTCCTTCCTGGCCTTAAAAACCTGTGAATCCATCACAGCTGAGGCAGTGGTGCAGCTTTGGCAGATGTTAAGGCCTGAAAGCTTCACATACTTCTGTGAAATTTAGCCTCTTATTCCCCAGGGTATGGGCTGACTTTTTCAGAAAGGGGAGATGGATATCAAGGTTTTCTTGGTGGCCTTTGGGGGTCATGAAGCATTCTGCAGCTCCTGCTGATGCTGCACCAGGCTGGGGAGGGAGAGCTGTGCAACAAACCCACTGACATCTCTTCTGCATCCATGGAAAAGCAGCTACTGTCTGGGCTTAGTAAAGAATTTGGTGGTTAATCTGTGCAAAGCACTTTGAAGTTGGACATAAAACCCCCACCAACCACCTCAATTTTTTAGAAAAACCTTTTTTTAATTCAGTCTCATTCCCTACACCTATACTATATAGATGTTTCCTTTCTTTTTCCCATTTCCTATACCTATACCATAAAGAATTTCTGAAAGATTGGAAAGAGCAGACGTTGCACCCAGCTGAGAGGCAGCAGAGCAGCAGGTCATGAGCAGAGATAACACTGACAAAGCCCACATGGCTCTGGCAATGGCTGGCTACACACTGATGGGACAAGCAAAGACCATGTTCAAAAGGAAAAAAGGAGCAGCTGTAAATCCAAAAGAAGTATCTAGAAGTGTCTAGAGAGGTATATTTACCATAACAACTTCCCTGAACATACATAGCTTTTGCACCCAGCTATTCCTAACAGAGGTGTCAGGGGCTTTTGAAATGCCCTCTTAGCTATTCTGAGTATGGAGAACAAAGACAACCTTGTCGTTGGTGATGACACAGAGAAACCTTAACAACAGTTCTGAGTCAACCTGTAGCTAATTTTGTTCCAAATTGTAAAACTCATCCCTCAAAATGCTTCAACCAAGAAACAAAAGAGTTGTTTCTCCTTTCCCATTTTAAAAGTGATGTTTTGATGTAGCCTTGAAATACCATTTTGGGGAAAAAAACAAACTAAACCCAAAAATAAACCAAGCAACTTTTTGCTTTTAAAACATCAAACAATACCCAAGTTGGGGGTTTTTTAGGTGCAATGAGCTATACTTTGCATGACTCGTAAGAAAACAAACTTCAACAGTTCAGTATTTTCTATGTACTTTGTGAACACATAAATGACCACAGAAAGGGCAGATGTGGAAGAATTCTACATTCTAATCCTAAAGGTTCTGCTGTGTGAGGCAGCAGAATAATTCAATAACCAAAGGGGTCACTGAAAAGCAAATAAATAAAGATCAAAAAGAAAAAAACAGAGAAGTTACAGCAGAAGAGATGTTATGAATATTTCACCATGTTGAAAGGTACATGCAAACAGTACACAAACTAAGCAACAACAGAAGTGCTTAAGTAAAAGACAAAACCCAAATAGGTGTAAACTGTCACTTGCCTGGCTTTGAGCTGCAGATGACACTGAAGTCCATCAGATCGATTAGCTTCTACATGCAAAACTTTCCATTTAAAGAGCAATGTTGTTCTTAAAGGAAAATACTGAAACTGGTTGAATAGAACATTGTATTTCAAAGCTGTAATTTATTTGATTCCATTTATAATCGACACAGCTCCAGTTATATGATTTGGCTGGCATTTAGAGCGTATTAGAGCGTTTACAAGAAAACAACATAAAAAAACCTTTGCTTGCAAGGCAGGCAATTAAGATTAGCCTGATAAAACAAAAAGCTGCTTACCTAGGTGCTACCAGTGCCCTGTTGTCCTGGGTTCAGCACTGATACCACTCTTGCCCAACACAAATTGACCACTTCTCTCTGAATTATTCTACAGTGCAAAAAGAAAGCATATTATCCAAGTATAATCTTTTACCCCTAGAAATACACAGGTGGGCCCCACTGAGGCTTGTATGTATGTAGTTTAAGTAGCTACCTCACAATCAGAAATTCCTTTCTGTCAGGAAATATTTTGTGACAGTCTTAATATTCCTTCTGCTAAGTTTTTGTTCTGCTTTGGGAAACTTTACAGCTCTCCTCTGCCTATGCAATATTTATAGACTTAATCTAACCATCTCACTTATGTAGATGTCATCAGAGTTCCTTTAAGCCCTAGATTAGCAAGATTGTATTTTGTTGAACGTGGGTAGCATTTAAAAATGAGCAAGATAAGTGAATATTTGCAACTGATGTTTTATAAAGCATAAAATTGCTTTTTGAATGTTTCGCCCACATGCTTTCGTATTGCTCTTTGAGCTTCAAGGAGGAAAGACACTTGCCTTGATATGCATAATTTAAAGTGATTTTCTCTTTCACACAAAACTTCGGGTATTTTGTAGGACAATAAAGTATTTCAGCACCAAAGCTTCCCAGATCAAAAAACCTGTCTCCATCTGTGTCTCTCGCAACCTGACTCAGGAGGAATAACCGCTGCTGAAATCACTGGTACCCTACAGATCAGCCCTTTTCCCCCACATTTTTTGGCTACAGCTATCTGGATTTGAGCTGGAAGATGTACATTTGTGAAAATGAAAGCCTCGGGGCTGTCAGCTCCAACTTACTGATTTGTACAAAACCCCCTTGGTGCCACCAGGCATCATTTAGTTTCCCATTAATTTTCCCCATGTGGCAGTGGAGAAGGCCAGAAATCAAGGGGAAGCAGTAGCCCTAACTTACCAAGTGTTTTGGGATCCTTCCTCTCATGTTCTTCACTGTGAGGACCAGCAGGATCTCCTAGTAGGTGTCTGTTGTGGCAGGTAAAACAGGTCTGAGCACTTGAGCACCAGCATCTGCCCTGTCTCATGGTTAGCAGTCCACCCTTAACAAGGCTTAGACATACAACCATCAACAGGAGCTGGGTTTGGTCCCTGCCATGATGCAGAGAACTGCAGGAGATTCACATGCTTGTCAGAGCCAAGTTTCTTTGGGGCAGTAAAGTTGCAGCTGGTTGTGCAGTTTTGTTTCAATCCTGAACTGAAGCTTTTCTCTTTCCTGATAGGTTCTTACTTCAAGGTGCACCAAAATGTTTAATTTCCATTCTAAGGAGGACATTTCCCCCATCAGTACATCCAGTATGCTCCAACCTAGTTTATGCTTTAAGTAGTCCTTACTCTGTCATCTGCAGCATAAGGGCTCCTTGTTTTCTATCTCTCTGTCCTACTGAGCTTCACTTTGCTGTGACATGGTAAGAGTGTGCAGTAGGGCAGGCCTTCAGTCCTTAGCGTTCATTTGTGATGTCTTGCTGGCACAGAGGAATCATTTACATCTCTTGTTTATGACTTGCTGTCCCTCACAAGTGTCTTCCCATAGCGTTTTCAGATTCAATGGGCCCTGAGCATCTTTAAAGAATACATGTAAAATACAAGCCCGTAACAACATGACTATTTATCATGTGAAAGAGATGAAATCCCCATTCTCCTTTGCAGTCTTTTCAGCACCAGCCCCAAATTCCCTTTCTTCACCCAGTTCCCTCCTCCTTCCTGCCTTTCTATCAGTACTGCTACACAGGGCCTTGCGTGCCCACATTAACACTATCTGTTTGATTCTGTTGCACAGAAAGACAGGCAAAAGTTCTTATTGGAGTGGCCTGGAGCCTCTCTTTCCTGTTTTCCATACCAACTCTGATTATTTTTGGGAAACGGCAGCTCTCCAATGGGGAAGTGCAGTGCTGGGCTCTCTGGCCTGATGACTCCTACTGGATACCCTACATGACAGTGGTGGCTTTCCTGGTGTACTTCATTCCTCTGATCATTATCAGGTAAGCCTGAACCACAGTCAGCAAGCATGCGGTGAAAGTTGTCAAGTGTGCAATCAGCTTAACGCTTTAATTTCTACTCATTCATTACAATTTCATTTCCACACATGCCTTATAGCTGCTTTGGTTTTTATCAGATAATGTACAGGTCACTGTACTTGCTCTGCATATTCTCCATGCAGCATTACTAGCCAGAAACATTATCTCTGAAAGAAAGGACTGAATCTCTAAAGTGTGCTCACTTATCTCCGAGCTTCAGGCATGAAACATATCTTTAAAAACCCAGGATGAATGTCTAGTTATTATGACAAAATATAATTTTAATAAAAGAACAGGAAAACCACACTCAATGCTAATTAAATTAAAATTAACTGTAAGTGCTCTCAAGCTTCCTAGTACTAGGAGAGTGTTTCTTCACCAGGATGGGAAAGAAATCTCCAAGCGTCTGAAGCTGCCAACAACTCCTAATATACAGGCAAATAAAATCCTTCCCGTTCTGGAATGGGAAATCTTGGCTGCAAATATTGGAGACTGGTTTGCCCAAAATCACAAAGATGATCTGCAGCAGAATTAGTTTTAAACTGAGGTCAGCCAATATCCCAGTCTGTGCTTAGTGATCAGGGAATTTGATTGCCTCCTTCTGGGGTACTGCCATTAGCTGCTGTTAAACAAAAATTATCTAGCCATGAGGAGCTACCAATACAAAAGGAGCAGTCAAAAACAGATGTGGAAGGGGAGTGAGGCTTCTTAACTGGCTTGAACGGCTGCCAGTGGCAGTAACTTGTTCTCTGAGCCTTTTCCTTCCTTTCCCTTTTATTCTCTTTCAGTAGCAAGGTTACAGCAGGAGTGCTTGGTGTTCATTTCTTCTTAGTGGCAAAGACTTGCTGAGACTCCCCCTTTTCCCCATAATATGGTGACATGCTGTTAAGGCTGTGAGAATGGAGCTGTGTTTGCATATCCCTTGGATATCTTTCTTGTTCCATCTGCTTTTCCAGCAGGTGATGAGCCATGAGTCTTTCATCTGAGCTAGCACACCAAGTAAGAGTGGGTGGGGGCTTATCTTTTCTAGGACAAGGCTACATAAGCTAAATAGTAAAGGCCATATTGCAGTTTTTACTCCTATCAGTTCAGTTGTGCATTGAAGTTTCTTCCTGTTTAATCACAGATATTAGGCTCTGCAGCTCCTAATGAAGCATGTGGTGCTTGAACTCATCTAGCTGACAGGTTGGACAGGGCTTGGAGCAACCTTGTCTAGTGGAAGGTGTCCATGCCCATGGCAGGGGGTTGGAACTGAATGACCTTTAAGATCTCTTCCAACCCAAAGCAGTCTGAGATTCTATGACTTTCTGATACAGATTCAACACTGAGCAGTGTTGCTGCTTAGAGAGAAGGGACAATCTTTATACTTTGCTTATAAGACATCAATTTCCTAACTTTCTGTTTCTTTGTGTGTGTCAGAATGCACACATATAACAAGCAAAATAATGAAAAATTCTCCTTAAAGAAAGGACATTATAGCAATAGGGAAAAACTAGTCCCAGGTTGCCCAATTGCTCTTCTTTCCTAGACAGGATCACTTCTCTTTGTATATTCTCCTATCTTTTAAAACCAGCCTAGTTTTAAATAAAGCAAGAAATATTCTTGGGAACATGTAAATAAAACTGTGGGTGGATCTGCAGCCCAGCACTAGCAGCAAACAGAATGAACACACAGAGAAGAGACAAAAAGTAACTTAACTGTGAAAAGAAATAGAACAGAAAACTTTGAGGCTTGCTGCTTCTATGACAGGAGTTTTGTCATGAGTTTTCTCAAGTAGCTAGTAATCAGGATATTCTAGGCAGCATTTTAAGTGTTTTAGGAAAAAGACCCATAGCCTGTCCAGTTATCACAGAATCATAGAATATTTTGGGGTTGGAAGGGACCTTCAAAAGTTGTCTAGTCCAACCCCTCTGCAATGAGCAAGGACATCTTCAACTAGATCATGTCCCCCATGTGTGTGAAGCAGCTCTTTCGCACTCAAACTTAAAGATGCACATGCTTCCTATTTCAGAACAGCCACTCTTTTTTACATGGCATATATACTTGTTTGGTCAGAAAAAGCAAGCTACATAACAACACATCTTTTAGAGCTGCTGCCATTATGCTCCCCTCCCTCCCTGCCAAAGGAAGATATTCAGACTTGATCAGCTCTGTGACTTGCTTTACAGTAAATCCCCAGAAGCAAGAAGGCAATGAAGAAATGAGAAAGGCATGAAACCAGCATCTCATGAGATTGCCCTGACAGCTGAGACATGAATAAAGCATCCTAAATTTTTTTATAGCTTTAACCTTAAGCAACTTTCACCAGAGAAGTTTATGGCAGGGCAGGAATTTGTAACATTGGCCTTGGAGCCACAGGGCAGAGCAGTGCCCATTGCCCACTCAAACACATTGCTGGTTTCAGCATACACTGAAACAAATGCTCTTATGCTCTTGCCGGCAGAGATCAGACTTTTGACAGGTAATGTATGTATAAAAGGTAGGTAATATATATATAAAAGGAAATCTATAAACAAAACTGCAACAGCCCTGAAAGATGTAAATACTCAGGATATCTGTTCCCACCACTCCTTCACAACTGGAGAATCAGCAGTTACCAAACAGCCTGTGGTTCTGTGGTGAGTTATCTGATTATAATACAAACAAACAAGACCTGAATAATGGAAAGAGAATGAAAAGCTGTGATTGGATTTTTAACCCTAGCATGTGGTTATCTTTGAGAGCTGAGAAAAGAGGAGAATATTTGTTCTTTTTGTGTAAACACTGCCCTCCTCCCCACTCAGTGGCACCCAGGAAGAGCCACAGATCCTGCATCAGGTTCTTCTTCACGATGCTTAATTTACCCTGTTCTTCCCTTTTATTTAGACTAATCCAACACTATTTCTACAGCTGATATTGTCAACTTATCAAAACCCAGAAAATTCAGAAAAATTAACTGGGTACCTGCAGTAATTGTTTCTCCTTTATTCTGGGACAAGTGTCATCAGCTACAACCAAGATCATTTCTCCTATGCTAAGATACGCCAAGCAAAGCTCAAATGGTATCTGTGATAGTTGAATACCTCCAGAGCATTGCTGAATAGAGGTTAAATACAGGCCAAATCACGATTACAGACTGCTCTCCTGCCAATACATGCACTTGGCCCCCTCAGGTCTTGTGACAGGGACACAGGAGAGCTAGTGGGTTTCTGTTCTGTATCACTACTGTGTGCCAAACCAAAATTATATGCTGGCACTTGCGTATCCAGAAATTCAGAGTCTTTTTAGCTGTTATTCACAACTATCAAACATATTTTTTATATTTTAACCTGATAAATGTAACACATAGGCACTTATCTAATATAATTCCAAATTTATGTAGAAAAAAAAAAAAAAAAGAATTGCAGAAGTTCTCTTGAATCACAGAATATCCATCTGCTGTTTAAAATCAAAACTCCAAAGAGAACATTTGCTTTGGAGCAGTAGAAAAATAATTAGATGAGAAAAACCAGAATCAGCTCAAAGGAAAAATATGGAACTAAACCCAGGACATTGCAGTGAAATAAAAAATAGATTTAATAGAAGGTATTTGTCTGAATTCAATCAAATAAAAGGAATAAAAATACTATTAGTAAAAATGCCAAAGGTAATTTTTTGAACTTGATTAAGTGAGCATGATCATTTTTGCCCGCAATTTCCATTTCTAAATAGAAAAACTTAGATCTTGCACATATGTTCTAATATCTGCCCATCTATTCACTTAGCCATTACACATGCTTACAATGGTTTCTTTAGATGAAGTTAAATATGCCTTTTGTCTTTGGATAAATAGTACTGCAAATTAGCTACCATAAAATAACACAGATGCATCACTTTGCACAAATAAAGTACAAGGAACAATAGGCAATACTGGATGATAAATACAAGCCATTAGCAGGGGGCTTAAGTGCACTTTTTGCCATGGTAAAGCTCATTTTACTAGCAAATACTAAGGCTGGGTGGGACAATATCATAATGCAATCCTTTATTTAAAAATAAATTAAAATCCATTTTTAAAGAATGGGCAGACAACTCATGTGATTGTTAATATCAATACATAGCTTTTCCAGGAGACATTGTATTTTCCAAACTTAAAACGATCTATGAATTACAAATGAAGATGGAGTGGGACTATTCATGTTAACATTTGTATGACTAACCATAAGTCAGTTATTTACATGCATAAAGAATGCTGTAATTACCAATGGAGCCATATTAAAAAACATCATTAACTAATAATATGGTACAAGGAACATGCATCTTAGTCCTTCAGAATTTGGATCAAGCTACAAAGCTCAATTGTTTTAGAGATGCAAAGAATTTCATTTGCTGAGATTCATCCATAGTCAGAACCATATTCCTGTGTTTTCCTGCCGCCACCTCTCCAGATCTGCATTTATCAGGGCTAGAAAAATCCCTGCATTTTTAGATCAACAGCATGTCCTTTCTATCCTGTGGTCTTCAAAGCCTGAGCAGCTCCTTCTCAAAAGGGCTTGGGTTATCTTTTCATCCAGGTTTGACTACTACACTTAGGCTTGCTCTTTCCCTTCATTAATTTCTTGCCTGCAGATAAGGGGCCACAACAACTCATATAGTATTTCGATATCATAGTATGCATTAAAATAATTACAGCATGTGTTTATATAGCCCTAGAAATCCTCTATTCACTTACAGACACAAAGAAACCTGACAACATCTGGACCTAACAAACTGTACATCCAATCTCCCTGTGCTTTCAGCAGAGACAAGAGCATACAGAACACAAGCATGTTACATGTATTGGGAAATGAGGTTTGTGGCAATGTGTATGCTGTGCTTTTACATCTTGGCAGTGGAGGCCAAGCAGCTTGATACTGAAAGGAAGGAAACAAGCATTATGATATGGTCAGAATGGTGCAGACCACTGTCAAACACCCTCCTGTCCAACTGAATACCAGTTGTCATCTGTCCCCGCTACTCCTTGCTCATCTGCCACTTCATTTTCCATCAAGTGGGAATTTCTTCCCACCTTCTGAGATGTCACAAACCACCATGTCCTCCTCCAGCTGCCTTTTATAGAAAGAAAGAAGCTATAAATGCATTCTGTAAAAAACCATAACTGCTTTTCCCTTGTGAGAAAAACACAACTTCTGTTCCATAAGTGCTCAGTGCTCTCTTTTTATTGTTGTGGCTTTGAAAGACACACACAGATGCCTTTTATGATCTTAAGCTTTGGGTGGTGTATTTATGGAAACTCCAGTTTCTTAGCTCCGTGCCAGCATAGCTAGGTTAAAGAAGAAAAGAAGATTAGGCACTAATAAGATCTGGAGTCAGAGAGATCAAAGCATAAGGCATAATTGCAGCTGGCAAAACAGTCCCTGGCAAATGTTCCTAGGATGACAAGTGGCTCGTCTTTCCTGACACCCACCCTGAGCAGCTTTATACCACCTCTGGTCCCCTCCTGATAAGGAAAGATGGATCCCAGCTATAGAGAATAGAAAGATGAACAGAGGCAAAAGCACCACTAGAAATCTGCTATGTTGGCAGCACTTTAGAAGCTACTGGATTAAACCAGGAATTAAACTTTCCCCAGACTTATAAAAATGAAGGATTTAAATGAAACAGCATGTAAGCTCATATGTGAAATGCCAACTGAAGAAGACAGCCACTATAACTGCATCTGGTGAAAGGGGTCCTCCTATCAGACTTTGCAGCCAAGGAGAGAGGATTCTTGGAGCTGGAGGGAAAGAAAGTGTGGAGCCTGACTTCACAACTCAGTCCTTGTGGCACTTGGCTGGAAATAGAGAGTCTGACCATTTTGACTATGAGTTAAGCTCCTTCGTCCTGATGCTTAGGTGACTCTGAATGTGTTCTACTGGGCACATGTACGCCTGCAAATAAAAAGGTCAGGCTAGAGGCAGCAGGCTAGGGAGAAAATAGAAACAGGACTTCAAGAAGCTGGCTGGATATTTCTGGAGCTGACAACACTTATTGTTATAATGCATTCTACTTCATTGGGGCAGTCAAAAGAGAAACAATACGTGACTTTTTCACCACTGTCGGTACAAAGCGCAACAGACACTCAAGTGCACTAGCTGATAAATAAACAGGCTCTTGAAAAGACAGGAGATAAAAGGAGAATGTTCAAGTCAGCCGGGAGCCATGCTGGACCTTTGAAGGGGTAAGGAGGGCAAGCTGGAGGCTGCAGCAGATGCATACAAAACCCTCAAAGGGCAAGTACACTACTGCTCTGCTGCACAGCCCACACTGCATGTTGTATTTCCAGCTCTCACCTGCTGAGACTGGAAACCAGATGGCTCAAACTTATGCAGAAGGGAAACCTCCAAGGCACACAAATACTGTCTTTGCAAGTGTGTCTATTAGTTGAGGATGCTGTAAGAAAAACTCCTATATCAGTGTGAAAGCTCTAATAAGAATGTCTCTTCTGATAACAAAAATAAACCACATGACAGTAAGACACATTTTTGTCTCTATAAAACACCCTGAAGTAATCTCTCTAGTTGCACCTTTTTCACAGAGTCATCACTAAGGTTTATAGCAATTAATAGTCAGGCTGCCCCAGGCCCCCCAGAACGCTTAAGTGTATTGCAAACAGCACAGGAGGACAATTTCTGTTGTGATGCTTCGTTTTCACATCAGGAAAACATGGCAGCCTGAGTGCATTAATTGAAATATCCTGAAATTATTTTTGTCTTCCTTAGCAAACTAAAAAGGAAAACACCAGTCAAAAAGATGCTGTTGCTTAGTGATTTTAGCTGCACATTATATATGCTGGAAGAAGAAAAGGCCTCCTATTTTCTTTAATGTAAAATGCTGAAAAGGTAACCTCCTCATCCTAACCTCCTCATCCAGGACATGGGTTCAAACAGCTCCTCAGCTTGAAATAATTATTTTTACCAATTCTATATTAAATAAATTGAATTCCATGTTTGCTATTGCCTAGGGAAAGGTTGTAACTATCCAAGGTCATTGTGGACTAGGGAACTTTTCATCTTTCCTATTAAGAGTGTATGTATATTCCCTTCTAAAAATGGGAATTGTGATGGACCTGGTTTGGAATCATCTAACTCTTCCCAGCTACCTGATACTTCTGTCCTTGATTTCCACCCCAGGACCTTGGGGCCCAAAAGCGAGCACCAAGGTACTCTACCGCATTTCTCATGGATCTTGCCCCTGTCAAATTCCCCAGGGTACCATTTCATTTGTCAGCTTCCTACTCACAAAGTAACAGCAAAACAGAAGTGTACAAACATCAAAATCTGGTCTTTCCTCTTGCTTTCCCTTTTCCAGAGCTAGTGTCCTAGGGCTGGTACGCAGGCAGATTTGGCTTCAGCTAGCTCAAAATCCCCAGTGACCTCTTGCTTGTGAGATCTTGGTCAAATTACTGCATTCTTCTGAGCCTCAAATTTGACATCTACAATGTCAGGACAATAATAACAATTTCCATCCTGAAAACTCTTCAGACCTGCTATGCAGTCCCATCACCTCCATGAGATCTTTACACAAAGATAACTGTATTCATAGAGCACAAATGACTGGGGTGTCAGTTAAATTTACTGTGGCTCATAACACCAATGACTCTTTCTCTTCTGTAGTGTCATATACTCAATCGTGATTCGAACCATCTGGATGAAGAGCAAAGCTCAGGCTGTCATTATATCAACCTGCCCTGGTGAGTCTCAGCACACATGTGTGTCCAGCCTTGTGATCCAAATATGGCAAGTCTCCCCAAATCTGAGAATTCCTGGACATGGAGTGTTGCATTGGGTCCCCATCACTGCAGTGGAAATGGGGTTTATACAATGGCTCCTCCATAACTCTTTTCTGCATTATTTACCTTCTTTGACACTAAATCTCCTTTAGCGAAACAAAAGAAAACATCTGTGAGAAAATAATAAAAAGGCAAAAAATCCTTATTCTAGAGCTAGAATCCTTATTCCTAGAACTTTGGCCATTTCCATAATATTTTTTTCCTAGAATATACTTACACCCACAGTTAGCTGTGTTTTCACATGCCCTTGCAAGTCTGGATTTTGGGCAAGATCAGAAATTCCTGGGTACAGAAAGCTGTTTCACTAGCTGAGCTGCTCTTTTCCCAGGTGGCAAAACCTCTGCTGGCTGCACCAGTCGTGGGTTCATATCCAAGGCGAAGGTGAAAGCGATCAAATACAGCATTGTAATTATCCTTGGTAAGTGAAAAGCCCCCACAGCTGGTAGTGAGGGATGATGTTGACATTTGGAAGCTGGTTTTCCTCAGCTCCTTCCATCATCAGCACATAATGTGCAGTAGATGGCTCAGAGGACTTTTACCTTGACCCCCTCTTGCCTTCTGACCTTGTCCTTCCCCTCTCCTCTGGCTGATAAGACCCTGTTTTAGGCATCTGACATAAGCCTCAAATGAGGTTATGAGCACAACATTTCGCATGTATAAAGAAAGTAAAGGAGGGATATTGCCTAAAAGGAACGAAGGAAGGGTCATGTCCTTCCCATTCAGACTGCCAAAATACTTGGTGACTGAGTTGTCTTTTAGGCTTAGAGTCTGTGTATGGTAGTTAGGTGCTGGGGTGGTGCAAGGGACAGGAAGGAGAGGAAAGGGGTGCGTTGCCTGCTGAGGTGGAAAGGATGAGCTCTCCTTTCCTGACTGGGCAACAGATGACTCAGTGCAGGAGTCCTCCGTCTCCCAGGGAGATGACATTATTCTGATGGAATTAGGAGGCTGACATTCTATCTGGATAAATAAAGGCAGCGTCACACAGGGCTTGTGATTAGCTGCCAGAAACAGGCAGGAAGGCAACCGAAGCTATTTATTCCTGAGGGCTGACAGCCATCCCCTACCACTGAAAAAGAGATCACTCCTCTTTCCGAGGACACACAAAATTCAGATTGGATGATATTGTGGTAATAGTTACTGCTAAGGTGCTTAGCTCACTGTTCAGTGAGACAGGGGAGAGACCAGCCTGACTCATGCTGTTCAGAAGCCCAAGAACAACTTCTCTGTGTCCGGGCTTTTCTGCATGGCAATCAGAGAAAGGTTTGGACAGAAACAAATACAACTGCAATGCCACCAGATGTGGCATCCACTGACCTGGATGCTCAGTATTTCAAAGGACTTTGGTGATATTAGGCACCCACCACCTCTTGATGTGAAAACAGACCTAGGCACCTAACACTCACGGATTTCTTTAAAACCACTCCAAGTTCTGCATAGTCAGTGCTATGATCCCTGCACTGACACTGTGTATTGCAACTCTGCTGGTATCTGCTCATAGATGCTGCCAGTTTGCTTACTCTAGAGACCAGGAGAGGGGCTTACCTCTTCCTTGCACATTCAGTGAGTGCTCAGCTAACTGCCAAGGCAAAAAAGCAGGGTCACTCTGCTGTCCCATTTGGACGTCTGACTTCACAGATACCTGTACATCTGCAAACCAGGTACTTTGACCTTAGTTGACTGCACTGTCTGTCCCAGCTTTTCTGTGTAAATCTTGAGGGAAAAGCCTTTATGAAAGGAGATCACATAGAAATTTGTGAGGGACAGATTCATTCCCTATTCCTGCAAATAAAGCTAGATCTGTCGCCTTTTTATTTCTGCCACTGCCAAATGACACGTTGGTCTGCCATAATGTGGTGTGAAAGGGTGTCATTCCTTGCTCCTGGAAGTCTAAGAGGCTCTGTTTTAATAGGTGGCTGTGACAGCAGTGCTGTCACGGAGAGGCATTTTGGTGGTGTGTACATTTAGATTCGCTGCTCACTCAGGGGACCATTAAAAGAGCACTTCACTATAACTGATGATGTTTTAACTGGCTACCTATTTACCCTTTATGTGTTGTGTAGTGTTCAAAAGTGTCAGGATATGTCTAGAGGGAGCACTCTAAACACTTAGAGGAGCACACGTAATATATTTTATGGGCATTAAAATAAAAATAAAGACAAATAAAGGCACAATCTAATAACTATTCTCTTAAATAAGACCCTGAGTAAGGAGAGATGCCTTTTTTTTTGCATGAACAAATATTTGTGCGTTATGGCAGTCTCTCTATGCGTGTGTGATTACCTCTCTAAATAGCTGAACTATCTAATGTCAAGCTGTTCCTCTCTCTGTCTGTCTTGCAGCATTTGTTCTCTGTTGGAGCCCTTACTTTCTTTTTGATATCCTGGACAACTTCAAGATACTCCCTGAGACCAAAGAGCGCTTCTACGCATCCGTGATCATCCAGAACCTGCCAGCCTTGAACAGTGCCATCAACCCCCTCATCTACTGCCTCTTCAGCAACCGTCTCTGCCCCCCTTTTGAGTAATGCTCCTTTAATGTCACTCTGACTTTCCCCTAAGAAGGGAGGGAAAACATAAACACAGTGCATACAACTATTTTTGCCTGGTTTAATCCTAACCATTCCTTGTTTTCTTTAGGGAAAGAAGAACTCGAAGGCTGGGTGGAACTTCCAGGGATAGGAGTGATGGAGGGCAGGAGATGCAGGTCCTGTCCAAACCAGAATACATCTAACACAGACGATGCCCTGCAAAGCCACACTGGGACCTGTACCGAGGAAAGCAGAATTCCCCCTTGAGCCGCTTGCATCAGAGATGGACATTGAGTGACAAGAGCTTGCACTGTGCTGCTGTTGATCAGCACACATATTTGGGATCACCAATTCAGCTTCATCAATTGCATGCTGCCAGTGCCAAACTCAGTGCGAGGGGTTTGCATGCCAACATTGCGAGGGTTCATCTTTGCCCTCTGTTTTTAAGTAAGCTGTAATATATATACACATATATATATACACACTCCAAATTGCGAAAAACAAAACAAAACAAAACATGTAAATGGTGTCTACTCAGAGTCTTCTCTATTTTTCAAGAGTCACTAAAAGCCATTTATACTACCATCTGCTTCATATAAAGAGTACTCACAACTAATTACAGAGCAGGGACCCTGCTTAAAATGGAAACGTGGGCATTAAACAACAAGAAGACACCACCATCATTCTATGTAATTAGAGTGGTCTTTTGGGGACCTTACAGGGGAGCTCCTACATGGGGCACTTTGCCAGCACAGATCAATCTCTCCATCCACATAGCAGCACTTCCCTGACTCTTGCCCTGTGGAAATCATCCATGTTGCTTAAATTACGCAGGGAACTACACACATCTTTATAAAATCTCAGAGGTAGAAGAAGACCTGAGTGAAACCATAAAACCCAAATTACATTTAAGAAAAATTGTCTGTTTATGGCCCAGTCTTAAGAACTCATTGTAGGGGTCCATAAAGCATGGGCAGTCAGGCAGAGCTCCCCTGCATGGCACCAAAGCAGTCGGGCATCCCTTTCCCTCAGCCCTTGGGGTATTCTCCCATCCCACTGTTCTTAAGTGTAAGGAGAAACGTGCTCACCCAGGTTCAGTGGATGAGTGGGTGATATTGACCTCAGTGCTCATTATACTGTAAGGCAGCTTAAAGTGCTTGTACGATAATACACTGTAACCAGCTGTATGGCAAGTATGTTTGTTTCCAAAAATATTGTTTATTACTTAAGTGGAGTCATATTAAATGGTTTTTTTTTATTATGATGATTCTTTGCAGTGAGTTTGTTCTCTGCAAAATAAGAACTGAATAAAAATTATTTATAATTACCTAGATTACAGAGATATCTTTTCCTAAGTAGGAGATACATAAAACCATGGTGCTTTATGTTCTCTATAAAACAAATAAGGTATCTCTTTTTATTACCTGAAGTTTTGTTACGCTTAAATTTTGGTGGCTGCTTAATTAAAACCATGAATCTGCATCAGCTTTTACAGCAGCCACCTTGGATAGACTGTATATAAGAACTAGACAACACTACCATGTGGGTATGTTTTAACTTTCCCCAAAGTAGGCTGCTCAGTTTAAGCCTCATGGTGACATAGATTTTGGTTGTTAACTTTTTCATCTGACACATATACGATGGATAACCAGTTTTGAACAATTAATGAAATTTGTAGCCTTACTACCTGGAAATGAGATAACATTTCAGAGCAGTACTTTGATTTGCAAATTTAACATGACTCAATCCCATTAAAATTTACATATTCTTCATTGGGGTCATGACATGAATTATGTCATCTAAATTAAGCATATACATGAGTAAGTGTAAGACTCCAGCCTTAAATGAAGTCATTATCCATTTATTTGCAAAGAAACAGTCTTCTCATGTCATTCATTATCTTACTATGTACCATTTACATGTTGCTCATATCCTTTTTCCTCTGGATGTGACTGTGGTGGCCTTCCTCATATGAGGATTTTTCAGTATAAATGGCCTCACACCACTTTCACCTGTATCGCTTACAAATACTTAAACACAGAAATGATTTCTCATCTTCTATCCTGCTTTCTTCCTGTGCAGGAGATAGCATTTTATTATCTTTTCATACTCCCTAAAACTTTTCTTGTAAAGAAACAGAAAAAAGCTGAGTTTTTCCATCTCCCATGAGAGAGCTTTAGGGAATTTCATCTAACTCCAGTAGGTTTCTCATTCCTTTTCTGCATCTGCAACTTGCTCTACATCTGTTAGCTGTTGCTTAAAGGTGACAGAGTTGGTACAAAAAGAGCCCACACCTACAAAGAGATTCTGAATGCAACATGAAGAGGGTACCCAGCTTTTTCTTTCATGACAGCCCATGAAGAACTGTTTTTCATCAGCTTTAACACTTTGAGATGCAACCATGAGATACTTCTGACATTCCCAAAGCAGCCAGAAATATTTGTATGCATTACTATTGGGACATAAAATCCTCTATGATAATAAAGTCCTGTCTGATTATAGAATCCCAGAAAGCATGAATCAGAATCTCATCCTTCAGAGAAGTCACATCAAACAGCATAGGACTAAGATACTTTTCAAAATTACACATTAATTCAAGGGAATAGAAAATGTGCACTTTCTGTGACAGTTTCAAATAAAGCCTGAATGAGAAAGCTGTTTAACTTGCTCTTGGACATTTTTTGATGTAATTTAAAGTTCAATTCTCTTAGTCCAGATTTCCATCTGTTGCTAGCACTGTTTTCTCTTTCATCTTGGATTTGCCTTTGAAATTTCTGTCTCCTTTTTTATTTTTACTTTGAAAAAAACTAATGCAAGACAGCAAAAATTAAGCATCCAAATCTCTGGGCAGGTATACTCTAATAATGCAGTGGAATTATTCCACATTGCAACCATGGAAGAATAGCAAAACAAAAGCATTTTGCATCCTCCTGCATGCTGCTGACCAAGCATTTAGAGGTTCAGACCTCTAAATTATCTGATAAATAATAATAAATGTAATAATGATAACATAATAATATAATAGTTATCATTCTTATTATATTATTATCAGTCAAAACAAAAGGAAGACACTGCCTGGTTGTTTATAGGTTTGGAGGGGGTTTTTTGGAAGATATCTTTCATGGGAAAATAATTAGACCTTTAGATATGATGCAGGATGATTTGACTTCACACACCTCTAAGACTTCATTCATGAAGGCCCATACTTTACAAGTTACCTAGACATCTAAATATGAATAGTTTTAGTTGGAATCAGGCACATAAATGTCATTACAGAAGCGGACTTAACACAATAGGTTTTTAGAGTATTGGCTATTGCAAGTTATCAGACCCTTACTGATAGCAGTCTCTAAGAAGGACACGTAAGCAGAAGAAGGAAAACTAAGTCCAGTGCTTTTCTAGATCAAGGCCTGGGATTTGAATACCAGAAAGATTTATATCTATTCAAATTTCATATTTTCTTGACACTGCAAGGTGTAGGAAATGGGAAAAAAATCCTCTCTCAAACCACAGATCTCTATGTAAAACATAGGAACAGATGACTCAACTGGAAAGAACTTTTTCAAAGTGACTTTGGAAGAGAATTTCTCAAGATATGAATGCTTTGGGGTAACTCTGACCTGCAATAACTAGGAATAGTCTCTTGGCACTCTCTTTACAAGGAATACACTTGCCAGCAAGTTGCCTAGTTCTGTGTCCCTACAGAAAGTTCTACCTCGTGCTTGTGCTGATTTGTTTCAGACAAGAACCCAGAAGGCATCACTCTACCTGTCACTTCACCTTACCCCTAGCAATGGCTGCATGTACTCTTCAGAAACACTTATGGAAACAGAACAAATACAAGAGGAAGAAATTGCAGAAAGCACATCAAAAAGTATATATATGCTATGGGCACAAGTGCCTTCTTTCAAGAGAGGAATGATTCCACAGATAAAAATAAACCACTGCAGAAGCTTTCTGTCTTTACCTTCCAACCCAAAGCCTGGTGCTTACAGAAGCAGAGATTTAATTCATCAGCCTTGGGAAACATGATTGATTTGGGGAGTAAATGCAATTTTTAGTGTAAGGTAAAGTATGTTTCATATTCTTTGGTAAACTGTAATTTATTTTACACAGCGTTCAATTTCGGTAAGCATTATAGCTGAATGGCTCATTGGATAATCTTTTGTCGTGTTTGATGGCATCTTATTCTAAGTACGCATAAAATATGGGCATAGAGGGTTAGGCATACAAGCACAGGCATGACTTTACCAATAGACTTCGCCGATTACTCTGGCTGGGTTGGTTATAGTGGTACCTAATTAGAAGTTTACCTGTTAGTTTAGACTCAAGCAAGCCAAATGAAAACAGGCGAAAATTAAGCAGCTTCAATAAATGCAGCAAAAATGAAGAGAGTCTGAGGCATCACATAGAAAAAAAATGACATGATCTTGAGAACCCAAACAGCAGAAATGAGGTGAAATGCGCCACGCTGGGTGCTAATAATCAATTGCAGCAAGTATGAGAAATCCTGCTATACACTGGGAGCTCATCAGCTGGAAATATCTGAACAGAAGAAAGCCTTGAGTATGTTCATTGGCCAGATGATGCCTTCTTGCTGACGACAATGAGGCCAGGAGGGTCAGGGGGCTAATATGATCCCAACATGGACATGGTGGTGCATTTGTCAGAAGAGCTATGGCTGAGCTAGTGTCACTGTTGCCCTCTGTTGAGACCACTTTGTGCAAAGCAAGAGATAGAAAGATCATGGTAAAAAACAGCCTGAGATTTTGGCATGTTGGGGCTGATAAAATGGAAAGCTGAAAAATGGTATTTCTGCTGCCTTTTAATACAAGGGTGTCAATAGGAAAAGGAGGGACAGAACTACTTAAAACACACAATAAATCTGCAACAAACCTTGGAATATTCTCACCATGAATAAATGCAGCAGACACAATAATCAGCCTGCCCAGACCTTACTGCATTGTTCAGAAACAAACTTTCTGGTTATAAAAGAGTCCTCTAGGCTTGTGCTCTGGCTGCTTATTGAGATCTAAATGTAAGACAAGGCAAGACTTTCTGTGCAAGTTTTTCAGGGGACCAAGAGCCAGTTCCTTTCATTTTGAATCATGTTGATGGCCATGCCTTTTGCAATGGTGCAATGAGAAGGGGAATATTTATTTGGAGAGGTAATATCTTCTTATATCAAGCTGATGGAGCTGGAAAAGTGAATGAACTTGTAGGCATGAACATGCTATCCCCATCCCTGCCCTACCAACTCACATCACAGGTTTCAGAAGAGTACAAGGCATCATCTGCCCCTTTTGCTTGTGTTCAGGCTTTCAGGTTGAAATACTGGCAATAGCGGAATTATACAAGGATTACTGTTTGAAGTATAATCCTCTCTCCTCTCTGACTAAGGCACTGCGGCTCACTCTGTCTGGTCTCAGACAACAACCTCATGTTGGAGTAGCAGCCTACAGCCATGCTGGCAGCTTGCAGACAGCATGGGTTTGTTCACGAGTAACCACACTACTACCTTCACATGGGCTCATGGCTTTATGAAGAGGTGATTGAGAGCCTGTCATCAGACACACATTTATGCTTTGCGTGACTGGAAAGCTGCACCTCCTGGGCACTACAGATTAATGCCAAAGGGGAAAATTCCTGTAGCCATAAATTAATAAAGTGTCCTTGACTTAAAGGATTTGGGTTCCTTAAATGCATTACACAGAAGGCTAAAGAGAAGTCAGACTCCCTTGATCATACTAAAAGCTACTTAATGAAGCTACCATAGAGTAAGAAAAGAGTTTAAAGTGATAAAGTAGGAAAATATCACCAAGTCCCATTTGGAGCCCATAGTTTAATGGCCTCATTTGGGAGAGAAGGATTACTCCAAGAGAGGTTTTAAACACCTAGACAGACAGATTACCAATTTGTATAGATGTAATGTAGGTGGAAGGTTTTGATAATAATTTAAAGGAGACTCAGAATTATGGTGTTTATAAAATGCCACAGATGTAGGATAATTCATAGAGGAAAGTCAAATGCCATCACTTTTTCAGGAATACTTAGCAATTACCTGAACATCCTCTAAAAATTGGGCTGTTAACATGGTTATTTCCATGGGACAGGGGGTAGTGTCATCTGGAAATATTTATTGTCAAACAAACTCCTGCAACAAACTGTTATTTTTGAGAAAGTTTTGATTTTGAAGAATTTGCACACAAACAACATCTTCTGGATCAAACAGAAGAGGGGGGCACCTCAGCACAGCCATGGCGTGGGAATGCACTTAAGCCATGTCTTTTTATACAGCTTCCCAGATCCAAAAATCCTGGGACTATACATCCAGGTACTAAACCAATATCCACTTGTTCTGATCAGAACACCTCCAACAGCAAAAAAGGAAAAGTAAAGGAAGAAAAAAGAAAAAGAAAGACGTTTCATGGAGATGAGTTTAACCTAAGTCAAAAGGGGTAACATGGCTCTGCCTCAGTTTTCCTGAAGAGGATTTCTTGGTAAGCAAGAATCTTTGTGACATATCACGCCATATGATTATGGTAAATGCTCTTTTCAAACCCCAAAGACATGGTTGAGATACATAATTAACATATGGAGCCATGATGTTAATATGGTCCACAGAGGGCCTCAGTAAGACATCTGAAGGGGCCTGTTGGGAGCCCAGCATTACACATTTAAACCTGTTTAGTATTCTAAGCCAGATTCTCCATTCATGTATCTCAGCAGGTCTTTATCAGCTTCCGCTGAAGATGCAGAAGTTTTTATTAGATCAGGCCTTCGTCCATGTATCAAGGAATACACATGTGAGCCATTCTGAACCATGATCAATCATCAGAAAACAGGCATAATTATAATTTTATAATTATGAGAATAATTGCAAAGGATTAGTAGTCTACCCATCTGGAGACTTTGCAAGAGCTTAAAGGAAATTAAGCTGCTATATATTGGAAGCATCTAATTAACTTAATTTCTTTTCTTAGATAAAGCAGCATGAACTTCAGTTCACATCATCAGAGGAGGCCTGTTGCGTGATGAATAAATATTACCAGTAGATCAACCCAGTCCTACAAAAGAGGAAGACCCTTCTTGCTGGCTTCAGTAGGAGTTGATCAGGCTGTGTTCAAGGAGAGCACAAGACCTGTTTAACGTGTTTACATTTACTATTTCAGGCAGGACTGAATTGATTTAACTGCCACCTCAAATCAAACTGACATTTGAAAAACAGGTTGCAGGGACTTTTTCAAGTTGGTCAAGCAAAATGCTGAGAGAAAATAGTGCACGCTGACAGAGTTATCTAAGAAAACCCTAAGAAATAGGATGGGAGAAATCATTTAGATGGTGACAGAGGGGAAAGAAAAATAATGAACATTTCCTAGAAGCACATGTCATTCCTATTCCTTGAAAGATTGCAGTGATACCCAGCTGAAGTTTAATTGATTCAAATTACAATACAGACAGGGAAACCATAGAATATCAGCAGTCTTGAAAGTGTGTATCTGATGACACTATGGAGCACAAAATTCTCCAAGAATATTGCATGACCCTTAAAAATTTTCTTAAATTGTTATGGGCTCAGCAGTGGTACAATTCTTGGATCAGTGAGTATGCTTAGAGTCACCCATATAGGAACTAAAGCCAACCTGAGGGATAACATAAGCCTCTCCCTACTCAGGATCAGAACTCTGCTGAAATTCACTGCTCCCACACCAAACTGGGAGTAAGCAGCACAGAAACGTAGACTCACAGAATCACAGAAAGGTTTGTATTGGAAGGGACCTTAAAGCTCATCCAGTTCCAACCCCCTGCCATGGGCAGGGATGCCTTCCACTAGAGCAGGTTGCTCAAAGCTGTATTCAGTTTAGCAATGAATGAAGCTCTGTGAGCAGACAAAGGATAACCCTTTAAGTTCCATAAGACGTGTTTCAAAATTCCTGACAGACAAAAAGTCTTAAACTCAATAAATTCCTCTATCCTGCCCTCAGAGTGTGACCTGAAGTCATAGATTTGCACAAGCAGGTCTGAAGTATTTCACAAGTATGGGGTCTTCATGAAGAGTTTGGGGAGTCACTGCCATCTTCTCTTTTGCACCCTAGGGAAACCTTGGTTACTATGGGGTAAATGATAACACACCCTTAGACACCACTTCTGCATATGTGCCACCCTTAGGTCTAGGTCACAGTCACACCAAATTCGATGTGTGCCTTTTTAATAAAGTAATGGCTTTTGGGTAAAAGACTCAGCATGCCTGATTGCTTCACTGTTTGCCAAAGAAAGAGGCAAAAGCAAAAGGTGAGCTTCAGAGTAAAAGTATTTCCTCTGCCAAGGCATTCTTTCTTAAGATTCACGATACAGCAATCTGATTTTAATATTTCTATGGTGTTTAAAACCACCCACCAGTCCATCTCTGCTTCACAAAGCTGATATGACTCAGATAATTAACTCAAGGACAAATGATCAAACTACAGAACATTCACCAGTAGAGTCATGAAGCCCTTTAAACATATAACCATTGCTTCTATTGACTGACAATCTTTATGTGACTAGTTGAATTCAGCTCATGATCTTTCCAGCCACCACTACAAAATGCATGACTGCAGTTTCCCAGACCTCCTCTTCTGAACTACTACATTAGCTTTCTCTGAAGTTTGAATCATAAGGAATTGTGAAGCTTCTGCTGCTATCCATTAAAGCGATTTATGGTTCACTCTATCTCAGGTGGCATACCTGCAAGCAGAGACAGAAGCGGCACTTTTAAGTCTTTTAAAGGATTGCTGAAGGAGGGGGAACAGTGAGGCATTTTTAGTAGAGAGTGACTCTCAGGAAAGGTTGTTTACTGCAGCACACAGCTACCATCAGAACAGCAGCACAACTTCGTCGCATATCAAACCCCCACATTTAAGGTTTTCTCCCATCACCCTAATGTAGCACCATAAATCCCTTATAGAGCACAATATCCTACTTGTAGCAGGGATCCTCTTTCTATCTAATTCTCCAGCTCCACTTGCTATGTAGACAAGGGATGCGAGGAAATGTGGGGTAAGTCCCCACATCTGCCTTTGGGGCACAGGTTTTTGTCCTCTGCCAGGACAGAGGAGACAAAGAGGGCTTTGAAGAATCACCTGCCACTGAAGGCCCCTTCACCAGGGCTTTTGCAGTCACTTTGCTACCAAGAGTTATGCAGTCTGAAGCCTGTAGGCACACCAAAAAGAGCGTGGAGAAATATCATATTGATCTGTCTCAGTACATTTACCTCTGATATGGAAATATAAAGGAAATAACTTCTGCTAAACTATGCAGATAAACATGGATGAGGGTTGAGTGTTCACAAAAGCAGGACAAGGACATTGAGTAAATTAGTCCTAAAGAAAAGGTGCATTAGTACAGTCAAACACCAAGCAATACATCAAGGAGAAAACAAACGGCCATTCTCTCTAGAGAAAGTGGTGTTGTGGCTGGGAAGCCTAAGAATAAAGAGGAGCTAGAGAGAACAATAATGAATGGACAACACAGCACTAGCACCCAGTGTGTCCAGGGGATCAAAGGTGATCAGGGAAAAGAAACAAGGGGCTGTTTCACACACAATGGGAAGGACAGATGTGTAAATCACATCTTGTTCAAAAAACCTTTTACAAAACTTGGATAGGTTGCCAGAAAAGAGCCTTAAACAAATCTAAGGATGGAAGGAAACCTCCTATAGTAAGAAATGGCAAGATATATCTCTTTTGCTTAGAACAAGATTACCAGTAACAGCACCTAAGAACTTTCATAGGGAGAAAAAGTTCAGAGCCAAAAAATTAAGTTTAATGGAGCAAGGCATTACACATCAGTTGTACAGAACTAAAGTCTACAAATCAAGTCAGACATTAGGATCACGTTTTAACAGTGAAGATTTTTAACTGGTGGAGGGGATTGCCATGAAAAATACAGGATTCTTCATCTCTGATGTCTTCTAATCAAGGTTGAGGAGTTTCTGGTTTATAAACATGATTCAACAGTCCTTCAGTTTAAAACCCTTGAAAAGCAAAGTTATATTCTGCATGGGTTCGCATTATCTCTTCCAGCAGCATGGGTAATGTAAAAAACAAAGGTAAAATGGTTGGCCAACTTCCAACCTGGTTTTTGCATCCTCAGTTTTGGGTAGAAACAAACTCAAAACATTGATTTGATATTGAATGAAGAAAAAAGAGTAAAACACCCAGGTATCTTCTAGGACACGCTGAAGTGGCACCAGGAAACAAGCAAATGGGATATTCGCTCTGGGTAAAGCAGACTCCTAACCTTACCCCTGCAGGACACATTGAAAACAGAACATGCTAAAAGAAGGCGTGAACAAGACCACAGCTGGGTAGCAGGAAGAAAGTTGCAGAGCTATGAAGGGAATCTCCTGGTCCTACAGCTCTCAATGGAAATTCTTCCTTTGTGTTCAAAATGAACACTCAAACACTGCTTAGTTTTTCTGGGAAAAGATCAGCCTCTGGACAATGTTGTGGTATCATTTATCCACTGCTGGAACAGCTGCCCAGAGGACAAGAATAAGATATTAAAAAGCAGAGGTATAGAATGCACTGGACACTCCTGTCTATTTTGTCCCATAACCAAAGAAGAGAAAGCATTGGATTCAACCAGAAGAGCAGTCAACTTGTAAGCAATCACTGTAAATGCAATATTATAATTAGCATAGCAGTATTTGGAATTCATTTCTTCACTCTAACAATCAGTTAAAATCTTTATGAACTCTTCAACGCTTGACTGAAATGAGCAGCATCTGCTGCTACTTTAGTTCTGGATGGGTTTCAGATTAGAAATAGCACAATTGCACTATTTGAAGGTAGAAAAATATCACAGGTGGGATCAGAAAGAAACTCCGTTCCCTGCAACATACAGCTGTGAATGAATGCCCTGTCATATAGTGCTTTGGTGTCTGTCTCCTTTTTCCTCTGCTGATAAACTCAGCCAAGATTACAGTACTGGTAAAACAGGACACCAGGTGAGATGATCCCTAACCCTTCTGAGTGTGTCAGTTCACCCCTTTCCTATTCTAGCAGCCATTCTGGTTTGATGCAAATCTTGGTACTTTGTAAGTAGCAAGTAGGAAGAGAGTCATTTTTCATTTTCACAGCACAGCACAATGATATTACCAATTGCAAATTTAATCTGCAATGTGGACTGCTTATAGCTCTGCAGCTGAGTCACCGTGATTGCTTAGATCTGCTTTTGTAATTTTGAGAAGGATTTATTAAAAAAAAAAAGAAAAAAAAAAGGAAAATATATAGAAGAAAAGAAGAAGCAGCAGCAGGGGGTGAGGGAGGGAAGGACTAAACTGGCTCATTGGTGCTTGGCAAGCTCTTGAAACTTTTTCTCCTGAATGGAAGATTACTGGGCATTAATTCTTCCTGAAGCCAGTATATTCAGCAGATTCCCATGGGGAACACAGTCCGCTGTGACTATTGAGATGTTCTGCTTCAGAAAAACTTGACAACTACCCTTGACTAAGTGCCAGCACATCCACTGGCAGCAGTGGAGCAGGCTGCCCCTTGGGAGAACCTCAGCAAGCGGTATCTCAGCATCCAGGGCAGAAAGGAAAGAGCTGTTCCACCCATGGCTCCAACTGTGCTTGAGCCATCCCCAAGAGACAGCCTCCTTTCGAAAAGACAAAGACGTGCATCAGCATCTCATGCATGGGAGTGCAAGCACAGGAGCTACAAGGGCAAGGCAGACTGGAAAGGGTCTTCACAACAGTTAACCTATGCTAATTTTTCATTCCAGAATTTAAGGCCTGAAATTGGAATCCCACAAAGCAATGGCAAAGTTGCGCTATCAACAGAAGTAGAGAATTAAGACTGTTTTAATTTCTTCTAATTAGAATAGGAAGGTAATACCATGAACGTTCAGGGGGGTTAACAACCTCTCCTTCAAGTGCACCCAGGTTTAGTTTAAAGATATTGCCCTCTCTTCACCTTCAGGCTCAGAAGATTGTATTTTTTGTTCGATAAAATAGATGTGGAAATTATTCATTACCTGATGAAATACTGGCGGCTGAGGCAATGAATGCTTGAGGGAATTTGTTTACATGCACTCATTCGTTGTCTGCGTTCACCAGACTGAATGTCTTGGACTTCCTTTTTTTCTTTCCCTAAACAAGACATTTGGAGACATTTTGAAGGTTAATTTAGCATTTCTCAAATGTCACCCAAACGCTGAATGATAAAGTTTATCTCATTTCTTTTTCATCCTCCATCATAACAAACTGTTAGCAATGTACTCAATTCTCCAGGCCACAGTCACTACAAACCAAAGGCATCTGAAAGCATGAGCCGAACTCCTGGTTGCATTGGAATAAACCCCACTTCCTCAGGTTTCTTTGGTTTCTTCAGCTTCATTATTTCTATAGAAGATAGCAACAGGGCAGCCAATTCCACCTACATCTCCATGCACTTACAGGGCCAAGATGCTGAGAAAGAAGGGGTGGGCATCCTAACATAGCTTTTTAGGCCAACAGCTTGTTAGGTCCTTTGAGTAGCAACTCTCCATGGGGTTTGAAGCCAGTGGACTTTCTCACAGCCATTGAAGCCGATCTAAGGACAGTGGGAAGCCGACCTGCATCAGCCTTGATGAATCAAATCTGCACCAGGATCACTGCAAAGGTGCCTATATCCAAGTGCAAAATTGCCTTCACCCTGGCAAGCTTGGTGAGAAACCTCCACCTGACACAAAACTGGAGGCACCAGGAGCAAATTTTTCATAGCACCCAAATTCCTACCTCCCTCACACACAGTGGATATCCTGCTGAGGTCTGAACACTATAGACACACAAAATGAACCAAGACATGGGTGCTCCAGGTAATTCTTGTCTCTGGCTAACCTACAAGAGACAGAGACAGGTCCCCATGCCCCCCCACACTTTCCCAAAGTGAGTCATCTCATTCTGCACAGTATATATTTGTCACTGCACTTGTGCACTAGACATTAGAAGAGCTGATGGTGTACTGTGTTGACCTAGACAGAACTTCCCACCATGAATCCTGAAGGACAAATTCACTGCTGACAAATCCCCAATGAGGATGGAGAAGTTTGGTCCAGAGGCTTGTGAAATCACAATTCAGCTATTACCTGCTTGCTGTGGTACACCTTTCAGTAGTCAAACAACAGCAGGTCACCACTGCTACAAGAAAAAAAGTCAGCCTTACCAGGGTACACAGTGACCTTGAGCTGACTTCTTCCTTAGTCCATATGGAGCAGGGGGAAGAGTGAAATGGAGTCAACTTCCCAACACATCAGCATCCATCCACATATAATTTCTTCTGCTGCTGAACATGATTTTGTTTTATTGGGAAACACCATCCACAGCGAGTGAGCTCTGAACTGCTGGAGTGAAACAATAGCAGGAGGAGGGGAGGGAAGGCATTCAAAGTTACCAGAAAGAAAACTGCAATTTTCCAATCAGCTCAGGAGGGAGGGTTCGCTGGCACTGCGACAACCACTGCTTCAATCACCCTGCAAAGGCTATTTAATTCCCTGATGAGCTCAGGCAAATATTTCCTGTTCACTCAGTTCCTCAGTCTAGAGTCAACCACACATATTGCTATAGCTTGTGCCATCCACCCGTGATCCCCGGAGATTCTCCACCCAAGGAGAAGTGTACATATGAAGCTCCTTTGGTGATAGCACAGAAAAATCCTTTTAAAACTAGCCGAAGACCAAGCATACTAACAAAAATGCAATAGTGATAAAATAGCTTTACTAGGATACAGCTTTGGAGACAAGGAGGCTGATATTGTCGCTGTGACTGTAATTATTTAATAGGCATTTAAAACAGCATTGTAATTGCTCAGCCCT
This sequence comes from Pezoporus wallicus, assembly GCF_028554395.1. Classification (NCBI taxonomy): domain Eukaryota; kingdom Metazoa; phylum Chordata; class Aves; order Psittaciformes; family Psittacidae; genus Pezoporus; species Pezoporus wallicus. The sequence goes on along the minus strand of NW_026641900.1, from coordinate 300,423 downwards.
CACTGTAACCATGCCTTGGAATTTCACAAAACTAATAAAAACACCAAGTAAAGTGTCATTGCAACCTATGCAGCCTATGACATACGGTCCCCTACCGTGCTCTCACAAGATGGGCTAATAAAGACAGAGAATTTGCTATGGGAAGGTTGGACCCCAGACAATGATGACTGTGCCACAACCACTCATCCGTTTCCCATCATGTGGGAAACTCTGAGTTTGACAACTCAGAACTCCCATGGCCCTTTGTTTAACCCAGTACAAATGATGTGGATGTGGTTTATCCCCTGCTTGCCTGCTCTTCTCAGCTGCCAAGGCAAGAAGGGAGAGGAAGAAGGAGCACAAGCACATTTTTAAGAGGACAGCATTGCTTCTTGCTGGCGGCATTTCTCAGAACAAGCCAGACACTGCCCCTCCATGCATCAGGTCAACTATATCCTGCAGATACTGACCTGATGATCCATCAGTAGAACTCTAGTCCAGCGGGTACTTCAAAATACAACTTCATCCCACCAGTTACCCTTTCTACAAGCAGCTGTGCTACCACCTCTCAGACTCCATCTTCCTGCATTCCCTGGGACATCTGCTTCAGGAGGATAAGGTTTAAGAGCAGGCCTGCTCTTCAAGGCCAGGTTGGACAGGGCCTTGAGCAACCTGGTCTAGTGGAAGGTGTCCCTACCTGTGGCATAGAAGGGTTGGAACTGGATGATCTGAAGTTCCCTTCCAACCCAAATCATTCTGTGATTTTATGCAGGGAAATCAACTTAACATGGTGGCATGTGGTTAACTGAGCTGTCTATAACACCACTGATACCAAAACCATGTTTCAGTGTGTAAGTATTTGTGATGCCAGTCCAGCCTATCAGTTCCTGTGCCCCACCAGCCCCCAGCTACAGCACATCCTATGCCCAGGCAGAACAGCCTCCAGAAAGCGAGGGAAACCCTAATCTGAGACCATGAGCCTAACAGCAAGGGCAGGGGCACTCGAGGCACGTTGCCAAGAAGCTCAATATAGTAAGCAATGAAGGAAAAGGGTGACACAGCCACAGCAACCCCCTCTGCCAGCCACGGCAGGTTGTTTTGCTTTGCCACAGACTGTGATCTACATGGGATGCTCAGATCTCCCCCCTCACCTTTCCTTGCAGCAGTGATGGATTTTCCTAGAGGCTCGATGAGCTCACTGAATAGCTCACACAATCACTTGCAGAAAGGGCCACCATCCAGGTTGATGCACTTAACCCACAGGGCCAGAGGGCCAGACCCACCACCCTGACCTCAGCTGGAAGTGAGTCCCAGGCAACATAAGCAGAAGTGTGGTTGTAAAAGCAGATTCTTTTACTCAACTTTAAGGATTAGATACCTTTCCGAAGCAAATCTTGACCTTCTAAAAATGTCATTTTTCTCCATTCAAGCAATTTGCAATACTAGATTTTAAATATTATTCAGAGAAATCCTTTGTTCCTTTCAAAATGTCATTATATTCATCCAGGCACATATTTTTTTATATGTATGCCTCTTTTTAATTCTATTTTACTGTAGTACTGAAATCAAAGTGCATAACCTTTGACTACACTTTGAATCCCTCTTTAATTGCATTGCTTCGAGACTTCACACTACATTGAGCTTGCTCTGGTGCTCCAAGACTGTTTCTTTACCTTATTTGAAATATGCTTGTCCAGGCATAGTAGTGAGGGCTGTGCCTCCCAGCCTCCTCGCAACCCAAACAAGAGCCCCATGGAGAATGGCTGGGGACACTTCAGGACACCATGGCAAAGCTCAGTCATGCCTGGGTGCCTGCCTGCTCTTTGGAGCACTGATGATGCAATATTCCACATGCAAATACAGCTGTGCAGATGCATGCAAGGTGGCTTTTCATCTGACCAGGCAGGATCCCAATACCACCCCAGCTCAGAGTTATATCCACCTAAACATTCAGGACCAGCACTGCTGCAGCTACTTCACTTTTGTCATCTGAGCTATCAAGATAAAAGCTTTGTGCCTCTGCTTTTATGCCAGCTACAATCTTTAAATCCCTGACTGCTCAATATGCTCTCAACCCTTTAATCACCCCATCCTGATTTGTACATAGGAAGCAACATCACACCAAGGACCACCCATAGTGTTGCAAGTTACAGGCTCGCCCCTGGAACAGGCACATGCCCCTAGTTGTACACCAGGGCTTGGGAAAGAAGGGGTTTAAGATCAACCTAAATCCAAAGGAAAATACAGCAGATTATATCTAGAATGGTAAAATTCCATTATTTGTTCATTTCCATTTAAAGTGTCGAGTCATTTCTGGGTTATATATTAACATCTCATCTAGTTCTATAACACAAAGAGGGCAGTATTTTGACATAGGGACCTTTAGGTTCCAATAAGCTAAGTTTCTGTAGTTATCAGAGAAAAATAACTGCAGAGAACATAAAAAAGCCAAGAAAAGTTAAGTAGAATTTTCTAGAGCTCCAGCATGCACGCTTTATAGAGATAACAGCATATCAAACATTGAAGACAAACCCCAGCTGTTTTGGAACATGCCTGACTACCCATTGATTGAAGCTGATGATGTGCATTTGGTCAATTCAGTATTTCCAAAGTCCTTGCTGCACTGAGCTTCTTTCCTGATCATTTAGCAGATACTAGGCTGTGCTGCCAGGCAGTGAACAGATGCCAGTTAGCATCTACACTCTCTTCCAGCCAGGCTACTGTAATTTGGGATTTGCCCATGGCAGGGGGTTGGAACTGGATGATCTTTAAGGTCCCTTCGAGCCCAGACCAGTCTGGGATTCCATGACTTCTAGGTGCTAAGTGTCCTGGATGATCAATATTCCAGCAACTTCCTCAGGCCCCTTTGCTTTTCTTCCTGGATTTTTTAGACCTATCAATGTTAACTGTTGTCAACACATGAGATGCAGTAATGTTGTTCTCTCTCTTTTGAGCTATTTCTGCAGCCTAAGGTTTTCTTCTCACACAATTGTATTCTTCTCTTCATACCTGAGAGAGTGGTGGGGAGGCTAAGTAAAAGTAACAACCAAACCTTTACCTTAGACAGGGCATCTCAGACAGCTATAGCTTCATCCTACAATACAAGCTCATGTCATACACTTCCCTCTCCCTGTGCATGCATATGCAAAGCTGGGGACTACGCAGGTGATAACGTATACTTATCACGTACCTTATTTATCATGTTTATCATGTTCTTCCTCTTCCCCTCTTAATCAAAACAATCTGAATATAAGCTTGAACAGTTGTCATTAAATGCTCATAACCTTTCATGTGATGGAAAAAGAAACCCACAGCTTTAATGTGTAATTTGTCTTTCTGCAGCACAAGAGCTCTGAGGTGATGGTGGGGGGAAGGTGTTCAGCCATGGTCAGCTCTCCACCCAGGACACGTTCAGAACTTAACTCACTGCTTAGCCTCAGATATGCTCACCTCCAACATCAAAACCAGACCTCCCTTGTCACAACAAAGTCCAACACTTCAGGCTTTAGGGTGTGGCTTTGTAACATGCAGCAAGTGTATTGCAGGGCTTTTGCTTAGGGTTTCCACCATGCATGTTTCCCTCACCTTCAGCTCTCAGCGGCTGGCTTCTCACATCCACTCCTGTGCTTAGGTTACACAAGTACTTTGCTGGCTTTAGTTTCAGCAACACACTAAGCATTATCTTGACCAGCTCCTATATCCAGCTCCCCGTGTGGCTGCACAACCACCACAGCTAACCAGAGGAGAAAGCAGTGGAGGGGAAGAGCCATCTAGCACATCTAGCAGTGACCAGCTATTTGGATACACACATGCCCCCTGACCATACAAGCACATGGACACAGTTGTGTGCATGTTCAGGCACCAGAAAATCTACAGATGTGTCAAAGTTAATCCCTCCAAAACTAGCCAAATTTTGGCACAATTAAGCACAAGCCAAAATTAAGGTTGTGTGTGACAGTTAATTTATTCTTTCGTCCTGTGTATAAACATAACATGGTATAGAACAGAATTACTACCACAAAGCATATTTGTTTTATACACTACACAGAGCAAACTACCCTGATTGATTCTTCTTCATTAGTTTACCTTATCCCAAGTGCTGAGTGTATGGCCATATGTTGCCATATGATATGCTGCCTTTGATTTTTACTGCATACCTATCATTGCACCATACATTTGCAGCAATGAATTTATCTCCCTGGCACTCTTGTGAGGAAGCCCATCCCTCCAGCCCTACAGGCACAAAGGAGAAGTTTGACACCATCTGGTCTAGAGCTATATTATTAAGTCAAACCTCCTAATGGCTTCATGGGCACCTGCAAGTACTCAACACCCTTTACAGCAAATTCCACTTGGGTCAGCAAAGAGGACCGGGGCTAAAGGAGCCTTGTTCACCCCTTAGTTTGTCTGATTTAGCTAAACTATCAGCAAATAAAGGGGGTAAATAGCTCAAACACACCTTAGCACATACCAGTGTCTCCCCCAGACTGTGGTCCTCAAAATGTCAAACTGAGCCAGAAATGCAGACACGGCTCCATGCTTCATGTCTTTGCTGTCCCCAACCCAATTTCCTTGGACTTGTGCACAGCTCCAGACCCACAGAAATCCCCCAGCTCTATGGCTTGTCTTTCAATCCTGTGCTAATATCTGTGTCTTGGCACATGGCTGCAAACCCCACTGTCCCCTCCCAATGCTTCTTGCCCATAACTCAGAGGAGGGCCACCAACTGCATGACTTACCTGCAGCCCCCTCGGACTATTTGCTGTGCCCTTGTTCGGAAGATGGCAGTGACTGCAGTCGCTGCAGGCCAGATGGTGACTTGCATCAGCAGTATTCAAACATTCATCCCCTGCAGCTGATGCTCATCCCACCCTTGCTGACTCAGCACAGCTCAGCGAGGGATGGATGTGCTCTGCAAAGGCTGCAGCAATCATCTCTGAGCCCCTGAAGTATGGTGGGTGCCATGAAAAGGGCAGGGAGATGGTTTGCCTCCTTGAGCACAGCCTGTAGATGTAAGGCTCTGTAAGAGGCAGATGGGGATTGTATGTCAGGCTTAGGCTGGTGCAATGATTGTGTCTTATGGATACACTGTAGGCATCGTGATACCTTCTGAAAGGTCTCTTTCTTCCTCTTATGAGCAGAGCTGGGGGAAGAAGCTCTGAAATCTAAGCACTTCCCAAAGGAAAAAACTGGTAGCCCTATGAACAGTGAAGCCTCTTCTCCATTGCTTCCCCTCCCCTTTACCACAATAACCCCCTTTTCCCTATGTACTCAGTACATCTGCCCAGGCAAGAGACAATAGCCTTAACAGTTGGGGCAGAGGTACTCAAGCATCTGGGTTATGCTGGCTTTCCATTGGGGGGGGGGGGGAGGGGGGGGTAATGCTGATCTCTCCTGCTTTCCTCCTCCAGTCTACCAGTTTCACCAAAGCCTCTAAATAACTGTCCTTGAGAGATCTGCATCACAGAATAGCAGAATGGTTTGGACTGAAGGGACCTTTAAAGGTCATCCGGTTCCAACCCCCTGCCATGGGCAGGGACACCTTCCACTAGAGCAGGTTGCTCCAATCCCCTGTGTCCAACCTGGCCTTGAACACTGCCAGGGATGGGGCAGCCACAGCTTCTCTGGGCACCCTGTGCCAGCACCTCAGCACCCTCACAGGGAAGAACTTCTGCCTAAGAGCTCATCTCAGTCTCCCCTCTGTCAGGTTAAAGCCATTCCCCTTGTCCTATCCCTACAGGCCCTTGCCCAAAGCCCCTCTCCAGGTTCCTTGTCAGCCCCTTTAGGCACTGGAGCTGCTGTGAGGTCTCCCCTTAAGGAGCCTTCTCCTCTCCAGGCTGAACCAGCCCAGCTCTCTCAGCCTGGCTCCAGAGCAGAGCTGCTCCAGCCCTCGCAGCATCTCCATGGCCTCCTCTGGACTCTCTCCAACAGCTCCAAGTCCCTCTTGCTTTGTTGCCCCAGAGCTGGATCAGGACTGGAGGTGGGGTCTCCCCAGAGCACAGCAGAAGGGGAGAATCCCCATCAAATTTAATTGAACTTAGGAGGTCCCGAGTTTTTTGGTAGAGGCTTACAGAGAAGGGCCATGCTGGAGGTCCAGCATCAAGGACACTTTTAACCAGTCCAGGGTGACTCAGCCACTGAGAAAAGCTGGTGCTGACTGTCTGTGTCTTCCTCCATGATGCCTTTTCTCCTTGGTTGCTCCTGTAGTTGTGTGATGAATGAGATTATGTACCCAGATGATGTAAAAAACAACTTATTTTGCCACGTGAGTTTCACCTGAACCAATTCCAATGGTCGACCGCACTGACTGCACGGAAGGTCATGCTAGCACACGAGCTGGCTGCGGGAGAATGACTCTTTCAGTGGCACATTAGTTTATGCTGTCTGCCATGGATGTGGAATTACAGCTGTAGCCAAAATAAATCCTTCTACCATTGTAAAACTACTGAGCTGGGAAAGCCTTTAAAAGAAGATTGTATTTAACATTCCCATACCTGTAGTTTGCATTCTCTCAGAGTTAAATAGACTTTTTTTTCTCTTCAAATATTTGCCATTCATTTGATTTTTAATTTGATTTTTTTATTATACACACAATGAAAAATGATTTATTAATGTTTTCCTCAAAGCAAATGTGGTTGCTGTGATTCCCCTCATTCTTTCAATCTTTCTCAGTCAGAGAATAGTTCTAGGAGATGATATTATGTCTTGTACAAATTGTGCGGTTTAGGCTTCAGTAGTCCTGAGGAAATAGAAAATCTTTACCTCAGGGAAAGTTGAGTTTATGCTCCTCTATATTCTTCCCAAATCAAATACACATGCTATTAAATGGACAACAAAATTTCACCCAGTGATGAGACTGAATGCAACCATTCACCAACCAAAGACTGAGGAAAAAAGGGCTTCTGGGTGCTGAAAACGTGGACTAAAGCCAAAAGCAACCTCCCCAAAGTCACTGGAGTGGCACTTGAGTGGCATCTTACCTGGCAGCGATACCTGTTACAGATGAAATCTGATTGAATGATGGTATGTCAGCTACACAGGTCAGCATGCTCCATGGTGACAGCACATAGTATGTGACTTTCCCAAGTCTGAGTGTGTCTTCTGGATGGACATTGCTGGTTGCTCACTGCCATCCAAGTTCTTCTCGCAGCTGTGGATCCGGTAGTCATACAGGAATAAATGAAGGTCATTTACAGCATCTACTTCCAAGGGTACAAGTAAGGTTCGGAAAGATTTGCTGCAATGCACATCTGATTGTGCAGAAATAATAGATACAGAGAATTCAGCAGAGCCAATAAGGGACTTTGGCTCCTTCCCTTTTATCTTAAAATGGTCTCTCTGCTCTGTTACCCTCTGCTATCAGCTCAGATGGCAATAGCGAAGGGCAGCCTGAAGTCACGCTGTGCCATAAGGAAGAAAATATGCCAGGCTCTCAGGAGACCAGGAACTGATGAAGGGTGTCTGCACTGTTCACCCTCAGCTGCATTTCCAAATTGCATGCTTCCCTCATTCTTGGTTCTTAGCAAGTGTGACATGAACCATCAAAACCAGAGCTGTGTGATTCTATAATGCTGTCAGAAAACATCTAGCTTTTTGGTCACTTTAGCAGAGGAAATGGCCTTGATTTGGGAAGCTTTCAGTAGAAGTTGCTTGTACATTTTCTGTGTTTTCTCGTCAGAAGAAAATGTAGCCATTTACAGAGTGATAGTATCACAAAGTACATCATTTGTTATTTATTTGTGAAATGTACATACAGGAGCACACAGCAGGTAACTTTTCATCATAAGTCACTTGCTCTGCACAGCTGGTATTTAAATCCCTCTAGAATCAGCATCAACCAGGTTGGAAAAATCCTTTAAGATCAAGTCCAACCGTTACCCCAGGACTGCTAAGTTGCACAGACTGGGGTGTTACCTATAACTCAAAAGCACTGGATGAAGCACTATGGTAATAAAGGAATTTAAAAAGAGGGGAAACAGTGTGAGGTGATAGGGAACCAAGTCCTGTGCCTCACCACTCTGACAGCAGCGATGGCAGTACCCATGTGCTGCCCAGAAAGGTCTAAGCTTTCTAACTGAACTACTTAGCATAGCAGAACAACATCCTCCTGTTTCTTCTTCAGTGACTTGTCTCAATGTGCTTTAACATCAGTCTCAGAAAGAAAATAAATGAAGAGCCTCAGAGCAAGATCGTGTAATTCTTCACATGGAAGCAAAAAACAATTACAAAGCTCTAGTCCTACATTCAAAGCAGAAGAGCAGCTTGAAGAAGTGCTCATTGAGGATCAGATCATCTTTCTGAAACTGAAGATTTCTTTCTTGAAACACTTCTGTAACTGCTGTTATACAGATAGCCTGGAGTAAACTACTAGTAGGATACAAGTTTCTCTCTCTTTTTATTCAACAAGATCTGAGGTTTCAAGGTTTGCTTGAAGTAGCTAATTCTGAGTGACTGGCTTGAGCAGAAGTCACTCAACAAGGACTGCACACCCTAGAACAAAGGCACACAAAATCATTCATGACTTCTGGAAAGCCATTCTTTCACCTCTTTTGTGCTAAAGTTTGTTCATTATGCCCCCAGTGATTCACAATCAAAATAGTCCCTCATTTTTCTGCTGCAACCTTGAGAAGCATCCTAATTCTAAAGCGTTTTCTATAAAACGGGTAGTATTTTGAATGCAGCAGCTATGGCAGGAAGTTCTTTAATGTCCAGTGTGCCTCCTCTGTGGTTTTCTACTTGGTTACGTACATTAGATGGATCAGATGGCACTCCTTACGAAGGATTACACCACAATACAGTATATGACATTTGTCCAAAGGGCTCTTAAACTGAAAACTATGGGAAACTTGGTCAAGCCACCACTAGGACCTAACACAGATGTCACTCTGATTCATAGTAGCTTGAATTAATCCTTCAGCAAAACACACTTCTGGATTTGCTGACTATGTTAGTAGCAACAAGCTTAGTCCTCCCTAAGAATGAATCTAGCTCCTACAAGATCACTAGCTCACTAAAAGACAGAGCATGGTCTGATCATAGCTGCGATGCACCCACTTGAGTCTCTATCATTACAGCACAGCATAGCAGGTGCTTGGTAGCTGATTGTGGTGAGCTCCTGCATCACAAAAAATGAGTTGAGATCTCTTACATATGGAATTTGTAGCTAACAAAGTTATTTTCAGGTCATATAAGCAAACACAAATGGCACGTATGTGGGTTTTTCCTCTGGCCATGTAGCTTTCTGTGAGGTCCTGAGGAGGATGTGTACTCCAGGTTTCACCTTGTGATAAACCCAGGCTCTTTTAAACTCACTTATAAATGAGCCACAGAGCAACTGGGAATGACAACAGACTACCCTGGCACAGGAACACCAGTTAACATGGACAACTTCCATCACTTCGTTCATTGGCGTAAGCCAAGCATTTTGATCAGGTTCAGAAAAAACAGGTTATATTTGGGAGACACAAACACCTTCTCAGTTTCAGCTATGAAATTTTGCCCCATGCTATTCTGTTCAGTTCCATCCCATTTCCCAACATCAGAGTGAAACAGAGTAAGATTAAATAGGACACGGAAAAAAGCCCTCCCAAAACCAAGAGAAAACATTTCCAAACCCAGTCTGACTTTATAGAAACTGTGTTTCCTCTCAGCAGTGCTGCTGCCCCTCGACACTGCAAGTACTTATGCTTTTCAGTTTGTTACAATTGGAGCTTTATTGCTTTGCTACCTCCTTGAGTGTATGGACAATCTTACAAACCAAATCAGTGCTGACAGGTTTCTTTCTAAATTCAATTATCAGTTCAGTTGCACACTGACGGTTCAAAGGAAGGCAATATATGCCATGGGCTGCTAATCCAAAGGTGTCTTTACAATCCCTCTTTATTTCAGTCAAAAACCTAATGGGTGAAACTAACCTGCAACTATTCAAGTAAATAGCCAAGACCTCATTAATTTAAACATCACTTACAGATTCTGACTGCACCACTTGCTGAATAACATCGGATTGATTTTAAGCATTGAGGATGGTTAAAGTGCTAAAGATACAACTTCCCTTTGATCACCTTGTTACCACTTCTCCCTTCTCAAAATATTTATTTCTTTTAAATTATTTAATAACACAAAAATGGCTAAAAAGTTTCAGATCCTGTATGCAGCAGCTTGTAGCACATTAACTGCTGGCTAAATCCAGCGAGGATCTAGAATGAATAAAACTAAGGTTAAGGAAAACATCTATTCCTAGCACTTGTATACAACTTGTGTTCTGAGTTGAATGGCCTTTGAAATACTTCAGGAATGTGATGATTTCTACTCTATTTGGCTACTAAGCTTGGTTCTAACTTCAGCTTATTTTTATGAGCAGTGGATGATAAACTTCTCCAAATATAGATGTTACATTTTCATAATCAGAATCAAAGACAAGCAAGGCAGTAATTCAAGCACCATCATAAAGCTAATTCGGGAAGAGAATAGGAGGCATCCCACTCCGGGGTATTTTCAGCTTTTGCTACCTTTCTTTAGCTAAGTTAAAGAAAGAAAAAAGTTGGATTTTGAGTAAGAGTTACGCTATAAAAGCCAATACTTCAGAAGAGGCTCGGATTTTTTGCAGAACTCAGGCAGACACATCTACAGCAAAATACTAACTGCTTGCAAATAATGTTTGCCAACTGCATCTTACGACACTCCAGGGATGCGTAGTCAGGGAAGCTGAGAAACCAGTTGCTCAGTAACATGAAGATGAAACATCTCAGGTGTATAAACACAGCGCTAAGTAATGAAAGTGAGAATTCGGTGTGCTGGCTTTGAAAATAAGCTCGGTCACAGCTGCAGAATGAACTCAAGTGACTTGATTCCTTTCAGATGAACATCAAAAGGACAGAGGTTTTCCCTTTAGAAGTTGTCCTGTTATAGACTCAGTGTTACCTTTAAATGAGATCCAGTAAGAGTTTTCATATTCTTCAGGCTAAAAGCTAGATGTCATCCATCCTGCCAAAGATGCAAAGCAAGTGCTGCTTGCCCTCAAGAACCAATTTCTACACTGATAATCTTGACAGGGTAGAAGACTGGCTACAGGGATCCTGCCCGAGTCCTCAAACAGATAATGAAACCAGTTTTAATCATTCACTCTGTGTGTTCGATCCATATCTCATCATCTATTAGCAATAAATGTTCTACACACGCTGTAATAGGAAGCAATAAAGTTGAACTACTACATGATGAACCCACTCAAACAACTGCTGATTTCATACATTATATGGATTTCGTCACTAAAGGAGAATTACAGCACAAGACTAGAAACAGGCTGTTTTGCTGAGGAGGGAGATGCTGCCTAAACCTGTAAATCCTTTTACTCCTCTGGACCAACCAACAGGTCAGCTTGAAGTTTTCTGATGGATAGTTTATCATAGTGTTTGATTACTGAAGTAAAAAGGCTTATGTCATATAGCTACAGCTGAGAATTTATCATAGCACTGAAAGGTTTCACTGCCCAAGAATTCCTGCACAGATGACCAACCCTCAGATTTAGGAGTTCTGCATGCCATTTTATGCCCTTACTCTTAATTTCAGTCAAAGTATAATTATTCCTTAACATCTAAACTCTGTTCCTATTCAAACAGGAAAGTCTTCCCTCGCATCACAGCTGCCATCCTTCTCTTTCCTCTGATTACAGCAATAAATAAAGCTTACATTGGAAAAAAAAAACAAATCAGGATTTAGATTCCTTTGTCCAGCTGCTGAAATGACTCAGGAGCACCTTATTCTTCTGGGTTTAAAAATACCATGTTGTTTTACTGCAGTCCATCACATGATGTAACATAGATGAAACAGCAGTTTACAGACAGTACGCAACAGTGCAGTCTGAAAACACAGTTCCTAAACCCTAATTAGTGTTTTGTAATTGCCTTCTTACATATTTGCTTTCGCTGAAGTTAACTTCACTTGGAATGAGTCCTGTATTGTCAACTTCAATGTTTTAATCATAAAAATCTAAGAGATACTAATTTAGTTTCACTGTTTAAGCAGAAGAAGGAAAAGCAAAGGCAATTTTAAATGGCAGATAAGAACAATGAAGCACAAAGCTGAATAGGACTCAGCATCTTTTGTTTCATAAAGGTGCCTTATGTGGTCCCCACACTAAATACTACAGTTTGCACAATTACCAGAAGTGTGATAACGAATTGTAATTGTGCCCATTGTACTGAAGAAACTGCACTCAAAGCTGGCAGTATTTCAGATTCTAACAGACAAACCTGTATGATCCAATATTACTAGAATGCAACAGAAACTGTTTTCAGGTACTGAGGCATTCCAGTCCTCCGCCTAAATTATTTGAAGGCCAGCACATCTTTAAAAATGAACCTACTTGAGTTACAGATTTATTGATTAAGATCTTGCAAATGGAAAAACAACTTTGCTGCGAGCTAAGAAATCTCAAACTTCCATTTTCTGGTTCAAGTTGCAGTGATAACCATGATGTTAACATAATGTTAACTTCTTTGTGTAAAATGTTGTGTTATTTAAACCAAAATTCTTTCCTTTGGAATTGAGAGCAAACTACTGAGAGGACAAGAAATTTGTATCATGATACACCTAACTCAAGAATTCCCATGTTTTTTTCCCACAATCATATAACACATTTTTTTACTTCATATTTTTCCATTACTAGATTTTGTCATCTTAACATTAGATCACAATAATTATTTGGGTTTAAGACCAGTTCAAAGAAAGGGACAGTGTAATATCTCTCAACATCAGCTGAAAAGATTGTCTGGTCATGTACTCACTAACAACAGCCTACTCATCCAGTGAGGAACATTAACTAATGTACGTCTGGAGAGGGACTCTTCATTAGGGACTGCAGCGACAGGACAAGGGGAAATGGGCTAAAACTTAAACAGTGGAAGGTCAGGTTAGATATAAGGAAGAAGTTATTTACTGTGAGGGTGGTGAGGCACTGGCACAGGGTGCCCAAGGGTGTTGTGAATGCCCCATCCCTGGTAGTGTTCAAGGCCAGGGTGGACAGAGTCTTGGGTGACATGGTTTAGTGTGAGGTGTTGGAACTAGATGATCTTAAAGTCCTTTCCAACTCAAACCACTCTATGATTCTATGACCTTTGAACCTTAGCTTGCAAATGTTTCTTCCTTCTCCCAGTATTTGGGCTTCACTCTTGATTACCAGGATTTAGAAACTTAGAACAAGAGAAAGAATTCTGAGCTGCCTTCCAAGCTCACTTTGCCTGTAAACACGTATTTGACATTTTCTGTTATTTCACATACTGCTGCACTGATATGCCAAATAAAAAGGAGGTCTGGTTTAATTATCAGGGTTCAGCTTCCATCACATCTGCTGTGGCAACTGTATTAAACTTCAGTGTAATAGCTAGAAGAGCAGAAATGCAGCATCCATCAGAATATGAGAACAATTTCCATGTTTTTCTTTTTTATTTAACCACGTAAGTACATTTCAACAGTTGGCATAAACTTCATAAAAATACAGTTCCTTTTTGTGCTGTAACACTAAGTCACAATGTTTATATAAAGATTTCCTCCCCCCGCTTCCTTGAATTCAATTAACATTTTAAAAAGTGACTTCCCAAAAGCCCTTTTTGTGATAGTTTCCTTATAGAAATGTTTCCAAAATCTATTCTGTAAAAGTTAAAAAGCTAATGCATTTTCAGCCATTCTCCCTCACCCTCTCAATAAAACAGATCTCTAAAAAAATAAGTCTTAGAATACTCATCAGTTGTTACACTACTACTTTATCATAGGATCCCATTTAATTGATACTGATACAGGCATGACGGATGCTATTCCTATAGCATCTAATATTGCTAGATGCTAGTAGGACTAAAAAGACCAGTCACACCAATAGACTGATGTCTGAACCAAAGAAAAACAAGTGAAAACAAAACCAAGACATGAATGATACATAGAGAAACACTCGACTTTAGAAGTAGAATGACACTTACTGTGATACTTCTCAATGGCAATAAACACACACAAATTCTACCAAGTCAGTTACAGGACTGGGTACCTCGGAAAGTGAATCCTCTATTACCTAGAATATTGGTGTGACACCAAGATGACAGGAAAACTGCACAACCAGTCTAATAGAGTTGGAGCAATTATACCCACAGAACTGACTACACCCATACCACAAACTGGGTTAAATTTCATTCCTCTTTAATGCTGATGATAAAATCCAGGTAGGACCTATTACACAGGGAAAGAAAATAGGGCATGAATTTTGAAGGTAATTTCTCATCAAGTTAGGCGCTGAAGGTCTAGTTAAGGCAGTGAAGGATTTATTTTAGAATCTTTCTAAGGCTATGACATATTTTTCCTGAATAAAGCATTTTCCCTTAAAAATGTCATGTATGTTATGCCAGCTTATCCTGAATGCATAAGAATGCTAAAAATCCTTGGACACTGAGAAGCTAAACTATTGCTCACTGCAAATATTACCCTTATTAGTCATCTTTTTTAATATCAATAAGATTCCAAGAACATGCACCTAAATAATGAAGTTTCAAGTCTGCCTACAAACTTTTCTCCATTTCAAAAGCAAGCTTAAAAGCATTTGTTAAGTGATTCAAAATGATGAATGTTCTTAATCCTCTCAAAGAAAACATGTATTTCTCTCAGACATGACTAGTGAAACTACGTGACTTTTAAGAGAATTTCTAGTATCACCTTGCCCAGAAGGGAGACAGGTAATGCAAGTGACATGAGAAATGTGATGCCAGATGCTATAGCACCATTCCTTTGTTCCTAGCTGCTAGCACCAAAGCTTTAAACAAACCTGCTTTGCTAAGACATTCTGACAGTCCCATTTCACAATAGCATTGGTTTTGAGAATGGAGTTACTTTCCATAGCTACTTTTAACTCTTTTTGGATCAGTGTTAAATAAAATGTGCAAACATATAATCATTTGCATAGCAAATCTCAAGGGACTGACCCTGAAATAGAAACCCAAACTGTTAGGTTTAAGATATTTCTATAATCAGAATTCACTTAAAATGGTAAAAAAAAAAAAAAATACACATTTTTCCATTTTAAGTCTAGTAGAAAAGGTATTTCTGATTTAGAATTCTTACAGTTACTACTTTAAAAAGCTGAAAGACTGGTGGCTCTTTGCATTGAAATGTTATTCCCTTGGAATCTTTAAGACTCTGTAGTTGCTGTTTTCAAATACTGTGAAGAAATATGGCCTGGAATCCTTGCTCATAAGGGTACATAAAGGAATTCTGCCGCTATTAGCAGGATCTTCAACATCCCAAATTTCAGGCATACTGCAGCCAGGCCTGGAAAACAGATGAATAAGAAAAATGAAGAAATGCCATCAAAACCCATACAGTTTGGGGGGGGGGGGGGGGGAAAGTGTGCTTTTGTGGTGATAAAATTATTAAGAATCAATGTGGAGGAGGAAGCTCATAAACCAACTCAAATTATACAATATACGTTACCCAGGACCCTTACAACCTCCTTTAAAATGAAGGGTGATGCCCACACTCAGTATTTCTAAATAAACCCCAGGAAATAAAACCACCTTCAAAAAAAGTGGTGACTCTTTCCTTTTAGCCAACATCAATTCCCTGCAGAGTTATCTTTCAAAGGAAGAACTGCAGAGAATTTCCTAATTTTGTCAAAGATAACAGCAAAGAAGTAGAAGAGATTCTAAATGCAAACAAAACAAAATCAAAAATCCAAAGTAATCATGTTCTAAAGGACAAAAAGGGAAAGGCAGGGTTAGGGAGGAACAGAGCTTTTCCTTAAGGACAGCTTAAATGTGACAAAATTTGCAGTGACAAGCAATCGCCATAATATTTTGGTGCTGGAGCTGTCTTTTATTCTGCACCTTTTATTCATACTAGGCTTTCATTATATACACACACATCAGTTCTTGCCATCACAATGACTTGTTTCCTTTGTGAATCTCTTCTGTATTTTACACTGAAGTTTACACGCAGCACAGCTTTCAGCTTCACACAAAGACCACAGGGTTGCTAATGTAGGTAAGTTAATTATACTTATTAATATCTGGACAAAATGTGCTTTGGACATTTTAATAAAGCACAGATCAACATTGCAAAGCTCCAGCAAATCTCGGACTATGTATCTGAGCAGCACCTCATTCTTGTTAGAGAGAGATAACTCACTTTTTTCTGCTTACACACAACGACTCTTCCAGAATGTAGTAATTTGCTCCTAGTTTTATCAATCCCCTTTTCACATCTTTTGCAGGTTTTCGACTGTACATGGAATACACTACTTTAGTTCTGGCCCTTCAAAAAGAGAAATACAGAAGTTAGCTAGCAACACAGCATGAAAACAGAAGCTCTGACTTTAGGCTGGGCAGGAAGGCTTTTCATTTCACAAGACAACTAAGCTAAAACAAAGTTTAAATTAATAGTGCCATTTGCTTTAACGTGATCATTTCTTCACAAATATGATTCCAAGAACAATGTATACAGCCCTGCAATTTTTTTTTCTTTTTTATGTAGCAGGAGACAACTTTGTAACAAGATCCATAGTTACTGTGAACAGAAAGTGTAAAAATGTTAAAGGAATGCATTCCCCATATAATATTCAAGGCTAGGAATGACCTTGCTTGGACTGGTGATCAGAAGAAGTCATCTGCCCAGAGTCTCCACAAAAGGTCATATTCATCACCCTTGTTTGGACATTTTTAAAGGCAGAGTGCAAGCCCTGATGTCTGCCTATGCTGAATCAAGCAAAATCATCACTTATAAACACTGATCCTGTTTGTATTACCAAACTATATCTGCCTTTGATTGTGCAATGCATGACATTGTTGACTCCTGTTCATTTTCTGATACTGTCTCATCTCTACTTTATTTTCCCCAAACATGCCCTGTCTTGTATTTTTGTCATAGAATATTTCAGTTGGAAGGGACCTACAGTGATCATCTAGTCCAACTGCCTGACCAGTTCAGAGCTAACCAAAAGTTAAACCAGTTAATGACAAAGACAGCTCTAAGGACCTTAGGCATGTAAAACTAATCCTCTCCTTTATCCCCCTCTATCTTGTTTTCTTGTTGCATTTTTGGTTTTGGTTTTGTTTGTTGTTGCTTTTAACCAATTTTATGAAATTACCAAAAAATAATGCTATGATAAAAAAATATTTAACAAAAGAAATGAGCTTTTCAAATAAATCCGTTTAAATTTAGAAAATAAAGTACAAAACTCAGTAATTCCATTACAAAATTTCAGTTTCAATTCATTTTAATAATTTAATAATTATATATATTACCATGAAAAAATTGACAACTAAGCACAGAAAGCTGGAAGGAATAATTCAACTGCCTACCTTGAGGGAGAAAAAAAAAATAAAATAAAATAAAATAAAATCAAGTCTGTCTGCAATGTCAGGAGTAACTAGAATGGAGAAAGGATGTAACAGTACACATTAGTTCTAGTTCCATAATTATACCCCGATTTTTTTTGCCGGTAGGTTGGAAGCCATATCTATCCTACAGTATAGCCTTTCTGATAAACACAAATCCTGAAGAAACACTGCATGGTTTTTTTTGAGTCTGACTAAAATTACAAATAGAATTCTACGGGGTTTGAATAAATCTTACAATACAACATCAAAACATTCCTACTGTACATCAAAATTAAGATAGTGAATAGCAAATAAAAAGAAATCCTCAACTTCAAAATTTACCTTAATCCTGCATCTTCATAGTGAGGATGATTTACAATAGGACGAAGTGTAGACAATTTAACACTTGCCATGGTGGGCATTGCTCCTGCAAAAACTGCATCTGAAATACAGAATGAAAGGCATGTTTGAAATGAAGAATCAAGCAGTAAAAGCAGAGAAGCAACCTTCAATATCTTAATGGTAATGCTGTAGAAAAAAACAACCATTAAGAGGGTAGGGTACTCATTAGATAACATCTAAGAACAGAGATCTAATACATCTTTTTTTCTTGAATGGGTAGAGTAACATATTCATTATGATAGTAAATGGGGAATATCGTAAATTATTCAATAGTTTACCTTGTCTGGTATTGACTTTTATCCACTCTAAAAGTTCCTCCTGCGGCAAGTTGCTAAATTCTCCCATGATGTTCCACTGAGTTTGGAGGTTTGCTGATCCCTCTATAGCCATCAATGCTAAAATAGCAAAGACCAATGTTTTGGGCTGGATTTTACAGAAGAGCCATCCAAACAACTGAAATGCAAGCACCAATTAATTCTAGACAACAATTCTGCAATGTTGTATGTAGTACAACTCATTTTTATTTCTCTATAAGAAACTTAACATATATTATAACATGAAACATCTCTGCTATTGCTTCTCCACTAAACTTCGGTGAGATCTCATAACTATTCATATTTACCGAGTGTAGGGCACCATATTTGTAATTGTAAAAGCCAAAAAGACAATGTAGCTTTTAAAGTTGTATTTTATATGTCAAATTCTGCAACTAAAGATGATTCAATAATGCTAACTACACTTCTACAGTTTCTATCTCCTATTTACATCAAGAGTTCCTACCTGTAGTACATGGATTAGAGATTGTACTACAAATTTCCAAAAACATCAGAAAAGCAGACTTTGGGGATATAAGGTTAATGTTGCTTTATTGCCTACTCTTCCATTTCTTGAACTGAGCAAATACTCATAAATATGTGAAATGAGTAGTTAATTACAAAAGCAGTAAGATGGAAAGAGCTGTGAAAACACAGTGTAAACAGTCATACAATGTTTGCATAAAATCAATAGTCAATAAAAACTTGCAATGGTACAGAAGTGTAAATACAGTAAAATCTAGTGAATGACTCCCTATGAACAAGCTCAATACACAGCATTTCAACCCCTATAATAATGCAATTGGACAAATTGTGTAAAACATGACATTTGCTTCATTTGGGGAGAGGGGCAAACAGAACTTGTGCAACCACATTTTTGAACAAGCAATATAATCTGGTTTATTTCTAACTGGTACACTCAGATTCAGCAATTACACACACAGCTATTTGCTTTCAGATATATATCTCGGTAATATTATAAGTAGTGAGATAGCTATAGGATCAAAAACAGACCTTACCTGTTTTGAACACACCAAGGAAGCCATAACACATAGATGTGGCGTCAAAAACAGTTTCAGTCTCATGATTAAAATAGCTAGGACACTGTATGCCAACAGCTGCAGTGCATGATACACCAGCTGCAAAAAAAACCCAACAAACACACAGAAACAGAATATTTGCATACTTTTCATTTGTGTAAGGACAAACATTAACAATAAACGCAAAAGAAGCTGAAGAAATAGCTAGCTACGCAAAAGAGTTTAAAACATAAGCAGGCAATAACATACGTAACATTTCTTGTATAACCTCTTTAGAGAGGCAAAGAGACCTTGCCATTTAATACCTAAAATACCTAAGTATGGAATGGAAGAAGCAAATAAAATCATCCTTGGTAATCACACAATCACAGGCAGCTTCCTTTAGTATTTTCAGAAATGGTTAAACAGCATCAGAGATCTCGCCACTCTTAACATTGAACTTAGAACTTCCACAAGTGCTGTGGTAAATCAGAGATAAAAGCACTGATTGCAAAAATGGCTCTGATTATCACATTTTGAATGGCATGAGACTCCCATAGCACAAACCACAAATAAACTGCTGCTAAGAACATTTTACATTGTCCTCACTCACTTACTTGCAAATGAAGAAACCACATAAGAGATCTACCATTCAATTATATTTCACAGAATCCTAGGGATGGGTTGGAAGGGACCTTTAAAGGTCATCTAGTCCAACCTCCCTGCACCTTCCACGGGCACGGACACCTTCCAGTAGACCTGGTTTCTCTAAGCTCCGTCCAACCAGGCCTTGAACACTGCCAGGGATGGGGCAGCCACAGCTTCTCTGGGCACCCTGCCCCAGTGTCTCACTATCCTCATCATAACAAATATTTTTGTTGTATCTCGTCTAAATCTACCCTCTGATAGTTTAAAACCATTATGCTTTGTCGTATCAAAACAGGCTCTGTTACAAAAGCCTGTCCCTATCTTTCTTATAAGCTCCCTTTAAGTACTGAAAGATAGCAGTAAGTTCCCCCTCTCTTCCCCAGGCGGAACCAGCCCAGCTCTCTCAGCCTCTCTCCAGAACAGAGCTGCTCCAGCCCTTGCAGGATCTCCATGAGCTCCTCTGGACCTGCTCCAACAGGTCCAGGTCTTTCCTGTGCCGAGGACTCCAGAGCTGGATGCAGTACATTTTTTGGCATAATTTTATCAAAAGAACCACATGTAGAATCCTTTTCACTATGGCATGTCTCGAGACAGAATTTTAACATCTCATGTGAAACCCCGGTAAAGGAATCAGTCTTCTTCTCAGTCTGTACTGGGAAAATGAAAAGTCCAGTCTAAGTTCAACATCTTTCTGTATTGCCACAGCAAAAGTCCAAGACCCCTCTCTTGTGCTGGCACCCCATCATTAAGTAGTATATTTCTTTTTGTTAAATGTTCCAGAGTTATTCTGGTGACATACCAGACCCAGAGGGAATAAAAGATACTAATAACTTAGCTTCAAATAAACCACGTATCGGCATCAGACTACTGCAATCTGTATTTCAATACTGGAATATCTGCATTAACACACAAATGAAATTGTATAGAAAAAGAATCTTACCTCACCCTGGTTAAAACGTTCCTCTCTGAATGAAAAACAGAAAACCACATTATTTATGTACTACAGAAGCCCTGGTTTTATTTTGAAGTCATCTATAGTGGCTCTAAACGAGTAAATTAATCTAGTAAGCATAAATCAATACCTGCACAGATTATGTTTTTTCCCCTCTATAACAAGCTTTGAAATACATTGCAAATCAGTTAACTATCTTCCTCAATACCTATATCTATTTGGAAAAATTTGGAAAACTGGAATTAATTTTAGCAGCTTTTTAATTGCTTCCATTCATTATTTTATCTATAGAACAGCTTATTTAGAAAATTAAATCTCAGCAGTGTAAAAGAGGCAGAGCACTGGTACCAAAAGTAGAGTCACTTATTTACCCAGGTACTATATAGATTGATTTTGGATTCTCAGAAGGAAATACAAATGTGAAGAGTCAAAATCAAGTATACTTGTTCTTCAAAAACGTGTGAAGACAGGATGCTGAATCCTGCTCCCATCTGTGGAAATTTTGGTAACAGTCATTAGACGATGGAAAGCAGAAATCACCAAAATGGTCAGTGATAGGGAAATGACAACATTCAATCAGACAAACTGATTGCTCTTGATCACAGCACCAACAAATGACGCCAAATGGCTGTGACAGGTAGAGCATGGATTACAGATAGTTAGAAAATAAGAGATCTGTTAGGATCCCTTCCTAAAAATGAAACTCAGGTATCTTTATAACCAGGAAAGAAAAAATTAATGGGGAAGAATTCTCATTCACTGATTACAGGAGAAAAGCAAACAGGCACATAAATAAATATTGATTTAGGAAGAGAGCAGAAAAAGTATTACATAGAAAATCTGGGGAGAAGAGGGTTAAGATGTCTAAAACTAAGTTAAGCAGCTAAACTTACTTTTAGACATCCTATAAGAAATACTATGTAAGAGTATATCCAAACCATTCAGTGACTGAACTATACATAATTAACCTTTCAAAAAGGACCAACATAATGTGGAATTATGAATTATTTATCAGACAGGGAATCAAATGTCCAGCAGTTAATTCAGTTTTACACTGGAAAAGAAAACAATATTTACCTTTCACATTGGCCTGCCTGAGATAAGGACCACGTAAGATGTTTAATTGCCTGAAGAAAACAAGAGCCAACAACAAGTATGAATAAACTTTCAAAAGCATTCTAAAGCTTCTGAAGCATTTTCAATGTTTGCTACATTAAATTACACCTGAGTAATCTCATTTGGAAGATAATGGCGAGATAAAAGGCATGCAATGTTTTAGTTGAAACTTCTTTTTGAGGATGTTTAATTAGCTAGGCGGTTAGCAGTTATCCCATCTGTTCCTGTATAAACTGTAAGCTGTTTTTACACAGATTATACATAATCAAATTTACAAAAACAGTTATAAACTTCAGTTATAGCACTCATCAGCATAAGTGACAAAATTCTGGGGGGCACTTAACATCAAAGCAAGTTTTACCACTGACTCAGGACTGAGCCTCTGTCGAAATTTATGAAAAGAGAACACAGAAATTTAAGTAGATATTTTTGAAACCCTGCATTTTATCTAACTGCATTGGGTTTACATGGTAAGGTTTTGGCAGCAGAGGGGCTGCAGGGATGGCTTCTGTGTGTCAGAGCCAGCTTCAAAACAGATCTACCAATGGCCAAAGCTGAGCTCATCAGTTGACGCTGGTGATTTCTCTGTTGATAACACATTTAAGAAAAGATTAAAAATACTGTGCAGCAGCTTTATGAGACAGCAATGGGAAAAATGGGACAGAAACAACCCTGAAGACACCAAGGTCAATGAAGGAGGTCCAGGTGCCAGAGCAGAGGTTCCCCTGCATCTTTTGGGGACCACAGTGATGTAGATTTTCCCCCTACAGCCCATGGAGGACCATGGTGGAGCAGATGACCACCCTGCAGCTTGTGGAGGACCACATGCCGGAGCAGGTGGACATGCCCTGAAGGAAGCTGAAACCCATGGAGAGCCCAGCTCCTGGAATGAATTGCAGCTCCTGGCAGGAATTGCAGCTCTTGGAGAGGAGCTCACACAGGAGCAGGTTTTCTGGCAGGAGCAGCAACTTGTGAGGGACACATATTGGAGCAGACTGTTCCTGAAGAACTGTACCCTATGAAAAGCACCCTTGCTGGAGCAGTTCTTCAAAGACTTGCAACCTGTGGAAGAGGCCCACTGAGCCTGGGAAGAAGGGGGTGGGGATGAAGGGAAGCTGGTTTATGTTTGATTTTTGTTTTTTCAGAATCCTAATCTATTTTTAACTGACAATAAATTAAATTCATTTTCCCCCATTCAAGTCTGTCTTGCTCATGACATTAAATCAGTGAGTGATCTCCTTGTCCTTTTTCAACTTTTTTTTTTTTTCCCCTGAGGATGGGGAATAAGAACACTGCTTGGAAGGCACCAAGCCACCACATTTTAACTTCTTCCCATCTCAAAGTATGTAATGATCCCTTCAAAACAATCAGAAAAGTAAATTCAAGGTAAAGGTGATTCATTAAATCAATCACTTACCCTTTTGATGATTACCCCCAAAACCACCAGAACAACTGGCAATAGCAGAGTCTTTGTGTACCTTACTGGAGTCTGTGATGGAAATAAACTGCATTAATTGCTTCCCATTCACCTATAATTACTTCAATGGTAATTTTAAAGAAAACTATATAGAGTTCTTCCTTCAGTAATATGTAAAATTAAATATTCAGCAAGAACAAAGCAAGCTTAAAGAAATTCAAATCACACCAGAGGTCATAATACTAATTATACTAGGGTCATTAGCAAATTATTCCCAGTTCTCTGGCAAGCCATCCAAAGACTGAAAAGCAGTTGTATCTCATCTGAATTTGAGTGCTATGTGGTGAAATTTAGACTGCTTATAGGTTATGCCTATCTAGATAGTGATGAACTAAGAAAAGTCTACTAACATTAAGAAACTAGGATGCTTTTCTGTAATCTACCACACAAGATCTTTGCAGCTCTCAGTTCATTTTCAATATACTAAAAACCAGCTCCCAACAGCCACATCAAATCTGAAGTAACCTTTCATATATCCCTGAGCAAGCACTTCTTTCATTCAAACAAGCACGCTTCTTAGATCCACACTCAAAATTTGGTTTTGGTTTTATTTCATTTAAAAGAAATCAAACCAGTTAAGTTTAGCTTATGTCCAATAATTTTTCTAATTTCATGACTAAGTACTTGAACTTATGATGGCAGTAGGAGGTTATGGCTCTCAGATGTTTTAAGTTATGACTTAAGATAGAACAAGAAGTTCCCTCTTCCATAATCATTTATTTGATCTAATTACTAATTACCTCTTTTTCCATGAAGTCAAACTCTGCAGCACAAGTATACATCAATGTATCGAAATCCTTGTAGCCAATAAATTTAGATTTTAATATGTTTCCTATGTGAGCCTGGGAGGATATATGGGGGGAGGGGGGGAAAGAAGAAAGAAAAAAAGATGTAGTAAGCAAAACCTGACCTGTTTACCACAACAAAGTACTTTAAATATATATGAGAAACATTTTTAATTAGAACAGAAGTTTGTGTGATTTACAACATTATTATAGAAACATCAAAAATCTATTAAATGACATCTTCGAGTGTAACACAGGTTGGACTGTGTTAAGTAAAAAGGAGAAAACAGCAGAAAAAGGCTGTTACCATTGCAACTGTGTTCAACAATAATTATGCATACTCCTATTTTAAGGTACAAGCTTCCCATCTTTTGCCCCTGATGCATATCTGTACACAGGCTTTTAACAGTAGCATCTGACAATAAAGAGGCTGAAGTGAAGCAAGGAGCCCTAGTTACAACAAGCAATTCAAAAGCGTCTTAAAAATTAGCTTCAGAGGAAAGTGAACGAAGAAATTGTGTAAATAAATGAAGGTGTAGGTAGAAGATACCCAAAACAAAGCTCTCTAAATCCGGATTTAAAAACAAACACACCAGAGTGCTTACTAACGCATGACTAAAAACATTTGTCTTTATACAAACTGTGGTAATAACACCTAAAAGTAATAATATATAGCAAATGAGAAAGCAAATATGCAATCCTTCTCCCATTTATGCAAAACAAATCTTGGGATTTCAGGAAAGTGTATCAATAAGATGCCAATTCAGAGTTAAACATTTTTTGGAAGACACCAAACAGATACTCAGATAACTTACATCATCAGCTATTCCAAACACTAAGGAAGTTAGGGATTTCAAGGTGACTGTCCCAAATAACCAGGCGCATCCTTCAATGACCTTAAAAAAAATATATATATATATTCAGAATGAAATGAACATGTCTCAACAAACTTCTAAAAAACATTCCTTTTAAAAGGCTCATTAAATTTAGCTACTAGTTACAAATTCCCCTATATTATCACCAATAAACACAATCATTCCTAACCAATTACACTCCCCAAACTTCAGTACTCTTGAGTGTTTTAATGGTTTATTTGTATTTTCTATTACAGATGAAATAATGTAGTGCAACTGATTTATATTATGGCTGTACTGCTGCACACAGCACTGTAGCAGAGGTGGTACCACAGTTAACTTTAAGTAGGGGCAGCCTAACTCTCAATTCTGTTTCACATACACCAGTGTGAAGGGATTACTTCTCACAGTAAGCTCTCCATATTATCAGGCTGTACTACTCTGGTCATTCAACTCACTAGAAGAATTTGCAGATTTATAGTACCTTCTCAAGATAATCTCAAGTTAGAATTTGAAGAAAGTATAAAGCAAGTATCTACAGTTACTAATAAACCAGACGTCAATTCCTGTATTTCACTAAAACAAAAAAGCCATATTCTGAAATTCAAAAGATAGGAAATTCCTTACCCATACATAGACTTCTCTTCTGCTGCTTTTCAAGACTTTTGGACTCAATTCAAGAATTCCCTAATAATAAAACCAATGTACATTTTCAGGTATCATATAGTAACAAGATATTCCAGTACCCTGGATAAGAGGCTTTTTTCTGTTTCTTGTACCACACAGCTACTTATTAACCCCCCCTACATAATTAATACAAACTAAATATGAATATATAATATCATGATTTCACCCTGCACAGGCAAAATACACTACAATAAAATCTCTTACTGCAGTTTATATACAATTAATGGAAGACTCCTCTTCTCCTTAACGAGTACGATTCTATATTACACAGTTCTAAGCTTCTTTAAATCAAAGCCGATGGGAAACTGAATTACATCTGCTGCTACAGGCCAACCTTATTGGAGAGGCAATAAGAAACAGAAATGGAGATGATTTAGAATCATAGAATAGTTAGGGTTGGGAAGGGCCTTAAGATCATCTAGTTCCAACCCCCTGCCATGGGCAGGGACACCTCATGCTAAATCATATCACCCAAGGCCTCGTCCAACCTGGTCTTGAACACTGCCAGGGATGGAGCATTCACAACCTCCCTGGGCAACCTATTCCAGTGCCTCACCACCCTAACAGGAAAGAATTTCCTTCTTATATCCAATCTAAACTTCCCTGTTTAAGTTTTAACCCGCTGCCCCGTGTCCTATCACTACAGTCCCTAATGAAGAGTCCCTCCCCAGCATCCCTATAGGCCCCCTTCAGATACTGGAAGGCTGCTATGAGGTCTCCACGCAGCCTTCTCTTCTCCAGGCTGAACAGCCCCAACTTTCTCAGCCTGTCTTCATACGAGAGGTGCTCCAGTCCCCTGATCATCCTCGTGGCCCTTCTCTGGACTTGTTCCAACAGTTCCATGTCCTTTTTATGTTGAGGACACCAGAACTGCACACAATACTCCAGGTGAGGTCTCACAAGAGCAGAGCAGAGGGGCAGGATCACCTCCTTTGACCTGCTGGTCATGCTCCTTTTGATGCGGCCCAGGATACGGTTGGCTTTCTGGGCTGCAAGCACACACTGAAGCCAGCTCATGTTCATTTTCTCATCAACCAACACCCCCAAGTCCTTCTCCGCAGGGCTGCTCTGAATCTCTTCTCTGCCCAACCTGTAGCTGTGCCTGGGATTGCTCCGACCCAGCTGTAGGACCTTGCACTTGGCATGGTTAAACTTCATGAGGTTGGCATCAGCCCACCTCACAAGCGTGTCAAGGTCCCTCTGGATGGCATTCCTTCCCTCCAGCGTATCAAACGAACCACACAGCTTGGTGTCATCGGCAAACTTGCTGAGGGCGCACTCAATCCCACTGTCCATGTCAGCGACGAAGATGTTGAACAAGACCGGTCCCAACACCGATCCCTGAGGGACACCACTCGTTACTGGTCTCCAGCCGGACATTGAGCCATTGACCGCAACTCTTTGTGTGCAGCCATCCAGCCAGTTCTTTATCCACCGAGTGGTCCATCCATCAATTTGATGTCTCTCCAATTTAGAGATTTGTGATTTATGATTTGTAGTACGCTAAACTAGATGTGTCCACAAAACCTTATCTCCTATTTCCTATGTACATAAATCCCTTAAGAGAACCTATAGGAAACTGAAAGAGGTTGAGGGTTCCTATTTAAGGAAAAATTAAGATACTGAATTATTAGATGATGAGCCTTCAGTGAGTAATTTCACTAACAGGGTAGTATGACTCAGCAGTTTTTAATAGTCTTGAACAAGTTTTCATCATTTGTCCTGCATTTCTGTTTTAACAATCAGTAAAGAAGCATTTAAACTTGTCCTCGCTTATGTTCTTGTCTCCCAATTACTCTGGTCAAGAATATATACGTGACAAATTTTAAATTTTTATAAAAAGAGGAGAAATATAATAACAAGAGAACTGAGCCTGAAGCAGCCCTGGAGCCAGGCTGAGAGAACTGGGCTAGTTCAGCCTTCAGAAGAGAAGGCTCCTTAAGGGGAGACCTCAGAGCAGCTCCAGTGCCTAAAGGGGCTACAAGAAACCTGGAGAGGGGCTTTGGACAAGGGCCTGCAGGGACAGGACAAGGGGGAATGGCTTTAACCTGACAGAAGGGAGACTAAGATGAGTTCTCAGGCAGAAGTTCTTCCCTGTGAGGGTGCTGAGGCACTGGCACAGAGTGCCCAGAGAAGCTGTGGCTGCCCCATCCCTGGCAGTGTTCAAGGCCAAGTTGGACGGGGCTTAGAGCAACCTGCTCTAGTGGAAGGTGTCCCGGCCCATGGCAGGGGGTTGGAACTGTGTGAACTTTAAGCTCCCTTCCAACACAAGCCATTCCATGACTCCAACATTAACTTAATTTCTCTTATGAAGAGGTCTTGGTATAAAAACATGTTTTTTTTAAATTAGTATTTACCCATTCATAAACTATCGTGTAAGTATAATTCTGTTTCTCATGTGAAAGATTTCTCAACTATCTATCTGGTAATGCAGCAGTTTCACATTTTACATCAACACATACATAACAGTACAGCACTACAGTCTTAGTGTGTTAAATGATTTTTTTTTCTTAACTTACCCAGATAACTACTAAAGATGCAGCATAATATGATGTCAATAACATTGAATTACCAAACATCAGAATAAAACACACTACAAGAGCTACCTGAAAGAAAATAAAAATAATTAGATTTAACACAGAAAAGGGTAGAATTTCCCAATTATAACATTTACCCTGTATCAACAGCTTTCAATTTAAAGACACCTACTTCACAGCAAGTGCAAGCCTGATACTTCAGTGTACAGAATTGGTCTGTAAAAAATGATTATAAGGACTTCATGGCAACAGGTAGCCAAGTGTAGATTATTATGCTAACTTATATTTTAGAAGTACTTAAGAAACAAAAAGACTCAATCATAAGACTAGTTCACCTTAAGTGATACAACAGCTACAGTTTTGAAGTTATTCCTAACATACTCAGTAAATTACCGAGTTATTTCTCCATTCTGTTTGTTATCTTTCGGAATCCTGTCCAGACACAGAAATGATGAATAAAATGTTTGTTGTCTTCTTTCTTCCAAACCAAGATGCATATATTTAACATATATTCTTCACCAAAGTCAAGGAAGCAGCACTCTGATTATACACAATTATATGAGGTTGAAAGTCAAGGCTGTTACACAACTTTTATCTGTCATCCTGATCTCCTATTGTGCTTTCTTTTTAACAGAAAGCAAGATGAATTACATTTTCTATCTTGGAGAGCAAAATCAATGATCAATCTGTCTTCTACACAGAGGAATAAAGAAAAAGAATGTAGTTACTTTTAAAATATGCAAGCTTTTCTCTTCTCCTCCTCACATAGGCTTTCATTTTCCACGCAAAAGGGGGGGGTGACTGCAAAAACTAAAACCACCACAAAACACAGACTGGCAGTGTACACAGCCTCATTAAGCTTTCTCTGTGATACAACCTAACTGCCTAACTATCTGAAAAGTGGCTTTTTATGACACTTTGGCACCAAAAATATGATACAGCTATTGACATAAGCAGAAAGGCTTAAGTATTTCATCCTGCTTCTGTCAGAAGATTATTAAACTAAGATGATTATTTGCAAGTTTTCCTGGCAAATCTGACTGGGAACAAGCATTTGGTGTTCCAGGTTTATATCAGAAAGATAGAACTTGCCACTTTCTTTATTTTATTATTTCCTATATTTCAAAATACATTTGAAAACATATGAAATACCATTTAGCTCAAAGCTTTTCTGTGGTAAACATTCTCTTTTTTTGCTGAGTTTGCAAGTAATCTCACTTTAAACAGCAAACTTGTAGCAAAACTTGTGATTATCTTAACATTAAGCCTGAAAATCAGATAATTATGCAGAAACTTGCATACTTTTTACTTATCTTCCCTTGCTTTCTCACCCATTTATGAAAAAACGGTTTTCCCTCAGACTAATAGTTTATCTTCTTTGTCCTCCTTTCTAAACATCTCCCCAGCCACAATGCCTCTGAATGGTCAAGACTACAGTAGTCTTCCAAGTCCAATTTTAGTTGGGGTTCTTCTCTAATTTTGACTCAATAACACCTTATCGTCTCGTTTCTGCTAACCTATGGTCTGAGATGAAAGCTGCCTTTTCTACCTTTTATTGCTCACGCTTAATTACTTGGCCTGTTTTCTAGTGCGTTGTTTGAGACAGTATCTCCAAGTCCATGAATAGAGACAGAAAGAGAAAAATATTTCTACACATCTTTTAGGTTGGCAGGCTTTCTGGAGTTCAAAAATTCCTGTGCACCACAGGGATCCTAGTTTCTGACACTGTGATATAAATATGCGTAAGATCAAATATTCATATACAGGCCCCTCCATCCCTTATTATTGTGTCTTTTCAACCACCTTGCAACTAAGGAAAACACTGCAGACAAACAGGGTCTTTTGGTGTTCTGACCTATTTGAGGGGATTTAAGTTTTTTAAAAAGCATTACCATATGAGCAGCAAGTATCTTCTGTAATTTGCAGGAGTCAATATAACCCATAATACACACAGCAAATAATGAAGCTATCTAGAATCAAAAGTGAAAGAGACATTAAAAAAATCTGCAGTGGTATACACATTCATACAAAAATGAAAGATTATTGAAACAATCGTTAACTATTCATACTGAAAAGGGATTACTCAAAGAATCATTAACTTTTTTTGCTACTTTTTTGCTAAGTACTTATAAAAACCTAAGTCACCGAAGCACAGCACTAAAACATCATCTTTCACCCTTAGACGTAAAAAAGCCAACCAAACAACCAAAACTCCCCAAACAACCAAAAGAACCTTTCATCAGCATTTTTTTAGCCCTAACTTTTCAGCAAAGTATAGGAATATCTATAATTTGCTGTTGAGAAAAATGAGATTCATTGATTAGACGGCTTAGTTGTGAATGCTCTGTGCCTGGCAGTGTTCAAGGCCAGGCTGGAGGAGGTCTTGGCTCACATGGTTTAGTGTGTGGTGTCCCTGCCCACAGCAGGGGGATTGGAACTAAATGGTCCTTTCCAAACCTAACTACTCTATGATTCTACTAAAAGCCACCTGGGAAATTAATGACATTATGAATCTGCAATTTCAAACTTTAGGCCCAGCATTTGAACACGTTACAGTGATAACTTTCTCACAATATTTTACAGAATTTAATGACTTCCTCTTCTGCAGTTAGAAAACTTTCATATTGCAGCATATATTGATCAACTCAAGCCAGGCAACATCCAAGTAAGACAGACAAATGAAAAGGGATGGAGACATAGACAGATTTCAATCAATGGGCTATATTTCAATCAGTTTGAACACTAAAAAAAGTGTGCTATATGACAGTATCCTTCTGCGCACATTAGCATTTGCTGTATTTCAACACTTGCTAAAGTTATCTCAACTGTTTAAGCCCTCAGACACTAATATTATCCCACTATTGACAGGCTCATCAAAATTAAATAGGAAATCATGCAAAATCATGCCAGATATTACATGCCATGCAAACATTGCTCCATTTAAAAATTTAGAACAGCCTAAAGAGATCCAAGATCAATGCCTTTTTTATTTCTGTATTTCAATATACTAAGTTTGTTCTTGTTCTAATACACTGATCTCAGGCTGGTGGCTGCTTTTAAGGGAAAAGTAAATTTTCTGCTCCTAGAAACAGAATG
The DNA here is from genome assembly GCF_028554395.1 of Pezoporus wallicus. Taxonomy (NCBI): domain Eukaryota; kingdom Metazoa; phylum Chordata; class Aves; order Psittaciformes; family Psittacidae; genus Pezoporus; species Pezoporus wallicus. The sequence continues at coordinate 269,209 of NW_026641900.1, read as the reverse complement.
CTGAGTGGTGTAAATGGTCAATTTTTAAGTTTTAGGCTAGAAAAATATTGATGTGCTAAATGGTGTGAATCTTCCCTGAGAGCAAAAATGAAATCTGGCTAAAAGGAAAGCATCCATATAGTTGTGAATCCAGTGGCTGTCTGTCCATGACAGTCAATTTGCCTAGATAAAACAAAGAGGTGAATATAATCTTACCTGTGTTAGGAGAACAAACTGAGCAAACTGCCAGGGAAGCATGAAAAAGATATTAGAAACACACAGTGCAATCAAGCTTCCTGTATTAATATTCGGAATCCTTGGGAAAAAGAGACAGAACAGGCATCAGTAAGTAAAATTACACAGGTGTTTGCACATTATTGAAAAGTACAATTGAGACTGCAACAAAACCAAAGTTACCTTGGAACTTAGCTAGCAATTGCGATCAACCACAACACCGTTCAAGTAAATCTAATATTCATTCTCCATCAGTTTCTAAAAATAATAGTTCTGATGCTTAACATTTCTTAACCATTAAGTCTCTCGTTACCAAAAAAGCCTTCTCCTGGCAGCACGCAATACAGCAGGCCAACCTATGTCACTTGCAGCTGTCCACCTACAGGCATGTCACCACCATTCCCATTTCAGCTGGGATCGTAACTGCTCTCAGAACAGTCTGCATTTGAAAGCAATTTCACTCCTCTGTCTCCCATTTCTTCCATATTTACATATTTTTTAAAGCATCTTTTACAAAACCTCAAGATTAACTTCTATTGGAAGTCATGCTGAGCACGAGTCTAATGCATTAAGTAACACATTATACAAATGTGATACAAGCCATAGGAATAATGGAGAACGTAAGTTCTAGTCTCTGTTCCAAAGATAGTTCCTATACTTCATTGGAATACTGCTATACATTAAACAGAGCTGCTCTTGATGCAGGAATTGTAATTGAGAAACAGGAAGTTAAAATGTTTTATCCCTTCTTTCGAACCTTGCTCTGAAATGCTTAGATTAATATCTACTTCTCATCAATATGCAAGCCCAACTACTATTTATGTATCAAGATTTGAAGAACAGGAGTGACTATCTAATCCAGAAGTGTCATAATTATAGGTACAAAATATATGTGCTCTGACCACCCTAACTTAAAGTGTAACTTCCTCAGATTCTGTTTGACCTCACAATATAGCATTAAATGAACAGATATAACATCTAGCAATCCCTCTACAAATCCTCAAAATATTTTTCTACACAGTATGTAGCTTTTCCTCACCTAAAAACCACAAGTTAGTGACAACAGGAAATATTTTTTGTTTAATCATCAATAACTACTAATCAGTATGAGCTAATAAAAGGAAAAACTGGGTCTACAAGTACAATGTTCATCTAAATCATAAATATTTTGCAAATCTGATGCAATGGAGCTGGTGGAAAAGCCCTCAAGTATTAACTATCATGCTTATTTTTCAAAACAGAGGCAAGACAATAACGCAATCACGTTGCAAGCCAGAAACAAGGGAAAAGCAGGGCTAAGAACTCAAGAGCATCCCTGCATTAATGTAATTAGGTTGCTCTAAATCATTGAACTAATTAGACTAGTTAGTCAGAAAACCGTACAAACATACTAGCTTATGAGCGCCTACAGTATTCTCTGTTGCATAGCATAGGCGTATTCTAGAGTGCAACCAACATACCACTCTCCAAGAGGCACAAAACCAATTGATGGAGTATCAGCTTGTTTCTCATGGGAAGGAAGTGACATCAACCAAACATTCTGATTTTTAGTTTAGATACGTATTTGTCAACACAGTAATTCTGATTTTTATTTTAATCATGTCTTCAAGTTGCAAAGTTTTTTCCTTTTAATAAGTGAGTAATATGACTGCAGTTCTACTGGTGCAGCGTCTGCAATGTAACAGCCACAGGAAAGTTTCTATGTTAATAATATCATTGCTATAGCACACAGAGGCACTTATATAAATGCACTGAAATAAATGTCTTATGACATTCAACATTTTAAATAATTGTAAAGAGCTAAGTACTACCTGAGGATATAGGTCAAGAGCAACATCTGAAGCACAAGGAATGGGTATGAGAAACTTTCACGAAGAGGTGGAGTCCACATGACACGAGTGCCCTAAAAATAAGAACTGGGTTAGACGATAACAGTTGCTGCTACATTTCCATAAAACAATGCATTTGTATATCAGAAAGATGGACTACAGATACTTCAATTAAAAAAAAAAAAAAAACCAACACACAAGCTACATCAGATTTTGCTCACAAACTTAAAAAACCCCTCAAGCCAGGAAGCATAAAAGAGAAGGAAAAAGGAAGCGGCTTCCAGACTTGAGGTCTCTGATGCTCTGTTTAATTAAAATAGATCACTGCTGTTCCAAAATTAAATGTGGCAGCTAGAGAACATCCAAGAAAAAAGCCAGAACAGCAGCTGCTTGTCCCTGCTTCTACTGAAACTAACAACTCACTCATGAAACGAAAACCATTCTCAAATTCAGGCAGTTACTTGCCACACTTAGATGGAGAAAGTGTGTGGAGAGAGGAAGTGAAGGATAAACCAACATACTCTTCATTATAGGTTATAAACATTTCACATTTCTACTAGTAAAAGCACAGGAAGTGTAATATCTAAAGCTGCCCTTCAAAAGCATGCAGGTAGAATTTAACACATGAAATTAAGCTCTTACAGATATTATACTAACTTGCCTACTTTGCTTTTTAACCCTAATACAGCAAAGCATAATACAATGAAGTCAACTGAAAAGCCTTTTTTTTTTCATTCATTTCCTGGGGTTCATGGCAAATGGCTATAACTATCATCTTCATTGTTTATATTCAGCTCTACATAAAAAGTGCTTGCATATGGCACCGACCATCAAAAGCATAATTACAACTTTACTGAACAACTTTGACATACAAACAAATGTGTTTGAAATGGTTAGCAAGAGATTTGTACTAACAGTTAGAAATAGGTTCTTTACAACTACAGAAAAAAAAAAGAATGTTGATCAACTTAACACGAACCCTAATAAATCTATGAAATCTTATAGAATATTGATGCCACGATGTTTCTTCTCCTACACTTGCTACAATCTTAAAAATCATTTTTCAAAATCCTGCTTTACCAAGGAAGTCACTAGAACCAACACGATACCATTCCTTGCTTATTGTCTTGTTATTTCACAAATATGTGAAATTAATAGTGTAAAATAAAAGCAAAGTACAGAAGCTCATCACATGAATCATAGTCCTTGCTGTCTAAAAGCACTCTCTGTAAAAGCTGCATCAAGATTACCATTAAAATTAATCTTTCATAAACATATATACTAATATGCTGCCTCCGGCTGACTGCACAGATGTGATTATTTAATATTATTTTCATTAGCAGTAAATATAATGATGATTATTCTAAAGCAGTCTTTTTGATTATTTTTCAAGACTATAGCAGCATTTCATTTACCAAATCTTTCAATACTGGAAGAGATAAAGACAGGAAAGAAATGATGAGCATATAAAACCATAAAAAGGAAGCATTTCCTTAAAAGTGGATTGACTAATGTAGCCCATTCTTCTGTATTTGGAATGTAACTCTAAATCATCTGTGGATGATTTATCAAGGCTGTAAACTAACTTTGCTGCAGGTATAAATACATCAGCTCCATCTAAGCTTGAAATCATTAAAACACAGTAGCACAAGCACAACACAAATAAACACATACTGCCTTAAGATCACAAGCTCAGTGCCAGAAGGCTAACCACTTCTACACAGCATTAGATCAGAGATGCCTAGACTTGCAGATCAGGCTTACGCATGTAGCTCAGTCCTATCCTTCCAGAAATCGAAAGCAAATTTCAGCGATTGAGCATCACTGTACATGCTGTTGAACCACACACAAGATGACTTCCACAATCAAAGAGTTAAATACAACAGCTTTCTTATACAAACACATGTGCATGCACACTCCTCATGTGATTCAACAGTATGCACAATGAAGCCAGACCACCTAGATACATTGTAAGTACATGTATTAACATAATTCGATATGCACAACATCAAACAACTCTGAGTTATTTCATTAAGGGCAGTACAAATGCAAAGAGCCAACTGAAATCTGACACTGCTCCTCTGCAAGTAAGTCCTATTGCTCTCCAGAAATCCATACAGCTGAGCCTGAATCAGGGTCATCCTACTTCAGCTCCACCTAAGCCCAGATGCCATCTGTGTAGAGCTATACAGACCCAATTTTATGGCATTCTTCAAAATCCACACGTTATCTGTGTTTTTTCCCCAAGTCATCCATAGAGATGAGCTCTCACAGTCTCCTATGGATAGGAGAACCGCCTGTGAAGTAAATGCTTCCTGAAGTTACATTTTATCACCTTTACAGGCTTGGCAAAACAGTACCTACACAATCAGTATTTCCTAGCAAAGAACAAAACATTCACCTAACTTCAGAATGCCATTAAGAATGGAAACCCCCCCAAGAACTTTGTATTTACCCTCTTACAGCACTAAAAAGTGTAGAAACTCTGTAACATTTAGCTGGTCTGGACCTGACAAATAAAATGCTTGAGTGATGGAGGATATTTAGAGAAACATATTTCAAATTAAACTTAAAATTAAAATAGCGATTTCATCATACAGATTTTTGTTTCATAAGCAAACTGTCAAAGTTCACTATGAATAGAAGCATCTGTGATTTTGTTATGGGCAATTTCATATTCTTCCTACTCAGTTTTCTGTCAAGTTCAGCTCAGTAAAGAAAACAAATCATAAATTTAACCCTTAGCAAAATTGTAAGGTAGCTAGTTTCCATCTAGAAAATCTTAACACTACAGCTGCATTTTAAGTAAAATAGAATAAATATTTATATACATTTATATACACAAAATTAACATTAAAACCCAGAAACACTGCCTAAGTGTATCAGAATAAAAGCATGAATTTTCTTCCAAAGTATGAAACAATGACATGACAGGGAGACTGGGACACAGGGAGATGTTTTAAGTGATGGTTCTGTTTGGTTTTTATCTGTAATGCAGCTTACTAAAGAAGTTTAGCACTGGAATTCTCTCTCTCCATATATATATATAGTTTCTAAATGCTGTGTATCCTGGCTATAATATACCAGGTACTATATTTATTTGCCCTTTTGCTTGTGTGTGTGAGCACTCATGTGCTATACAGTTTTGGGTTATAACAAATAACCAACATCATTATCTTTAAGGAAATGAGAATTAGCTTAAACTTAAAGGAAAGAAAAAAGGAGGTGGTGGCTGCAGAACGAGACCTACCTCTCCATGGTTGAAAAAGAAACAGGCCACAGTAACAAGGCCTCCCAGACGGCTCCCACTGTGGAAAGAACACAGAAAACATGAAGAAACACTTATGTACAGCTAAGTCTACTGGGGGGGGGATGCTTTCAAGCATCAAGGGAAAGCAATATATACAATATGAAAATACTAGTTAGAAAGATAATGTTCATTTCAGAGCAGATCATCAGCTCTTTTCTGAAGAACAGCAATTTTAATGTCAATAATTTTGAAAATAGTTATTCCACTCCCCACTAACTTTGCTTTAGATCATTACATCTTGTGCTTCATCTGCTGCACCCAGAGCTTGGCCTTGAAAGTGCCAAACTTCTTTTTTTTTTTTTTTCTCTAAATACCAGGCAATATAAATTGAGTATTTCTTCCCTTGCAGAAAACTTTGAAATTTGCATGCTCAGACCAAAAGGGAATTTTGGTCTGAATCCAAGACTATGTTAACTTAATCAAATTAAATATGTTCAGAAACATATTTAATTAATTCATGACACAGTCAACACAAGATACAATTTAACTCTTACGTGAAACACTGTGATGTTAACATGAGAAAGTTTTTTAAGCCGCTGAGGATTTTTACATGTTTCTGAAGCAATCAAATTCACCTGCTGAATAATTAGTACCATGGAGTCACCACTAAAACCAAACATATTACTTAGATACACCTCATCACAAGACAGCCTTAGGTAAGGTACCTATTTATTTGACTAGATATGTATTTACTCATGTCCTCTGATAGAAAGAACATTTTTGTGCACACACGTGCACTACTACTATGAATGACACCATATACAAATAACCCTCAGATCCTTCCAGATCCTTCACCCATCACCAGTACACAGATCAAACAGAATCGGTGAGTTCTGGGTGCAAAACCTGTAGGTTAAAGATACCAACTGTGTGCTAAAACGATCTCTAAGAATTGTGCACTATTGCACATCATACAACACAAAGCTTTCATTTCATGGATTTTAAAAGCATCCACACTGAAGCCCAAAATGACTAAAAGAATGAGCTTGTATTTAAATATGTTAGTCTCAGAAACAAAACAAACTAAAAAATAGGAAAAAAAAAAAACAACAAACCCAAGCACCCAAAACCAGAAACAAAATTCAGCGTCAAAGGTTAATATTGTGATAAAACCTTGAAGTCCAGAATACAAAGGTCTTGTTTGTATTATGAGTGCCTCAGAGATAGCAGTCTTTGTAAGGAATCATTATTTTGTCACATGAGACAAGCTCAGCAAATGTAAAGCACACAACAGGCAAATGAACCTCCTCAGTATCTTTTCCAGAAAGGGAAGTGAACGGAGCCTATTTCACAGAGGGTTAGGTACAGTGTTTAGTCAGAATGGTTGTCTTCTAACAGTGCAATGCTACCACTTACAAGAGACAGCAGTTATGCCTTTCTACAGCAGTATAAAGGATAACTGTTTCCACTGAAACTCCCACACCATGCTACAAACAGTGAAGTCCATGCCCTTCATTTGGGCCCTACTTGACCCATGTTTAACAGAGAATAATCTAAATTTAATACATACTTAGTATTTTTAAAAGAAGTGCAAACAGTTATGCTTTGTGCAGTAAGAGTGACCTCTGGAATAATAAAAGAGCTGGTCTTTCACTCCCTCTGTACAGTAAGCTGAAGCTTAAAGTCATCTGGGGAAATGCTGTAATTCATTGTTGATAAACATGCAAGAAACAAAATACTGGAGAAGTACTGTCAGAAGGAAATAGAGGAAATTTTCTCCAGACACAATATTTGACAATCTACTTAAGTATTTTGTCCCCTGACTACAAGAATAGAGGGGCAGGGAAGGTTGAGGGGGAGGCAGAATCTTACAACTGCAAAAAAATACCTATCATTCAAATACCATTCTTTTACCCATTAAAAAAAATAATAAAAAATGGCTTGAGTTCTCATCATACTGCTTCAGTTTTCTTAACAAAGAATGCTTCAGAGCTTGAGACTAACTTGCATTATGTCAGACTTTAAAGTGCATTTCAGAACCATAGACCATACACAGAGTGCTAGGGCAGGGACATACTGTACCTGGCAATCTTCTAAGCTTGTGGGGAAATTGGTTAAGTCCTACACCAAAGAAATAGTCCTACAAAAGCACCTAGCTTTCTGCTACTGTAACTCTTTCCACAAGCTCATTATAGAGTACAGCGAGCACAGATGTGAGAACACATGATAGCTTAGAAAAGGATGACAAGGAACTATCCTACCACCTTCCATCACTAGTCAAAGTTGCAAAAAGGCTAAAAGCAAACAAAGGCTGTAACAAAAAGATCACACATTCTATGAATATATATAGGAGAAAAAAAAAACACAATTATGTAAACTTGAGATGATAGCTGCTAATGAGTTCAGGAATAAAGAGATAAATATTAGAGGATGGTTTCCCACCATCAAGTAAGTCAGGCCATGAAGAAGCCTTTCAAAATGCATTGCAGAAACAAATCAGCTTTATGAAGAAGGCTTATGCCAATTCATCAGATTACCTACTTCAGTGTAGTAGAACTGAATTACTCCAGATTCAGTTCTTTTACTTTTCATACCTTATGGAAAAATGTAAATGTTCTGTCTTTCGTTTGACTAAGAGGAACCTTAGTGACTAAGCAGTCATCTTGATCTGGTATCCAACTATGAATATTCACCAGAACAAATAAATAAATAAGATCAAAATCCTACCTGCAGAAAACTTCAGAGTCACTTGTTAATTGTCATAACCCCAGAAAGCCAGTGGTTTACACACTGGAAGAACTGCATGCATACCCTAGTTATCTTGACTAAGATCTACACTGCAAATCATTCATGTTAAAAACTCAATTGCTGTCAATACTTGATAGTATTTATATCCAACACTGGCCAAGTACTGAGAAAGGACTGAGAAATTAAGACCTTACTAATTTTTTGAAGACATTACTATATAAAATATGGGTTTTCCATACACTTCAAGAGAAAAATGACATATTATATGAATATTTGAAGTTTATTTACTTCCTTAAAACATGAGACATTCATTTCCTATGTTAAGAAATACAAACATAAATGCTTTACCCACAAACACCTAACAGTTGTACTAAGCAACTTCCTCTTTTCACTATCAGCTCCTGCCCTGCACCATTCTTTATCTGAACTATGAGCACAAGCTTTAGGGAGAGCAGGAAAAAAAAAAAGACAGCAAAGCCAGGGAATGAGGGAGAAAAACAATCACATCTCTCAGAGGAAAATGTAGCAGTCTTTTGCTTTTTTGCAAAACTGACAAATTAAAATAGAGGTAAGCAGAAAAAAACCTGCCACTTCCAGTTTTCTGCCAAATGGAGAGTTTATTTTTGTATGAAAGCATATTAGAGTTCCTGAAATTTAAGAATACTGAAAACAGAAATTCATAGAAAAAAGGAAGTGCACACATATCTCCAAAAGAATGCACCATCTTAAAAGATATTTTGCCTTCTCATTTAAGTTAGGGTTGAAAGACATGCAATATGACTTCACGCAAAGCACTGGGAAAACTCCAACTTTGGTTAAAAGTATACTGCCATCCAAACTTCTTTAAAAGATTACTTGCACTGATAATTTTAAGAGTAGAAACATGTCAAAAGCCATTACAAAACCCATACAACATTTTGATTTATCCACAACCTGGTGGTATCAATGACATACCACTACACTGAAATTTTCCACCATCATTTTAAGCAAAAAGCTTTTCTGTTGCAGTAATTTTTTTAGTTGCAATGTGTATGTAATAAAAAGCACCACTACTGTACCAACAAATAAGCAATATCCCATAAAAATATTTCAGCATTCTCTTGTTCAGATTCCATATAAAAAAAATTACAGCACCAACTAAATAGCTCTCTCAACTGCCTTACCTGAGGTATGTACCGTATATGAAGAACAGCGACATCATTAATCCATTCAAAAGAAAAATCATAGCAACATAAAAGGAAGCAGGGTCTCCCAACCCTAACAAACAAACAGTTAATACATGTTGTCAAATAGAGAGGAAAGATTACATTGCTTATAAACCACCATACAATCAGTATAATACAACACACAGTATACTACCTTAATACACCTACAGAAAGACGACAGCAAATCACATCCATTGCTCTTTACTTTGTTTCATTAGAAGCCAAGAGATTTTCCAGTAAAGCACATCTTTCAATTTATTCATTCACAAACACTTCTGTGTTCAGACTTTTGTTACTCTCCCATTATTTCTTTACACCCTCCTGGCTCTAATCATTTCAGCAATACAGCTCAAAAAGCCTTATTCATTCTAAAGAAGGTAGTAAAACTTCATAGTTTTGTATGCAGAAATTAGTATTCACCATTGCTGAAAACACGGCAAGACAGTTCTCTAAAGAAAGATGACGTTATGCTCATCAAACATGGTAGTCTCAATAGTTGGCAGTTTTGTTGGTTTGGGTTTGTTTTTACAGAAAACAGGAATGAAAAGTTACATTCACTATTTATTGCTCTGAATGATTCACTATTTCCATTTATGTCAAGCTGTGAAGAAAGTTCTTATAGCCTTTGTCAAAGGAAAAACACTAACTTGTCAGCATGCAAAGACATTTTAAATGATAAAATGAAATGACTTTACAAACTACCATCTATCACTCAGTTTTAACCAACTGCAGAATATCTCAAAAGTGCCTCTCAACATGGTACTTTTATCACATAATACTTACTTGACAAGCCAATACTTTAAATGTGGGGAAAAAAAACCCGACCCACCACAAAAAAATGGCAGCATGCAAATTTTGATATTAAAAAAATAAATAAATAAATCAAGGTATACGATCAAAATTCTTATGCGGAATAGCAGGTCACAAGAGGAAGAGGATTCTTCCCAGCAGAATCACTACACAAGATTTCTCCAAAAAGGAGTCTGGTTGTTACTGGTTTCCCCATCCTTCCCACTTCTCAAGTTGTACTTAGGGGAAGAAATACAAAGAGTAAGATTTTGAAATGTAGGAACTCGCAATGCACTGGGGATTCTACAAAAGTTTAACACAGGTATAGTGGCCTCCAATTACCATTAGGAGATCTTATTTTTATAACACTTCCAACACTACAAAGGCTCAGACTACAAACGTGAAGTTTTGAAGTGCAGTAAAGCATATTCAACCTAGGCAGGAGGAGCTATCTAATATACAAAGCCCACATTCTCACCCCTAGCACTCTTCAAAGTATCTTTTTTTCATACTTCTCACTTTTGTTGGGAACCTGCCGAAAACACAGGCTTAGCCAAATGAAAACATGTCAGTGATAAAGACACAGGAACATTTATTACTTCTGAAATACATCAAGCCACTACTATATGCTTCTAGAAGAAGCTAGAACAAAACACAACTCACCCTCACAGCTTTCAACAGGACTAAGCCCTTTTCCTCTGTTTACAGTCCAACACATCTTTGTGGGTACACCAAAGAAATCCATAACAGCAGTATAGACACGGTACCAGCTGGCGAGGACCACCTGGGTGGAAAACAGGATTTTTGAAGTTGCTGAAAAGGAATTCTGAGATCAGCTCAGTGCTCAACATAACCTCCCGTGACAAATGGCCCTCATCCAGGATTCTTTTTAAACCCAGAATTTCTCAACTACTTTGCTTTTTTTGACCATAATTTCCTAAATGCATCTTACATAAATCAAGTGTTCATTAATAGACTAAAATTCTGCCTGCTTTAGAATAGAAATAATTTCGTGCATCAAACTGCAATATTTGAAAAAATTACATATTTCAATACCATCTTCTGTTTATCAGATATTAAAACCTCAGATTTTGTTGACAGAGGACAGTTGGCCAAATTAAATCCATTAAAACCCAATAATTTTTTTTCTACCTGGCAAGAATATGAATGGATGAAGACTTCAGGGTTTTCACTCAGATAAACTTTGATAGGTTAAATTTAAGCATCCATTAGAAAGGGCTTCCAGATGCAATGTAAAACAGCATTTCCATTTTTTTCCATGCAAAGGTTTTAATGTTTTTATAACAAAACCCAAATTAAATCTCAAGACCCAACACAGAAAACATCAGCATTTTATACACAGAAAAATGATGACTCATCTCACAGCAGTCACTAGCTAACATTACCAAGTTATGCTGTCAGGATATAACTGACTTTATAGTGTTCATAAATGAGTAATGTGGCCATTCCAGTTGAACTGCTTTGAAAGTTATAACTCAGGGGTTCCTAGGCTGAAAATATGTTTCACCGCTGCAGTATTAGCTGTCTCAGCCCTGTGTCACAGAAAACACATACAAGAAGGATGATTCCCTCTTTCCTTTCCCCATACAATTAATAAAACTCTTCATGTCACTTCATTCTTCAAAAGGAAAACATAGGGAATTACACCTTGACCTCTGAAAATATGATGGAGTCCTGGAAACCACTTCTGAACATACTAAGGATAAAAAAAAAAACAAAAAAACAACCTGATTAGAAGCAGTCAACATGGATTTATAAAGGGGAAATCACACCTGCTCAACTTCATAACTTTCTGAGATGACCATCTTAGTAGCTGAGGGGACAGCTGTGGATGGTTTATATTTTGGTTTTGGTTTCTTTAATCTGGTGCCAATTTTGTTCTATGCCTTAAGATTCGATGATGGCACAAGAGAACACCTTCAGTAAGTGTGTGCATGATACAAAATTGGAAGGAGAGATTGATGCTTTTGCTGCCATTCAGAGTGACCTCAACAAGCCAGAGAAATGGGTCAATAGGAATCTCATGAAAGGGAAATGCAAAGACCTGCAGTGGGAAGGAACAATACCACACGCCACTACAGACGGGAGCTGACCAGCCAGAAACCAGTGTTGCAGAAAAGGACCTATGACTTCTGGTGGGCAATATGTACTTGAGCCAGCAATAAGCCCTTCTTGCAAAGAAAACCAAATGTATTCTCAGCTGTATATCACCAGGACAAGAGAGGCAATCCTTCCCCTCCACTCAGCACTGCCAAGACTGTATCTCCAGTGCCGAGTCTCGTACTGGGCTGCCCAAGACAAGGAGGCCATAGAGTAAGGATAACTGAGAGACTTTTGACCAGAGACGATGATAACAAATTGAAATACAGAAAATTCCACTTATACATAAAAAAAATGTTTCTTATTTTGAGGATGGTCAAACACTGGAACAGGCTGCCCAGATGTGGAGATGCTCAAAATGAAACCAGAGACAGCCCTGACCAACCTGCTCCATTTCACTCTGCTTCAAGCAGAGTGTTGAGACTACATATCCAGACATCCATTCCACAACCTCACCTGCTCTGTGATTCTAAAAATTCATTATTGTGTACAGTTCTGGTGTCCTCAACATAAAAAGGACACGGAACTGTTGGAACAAGTCCAGAGAAGGGCCACGAGGATGATCAGGGAACTGGAGCACCTCCTGTATGAAGACAGGCTGAGAAAGTTGGGGCTGTTCAGCCTGGAGAAGAGAAGGCTGCGTGGAGACCTCATAGCAGCCTTCCAGTATCTGAAGGGGGCCTATAGGGATGCTGGAGAGGGACTCTTCATTAGGGACTGTAGTGACAGGACAAGAGGTAACAGGTTAAAACTTAAACAGGGGAAGTTTAGACTGGATATAAGGAAGAAGTTCTTTACTGTAAGGGTGGTGAGGCACTGGAATGGGCTGCCCAAAGAAGCTGTGAATGCTCCACCCCTGGCAGTGTTCAGGTCCAGGTTGGACAGAGTCTTGGGTGATATGATTTAGCATGAGGTGTCTCTGCCCATGGGCAGGGGGGGTGGAACTTGGTTATCCTAAGGTCCTTTCCAACCCTAACTATTCTATAATTCTATTCTATGATTAATACCAAGGTTCCAATCATCATGGCTTACTTTGTCTGTGTCCTTAACACTCTCACAATGTAAATCTTACAGATTTAAAATATAGCTACATATTTATAGACTAAGACTTCCTGCCTCAATATTGTGTCCTGCAAAGTACACTACCTTGAATTCCTGCAGGCTTTCTGAATGCCTGTGCCCTGGCACTTCTAAGTAAGTATGCACACATAAATGAACCTGACATTGGCCCCATCTCCAGATGGGAAACAACAGGGCTGGGGGAACCAAATCCACATCTTTCCTCCTATCTCCTGAAAGTGGTTTGTACACTGCCAACAGAATGCATATGGCAGCTCAGAGACATCTGTCTAACATATTTGCATCACCAGCCCTGAAGCTGACATTACCCTAAGCACATAAAACACTCTTGCTTAAATGTTTTGGAATGAACCAATGCTGCACTAAAACAACCTACTAATTTATCAACTTAACCTTTTTATGTCACAAGTGCTTGTGTCTGCTGCAGATGTTACCACATATGAATACTCCTTACAAAAGTACCAGGTTAGGTACTTCATGCAAGATACTTTTTGCCCAAAGCTACTTCCCACGGAGCAGTTCACATGGGCATACAAACACAAGTGAATCAGTAAGCAGTACAAAATTTCTAGGTCAATTAGAGCACAATAGCATTTTTGGAATTTCTACTGTCCCATATCAGATGAGGCAGTGAATGCAAAACTTGGAAAACAAAAGACTGAGTCTCAGACCAAGGTCTCTCTAGGCCGGGCCACTCTTCTGGTGTATAAGAACACCAAAGTCAACCCCTTTTATTAGGTGCCTTTGATTAAGCACTTTAATGCCAACTACATGTGTCTTTGCAATGCTCATCAGTCGGATTCCAATTTTCATCATCAATGCTACACACAAAAATATAAACTGCTCCATAACAATGAACATCCAGGAAGCAAACCTGACATATTACCTCTCCACCACAGAGATCAACACATTATCTCTCTACCCTTTCGCATCACGGATGACAGATGAAAACACCACAACTACAGAAATAACCTGACTATGCAGCAAATACTTGGAAAATCAAGACTTTACTGGTACTATAATATTGTACAATTACAAAGACTGACATGTTGATTTTGACAGATTTTTTTTTTACTGCTTATATTTATCATTTACCTAGATGATGTAGTGATTGCTATGGAGTCACTTTACCTTTTTCTTTCTCTTGAAGTTTTCATGTTTACTACTAACTGTACTTGCAAGCGAATTGTTCTACTTCTTTTTACGGGTTTAACATCACGGTTCACAACTGGATTCCAAGGCTATTTTTGAGGAAATTAGTTCTGAAATCCACTAAACAACCATTTATTAAAATTCAGCCTTAATTCTACTATTGTGCTGAAAAAAAAAAAGCTGGGAAGATCCTAAGATATCAAATAGGAGATGAATACTTTGCAAAAACATGACTGGATACTGAGTACCAGAAGGAAAAGTTTTACTGCCAACAAATAAATCCACATGAATCTTCCCACCACTCAGCTCCATTATAAGTAACGCTAGGTAAATTTGGAGAACATACTTCAAAGGCCAAGTTGCACCTATTGACAGTTTTATAGATGTAGCTATGTGGAAACAAAGTACTCAAGAAATACACTTAAAAAAAATTACAGGAAGGCATCAGGCAGTAAATTACTGTATGGAGCAGAGGAGACTATATGTCCGCTTTGCATGCCCACACAGGCAGAGTTGAATGAATTCATACCTTATCATCAAGTTCTATGAGCCAGTATGATCCTAGAAAATCATGAATGAACGGACAAGCCTGCACATTGCCCACAGTAATCTATCTACCATTCTTACAGAATGTCAGCCACTGTATCTGATTGCTCTTGTTTTGATTTCATAAGTCAATTTACTTAGTCATCTTTCATAGTGATACTGATGAGTCTCTAAAAGCAAGCTCATCTGACCAGTTACCTTTGATTTTTGCAAGTCAGACTATAGGTGAAGTCAATAAACCTTTCTGAGCTAAAGAAAATAAATTCATAGTATTCAAGTAAGGCATGTGCTCCTAATATTGCATTTCTAGAACTGAACTGCAGTCCCTGTGGAGTTAAAAAGCAGAAATAAACCACAAAAAAACACCAAAAAAAAAAAACAGTGAGAGGGTAACAAAAAGCTCTCATCTACAGCACTTAGTTCTTCCAGAGCAAGGAATTAAGAGACAAATGAAACCACTACATGCAAGTTGTATAAATACATGCACGCTAAGAACTCTTACACATATAGCTCCCAAAAGCAGCTCTACTCAGAGAAAGCAGAATGAGTATAAATGCTAAAATCCAACAATTACAGACATTATTAGTCCTTGATTCTGATGCTGCTTATGCAGAGTTACAGAAATGTAATTAACCAAAGGAGATCTCCCTTTTCAACAGGTTTGCAGAACAGTGGCAAAACCATAAGAGAAAAAAACAAACATTCCTGTAATTAAAAACATGTTCTTTTTAGTGACAAAAAACCCCAACAAAGTAAGAACGTAAGCTAACCAGGTAACAAGTCTAACATCAAGTACATATAAAACAGCAGTCAGTCTTCGACAGAGGATTTTCTTCTGCAACATGGAAGCAAACTATTACCATTCATGGATTTTAGGGCCAGAGTGAACTATGATGTGCTAATTCATTGTCTTACATAAAATGCATGCTGAAATAACCTCTCGGTACCTGTATCACTACAGGCATTATTGTCACATACTACTGACACCTGTATTTCCTGAAGTACGCAGCGTCAGCAACATACTTGCTTTCAGTGAAAAGAACAAAAGACAACAAGAAGTGTAGAACTGGACTGCAACTTTAGGGCATGAAATACTGAGATCTAGAAAGTACTCACATTTGATACTTGCAGTCTGAGAATTGATCACAACATATCAAGTAACTGTCTCGTTTTAAATCTAACTTAAGTAACACTTCATCAGTCACTGTATCTTTACAACCACATTTTCCAGAGTAACATTTCTTACAAATTTGTAGGCAAATCTAAAGAAACCAAAGATTTATCAGAAGGTATCATTTTTAAAATGTAGCTCACCTCTGGGTAAAGATTGAACCTTTGTAAGGTGTTAATCACTAAAGGATACTCAGTTAGCCTGTCATTCATAATTGCCCGTACTCCATTCCAAAATGATGGTGCCTCAATAATGATCTTGAAGTAGGAATAATAAAGACCCTACAGGAAAGCAGAATTATTATTTAGAATTAAAGAGAACACTTCTGCTTAAGTAACTGCCACATAAACCCTTTGTTTTTAAATGAAATTCTGTAATATAACTAATAGGACAAAATGATTTGACTATCTAGTTTTTCAAATCTCTTCAATTAGTGCCATTGAAACAAGCAATGTGGGTTTCCTTCCACCTTTTTATAGTATGTCTGGAGATCTCTCATTTGTGCTGGTAACTATGCACTAGTACAGTATTCCACAATTCTCCAAATGAAAGCAGCCAAAAGGTGCATATGTATGCAAACATCTATTCATTTCAAAAATTATTATTTAAAAGAGATGCATGAACAAGACTAGAATTGAAAGTAAGCTCTAAGGTACTTGCAGCTTTGTATTTTAGGTCCTCTACAATCATGCTTTCTAATTATATTTGAAGTGAACTGTGAAGAGATATATTCATAGCGATCAGCCGCAAGACACACAAATGTTCTGCATGTAAAAGTGTAAAGCACCTTAGTTACAAGACATCAGTATAAATATATTGATGGTATATATTATCCAGATGGTATTAAGAAATTTTGGGAAGCCCATGATCACAAGATTATAGACAGAAGTTTTCCAATCACTACATTTTTTTTGCAGCATAAGCTAACCATTTCCGTGCGAAAAGCCATTTCTCTTTCTAGCGTTGAGAGGTGAGAAAAATGACGATCGTTTTCAAAAAGAGTTGTTATGTGACACCTGTTAAAAAATAATAATAGTTAAAACTGAATATAGAGGTTTCGAACCTTTACTAAGTCATCAATACCAAGGAGCAACTGGCAAAACATTCAATGAAGACCAAACATTTCATTTTACTCATATATTATATGAACATTCTCCTCCACTCAGATTATTTTAAATGGAAAAGATATGAACCCGTAGAGCATTTATTAAATTCTACTCTGAAATTAGTCATAATACTCTAATTTATTTTAACTGAAGGATCAAAAGTTTAATGCTATTAAAACTATCAAGTCTACATATTAGGAAAGAAAATTCAAATACCTGACAAAAGAAGCGATTAAAAACTGGTGAAAATAACAGTGTTACGTATTGTATGCTTTTTCTCCCCAAAAAACTTTCTTGACTTGTATTTTAACAGTTATCTGCCACTATGTGTAGATGTGCTGACAGACAAAATTTTGTTTAAATAAAGGTGCAAGTATGGAGGGGAAGCCAGGAAAAATGCAAATCATTTTGGAGGCAAAATTTGCAAAGAGGAGCTTCACCTTCAAAAAGGATGGAAAAAGAAACAGAGCACTGCCCATGACTCTGCCTTTGAACAGGAATTTGCAAGAAACAATCTACTAAAAATCAATAGTTCTTTTTGAGCTAGGAAAAAAAAAACAGAGTGGCAGAAGCTGTTACTTTTTATCTCTGCAAAAGCAGCTGGGGAAACCCGCTATGGAAGCCATTCTACTTCAAGTGTATACTACAAAAAATAGGTAAGTGAGGATTAGGGTGGAACCTGAAACACAGGGATTGCATTGACAAAAAGTAGTTGAAAGGCCATTCTTCTGTACATAAAGAAAATATTGGCCAGACTTTTCTGAAGAGGTTAAAGAAAAGATGATGTAAAACCAAGAAATTAAAGCAGAATCTAAATGAGACTTTCAAAATCCACTGAGAGTAAAAAGGTCTGTGAGGTGGAAATGCACCTGAGTTTGTATAGCTAAGCAACAATTTTCCACCTGGAAAGTAGGCTTCGCTCTTCACTGAAAAGACTTAAGAAACCTTTCACGTGAGCTTCACAAGACCAGAATTATTCATCTTGAACAATTTAGTTTTGAGAGGAAAGATCTAAATATATGTATTACCCCAAAAGCTTGCATAAATATGAGCCAAAATTGTATTTTAGTTATTTTAAAATACCATATTACTCTCAAGCAATAAATTTAACCTTACCAATGTAGGACTCCTGCAAAAGCAGCTGTAAAGAAAACAAAAGGTGCCAAGTTACTCAAATATTTAAATAACTGAACACAAAATCATGTTCATTAAAGTAATTACAGTATTACTTCAGAGATGCACAGAAGGTACTCAGCCTCCAGAGGAAGAGAAAAATAGGAACATCTGAATTAACGTTCATGGCCAGCTCTCTGAAAATCTGAAATTATGCTGATGGTATTCAGCAATAGGCAATACTTCCCACCTATATCTTGCATCACTCAAGTTGATCCATCAGAATCTACTACACCCATTTCAGCTACCAATAACAAAATTGAATTATTTTTCAAATAACAAACATGAATATTTTTTACACTCTGAAGTCACTACTTTGAGTGTTCACTCAGCTCCTGCTCAGATTTTAGCTAACACATAGCTCATGCTAAGGCCTGATGTATACTAGGAGCAGCGCTGCTAAGTCAAAGCAAGGGAAACACATAGGCAGGACCTGGTGGCCAGAAAGGGCTAACAGCCATTATGCAGCCATCACATCTCCAGCTTGCTGTCTCCTGCAGCCATAATGCTCACAAATTGACTGTCTGTAAATTTCTGTAGAATCTGTTCACTCACAGAAATGGTACAGACCAAACTTCAAAGCTCTAAGAGATAAATACATCAGCTTACACAAAGAGTTTTTAAAGCAGATCCAGCATCAGCTGGACTGTTGAGGCTTTTGTGCTTCCCAGTATGATACAGGAGACCCCCCTATGCACCATGACGGAAGAGGAAAGATAAGCTCCCCCACCATCAGCTACATAACAGTTCTGCTCACAGGTGAACAAGTTAGGAGTTACAAGATATGAGTTGTAAATTAGAGAAAGTGCGAGTTAGTAACATCACACCTTAAGTGGCAAATTAGTGAATTCCCACATTGGGCATTTGGTCTGTACAAAGCAGACTGAACCCTTGGTTGTCATGTTTGTAGTTTTCTTTCGTAATAAGCTCATAAAAGTTTAATTTACAGAGTACATTGTCCTGTAAATTTGACAGATCCAAACAGACCACAACAACCAAAACAAATCTAATTGAGACTATAATTGCTAAACAAGGTAGACTCTGTATTCAGTTACATTCCATTTATCCATTTGGAGACTATCAGTGCTGTTGTCACACAAATACAGAACAAGGAAGGCAGTCTAAGGGACAAATGGAAAAGTCAAATGATGATAAAGTGGTGGCTAAACAGTCTAGGTCTCTTTCTTGAGCATGACAAGATCTGCAGAGAGCAGAAGCCACTCGATTTTACTTGGGCAGTATTCACAACACATCCAGAGCTCACCATGGAAGTAAAGACAGCATGAGTGTTGCAGCTCTCAACACAAAAGGGACATGGACTTGCTCAAGCAAGTCCAGAGTAGGCCACAAAGATGCTCCAAAGGCTACAGCACCTCTGTTATGGAGCCAGGCTGAAAGAGATGAGCTTGTTCAGCCTGGAGAAGAGACGGCTTCAGGGAGACCTGGTAACAGTCTCCCTATATATAAAAGGGGCCAACAAGAAATCTGGAGAGGGACTTTTTACAAGGGTATGTAATGACATGACAAGGGGAAATAGCTTTAAATTGACAGAGGGGAGATTCTGGTTAGACATTAAGAAAAAATTCTTCCCTGTGAGGGTGCTGAGGCTCTGGCACAGGGTGCCCAGAGAAGCTGTGGCTGCCCATCCCTGGCAGTGTTCAAGGCCACATTGGATGGGGCTTGGAGCAACCTGCTCTAGTGGAAGATGTCCCTGCCGATGGCAGGGGGTTGGAACTGGCTGGGCTTTAAGGTCCTTTCCAACCCAAATCAGTCTGTAATTCTATAAAGGGCAGGCATTGAGAAGGACCACACTGCTCTTGCTTGGAAGATGTCTTGGCTGCTCTCTAAGCACTCAGTGGCTATGTGTCATAAAAAGGTCAGTTAGACTTGTTGCCTTCAATCCAAGAGAACCTTTACAGTTAATGAAGACCACTCTTATTCACACAGGCTATATGGAGCAGAGGGGAAGTGGAGGGGACAACCATCCTTACACCCAGCATGAGCCACAAAGGTGCTGAGCACTGCATCACTCTCCACGGTGCTGATCAGCACACACAGCATCAGCCACCCTGATGGTACAGGATGGGTCAAGGTGCTTGCACAGAGGTAAAACATACATCAGCTGCCTGCACCCTGATGCAGAGTATAGTCAGAGTTAACAAACACAGATATGTGTTCAGACTGCATAGTATTTGCATATGGTTGCCTGTTTCTGGAAAGCAGCAGGGACAACAAAAAAAAACTCTGCAAACCCATTAAATTTATGTGGAAGAGGAGTGAACTGAAGGTATACTTCATGTGCCAATGTATACCCCCAAACCACTTTTTCCTGCAACACAGAGCCTGGAAGTGCTACTGCTGATAGTACTTATTGTCACCACAATGCTGCTGCTGGCAATACCTGTCATCATTGTCGCCACAGGTCATAAATGTTGTGTGATGCATTATGAACCTCAATTTTAACACTGAGGTTTTGTACACAAAGATGTGTGAAGTGAAGCTGGGCAAGATGGGGGGAGGAGAGGAAGAGAAAAACAACAAAACAGAATTACCTAAAGGGAAAAAAAAAAAAAAAAACACCAAAAAACAAGCCCTAAACTACCTGCCTCTACAATCCAATGTTTCCCTTAAGTTACATGCTTCATATATAGTAGCTGAGGTTGGACAATACTATACTGAAACTTCCTCAAGTTTTTCAGCTCCATGCTGGCCACCAAACTTGTTTTCTCAAAGAGAAGCCTGAATTTCAGTTACAAAATGAGTACCACAAGCTTTCATTTAGAACTTTACATTCTTACATATGCTTTCTAGAATAAAAATAAATCACAAAAGGATTGCTCAGTTTAGTTCACTTTAAGTGGAATTTAATGTCTTAGGAAAGTTTCAGGAGTTTGGATTCTTTTTTTTTTTTTTTATACTAAGGACATTTCCCTCAGTTCTCATGGAGAACTGCAAATTCCTTTTTTAGAAAAGCAAATACAGATATGATCTAGAATTCAAGGTAAGCCCATTTAGCTACATCAGCAACACAGCAAACCATATTCCAGAAACAAACATGTTTTGCAGTAATTGTGTGGAAAGAAACAGAGCCATCCATACCTTTCTTAGTACTTACTGAGTTTACACATTTGCACAAGGCATTATTTCATTTCTTGGCAACATTTCTAAGATTTCCAACCAGATTAGATGCTGAAATACATTTACACATACACACATCCCAACTATAAAAAAAAAATTTCACTTTAAGACAGATTATGTGTTAGTTAAGAATACATGTCAAAATAAATGCACATTAACTGCCAGTACTGTACATGATCTCAAATTCATGTGGTTCCAAATAAGCCAAATATACAGCATTTTATTGTTGCAAATAACTGATCCATTAATATGGAAATTACAGTTCAGATTCAAACATACCACTTGTTTCACAGAGATAACAATATATTTAAATCTGATTCTTCCCCTCAGTAAATGTTTTATTTAAAGTCAATGCATTAAGTGTCAATACTTTCACAATTATTTTGGAGGATTTCATATACATTTGTATAAAACTTCACAATATCACTCTATTATAAGCATAAAACCAAGACCTATTATAATCACACAGCAATTCATGCAATTACTCGCATTTCAAGAGACAATGCGCTTAATTCATAGACTTCCACTATGTGCCCAAATCGGCATTTTCAAACAGACTGCATCCAGACTTACATTAAGCTAGATTCTGATGGAAAACATGCAAATCAGCAAATCAGCTCTCTAAAATTACTATCCTTCAATCTCATTAATATCCTTACTGGGGAGGGAATGAAGAAGAGGAATACTAGAGTCCTATCGCTACAGAGATTTAGACAGCTACTATGTACTTGAATTTGCAGATGCCATTCTCTCACCCAACCCAAGAATCCCTAAAAGCAAAGCGTACAATCAGAATTTTGCAGATTAGGGCTATTATGTAAAATCTGATAGTTTCTTTCTTCCGATTTCCTATTTTCACCTGTGTTCTATTCCAATGAAAGTAATATGAATGGCATATTAAAAGCATTCTAATTCTGGAAATTAAATACAGAAGAATGAAGCCAAAATATACAGAACTCATTTACCAAGAGAGCAACAAATGCTGACACATCGTAAAACAACAGGATGTGAAACATGCCAGAAACGAGCTTTGCAAGTATCCTAAAGTGACTAGGTAGGAATACAGCAGAAGTGTATGAGGGAACAACAAGGAATGTGCAAGCATTGACTACTTTTGCAGCTTAGTCAAGATGTGTCACTGCAAGATTCTGTAGAATCTAGAAAGGATGTCTTCAAGAATAAGGCCTCAATTCAATGGTCATTACCAAAAAAAAAAAAAAATCTGGACCTTAAAGCTTCAGCAAAACAACAGCAAAAATTTAAACACCACTAAAACCAAAGGCCCTTGTTTCCTATTTAGCATAGGTACATTCTTTGCTACTGCCAATACTGCATGCTACTACACACTTTGCTATTAAGGGTTTACTCCTATTAAAAATATAAAGTGCTCCCTGATGTATTTAATTGGTTATCTGGGTTTCACAGCCAAATTCCAACTCCAGAAATGATAAAGGTCTCTGAGTTCAATCACAGGAAAGCATTTTTCAGTTCTGACCATCAGTTTAATGTTTCTGAGTCATTTAAGTAACTACTAGCATAGGAAACACTGAATAAACAAAGGTAAGCAAAGCAATTCAGGAACAGTTTAATCATCAATTAGTTTGTAAGCTGAGGGTTGTTCCCCTGCTACTGCTTTGCAATGTAATTCATCAAACTGAAGAAACTCCCTTCGGCAACAAGGACTACTGGTGGTGTGATTAATAGTACCAGCATCTTTGGGATACTCTGACAGTCTTTTAATAAAATAGTTTTCAGAGTATGTCTAATTGTTAAATAATAACATTTGGCAGATGTACATTTATTAATTTTATTATTTAATTTTGCAGATTTTTTTGGTGCTTTTTCCAAGACTTCGGTTATTAGCCGTTTTATTATTCACTCTGAAATAACATCAGAATTTACAACCCCCTACTGTTCTGTGTTCTCCTACCAATAACCCTTCCAAAACATGCTGTGTTGATTACATTACTTATTAAGAGTTGCTTCCTTTTTTTTAATCTTAGAAATTAATGACTAGATAGGAGAGATCCATAAATACCTGAACAATTACTTTCCTACGAATGTTCCAATACCACACCAACTGCTACAATAACAGTTTTACAAAAGTTACGAGGTAGGAAGTTTTCCGTCCCTTTTCAACACAATCGATGCACTTTAGTTTTCAGAGTTGTATTTTGAAATACATTTTGATACAGTTTACAACTCCAGAGTAAGAAAGGTAGAGTATTCCCACCCCCCCCCACCCCCCCCAAATGTTTTCCTTCTACTTACCCAGAAGGAAAGTGAGCCATATCTTGCTATCAGCTTTTACGATGGAGGCCTTCCTGTTATCCACAAATACTGCCAAAAGAAAACAAATACCTTAAGCACCAATTACAAACAGCCTCTGTAAAAGGGAAACTGCTCAAACTCTGCAGCATCAACTTTCTGTTTAAAAAGCTTGACTAGACTTCAAAAACGCTGCAAGAAGTTTCATGCAGCAAGTTAGTAACTACACATAAAAGCTTCGAACATCACAGACAGACTATTAAGGTGACTACTCAAATCATCAGGCTTTTAAATCCTGAAATAACTTTGTCAAAACGAGTTGTCAGGGGACTATTCCTACATAGGTATGTTATTGACAAATTCGCTCAAACGGAAAGTCAGCCTTCTAAACAAGAAACAAACCGGAGGGAGGGTTGCTTACTTCTCCCCCAAAAGGATGCTTAAGTGTCAAAACAAGCCCTTTTCCTATCCCTCGCCTCCGATTCTCACCGATACCGGTGCGGGACTTGTCAGCTTTAACCTCCTCCAATTGTGACAGGCTGGAGGACGGGCCCGGCAAAGGCGGGGGAGCAGCCGACCGCCAGCCGCTGCCCCCTGGCAGTGCCGGACACAACCGCGCCGAAGGCAGGCGGCGTGAGGCCATGGGGATGGCCGCTCCCAGTGTCCACGAGCCGCTGTCCCGCCGCTCCCCTTCCCCAGTCAGTAGAGAGAACCCACTCCGTACCACGGAGGCTGCCGTGCCGGACAAGTCTACTGGCATCCGGAAAGAAGCACGGAGGCGAGACCGAGCCTCATCCCACTTCCCCCGTGCAGAACGGCTGCCCCCCCGGCCCAGCGGGGGCAAAGGGGGCGGCTCTCCCCCCTCACCCCGTTCCTCACCTCCGAGCCGGTCTCTGCAGCCGCGCAACAGCCTCAGCGGCCCGCGGCCCAGCACGTCCCGCAGCCCCTCCGCCGCGGGCCCCTCCCGGCAGGGTCTCTGGGGGTCGCCCCTGGCTCCCCGCCGGCCGCCGCCTCCCTTCCGCATGGCGCGGGCCCCGCCGGGGACCTGCCTGCCGGGCGAGTGCGGCGGGCGCCCACGGCCGCCCCTGGGGCTAGCGCCCGGAGACTGCTGCTGCTGGCCAGGCTTAAGCGGCGGCGACTCTTTGTTCCTGCCTCGGGTCAGGACGACCATCTCCGCATAGTCCGAGCCGGGGCCAGGGGGTGGGTGCCGCGCCGGAGAAGGAGGCGAGGGGGGCGGTCCTCAGCGAGGAGGTTCCCCCCACCACCCCCGGGCAGGCCGGGGGGCGGAGACGGAACCGGCGGAGCTCGTAGTAACGGGGCGAGGAGAGGAGGGGAGCAAGCGGCGACTACTCCACCGGACTGCGCCTCCACTGCCGCCGCCTGCTCCGCCCGGTTGGCCACGTGGGGGCGGGTAACGGCTCCCAGCGCCGCGCCGCTCACGCACGCTCCGCCCCGCAGCCCGGCGGCGGCGGGGAGCGGGGTGTTCCCGCCAACCCCAGGCAGGGCCCCCCGCCACCCCCTCCAGAGGCGGTTTCCCTTTCGCCTTTCCGTTGCCCGTTCCTAAGCATGGCCTCGGTCACATGGAACCCGTGGCAGGGAGACGGGAGAGCTCTGGAGTATCTCCCCCTTCCCCCCGCTGCCAGAAGGGGACTTGGCTCTGTTGTTGCCGTGCTGCCCGGCCACAGAAAACGCCTCCTCCTCCTTGTGGAGTTTAAAGGTGGTTTTGCTTCACCGTGTGCCAGTGCTGGGGTAACTGAGCCCTGTGGCCTCCACCAGAGGCAGGGCTGCTGGAGCGCTTTCCTCACGAGCAGCATGCAACCAACACGGGCCCTAGAAACTCAAAATCATAGAATCACAGACTGTGTTGGGAGGGAGCTTAAAGCTCACCCAGCTCCAAGCCCTGCCACGGGCAGGGACACCTTCCACTAGAGCAGCTTGCTCCAAGCCCCGTCCAACCTGGCCTTGAACGCTGCCAGGGATGGGGCAGCCACAGCTTCTCTGGGCACCCTGTGCCAGCACCTCACCACCCTCACAGGGAAGAACCGCTTCCCTACATCTAACCTAAATGTCCCCTGTTTCAGTTTTAACCCTTGTCCTATTGCTACAGTCCCTGATGAAGAAACGTTCATGACTTTTCTAAAGTACCCATCCTCAGTACCTCACAGCAGCAATCACTGTAGTAGCTCCTGCACTAACGGATTTATGCTCTTTGAAGGGTGGTGAATACACAACACAACACCTGAACACGACCCAGCTACAACAAAACGTTCTTTCTTCCTCCTACCTGTGCTGTCCTGCTCAACACACAACAATGGCCAGACAGTGACTCACACAATAGGCTTAATTAATCTAATTACCACTTTTTGACAATGGTGATTAAATAGAGCAGGTACAACCTCTTCATTAACTGTAGCGTCTCCAAAAGGATCCATTTCACTCTTCCTTCCCTTACTTCTTGTTATTTTTTTCCCCCGGAAGTTCTTTCTTGACCATACACATTCTTTGCCTCCCAGGTAGCCTTCATTGCTGTCTTCAGGCTTTTCTTTGACCCTGCTCACTCTTCATTTCTCTTCCACGTTTTCTACCTGTTTGAGTTCTCTCCACATCCTCTTTCCACTCTTTGCTTATTTTTCCTGGCCTTTCCACCCTTTTCCTCTGACATAACAGATGTGGGACTCTTTCCAAAATGTTTACAACTTCTGCTCTTTGTTGTCATCTCCTTTTCCTAATTATTTTTATGAACCCTATCCTATGAAACACAAGGTTTGACCCTTACATGGCAAATACCATACTATGATAGTGTTTAAAAAATACATTTAATATTGTCAGCATATCATTAGCACAGGAAGGTAATTTTGGTTCAGATTCAGTTACCAGGATAATGAATGTGTTGAAAACAGGGCAGCCTTTGCTGTCTCTGTGGTAGCAGGAAGATTGTTACCACAATCAGGGTGTAAGGATACAAGCTCGTATAGTCAGATAAAACAAACAAGTCCATGGGACTGACAGGGGGCCTTTGTGTCCACAAGTACTCTTAGCTCCACACTTCTTTGCTTGTTGGGGGAAAATCGACCTTCTTACCCCAGCTGTTCTGGGGAGATAACCGCAAAGGGCCAGTCTTATGCTGATCTCAAACAAATGAGCAAGGAAGAAATAGTATTTTTCATTTGACAAGCTTACTTATACAAAATGTCCAGTCTCCTGAGCACACAGACCCTTCTTGCAACGTGAATTACTCGCAGCAGTTTCAGTTATCTGCTTAATATATACTAAATATAAATGAAAGCATAAAAGGACCAACACCATTTGAGTATTTGAAGACTACACACGATTTTCCCACCTGCTTTCCAAGAGAAAAAGTCCCACAATCTGCTCTTATTTATATTTGGGTTTAATCGTGCAGCATTGTCATAAATTTAGTAACCTAAGGAGTCTATTGTTGCTGTCTGAGTGACTTAAATGTACAGGCTCCAGATAGTTAAGGAGTCTGCTGATTTTTAACTCCTGAAACCTATTTTTAATTTTTGCCAAAATCAATAGAGTTGTGGAACACCTATGAGCTTGAAGGGCTGAGATTCTTAGGGTTCAAATGATTGCTTTGGGGTGGCTTGACCATTGAGATTAACTGGGCCTGCTCCAGCCTGCAGCAAATCAATTACCTTCAGGCTGTTTTCTCTTATTAAAATTTTTCAGGCAATTTACTTCAAAAGGTACCACTCACAGAACTGGATTACAAAGGCACATACTACTGAACTAAACAACTCTACAGATTGTTTAAGTTACTATAAGAATGTGAAGACAGAACATCACATACTTAAACATAAAGGTGTCTGTGTTCAGCAACTATGAATTGCTATAGGAAACCATCAATGCTACTTCAGAAAAGCAGCAGCAGAGCAGTACACATCTAAAAATAAAACAACACTTGCTTCAGTCTCTATGTAAGACACACAAGTAGTAAGAAATAAACCTTGGGTTTATATCATCATATCAGTTGCATATATTTCCACAAGTGCTATGTTTATTTTCAACATCGTGACACAGAGCAGCTCATTACTAATCCTGCACAGCACAGCAAAGGGAGTGATCCCAGTAAGCCAGCACATACCTTGCTGTTTATAACAAAACGTGTGTATGGGGGGAGGGGGAAGGGGGTGTGATAACTCTGAAATTAAATGTGATTTCTCTCAACTCTTGAAGGTGCTGAATGATATATACTAGGCCATAGGAGAGACATCATCTTAATTAGCTTATCCTAATGTGTTTTGTCCAGGGACAGCAAAATCCATAAAATACTGCTCCACAGTTTTCTGCTGTTCCAGGGCAAAGCATATCCTGGAACATATATACCAGTTTCTGATAGGTCTTCCCTATCTCTCTAATTAACATGTTTTCCATGATCACTAGGACTGTCTCTTCGTATTTCTAAATCCTAGTGCCAAATACCAACCAGGATGCTGAGCTGGATGGTGGTTGTGACACACTGTCAATGGAGGTAACTCACAGTCCTCAGGTACCAGGCCCTGCAAGTAAAACACATTGCCTTGGCAGTTCTTTCTCCATTTTTTTTCTCCAGCAGGATTTGTTCCTCAGGACATTACCAAACTGTCCAGAGCTTGTGTGCTTTCATCTACGTCATCTTTTCTTCTGTTCTATTTCTTGCCACCAGTTCTCTTGCTTTTTATTTTCCCTCAAGTGAGACCTTCATTTTGCAGTTTATTACTAATACTAACCCCTTCTTTCTCCCAGGGTGATCTGGGTAAGAGTGCCCATACAGAACTCCCCTTTTATCTTGCACTGTTCTGCATTGTTCCAATGGCACTGCCTCAGAGCACACTCTGCAGATTTTATGCCAAGGCTGCCATTGCCACCTACCACAGGGCTTTTTCTTCTGCGAAGTTTGTGTTGATCCCCCACACTTTCACACATTCAGCAGCAGACTTAATAATAGCAGGACCGCAATGTAGCAAGTTAGGGAACTTCAGCTCCCTTTCCTTGGTTTATTTAATCCAAGGTTAGTACACAATGAAGGCATAACCTGGAAAGTATGTCTCTTCAGCAGGCAATTGCGTGGCTGCTGGTGGTTAGATGTATACAATCTAGCATTAAAATATCAATTTTGAGTGCTGACAGCAACAGAGCTGCCACAATGTGGGTCTCAGAGCCTCAGGTAACTAGCCAGCCAGAGCAATTCGAGCTCCATACCATACGGCCATATATAACTTAACCCATTAATAATCCTACTTGAGCTTCAGCCACAGAAGAACAGACAAATTCTTACCTAAGGAAAAAACTTTATGAAAACAAAAATAGTTGGGACCTCTTCTTGTGAGGACCAGGCTGAATAGGAGTGCAGAGGACTTAGGAGTCTCTTAAGGCAGAAATAGGGAGGTAGGATTGACCCTGGAGTCTGTACATGGAGAAATATGCCAGGAAAAAAACAGCAGAGCATAGTGGCAAGCAAGTTACAGTGCATACCTTGTTCCATTTAACAGCTTTGTGGGGCTATTTCTCCCTCTGCAATATACAAAGATCTCCACCTTGAGTAACTCCTTTAAACATGCATTGCCTGTATCCTGAAGAAGGAAAAATATGCTCCTGATGAGTTAGTAATACAGCAATCTGATCTCTCCTTGCATCTTTGTTCACATCTATCTTCTTCTCCCACTTAAAAATTGCGCTTGCATTTTAACTATATATAACTATATATAAGTGGAGCAATATATAATTGGAGCAATTGCAGAACTTCAGTTGCGTTTTATCTATATATATATTTTTATAATTATATTGAACTGGAACATCTATGTCTGTAACCTTGTTTCTGTAGAAACAAATGAGAACAATTTACCCAGCTTGTCTACCCTGGCAACAAAAAAAAAAAAAAAAAAAAAAAAAATCACAGTTTTAGAACAGGAGGTCCTGAAGACCCCTCTTTGACACAGAAATTGCCTCCTTCATTTCTATAAAGATGATTGTAAGTCTCAAGCTGCCTGCTGCCAGAATAACACTGAAGAACATTAGTGACTCAGAAAACCCAATTACTCTCCATCAGACTTTTTCTCATTTCTTGGCTTTCAGTTCCCTCTACCATTTTCATGCTACCTTAAATGCTTCCCTGCAGCTCTGAAAAGAAAAAATAATTAAAGAAAAAGGAACAAGAAATACTTTGAGTATCAGGGAAAAAATTAAGCTACACTGTGTACCTTGTAGGTCTAACAGATCTCCAGTTACCCTTCCTTGCTGCATACAGAACAATCAAAGCAGCACTTTGCCCTGTTGAGCAGCTGATTTGGGAGATTTGCCAATGTCCCGTCTTACAGCATGGAGAGTGATCATCTCCTCCCAACCAGGGCCTGGAATGTTTCTGTAATACTTCACCGTTTTGAGGACTTTTAACTCCTCTGCATGACATAATCTCCTTACAGCTTTCAAAATGAAGCTCTCTTGCTGTACGCTCCACGTTCTCACTGCGTGGCGTTTGGCCACAGTGAGTAGTCATGCTAATTTGGCATAGATGCCATGATTCACAGCCACAGCCACTGCATCTCGTTATGCTTCTATTTGGAGGAGGAAATTGTAGAGCAAGTTATCTGAGGACCACAGAACTCACTATTACAAGCAGAACCAATGGATCCTGCTTACCCTAACCTGCATTTCTAGCCACCATGGTTTTGCTTCGTTTTTTTGCAGAGTCAGTGTTTATCTGGTGTGTCTCTAAGTAGCTGCTGCCAAAAGATGCATCAGGGAAGACGGAGGAAACAGCTTGCAGTGACAAGTAAGAGCTAAATGACAACAGAACATGGGCTGAGCTATTACTGTATTTATGGCAGATGCCCTTTATGTGAGATTGAAAATATGGACACCATTTATGGTGGAAATAAGGGAAGGCCAGCAACGAACACAAAAAGAACACGAGAAAAGGAATGATCTGGAAATGCTCATACAGTAGCTTTTCAGTTAACAACTGGCAGAGCAGCAGTAGGGCTCCTGAAATATGTTGCTGTATCAAAGTCAGCAAACTTGCACTGCTGGAGACATACTGGCAAGTCTATTTTGGCAAAAGAGTGAGAGAAGCTTATGGACCACTGTGAAATACTTACAGGAAGTTGTATCTGGAACAGCAGCAGGGGCTAGGTTTGCCTGCTCAGATGTTAGCAAGTTTGTTTCTGTTTCACCCTTTGCTTACTCTGGTCTTCATTTCAGTGGGATTTCAGAATATCCTTTACTGAAATCCCTGATTAATGAAGGTAGGGGAGAAACAAATTCATTATCCACAGATTGAAAGTATCTTGGGCAAACTAAGCACAATGGCAGACCAGATGGAAAGCAATATGATCCTATACAGCCCTTAAATGACAAACAGAGCCATGACTTGGGAATCTTGTTTGCATCCTGTGTATGACTTGAGAAAAGGTTTCATGACACGTTTCTGAAACCTTGCTAATAACGGCACCCAAACCAGGCTTTAACAACTGTGTTCCCAAAATATTATGATGTGTCACAGCATCAAACAACTCAATGGAATTCATCCCTTTCTTTCCATTTTCCATGTGGAAATACAGATCATTTGTAAGCATCATGGCTTTATACTACCTATCAGACTGTCCCCCCTTATTTTTCCACATCAACATTCATTCTAGTCTCTTAAACTATTATGAAACAAATAGCGCTCCCTTTCAGTTGGAATGACACCTTTGCGTCTGTCCCATCAGCCGTGCTGACAAATAGGTGTTAACTGTGGCCCCGTTTGTAGCTTATTTTTGAGGTCACAGTGCCCTCTACTGTCTAAAGCATCCTTTTCTGCATCATCTTTAGATGATCTTTAAGGTCCCTTCCAGCCCAGACCATTATATGATGCTGTGATCTTGTTTAAAGAAACAATATTCTAACTGTTTATATATTCACTAAAAAGAGCCCTTTTTTCTCCTAGAATAAACACATTAGTTTGTGTTTCAAGGTACACTTTCATCTAGACTAGCAGGCCAGATCTGGATTGTTTGATCAGACAGAAAACAGGTTGGCCAGGGAAAGTAATTTCTTGCTGACTCTGCTTTGTCAGTCACTGCTTATTTAAAACGAACCACTGACCTATGATGCAGAGCTTGAATCACACCTGACTTGTAAATGTTAAGTAACTCCACATAAGGAAGAGCTCTGGGACACATGCAAAGCAAGAAGAATCAGGCTGTGTTTCAAGTACAAATTGCAAATACATCTGCCACAGATTTGTATTGCTCCTCGTGATCATTCTGACTCTGCAGATACAAATCAGCTGTTACATATGGAGGTGTTCTTTATAAGCTCCTCTACTGTTTGCATTTGCCTTCACCATTTCTCTCCATGACTGATGTGGGGTACTGTAGGTGGTTTCACTCTCTTCTGAGTGTCCCACGGGGCACCACAGACTGTCCTGCAGGGACCATCCACCCCTGCCCTCCTGCCAACCCATCTCTTAAGTAAGCACGTGAGACCATTTGTGACAGTTCCCCTTTCACCCCAAAGCCCCATTTACTGTGTCCACCCTGTCCCTACCATTATAAGACTGCTTTTGATTTTAGCAGATAGAATTCAAATCAAAAGAAGCATCTATAGCCAAGAAAAAAACCCTAGCCTGGCCCACTTCCTAAGCAGCAGCAGTTGAAGGGGTTAAGCACGGGGGGGAACACTTCTTTTTAAAATATGCTGTTTGTTTCACATTCTGAATATTTATAGCTTGACAGAACAACTCTTACGCTCAAGAGAGCAGCAGCAGGCTCATTGTTTCACTAGGCAGGTACAACCACTCCAGCTCCTCAAGGTGCTACAACTTGTTTCCCATTAGGGGATCCTATAGCATGGTTCCCTGCAGCGTGACACGTAGGAGTTCAGAGGATTTTGCTTCCAGAGAGCTTACATTAATGATACATATCAATGTACATACCGATGATGGACTAAAGCCTGAATATAGCACAGCATTACTTTTTTTATGTTAGCCCGATAGCAAAATGAGGAGAGTTCACAAAACAATGCACTTTCCAGTGTACACACACTCATACATACATGTGTGTTTGCATGCATGCCTGTATGTATCAGAAGTACCTGTAAAATGCTAAAACAGCACTGCTGGACATGGAACATGTATTTCAAATGTAGCAGACATACATGGCTTTATCTAGCCATTTTTAACATGCAACTGCTGCATCATAAAGCCACAGATAATTCTACTGATACTGAGTAGAGCTGAGGCTCCAGAACGAGCCCCAGGGCTGCAGTGCAAGGAAACTGTGGCCCACTTGTAATCCCAGGTTTTCCTGAAGAAATACTTCACAGGAAGGATGCTTTTAATATTGCCACTTAATGGAAGGAGAAAATGACATCAAGGGGCAGAATAGTATGCTGGAACTGGGGTGAATACTTAGTGCTGGTTCTGGGTGCAAGAACAAGCTGTTGGGATCACATGCAGGGGCGCAGAGAAATGCAGAAAGTCTGTCAGAAAAAGATGATTCTCTTTAGAAACATTTCCCTTTCCCCATCTGCTGTGGTGATCCTTGGAAAACTTTTACCCACTTTTCACACAGAAAGAGCTTTGTTGCCCACTAACAACTCACAAACTACCTGTACCAGCTTTAAAGTAACTTCACATTTACTTGCCATATGCATATGCAGAAGTGAGTTTTGCAAGCAGCGTGAAACCTGCACATTTCAGCTGTCATTGTAAGCTTTAATGCCAGCATAATTGGAAAAACTGCAGAGGAAAGAATGCAAAATAAATTATGACAGTCTTACTTTATGGTAAACTCATAAAAAAAATCTCTTTATGGTGAAATCAATCAACAATGTTGTACAGCTGTGGAAAAACAAAATGTTACACTGGAGCATGTGAAAAGGAGTTTCATATCTCACCCATGAAGTCATCTACTGACTCCAGTTACTATTCATGAGATCTCAGTTAAGGGAATGTGTCCAATGATAGTGAGCACTGCAATTCAGGAAAGATTTTGACCCATTGAAGGATAGGGATTTTTCATAATCTCCTTTATCCCTTACTGTCATTCCTATTTTACATCAGCCATGGTAGTTTCAAAGTAGATTTCCCCCTCCACCAAACACATGCACACAGAAAAAAAAAAACCTTGAAGTCTACACAAGGAGGATGTGAAAAATAGCCTGAAGAAGAGTAATCAGAGGCAATGTAGTATCAGTTTTCAAACACGCAAAAGGTTGCTACAAGGGGACAGAAGCACTGGATAAGGAGTGAAGAGCTAAAATTACAGTCTGGACCAGGTTAGACGTTAGGGCCCAAAGAATAGTTAAACATCAGGCTCTTTAAAGGACCTGTGGAATCTCCATTGTTGGAAGCTCTTAAAAGCAAGTAAGATAAACATCTTTCAGAGGTGGTTTAATTATAAACTGATCTTGGCTTCAGCCAAGGAGATGATCTCTGAAGACCCCTTCCTGCCCTACTTTTTATTATTATATACCAGCTAATCCTTCAATGAGTCTTTATGAAAAAGATTTATCCCAAGTATCCCCTGACCCAGCTGTGAGCTAGAGACCACCCAGCTCCTGAAAGAGTGAGCAAAAATGCTACTTTTACCCTGAGCTGCCATTCCGTGGTTGTTTATCATGAAAGCTCTATGTAACTCAGAGATTACCAATCTTCTACAATGGAATACATTGGCAACACCTTCAAATTTTGACAATGAAAAAAAAACCAAAACCCTAAAACCCCCAAACAAGAGAATCAAAAGAATTCTGGAAGCAGAAGAGCAGGACCAAACCTGTAAGGTTTGATTGGGCTTTTGTTTTCAGGTGGGGGATTAAAAGAAGGAGGAAACACTGAGTTTGCCGTTGAAAACTAGCCTGGGTCTTGGAGAGATACCCAAATTTCACTAATGGGTCTGCCACGGATCTACTCTGTAAGTACAGTGGATGATCTAAAATGAGGTGGTAACAAGGAGTGAAGGGAGTTGTGACAAAAAACTGGCTAGTATTGGTTAGAATAGGGACTGTGTGTGGAGCAAGACTGGAGAAGAGCAGGCAATAAATGAGGAAAACAATGAAAAGTGAGGGAACAGAAGGAAAGAGAGAAGACAAGCTATATTGGAAAATAACTGTAAATGTGCAACAGAGGCCTAACTCCAACACAGATTCAGGTATTTTCAGTGTCTCGTCTGTTTTTAAAGGAGTGCTAAGGGTTGAAAGGAAATACCTAAATGCTGGATTGAATCTTGGCCCTAGAATCTGGATCCCCTGACCTGCTGCTTATATTAGGTCAGAGACCCTTAGGTCTCACAGTTCTGAAACACTGCATAAAAGCTCAGTCAGTCAGAATTACGTTTTTCATGCAGCTGAAGAGCTTGAGAAGGCATCCTTGTGCATACGCTCTCTATTTTAGGACACAATAAATGCTGCCTTCTCACGGAATGATATCCACTCTGTTGCCCACATTCAACAATGGGTCTGTCTCATGTGATGAATTTTTGCTGCCTTCCTCTCTTGAGGGAAGGCAGCAAAAGAGCTTTCAGAGTCTCTTCCTTCTCAGAGCTTACACAAATAAGTTCCAAAGGTCTTGTGGATCGCATGTTCCTAGTTCTTCTTCGTCATTGTCACAACTATCTGAAAAAGAAGAACAGAAATCCTTGTGCTTGAAGGAAAGGAAGGCTAAAGAAATCAAAGGAGTTCACACCAACGGACACCTTACAAGAAGAAAAACTGCAATGGCATCTTCAAGTTTTTCTTACATTTCTCGTTGTAAACCTTACATCAGTAAATACCATCAAGTTTCTGTCCTCTTTCTACTTGAGTCTTCAAAGCTCCCCTATCCTTGTTTTATAGTTCCTCTAATTTTTAGTACTAATGGAATTGGAATCTTCTTTCCTGTTTCTGAAATCCCTCCAAATATGGTTTGGAAGAACAAGGGGCAATTAAAACGCCACGGGCACTCAAGCATGCGTCTTCACTTCCCAGAGATGGCAGGGCTATGGCAGACATGTGCTTTGGACTTTAGCGTTTCCATTAGAGAGATTTATTCCTATGTCACTAGGGAGTCCAGCTGAGACATTCTGATCCTCCTGCAGAGTCTGTATTCGGCCCTTTCAGGGGATGAATCCATTTCTCTCATTGTGTCCACTTGAATATAGAATCCGAAATCATGAAGATTAATTATGAAACTAAGTCCTTGAGTTCATGTTTTTCCTTGGTTATGTACAGAAATAAGTCTCTGTATATGCATATATGAGTTTGTCTAACTCTACCAAGAGATTCTTTACTATTTAAACGTGACAGAGGGTAGATTTAGATTAGACATTAGGCAGAACTTCTTCCCTGTGAGGGTGGTGAGGCGCTGGCACAGGGTGCCCAGAGAAGCTGTGGCTGCCCCATCCCTGGCAGTGCTCATGGCCAGGTTGGACACGGGGGCTTGGAGCAAGCTGCTCTAGTGGAAGGTGTCCCTGCCCGTGGCAGGGGGTTGGAGCTGGAGGAGCTCTGAGGTCCCTTCTACCTCAAACCAGCCTGTGATTCTATGAGTTAGCCAATTTCAATTTAATTCACCAGTCACACTTTACAATAGCAGGGTGTGTTTTTACGTTCAGATGGCTTCTGTATTAATAACAATTTAGATCTACGCAAAGAGTGGAAGTAAAGGAGGACAAAATGTTGAGAGGACTGGAAGGGGCTAAATCAGAAGGTCTCTACGGTGCACTGTCAGCATGCTTTCTGAGCCTCAAAGGGAAGGTCCGCAAATGTATTAAAACGATTGCCACAAAAGAAAATACATGCATCTGTACACAAACATACAACCTGCATACTTCTACTCTGAGTAAGGTGTGAGTTGTGGCACACTCAGGAACCTTAAGACCCGAACAATTTACTCAGTTACACAACCCTGGTGTGGAAAGCAAGCTTTAAGTGGGTGCAGACATCTGCTTTAGGCCTTGTAAAGCTCCTTGAGCGCTATAGATTGTCCTGTGTAAGAATGAGAATCAGGCTGTGTTTTCTGCCTGCTACAGTGTTGAGTACATGATCCAAAAGTATTTAAAGATAACTTTGTTAAGGTATGGCCCAACTTGCTTTGTCTGCAGGGAAGCAATCAGAAGCAGTGCACATGGATATGAGCCAATTGCTTTCTCGGGTTCAGACAGCATTTATTACATTAATATTTGCTGAAAATAAGAAAGTAGGAAAAAACATGTACCTTGGCAGGCATCATGCTGGAAGCTGTGATGCTTTACGGCCGCCTGAGCACTACGTGTATGAAACACAGAGCTACCGAGACAAAACCTAAACCGAGACAGCGACGCCGCCTCCATCCGCCACCCTCGGCCCGGCCGATGCCACCCGCTGCCGGCAGGGGGCGCGAGCCGCCCGTGCGCCGCGGTGCTGTCGTGCTGCGCCGGGGAGAGGCGGCTTCCGCTTCCGCGTCCTGCTTGCGCCGAGCCCGGGCCGGGCTACGCGGGGGTCCCTTCCTCCAGCGGGGCTGCGCAGTCAGAGTGCCCGGTGGCGGCACCTGAGCTGGGGCTGTTCACAGATACACTGGCTGGCTCGGGTTGGAAGGGACCGTAAAGCTCATCCGGGTCCACCCCCGCAGTGGGCTGTGCTGCACCCCACAGAGCGTGAGCAGCAGATCGAGAGAAGGGATTCTCCCCCTGTACTCTCTTCTGGGGAGACTCGCCCCTGCAGTCCCGATCCAGCTGTGGGACAACACGAGGGATATGGAGCTGTTGGAGCCAGTCCAGAGGTGGCCACGGAGATGCTGCGAGAGCTGGAACACTTCTGTTCTGGAGCCAGGCTGACAGAGTAAGGCTGGTTCAGCCTGGAGAAAAAGCTCCTTAAGGGAAGACCTTAGGGCAGCTCCAGTGCCTAAAGGGGCTGCAAGAAACCTGGAAAGGGGCTTTGGACAAGGGCCTGTAGGGACAGGACAAGGGGAATGGCTTTAACCTGCCAGAGGGGAGATTGAGATGAGGTTTTAGGCAGAAGTTCTTCCCTGTGAGGGTGCTGAGGCACTGGCACAGGGTGCCCAGAGAAGCTGTGGCTGCCCCATCCCTGGCAGTGTTCAAGGCCAGGCTGGATGGGGCTTGGAGCAACCTGCTCTAGTGGAAGGTGTCCCTGTGTGTGGCTGGGGTTGGAACTGGATAAGCCTTAAGGTCCCTTCCAACACAGACCCATCTGTGAAGTTACATATTCAGAATATATAATGAAATAATACATTTTGTAAGCTTTTACAGTAGGCAGGACTGCAATTTTATGTGAGGGTGGTTGGGTGGTTTTTGTTTGTTTTTTTTTTGGCACATAGCAGTGAAAAGCACACTGGATTGGATGTAAGTAATGTAAAGATGACATATTTAAATGGCTTAGGACCCCACATGGCCACGAAGTTCAGTGATTAACAAATTTGTCAAAAGAAAGATGTGGTTCCTGGAAACGGAAATGAGTTTCTAATTCAGACCAAATGATTTTTTCAGCTGGAAATAAAAAGGGAAATGTGTATCACAAATAAAAAATAAAAACCATTTTGATGGGTGAACAAGTATTTTAATTTTTCATTTTGAAATGGAGGTAATAAGTTAGAGTGCTAACTATCCTGATTTCACAGTCAAATAGTTTCAGTGACTACAATAACACACATTTCCCCCAAATGCATGGTGGTTCTTGTACTTCTTCTAGATCAGCCCTTTCTACACCTCCAAATTGGATTTTTGCATTTTCATTTTATTCTGAACTCATTTCCCCCTATTTTACCTGTTCATCAGCAAACTAAAAACCATCTATAAGCCCTTTACTTTAGATTCTTAAGTAGAGCTGCATAAAGTGACAATGAAAAGTCACTTGGCCATCACTGTTTATTTTGGTTATTGTAACTGGAGTAAATTATATCAGAAATAAATGCATTTGCTGGCATAGCAGCAGCAACAAAAGTTACTCTACTCTCTCCAGTCCCAAATATTAAGAGGGGGAAAAAAAGTAACAATGTAACTGGAATCATAAAGTGCTTTAGATATTATTATCCTGAATTTTGAAGGAGATTTAATTCACCTATTTCTCCCTCCTCCCTCTTTTCCTTCAGTGGAAGCTGGTTCTCATTAAACTTTGTTTCTCATGGGCATGCTTTTAATAAAAACAGTGAAACATCACAAAATTCACTATAAAAGTACAAGAGAAAAATCAGTGTGCCCCTTGGGGGTGGGGGGGATGGGAGGAAGGGTGCCCTAATGCCGAAATGACATGGTTTAGTCTTAAAATTACATCACAGGGATTGTAGCCATCCCATATTCAAATTTAAAATGAGTCTTGCACCTTACAGCTCTAATCTGGATATCTGATACATGTGAGGTGGGGTGGAGCGAAGTAGAAAAACTAGTTTGTAACATCTTGCAGATATAAATAAGGAAATCCAGTAAAAATAGCAGAAACCACAGTTGTGTTCCATGAACAAGATCACTGCTACGGTCCTTTCCATCACAGAGATATATAGCCCTTACAGAATCAGGTTTATGCCTGAGCTTCATTGTGTTTAGGAATCATTGCTTTACTAAGAAAGTACAGACCATCACGTAACATTTTTTTGCTAAGGCTTGCATTTTTCTTTAACCTTGTAATTTCCTCACTAGCTTCTTGTGAGCACTACTTTTCAAAGCAACTTCAGATGGAGGAATCTATTTTAAGGCTTTTGTTAATTCAACATCAGTGAAGTTGTATGGAGAGAAACAAAAATTAAGTCATTCTTCGTTTTGAAATTATTTATATCATATTCAACAGTGGGGGAAATTTTGCAGACGTCTGCTGCTTTTCTCAATCCTATTCCAGCAGCTTGATGCATGTATTAATTCTCATGGCTTTCATTACTTAAATGAAGATGATATGAAGTGCTCAATTTCCTTTTCTGGAGTCTTTTTTGCCTTCCTTAAAGAATTTCTCCATCTGCATACATGCTCAGCCCTTGTCGGCAATCACAAATAGAGCAAAAATCCGTGATGGGTGTCCCATTTGTTCTCTTTGTGTGTTTGGATAACTGGTTTAGCCCCAGCCACGCAACTTACTTTTTGTGGACATACTCCAGAAACAAAGCAGTAAACGGGGAAATAGCAGTGTATTCTAACACAAAAAAACAGCATAAACATTGATTTTTCCTGTGCTTAGGCGTGCTTCTGCAGGTGATTTTAAACATTTTCTTCAGTTAGAATCTGTTAGAACAGAAACTTGAATATTTGATCTGGTTTTCCTTTAGAATACGTGATAATAGAAACCTCCATCCTAAGCTAGGGTTGTCTCTAACCATACTTTGGTTAGTTTTGTTTATGATCATATTGCACGTGTGACTTTTAGCCAAGTATTCTTTGTTGTGGCTTGCAGTTTCTCATGTGATTTTAGGTTTTAAAATGGCTCCTCCGTTCTCCTGGTATCATACAGTACATAGTGCAAAGTTTTATGCTTGGCACATAGAGCAGTTCATCTCAAAATTACATGTTATTTGCTTAATTTGGGATTTCTATTTACACTAACTCTAAATACCCACTTGGATCTTATGATCAGCTTCCAATTTATTTCTACTGTAGCATCCGGACAGTTGCTATTTATGTCTCCCAGTTTTTCCAGTGCATTCATTCTGGTGACAGTGTCCATCTCAATACAGCTGCGCTGTCGATTCACATTGCCAGAATAATACAAGTGTTAAAAATACTTTTAAGTCATAAGTTTTCATATGTGTGAGAAAGACTTGAACATTGCAGCTCTTAGTTTCTAGGCTCCTGGGTCACTAAGGAGAATCCACAGACTCAAGTGGCTCTAGCAGGAGCTGACAAGGCACTTTCTCAGCATCAAATGGTCTGTGTTTCTGTGTCTGTGGACCAGGTGGGGACAGACCTGATCCAAACCTTTGCTTACACCAAAGCCCTGAAGAGCAAAACATAATTGCTTTTGCTGTAAGGGGAGCTTCAACATACAGGGCAGCTGCTCAGCAGCAGGGCTGCAGGCATCACTTGCTGGTTGCAGCAAGAGCATGCTGATCTTGTGCTCCTCCATGTAATTTCGTGTTCTGGCTTCTCCCAGCTTCCTTCATGGCAAGACAGCTCTAGCCCTCATATTTCAAGCAGCAAAATTCAGTTTTCACCTATATTGTCAAAGTGGCAGCTCTGCCTTTGAGACAGGTATATAGACTATTCTTCCCCAAAGTGTGAAAGAACTAAGCTCCTAAGAAGAGGAGCCATAAATGTAGATATGTCTCAAACCCCACAAGTGAAGAAAGAAAAGATAAATTAACCTCTGCAACTTAGATAAGTGCTGTTATTATTGAGGAATCAAATAAAAAGAAAGGACCCATGTGTTCTCTAACAGTTTGTCTAGTGTTGAAAGAACAAGAGAACATAGGCATGATGCTATAGCATGAAGCAAAACAAGCTTTAAAATACTGCTTCACGAAGGGCTGATAAAACATTTAGGCTAGTCGATGGAAAACACATGAACTTTTCAAAACAGCAAACATTATAGCAAAGACTTTCAAAACAAGACTTTGAGGCATGATTCTTGCTAAAAAATTAGTAGGAGCTGTGCTTCCACATCTTTAATGGCTTTGAAATCTCAGCCTATGCTCTTCCTTGTTACCCAGAATCCCTCATCAAGCATGTATGAAGGAAAACATTTTCTGTGACTGAAAACACAAGTAGTTGTCCATCCAGAACTACTGGAAACCATGCCAAGTTGTCTTTAAGTGCTAGGCAGGCTATATGGTACATACTAATTCATTTAATAACAGCTGAAAAATGTTTAAAGCCTTGCAAAGGAAATGAGGCACAAGTGTTAGACTTTTATATGTTCATACAAAAAAGCACAGTTGTGCATTGTAAAATGAAGGAGCAAAAAAGGCCAAATTCTTTAACCATCTGAAACAATCTAATCATCTTCTGGAAATGCTCTGTTTGGGGTGGCTGTGTTAACTGAAAATGGAGTAATTAAATAAAGTCATGCTAATAAATCTCCTGAGTACTACTAACTTGTTTGTAATATCATTGAAGATGAGTAGTACAACTGGTGTATCAAGTCTGAAAGCTCTGACATTCAGAGGAGGGTAATTGAAGCCTGCCATTCCAAAGCCCAGGGTACATGTTCAGATGTTATCGATGCAAATTTTACAGCCAACAGTTTGCATCAAGATAAATTAATTCCTCTTTTGACTGCCTTGGGTTCAATCCAGGAGAGAGCAGAGGAAGAAACAGCAATAGATGTGTAACTGACTACGTATCGACCGTGACTTTAGGACAGGGAGTCAGATAAACAGAACAAAACTGCTCTCTCCCACACTCAGCTTTCACACCAGAGAACACCAGTGAAGACCAGTGGACTTTTTGTCTCATAAAAGCATACAGAAATGCAGGTACAGGCAGAACTGGAGTGATTTTCAGTGGAAAGAACCCTGATTGAAGGAAGTCTGATTCCAGCAGACCCTATGAAACACAGAGCACCAGTTTAAGAATCACAACTTACTCCAGCTCTGTGAGAACTCGAGTGGATTTTGATATACCTGAATTATTTAGTACTTTATAGTTAAAATTATGGTATGTGTTGTGCTTAGAAGCTGACTGAAAGACAGTGTAGACTGTAATTAAAGACATCATGAACTTCTCCAGTTCCATATTATTGTTCTCAGGACATATTAAGATGCTTTAAGACAGAGACCTAGGCAAAAAAAGCACAGAAGTAGTTCTAGCTTGAGGTGACAAATACTTATGGATGCACTGCCTTTGACAGAGTCGGTAACAGACCTCTGACACAGGGAAGAGATTTTTCTGCCACCTACCTCATCCCTTCTACGAATCTCTCAGAACACAGAAGTTAAGGATCTAAACAGAGAAAAGCTGCAGCTGTTCAAAGAACTAGGTCACTTCCTTTTAGGGGTTATTTGTTCTAAATATCATCAATTACACATTTAGTTGCAAACATTTGCCCTTCTTTAATTCGTCTTCCTGTTTGATCTGTTCTCCTGCAATAGTTCACTGAAGTAAAACAGGTGAAAAGCCAACTGAGTGCCCCTTGTGTATCTGAAGGGTACTCATTCATCTCGTCACGGTTTCTCCTAACCACCCTTTTCCAAATGCAGGAGAGTGCAGGACTTTGAAGTAGGAAATCATGAAGCTAGTGAAGACGTGACTCAAACATAGGAGATTCTCTAGGACACAGAAACCTGAAGCCACTCAAAAATTACTGTGCATGGCATGCCTGGTAGGCTTCACAATAAAAACAATTAAAAGCCAACTAATAGACAAAAATGATACAGTGTGGCTGTGTGATTTTAATTCAACAAATTAGTCAACACAGTCCCTGTATTAACCTGTTTTCCAACCTAAAAAAACCTTAATACCAGATATTGCTGTATGTGGTTGTAGAACTGAATTTTGCGTTAACAGAGCTAAAAATGCTGCCGTAGTGAGCTGTCTAATACTCTCTGCACTGGGAGAAATTGTCATCCTACTGTTCTATGAAACCTCTCTTGCAAACTTCTGAGGTAGGCATTCCCATAGGTTTTGTTATTAGTCCGTCTGGTTATGACTATGGAGAGCAAGGACCAGCTTCTGTAGTTCCCACAGAAGTCCCTAGAGCCTCATTGACCAACCGTGATATCAATGACTAATAAGGATCTTGGGCATCAGACCACTTTTAATTCTTTATTCTTAGAATTACCATCACTGATTATTGTTAGTTTATATATGCTGAACTGATGGTGTATAGTCTAAGTATCTTCTGTGTATTTGAAAAGGTCTTTTCACTCATGATTCAAAATACCATTTATTGCTCTGTATTTCTTGCATACCATTAAGTCAGTGCATTCATTGTGCATCTACACAGGAGGCTTAGAAAATAACA
The DNA here is from genome assembly GCF_028554395.1 of Pezoporus wallicus. Classification (NCBI taxonomy): domain Eukaryota; kingdom Metazoa; phylum Chordata; class Aves; order Psittaciformes; family Psittacidae; genus Pezoporus; species Pezoporus wallicus. Next base: position 225,587 of record NW_026641900.1, on the reverse strand, counting down.
CCCTCCAAATAATTTGTCTGCTGTACTGCTCATCTCCATCATAGGTAATTTGGACATAAATCTGTTTTCTAAATGTGAAACACAAGGCAGCCTACAGTCATCATAGCTGCTCATCCATCTCTTCAAAGTAACACTATTGGAAAGCAGTTGAGATTCTTCACTGGGACAATAGCAAATAAAGGCTCCAATTATGCAGGTGTTTGGTGCACAGGCAGCTTGTTCCCAAAGGTCTTGACTGAACAAAGCACTAGGTGTTTTACAATTGCAGAGCCACTGAAATACTTAAGCACTGATTTAACTTCAAGCAGGCAAGCCTACTGATTTCAATGAGACCATTGGCATAACTGTATCTCAAACCACCATACAGCCAACATTTCTGATTCAGGAAAGTGCCAATGCACACGTATAGCTTTACATGTAATCAAGAAAGCCCCCTAGCCTGAGATAAGGCAAACGACTTTCACAGCACTGAATATCCATGAGAGAATACACTGTTTTTGCTACCAAGATGATATAAAAATGTAATAGAGAGACAAAAGGCATCATATACACTTACCAGTTCAGTGATCTGTCCTCATTTTCATATATTCCAAATGTAAAAGAGGTACATTAACACATTTTTGCAACTCAGCATAGTTAAAAGCAGATTTGCATTACCTCAGGCTGTTCCTTCCTTGCTCACATACACAGATAAAACCAAATTAAGACAGTACTCCTGCTGTTCACAAAGACATTACAGCTCTTCTATCACCCTGGGTTTCTTTGTAAGCCAGGGACTCTAGTGAACTAGCTGCAAAAGACCCAGCAGCTGATCTCAATTTGAGGACAAGCTGAACTGCAGCTGTGTAACAAGAACTTTGGGAGCATGAGGATTTTGTCAGAAGCTGCTTTAAGGGATGGGTCTCATAGAAAGCTTGGAAGCACCTCAGGAGATCATTTGGTTGTCCCAAGGCAAGATTAGCTGTAATCACGTAATTCTTGACTAATGCATGTTCAACCTGTTCTAAAAGACTTCCAGTAACAGACATTGCTCCTTATCTTCTTTAGGCAATCCAGCCTTGTGCTTCACTATCCCTCTTTGAATATCTTGGATGTCATAGGTAACTCTCCCTTCCCTTGCTATTAAATAGAAATAAAATACTATTAAACAAAAACCTGCAGCAGATACAGAGAATAATTTACTCCTTGCTTCTTTACATTGATACTTTATTGTATCTGCCCATAATTTTCACTTCTCCAGCCTAAACAGACCTAATTCCTTCCCGCTTTCATAGAATCCCAGACTGGTTTGGGCTGGAAGGGACCTTAAAGCTCATCCAGTTCCAACCCCTGCCACAGACAGGGACACCTTCCACTAGAGCAGCTTGCTCCAAGCCCCTGTGTCCAACCTGGCCTTGAACATTGCCAGGGATGGGGCAGCCACAGCTTCTCTGGGCACCCTGTGCCAGCACCTCAGCACCCTCACAGGGAAGAATGTCTGCCTAAAACCTCATCTCAATCTACGTTCTGTCAGGTTAAAGCCATTCCCCTTGTCCTGTCCCTACAGGCCCTTGTCCAAAGCCCCTCTCCAGGTTTCTTGCAGCCCCTTTAGGCACTGGAGCTGCCCTAAGGTCTCCCCTCAAGGAGCTTTTTCTTCTCCAGGCTGAACCAGCCTTACTCTGTCAGCCTGGCTCCAGAGCAGAGCTGCTCCAGAACTCTGAGCATCTCCGTGGCCACCTCTGGACTCGCTCCAACAGCTCCACAATACCTCGTGTGCTGTTGCCCCAAAGGTGAGTCAGGACTGCAAGGGGGTCTCACCAGAGCGCAGCAGAGGGGGAGAATCCCCTCCCTTGACCTGCTGCTCACACTCCCAGGGATGCAGCTCTCTTTATTATCTTGGGGATCCTGGGATCCACAATTTAAACCACCTTTTACATCTGAGCAGCCCTACCCCATTCTGTGTGCTGTAAGGAAAATCCATCACTTTTCCCACTGCACTTGCTTAGTGACTGGATTAGAGGAAAAACAACAAAAGCAGAAAGATTTGGCTAAATAAGAATGGTATATCAAAACACCCAATATTTTAATGAAAGAAACTGAATATCCACACATTTGCACTTCTGTACAATTTTTTGTGATATATATATATAATTTTAAGCTGTTTACAAATAACATTTAATGCTTCAAATATTACATAATGTTGATATTATATTTCTAGCAGAAATAAATATATTGCACTTAAAAAGAAACTTTTCATTAGATGTTACTTCATAGTTTATGTTCACAACTTCTTTTTCCATAAAAAGATTTCCCCCTACCCACAACCCCATACACACAAACACACACTTCGGTACATGGTGAATGTGCTCACGCGATGCATTATAAACAACAAAGTCAACACAGCAAACAGCAGAACTGTGGTACATTCTGTTAAAGAGATTACATCCAGTTTTTTACCTTCCTTATTTTTAAACCGAATCTTTCCTCATGTTTCTGAAGGTACAAATAGAAAACAAAAAAAAAAAGGAAAGAAAAGATTGTTTAAATGTGCTGAAGGTAAAATACAGCAAACTGTATTTTCTGTCCTTAAACTATTATAAAAGGTTACTTCAGAGTTTACTTAAATTACTGCTTAGTTTTCTTTTAAAAAGATAAAATAAAAAGAAGTTGTCATTTAATAAACTAGAGATTATATGCAAGGACAGTTTATTACAGAGTAATACATAAATCCTCTGGCCAGCAAGTGTTTAGTAAAGAAACCACATCTCCTGCAGCAGAAAATGCTCTGTAAGGAATAGTGAGAATAAGATCTCACTAAACCCAAAGCTGATCTTGCAGTGAGTGAATGTCATCCCTCTGCAGATGACGAATAGAAGCACTGTGGCCACAACTCCCTCCCAGACAAGGATCCCTAAGCATACACTAATCTCTCTGTTGGTTTTACCCCTTATGTAGGGATAAATTGTCACAATTTATATTAACTTACAGTTTTGGAAAGCTCCCCAAGTTTTTGCAGTAATTTTCATTGGTATGTCTCTTTCCCTATAGTACACGCACATGAAGAGGATGCAGTCCATAGAGTTGCCAGCCCAAATGTTTTCAGTTTAGAAGAGGTTAATTTTCAAATGCTGGTTAAGTGTTTGCTGGGTGCTGGAAACAGCAACATCTTCTTATGTGTATACACTCATGCAGTGTCCTGGTCTCCAGGGATAAAGCATTCTGGGAGAAGATCTGCAATTGTATTTTGTAGATTGTGCTACCAAGGATGTTAGGTGTTATACAACTTACCATCTTTGAACTCATGAAGAAGCATTTCCATTAGAAACTCTGTGCCTTTATCCACTTAGGCTATGCTTGTTTGTCAGTTTATACCTAGAAGATTACCGCTGAAACACAGTTGCACTGAATTTCTCTCTTTGACAGTGCCTCAGGCCATACAAAGCAATAGTGCAAACCAAATTTAAAATGGGGGGGGGGGGGGTGTGGGTATGTCTACCTTCAATCAGTGCTCCGAAAGTAGAAGAAAAAAAAACTCAGACAAATGCATCTAAGTCAGCTTGTTAGTCTTTGGGATGCTTTTGTTGGATTAAAGACCTGAGGCTGTTGACTATGTATGGATAAAAGAGTAATCCAGAAAACACCCAAAAGTACTTGTAACACTTTGGAGGATAATCTTACCATTCTCCTTGCAAAGCATATTCAGGCATGTTCTCTCCACCCTGCTTGAAAAAATCCCCACAACATAAACCAGCACCAGTTTGCTCAGCCAAGAGAGCTCATAAAGGTGAAGAGCACTTCTTATGGGATATAAAATGTGAATTATATTGGAAAATGAACTCTAGATTATTATTTGGCATTCCCAGACCATCTACTAGCAACAGATGTTCTGTCCTGAAAGCGATGAAATTTTGACGGCAGTACAGCAACTCCTTAAATAAATTACTGAGTTGTCATCAAAGTCATACAGATGGTTTGGTTTCGGGGTGTTTTTTGGAAAAGAAGTTTTACTCCTTAACTGATTAATTATGAATTTATATTCATTTAATTCCAATTGTGAAATCAATGATAAAGCTGATTTGTAGCTGGGGTTTAGTCTTGTTTTTTTGTAGAGTTCCTGTTTGTTGCTGTCGCTGCAGTTCATTGTTCTTCCAGTTACACTTTATTTTTAGGTGAGAATGTTGAATGAAATCCCATCTTTGTTACAATCAAGCTGACTTCAGTGGGCAGGAATTGTAACTCTGGAATCACTCACATACTGCCCACTGGAAGGTGAGACGGACAGGGAGAAGAAACCTTGCGAGGTGGCAAGACCTCTTCATTGGCCTCCTGTGGTCTCTGTGAACTTAATCCCGTCAACCTCAACCCTGAATTCTGAACCTAACCATATCCCCTGCAACTTCAGATAAGTTAATGAAGCTGCAGAAGGAAACAGATAAAACAAATAGAATTTCCCTACATGCTTCAGTGCATGTCATCAGAAGGCCTTAATACAACTCTAACAGAAGTCAAGCAACTGAAGGAGAGGGATTAAAATTTGCTTCCATATCTCCTTCCCTGAAATTCCTGTTTCTGTGGCCAGTATCATCCAATTTCCTGAAAAAATATGGGGTTTATACCAACATGAGTCATCAGTAGACACAACCTTGCAACATGCACTTTTCAGGTGAAACTGATAGCCTAGAGCAAAATCTAGTATTTAGATGCATCTAGCCAAATTCAGTGTCTGATTTCAAGGCTGGGGCTATTATAATCATTTGTGGAACTCTTTGTGGTAGCTCTGAACCCAGAAACTGTAACTAAATGTTCATTTTCTTTCACATACAGAGACCAGAAGTTGCAGATTGCCTCAGGTCAGTTTTTAACAGCAGGTCCAACAGAGAGCAAAGGGAAATGAGGATGACACTGCTACCAGGAAAATCATAAAGACGGCTCTTACTTGTGGGATGCAAATACTGGCCTACAGTGGAATGTGGGGAAAGACTGACATTGTCATTGGTCTGTGTGATGGGGCAGCTAAGACGAGGCAATAGGAGCAAAAAAGTCATGTGATTTGCCTTGCACTTTACAGAGATGGGAGGCAGGTGACTCAGTATACTCCACTCTGCTTCTTACCATATGATTCCAACACTCACTGGTCAAAAGTAGAGGAGAATAGTGCTAGAAAAACCTGGTTTCCATTCTGTGTTCTCGTTCTACATAGATCTTTAATATATGAGATTGGATTGCTAGTTCTTTTTTATCAGTAGATGTGTTACTGCCTGTAACTTGGACACAACTCTAGACATAAACTCTGTTGACTTACATATGATGAAATCCCAGCTCCTAACACATAGAAACCAGCATTGCACTGGTACTCTTTTCAGCAGTGCAAAGGATTCATGCCAGCTCACTGCAGAGGTGTCATTTTTAATTACACCTCTACAGTTCTTCTGTTGCATCAGACATAACATACTAGGAAAAGTGGACAGGAATGAATGAGAACCCTAATTACGAACTGAAAAAAGGCAGATATTAATCAAAGTTACATGTGAAGCTCTGCACTGATATTTTCCCAAGGAAACTCCACCATTCTACCAGGACATGGAAAGCCAGACAGTACAGCCCTCATTTTCCTGGCCAAAGAGTATAGTGTCAGCCATGACCAAACCTAAGAAAATCAGAACAAATTGCAGAAGGATACTGCAATGCCACTCATCTTATTTCAGTCCATTGATTATAATTTGACTTATAGGCTGTTCTAGCCTGAAATTTGGTTACCTTGATACGCATTTGCTGTTAGAAACAGGTCTTCAGTGGCAAGCACAGCAGCAAACAAGCATTGTTTAAAAGACTTGGTATCTTAGGTTTCTAAGTAACAGGTTTTCCCAAATCAACGTTTTCCTTCATCATACCTTAATAGATAGTTACATTGCTCCTCCTAGGATAGAGGTCAAACTCCTGTTTAGACTGAAGGACAGAATACATCATTACTGCTACAGCCCTGTAACACAGTTCTTTTTTTTTCTCTCTTTTCTTTTTTGAACTGATAAGTGTTTTGTGAAAGAAGCAAATAAAGAAAGACTCATTAAAAAATTTCTCTTTGGGATTATAGTAGCAACTAAGAAATACTGCTTTTGGTGAATATAAGCCAGTCTTTTAAAAAGGACAGTGGTCTTCTCCACTTTGTCCCCTTCCCAGCAGACGTGTGCTGAGATAGCTAAAACATGCTCACAGTTACAGCAATACGTTTTTCTGCCTAGACGCTCGTCAGTCACAAGAAGAGATGAAGATGAGTAAGAGCATTGCCTGATCCAGAACTTATCTAGTATATGAAAAGAAAAAGCTTTATACACAATTAATTTGTACACTGCTGCATAAGCGTCATCTCTTTCCGCTGGGTATAATGCACCTTTGGAACGAGCGGCACGTGGCGGAACATCCTGGGAACTTTGGGATCCATGTCGGCTGTGTTACACCATAAGATCTGGGAGCAGGTCTAAGCTGCATGCTCTCTTCTCGTGATCCCTAATGGAGGAATCTATATCCATAATGCATGTTTCTTAGCTGGTTTGTGATGAGTTCAGCACTCCTGCCACAGGAAGGTCCCTCATATCTTTTCATACCAAGCTTGCACATTGAAAATCTCACATTCTTCGTGTCTTACATCACTCATACAAACGGCGTCATCACTGCAGAGGAGTGGCGCAGTCCCTGGATAGCTGCATAAGGACCCTGCTGGAAATAATGATGGTACCTGGGCATATGGAAGGAAGGGAAAGTGGGGCCACTACCTTGCATAGAGCTGGCTATAGCAGAGGGTGTGAGAGGCATTCCCAGGCGGCTGTATGGAGGCAGAGATCCTTGGATTGAATGAGGAATGGGTGTAGCTATGGATGCAGTGCTGGTACCCAGGGCACTCAAAGACTGTGGATGCTGAAATCCAGGGAAACTGGTTGAGGAGGATACCCAGGAACTGAGGGACAGGTTGTCAGATGTTGTAAATGCTGACCCTGCAAGCAAAGAGAAATAATGCCTGATGCTTCATTCTTCAGGCAACACGCAAAGCTGATAACATAGCAAAAAGGGAGAAAAAGAGCCTTTCACAGCAAGGCAGATTTTAATGACAAGTTGTCATGGGAAGTACTTCTCTCTCCTTTTGTATTTCTTTATATTATTATTTGCCATTTGTTGTTCTTTATCACATATTCAGATTTCCATTTTAAGAAGTTGGTTTCACTGGCTTGAGCAGTAAAATCAGTTTTGCAATTGGACATCTTTGGTATTAAACACTGAAGAACCTTGTAATGCTGACTCTACACACTGAAGCAGCCACTCTGATGTGGAATCTCACTGCATTACAACCCTGTTTTGAAGACATGCTTTAGCTTTTTACATCACATACTCAATAGAACTGTTTAGGGCTTTCTCCTCAAATTTTAGTTTGGCAAAAAAATGCAGAAGAATGCAATTTGCACTACAAGTTTCCCCCTCCCTTTTATTTTATCCCAGTGGAACCTGTCCGTACAGCATCTTTTCACTCAACCTGACTTTTCCAAAATACAGAAAACAAAAGCCCTAAAATGTCAAAGCATTTGTTATTTTTCCTACTGAATACAGTGCTCTGGGAAAAAACACTAATGCTAAATCCTAGTAAGAGATGGGGGGGTTCAGTGAAATGCACAAAAATATTAAGAACTGGCTCTCAGGGTAATTATTACTTTTGATCAAATGGGAGCAGTGTTTCTTTGGTGTTTTCTGAATCTGAAAAGTTCCAAAAGTTATTTTCACAAATTTTCTATCTCTTGAAAATACTTTTCCTCTGAAGTTTGCAGAATCATTAAAAATGAAAAATGGTTACAACTAATTACTTATTTTATATTAACTTTTTAACTGTAAATTTGGGGGAAAACAATAATTTTTTGGTTAATTACATGGTTGTTGTTAGATCATAATGTGACAGTGTTGCCCTTCACCTCTGCAGTTCCTCTATGCATCTGCTCATCATCAGATGCCTGATTTCTAGAAATGGGAATACATAAAATCCTATAAATAAACTCTTTTGATTTCTATTCAAACAATAATTCAGCTCATGTCCCTTCTGTATTTTCTTTCTTGTCCAATTTTGTCCATTGAGAAAATGTTTCTTACTGTAAGAAATAAATTTACTGGCAAGGATATTTGGCAAAATTTAACTTCAATTCTGTATTGCAAAACATTCTGAGACAACACATTTTACAACAGGTATTAGTTTCATAAATCTGGTTCTAGAGGATAGGTTCATCCAGGTTGTGAAAAGAAAAATTACAGACAGCTATCTGTTAAGGTAGACTTACTGGAATGACACATACGAACCAACTGTGGCCATATACTCGAAACAAAACTGTAAGCAAACAGCAGCAGAAAAGCAAAAACGGAAAATGATTTGTTTAAACTCATAAACTTCTTTAGGGTTATATTCTCAAATCAGAAAGAGAGGTACTCATGATTAATTCCTCCCCTGCTTAACAAAACAAATAAAATGGCCCAGTAAAGAGCAATTATGTTGATTCAGCAGTGGAAATAGACTTGAACCAAACCCTGTCCCTACCGCTGAACCAGATCCAAAATGCTGGGAAGTTAGGATCCAGAGCCAAATTATAAGGTTAACACTGTACTCACAGACCAGAGCAAATCAGGGAATATCTCAGCATTATTGCACTATGGGGGAAGCAGGATGGAAATCAGGATTTGCCTGGAAGGTTTACATTTGGCTCTGTTCCTGGTGGCTACTATGAAACCTGTGTGTGGATGCTGGAGTGCAGGCACCCAGACACTATGCATTAAAGAGTTTTAATTGGATTTATATATTTCATATCTGTTAATTCCTTTGGAAATAGACTTCCTGTGATAAATACGCTACTGAAGGCTAGCTATTTCCATCTTTGGATGGCCGAAATTGGCTGAGCTGAGAATGCTCTAGGTGGGTGCTGAAGTAAATAGAAATAAATAGCAGGGGTAAACTTCCTTTGTTCCACACAGAATAAAGTATGTGATTCTTTCTGTGAGTGATCATGAAATGATTAGAGAAATAAAACAGCCTGAGAGAGCTGGGCTTGTTCAGCCTAGAGAAGAGAAGGCTCCAGGGAAACCTTAGAGTACCTCCCAGTGCCTAAAGGAGGCTTATAAAGAAAGATGGGGACAAACTTTTAATACGGCCTGTAGCAAAAGGACAAGGGGTAATGGTGTGAAACTAAAAGAGGAAAGATTTAGATTACATATAAGGAAGAATTTGCAATAAGGGTGGTGAGGCTCTGGCACAGGTTGCCCAGGGAAGCTGTGGCTGCCCCATCCCTGGCGGTGTTCAAGGCCAGGTTGGATGGTGCTTGGAGCAACCTGGTGTCCTTGCTCATTGCAGGAGGGATGGACAAGATGACTTTTCGACCAAAACTATGGTATTATTTGCATGAGGAACATACATAAGTTCCTTTCTTCCTCCAACTGCAGTGGTCTCTAATTGCAGCTTAGTAATACAAAAAGTCTCTCATGCCATGTTTGCCAGCACCAACGAAATGTGCTTTAGTAATTCTGAGGCTGCTGAGGCCTCAGAGGGCTTCTAACACATAGGACCCAGCAGTGTGTATATATTTGGCTGTCATACATATGAAAGGACTTCCCTCAACTTTGCAAGCAGGGTAGTTTTAAAATGCAACAGAAGAAATTAAAATGGCTGTGGAGTTTCTATAAGATCATTATTTCTATTATATCTTGGAGGACTTTTCCTTAGTTAAGTACACCAGACCTAAACAGAGAGTGAAGGTAGTAAGTACCAGTTACTTATCTGCAAGAGCGGTATGTTTTACCCTCTGTGCATTCCTCTGGTTGCCCAGAACAATCACTTCCTATGATAGCATATGGCTCCCAGATTAGAAAAAAATGGGTTGCCACAGCTCATCATCTTCCTCACTTACTCATTTGCCATATTGCAAGCAAATGCAGAACCATACCCTGTAAGATCAACTGTTATAAACTATTCTTTCCTCCTATGACGCCTTTCTAGACATTCTCTTCAGTAGAGAGAGGCTTTAATGGCAAGCTCTCATACCGAGGTTCAACTTGTTCACTTTGTCACTTACAAAGGAGGGTATCATAACAGGGAGAAACTTAATTCTTGGAGAGAAGGTGCCTTGCTCTGAGCACTTCTGGCAAAGCGAAAATTTAACACTGTCTTTAACAATGACTGGCCTAGGATCAAAGGTGACATGAAACGAGGTAATCCCCCAGGAGGATGTGAAAGGATGGCATCATACCAGCTGAGGGGTTGCTCCAGAAACTCTGCAATGTAAGGGACTGCTCTTAGAACAGACGTGTATGAACAAGGCCACCTAATCACGGCTTGTTGAAAAGCAACTCATGGTTAAAAATAAGTGTTTCCTCTGCACAAGTCAAAGAGCTTATGACCAGAAATAATGCTCTTATCTTAGCAACACTGTATGAAGTTAGAGGACAAGACAAGGGCACTGCCAGTTGGAAGGCAGATAGAACTGCTTTACCTCAAGTGGCTGTTGCACATCAGGCAGGTCACAAAGTCAACGTGCAAAGTATAATGCAACACAAGTTTATGCTGGTGATCCCACAAGATGGGTTTGAGATTTATTTCCAGTGGCAAATAATGACAAATGCAATTTGTCCAGCAAGTATCCCCACAAAGAGCGACTGTCTTGCTAAAGTAGACAAACCATTTGATAAAGCATTTGAGCTAAATTGCCTCAGCAGGAAGGGCACCTTTTAGAGACCAAGAGATAACAACGAAACATCAATTTTCCAGGGAGCTATGGACTTTTATTCCTGTAGAGGCAAAGCAGGTTAACCACAGGCTGGTTGAAGATGGTCATAACTAAGTCCTCTGTTGCTGGAGGGCAACAAATGGCGTATCTACATGGTACTTTACAAAGGGTGCTGAGCCCCAGATAGTAAGTCCTGCCAAGGGACGGGGAGTGTTAGCTTGCTTTCAGCACTATGGTAATGATGTTGGCTGTTTTTCAGCCTTCTTGAAGAGGAAGCAGAGATAGTTCTCTTCTGATGGCAAAGACTGTATGAGACATCTCAAGATGCTTCCTGAGCTAACCACCCACACTAGTACCATGGGCATATAAAATGTCCAGAAAAGCCGTGAGGTAACAGGTATTCTCTTTATAGGACTTCAAGGCAGAGAGGCGCACCAGAGAAATGCTTCAGAGCACCACAGTACTGATTGTGGTCCTACTTTTCCAAACCATAAATAGGTCACCATGGTTTACCTCATGAGCACGTTTTCCTACCTCTGCCTTGTGTTGCCTGGCTGTCATCTCCAAGATCATCCTCTCCTCCATAGGTTCGAATGGGGGATCGGGCATAGGAATGCTTTTGGATAAGGCTCTCCACACTTTCTCTGTGAAAGGAAACGACCTATTGTATCAAAAACATCCTAAAACAGCCTCTTGATTCGTTAGGTTAAATACAATGAACACACTGCCTTTTCCCTGCCCAGATCACAGCTTTCTCACACAGACTCTCCAAAATTACTTAACAGAAGGGTTACCTCTTAGCTCTGGAAATGCTAAACTTGGCTTGTGGTGTTTTAACATTGCTGATCACCTCTTACCTGCGTGGTCCTGCTTCTTCAGCAAAGTTGAGAGACCTTCCTATTGCATTTCCTGTATTCAGCCTCATATAGTGGATGTAAGACCAGCAGTCTTCACAGATTTGAACAAACAAGACCTAGGGTTATTTGTGATGAGTGATCATTCTGGGTTCAAAGAGACACCTGTGGTCTAGCACCTTTCAAACAGGCTTTCACGTCGCACATGACCACCTCATGTGGTGCTCCCCCATTTATCTGAAATCAGGCAAGAGGTAGATGAATCCAGAGACAGCTCAGCTCTAACCATACTCTCTCAGCATCAGAGTGAGGCCAGTTCAGAACAGGAAGTCCACAGATACTACTGATCTCTTGCCATGTCTATTCTGGGAGGTTAGATGTGCTTTCCAGGCCCCTGCCTCACTGGTGGCACACAGCACTGAAGTCACCCAAACAATTTTTAAATAGAAGGAAGGCATATCTGCGCGATAAGCCATAGCAGTTTGTAAGGAAGGTCCAACTTTACACGTTCCCTGTGCATTTCCATGTAAGTAGGTGGCATTATACCAAAGAAGAATAAGACCTAGGCACAATTCCAAAAGGGCTTTGACCTTCTGTTCCCATTTAAGAAATCTAGGTAGCAATAGCTGTTTAAATCTGTTTTGTCTGACTTTACCATTTGGCCATTCCTACTTGCCCTTCACTTGGAGAGTGTAGCTGTTGCAGAAATTCCAAGGAAAACCATTTTCCAAGTAACACAATACATCACAGTGGCACGTGTTTTCCTTTCCTACAGAAAGCCCATTATGGTCATTTTGTCCTTGGTCTCTCACTGGCATCATTACTTATGCTGGTCTCCTCCGAAAAAAAAAAAATAATGAAGGGATCTTATCAAAGTGATTTACTTGTGTCAGGATTGGAAGTGGACTGAAAGCAATGGCGGATCCTACATCGAGGATGAGATAATGGGATTACTGCCTTTTAAGTGATTGAAAACAGTGGGCATATCGGGGCTATCTCGAAGAAGATTTTACAAAGAAAAAGACAGATGGCATTGTTTACAGTATGTGCTGAAGGCCCCTTCAAACTCCCTTCTTTGCTAAAGCAGAATGTGAAACGCAAGGAATTTTCCATCACCAAAAAAAACTCTCTCAGATGAGCACAGAATAACCAAATAATGAATTAGCCAGTGTCGTCTGAGTGATTTAGGTACCAGTCTGTAACCATACTCATAACCAAAGTATTACTAATCATTAATGGTCTGAAAAATAGATGAGATTCAACTGATTGATTGTCTGAATTGTCTCTATTGACTTTATTTCTAGTAAAGGTCTGCTTGTAATGACAGACATTACAGCACGTAACAATATCCTGATGCAACAGAAACAATGCAGGCTCTAGTTTTAGTGCAGTGGGCCAATTTCATCTCTAAAACATTGGATCCAATGGTGGTTTGGGGATAAACTCACCCCAATAAATTTACATTTGAATTACCTACAGGGATTTAAAGCTAAATCAAATGCCCACAATTATTGCAGACTAAATTCTTTCCAGATGGGTTTTTATGCTAGACAGAGAACTCTATTATTCTATATGGTTGTCTTCTTTTAAAGGAAAAAGAGAAGTGACTTCTTAGTGAACTCTGAATCTGCAAAGTTTGAAACCAGGGAACTGTGTAGTAAGTTTGTTTATTTATTTTTAAAGCTGTAACATTGCAGGTAGTTTGCTAAAGGTTTTAGAAGATTAGTCTTACTCATTGGCACAAGAAGCAAAGGTTTTTATGACAGAGGGAACAGTCTAAGGAGGAAACTTGGATCAGGGAAAGCAATGAATTTCACAAAAGCTATTTCGTTTGTGCTGCTGGGATTTGATACTCAAAAGCACGTATGCTGAACTTGCCTGACATGGTGGTGGTTTATGCTCGAATCACAACACACCCACTAATGTTTCATTTTAGAGCTTGAGGCTGTGATTCACATGATGAGCACAGTGCGTTGAGGTTCACACCAGAATGTAGGCACCTGTCCCCCAAAGCCTTCAGGTGGACATTCTTTCCACGTACAACACATGCTGCATGTATATAAACCTCCAAACAGACCTACAAGATCAAAAGGCTGAGTAGGAAAACACCTAAGCGTGCAAAAGGACAGAAGTTAAAACAAGTAGTGGTGAATTTTCTCCACTCATATATATCTCTGAGTTATCCTACGGAGCAGTGCTTATTCCACCTAGAAAAACAAGAGCCGAAGTTGCACTCCACCCCTCCCTCACCCCCCCATCCTGGACAAGTGACCTAAATTAAAAGATTACCTTCCCTTTGTGTTTCAAATGAAAGGGATTTCATTTGAAAAAAAAAAATGCCTCTGCACCCCACTCAAATATTTCATGCCCATAGAACACCACCTAAAGATCAAGTCTTCTTGGAGAAGAAAGGGGTTGCAACTCGTCTCATCAATGGTTATGTGGAGTTTCTCCACATAGGTTGGAAAGAGGAGGCCAACCTCCACCACCCTTTAAAGACAGGTGATTTAGGACTTTCTTGAAAGTAGATGTGTGGGAAGAAGCAAAGCTTTAACAATGAGATTTAAGTATCCATGGAATCTAGTTTAAAAAGCAGGAACAAAGCTGACAATCTGGAGCACAGGTTCCTGCTTATACCCTCATTTCAACCAGGGCCTAAAGGACTTAAATCAAAATCTTCCCGAAAATTCCCTTTATGGAAGTGTGAACTGTTCAGGGTATCCAGAATATAGAGGGATAAAATACATTTTTTAAAGTCCCAAAATATTATACTGCTACTACTACTAAGAGGAAAAGACATTAAACTTCTGGCTTTATAGTTCTGTATGCAGCATCTTCAGATATCTCAATGCAGCTCAAAGGATTTATGGAAATAATTCTATAAGTTACTGAACAGTAAACCAGTAATTGACATTTTATGATTCTGCTCAATAATAATAATAATTTAGCAAGTGAAGACTATGGAGGAGTTGGGTTTTTTTAAAGCTTTCCATTAGTATTTTTCAGAGCTTATCCACTCTAAACTGGCTGAAGACTTCCAGTTACTCAATGCTCAACTTCTGTTACTCAGTTTGTGATCAGACACTTACTATCTAATACTTGGACCTAGCAATTTTTACCTTTTTAAGTATGTTAGAATGCCCTAGTTTCTTCTGTTAGCAATAAATTAGCAATAAACCGTGTTTTGAGAGATCACAAGCTGCCAGCTGGATAAAGGAAAGATGTCTTCTTTCTGTCAAAGTCTTTTGTATGATCTACCAACAAGTTGCAGTCTTCCAGACTGCACTTCAACTCACAGGTATCTTGTAAATACCCAGAGGAGGGGAGAAACACACACATAGGCATAATATATTACTATGATTAAGCTGTGCTACGGGTATAACTGGGTAATAGTAGCAGATGACAGGCTGGAGAAGAGCAAGTTAGAGGCTGAAACTCCTTGAGAAAAAGAAGGAACCATATGCCAAATGGCATGGAAAACGCTAAGCTCATATTGTCTAGTGCACCCAAGGGAAGATCCTGAGGCAAGACAAATGGGAGGAGAGATGATAGGGAAAAGCAGCTCAGGCTTATCCTGGTTATCTGTATCCCGACACACCTTGAGCCCAGCCCTGTCAATAAATCTCTGCTTATTATGGATGAAGCACTTCTCTCCTTCATGCAAGAAATAGAGCAGTGAATTTGGAACCAGAAATTGAAGGGAGTGAAGGGCTGCGAGAATTTATCAGTTAGCAAGGTTTTAAGATGCACAGGGAGCATCTTGCCATTCTGCAGGTTTCAACCTCTTGATTGAACATTTCACTCTTGTCCCTGCTGGCAACTGATTCCAAAACTAAACTTCTAGCTAGAGATGCTTTATGTCTTGCAGCTACAAGCTGAGTCTTTGGCCATGTTTAGTTAACAGCGCCCTATACCTACAGAGTAGTCTCAGAGGATCAAAAGTAGATAGGAAAATCCTGATGTAGCTGACAAATGATTCACACTTTGCAGACTAAACCCACGATCTTGCCATGCATATGCACTGGGAGATGGCAGAAAACAGAGCTGACTTGGGAAACATCTGAGGAGTGAGGCCCTGTGTGAGGGTGCTCACTTCCTTTTGCTGTCAAGCCAGATTACATAGAATCTCTCAGGAGATGGTGAAGTCCCAGATTACCCTGAGCAGGATCTTTAATCAAGATGAAAGAACAGTGCTTCTTTGTAGCAGGAATCAGGCATCTCTCTGATGCTTCTTCGTGTAATTTCTTCTGCTCCTTTTGCTGTTGCTCTGCTTCTGCTGTGCATTCAGCAGCAGCCTGGTGGTCACTATGATCCTGATTGTGAAGAGTATGACCATGAGCCCTGCTGATACGGAAGAGGGCTCACCTGGCCACAGTGCCCTGTCAACACTGGTGCTGCTACATGCCTGCATGCACCTGAAGCTGTGGATTTTCCTGGATTTGGCAGAGAGCTTACCCAAGGGATAGAGACAGGAAGCCTACTGCCTCCTTTTGGGACTAGAAGGCTTGAGGCAATGTATTTGGGTTTGGCAGAAGGTGTTAGAAAAGCTAATCCAGAACTAGCTTGCCGGAGCCAGGCCTGGATTAGTATTCATCTTAGATCTGTACCATGGCTCCAAAGAGGATAGAGTTGATGGAATAGGCAGCCACCCATTCCACTGGGAGCCAGGTTCAGCCTCCCTTGAAGACAATGCAAAGGAGCCAGACTGCGGTGAAAAGGAGCAGGTAGCAGAGCCAGGGACTCTGAGTTCATATCTCCTGCAGAAGTTACTGTCTCAGGCATTGGAACAAGAACAATTGGAATTGGAACGTTCCAATTTCAGGGCAGATTTGAGTGACCTGTCAGTGTTTTTTGCTTTTGCCCTCACTACCCATGTGCTAGGTAAGCAAAGAGGTGAGGATAGCCTCACCCCGTTCCTGGTGTGATGGGGTTTGCTGTTTTGCCCTTTGCTTTACAAGAAAAAAGGCAATGTTAATAATAACAATAATAAAAAGGCAGAGGGAAAAATGATAAAATATTGAAACTGACAACCATGTTTTGCTTGGCCATTCAGTCCAACACAAAGAAAAATACAGAACAGGATATAAAGGGTATGAATTATCAGTTTGCAGCCTGAATGAGTTCTTTAGTTCTGCATTTCAAAGGTTTCCTTTTTTTGTAGCTGCCAGTTAGTATGTTTGGAAGAAAGCCCAGATAACAGAAGACATCAGAAGTGAGGTGAGGTGAAGACAGATGGAATAAATGGGCTGAGAAGGCACAAAAATAAACTTGTCGGAAGTGGCACTGTAGTAGAAACTTTTTTTTTTTTTTTAAGGAAAAAGATGATTACTTTGCCCAGGACACAATTACTAAAAACAAGTCTGTAAAAAAACCCTACACCAACAAAAACACAAACCCAAATGAGGAAAAAATGGAATATAAAAACCAACACTGCAAGAGGAACAAATACATTTCCATAACAGCAGCTGAGAGAGAACAACAACAACTGTTCAGGCGCCACTCAGCCTTCATGCTCCTGTTGCTTTTAGGTGCTCTTTTACACAGGCACTAACATACAGAGATATTAATTTGCTGTATGTTGTTGCTCTTGTAGGTGAATATTACAGGCTGACCATAGGAACCTAATTCAGCTCCGACATGGTATGGACCAAATCCTCAACCAGAACGGACTAGCTTGTTTCCACTGCTTAGACTGAAACTGAACCAGTTCTGACCAGGAAGAACCAGGGTCTCTCAGACTACATTGGCTTACATGGCCTAAAAGCTAATACAGAGCCATCAAACACTTTCACAAAGTCAAAACTATTGTGTTGGATGGATATAATACAGTGTAGTGGAAAGTGTCCCTGCCTGTGGCAGGGGTTTGGAACTGGGTGATCTTTAAGGTCCCTTCCAACACAAACCAGTCTGTGATTGTAAAAAAGTGAAACAATAACTAAATCATAAGAAAATCTAGGGTTTGACGATTGCAGGAGAAAGAACAAATAC
The DNA here is from genome assembly GCF_028554395.1 of Pezoporus wallicus. Taxonomy (NCBI): domain Eukaryota; kingdom Metazoa; phylum Chordata; class Aves; order Psittaciformes; family Psittacidae; genus Pezoporus; species Pezoporus wallicus. The sequence continues at coordinate 208,024 of NW_026641900.1, read as the reverse complement.
ATCTCCAAAGTGGTGTTTGCTGGCAGCCTCAAATAATCATCTGGCTACTGATGGCAGTGCAGGAAGAGCTGCAATATGCATGGAGGTTATGTAGCCTGGCTGAAGCCATTACTTGGTAAAAGTAATGACACTTAGGAGGAAGGATCATGATGTTATCAAATATAGCCACCCTGCTTCTCCCAACTGCAAATAAAAATGAGGAAAACAGCTTTCTTTATACAGGGAATTAAAACAAACAAACACAAAGATAAAATTACATTTCTGTGACTTGGAAACCATGGGTCTGGTCTGACATCATGCCCTCCCCTTATGCACGTACGACACCTGCATGAGGCGAGTGGAAAACAGTAGCAAAATAGAGCTTTTTTATATCGTCATTTTGCACAAATAAAAGGGATAAATAACAGAATGCCTACGTGGAAAATGAGCAGCTGGAGGCTGGAGTGGATCAGCACATCTGGAATGGCACCAGGTACCAGGCATTTAGGCACTGTAGTCCCTGGTGTTTCTCTAAATTCAGGATTTCACTTTGTCTTCCAACCTAAGTGTTGGAGATGGTCTCCCATGGCCGGTTGCTGAAATTCACAGACTGAGAAGTAGCTGGAGGTAAAAGATCAACTGGGGAGTTTGACTTGCTGGAGAGCTATGACAAAGCCCTACTTAATCATGGACATGGGAGTAGGTCGTAGAGAGTAAGTATTTCTGGCTGTTGGTAGGGGGCTTTTAAGAGTCAGGGAACTTGTTCTAGACCAGCAGTATGCAATGGGAATGGAGAGAAAGGCAGCTCAGAGAGAGGATGGAAGAGGAGACCACTGTGGACAGCGCATCATTAAGCACACGGCTTTGAGAGTTACTTCAGCAGGGCAATGCCCATATCTGGATATTAACATTGGTTTCACTTACAGCCTTGTAAACCAGTACAATGTATTTCCACATCTCAGACATGAAGTTCCTCAGGGGAGAATTCAGAACCTGATTACCATGCAAATCCAGCTGGGATGCTGGGATGCAGCTCTCTTACTTCTTCATCCCCAAATCCCTCCTTTTTCTGCCTAAAAATTACTTAGGTGTCCACATTGCCTCTTGAAGTATGTATCTACTCCCAGAAGTATTATTGGTCTTGTGCAGTTGGGTATACTCACTTAGCTCTCTATAGTTGCAAGTCCACACCCTGACTTGCCTATCACATACTGGATCAAACAGAAGCAATGCTCAGATCATAGAGTCATAGAATCATAGAATCTTTAGGGTTGAAAAGGACCTTAAGGTCATCTAGTTCCAACCCCCCTGCCATGGGCAGGGACACCTCACGCTAAATCATATCACCCAAGGCCTCGTCCAACCTGGTCTTGAACACTGCCAGCGATGAAGCATTCACAACCTCCCTGGGCAACCTATTCCAGTGCCTCACCACCCTAACAGGAAAGAATTTCCTCCTTATATCCAATCTAAACTTCCCCTGTTTAAGTTTTAATCTGTTACCCCTTGTCCTGTCAGTACAGTCCCTAATGAAGAGTCCCTCTCCAGCATCCCTATAGCCCCCCTTCAGATACTGGAAGGCTGCTATGAGGTCTCCATGCAGCCTTCTCTTCTCCAGGCTGAACAGCCCCAACTTTCTCAGCCTGTCTTCATACAGGAGGTGCTCCAGTCCCCTGATCATCCTCGTGGCCCTTACCTGGACTTATTCCAACAGTTCCGTGTCCTTTTTATGTTGAGGACACCAGAACTGCACACAATATTCCAGATGAGGTCTCACGAGAGCATGTTTGTGATCTGTCGGTTCTTGTTTGATCATTATTTTACAATTCAGTAGTTCTGTTCACTCACGCTCTTTGTGTGTTCACCTTTTTCCCTGGATTGTTTGCATGACATTAAATCACAATGGTTTTATTTATCTATTTATTTTTAAAAGGCTAATTCTTCACAACAGCTCAAAAGATAAGTTCAGGCTTGAGATAGAAAGTAACCCATTGGGTTCTGATTTTGCATCCTTTTATGGCTTTGGCAGTCCTTTCTTAAGCAGAAGCATAAAGATATTCCCTTAAAACTCATCTCCAAGGTGAATTGCTCATTATAACACCTACATTAATCTTTTTAACAAAGGCTACCATTAAAAAAGATCGCACTCACCCACAATATTGCATTTAGCATCCAATAGTCAACACCAGTGTATGATAGGCTTCACATTCTGACAATTGCTGCTAAATGCTCAGTTTTTCCAATAACAACCACAGTGAGAGCCTTTTTGTAATAGAGGAAATGTAAATACCATGTGAAAAGATCAGAAGGTGAATCAGCTACTTATCTAAATCACAGTAGCCCCAGATAAAGTCTGCCCCATTGCCATAAATAGATTACCACAAGTAATGTATGGAAAGACTTGATTATGGAAGGAATTTCACATCCTACTGAAAATCTGATATATACCAAACTTACCAAAGATGTTTTCAATGGTTAAAAGCTTTGCATATATAGCTATGAGTACAAAGAAACCATTGTAAGGTATATAGCCAGGAACAAAACAAAATAGAAGCATTTCAGCTCCTTTGATGTTGCTACCTCCTCTACCATTTTGTGAATTTCACTATCTTTACATATATTATTTTAACTCCAACACATACAATGCAAACAAATTTAATCCTAAATGCATTTTCAGCTTGGGTTTCCTACTTAAGGATCGTAAATCTAGAATGGGAAGCCTGAAGTCGTTAAAGTCACATATTTATAAAATCATATTCAATTAGGTTAAAAAAGTGCAATTTCTGTCATCATGTCATAAAAAGATGTGTTTTTCTCTCAGATCTACTATAAAGAAAAGCTACCTATATTGTTACAGATAGAGGCTGTTTTCAATCAGTTACAAGGAGCAATCCAATTACTGGATGGTTTAGTGCAGTAACTGACTCCAGACTAATTTAATTTCTTTAGGTCTCTAAAGATCAATTGATCTGATTTGTTTCCCTCCCCAAAGGCTGTTTAGGAAAAAGCAGGCTTAAATACCTGGAAATGAAATACAAAGCTCTGTACACTTTCACACTACTTAGGTCATTCAGAAAAGCTGGAACTCGTGATAAATGAGTGCTCTCTGGCCCTAACATCACAGGATGCTTTACAGGAGACCATTAGGATCACTGTGTGGATTATGCATGCGCGTGCTTCAGAAGCAGTGCATGCAAGTAATTTTCACAGCTTCAAAGTAACTGTTCAGTTTTCAAGAGCTGTACTAATGTGTCTTTGGCTTGCATAGCCTTTTTCCTAGAAAATAAAGATTTTTCTCTGTAATCTTCTAGAAATAGCTAAGTTTCTGACTAGACCAAGAAAGAGTCATGCTATACTATTCCATGTATCACCTACATCTTGTAATGCATGTCACAATGGATATTAAGTGAGAAATTCTTCCTGTTGTCATACGGAATCACAGACTGGTTTGAATTGGAAAGGACCAATTCCAACCCCCTACCACAGGCAGGGACACCTTCCACTAGAGCAGGTTGCTCCAAGCCCTGTTCAACCTGGCCTTGAACACTGCCAGGGATGGGGCAGCCACAGTTTCTCTGTGCCAGCGCCTCATCATCCTCACAGGAGCTGCCTAAGGTCTAATCTGAAATCTACCCTAGTTACTTGTCTTACTGTCATACCATATGAAATATCTCACTTTGCTTTTCCTTGCGCTTTTTATCAGATTCCTTTAGCAATTTTGCTGGCACTAACATGAAGTCTATGGAGCCAGTGAGCACTTAAAAGAATGGCATTCTCATCTGCCTGGATATTTTAATGCTGGAACTGAATAAAGCCCTTGGTATTTCTGAAGCATATCACATAACTTAGGAAATTCTCAAAGAGTTTCTTACCAGGCCTCTTGTGTGTTACACTATGACTATCTCATTACTTGATCTGTTGTGCAGCAGTTTCTGGGGTTATTTTTAAATACCGTTCCCTAATGAGGGATAAACTTTCCAATTTAAGTCAAAATAAGTCCTTAACTACACTTAGACTCTTAAATACAGAGCTTTAATATCATTTAAATACTTTCTACATTCTGTTTCTTGTATTTATTGTAGGTTTCGCATGTGGCTCCCTTATCTTTCGAGGCAACGTCGGTGCCTGGGCTAGCCTGCCTGTCTCAGGCTCTATTCTTACACTTATCAATAAACAAAAGGGCACTGTGGTTTATGTTCAGCATTTCTGACTCCATGCCATGTGCTGTTATAATAAGATGTCCTCTGGAAAAATTCCCTTCATATCCAGCACCACGATAGTCTGTTCATCTGCACAGAGGTAACTTAAGTTTTTCTCCCAGCTTATCTATTCAGACTCACTCAGCCCTTCCAAAGCTGTGTCATTAGGTGTTGCCTGCCTGTAAAACAAGGAAACTGAAGTGTGAAAAATCAAAGTATCTGCTCTTCCTACAGGTCTTTTATTGACTATTTATTGCACACAAACCTGAGCTTTGGGTGTTCTTTACCTTAGTACTTTGTACAGCAAGCTGTGCTATTTTAATCGAATCTGGTTTGGTTCTTTTTCCAATTTCAACAAAGGCTTTCAATTAGGAAGCAATTCTTAACAACTTTGCAAGAGTGCTGTGTAAAATTACTCTTCTTTAGCCAATTACTCAACATATCACTAATGATCCTGTCACTGGCAAGGTATAAAATATACCACTATCTCCCATCAATGTTGCTGCTTAGATTGAGGTACTTTTGCAGTGCTGTAAAGACTTTCCCTAGCTGTATGGATATGACTTCATTGAGCAGTTTGTCCCCTATGTGCACCTGCAAAAGATGATTCACAGATACATCTGGATATCCCCAGATGACATAGGAGCCTGGAGGGTTTTGGCCTCTCCAAACTTTCTTTCATGACTGTGTGCTTACAGGGAAATTTGGATGTGCTGTATCCATCTCCATCAAGTTCCCTTCCAGACTGAAGGACACAGGCAGCTTAATTTGCTTCATTTGCCAAACTGTTTGACACGGTATCGTAAAAATGTGATGTGCTGGAGAGCTACCAAGAGATTGAAGTTAATTTCCTACTCAACTGTGGGTTAATGCTTCTTTCCCTATGGCAGCATTTGCTTATAATGAACTGCACACACACAAGACTCAACAGTTTCCAGATAAGGCTTTCCCCTGATGCAGCCTGCAGTGCAATTTTGGTGAAACAAAAATGGCATCTTTGTCATCAGAGTGGGAGTTATGGGATTCATCCTGATAGCAATAATTGCTGACTTCAGTGTCTGGAACTGCTGAAGTGTATTTTGGGAAGCTCCCCTCTCTTTTCCACTGTGTGGAGCAGTGGGGAGCTATAAAGATGTTTTTCACAGGACCACTACCCTTGTTTCCCATTGACCCAGTTCACAGCCCTCAGTAGGGTTAAATGGCACGATAAGAAAAAAGCTTTTCATTCTGAAGTTGTAAAACTGACCCTTTCCCCCACCCCCTTCAAGAAGTCCCCTCAGGAAGATGAATATATTAGCCCCAACTGGAACAGATGTCAAAACTCAAACCAGCTCTTTCTTCATAAAGTTTATAAGTATTTTTAAAGGAGGTGGAGGAGGCTTATTGCATGCAACAAGATAACATTAAAATGCACAGCTTCTCAGGAGTTGAAAGGATGCTTTTCCTACAAACTCTCTCTTCTCTTTATCTTATCTGCATGGAAAGTAAACAGAAAGTCCCCATTACCTCTCGATATCAGTGAGTCTGGAAGAGTCCCGGAATCCTTTAGCAAAAGGGTTGCTGTCAATTTTCAACTTGGTTATCTGGGAACACAGAAAAGAGCAACGCAACATGAATATAGCGTTAAGGTATTGTAGCGTACAAAGTGTTAACCGATCCATCCTCCTGACTTCACTGCTAATTTTATCCATGCTCCTTGTGTGTGTTCATATGCGCTAGCTACTCCTGAAATGCTGCAAAGCTGGCAGGGGCAAACCAGGGTGTATTACACATATGGCAATGGAAAGACCAAAGGGCACAGTGGTCTCAGCTGTCATGTTACCCAGAGCAGGAGGAACCCACCCATGTATACAGCATCACTGTTTCCAAATACTTGAAGCGGATGAATCAGGCTGTCTTTTCCATGAGCAACAGAGCACCCTGCTAACATCCGAGCCTCATTGGTGGAGCTGCACATCAACTCATTTGAGCCCAAACTAGGAGCTAATGTTTTCAGCCAAACCTACCAGCCACCACACTAGGGCAGTTTAGCTACGGAAAGAGGCTAATGAGGGAAGAAAAATGTGGGGAGAACTCAGATTTAAATTGATGGAACCTGGGTTAAAGGAGTAACCCCATTAAAACCATCAGTCAGAGATCACACAACCAAAACTCTCATCCCTTCTTTAGAAAGCAGCTACAAACCTGCCCAGTGCATCCTGTCATCCTTTCCACTGTGCTCAAGACCCTTTGCCCAAGAGCATCAGGGCTCACCTTGCATTTGCAGTGAAACTTTTCAGCCGTAGGTGATGTCTGCAACTGTGGTTTTATGGGAGCAGGAAGAAAATACACCACTACCCTTGTGAAATGTTCTGACTGTGCAACCAGATGAGATTTGGTGGATAAAACCCTAGACATCATTGTAACATTCAGATTTTCCAGCCATACTTCTTGAAAGAATTCAAAATAAAACCATAAATGTTAGAGCTTGACAAGGGACAACACAGGACTTGTCCTGCCAGGCAGTGAATGCCACCAACTCTAGATGAAACTCACGGAAATAACAGCTCTCAGCACTTCACATTGAGTGGCTATGTTCGCCTGGCTTTCCTCAAAAAAGCCTGTATTGAAGAGGCCACAACCTCATTTTTAATAGCTGTCCCTTGAGACTCGGCAAGAAAAGGGATCTTCTCCAAATCCTCAAACAATCAAATCCTCTCAAACAACAGTATTTCAAAATGGGGTGGGTTCTCCTCCAAATTAAAGAAAAATAAATTAGTAAAAATAGTTAAAAAGGACAACTGAGCCCAGCTTTTCATTATGAGAAAAAGATCTTCTGGGAGGGAAATACAGAGGGAGGGAATGGCTTACAAAGGCAAAACATGAGTATTTAAGTGCTGGTCTGCAGTGTATGAACAATGCGTTGAGTGGCTCATCTTGGGCCCATACAGGTCTCCCAGGCTCTCTGGGGAAGGTCCTTGCTTTGAAGTGCCAGGCAGGAGCTGCTGCAGCTCACCAGTTGTTCCTATAGCTGGCCAAACAGCATGGGACCTCAGTGCTGGCTGAGAGTTTGAGCCCGTCTCGTGATGGTACAACCATGAGGTACAACCAGTGGAAAGCTCCCTGAGCACCAGCCTTGTCACAACGCGGCAAGTTAGCCCTTGACTCACAGTGATTTTGCAAAAAAGTTAGTGCCTCACATACAGTGAACGTTTTTACGGCAGCATCCTAAAAACTACCTTGAAAAAAGACATGTTCTAACTAGTTCCATTGACTTAGATCACCAACACACCAAGCCAACTGTGCTGCAGGATAATAAGGACATCTATTCATCTCCTGAGCATATTTTCACCAATCAAACTTATATTTTCTGATATTAAAGATTTGGTATGACATCACAAGAGAAACTTTTTGTGTACACCGGTGCCAGATGAGACTCACAATCATTTATGGCCATATTTTTCCTGAGAGACTGTCTCACAAACAACTAGAGCACATCTGCTAGGAAGCATTTTAAAATTAAATCTGACCTACAATTCAACTCTGTGGCAGTGGTTTGACTGCTTAAATAAATGCATGCCCTTTAAATCTTAAATTATGAGATAGTTTGTTGAAAGTGTAATGTTATTTAGCTTTTATCTAATAACCTCCAGAAATGTAATCAATCCCTCCTTAAAACAGTTCTGAAAGAAATGGCAAAAATGAAAAAAGGCTCAGTTTTCATCGGTCATAAATAAAAAGACAGCATCAACCTCTAGGGGTTCTGGAGATGTTCCATTGAGAAGTCTTCCAGGACTCAACGTATGTGCTTTGGGGAGGTTAGTTTAGAAACATCTCTGGTGTAAATAGTGCCCGTAAACACAAATCCATCCTACAGAAATGGATTTCAGGTTTAGCTGGTTTTGTGCCTGTAACTATCTTTCTGGTTTCTGAAGAAAGTTACATGGAAAAATCACTCCGTCTGTCCAAACATTGTATTCTTGAGATTGTCAGGTCCTGAATGCATTTTCTGCAGGATTTAGATACAAACCTCAGTTTAAAATCAATACATTCAGATATTAAAGCCTTGAAGTAGGATGTGGGATCTGTCTCAAGGACTGACTTAATACTACACAATTATCTTCAGAGCTTCTTCTGCCCCTGTGCAGTAGTTGCATTTTATTCACTGTATTTAGAAATTAATTACTTTGGCTTCATTAAATAGCCCAGCAGGTACGCTGACTCTGGGATACTCCTGCCTCCATGTTGGGACAGTACTTGTATTTTTCTTAGCTTGGGGGAATTAAGGAGGGAAAGATTTATTTTTTCATTAAGTGACATAGTCACTAAGCACTTAAAGCACATTCCAAATTGCAGTGAAGCCAGCAACATATTTCCACTGACTTAATTATTAAAGCCCTATCCACTGTCAAGCAGAGCCTCTGCTCTCTGTTTATATACTTCCTAAAATTACTCATTAGCAATCCATTGTTATGATCTCCTCCATTTTGTATATATTATTCACTGGCATGCATATTGAAATTCAAACATCTGGATGTAATCTGGGCAGCCTCTGAAAAGCATATCTCTGAGTGATTTCCCTTACGTTTAAGCCTTACATCTTAATTAGTCAGCTTTTTAAGGCCATGAAATCATCCCGTGCAAACCAGAGTATCTCTCAGCTGATAGCTTGTGACATCAAAGATCCTTGCAAATAAGACCAGTTCCTTAATGAGCTATAATTAGAAAAGGGCTAAATGATAATATGCAAACAGCTTTGTATAGGCAAAAGGGAAGACAAATGAAAGCCTCTTTCATGTCATCTTTACTCCCATGAATAATCCTTAGGGCTCTTTGAAGTTGGTAGTACTACCCATCTACGTAAGAATTACGCCTGAATATGAATTAGATTCGGCACAGTCACAACAGACCCTGGCACGGAAAGGTAGGTTATATAGAAATTTTCCTAACTGGAAAAAGAGGGAAAGGGGGAGTGGAAATTGGGGAAAAGGGAGTTCTCAGCAAGGTGGGATTTAGTTAAATCTGTGGAAATTAGCAAATGTACTCACCAATTGATTCTGGTAGGCAGTAACAGCAGTGAAAACGGTCTCTGGAAAGATAAACGTCCTGAACTCCTCCGATTTCAGGTTTAACAGAGAAGCTGTGTGATCCTTCTTCTTAATAATATGCACCCTTGGCTGGTACTTGTGCATGGAGTTCAGAATGATCTGCAAGAAAGAGTGACAAGGGACTGTCCTGAGAGGAAGGTTAACAGCACCCTCAAAGGCATGCAGGGGGAAAACAAGATCTAATTCACACTGCAGGGGAGATCTCTGAAATACAGCTAGCCAGGGGCTGATTTTCAGAGGAAACTCTCCAGCTCCTTTTGGGCAGTTCCAGAAAAGGAAGGTGGAAAAGCAGGCGTCCCAGGAGCTGCTTTCCTTTCACTCCTACGCCACTGCTGAGCACTTATTTTCCTAAAGCATAAATACCTGTTCCTACAGGTGAGGTGTTTTACATACAGGCTTTGTTACTGCTAGCATGTGCCCAGGTTTGCAGGTGTCAGCTGCAAGGGAAAATATGTTACTCATGAAAACTTACGATTCAGAATCCACACTTGCAGAAACGTGCAGGTGCAGAATGAAAACAGCCAGGAATCCCTGGTATGTTTTATGTATATAAAAAATACACACACATCCCCAAACCAAAACCCAGGAAAAAATAAAACCCAATCAAAAAAAAAACAGCAGCATAGACATGACCAAAATAAAACACCCCAGATCCTTTTACTTTGGCAAATCTTTAAAGCCAACTACGCTGTAGATGCTCTTCACCGCAGACTACCAAAAACAGACTACCAAAAATGAGAGAAAGGAGGAAACCCAGTACAGAACCCCAAAATGACCAGGTTTTGCCATTTTATTCTCGTTAATAGTTGTTTACGAGGTCCCAAAACAATTCTAAACCTAATGTACCAGCTAACCAAGGTCAGCGTTCACTGGAGTCAAACCCAGAGTCCCACTTGCTTCAGTTACCACTGGCTGGAGGCCTGTTTGGCTGCCTCTAACCACAGTATTACAATATAAGAATTAAATACAGAGCTCATCTTGCACCAGTCCTTGTTTTGGATATAATCACAGTCACAAGACGAAATTGGCACTGGTGTGGGTGGTTCTATTTTGCAGGGGCCATAACGACGTTACAGTCAGATCTGTACATCTGGAATAGCTAATGTGCATTCCTCAGGAAGCGTTAACTTCAGCTGAAACACAGCAGAAGGGGTGCAGTATTTCATGCTAACTCAGTCAATGGGAGAGGCTGCATGTTGCATTGGAGGGGAGAACTTAGGAACAGATTTGCCACGGCTAAAGTTTCCATCAGCATTTCCTTTGCAGCCAAATATTGCTGAAACTTGTACTGTGACTTTGTGGGGGCACTTTTATTGCCCTGAAAGTGTTGCATGTGCTCTTACCACCTCAGTTGCTTTCTTGCATCACTTCACCTTTTTCCAAATGCACACACAAAACTGCCATTGACTTTGGCTTTAATATCCTTAGCACTCTTCCTTCTCTTTGTACAATTTTGTCTTACCATCCTGGTCATTTGGGCAGCTCTAAGCAGCTGGAAAAGACACTTTAAAGGGTGGTATGGTGATGAGCTTATTGAGGGGTTGGTCCACAGAGCTTGGCTCTTCCCATTACCTTTCATTACTGCTTTATCCACCCTAAGGCATTACATCTGAGCAGCAGCCGAAAGGAAGGAGGAAAAAACTGTGACAAGAGCAGATCCCACACATGCCCTTTCCTTTCACTCCTCTGTGAATGTGAATTGTCATAAAGAAACTCCATTTCTCAAACACGATCATGTAATCTTGTATGAAAGTTTTCCAAAACCAAATGTGCATATGGATAACATCCCCTGCCACAATGCTCTACACTGTGCATTCCCACTAGAAACAAGTCAGGTCTTTCAGGTACAAAGCAAGTACCAGATATAGCCAGGATGTCACGAAAGACCCATGGCCAAGGGTTAGGTCACTATTTCCTTTTCATGAGGGTCTGTGTAGGTAGTGCTCCATCTGCATCCCCGCTCAGGCTGCAGATGTTGCAGTATTCATGGATGCTAAAGTCAGCAGGATACCTCACAAATATACCCCTTAATATCCATGCAACTTCTGAGGTTAGGACCATCAAAACAGCCTGAAGGAGTTAGGTACACAGGGTGCTTCTCACAGAGTAATCTGCAAGGGTGGGCTCAAAGCCCAGGCTGATGCCAGTTCTGCAATACTCAGGCTAGTGTGCTCTGAGAGAAATATCAAGTGTATATATGCTTAAGGCAGCCCCCCTGGCACAGGCTTACTGGCAATACAGCATGGTCCCAGGTCCCCAGCATCCCATCTGCCTTTGTGCTGACAGCCTGCAGCAGGGAAGATGACCAGGATACGTTCACTCTAGGGTCAGGCAGGTTTGTAGGCATCTGGCTCAAACTGTCTCCAGACGAGTCACCAGAGGCAATCTGGATGCCAGCTGCAAAATCCCTGAGGTGGCTTTGAATTTAGGAACTGTGCTGTGAATGCAGCTTCCATATTCACCAATGAAGAGTGTTACCAGGCACTTTGCTTTCTAAAAGTATGGAGGCTCCTCACTTCTGCCAGGTTGACTCAAAAAACACCCTGGGCATAACTCCTGGTGGCTATTCTGAAGCTCCTGCTTTCACAGTTACTTGTTGGCCATGTTCACACCTTTGTGTTTGCTTTTGCAAACATTCACGTGTTGGAGTTTTGCTATCGTGGATGCCAGAAAAGCAATTTTGATAATGTATACGCTCATGGTTCACCTCACCGTAAACCATAAATGATGCAACCCTGACTAAGCACAACGAAAAGGCCTAAAAGCAGCAGTCTGTGTGAAAAACATCACCAGGAACCTGGAAAAAAAATCATGTTCGTAAATGTTCCACAAGCGAAAAATGGGAATTACTCTCTTGGCTGTAAAAATCCAGAGACAGGAGCCATTTCCTTCCTCTGGCAAAGATAGCTGAAAGTGTTTCCATGGAGCAAGCTGTATGTCATGCACACAGAGATAAAGACTTCTGCCTGATGCTTGAGGAGAATATGTACATAGCTATGGGGTTATGCATACTGAAGATACACAAGCAGAGATGCTTGCCAGCTCCACAAGTCTCGGAAGAAGAGAAAACTAACAAATGCTAGAACAAACAAATGCCTCTGTTCAGATTCCTTTTCCGGAAAAGAGCCACCCTGTGAATAAAACACCACAATTACCTTCACAACCAAAACTGTCTTCTGGAGGATGAAGTAAGAAAGCTACTAGAAGAAGCTGGAATCAGGTTGGATCCAGTTTCTTTCTATCTAACTAGCGATTAAAAGCGTCTCTTAAGTCATTCAGACTTCCTCGGGAACCAACACACCTTAGCAAACATAATTAAGATTTTAACAGGTCAGTTAAAAAGGATCTCATCAGTGAAGAGGGGCTCTTTCAAACTGAAGGGAGATGTTTCAGGAGGGATTTCAATTCTCCCCTTCTCTTAGTACTTGGGAGCTCAGAAACACCAAAACACAGCGAGCCGTCCTTAAAGGCGCCACAGAATTAATTTCTTCCTTAATTCTACTGAGCATCCAATGATGGCAATTTCATATCTTCAGTGAAGCAGCACAGAAATTAGGCACCCTAATCTGGAACATAAACCACCACAAAATACATGAAGGCACCTGTCACACGCACCTCAACGCAGGATCAAGCCTTCGGGGCTTATTCTTAACTGAACATATAAAACTTTCCATCGAGTTTTGCTGTCCAAACCTTTCATGTAAAGAATGGGATCCACCTCTGCTGCTTCCTTAAAGTTAATCAGGAGGCCACATCGCCAACACTATGGATCATTTTTTCCCACCGCCTGTGTTTGAGATGATTACATCTCCTTGCTCTGTCACATGTCTCTGTTCCCGACAGCTTCTCAGACCTACTTTTTCTTTATACTCGTCTGGGCTTCTGGGAACTGCAGTGCTCCTAACTAGTTTGCAATATACTGCTGCAAGCCCTTTATTAAGAGGCACACATGGCCCCTGTTATGATGAAAAATGCTTCTTCTTAAATGTGCACGTATACTGCTCTATCATCGCTCAGTGATAGAGCCCACAAATCTTCAGCTTTGCCCTTCTACAGATTATGAAATAAAAGAGAGAGGGAAACAAAAATACATTCTTCCCTAGTCAGGAAGGGAATGGTGGGAAACAGATTCAAGAAAAATATACTCACAGACAGATCTTTACAAAAGGACCTCACAGAGGCATCTCTGTGGGCTTGCTTTGTGGGTTTTCAGTGGGGGTTTTGGTCAGGTTTTTTGGTCGTTGTTGGGATTTTGTTAACTACATGTGTTGTTGTTGTTATTGTTGTTTCCAGGATGTATTTTGAATTATCATGGCCCTGGATCAATTCTTAGGTCTTGAAAGGAGTAAAAATTCTCTTTTGGGTGAGAAGTGTTTGCACAGAACGGCTCAAACAGCCACCATCTCACGAAGTCCAGAAAGGCAATAAATACCACACTAGGGGAGGGATTTCTGATAACGCGTGTGCCACAATTATTCAGCTTGGCAAGCTAGTTACCCCTACACATGCTTCAGAGTTCAAAATCACTCCTCTCTTCCTGACACCTTGTTTACTAACACTGCCTTTGTGTTCCTTCTCAGGGAAAAACCCTTCAAATCCATCCCCCTGCTCCTTCAGCCTTCCCCTGGGGAACAGACAAGCCCAGAGGCAACACTTTTAGCTCTTCACTTGCAATTTGATGGTGTACCAGGCTGGGCCTTCTCTTTACAAGCACTTTTTGGAAGGGGACAGGACAGACAACACTTCTTCTTACCACCTACCTTTAGTCAGGTAACTAAAGGAGTTGTTCCTGCTGATGGAGCACAGTAGGAGCTCATGGCCAACAGCTCTGCATCCTGTTTACCAACTTTCAGTGTCAGGGCTTGTGACAGCAAACTGGTACTAAACAGAACTGGGACCTGTCTCCTTTAGAGGCCCAAGTCCACCCTGAGGTACCTTGACTTGCAGGTAGCCTGCAGTTATTTCAAGGGAAACAGAGACATGCTTATTTTTATAATTCAATAGCAGTTGCTTTAGTGTCACATCAGCATTTTCTGCTGACTGTGCCCATGCTATGAGAAGTCTGGAAGTAAAAGAGCTCTTGTTGATGGACCAAACCCTAACAGCTTGCCTGTAATGAGAGGGAGCTTCCAAGCACATGTGGAAAAGCGTGTGAGCTGGCTAGCCAGTGCACATGGCAGAGCATATGCCATGCCATGTCATGGCAAAACGTAGGCAGAAGCATGACAGAAAGCTCACCTGCTTCCCTTCTCTCCCTTGCTTGGATGCTCAATTCTACCCTGAGCTTGTCCCCAGTGGATGTTCTACCTCTGATAGCAATAGAAGCATAACTTGAATGCTTGCATTGACCTGAGCTCTACCTTATGGCAGGTAAGAAGCCTGATTTCTGGTCACCTGTTCCTCAACAACAGAGATTAAACCCCACTATGTTTAAGCTGTGAAGCCAATTGCTCCCATTACCCTTTCCCACCAGGAGGGCTACTCACGTGGCCATGCTGATCCAGCTCGTTGTTGGTGAGCTTGACTTTCTCGAAGGACACCATCTGTTTCAGCAGTTGCTCTCCTGTGAACGGGGAGTCAGGGTGCACGTACAACCTAGAAACCACGGGGGACATGAAAACTCTCACCTCTTGGCTTGCCCACGGGCACCACCTCATAAGCAGCCCGTACTATCTTGCTTTCAGGATAAGCAGTGGTTTCACAGATGCTTATATCCCGAGAGCTTAGGGTAATACAGAGCTGCTACACAAACAAGATTCAATCTCCCCCTAGTTAATAAGTGCCTGAAAAACAACCGTTCATGAAAGGCAGCGAAGCAGATGCCTCAAGTTGTTTTAATTCACTGCAACATAATGAAGAATCCCCTGTCCAAGTGCTCGATTGCTCTCTAACCATACCTATTATTTTATCTGGTTATCTAAAATGGAGACATTAACTAACATTTGCTGTTGTGCCTTTTCCCAAATGAAAAATTGATCATGTCTTTCCCCACAGCTGTACTAACAAGCACTTAAAATAACAATGACTACAGCTCCGAGAGAAAAAAACATGGTGTCATTAGAGAGATAATGGGGGAATGTAGATAAAAATGCATTTTTCTTTATATGTAACATTAAGCTGTGATAATGATTTTAACCTGCACTCAATCATACGTTAGCTGTGGTGATGTCTGTTTATAAGAGGTTGGAGGCTGCAGTCCAGCACAGTGGTCTGACATGAAAAATTAATTGCAGCTCTGTAATTAACAATCCACCATTTTGGAAATTAAGCAGAAGAGAAGGAAGCACAGAAGACATGTAGATACAACGCTATATACATCATGAGCAGACTAATTACCAGTGCCAGGCTGTTCATAAAAAATTACTTTATAGGAATAATGTATTGCAGAAAATTATTTAACTTCAGTGTTCTTTTATGACACTGAACAACACCTTTAGCTAGTGCAAACCAGACCTGTTCTGCTTCTGTCGGTGTTGGTTGTCACTCAGCGAGGGCCTGACTCTTGTTTTGGGTGATGTCTTTGGCCACAGGCATGGATTTCTTCCATTAGGTTGGTGTAGCAGCGCCGAGACGCCGCGTTAGAAAGATAAACATTTTTTTAGTGTTGTTGAGCTACGATTCTGGTTTAGGCGTAAGGAGAATGGAAAAACCACTAAACAGTGGGGCGTAACTCTCTGATAGACTGCACTGATCCCTAATCAAGAAATGCCTGTCCTAAAGACTCTGGGGAGCACAGCTCTGTTGCTTAAAGAGGAAGGAGATTTGATCCTGCACTCTCCGGTTTTGCCAGCAGAATCCCCAAGACACAGTGAAACTGAAGTTTACCAGCACAGCTCACTTCGGATATGCAGGATGTTTTCCTTACATTGATCCAAAGCGCAGCTTGGCTGGTAGAGCTGTGTCCACAGGAGGGATGCTGAGCCTGGGTTCCTGTTGCAATAAAATATTTGTAGCATACACTGCTATCGACTTTACTGATTACACTGCAAAGCTCATGAAAAATTATGGTGTATCTGAAAACCCAAGAACCTGGAATCCTTTTCTGTCAAAAGAATTTTGCTTCTCATGAAAAATAACTTTGCCTTCCTGTAAGAAAACCCTATGAAAATCTCAGTCTTTGGAGCCAGGAATTAGAGAAGGCAAAAGAAATAAGGTCTCAAACATGCCCTGCAACTTTTCAGCCAGCGTTAAGATACATGTTTTGTTCAGACCGACTCCTCATTTTGAAAGGCTGGATAGCTCATAATGTTTATTGTGACCACAGAGCATCAGGCTCAGCAAGGTTTGGCTAATTGGACCAAAAAGCCAAACTATTTCAGCTATGCGCTGGGGAATGAATAAAGATCTTGGTGTGTCTAAAAGCTGAGCACAATTGTTTCACACCAGAGGCAGTTGATGCCTGGCAGTGCTTTCAAACAGCCAAGTGCCTGGATGTTAGCAGAGCACCAATAGGAAAGTCACTGAAGGACAGGCTGCATAAATGTGTTAACAGACCTTGCTTTGCTTTACAGACTTGCTACAAGCCACTGCAACATGTGATTCCACCTGGTGAACTACACCTATCCACACACTTTGACAGCATGAGCTTGTACACCTTGGAGAAGGGGGTTGAAAACTAGAATATCCCTTTGAAGTAAAATTAATCAACAGGACTATGAGCGTGTACAAGCAAATGGGCTAGAGAGATAAATGTGCACATTTCAGTGCAGCACACACGGCTCACCCAGAAGCTCATGCAGGCTTCGCTGCCTAAGGCTGGCCAGATGCAAGGGGCTGCTCATTTCAGTTCACAAAGGCTTCAGGGGCCATATTTGGACGTGAATTTGCTCCACAGCATATAATGTGTCATGATATAGTTTGGGTACTGCTTCCTTCTGGTGTATCTTGGAATGAAACACCACTCTCCTGTTTAGTTTAACAGTTTGTCTGGTCCTACGCACCCCAAGCATGCTACTTTTAATGACTTTAATGTCTCAAGTATGATACCTTTTAAAGTTTTCCTACCTAAAGGTCTCTAAGCATGTAAACACCATAACTTCATTAAAAATATGATCATAGCCAAATACAGTAAAAAAACAAACCAACAAAAACTTCTGAGTGAAGGAAAGAAGGTGAAAAAGGAAGAACAAATAAAGGTACATGCTGAAACGGATGAAACTGATGTTTCACACAGTATTAGCAATTTAGGAGAGCAAAGTATCAGATAGGTGTTCCATCCCCAAATAGCACTTCTGAAGATTTACAAAAGACTCTCCAAAAAATATTTTTATTTGTTTGTTGCAATGTAAGCTTGTCTTAAACATTGACAGCGGGAAGACAGGGATAAAACTGGTTTAAATAAAAAGTTCCCTGAAAGGCTAATCTTTCAAACAGAATCACAGATTACTTATTAATTTGGGGGGGGGGGGGGGGGGGCTGTTTTAGCATTGAAAGTTATTTGCATAATGCAAAGAGCAAAACAGCTAACAGGTTGAATCCTGCAAAGTCTTACACACATGCACAATGTGACTCCTTAATAATTCCCCTGATGCCTTTGTGCCTGTACACATGAAGGCAGGGAGGATGAGCAGGGGGAGTTCGCACCTTGGTACCAGGCGCTAAGCACATGTACCCCCCTCACTAGCACTCAAGTAAGAAGAGCTAAAACTGTGTGTTCTGAGGACAAGAAATCTTAACTTCATTAAGGGGTTCTATTACTGGAGCAGGACCAAGCCTGTTTCAAGGTGGGAGGAGTACGACTTTTAATGTGTTCAAGCAAGACAGAGGCCTCCCACCTCAAAAGATGCATTAACAGAAAAAGCACAAGTAATGCAAATGTCTGAACCTCTTGACACCCTTTTTTCTCACAGAACAGAAACATAAGGAGGAGAAAGTGTGTAAGTGTCTATGTAAGTACCCTTCATACAAAGAAAAAGCAATCTGTGCCTTTGCTCTGATCACTGGTCTTTTTGGCTAAGCATCCTGAAAATGGAACAGGAGAGGGATGCATTTACACATGGGGCAAAACAGCCTGAAAATGAAGCAGCACAGGTACACTTTTGCACACAGAGGCACTGATCCATTGGGGACCTCAAAGAGCTACCACAGTATTATGATAAATATTAAACTGCAAGAAGGTTTGACCCTGGTTCTGAAACACTCAGTAGGACAGCTGCTACTTATTCCAAGGATCAGTGTCTTATATTCTTGCATTTCCTTATTGAACTAGTCTATGCCAAATACAGTGTGAATTAGCAATCTATTTAAAGGTATCCCAGAAAGCACATGAACAAAAAACTAAGAAGGGGAGAACTCTGCCTTAAAAACTATTTCTGTCCTCCTTTCATTTTTCCTTTTGATGCCGACTTCTTTGGAGCAGGACCCGTGTTTTTTCCTTGGGGTTTTGATCAGTGCCTATTACAATACGTCAAATGAAGCCCTCAGACGTTAACCGCATTGCAAGAAGGAGTTTTTGGCCATGAAAACAGAACCAACATAACTCCTAGGTTGCTGTCTTTAATCACAGCTTCTCTGCATGCACTTTTTGTTTGTTTGCTTCCCTGAGCCGCCTTCCAGAGATGAGCAGTCAGCAAGAATCCAGCTAAACTATTTATATGAGGGAGGCATGCAGGATTCGGTCCCTATACTCACAGACACCAAAAAATCCACTTCCATTTCTTGTGTTTCACTTCTAATTTCTGCCTCTGTAATAAGCAAGTTCTTAACCCCGGGCTAAGCCACCTGGAGCAGATCCGTGTGCCTGCATTGAGCCCTCAACAGAAAGGTTCTTTGAAGCCAGAGAGGCATCCAGGTTATTTCCATATCTCCGGCTCTGACTCAGCAAAGCCGTTGGACATGTGCTTCAGCCTTATGGGACTTGGGGGCTTAAGTAGGTACTGAAGTGCTGTGCTGAATACGATGAAGTGTGGGACTCTGAAGTGCCCTCCCACCGCACAGCCTAGTGCTGCAGCCTCAGTTTCTCCATGCTCAAAGGGGTCAGTCATTCATTACATTAACAGAATTATTATAGGAATTGCCTATAGCATTTTGTTTCTGTATCGAAAATGGGGAGAATTTAATTGATTTTTTTTCCCATAGTTTCTCAAAAAAATGTCAGGATTCCTTAACAAAAAAAAAAAAAAAACCACCACAAACAAACCCTGTGCTGCAGAACTGATCCACACTTTGTCTGCTGCCTAAGAGACAATTAAAATCAAGAATAAAAGTATAGTTTAGCAAATGTTGAATGTGTTATCAAGAAATAAGCAATAAATATTTAAGCATAAACAGCACTGAACTGCAACGGAGTATTTCAACTTGTACTTGACAGTGGTGGGCAAATGGGGGGGGGGGCAAAGCCAAGAGAGAAATCGATATATATTAATTTTTTTTAAGCTTTCTTATCTGAATTGAGGCAAACTTCATTTATATATACATATATATACATACACACACATGTATATACATACAAAATAAAAGAGCCTTTAGTGAAGTCCTGCATGCGTTGGAGCATTCAATATAAACTAAACCTCAAGCAGCGATTTGGGGCCCGATTCTGCATCACAGAAATTGGTCAGTGTTTTGCAATCAATGCTGTTGAGCACAGACTCAAAATCTTAGAGTGCTGTTTCCAAACAGTGTGAAAAGATAAACACCGGATATTCTTGAAGAAAATAATAGTAACAATAAAGAAAAAGTAAAGAAAATAAAAAGAATCCCAGCAGTAAAATCTACAAACCTTGCAGGGAGTGGAGGGTCAGCTTTTCCAGCCACTAGCCAGGAAGACCTGTGGTAGGCATATCTGTATCTTTTATTGTCCACAGGAACTATATCCATTAACACAATATACTTGGCTTCAGGATCCACTCCCGAGAAGGAAACCCTGATCGTAGGGAACATCCTCCTGAAATAAAGGCAAATCAGAAAATAAATAGGTGATGGAGAAAAGAAATAAAAAAGCTTCTGAAAATAAGAATACTATTTAAACCACCTGGGGAAAAAAAAAAAAAAAGCATCTATTGATTGTGCTTCAGCATAGTAGAAATTAAATCCCGTGTGTACCTCTAATACGGGCAGAAAAAAGACCAAACAAAACAACTTGAAAGCAAAACGATTTTTTGGAAGCAAAACCATGGCAAAAATTAAAGAGGAAAAATGTACCTTTTGCCTGTTAAACGTACAGAACGATTCCCGAAAATACTTGTACCGAAGGTACATAAGTCCTTAGGTGGATTTTTTTAATGGGATCCACACAGTGTTAGGGAAATAGTGCAGAAATCATTACCGTTCAGTGTCTCCCGTAGCTTAGATGTGCGTTTACGATTATTTCCGAGAGGAATTTTCAAAACCTAAAAACTTCCTTTACGTCCATTTCTACAAGACGCTATTTTTAACTGTGAGATTGTGCCGTCGACCCGACATAGTCCAATAACTTTTAAAGCAGTTTCAATTCTTCAGCCTCAAATTGCAGATTTTGTATGTGCTTTTAACACACACGCTGGTAAAAAACACAATCGTCGAGGAACTGCGTTAATAACGAGTAACTCTGCGGGTTACAAAACCCGACAAGCCACTCGGCTCTTCCGGACTGCGATGGACTCATCCAAAAGGCTTTACAGAAGAAACGGAGGAGGAAGCCTGGGATTCTCTTGCAACGGAGAGAAAAGAAAACCGAAGCAAAACAAGCCCTGGCCGAGTTCGTTCTCCACCACCCCGCGTTTCCCCGTGTCTGTACCAACCCTTAGCCATCCGTGCTGCTCTCCCAGAATAAGAACCGGGGGGGGGGGGGGGATGTTTAGTTTCCCTTCATTTCCCTCTGCCCAAAGGCACTGTACGGAGGCTGCCCGCAGGGATGCCGGGGCTGCCCAGCCTTACCTCCCGGACTTGGTGATGATCATCTCGGTACCCAGTTCATGAAACTTATCCCAGAGCTCTTTGGTCTCCAGGCTGCAGGAGATTTTAGCCATCTCCTCGCTCGGGATGATAGGGGTGGTGGGGATGAGGGGCTCGGTGCACAGGGATGAAGGACTGGTGCTAAAATCCCCGTGAGGGTCCAGGCTGGATAAGTCACTCAAAGGCTGGGCGCAAGAGGATTTCTCAACGAATTGTTCTGCAGGATTTCAGGGTGGGGGGAAAGAGAAGAAGAGAGACACTATTCAGTCAAGACGGGACTAGGGACCGCTGAGAGAAACTGTGTAAAAATACAATTAAATTGAAAGGCATTTCTGGTTCAGCTGTCCCCTCTGACCCCGCACAGCCGCGCTGTTTCTAAGGCGCCTGCTCATCATTTGAGGATAGAGCTGGTGATTGTCGGATATGAGCTTTGGGAAAAGGCCGGGGAGCGGCTCAGCCCCCGCCGCATCCCGCCCGGCTGCTGCCGGCTGCGCGGGCGCGGAGGGTCAGGATGGGATCCCCTCGTTGCCAGCCGAGGATTTCCATGGAAAAGTCACTAATTCTCATTCAAACGGGAGCGCCCGGCTCTGAGGGTCTCGCTGGCGGCTGCTCCTCAGTTGCGCCGCTGTCAGAGACCGTAACTCGGAAGGAGCCTTAGCGCTGCCGCGCTTCCTCCGCGGGGAAGCGAGCTCCTAGCGCTAACTCACCCGCCCAGAAAGCCGGCTCTGCCCTTGCCTCTCAGCCGGATTGCTGAGGCTCAACACACTCCCTTAGGGAAACGGGCTCCGGGGAGGGGAGCTGCGTGCGGCCGCGCACCCTGCGCGGAGGCGCTGGCCCCGCGGGTGCGGCGTTAGCTCCCTCCGAAGCTTCTTCCCTCCCCTCCCCAAGCTCCGGGAGGCTTCAGGGCCTCTGAGGGGAAGGAGAGGAGGGCACAGGGGTCTGGCCCGTCAGCGGGATGCGGCCGCGGATCCGCAGCCCGGCCTATCTGCAGCGGGATTTCGGCCAAATCTCCGGGCAGTCGTTTCCCTTCGATTCCCAATTCAGTGGCGGGGTGGGGGAATGAGTTTAAAAAGTAATTGAAAAGTTAATGGAAAGAGCTATTTCAGAAAAAAAAAAAAGGAAGGTAAATGAAGAAGAGCAGCTACGGTTAACACAAGACCATGTGAATATATCAAACGGGAAATGCTACAACATTCCCGGCCTACGTTATCGCCTAGTCTAAAAAGTAAAGTTCACAATGAACCCCTGGACTATGTGAAGCTGTCGAGTCCGTTGATGAGGTGGAGCAGGCGCCGAGAGCGCTGCCTTCTCCGAATTCCTATAACATCGAGGGTTATCTTCTTCATTGGCGCCCTGGAAGCTTAACACTTTTTTTTTTTTCTTGTAGCAGTATTTTCCTGCGAACTCTGGGATAGATGCAAGGACCGCAGGAATTTCGGGGCAGGAGGAGAAGAAGGCAATAATGAGCGGTTTTTAAAGCCTTAGAGCATCTGAATCTAGGCGAGTGAATAAAAGCGAAGTCGCTTCCCGAAAATCGTCAGGAATTACTAGAAAAATCCTTCCGGACGCTGTAGAGTAAAACAGCCTGTATGAGCCTACAGCGAGCGGCTGCGGACCGAGGGGATTTTCAGGTCTACGTACAAGTTTTACTACCCCTTATAAGCCTGGGCACGACAGCGGACATTCTCTTAGATGGCTTCAAAACCATGGTTTCTTTGCTATAGCTATGAAAAGGTTCGCTTGATGGCAACGAAAGGAGATGTAACTACCTCAGGGTGTGAGTAGTTCTAAGAATGGCAAAACCGGGTAAGTGACAGAAGTGATTTAAGCTAGAGGAATTTCGGAGCCGGTTTATGCTATAGGAGCCCGTTCATGCTATAAACAGCCTCGCCTAAGAAGGGCGGTGAGTACACGAAGAGGCTCCTCTGGGTTTCGCGGCAGAGCTTTGACTTCTGCAAGGGGAAACCTGCGGGCAAGGAGGAAACCGGCTGCGGGGCTTTAAAGGGGTGGGCAGATGGACGGACGTAGAGAAGGGAGCTCCGCGCCCCACGGACACCAGTGGCCGCCCCAGTCCCCACTCACCCAGAGGTTTGATGGTGCTCTCGGAAGACTCCTTGTCCTTGGAGCTGCCACTCGACATGAGGGCTGCGATGGAGAAGGCGTTGGCCCGGGAGGAGAGCTGCGGCTTGGGGGGCGGCGTGTACTCCATGGCCACCCACGGGAGAAGCGGCTGGGCACGAGACAGGCGGGACGGAGTACCGGGGGCAGCGGAGCCGGGATACCGGGCGGAAAGGAAACGCTCTGCGCCTAGCGCTGCGCGCTCCCCCGCCTTAACGCGGGGCCGCGGAGATCCTATCGGCCGGCGGCCAATCGGCGGCGGGACACGTCAAGGGCCCCGGCCCGGCCGCGGAGGGGGGAGGAGGAGGGCGGAGGAAGAGGAGGAAAATAAGGAGGAAGAAGAGGAGTAGAGGGCTGTGCCCGCCCGCGGGGAGGGCAGGGGGTGGCCGACCCCCGCCGCCGCTCCGCCCTCGGGCAACCCAGTCCCGCTGCTCACCGAGCCGCCCCCGGGCTGCCGCTCTGAGTGAGCTCCCCTCTCCTAGGAGTCCTCTAAGGGGGGGTATGCCGGCCGGGGATGCTCCGAGAAGGTCCCTAGGCTATGCACTTTGTCGACACAAGAATCAGTAGAGAGATGGTTGAGAGGAGGAAGAGATTGGTTTGGGGTATATTTTCCATTTTTCTTTAAAATTTTACTTTATTTTATTTTAATTTATTTTACGCACTCAGGTGTGTGTCAATTTTCTACTTTTTGTAGAAATTGTAAAAGACCGCAACTCTTAAAGCATCCTTTTTAGTCGCTTTCTGCCTTTTGCGACAGAAGGTTCCCTAAGGCTGATCGTACACTTGGTTTTCCCGCACCTGGAAGCCAAATATTGTCATCCCAAACAGCTCTACTTGCCCCGGCCAGACCCTTGCCGTCCCAGATTGCCCTCTTCTCTGCAACCCCGTTTCATATCGGCGCCACCAAAGTAAGTAGTATCGATCAAGTACATAAGACAGAGAAGAAACCCAGGACGGGCTGATGGTGCCAACAAGCAGATTATTCCAAGGCAGTGATTTAAGTAAGTTGCTCGCCAGGACTCTAGTAAACATATCATGTAAGCATCTTTCCTTTAATAATAAATAAAAATGCGAGTAATTTAACTAAAGTCCTTTAAATAAAAAGAGGACTAAAAATACTTGCTAGCTAAAATGACTCAAGAAGACACGCAAATTTGTTCAGTAAATTTCCAACTTCTAATCCTAGAACCTAAATTTAATACTCAGGCTTGTGCCAAGAGACACAAGGACTAGCCTCGGCCAGGGATAGATAGATCTGTGCGCCTCCTATTCCTGCTGAATTTATTTGATTAATGAATACGGGGAAACAATTATTCGGGTCACCCCCTTACAGCCAGTGAAGGGGGCAACGTGAAATAGTGCCTTATCGCTTTGAAATGAGGGAGAACCAGCGGCGGTTTGCCATTTATTAACGGAATTCGCTAATATATAGATTACATAGAATAGAAAACATAGAATAAATATATAGATATTCTATCACAAACAGGGTATTCAGGAGCTCCTGACGCTTTTGGCAGAGGGCTGAGGATTTCAGTGTGGCCCACAGTGAGGTCTGGGGGCCCGGTCCCACCTAAGGCATGAACAGTGGAGGAACCCCTCCAGCCCCCGCTGCAGCAGCCAGGTCAACCCCCGGAGCATCGCTGACCACAGCGAAACCGGAGCAGAACGACTGTCCCGCCATCAACCCGAAGAAAACAAACAAACAAACAGCTCCAGGAACACTTTTCCGCTTCACTCCGAGGGACATCCCTTCTTTTTTACAGCCCGGGTTCCCTGCTCCTGGGGGGTCCCGGCCCTACACTTGCTTGGCCCTACCTGGAAAGCAGGGTCCGGCCTGCCTGAAAAGAAAGACAAGGGAGGGGTGCGAATAGCCTGAGGAATTCTCTTCACCGTTACGGTGGTGGTGGGGGATGCCTCAGTCCCCTTTGGTCTCCTACCTCCTCTATGCACCTCGCAAACATGGATAAAAAAGCCAAGATTCCGTCAAAGAAACAGCGCGGATCCAGAAAAAAAAAAAAAACACCTAAACAAACAAACCAAAAAACCCCAAACCACACAACCCACCAGAACTCTCCCTTTTCCCCTTGCTTCTCTCCGTCCCCAGCAGCCAGGTGGTAACATACCTGTCCCTGGCAGGGGCTGCCCGCGGCCCGTCGGGGCTCAGGGGAGGGGTGAATATGTCGGTGCTGACTGCTCCTGGCTGGAAAATACCGACGTGCAGGATCGGAGCCTTTTCTGCTGTGCCTCGTCGCTGGATTTCCAGCCCCATGGGGTGGACGTGCGCTGCCTGCAGCCCGGGAAGAAGGACCTGGACCCGGACCCGGACCTGACCCTTGCGAGGGCAAGCGGGAAGTGGGGGGAGCGGCTCAGCGGGCGAGTTGAGACAGGGGCAGGGGGCTGCTGTCCTGCGAAGGGACCGGCTTTAGGAGCTTGCTGGTCCAACCTCGTACCTCAGAAATCGAAAACCCGGGGTGGACGGAAACCAGGAGCTTTATTATTTTGTTTTATTTTATTTTATTTTAATAATTTCATTTTGTACGGGGTCCGCCACCATAGGATGGCTCTTCTTTACTCATCAGAGCAGTGCAATTTTTCTCTCTATCCCACGAGAATCTTTTATTTTCTTAGTTTCCCCCTCGCTCCGCCTCCGATAAGCAAAAGAGCCTTGTCTAGACATCCAGAGCACCCCTTCCCCAGCCCCACGTGCAATGAACGGGGCTCGGCTCCGACAGCCTAATCCTCGGTGCGGCTCCGTCCCCTGCCGCCTGCGGACCCCGGGTGGGAAAGGGAAGAGACGCCGGCTGCCCTGGGCCGCCACTCCGGGGACGGGGGTGGGGGCTTCCAGAGACTGGGGACCCCAATGCTCTTGATCCCTCTCTGCTTTCCCATTAATTAACGTAATTAATAAACCCCTGCGGGCCCTTCCCAGGGGATGGAGCCGCAGCAGCCGGTCCCCGCCGAGACGGTGCAGGAGTGGCTGTCACCGCTGCATCCAGCCTGCTCCCGAGAGCAGAGTTACAAGCCCTGCTGGCCCCGAGCAGGGCGTTTGCCTTGGATGAACCCGTTCCTATAAAATCCTTCGTTATTTCTTTATCCGTATATAAAGAACACGCCATCCACACAGCAGTTTGTATTCTGTCTAGCAAATCCGTGTATTTGTCTCTAGTGTCCATCTGGTAGGGCAGAGCCATGTCATTAGGCTTAATTATCCTTTCAAAATACCGTTTTTTTTCCACCCTCCTCTGCGTGAAAAGCTCCTCGCTGTCCAAAAAGCAGCGTGCGGGGCACAGCTGAGGAGAAGTGCCGCACGCCCCGTTGAGCTCGTTCCTTTACCAGCTTTAATCAGGATTAAATCTCGGTTTCACCGTCAGGTTTCAAACAGGGAGCCTCTAGCCCCTTTCCAAAACGTCTCTCTGCCCGCTGACAAGCAACGGGAATATCCTAATCCCGTGAAAACTATGGACGCCACTTCCTCCCGGCCCAAACCACGGCAGGAAGGAGACACGAGGGACAGAAACCTGCTGAAACCCGCCTGAAAGCTTGCCCTTCCGCCGATGATTTCAGGTGAGCCTTTTCTTGGGTGACAGGAGCTCACAGGGTGCTGTCTTTTGCGCGGCCGCACAGCGCTTCTGCCTGCGGAAAAAAAGGGCGCAAAGCGCGCGGAGATCACGCGCGGATTTTAAGCCAGTTTCGCGTAGTGATGGAGGGGCCACAGCTCTTTTATATATATAGAAATACATGTCTATATCTATATGCTGTTTCCGTCTTCCTCCCTTACTCCCACATCTCTCCTCTGGAGCCATCGCCTGTGCAGAGGGCGAGGCGCCCCCCGCTTTAATTAGGAGCCCGAGGGTGAGGATGCCGATGCCGGCCCCTCACCGTTGCCTTCCTGCCTTGATTGCTCCCGGCCCAGTGCTACCAGGAGCCGGTGCCCGAGCCTTCATCCCGCACCGCGGGACAACTTGCGGGGCTGCTTTTGCCTTGACGGCATTCCCGCCTCGGGAGGGGAGGAGTTAAATCTTTTCCTGATGCTTTTTCTATCTTTCTTTATATTTTTAATCCCTCCCAGTAGCTGAAACCCGCTTGTCCGAAAGAATCGGTTTTAGTCCCTCGGTCAGCCTCTGCAGAGCGCCCGTTCATGTCTTGCGAGCACATAGCCACTCTGCAAAGAGAAGCCCACAGGGCTCCCCGGCTCCGCTCATTGCAACCCTACACGATTATCAGTTCTACTTTCAGGCTCTTTTTCCCTTTCCACTCCTCTGCTGCACATAATTCCATAGCTCTCTCCGCCGGCTTCACCCTCCCTTTGGTCCCCGGTTTCGGAGCAAGCCCCGTTCCCAGCGCTATTCCTGCGGCGGGGTAGCTCCATCCCCCTTCCCGCGCTCTTCCCGCAGGTAAAGGAGAAGCCCAGGTACCCCAGATCCAATTTCCCAACAAAACCATCTCAATGTCACCTATGCCGAGAAGGCAGCTTACTGGGACAAAAAAGCGAGGCGTTTTAAACCCATTAGGCATCTCCCAGATGCAAATCCAATGGTGGGAAGAGAAAGGCTCTATTAAGACCCGAGGGCTGGCAATTAGATTATAGTCCAATTGCCAGTGGATAATGTGCTAAAAGCTTTCCCACTTAGTGTAACTCCTCGCTGAAAATTATTCGCACTTTGCAGGCTGCTGCACTCCTGAACCGAAGACGTCTTTGTCCATGGAGAGCACGAACAGGAATAGCTCAACATGGACACATGGACAGAAAGACACAGGCTCGGGAGGTCTCACAGCCAGAGACATCATTAAACACATCCATCCTGATCCAAAGTCATATAGCAGATCTGCTCCTGCTGTATGTACACACGGTACAAGAGTGTGAGTATCGATGGATCCATGGGTGCACCAACACCTATTCCAAAGGGCAATACCGTGCATACACACATCGTCATGTCAGTTGGACATGATTCAACATTAACACCCCTTCCATGTGCAGAAAATACACTGTATTTTCCATATAAACCTCAAGTTCACACTTAATGGGAGCAATGACATTTTTAATCTAAAAAAATCCTGTTTTGGTTATTCTGCAGGTTTTATTTTGTTGGTTTAAACCCATCACTAAAAGCTGATGAACTTTCCTGTACGGATTTGTACTCCTAATGCTCTTCAGCTATAATCTGAAGCACTACCAAGACTCCAGATGTGATCATTTCCTTCAAATATTGCAAAATCTCTTTATGTTTGAGGATTCCCCACTCAGAAAGCTGCCTCCATGCAGTGAGGGACCTTTGCCCTCCTCCCCATCACATTCACCAGAAGTCATGAGCCTTTTCTTTTTATAAAATTTTGGGATTCATTTTTTTTTTAATTAATTAACACACAAGTTTGTCTTGCTCAACTTTCCCAACATCATTTACATGAAACCCAAAGCAAAATAAGTCATCCCCAGCCAGCACACAGAATGGCCAAGACCCATGCCATGCACCTGGTGCCTGCAGTCACCAAGCACCCGCTTTGGAATGTGGGGTTTAAAATAACAGCCAATGGTGATCTTTAACGTTCTGGTTTTATACATCTATTATGTGCTCATTTTCAAACCGAGGTCCTTAAGAGCCCTTCCACCTGTTTTGCAGAGGTAGAGGAAATATGCATTGAATTAACTGGCAGAACTAAGCAGAAAGGCTGGCTTCTTGGATGGATGAAGAGAGGCAGAAAATCTCCTTCATAGGTCTTAAAAAATAAGTAAATAAAAGTCAGAGAGTATAAAACTTTCTGTTCACATTCCAGCTACTTCATTGGAGGGAACTGTGTGTCAATGGCTGGCAAAAGGAGCCGTTTGCCTGGTTTCTTCACACAAAAAGAACTTTCAACTTCATTGCACACAAAGCATTTCAGAACACTCTTCCAAACTTTGTAAAGCATAAAATGTCACTTGCTTACTTAACGGATGGGAATATTATTCAACATGAAAATGATGTGTGTGCAGGGATACATATCTATCCACATAGCCCTGCAGTATCACACACTTAAAACTTGTCCAGTGGTGCTTTTCTTAGTTGCTTTCCATAAATCAACACAAGCAACCTGCAGTCTGCCACAGCAGAAGATTTACTGTCAGCCTAAACCACTGCTTCGGACCAAAGGTTTGCTGGAAAAGAAGATTTCTGTATTTCAGTGCTCACTTTAAACTTTGACTTCCACCTTGAAGATGGAAGTCAAGATGCAGTTTCTGGTGGACTTCAGATTGCAATGGCTCCTTCTCCTTTCATCAGGTATGGGGGTCCTTCCAAAGTTTTGGGCTTGCAGTTTCCAGGAGAGCTGTCCCTGCAATCATTTGTTGGTTGAAGCAAATCTCTGGCTACTGAGTGAGTGGGACTCTGCAGTGGGACTGCTTGGCAAATGTACCTGAGCTTCTGAAACAGTATTGTATTATTTTATTGTGTCTCTGTGGTTGATCTTTTGAGTGAATCTCTTTTAACTTTCTTTCAAGTCTTCTTGACTTTTTCCATATTTTATATATAATTTTAAAAAGTACTTAATAAATCAGAACTTTTGAGCTTTACCACACAATTAGAATTTAAATAGGTGGTTTGTTTGCTGTTTAAAAGTTTTAAAATTGCATATTTAAAAGATGTTACTAAGCAATAAGTTGCCCATTGAAAGTATTTAGAACAAATTCAGCTACATAAAAACGTCTCAAGAAGCTTTTTTTGGTTAAAAGTATAATGAGCTTTTACACAGCAGTCAGTCTGAAGATAATCACATGCGCATTATGAGGAAGGGCAATTCTTTTGCAGGCCTTGGATTAGTAGGAGAATTTCAGAGTTGCCTATAATGGCAATATGAAAATAGGGATAGCGGGAAGCGTGGGGAAGGATGGAAACCTCAAGGACTAAGAAAAAACATTTTCTGGCAAATGCTAAAACTTTTTTTTTTTTTTGTAATTTCATTTTAAATAGAAGAGTCTCTGGTTTGGGTCTCCAGTTTGAGATGCCCTGGGTGTTACTTACTTCATCTAGATTTATAGTTCCTTGACGCTTCTTTTGTTGTGTCCAATGTTTTGTCCCAAAATATCCAAAGCTAAGAACCTAAAATTAGAGACTGCCTTTGAAATTGCTGACCTCTGCATATTTTCCCTCTGTGAGCATACAGCAGTAGGAATACGCCCAAAGACAACGAGTTTTGCTTTGAGGGCCGAGGGTAGAAAGAATTAAAGGAAGACTATCAGCCATTTTCCAAAAGCTTCAGTAGCAGATGCTGTTCCATTTTTGCTCAGTGATGCATCTATGTTTTACATCCCACATCACAAGTAAAGGAAAATGGAAGTTTGAAAAAGAAAAGAAAACAAAAAGCTAGTAAACAAGGAGATATAAGGTGAATGGAGAACAAAGATTTATCTTCTGGCCTGGTGAACTCGCAAAGTGAAAAGAAGCGTTGTGATTTACAACTCTCCCAGATCACACAAAGCAGGTTGTGATAAAGCGTGTTATACGGTCTGGGAGCAGCACTGCTGTCACCAAGAAAGTGCTCTAGCAGCTTTCTGCAGCCACAACTGCAGAAACCTAGTGCTCACAGATAGGGCCATGCTGCTGGGCCCGTCAGGCACCACAGACAGGGCTGCCAGATACTTCTGGCTTATTTCCACGCTGTAAGGACAGAGGGAGAAGCATTCCCACACTGTGGTGTGGTGAAAGGCATTGCTTTTGCTTATTTTAACAGTATGAAGGACAGGATTGGGGGTGTTCTGGTGTGAAAAGGATTTTTATTTTGTTTTTAAGCTTGCAATTTCCAAAGTATTCAGGATTAGGGCTTGGAAAACACATTTCAGTACCCATAACATAATAGTGATTTATCTGGCAAGGGCTAAGCTTGCAGAGGGAAACTAAGCTTATTTGAAACAACGTGGTCGTAAATAACACTGGGGGAAAGCAGTTCACTAGTCTGAGTAATTCCCAGCATGTGCTTTGCTGGGAGGCTGGCACCGAAAGGGTTTTCATTGCAGCAGTGCAAAGACAAGCGTACGAGCTAAGTGCCTCCTGCCCTGCCCATGGAAGAAACCAGCTTGCTTCCATTATATATATCAAAGTGAGGAAACCAATCCACCTGGAACTTGCACTGTAAAACATGGCTAAAAGCCAAGTAGGTTGCCATAATCTTGCAGGCAATCGGAGGTGAAAATCTGGCCCCTTTAAAGTTAACAGTTCATTTAGAGTGGATCAGAGAAGAACCTGAGCCAACACTTCAGTTAAACCTTACCAAGCCTCTTGGGGAGTTTTTGGCTGGTATTAGAGCTTAACTTGTTGACTGTAGTACAGTATTAGTGGTAAATCTTAAAGCTTTCAGCAATAACAGTTACGGTAATGAAAATACAAATCAATTAGGCTTCTGGGTGACATAGGAATTAACATTTCCCTATGGCAAACATGAGATTATAGCAATTTATATTTAATAAAAATGAATATCCAGTTCTTGCTAATGAAGAACATTTATAATCTTGTAGTGCTCAGATTTGTTAATTTAAAATTAACAGATGAGTGTAAAATTAATAAATGAGAACAAATAAAGTCTTAGGATCAAGTGTTCTTGCAGGATACAAAGTTGGACTGGGCTTTATGAGGTACAGGAAAGGTTTACAATATTTGCCAAGCTTGTGACTGTTGCTACTGTGAAACCCAAATGCAAATGACATATAGCTAATAGAATATGTCCCACAGAATATGGGACAAGAAGGTGCTTGTCTTCATGCTGCTGCAATGAAAACCCTTTCGGTTCCAGTCTCCCATTAAATAATAGAATATTACCTTGCTGCACATGTTGAGTGAATAACCAATAAATATAATCATAGGTATAGTTTATAAACACATATAAATTGTGCAAAGTTAATGCCTTAGGGATAAAAACAATGGGAAGTAAAAAGGTGTGAAAATAGGTCTTTTCCATCAAATAGAGACAATATTTATCCTAAGACTCTTATTTCTCCATAGCAGAGAAATCTCTGTTCCTAGGCTTTTATTTTGTCAATTATTTGTTACACAAGGATTGAACTACATTTGCAGTGTCATCTCTTGGCCCAGCATTAGGAAGATAAATGGGAGCTTTTAAGTTTAAAGACTGCTGTACAGAAAGGATTCCTCTTGTGCAAAACAGCCATCAGGGGAGGAAGACACAACCCTTCCACCACCACTGCCCCCACCCTTTCCTTCAAGGAGGCTGGTAGGGTCTTTGAAGCAGGAATTGGCTTTTCTATATGTCTATAGTTGCCCAGTACAAGTGAATCCCAACACAGTTGATGATCAGTAGCAAGGGCAGCCTTGAGTCAATGCTAGTAGTTGATTGTCTTGTCCTTGTCTTGTCCTTGTCTTCACCCCTAGCCACTGCTGAGGTCTAGGCTAAGCCTAGCCCAATTAAACCAGTGACTTACTTTGCCTTCATGGCAACTTCTTAAACTCAGGATTAAATACTTTTTTCTCTTGAAGAGGTCTTTCTTTGATGAAGAGATTGATGAAAGTCAGCCTGAAGCCATAGACTGTAATTCCGTGTGTTCATTGAGCCATAATAAAAAAAGAATATTTGTCAAATAATAAATATCTGCCATTAGTTGAAAGTTTTTTCCATTAATGGAAATGTTAAACATTGAACATTTAAAATGCATTAGAATAATATATTTAAAGTTAAAAACATATTAACATATTTTCCATGGTTACTTTATGGCAAGTTAAAGATTTGACCAAGAGCTTAGGTCTCACACAAGTTGAAAAGTCCACGGCATAGCCCCTTTTATATAACGAAGACCATATTCATCTTTCTTTTACAGAAACTCTTGAGCAAGAATGAAGTACAAAACCCTCTTGTACGCCTTTCCATTTCAAGGATAGCTGCCAAAAGACAATACAAGAAATAATGTTTAATATATTATTCTTTCAAGCACCAGGAATGCTGTAAGTTCTAATGTTAAAAATACCCTTGACTCTCAGGTTTGAAACACTTGGATATAAGTGATCCTGTGGAAAGTGATATTTACCATCCTATGGTGCACAAAATACTGAAACTGTTCTCTGTGATAAGTGTGGATACCCTAAAAAAAGCCTAGAATAAATAGGAATTGAAAATTCCCTTTAACCTACTAGAATAAATTGTATGGATTTACTAAGAGGATAGTAAAACTGAGGCTGGCACTGTAAAGAAAAATAATGGTATACAGTAGGCTGTAACAGAGGTGAGGAGGGAGAAGCCTGGACATAGTTTACTGAGTCCTTTGAAACAAGTATTTTATATCAAAAAGGAAAACCAAGGTTAATTCTGGCAAAATAAATGGACATATCTGACGCCTGGTAATGGAAAGAAAATTAAGACCAAAGGGTTGAGAAAGAGAAGATTTGGTGCTAAGTCCCAGGGGTGGAAACACTTGCTGGGAATAAAAAAGTGCATTAAGCACAGCTGAACTTTTACAGCTGTGATGACAGCTTTGTACTTCAGGTGATGCCTCCACCCTTCCTTGGCAATGCCACATTTTCTCTCAATCAGTACAAGATGGTGACTAGAACATGAGACCGGAATTTACTAATCCTAGACTCCAGCCCAGAACTGAACGGCTCTACGTTCCTGCTTTGCTCTGCCCCAAAACGAGCACAAAGATGCCAGCCTGCTGTAGAAGAGGCTTTGGAGTCTGCTGATTAAAAGCTCCGTACAGAGAGATGGTATTAGTACTGCTTATAAAACAGGGTACTTGTAAGACAGTTTGATTTGTAGATTCTGCTTGAGCTTTCACAATGGAGAATATAGAGTCTATTCTTAAAGCTGGCATTGCTACTCACTAGCAGCCGATGACACCATCATATCCAATTAAATCAGATTTCAGAGAGCTTTTTATATATTTTTGCTATCAAAGCAACCCATATTTGAACCCTTTCTTTCCTAAGTTCAGGTTCAAAGGGTTGTGAGCCTTTTGCAGTGATGTGATCCTCAGGATTGGGAAGAGCACCTCTATGTTTAACATACACTCATGCTTTCAGCAAAAGAAAGGCCCTATGAAATCTGTCACTTAATATTTGCAGCCTGCATGGTATCCTTTTCTTCAGTTTGACAGGGGAGATTATGCCCACAAATAAACATTCCCAATAGTATATCTGGGCTCTTACCACTTGGCATCTGTCAAACAGCTTGCCATCAGCTTTCTAAAATTGACAGTTTCAGTAGATTTCTGCTAAATGTTGAAAAATAGTTTCGCTGACCTCTTCTCTATTGAGGATTCAGACACCAGCTGAGGCAGCTGTCCAGTTTGCAGTATGATATAAGAGAAGAGGAATTAACCCAACAGCAATTGAATTTGGAAATGTCTTTAGAGAAGCCACCGACTGCAGCAGGAAAAGGAGTATTACTTAGCTCTGCTGTCACTAAAATGGATGACATGTGCTAATCTACAGTGACCGATCCCTCTCTAATGTGTGACCTGAGCACTGGAAGACTGAATGGGTAGAGACTACAGTCACAAGCACAGCACAATGGTCACCATTATTTTGCTGATCTTCTCTGCTAAAAACTGAGTATATACAGTTTTGAATAACATGTTAACCTTGGCATTTCTTGTCTGTCTCTAGACTGTGCTCTTTTGCCTGGAAATTTGAATCTGTTGTTCTTTCAATGGTGGTGATGGTGGGATTACAGGAGCAGCAATCACTTGTCTCACTGACAGCACCGCAGATGGTAGAGATGGGGGCTGGAGAAGCAGATGCTGCACAGAGAGTGGGTTTCTAATGTATCCCTGCTGCTTACCCTGTTTTTCTTACATGGACACAAGTGTGCATTCTTAAAGCTGTATCATGCTGAAGGCTGGAGGACCAACTGTCATAGGGATGAGAGGGCTTCCACAGAAAACCAAGAACAAACTTTTGCGTGCATCTGAAGTGCGTGAGTGAGAACTCCATGGGCTACAGGGGTAGAGAGGAGAGGTTGTGCACACGCAGCAAGAAAGGAAGGGTTAGCCCTTTGGAAAAGCACCTTCCTTATTCCTATCTGAGTTTTTAAACAAAAGAATTTTCAGTTTATTCAAGCATTGCCTACCTCATCTGAATACAAGCTCATGGCCATCACTGGCAGCCTGCCTCCTTGACATCTGTAACTCACTTGGATTCTCATCTCACTTCTATTTATTTTAGAGAGAAGCAATTTCTGCTGTCAAATGCCAGCCCTTTCACAGGGCACATAAGTTTTGATGTAAAGCTGAAACATCACATTCAAGCTTAGATCCAGAGGAGTTAAACAGTGCTTATCCTGCAATGTTTTTCCTGCGTCTTGTCACCAGTCTTCATTCTTTAGCCACTGTTTAGCTGGATCTTTGCCAACACCCAGAGTTACTGATGAACTTAGCTATCCACAGGAAACATGTCATACATGATCTAGCAAAGATGGGGTCATTTCTACAGCTAACCATACTCCTGAACAGAGTTCTCAGTATCTCAAAATAATCTCTCCTCAGAGCCATCAATCAAGGAGGGAGGATCGCAACAAACTTTTGCAGCCATACTAATAGGCTGTTTGTAACCTGGCCACTTTTTCTCTGTAGACTCATATGATTGACACCAGAAGCTGTGGTTCCTCATCAGGCTCTTTACCTCAGTCCTTGCAACATGCCCATCATTTTTACCTCTGAGCCTGTGGTTATTAACAGGTAGTGGGGACAAGAAACCTACTTATCCTCATCTGTCTCTAGTAAAGAAGAAGCAGGCCTGACCAAAGCACTGGTTCTTTGAATCTCCTGGGGAATGAGGGGTGGGGGGGAAAGGAAGGGGCATGACAGACATAATAGAGTTGATGAAACTTGAGGACACTGGTGCAGGCTTTTCCTGTGAAAGGAAAGACTTCATAGCTGGCTCTGCATATGGAACCCAGATTTTACAAAAGTTGGGTTCCCTTCTTAAGAAGGGAGACAGAAACCAGATTTACTATCTGTTCAACAGACTTTATATTAATGTGCCATGCTGATACCAAATAGCTTTAGATGTGTCTAGGTGTGGTTCTGTTTGAAGGCTATGGTAAACCTCCTAACAAGCTTGTTTAGTCATCCAATTGCCAGGGACTGAAGAGGTTTAAGCTGTTATATATGAGATAGCAGGACATACAACACAGCTAAATTACTTTTACCCCCTCTGGTATAATTTGAATTTACAGAAGTTTATAACAAATGAAACAATCACATAAACTTGTGTAATCAAAGCAAGGAAGAACATGTCAGATGTCACAAAACTCTTTGGGCTGGGAATACAAAGCCAATTCCTAGGCTTGAGGAACAAGGCTACTAATACACCTACCCCACCTGGGGTTTACTGAGGACCAGGCTGTTCCTCTATGATGCCATGGAGCAGGCAGTATATGCAAATTTAGGTCCAATTTCTCAGCTGCAGGGGACATAAAGAAATACTTTGCATAAAGTAGAAGAATCTGTGAAGGCTGGTAACCCATAAATTTATGTCTTGTGATAAATTTTGCTATGTAAATACTTATCTAATAAGAAAGAGAACCAAATTATGCTGTAATTCTTCCAGCAATGGAGGTATAAAGAGAATCTCTGCCTCCTATATTAGTCTGTCTATATTCATAAAACAGGTATACAATTAATATCATTGATATTCCATCCTTATTTACAAATTAAATTGAAATTAGCCAAGTAGCTCAGAAATTCTGTTGGAGAAGGGGTAGGAAGGACAGAAAGATTTGTTTCAGCCTTGTTTCTTTGAGGAAGCCAGTTTTAAGAAACAGGCAACAAGCCTAGTTCCCTCATGGCAATATCACAACAAGGAAGCATATCTGGTTTGTGTTATACAAACAAAGACAGCGCTTTGGGGTCAAAAACTCTGGGAGAAACATTAAGATGCCTTGCAAACTTCAGTGTTGAAGTTCCTGTAGGTGAATCATTAGATGAGACCTCCCTCAGTTAAGAGAGATACTGAAAGCAAATTGCACAGGGTCCACATCAGGTGAGTGTCAGAAGAAGCAAAAAGCAAAAGGCTCCTCAGACAAGCCAAGGGGAAAGTTCCTGATTGCTACTTCCCTATTGTTTTGTATCCTACGCTTCTGGAGAGGAAAACAAGAAGCATTTGTAAGGAGAGAGCACAATACTTCAGGAACTTTCCCTGCTCTTTGCAGCTTGACCAGCATCTGGTTTACAAAAAAAAAAAAAAAAGATAATGAAATGCTGTAGATGTGGGAATATTTTGCCCTTGGCAACTGTGAGGAAACCCATATAAGTTATCTAAGATGTCAGCAGATTGTTAGCAGCAGACGTGACCCCAGTTGGGTGGGTACCACATCTATGCAGAAGTACAGTGGTATGGAGAGGAGCATAATGAGAACCAGGCTGAGCTGCAGCATGGCTCACATCGAGAGAGGCTTTCTTTGCAGTCACTGTGATGTGTCAAGGAAGTGGAGTCTTTGTGAGTCAGCAGCAGGAGCACTGCTAGTGCTCCCTCAGAGAGACACTACCAAAATGGCTAACAGAGCTGAACCAGAGCTGAAAAGGATGAAAAAGACACTATTATACCATCCAAAGCCTCCCCACGTGAATGATAGGAAGGCTTGACTTGCTCTCTGGTGTCAGATGGAGTGTTAGAGCATTTGGGAACTGAATCTGCTGTTTCTTATCCTCCTCTTGGAATTTCTCAGGGCTTTACAGAGCAGCAAATGCTGTAATACACTGAGTGAGGAGAGCAAGCAGAAAAGTAAGGACAGCTTTGGACAACTAGCCTGTTAGTTAAAGTACTGCTTGCAGGGCTGGGGGAACTGCAGAAAGAGCTCCAGGGAACCAGTTACCAGTTCATCACCATATGACATGCATCTTTGGCATGTAATGTACTACTGTCCC
This sequence comes from Pezoporus wallicus, assembly GCF_028554395.1. NCBI lineage: Eukaryota > Metazoa > Chordata > Aves > Psittaciformes > Psittacidae > Pezoporus > Pezoporus wallicus. Next base: position 169,928 of record NW_026641900.1, on the reverse strand, counting down.
ACTGTTCTCTTTTCCCCTCAGTTCTTGTCCGTGGCTATGTGTATGAAAGACTTGGCACCGTGGTTGTTTCTATGCATTTGTGCTCTAATGGCAGTAGATTTTGGCAGTGTTAACTAGTGCTAGTTCATTAGCTTGCCCTGTGCCCAATCCAGTGCTGTGCATTGCATTGCTGAAGCACCAGCAGCATGAAGGAAGGATGATGAGAGCTACGAGTTGGACATATGTTGGGTACTGCTCATACTTTCTCAGAGTGCCATGTAAAATTATATAATTTCAGGGCAATGTAGACGCATTTCTTCTTTTGACAACTGTTTCAGAGAGATGATGCTGGTATTAGCCAGCTCATGCCATTGAACTCTGCTGGAAGTTAATATATTGGTTGAACAACAGTATCAGGCAAGTATTCATATAACAAGGGCAGCAGGGGAAATACTATTAATAAGCCATGAACGTTCACCTGAGGAAAAATCATAAATCTCTTGATCTTCCTACTACTTGTACAAAGGACTAGCTAATGCAAAAGACAATGGTGTTTTGTCAGGTATATGCAAATACTGAATAGTATGGTGCCTTCTGTAAAGCAGCCATGTAGGAAGGGATGCCCAAGAAGTCCATGAGAGAAGGACTTTGTGTTTCCAGCACCCCCAGAATACAGTGACATTCAGCTGAGCTTGGACCATGCAGATGATCACCGAAACCTGCAGCATACTGTAGCTGTCAATTCTCTTTCTTGGGAGCTGAAAAGAGATCAGTGAGACAGCATTTTCACTGTTTATTTCTTAAAAGCAGCTCCAGGTAAGCTGCAAAAGGCAGAGGACAAGGCTGGCAGCCTGCAAGAACACACCATGCCAAAGACAAAGAAGATAACAAAAAGGGACTCCAGCAAGACAGCTACATTATCCCTCAGCACCACTCTTCAGAGAAAGTGTGCCACCAAGTGTCTATTCAAACACAAGCTGCTAAGAACACCATGCATCTGGTTTCAGTTAATTAATACACGGAAAATCCGCATGAAGAAAGCAAAGAGCTCTCATCTGAATACTAGAGAGATGCAGCTTCACTGGCAAGCAAATGGCATTGCTTCTGCATCACTCAGTGCAACAGAAAAATCATTCTGGTATGTGAGGAAACAAAGATTTCAGCTGCAGAGTTTCCTGGACATTTCTGCTTAGGGGCAATGGTGTTCCCCATGAAACCTGTGCTTAACTCAAGCTACAGCTGCCAGTGCATTATAGTATTAATAGTATTAACAGTATTATATAGCATTAATAGTATTAACAGTAAGCAATGATGAAAAGGCATTTTATCACACTTTTCAGTGGTGCAACTCCAGTGCTTTGTAAGTAAGTATATTGTGATAGGTAGGAAATGAAATACTACACAATTTGTTTCAGCTTTGTCCTCTGAAGTACTGGAAGGTAAATGGTAGGAAACACATTGACACCTCCTGAGACCCATGCTATATCAAACAGAAAACATCCATGCTCCTTTTTGGTGTGTAGACAAAGGAGCCACCTGAATACAGATGCTTGGACTGGTACTGGCATTCTTCTGCTGTACTGGGAAGCCACATCTGGAGATGCCGCTGTCAGTCTCCTGTTGGACACAGCCAGAGGTACCTTGCAGGAGCAAAGCTTCTCTGACAGCTGTTTGACAGCCCTACAGAAGGAACAGAGAGCTTGTCTGATGGGTCAGTTGTGTCAATGAAACCAAGGCATAAAGCAGAAAGAAAATAAGTAATAATATAAAGCCCAATTTAGGCTCTGATCTGTATGGAAACCAGTGCTGAGGGACTTGTTGCAACATGTCACCATCATGAAGACTCAGGAGATGAATTGATAAAACTATGTCAATGGTGGGGATGGGTTTCTTCTTTACTTATTATATGCATGCAGCCCCTGTGCAGATGTTTCATTACCTCCATGCAAAAGCCTGTTACGTCTGAGTAGTTTATTCCTGTTTCCTTCCAGAAATAAGCCATGCCAGCATAAAACATACCTGATATTCAAGAGCAAAATGAAAATTCAGAACTGCTAGCATGCCACATGCGTTCTGCAGCCCACATCAGAAAAGTTCCAGGACATATTTAAAAGGAGCTTTTATTTCATCTCATTTGCTTCACTTCCAAAGTAGCATCAACAAAATCAGGTTAAGGACTTTTAAACTCTGAATAGAATTTTGACTCAGGAATTTAAATGGACTTTAACTAATCATAAGATACACACTTCTGGTTAATTTGGATGGGTTCCCCCCCCCCCCCCCCGTGTCCCTGTATAGACAAGCTGTTAGACTGCATGAACTCTGGTCATCTTCTTCATTCAGGGGGCAAATGAAACAGGATCTTCATTTTAGCTCAAACTGTTAGCCACTATCTAGATACTATGGCAAAATGAACAATAATCACAAAGTTTTACTGCTACCTCTTGTGTCTTACAGACTGTAGGGGATAAATGCATGTTTTGGTTTATTAAAAAAAAAAAGGAAAAAAAAAAGAAGAGAGGTCAGACACATGGAGTCTCCCAACCACCACAATTCCCTGAGATTAGGAGACTGCCATTCAGCTTTCACCTCTAATTTTTCCCTTTGCTCATTTTTCTATCCAAACAAGAAGTGTTATTAAATCGAGAAGATTAGCAACAGGATCAAGGCTTTTTTTTTTTTCTTCTTTCTTTCTTATTTTTCTTTTTTTTTTTTGTTTTATTTTCCCCCTCTGTGTGTTGCAAGGAAAGAAACATCCTGCAATCGCTTGCAAAGCACATGGTCATGATCGCGCTACAACTGTAGATATGGGCATACAATAGAAGTTGCAGGTAAGCCTTCCACTGCTTGAATAAGCAACTCAGGCCAGGGCTACCTGTTCTCAACCTCATTTCAGTATTATGTTAGGGAGAGAAGTCTCTCTGTATCAGATCTGACAGGCATGTGTTCCCGAGGAAGTGGAGGGGAAGCCCTCCGTTCATATGACTAATTAGACCGGCTTCATGCTGGGTTGCTCTTTTTTGATGCTGATCCCTGTGCTAATTGTCAGTTTGTTCCTTGGGAAAGCAAGGTTGAGTTCAAATGCTGCAGTGCCTTGTTCCCTGTTAGCTTTCCTGACCTTAAACTGATGCGAATTGACAAGGAACAGACTGGGAAAAGAGAGTGAGAGCGTTCATTCTGCTTGTGGAGAGCACATTTTGGAGTTGCAGGGGTGGAGTGGGGGGAAAGAAGCTGGAGTGCAATTAACAGGGAGCAGTTAGATGAAAAGGGCAGTTGCACCCCTGAGCAACAGTGTGAAGAGTTTGAGGAGGAAAAGGCGGCATCATGGATAGGCAGTCACTTCTAGCTGAGATTTTGCAGCTCCCTTTGGGAGGGAAGCGTAGATGGTTTAGTTTTTAACCATTCAGAGGTTTTTTTTCCTCTGCTTTTCTTCTGGTTAGATCTGCAACAATTTAAGACCAAGCTACTAGAGCTGAGCCAGGCTCATTTCCCACCAGCTGCTTGGTTTTTTTCCTTTCTTTCCTGAGGCTGTTTTAGCTCTGGGCAGGCTTTTTTTTTTTTTGGGGGGGGGGTGGGTGGGGGAGAGAGAGGGGAGAAGAGAAAGGGGGAGCATTTAATCAAATCTGACATTTTGAGCTCAATCCTGCAAGGTACTGAGCTCACTGACCTCAGTCCAAGAAAACAACATACATAGGACTTCAAAGGGGATACTCACATGCTTAAAGTTAAGCAGATGTCTAAGTGGTGTATTGGATTAGGGCCAGAGAAAGCGGGGTCTTCCAAAAAGCTGAGGAACTCTGCTGTGCTCAGGTCTGCAAACTGGTACCTTTGTTGGCTCAGCTCTAAGTGTAGCTCCAGAGCAGGTGTTACAACTACAGTAGGGTCTGAGATGAAAGGCATCCAAGGGCTTGGCTCCAAAGACAGGAGTCCCCTGGTCCTTGCAAAATAAATGCTCTCTTATGTTATTTCTGCTTAGCATGAAATGAGGCAGCCAAATGCTCCATTCCTACCTTAAGTTCCTGAAATTCTAATTTACAGTCAAGGCATGACAACTCTGCAATAGAGAGAAGAAAGATCCCAATTTTGTTGGTTGGGCTTGTCTCCCTTTTCTGATGCTTTTAATTTTAATGCTAGAGTTCAGGAGTGCAAAACCGTAGTTTTGATTTCTGGAGAAAAGAGCTCAGAAATCACTGTGTGAATGTGAGCATTTGAACCTGACTTAAAAAAGTTGGTGTTGTGCAACTGCAACAGACTTTCCTCCACAGTGTGCATACACATCTGTGGGAAACAAGAGAGTTTTCAGCCAAGTGTATACTCTCTTGGCCTGCTTTTGGACATGATGGTCTCAGGAAGACTTCAACTGTCCAGAATGTCTTGGAGGTAAAAAGCAAACAAGACCTGACTCTGATGTTAACATCAAGAAGAAAAGAAACCCCAAGCAATGATGTCTACTGGAAATCTCTACTGAAAAAGCAGTGATTATCATCTGTTTGATATAATACTTTTGTAACTCCTTTTGTCCAGCATCCTTCAATTAAATATGTCCTACATATTTATATTATGTTGCTTTGCCCAAAGAAGTGATAAATGTTCCACCCCTGCCAGCGTTCAAGGTCAGGTTGGATGGAGGCTTGGGTGACATGGCTTAGTGTGAGGTGTCCCTGCCTATAGCAGGGGGTTGAAACTGGATAACCTTAAGGTCCTTTCCAACTCTAACTCTTCTGTGATTCTATGATCTGACATAGATACATATGCACACAAATATCTTCCAGTTCTTAATTTGGTGTTCAGTAGAATTTGTGCAATGGGAAAGCTTATTTCTGGACACAGCACTGATATTTCTGTCCACCTGACACACATGGAAGTCTTAGCAAGTGGGAGGGATACAGATAGAACATTTCAACCTCCAAAGAAATTAAATCTGCAGAAGCTCAACTGGCTGGACAAGGACTAAGCAATTATTGAAATCTATGAAATTATGCCTTTGAGATACTCTAAAAATGTATTTTAATCAGTACAGTATGCTAAACATCAGCTTTCTGACAAAAGTCACTACTAAATTACAATGAGTTTAGGGCTTTACACGGCACTCACAATGGATTTTCTAATTTTCTGTCAGGATATGACATTTTAAAAAAATCCTGCTTAGGATCTGCTTCCCTTTTCAGTAAGACCAGAAAAAGGTGGGAGAAGACAGAGAAAGAAGAACATCCAGACAAGCAAAGCACTGTCACATGTCTGACCCAGTTTAAAGTCTGTGACATGGGTAGAGGCTAATGTACATAAAAAAAACCCTCCAAACCTTTCATAATATTTCTCTAGAGCAGTTCAAAGAATTTTGCATTGCTGCTGTAATAGTCTACCAGTGCGGGTAAGAGGGTGACTGCTCCAGTCCTGCTTTCTTGTGATACCTCAAGAGAAAAATATCATTTCGGTCTTTCAACCTTTTGGGGCTTCAAGATGGTGGCAGGCTCATTCAAACTTGCTACAAGCATAATATATTAAGGGCTACCATATAATGGGCCATGCAATTTTTCTCCTGTTACCATCTCTAACTCTGCTGTGGATGACTGTCTGGTCTGGAGCAAAAGGAATACTGCAAGTGAAAGTTTGCCTTGCGCACCTTTCACTCATGACACTGGAAGTAACAAACCATCCTTGCTCTTGTACACAGGGTTTCTATTTTAGCACATTAGCAGCCAAACAGCTTCATTGTCACTGTCTACGTCTGCAGTAGGCCCTATTTCAATTTAAATGATGGGTTTTCAATCTTCTGTGGTCTAGACTTTGTCTAAATAGAGGACTATTATCTTATGAACACCTTCCTCCACACTCGCATCAGCACAGTCTTGTGAGACACTTTCCTGCTGAACTTGATAAAGTGGTGCATTAGTAATATGTTTCAGAAAACTCTTAAAGTAAGAAATAGGCATGTAAGAGAGAGGTCACAAAGAGCCTGGTGGACCCATTCACTTTGAGCATACAGTCTTTCAAAGCCAAATAACAGGCTCCCCTGTTCATGACATCTGTCCCTAAATGTCCTCAAGAAGTGCTTGCTAATGAAAGAGGGGACTTCCAGAATGCTAGAAGGAACTATCCTACATCAAGTCTGCATTCAGATCAAAGACCTTACTTCAAATCCTGCCATAGGGAGCCTTTATGAAGCTTTGAATCAGATGTTATGCATTGGCCCTTCAACTTTTCCTTTTAAATAAAAAAATGTCTTTTCTTGGTTTTCTGAAGCAGTTAAGAATCAGTAGTAATCTCCTACCCATTTGTAAAAGAACCAGTTACTTACTTACATCCTATTTCCAAGTGCTTGGATAATGTCCCAACAGCTTGTATTGGGTAGTACAGCTAACTTGAGTGCAGCAACAACTGTGTGGTTGTGAAAGCACCTCAAGTGATCAGAAACACACATGCAAAAAGAGAGCACTAGATGCTGGTATCCTCCTGTCTTAGAGTTCCTACATCTGCAATAGCAACTCTCCATGTACCAGAGCTCAAGATAGCAGTTCTCACAAAACCACCAGAATATAGATGGCATGGTAATTTTTCCCCTCCCTTCTCTCTTTTTCACATACATGAAACAAAGCACGGCAAGGGGAAACAAAGCACAATTACAGCACTGCTTTGAGAAGAACAGTTTAGGTCCCATCATTAGGGCTACATGAGAACACACACAACAATCAAGGTTTCTTGGAGATCATTGTGGAAGGAATCTATTACATGCATGTGCTATATAGACCATCTAAACCACAAAAGAACATCAGGATCTCTTTGCTGCACTTCAAGATCGCTTGCTCTGTTGAAATGAGTCTCTTGAAAACAGCATTCTTGATATTGCAGAGGTCATGGGTCCAGTGCTGGGTTTGTCGATATTGCAATAATTATTCCACAATGACAAGCTTAGCCAAAACAATGGGGACAGAGCATCAGGGCGGTGGAGTCTCCAACCTGCAATTTTCAACTCCAGCCTCCCTATTCAGTGTGAAAACAGCAGTGTGTGTGGCATGCCCCCTGACTGACGTACAAGGTCACTGAAAGCAAAAGTGTAGCACTTGGTGAAATAGAAGTTTAGACTAAACAGTGGGTGATATTGTCGGGACTTGACCACGTGAAGGAAGCTTTCATCACCAAATCGCATTTTACCAGATGTTCATGAGTATGCACTCCCAAACTCACAATCTCTTGTCTATCAGGAGGAAATTCATGCCATTTTTCCTTTGTTCCTTAAAATAGGGTCTGATTTGGTTTTATTTAGGTTTATAGGAATATTTCAATGTATAACAGCTCCCATTGTAGACAGCTGGGAGTGAGTACTTGAAAACCTAGTCATGAGATATAATCACTGAGAGAGTGACTGGAAGACCATAAGAGAGCTCACTAAGCACAGTGCTTCCAACAGATTTATTCAAAGTTTGCCACCATACAAGATGGTTAAGGTGAGAAAAGGGAATTGGGAAGATTGGGAGAGGTAGATGCATAGTTCTGAGAGGAGGAACAGAAAACTCCTGGCAGGAACAGTTTGGGAATGGGGAAGGAGCTTGAAGAATGGGAGCTACATGCTGGAAAAGCGTCAGAGAACTTAGAAGCACTGGGGGTACTTGAACTCTAGGACAGGAGGGTTGAGAAGTGGAAGATTATGAGTTCCCATCACCCAGTTTCTCACACTAAATCAGGAAGAGATGGGATTATCTTTAACTAGAGATAAGCAGACCCTTATTAGGAGTCCAGGACACATGGAACTCCATTTAGTTTTCTCTTGTGCTGGACTACCAGGATACTGTCCTTCTCTAACAAGCTGGAATTGTCCTAGCTTTTCCAAACTTTCCTGGCCATAGGGGAGATCTGTTAGAATTTCCTAAGCAGTTTCAGGTATCATTCACATTATGCTCTGTCTTGTAAAAAAAAAGCTTCTTCACATTATCCAAGAAATTCTAACATTTCATCATTTACCAGTCTAACACAGATGATGTACAGATTTCAGTTATAGCAAACCCAAATAACCATCCCACCTTAACCCCTACTGATCTTAACTAATACTCAGAGAAAAGCAACATGTTGTGGTATTCATAACAAGCACCCCCACCCCTTATAACTGCAAAATGAAATCTGGGTTGCAAATAGTTTTTTATACTCAGATCCTTTCAAAATGGTGTAAAAGCAGTGAGTAGATTCTTTGTATCTGAATCTCAACAAAGAACACTGACTGAAAAACACACACTCCTCAAATGATGCATAATTTTACACTGTAATACAATTAAAGTTCTACATCCAAGGTCCAGAAAATTGATTATTTCTCCAGTTAATGGCAATTCTTTCCTAAACCTCCATGCCATGCTCAGTTTAATTTAGTTAAGACTATGTTAAAACATACAGCATCCTCTTGAATTTCAACCAGCATTTCTTGGGAGCAGTAGACAGCCTGCTAACCACAGCTGTAGAAGCTATAACATCACTGCTTGTAAGCACCACATGTGATAGACAGTTTTAGAAAGGGAGAACCAACGTAGCACCAACTTGAAAAAGCAACATATCAAGGAAGGGCTATCTGCACATAACTGTCCTTAGAGATGCTCTGGGTGTATGCTTTAACTTCCAGTAAATGGTGATTTTCCATAGCCCTTCCCTCTTTGATACCACTAATCTCATGCACAATGAAGATGTATCAGCCTAAGGACCTCCAGATAAACAAGAGTAAAACAGCATACTCACTCATTAACGAGGAAATACATCTCTTAACAGCTTCGCTTTTTCCTTTTGGCTTTAGCAAGGTCAGCATCTGCCCAAGAGTACCTAGAAGGAAACCAGAACCATGTAAGAGCCCTAAGTAGGTTCCTCACCCCAGATATGCTCTCCTATGAAGGGAGGTGTGCCTTTGTACACAGGTGTGGTAGCTCCACACCTGGTGGAGGGATGCTAAGTACTGATTTTAAGCTCTGTATAGGTGCTATTTGTGAATGGTAGAAATCAGCTTCGCCATGTTCACTTACCCAGAAGGGCTGAAGCAGTACTGCAGCTGTTCTTCTGTATCTTCATTGGTGATAGAGGAGAAAAAAACCTCTTTGCTACCTAGAACTGGACTACTCAAATGGCAAACTGTGGTCTGTATTGAGAAGCATTCAGTGGATTTTGCTTGCTGCAACCCTCCCTGGTGGTACCCACACCCTGGTAGAAATGGAGGCTGTGTTTCTAGCTTTCCTGGTGTCTTAGAGGTCTGCTGTGAAGCCACCACATGCAATGACCAGTGGCGTAGAACCAGCGGCCTAGAACCTAGAACTAATAAAATTGCCTAGAAGACTTCAATAAATGTTAATTCAGTAGCTGTGCTCTCAAGCTTTATGTTTTAGGAGTTGAACATCCCCAGAGATAAGAAGCTACTTAGTAATCACCACAAACAACAAGTTTATATAACCCAATATGCTACATGACACCTTCTTAGCAACCAGTTCATCATCAGCTGTTCCGACTTCCCTTTAAAGCTTTTTAAAGGCGTGCCTGGAGGTGGCTAAGAAAGATATTTCTCATTCTTTCCACTTCATACTTCCTCACATTTTGTTTGTATGTTTTAACAAAAAATCTCCATCAATAATATTGGTGAATTTTTGAAAAAAAAGATGAAAATCTCTTAGAGAAATTAGAAACTCACAAAACTGCACTAACCGAAACACATCAAAATTCATCACTGTGAAAAGATGCTTTCAAAGTGGATACTTCTTGCAGTAGTCAATTTTGTTTTGCTACCAACTTTAGATCAGCATTTAGAGCAGCACACTGTTAAATTAAACTTTGAGCTGCATTTGGGGTGGAACCAGTACATTAGGTTAGACACATCCCCCTTAGTGGAGATGTTATCTGCTTCTCTTCACAGTGGCATCACTTGCTGCCCATTTTGTTTAAGACAACCAGTTAGTGTTAGAGAAGTAAGAGATTTTAGGGCAAAAACAAAATCAAGACCTTAATTAACTGACAATGATTTCTTCCCTTACGGTAAACAAGTTCTATTCTCTCAAGAGTGGGATCCAAAATCTACTGAAGGTTACCGTATTGACTTAAATGGGATTTGGATCGTCTCTAATTCTCTCCTCACAATTTTATCTTATTTCTAAGAGGCCAGATGCTGGGTCTGTATCTGCTCAAATCTATATTTTGCTAATGGAGCTCATGTTTCTGTGGAAAGAAATACAACCTAGTTCCCCTAATCCCCATTGCTGGGTGACTCTAAAAGAGAGACTTAGTTCATCCTGCAGTAGAGAGATAAGAATCATATTTTAAACCAACCCACTTTAAATGAAATTAAATAGCTGGCAGTGTTAATTGAGGACACTTGTCTGTGGAGCCCAAAACTCACTGTGATTTATTTCTTTCTTTTAAAAGAGCTGTACTTATTTCACCTCTCCAAATGGTGTGATTAGGAATGACCTCCCAGGGAGCTGAGGAGTTAGACATATGTGCAAACTGCTTTTAGGGAGAAAGGGTATCTTCTCTAAGTTTCTGTATAATTTATGTTTCATCCATAGGTAAAATGACAAATAATGCACACTTGGGTCTTTTAATAATAACTTTTGGCTGCTTGTGGGTGACCAAGTATTTTTCTGTATAATGTGATGTCCAAATTAAAAAAAGAAAGATAATTATAGATAGGGCATGTGAAAAAACTGCTGCAGCTGAGTGCCCTGTGCACAAACAATATCATGTATATGACACGGCATTTAACATGCTGGACAACAGCCTGGGCTGAAACAGGGTCACAGAGCAGCAAAAGGGCTGTTCTGTGGTTTTATCTATAGGTGGTCTTACAGACCACTGTATTCTTTGATCTCCTTTCTTTAAAACATCATGCAGATTAATAGGCAAATGAACCCAAATGAAACAAATATGAAAAGGAACAGTTTAGTTTTGCTGGTAATTTATAATTTCCTTCAAAATACCCATCCTTTAAAAAAAAAACCCAAACTAACAACCTTTTCTGGTGTTGCTTTTATTTCCACAAGGTTATCTCTCTCAGTCCTCTCAAAGTCGTTTGCCAGTGTTTGGTATTCAGCGTCTGAACTGTACTAATTTGGCAATCTGTATAGGAGGAGATATTATCCTTTATCAGACCAACAAATAAAAGTGGAAGAAATTAAAAGGTTTTGGGTTAATTTGTTCAGACCAACCACACGGTACCATCTCTGCTTATTAGAATAATGAATTTGCAAGCATCTCTAGCATTTCAAAAGGGGATTTTCCCCTTTTGTCGTGTCAAAGTCATTCCTCAATTACCTCCTTTGAATATTCACACCAGTAAAACTCCACCACTCAAACCTTTGCAAGAAGCTATCAGGAGAGTGCTGGACATGACAGGAGAGAATTCACACAAAAGCCTAAAATCTTTCTTTTTGCACTCATTCTGTGTCTGCTCAAAGCTGCAGAGATAAAACGCGAAGAATCATCATGCAGATTGTCTCATCTGCTATCCTTACGTCTGCAAAACCCATCCCCAGCATAATGATTTCCTCTTAGTTCGGAGCTTATCCGTTTCTGATCAAAACTGAATGGCTAAATTGTCTACAACTAAAGTAAAACATTCAGTGAAAGAGGAAAAAAAAAGCCCTGAATGATCTCATTCCATTATATTTAAAGGAGTCAGACCCATTTTGTCCACTGATACTTTGGGGAGCAGGAGAACTGCATTTTCTTTTCACACATGGAATGAAATGCAGAATGCACTCCACAAAGCAGGAATACTCAGAGGGGTTCTTCATTTTCCAGCGTGGTCTCTGCTTTTGCCTCTCTGCTTTTCCCACCTCTTCTCGCCCACCCCCAGTGTTTTTATCCAGAAAAACACAGCCTGAATAAGACCACCAATAAGAACGCCAAATATTAGCAGAGCAATCTCATCATATTTCTTTAATGTGGCCACATATAGAACTTGATTAAAAACTAATACACAGCACATTACACATTGGACTTTATTAATACCCTCCTCCCACTTTTAGTTTCTCCATTTGATTTTCTCAATTCCAGGCTTTTATCACCAGAGTGGTTTGATAAAAGTCTGGCTTGTGACACTGCAAAAAGGGTTGTACTCTCAAGAACATTCTCACCATCTCTGAAGTATCCAATTCTTGTCTCACTTGTACTGAAGAACACTTGCCCCTTGGGGTGTTTTCAAGTCCACTTGAGCGCTGCGGTGTTTACATTTATACGTTTATTCCAACTATGTCATTAAGTTAATATTTAATGGATGGCATTTTCCCCCACCTGACGGGGGTTAAGGTTGAAGTCCTGCCTGAGAACTGGCAACGAACATTGAAGTTGTTCATATTGATCGCTATCACTGAGGAACATGAACACCTGAATGATTTATGGTACTCATAGTACCCTCTAGGGTTTAGGAGTGCAAACACCTGTCTGTAACTCTAAAGGGTGAGTGTAACTGTGCTAGGGCCCTGGATGGATTCTTCCATCCTGGGGGTCTGGGCCTGAGAAACCTCCCCTTACCTCCTGAGCTGCATTAAAGCTCAGGCTTCTGTCCTTGATCTCTGCCTGAACTATGTTGCTGGTGTGTCCATGCTTGGTCCTATATATCCTCATCCCTGACCTCTGTAAGGCCTGGTGTGCCTGTGCACCTGCCTTATCATCATGGGCTCATCTAGTGACCTGGACTCTTGTCAAAGCCTGGTGATGATCCCCAGAATTGCTCTGCTTGCTGTGCTCAGAACCCATGGGCAGATCCCATAAGGGTTATTAATTAAGGGCTTAGAGTCATTTTTAGAATAAGAAATTCCCAGAGAAGCTGTAGCTGCCCCATCCCTGGCAGTGTTCAAGGCCAGGTTGGATGGGGCTTGCAGCAACCTGCTCTAGTGGAAGGTGTCCCTGCCTGTGGCAGGGGTTGGAACTGGATGAGCTTTGAGGTCCCTTCCAACCCAAACCATTCTGTGGCTCTATGAGCTGTGGCACTCTTGTGGAGAAGATTTCTGCAAGCGTGAATCTTTAGCCCACGTAGAGTCTTTGCCAAGAAAAATGCTTGTGCCACAAGAGGCAATGTTTTCATGAAATAGAAGATATTTATAAAAACATGTGATTATTCTGTTGCAAATAAGTACCAGTTTCAAAGCCTGCAAGTGAGATTGCATTAAACTTCCCTATTCTTTGTTTTTTAGATGTTTCTTCTGTCTGGTAGGTAAATCATCTGCAGTTGGTTACAATTTCCACACAGACTAAACCAACCTGACTCAGTTTAGAAGATGAGAAGAGCCTATATGGACTCAAGAGGACCATTTTCACAAAAGCTCAAGCAAGCACTGAAACTGGTGACTGCAATGGCAGAAGGAAATGACTGTCACCTATTTTATGTCTTTAAATGAAGACTTTAGAGGCTTTTGGAAAACAGACTGCCAGTGGGGTGTCCTTTTCCCTTTCTTTTTCCTCCCCCCTTCCTTCTCTTTTCCTCTCCATCACAGCATGATGAGGCTCTGACAAGGGTATCTCCGTGCCGGGCTCCCGTCCATGCTGTGTATGGGAAGCAGCCAAAGGGGATTAGGGGAGGTCTATGCTAAGACACAGGTTGAGTTAGCTTCTGTTGCTGCCTATTAAGGACTGCAGCCTGATGCCCAGAACTGGTCCTGGAAGAGGCAACATCCAGGAGACAAAGACATGAGTGACATATCACTGAATTTTGTGGGGTTTGAAGCTGAAGCGCTTTAACAGCCCCACTCCATTAAGAGCAGCAGGATGAGGAGACTTCAATTCATCAAAGCCACAAAACAAATCCTGGCTTAAGCCATCAGGTTTCACACACACACACACACACACACACACACACACACACACACAAAAGAGAGAAAACAGAAGCCAAAAACGTTCAATAAAACCACAGATACAATAAATCAGCCCAGTTTCATGCAGAAAGGCTACCTTTGAAATATCCTCCGGCAAACCTGCTGAGAGCTCCAGGTCCCTAGTGAAACCTGAAACCCACGGGCTTCTGTTGTGGCTGTTAACTCGGCACAAGTAAGGGAAAGAATTACTCCCATGACTCAGCGAAAAAAATCTGAAAACATCTCTGCTGCTTCTTCCTTCCCAAGGCATTTCCATTGTCTGGCATTTCCAGCAGGAGATGAGCCCTACAGACTCATTGGTGGGAGAGAGAGGCTGTCCATGTTTCTGACTGCTTTTGGGTCAGGCTTTGATGCTCTGTGCCCAAGAGATGACACCCAGTTCTAGAAATGAGAGGAGTGGTACCTGCTATCACCCGGTCCCGAACTATGAGCACACACAAGCAAAGCACGGGGAAGTTTCCCCACAGCTGCTGAGTGAGTGGTACCAGGATTTCCTCTTCAGACACCTTCAAGCACCCCATACAAAGACAGGCTGAGAAAGCTGGGGCTGTTCAGCCTTTAGTATAGAAGCTGCTTGGAGACCTCATAGCAGCCTTCCAGTATCTGAAGGGGGCTACAGGGAGAGGGACTTCATCAGGGACTGCAGCGATAGGACAAGGGGTAATGAGTTTAAACTTAAACAGGAGAAATTTAGGTTGAGTATAAGGAAGAAATTCTTTACTGTGAGACACTTGGCACAGGGTGCCCAGAGAAGCTGTGGCTGCCCCATCCCTGGCAGCATTCAAGGCCAGGTTGGACGGGGCTTGCAGCAACCTGCTCTAGTGGAAGACATCTCTGCCCATGGCAGGGGTTGGAACTGCATGAGCTTTAAGGTCACTTCCAACCCAAAGCATTCTAGGATTTTATGATTCTACTTCTTTTCCAGCTAGTTATTATTATTCTTACAACAGGGAGTTTAGCGAGCCAAGAGAAAGTGCCAAAATCACTAGTTTCCAAGGGACAGTGGGTAAAGGGCAAGACTGCCCTGAAATTAGCAGATAAGAGCAGACCTTAACTGAAGCTTTTATCGGTTGTTTGTGTTCACCGAGGCCAGATGATTTTCAAGGAGCCGTTTAGAGATTTAAAGCGCTGATGTGACAGGAACTCTTTGATTTTAATGTTCCTGCCCTCTTCTTGCAGCCAGTGTTTATGTAAACTTGAGAAAAACTGCCACTACTGTTCATCTCCCTCATTTTTCAACCTTAATGGTAATTACATTCCATGCATGACAGGAGACTCAGCATTGCATTCAAGACCAGGGCTGTAATGCTGCCTCTGACATGCCATTACTATGAATTAAGTCACGGTTTCATAGAGGGGGAAAGATGATGCGTTGCAGAAGTGTGAGCTTAAGGAGCATTGCTAAAACATAAATTGTGCATGTGTGTAAAGGGTTTCACTCAAATGCTGCAGCTTGAGATTTCCAGGGGCCATCCAACTGATGGAGGCACAACAATCCTATTGGAATTTAATCAAAGCAAAGCTTCCAGTTTCCCTGTGCTCTTTAGAAATCCCATCCTCTAAGCTTTCCATTTAAAGGGCTATGGATTTTCTTCCCCATCTTCTGGAAGACAGCAAGACAGTCCTCTATGTGTGTAAGGAGATTATAAGGTGGGAGGCCTGTGTAATGTGGTGCTGTGACTATAGATATACTACATAGCTTTTTACAACCAAATGTCCCTTGTTTCTAAGCTTTTCATTCTGCGTAAGTGCCTCAAGTTTCACACCTAATGCTTTCATGCCAAAGCTTCTTTCAGCACTGTTTTTTTTATGTCAGATCTTCTTTAAAAGGAGCAAAATTTCTATTTTCTGTGCAAGATCCCCTCTGTAACCTTCTTTGCTCTCATCTTTCCTCTCTCAGTTGATAAGCACTCTCTTTTCTCTGTGCCTTTTTAAAATCCCATCCTACCAAACATTTGCTACATCTACCTAGTCCTGCTTGAGCTACAGACCTCAACAAAGGTTGCCTTTTGTTTGCTGTAATGAGAAAAGATGGTTATTTTAATGTGATGATCCTTACTTAGCAAATAAGTCCATCCCCTTCCTTCATTCCATCTACTTGAGGTTTGCTGTTCCAGATGCAATATGGTCAGTTGATAGTGTGGAGTGAGGAAACATAAGTAGCAGTTGCTAGTTTTCTCCTGCAGATACACCTGACTGATGGACATGTATATCACACTTTGAGAAAACAGATCAAGCAAAATCACTAACAAACTCTCACAAGATATATCTGATGACTGCTTTCTGCGTGACATGAAGTCTGAACATTGCCATGTAGACAAGCATCATCTGAGACATCTCACAGCCGTGAGCAACAGGCAGTGGAACACAGAGAAGACATTTCGGTCTGGAAGTGAAGTTCACCGTCAAGCCCCCAAATATCATTCCCCATCTGCACTGTGCTCATCCCAGCCACAGGATGAAATAAATGGACCACACTGAGTGATTTCAAGCAAGTCTTGACATAAACATGTCTTTGACTCACAGTTCCATCCCTGACACAAAGCCAACTGCTCTGGGCAAGAATTATTTCTGTAGCACTTCAGTTTCAGCCTTGGCTCCAAGCTCCTGGAGGGGAAAACCACAATTTTACCTTGAGCAGCAGCCAGGTTATTCCCCCAGCCCAGCTCACACTGACTCTCCTGCCAGCAGCCCCTCTCTCCGGGACAACCTCTGGCTTCTTCCATGGCCCCAAGCATCCCACATCCCTCCTCACAGACGCTACCCTTGCCTCCTTGCTTGCTCAGGCTTGAACAGAGGCCAGGCCAGGCTGGTGGTCACAGCACTGAGTTCTACTAGTTAATCTTCTAATTTATTTATTTGCAACTGTCAGTAGTTGTACCTCTGCTTTGGAGCCAGGCTGGGAGAGTAAGGCTGGTTCAGCCTGGAGAAGAGAAGGCTCCTTAAGGGGAGACCTTAGAGCAGCTCCAGTGCCTAAAGGGGCTACAAGGAACCTGGAGAGGGGCTTTGGACAAGGGCCTGTAGGGACAGGACAAGGGGAATGGCTTTAACCTGCCAGAGGGGAGATTGAGATGAGCTCTTAGGCAGAAGTTCTTCCTGTGAGGGTTCTGAGGCGCTGGCACAGAGTGCCCAGAGAAGCTGTGGCTGCCCCATCCCTGGCAGCGTTCAAGGCCAGGTTGGACGGGGCTTGGAGCAACCTGCTCTAGTGGAAGGTGTCCCTGCCCATGGCAGGGGGTTGGGATTGGATGAGCTTTAAGGTCCCTTCCAAACCAAAGCCATCTGTGATTCTATGATATTGGCAAAGGAGTGCTGCAGAGGATTGTACCAGCCTGCTGTGCCGGGGGGCTGCCCAGTGATGCAGCCTACATCTCTTGGGAGCAGCAAGGTGCCACAACTTCTCAGACATCTATGCAGCTTCAAGATTATGGCAGTTTTAAAACTACATCTGTTGAACAAGCGACTTTTTCTCCCCATCCTGGAGAGAAAAATGCATGTGTCTGTGTAACAGGCCAAAAGCAGCATTTGTTACTCTGCAAACATGATTCCCTAGAGAGGGGAACTACAGAAAATGTAGCCTATGCTGAGAGGAGATGATTCGGCAGCATCCTCCTTCTAATGGAAATGGACTGGACAGCAATTATATTAGTTTTCATTCTTTAAATTACAGATTGGATTTTAAAATTCTACACTGCTTCCAAAGACCTTTTTAAAGGTCTTTCTCGGGGTTTTATCTCATGGCCCTTACAGAACTTGCTTTAGATGACACAGAAAAAAAAAACACCCAAGAAAAAAACCTAAATCCCAATCGATTGCTCTGGTAATGGAAATGGAAACCCTGCTTGTCCCTATTATCATGAGCCTTATTACCCTTGTCATCACCACCACCATTATGCCATGAGGCTTTTATTCTCCAGGCATTGTGAGGAGGTTCAGTGGCAGAAGGAGCAAGCACCCAACCCTCTCTCTGCTTGGAGCTGCAGAGCCACACTTCCATCTGTCAGTGGTTCCCTTAAGTGGTGCTTTATCTTCTCTTCCTAACGACTTACACTTTATTGTATCTGTCTCACAGTACTGTCCTGCATTCTCTGCTAAAATCAGGGATTCCCTCTAATTACAGCCTGTGCAGGCTTACATGAAAAATAGTCCTTGCCTCCCAGAGCTTGCCATTTAAACCATCAGGGCTTTTCGGGCTGGATCCCCAGTCTTTCATGGTGCATTCAGGGCACTGAGCGGTTACAAATCACTAATTTTCACTTGGAATACCCACCACCCAATTCAGGAAATACAGTTCCCCTGAAGCAGTACATGGAACACCATGTTTCCTATAAATGCAGAGGATCAAATTCCATTATCCAGCCTAGATGCAAATCCAGGTCAGCTCTAGCAACGTTAATAGAAATTACCAGATTTTAAGGAGGATTGATGGGAGCAGGGAAGAGCCCACAGCCAATACTGTTAAAAAATCCCAACAAAGTGACTTTCCTGCAGGCACAGGTAGGGGAATTGCAGAGGGGCATGTCAGTAGCCTCATAATGTCAGTAGAATTATACTGCTGTGACTGGGCTTTTCTAGTGGTACAATTAAGCTGGAATACATATATGTTTTTTCTCCTGAGTAACATACAACAAACTGGAATTGAAGCAACCGTGCAGGGAGTATAAAGCATGACCATGTCAATAGGATAAAACCTAAATTTTTCCTCTCATCTAGAAATCTTGGCAGTATGAAGTTAACTGAGGTTCTCCAAAGACTTCTTGCTCTACAGATTTATATATTTAATAAAGAAAATTCCTCAAAAAAAACGTATTTCAGAAAGAGGGTTTTCCCAATCTGAAGAATAGCAGTGCTGCTGATATAAAAATGACACCAAGTTCCGAGGGGAACTACACATCTCTTGAAGGTGCTGGAATGGGCTCCCAAATACCATGCCACTTTCCAAGACCCCTGAGGTCCATATCTCCCTGTGGTATCGATCCTTGGGTGCCACCAGTGAACAGGCAAAAAGGCACTACTATTTTTTTTGTGGGTGAGCATGGGGCAAAGGACCACTGCATTCTCCAGGAGTTGAGCAGTGCGATAATCCAGCCACCATCAATTCAGGGCCAGAGCTGGCACCTCTGTGTCAATGCCATGCCAGAGGGTCTGTGCCTATCTGAGCGTCACTGCAAGGATGCTGTATTGCAAAGCAGAAATGAAGGGCTTTGAAGAGAAGGCTATAGAAGCAGAGGGAGTTGAAACTTTGTCTTGAGCCCCATGCTTGTGTCCTGGGCTCCAGATCCTTGCTTCATCTTCAGCTGGCAGCCAGACCATCTAGAAACACGGACATCTCTCCTTCTCCTTTCTTTGCCTTGTGTACCACTCACAGTCTAATTAGCTGTTCCTATTATTGCTACCTTTCTCCCATGATCGCCTTGTTCTCTCCTAACAATGAGGAATGCTACTCGCCGGCAGTTATCAGCTAATTGGGGCTGAATAAGGTCATTGGCAAGGCATTATCCTGACCAAACCAAAATGCCTATTGACATTCAGTGCAAACATTATCCTCTGCAGTGAAATACCCCAGCTTTAACCAGAAGCATGCCTTCCAAATTCGGGTGAAGCTGCTCTGCAAAAGCTCCACTGTGGTTCTGTCAGATCCGTGGGGATAAGCTGCAAGAAAGAGCCCACAGAGGGAAACAGTGCTCTACACACACTGTAAGCAAGCTTTCTGGCAGCCTCATTCACCAAGGCATCCAGTGGAGTGACTGTGGTTACAAATAGATCATTGCTAGGCACAGTAATCACAGAGATTAACTTCTGCTTTCAGTGTATCTCACACAGCTGCACATCACGAGAGTGGTTCCAGAGAGTATTGCTGGGAGTTGATGTTTCTTTTTCACATTGTTTGACCAGGTTGTGGAAACTTGTTTTCAAACACCCATTTGATTCCTGAGCAGCTGTCCTCCTCAACCTTTTGGGCATCCTGCTTTTATTTGCTCATGGTCTGTTTACACCACCAAAGTTTTATTGGTATGAGTATTTGAGACATGTCTATTGATCACGCTAGTGCTTGTATAGCCTGTTCATGCATCACCATACCTTTTTTGGTTATTCATGATTTGTTTTATAAACCTTTCAGTCATTCAATTACAAAACTGAAATAATACCCTGTGACTAAGGTGTCAGTCAGCATGCTTAAGTCACATAGCTGCTGGCTAAGAGATCTGATGGACAAGAAGGCATGAAGTCTAACATAAGAAAACATCTTTGTAATTCATTGAACATCACTTCCTCTGCTGTTGGGAAGCAAGACCTACAACATGGGCAGGTTTTGGTTATATTTCTCTGGAGGCAATTTAGGTGTCCCCTATGGATTGCTTTGAGGATCAGTGAAGCATTAGCCAGTATAAGGTGGGCAGGAAGGAGTCTTTCACCTTGCAGGTCCCCAGTGTGACTCCTAGGATGGCTGCAGCAATGTCTCCATAGTCTATGGAGGACATCTCTTAAGCACAGAGGTGGTTGATCACCTAGGAGCTAAAACCAGGTCCTGTTCATTAAAGACCAGAATGCAGTCTTTAATGAAATGGTAAATTTTGTCAGTGACATACAAAAAAAAGAGCTGGAATTGCCTTTGGATTTGGGGATTAAAGACTGTTTTCCCCTCATAGTACCGTTTTCATTTAACATAACCCTCTGGGCTGATAACTTCACACACCCAAGGAAGTCTGTAGTTTTCCTGGCCAGAACTACTTGATATAGGTGAATAAAAAGGAATATGTGAGTACAAAGCCTCATTGAGCCTGAGGATGAGTGTTAGAAGGTTATGCTTGCAGCTCAGGATGGTTGTACAGTCAGCAGACAGTGGAGTGCAGATAACACGGAGGATGCTCCCTCCCTTCAGCAGCAGAGGAAAAGGGGGTGGAAAAGACAGGTCACCTCTCTGCCAGAAAAATCTTCATGTGCTGATCGTTGACACTCAGATTTTAGATCTTCTGACAGAAAGCAAAGACTTAACCAATCAAGAAGATTGATAGTGATGAGGCTGAGGTTCAATTCTGATATGAAGTGATTTAACACTTGGCTGTGCAAAACACTGAGCAAGAGAGTTCCCTTGTGCCTTCAGCCAAGCAGAAAATCTCTGTGAAATTATCTAAAATAACAGCATCCTTTTTGAGCTTTCATCCCTACACCAGATGGTTTCAGCTGGCTGAGGCTATTTCCACGCAGAACCCTGCACTTGGCGCACGTGTGTATGCAGCACGATGCTGGAGACAAGGCTGCCCATTTGCACATAGGAGGCACTGTTTGGGCACTCACAGATTTCAATGGTCTGAAATATTCCAGGTCAAATTTCTAGTTCAGGAGGATTTTTTAGGTTTCATTCAAAGCCATGTAGGAAGTCTGCTTCAACTGAGAGCCAATTTAATTGAATGGGAGTTTATAACTTCAGTGCTCTTTAGGCTGGGCTTGCAGTGAATAAAAGTGACTTCAGGATTTCTTCAATGTGATTTACAATTCTCATTCATTCAAAAGTGAAGAGGATAGTGATCCCTATCTGTCAGTTACCCTTTCATTAGCCTTCCTGCTTTCTCCCTGTTACCCTCAGGAAATGAAATGTGCTTGATTTTGCATCTAAAAGAAGGTGATTAAAAATACACCACACTTAACTGAAATGCAGGAATTTTCTTTCCACCTTTTCCTTTTACTTCTACAGACTAGCCAATGACTATTTTTTAATTGCATGTGTTGCTTGATAGCTGCCAAGAGCAGAGATTATGTGGGCTATTGAGGGCTCCATGCCATGGCCTGGTGGAACCAAAAAGCAAAGCTTTCAGCCATAAAAAAGAATTGGGCAGTATGCTTGAAGGTGTATCAGCTAAATCAGCTAATCGATCCTGCACACAGTTTGGCACTTAATTCAATACATTCTTACTGTATTTCCTTTTTGGAACTCTGTGTTTTACTAGCTCAGATTTTAGGCCACATGGATACCTGGTGTTTTCATTCCTTAGGAGTAAATTTGGCTATACTACCTTATCCAGTTCCTCTATGGATGAGCTGCCTCACACAGCTGCCATTCCACTCCTGCCTAGTCTCAGGATAGAGTAACCCATTTCTTGCAGGACTGTTCTGAACTGTGTCTAACTATCTCTTTTCAACAAAGCGTTAAGGGTAATATATTACGTTATGCAAGAAGCCAGGAAGTGGCCTGGCTTTTCCTATGCTACACATATTTTGGGCAACAGAGATGACAAAACAGTATGAAAACTGTCTAGCTTTTAGCAACTGAGGCACTACTTTCATTATTCACTTCCCTCAACAAACACCATCAACAAAACCAGCCATCTCCTGTCATTTCAGCAAGGCCATGTTGGCCTCTCAATTAAAAAGAAGTCAAGATAAAAGGATTATCATGAATATGTATTATTTTCTAGGGCAATGAGCAGAACAGATGTGAGAATACAGCAGAGACAGATATTATGTACCCTGCTACTGTCAGCAAATACTTTTTATGAAAGCAGTAACAAACCAAAATTAGCCTAGTTCTTTCTTTCCTACCTGTGCTTAGGGCATGTCAATTCACTAGAGAAAGTTGTTCAGCTTCCATTTACTTCCATTTTGGCCACACAGAGTTGCTCCTCATCTGCTGACACCACATTTGCCATGCCATAATGATGCATTGATAAGCCAAGATGGGGTTTGGGAAGGGGGTGAGGATGCTCTGCTCTATCCTGCCATCCCTCCCTTGCTAGCAGTGTGCTCTGGGCAGGACACATGGGTGCGATGTGACAATCCCACCAGCCCCATGGCTTCTGTGGGGATGTAGTTTGGGCTCTTTGCTCTGGCACTCACAGCATCAGGAGGTGATGCGTGAATCTGGGGATGGTTTGTGTCCTTTTGATGACTCCAATTGGAACCACAGCCTGGTGTTGGTGTCCTCTCCCTCCCCAAAACCTGGTTGGGCTGTTAAGCAATGCCAGTGCTCTCATCCCCCACTCCTATTCCCTAGCAGCCAGTGGAGACAGGAGACACTTGCCCCCATTTGGTTCCCCCAGCGAGCAGTGACCCCAGCAAATACCTTCCTTGCAGCACCGAGGCTGTTGTTTAGCTCGCAGTGCCACAATCCAGTTGTTGGCTACAGTCCCCAAATGTCTTTCTCTGTTTACATTTCCCCCTATCAAAGCTTTTTTCTAACACCCACAGTATCAGAACAGTTGGGGGAGGCAGGGCGATGTCCTAGGACTACCTCAGACATCCATTTTCCAGCAGAAGGTCTGGGGCCTTTCGGTGCCAGACAGCCCTGGAGGATGTGGAGGTGATTTTCTCTCTGAGTTTGCTCTCCCCATGTCTCCGGTTCGATATCTCAAACTCAGCACCAAACTCTTTCCCTGATAACTGTAACTAATGGCTCTTGGGATGCAGGGGATGTTTTGGAAAGGACAGAGTATCTCAGCAGGTCAGGGACCACAGAGTTTTAGTGATTTGGGGTTGGGTGCCCCCAGGTCTGCACCCCCCAAGTGCTGTTTACAACCCTGCTCATGATTCCCATGAGCCTGAGCATACTGCCCTTTCTGAAAGAGGCCACAGATAGGGCTGAAAAGAAGTGGGGAAAGAGGTGACCCAAAAGGTGGTGGATGGGAGAAGAGATGGAAGGAGATTGTGCCATTGCTCTGGTGTGAGAAGAGGAGCTCCTGTGATTCCTTTTTCCTTTGTAGTCCAAGAATTTCTTTTAATAAATTCAGTGAAAACCCTTCTACTCTAGTGAGAGCTCCCAAGAGGTTTGTTTAAAAATAACCTACTGACCTTTAGGACTTGAACAAGTTGGTGTGTCTGTACCATGGCATCAGATTTGGGGGTGGCAGGGATGACTGGAAATCATGTAGCACTTCTGAATTTACAGACCCTTTCCAAAAGCTACACAGATTCTTGGAAACAGAGCTCAGAAAGCCAAAAAGTACCAGAAGAAAAGTATGTGGGTAAATGACAACAACTCTGAAATTGGTATTAGTTTCTAAGCACTTTATGAAAAAGAATACTAAGTGTTTTGTTTTGACACTTTGGGCTACCTTTTCCTTGCTTAAGTTTAAACAAAACATCTGAAAACAAAATGTTCCAGGTTAACTTAAACCCCACTCTTCACTAGTTCAATCCAAAGCATCTTTTCTTAGTTGCTCCTTGGGCAATAAACAGATTAATCTTATGATGAAACAGAGCAACTCCTTTTTAAATCGTGAGCTTCCCCCCCCGTAATTATACATTCTTGATGCCCACCTTAGGATACTCAACTCAGAGCTGTCATGGGAGGTCGATGAACTTGGGCTTCCCCATAATGCCAGTACTCTTGAACATTTAATGCACGTGACAATATTTCCTTACAGTTCCTCAAACCGCAGTTGTATTTCCAGATAAACTAGCTTCATTTGCAGAGGGTGTGTTGTTGTAATACCTTGGCATCTGTCAAAAAGAACAGTCAAATCAAGTGTATTCAGGGTATATGGATGGCTTCTGAGATGGCTTTAAACACTGCCTTTAGAACACCAAATTTCAGGCTTTAACCCAGCTTGGCTATATTTGCTTACTTGCTCTGTGTGCTAAAATACAGTAGTGGAAAGGGATTGAAAGAAGGTTGGCTCAAAGCAAGTTGTTTTACTGTTACCTGTCCTCATCCACCAAGTTGGAATAAGGGTTTCAGTTTATAGCAAGCTGTGCTTGTTTTGATTCTAAGATCAGCTAATCAGCTTAAGATTTTCCACAGCCAGAAGGTGCTTTTATCATTTGCAGTATAAACTGTGGGCTGAGTTTTGAGATTGAAACTCCTTGGCTAAAAACTGGTATGGATAACACTCAGTGCACTGGATGGAAGGCATTACCAGGTACAAAGTGAGCAACACTAAAGAGACTGATATCCTTTGATATAAATAGAATTGCTTTAATATTATGTAAATTTATCAGGAAGACTATTCTAGTATTTCAAACCATAAAGGTTTTGTTGTAAGAGCAGAATATCAACACAACTAATTACAGTGTTAATATTGCCAAATAGTCCTAATAAGATCTTAGGCATCCTCAAAGTTTTCAACCCAGCAATAAGAAGTAAACATATTTGCACCTCGAGAAACATATGGGCTATTTACTAGGGGGAATATTTTGCTTGCCCTATAGAATAACTGAAAAGATGGTAACAGCAGATTTGATTTTTCCTTTAATCCTTTTGAGAAATTGAATCAGCTCTGACATCTCTGCTTTTTCTTTCCCAAAAAGTGAAATCTTTGAATCAATTTCTAATAAGATTGTCATTGACAAATCCATTGGAACATTAGTGAACGTTTAAATACTAATTAGCTAAACCACTGCTAATCTCTCTTCAGCAGAGCTCACAGACACAAACGTCAATTAAAGCAGAGTTTGTCCCCAGGGAAGGAAAGGTCAGAGGGTAGTGTTCAGTCAGCTGTGAGATTATGTTAACGCAGTGTTAGGAGTAATAACCTCTGAAAAAAAAACGCTAAAATTTCTTCTGCTTTCTTTTTTCCTAAATAATTACATTAACCATAGGGTGCAGAGAGGAAAAACAAGGGAAGAATTACAAGAAGTGAATCAACAACTGTTGCCTCTTTAGCAACAAACCAACCAACCATCAATCCATTGCCTAAGGAGTTAGGAGACAGTTCATTCCCTGCTTACAGCTAAATCATTTTGTATCTCAGGCAAACTCCTGTTTGTTTCCACCAGGATAAGATTCAGGTTTTTATTTACTCCTGAAATTACTATAAAGTGTTTATATTTGTGTGGCTCTGGGTTTTTTTCCCTCCTCTAACAACCCAGAAGAAAAACACACCTCAGGGCCTCACACTCCTTCATCCTTCCCAAGGCTTGTGGACCTATTTGCTGTGATTAGCAAATGCAGGACAGCAAAATAATTGGTGTGTTCTCAGCACACTTGCTTCCTTTTGCTTCTCAGAGCACTTTATTCCAGGTCTGCACTTTGGAGGCAGAGGGTTTTGAGCGCACAAACAACTCCATTAAAGTCAAGGGACTTCTGCACTTCAAATTACACAGCTCCTTAAGTGCTTCAGTAGGCTGAAGCTGTAACTCATTAGGACTGGCAGCACAGGGGTATGTTTAAGTATATGCTGTAATGTTTCTGCAGAACATTTATTTATGTTGCATTGATGGACTTCAGCACCTGTTTAAAGTTAAGCACTCGCTTCCTCAAAGAGGGATTCAAATACCTTCTTCCTTAGTTAGATCTAGCATTCCTGCTTCCCCACACCATCTTGCAAGGAGAGCAGGTCCCGAGACACAGAGTCTCAGAAGTGCAGCTCTACTGATAATGTAAAAGCAATCATTTCAAATGAGGAGGGAAAGCACATGATGGGTGATTCCTGACCCCAGCTGCCGTTGTGAGAAGTGTGTAGATTAACAGCTCCCTCTCAGGAGAGTGCTGTTCTCCCATCAGACTGCTTTAGCAAAGACTTATATTTTATATAAGATTTGTGATAGAGTATAGGCAGCATGGTAAATTTGAAATTAGAGCTAACACAGAATCCCAGGTTGGTTTGTGTTGGAAGGGACCTTAAAGCTCATCCAGTTCCAACCCCCTGCCATGGGCAGGGACACCTTCCGCTAGAGCAGGTTGCTCCAAGCCCTGTCCAGCCTGGCCTTGAACACTGCCAGAGACGGGAAAGCCACAACCACAAGGGGCACATGGAAAGGGGAAGCTACTACGTGAAGTGTTTTGAAAAGCCAGACACATGAAGTGACATATCTTGGTGAGGCTGAATGTGTACCATGCATTCTCCCTGCTCCTGGAAAGCTTCATCATTAAAGCCTCTTAATTGTGCTTAAAAAGAAAAAAAAAAAGAAAAAAAAAATCTTATAAACTATTCTTCCAAAAAGAAAGACTAAAAAAATCCCCCAAATATCTTTAAAAAACCCCAAAACACTATTCATGTACCATGCTGATTAGCAAGCTAAGTATAAGTTGATTTATTTAAGAGCTTTGGAGGAATCTCAGCAGAGAAAAGTATTACAGCTTGCTGTCATAATTTCCTAAACTTTTAAGTGTTCATAGATTTGTACTGCTCCAAGTTTGGAGGGGACACTCTGTCATCCAGTCTGACCTGTTATATATCACAGGTCATTATATTTCACCAAGTTACCTTTGCATTGAGTCCAATAAATTGTGCTTTGCTAAAGACTATCTCCAGAAAGGCATGTCTGGATGTAAAGACTTTAGGAGCCAGAGAATCCACCCACCCCCCAGCCCCTAAGTGTGTTCCAGTGATTAGGCTCACTCTAATAAAAACATGTGTTATTTTCAGCTTAATTTGTCCAGCTTCAGCTTCCAGCCACAGACTCAGGTTATGCTTCGCTTCACTGGACTGTAAAGCCCTTTGGTGTTCAGCATTCTCTTCCTGCAAAGATGCCTCTCTGGAGGACCTTTATGGAGGATGAACATGCATAAGAAGCTCTGAGTAATTTCTCTCCAACCCTTGATTTTGTTTTACAGCTGTTTCTGTGCTCTCTGGGTATACACCTTACAAGCAGAACTTGCTGAACCTGCACTATTTCAGTATCTTTCTCACCAGTCCCAGCCACAGATGAGCTCAGTAACATCTTTATTTATCCAAGCATTACTGGCAAAGAGAATTGGAGTATTACACTGCAATCCCCTGCTCTCCTTGTCCAATATAACCAGTAGAGCCTTTTAGTTTTGAGGGTACAGCCTCCTTTATTGTAGATGAGGTCTGTACTTTTTATTCTAAGGTATACAAACTTGTATTTTAACTGTACCACATCATTTCACTGGGCTGTGCTTACCAAGCCATTCAGACCAGTTTATGTCACTGCTTAGTCTTTCTGACTTTTACTGTTCAGACAGTCTTTGCCTTATCTCCAGATTACGATTTTACTTCATCTCACAGACAAAGATGGAGAACTGCCAGGTCAAATACAAACTGCCACTGAACCAAACCAGAAAACTCCACATTCAATTCCTCATTTACTTACAAGTTTGGGTCAACCTAATATATACCTTACTAACAATGCATAATGCAGGCATGTAGAAGGTAGCGTGGTACAAAATTGTATCACTTCTTTAAGCAATAAACTTTATCATTCCATCAGAGCAGGATATCAGCTTTGATTTAAGAACTGATATTATTTCTTTTCCTGATCTTGAATACTTATTAACAGAGCCTTGTACAAGTTCATTAATTATTTTGACTGAGCCTGTTGTTTGGTTAACTGGTTTAAGTTATCCCACTTACTCTTTGTGGCTACTGACTCTCTATTTAACATGTAAATATTGGTAGTTTTACAGAGTGTCACAGGTCTTCTGTGGTCTAAAATTCAGACAAGATGAGCCTAAACTCACATATTTATGGTCTGAAGATGCCTATTTTGCAACCGCTTTAGCATGCAAAGAACCACATTCATGTGACCTTGTTTAAGTAATTTATGGGTCCTTAGCAAGAAAGGTCTTGAAAAACGCTCTTTTAAAGCCACAGGATCCAAAACCAGAGGACTTTGAAAGGAGTAAGGTGATGCTACATGGTTAGTAGCAGTGTAGATTATCTTTACTTGAGGAGACTTACATCCTTCAGTCATTTTACATGAGGAAACATTACTGAGTAAATGCTAATGCTCTTATGCTCCTGTATGAAGACAGGCTGAGGAAATTGGAGCTGTTCAGCCTGGAGAAGAGAAGGCAGCATGGAGACCTCATAGCAGCCTTCCAGTATCCGAAGGGGGGCTATAGGGGTGCTGGAGAGGGACTCTTCATTAGGGACTGTAGTGATAGGACAAGGGGTAACGGGTTAAAACTTAAACAAGGGAAGTTTAGGATGGATATAAGAAGGAAATTCTTTCCTGTTAGGGTGGTGAGGCACTGGAATGGGTTGCCCAGGGAGGTTGTGAATGCTCCATCCCTGGTAGTGCTCAAGGCCAGGTTGGACAAGGCCTTGGGTGATATGATTTAGCGTAGGGTGTCCCTGCCCACGGCAGGGGGTTGGAACTTGATGATCTTAAGGTCCTTTCCAACCCTAACGATTCTATGATTCTATGCTCTTTGTGCTCCAGCATCTGTAGGTCTAAACAAGCTTAAAAACTTCCCCAAATGGATTAAATCCACTATGGGATATCTCCAGGCCAGGAAGAGTTGCATGTGCCGGTATGTTTATTTTGTCCTTCGTTCTGACACAGCCATCCCTGAGTGCTGGAGCCGCTGTGGACTTATCAGCTCTTCTCCCACTTGAATCCCACATGCCGGCAGGGAGCATGTCCATATCCCCGTCCCTGCCTGTCCCTATACAGCTGCTTGTCGCCCTGCAGTATCTTGTTGGGTTCCAGGCATTTTCCTTACAATTACCATGTTTCACTTTCAGTCACCGCCAGTCTTGCCAAAACTGATAGAGTTGCAATTTTGACATGTCAAAATCATTACACAAGCAGAAATCTCCTTGTCCACAACGGCCTTCCCTCCATCATGGACAACAATGTCCAATAAAGCCTACATTTGCTCCAAAACTAAAATGATGCAGATGCATTTTATCCTGTGCGAGAAAGAACACAGCTGTAAGAGTTACACGAAAGATCCTAACTTCAACTCTAATCTTCTGATAACTCCTGCTATGCAATATGCACAGCACCAGGGGAAATATCGAAGGGTGCTTCCAAGTAATATTTTCACATAAAAACTTGCTAAACGGCAGGCCAGATCCTCAGCTGGCCTGCATCAGTGCAGAGCGTTGGAAGTTTATCTCACCAGGAATCTGGTTCAGCATCATGTACTTAGAATTAACGTGGCTTTGCTTGCCACTAGCAAGTAATGAAATGAAAAATAAAGTCCACCAGGTATTAGCAAAGAGGTTGGGGATTTACTTGAGGCATGCATTGATCTTTTAATTTGTGCGGAAACTGGGGCCTGAGATGATGGCTTCAGTGTGGAAATGCAGATTGATTAGATACCTAATCTGCAGCATGTCTTTCATCCCAGAGTGGTTTCCAAACACTATTGTCACAGCCTGCTTTTCTTGATAGCTCCCCTGGTACATGGTCACCCTGATTCCCAGATGCCTGGCTTACAGTTCAAATGCACATTAGGGCCATCACTCTGGCTCCAGGGCTGCAGTTGGAGGTGTTTTAATTTCCTAGGGAAATACATTTCTGGATCCAAACTTTTGGGGCTTTGTAGGACAGGAAGACCCAGAGCCCTCAGTCTCCAAGCACCTAGAACAGGCACTTTCCCTGTCTGCAGAAGGGAAGTGGAAGTCCAAGGACTAGCAGAACCTGCTGGACCCCTCTACAGGCATGGGGATGGGTGAACTAAGACTGCAATCCCTGGCACCAACCCCTGGGCTACTCTAGAAAGGGAGCTGTTGCTCCCTCCATACTGGCTGGTGCATCGTATATAACAGACTCTAGCACAGACACCACCAGGCAGGTTTCTCCCCTCTGCAGTGAGCATCCTCATCGGCAGCTGTGCTCTTATTACAGCGCAATCAATGAGTATTTCATGACACAAGAGAGAATAGGTGCCCAAAGCACGCCATGAGCAGCATCCATATGCTTTTAAAAACAAGCATATAAATCAAGGTACTTTGCAGATCCCAAACTTTTCATCCCTGACTCTCAAAGTTCCAGAGGAACCTAGAGAGCACCAATAGATTTTGAGTATTTGCCCAATATGCTAGAAACATGTCAGTTTGTGTGAATGCAGCTGACTTTATAGTTGGAATTTGGATGCTTGCCACCACACCTTTCCTTCTGCTGTCCCTCCTTCCCCTCCTATTTGACCTTTGCTACTGCCCCACTGACTTTTTCAGTGATGAACCCTGTGCACCACTGCATCAGCTAGCTCCAGCCAAAGCCAGAGGAGCCCTCCTCCTCGATGGGGCAGCTCCAGACCCTCCACCAGCTCCCCGTGGTGCTAGGACCATAAGCTGCCTTTTCTCTGCAGAGGGGTTCTGTGGGACCCACAGAAATCTCTTTTGGCGCATAACTACCACACCAGCAGTTGCAGTCTGCAGCAGTTCCCACATTCTGGATAAAACTCCCTCTCTCCTCTGATTACTGCTAACTCATACTTTCCAGAGCTGATTTATCCCAGGCCTCGTAAAAATGCCTCACAGCAGCCAAAGCATGTTGCTTTCAAGCACACCAGATTCCTTCCAGCATCAGGTATTATAAAAGACATATCCTCAGGGAAGATGCCTCTCCCTTTTCAATTCCTATGTACAAAGCCTTCACACTTACCATAAATCACACAGGGTGTCACCTGCTGAACTGTCATTGCTACTATTATTATTAGCATTGGAAGGGTCAAAACTTGCTTATTCTGGTCCCTGTTTCTTACTATGATGGGCAAAGGAGAGAGGAAGGGTGGAGGAGGGAGGAAAAAGCCAAGTTTCTCACAGAACCATGGCAGGAGAGTGTCAGCAGCTGGAGTAAAATGGACTTCCCTTAATCTCTGCCCAGCACTCATAACATTGGGTCTCATCCTGTGCATTTGGTCACTGACTTGCTCTGCATCTCCACAGGTGTTCTGCTCCTACTCTACAGCTACTTCCCAGGCGCCATAGGTATTTAAGCAAAGTGGAAGTCACTGTAGGTGACTGCAGTGCAGCTAGCCAAATCTGTCTATGATGAATAGACACCATCACCCCAGTGGGCCAGGGGCAGGCAGAGGAGCTCTCACGTGCGCATCCATGTGCAGCTAGGACTAGATGCACTACTCCTAAAATCAAGCCTTCAACCCTGTGTTCTTGAAAGCAATAATGCCAAAAAATTGGGTTCACCACTCACCCTGACCAACTCTTTTCCTCTGTCCATTACCACACTGTTTTTAGCTGCTCTCTGATTATTATCACACACTAAAAAAATGGACCATTGTCTTTCACTGACATTACTGTACAGGAAAAAAACATACAGAGGTAGCAGTATCCTGAAGCAGAGCCAAGCAGCAGTAAAACATCACCCTGTTGCACTCCAGAGAAAGGGTCTACTAAGAGGCAGCAAGCTGAGCCTCACCTGGCTTCTCTGAATCCCCCAAAAAACTTGTCATGTTCAGTCAAAGGCTCCACATTCCAACTGGATAAAAGAACCAGAGAGAACAAACAACCTTAAATGCTCCCACATGTAAACACGCTCCCATAACAATGAAAATGGAATATACCCAGCCCTTAACTTTCTCCTAATTTGGCTGGTGGGAAAACAGACAGGCGATGAAAGAAGTGTAGAATACAGACCCTTGGTGTTCTTGTTTCCTACAGCCCCAGCAAGCACATCTCTTCCACAAGTATGCCTGCCTGCTGGGGCAGGCAACCCATCTCTCCAGGGGCTGCGCAGACACAGACAGAAGGACAAGTCCCTATTCCAGCCATTTTACGACCTAGGTACAGTTTAGACATTATTTATTCCCATTGCTACACCTGTTTTTGAGGGGTAATGGAGATGTGTGTGCCCTTTTGTTTCACTTTATGTCATATAGGCACATGTTAGTCTCACACAAATACAACGATGCGTATGTTAAATTAAGTAGGAAGTGTCATTTACTTCAAAGGATTTCAGATACAGTCCTCTGAGTATGACTAAAACCAGGGGAACTACTTAGTGGGCTCTGGATAAAACCCTACTTTTCAAGGTTTCTATGCTAACAGATCAGCCCCAATTCAGCAGTGCTTTTCTCCCCAAAACAGCAGATCCCATCATTCCTAACACCAGGCAGGACACCAGAGCAACCAATCAGATGTCTGCAATGAACATCTCTCCCTAGCCAAAAAAACATCCCACAGACTTAGCATAATAAGTTATTGTCTTCTTAAAAGGCAGCACACACACACACTGATCACCCTCATTAAGGAAGCACGACAATTTTCTTCTATAAAACTTCAGTCTTCATCAATGTTGTAACTGGTCCAAAGGGAGAAGTGGAGTAGCTTAGCAGCCGGAGGACAAATCCACAGATTCCCTGTTTGCTGTTCTCAGAAAAGGGAGGAGGGAATTTGCAGAGCTGAGCGTCTCTTATTTTCCTTTGGACAACACTGCTCTCACCATTTGGATCACTGATGGGATGGTTTTCCTCCCAGCAGCCAGACTGAATGCATCTGTTCAGATTGTTTTCCAGGCTCATGGCAAAAGACCATTGGCCTCAAAAAATCACTGCCCCTGCTTGACAGGCTGAAACCTGTATTATAAGGCTTTGGATTTTAACCTTTTAATTACATTTTATTTCTAATTAGTTGCCAAGAGGGTAGGGAAGTGCTTAACAAGAATTGATGTGATGGAGCCAGCTTTGAAAGTGAGTTGGATATGTTTGTTTATATTGAATGGCAGTACACTTCCCTACATCTGTGAGAAGTACAGCTCTAAATAGGAGTTTTAACAAATGACTTCAAATTTGCCTGGCAGCCCAGATTTCTTTCCCTAATATTTTATTCTACATGCATAAAGCAGACCACAGAGATGCCAGCTAGGGCCAGGGAGGGGATGTGTAGGATTAAAATGAGTGGAGATACAAAGTTGGAGCTTTTGAAGGTAGGGAAAACCAAGGAAAAATTACCTTAAAACACCACCAGACTATTCATCAAGCATTAAAGACAGCAAAATGTCTGCTGGAGAATTGCAGGTGACCCCAATGAGTAAATGGTACTTCCCAGTGGGGATCCACCAAGACTTTGGGTTACCAAGCACTCCAGCAGCAAGCCAGCTCTACAGCCACCAAGCTCAGACTGGGTCTTTCTCCTGGTGTTTTCCCAGAGGTTTCTGGTGAGCCTTCAACCTAATAAACACCATGATGGAGGGACTGAACCAAACCTCCCAGCACCAGTGGGTAACAGATGCTCTCGTGTAGTTTTTATGGTGACTAAGGAAAACAAATGCATCCTTGAAATGGTGGAGACAAGAACCAACTTCTGATCCTTTGGCAGCTAGAAAATTTATCTATGGTGATTATTGAACATGGGATTAAAAAGGGATTCCTTGTCCTACACTCATGCAACTTATGTTTTGCCCATCATTGAGATATCATTATAAGACTAATTTTGTCATCTGAACAAATGAATGCACACCAGGATGCCAAGCCTTACTCCAAGTTAAATCTGCAAAAACTCCATCTAGAATAAAGATATTCAGTGTGACGTTATTTTACATTAATGTGATACAGGAGCACCTGTATATCCTGAGAGTTAGAGAGATTTTGAGCTATTTAAAGAAACCCAAACCCACATATAAAATAAGCCAATATGCTCATACAGCTACAGCTATTACTCTGCTTCCTTATACAACCAAACCAGCCAAAGTGTTTCTGAAAGTCTAAAAAGATCGCCTGTCAAAACTGACCACTCTAATTTGTAATATAAACACATTATATCCTTTTTGTGCTAATACAGAAGTACACATCCATTCACTCAGTTTAACCTTCCAGTTCCTTCTTCAATCTCCCTTTTAATGATTGCATTCCATTTAAATATATATGCACACACACCTGTGTTAGCCTCTGTTGCAGTGGGAGCAAAAGAAACCCACTTTCTACTAAAGTTTCACTATGTCCCTAACAGCAAGACCTTCTGGGCAACAGTAATTTTGCAAAAACACCTTGAAATGCCCTAATGGTATAACTGCAAATTCATTTTATTCAGAGCTTCCTCCACCTTCATGTCCTGCCAGGGAAATTCATTGCCATTTACTCTTGAATCCCTTTTGCTGGTGGCTTTAAAATAAAAACCTCAAACCAGATCCTTTTCAAACCAGAAAAGGATCGACACATACTTCACTTACCTGAGCTACCCAAAAATTGCTGGCATTGCAATACCAGCACCAACCAGCGATTATGTGTCCTTTTTCTTTACAGGGTTATTCTTGGTGCACAGAGACTGTTGGCTTGGAGAATAAACTTTGCTTTTGGTTTCCATCTCACATAATGATCTTCTCTTCCCTTTTTCCATTTTTGTGTTCTTTTCATTAACAACTCATCACACCCAGTGTCTGCAGTCTCTGAAGCACAGAAATACTCATGCTTTGGAACAAAGTCATGTACCTGGTTATCCCAGCTAGCATTTTCTGGATCTGAATGCATAAAACTTCTGAGGTTTAATGCTTTGTGGTTGCAATGGCAATCCAACATTGAAAATGCCCTATGGGAAACTTATGTTTTTTACTGCGGTTTTGTTTACTTCTTTATTGAACAGAACTGGTTTGTTAGTTATTCAGATTTATAAGTTACATTGATCTAAATGATTCTTCAGCCAAATGGCAGAGAGAAACCCTGAGGCCCTGGGCTTTGGTGAGATTAAATCAGTTGTGTATTAACTATGTTAAAACATTTGATCAAAGGGTATTTGGCAGATTCCCCCAAAGACATCCATCCCTCTTGCTCACCATTCTCCCGTCTGCTGCACTTTTCTATTGGTGTGCTGGTCATGTCTATCTACAATAACTGCAAGTTGTCCACTAAGCGTGCCTTACACACTAAGTGTGTAAGGCTTTTGCACAAGGAGAGGCATGGTTTGAAAGTGGTAACTCCAAAGACTGGGCATACAAATTGCTGCCAAAGCAATAGAGCTACTTTTCATCTCCCTTTAAGTTTCAGCATGATCAAAACAAGCCTCCTCTTACAGAATTACTCTTCAATGGCTTTACTGGCTTTTTAAATGGCTTTAACCTGCCAGAGGTGAGATTGAGATTACAGACAGAAGCTCTTCCCTGTGAGGGTGCTGAGGTGCTGGCACAGGGTATCCGGAGAAGCTGTGGCTGCCCCATCCCTGGCAGTGTTCAAGGCCAGGTTGGACGGTTGCTTGAAGCAACCTGCTCTAGTGGAAGGTGTCCCTGTCCGTGGCAGGGGGTTGGGATTGGATGAGCTTTAAGGTCCTTTCCAACCCAAACAAGCCAGGCATTCTATGGCTCAAAATACAAGTCAGAACTTCAGCAAGTGCGTTGCCGTTTTACTGTCTCCTTGCACCCCTCTGCTCCTCTCCCGGAAGAGCACATCTGCTTTTTGCCAACTTTCCTCAAACTAGGCAGCATATTCCACTGAAAAGCAACAATTCATAGTGCTACATTTCTGCTTTTACATAAACTGTAGCAGAAGAAGTGGTCTGGGCAATGGCTTACCACTCTTTTCCTGGGCCAGTTTAAAATAAGTTAGACTTCTCAAACAACTTTCAGGCATCAGCTTGTTTGTGGGTTTCATTTTCTTTCCCACAACATACACCCCCCAAATACTTCTATTCCAATTATTCTAATATTATATTACTCTATTTATTACATTATTAATATTAATTATATTATTCTATTATATTATTCTAATATTAATTATTTTAGTGGCAAGGTCAATATTTGCAGTCTTGTACTAGTACCAGGGAACTAGAAGGAGAATTATATGTAAATGCTTTTCTCCAACTTTATAAAGCATGCTCCACAAACCTTTTACATTTACATCTGCATGAAACAGGAGCAACATCCCTGAAATAGCAGAAAGAGCAGGAAGAATCAGATGCAGGGCATTAAATATCATCCGCACCTATACATATGTGCGTGTGTACAAATCTACCCAGCTAGAGCTTCTGTGGTATTTGAAAGGACAGTAAACCCTGAAGAGCCTGAATGTTCACAGGGGAGCTTATCAGTTGTTGATGAGGCCCTGTCCAGCCTTACAGACAGCCAGTTTCCTTCTGCAGTGGGGCACTAGTTTGCTGCGGAGCCAGCAGAAAGGTGATAAGCTGTGGAGAAGATTTTTTAGGAGTCTTGCCTATCTTTCACACCAAGTGGCCAGAGCACATTTTCCACAGTTGCCACTTGCAGATAGGCTGGCTGCTTGCGGATAAGGTCAAGAAAGAAATAGGAAAATGGGTTCCAGTTTGCTTCCTCTCACAGTCCCATAGGACCCTGAGGTTAGGCCAAACTGTTTTCTCCCTCCCATCCCCCTTTTTTAAATATATAAATCTCTCAGAGCTTATAACTGCACCAGACAAGGTAGCTATGGAGTCGACTCAGAGCAAGAGACAGATTTCAGACTGGCTATCAGCAATTCCCTGTCTGCAACTGCCAGGCAGGAAAGGCCTGCAAGTTCTGCCAGCTGATAGCAAAAGCCTTGGTTAAACTGAGCTGTAAATCTCTTTCAGCCTTCTCAGAGGAAAGGGGTTGTTGCAAAGTTCACCTCTTGCCCAGTGGCGAGTGGCTCTTTTCGGGTTGGGCACCAACATCAGGGTGGTGCAGAGCAGGAGGGCACTGATGCAGGATGGGATGTCCAGCTCTGGGACAGAGCAGCCTCATCCCTCACTTCTCAGGCCACTTCTCTAGATACTGAGAGAAATGCAAATATGCAGCGGCTGAGGTTAGCATCCAGGAGAGATAACATTAGGAAACTCCAGGGGAGAACTTAAGCTGATGTCTGAGGTTGTTGTACCTACATCTTTGAATCTCGCTCTGAATGTTTGACCCCCTTGCCATTGTGGAAGCATACCAGAGCATTATCCTGGTCACTGTTTTCCAGGGTTGCAAACTTACGCTTGCAGGTTAAAACATTTTACCTTCAGCTGCTGACAGTGACAGGAGTCACCTCAAGTTACTTGCATATATTTATGTTTAACACTGCCCTTGGGATAATGCTATTAACGCATAACAATACACAATCACTATAAGGCTGATGTTCTGTACCACTATGATGGTGTTGCATCCATTGGGCAGTTTCCTTTTACAGTGGAGAGAAACTCTGCCAACTGCATTGATGCATCTGCCTCTCTTGGCATCTAAGTGAGCCACCCTTATTATTGCCTCCCCCTCCCACCCAAGAGCCTCCCAACAGAAGAAAGAGATTTGAGAAAAAGTCTATGTGATGCTTCAAAAGCTTTGCTGAATCTTTGCTGCTCTAAGGCATAAATTTGAAATAACAGATTGTTGTGTTCAAGTGCTGCTGTGCCAACCCTTTCGAGTATTGCCAGTGTTTTGGGGTCAATGTGTTAGTGAGGGAATGGCTGAAGGGGAAAAAAGGATTTCAAAAGTTAATTCCCAGTTCAGACTATCTCTGGAATCCTATGTTTTCAAGTTGCCCACGTGCTGCCCTCTCTTCTGTTTTGTGAAGGCACTGATACCTTCCGCTTCTTGCTAGCACAAATCAAACACCCCTTGGCCAAGCTCCTCTTCCTGCAAACTACTCTGACAGTTCTGTCACGCTGATGTGCAGAGGTTGTCCCCAAAACGTGTTCATCTCTGGTTCACACAGCACCAGCACGAGGCAGCCTTGATGGGTACCAGAAAGCAGCTTGTCTGTCTCTAGCCCATGAAGGGAGTGGAAAAGGGTCTTATTTTGCACTTCATGTGGTTTCCAAACAGCCTTGTAGCCATGCATGAGGCTTCACCCATCCATGCAGGCATGGTGGGGTGCTGCCAGCATCCTCCATGGGTGGCACCCACCACAGCCCCCCTGCAGCATGCCAGACTCTTTGCAGCCCCATGGCACTCCTTTACAAAGATATATCACTTCTAATCAGTGCTAAGACCTCCCAAAGAAATGGTGCAAAGTTGGAATGGCAGGACACAGAGGTGGCTCAGCCAGGGCTTCTGTGTTCCCAGCAGTAATGGGACTGGAAAAAGGAGAAGCCAGGAGATGAGAGGGCAAGAGGGGAATATTTTTCTGGTAGAAAAGAAATATGCTAGGGATGAACATGTAGTGCCAGTGATATTTTAATCTCATTGGCAGGGAGCTGCTCTTCCAGATAGGCAGAATTAGTTTGGGGTTTCAGTGTCTTCCCTCAGTTGGGCTGGCAGATAGAGGGGCACAAGTGATCTGCCATGCACCACCCTGGTCCTGGGGATGCAAAATATTCCCTGACCCAGTAATCAAGAATTCAATAAGGAAAAGTAATCACAAGGCCAGATTTTCCCCTCAGGGTGACTATTAGGTTGGTGTCACCAGTAACTCCAGTGAAGTGGCTCCTGATCAGCATGGTGCAAAGAAGGGAAGAGCCAAGGCTGCAGACTCCCAGGCCCCAATCCTATTTAGCAGTGGAAATTAATGAGACACCGCTAAGGCTGATTTGCACACTGCAAGACCACCTCCATGACCCCTATGTCTGTCGGCAGTAACAGGAGCACTGACCTCACCAAAATGTTCTTGGTGCTACCAAGAAAGCTCAGCAGAGGTTGAAATCCATAATTCAGAAGGGCCCAACACCAGAAGATGATGTTCTTGCTTTATGTCGGCAATCAAAAGGCACCATGTGCAGGATAAAAGAGGTTTTTCTGTCCCTTTGCTTCTCCAATGGAGACACACACATGCACAAGGACATCCCTTGTAGAGCCATCCGTATCAGAGGGACAGACATCACAGCCGCAGCAGTGTTTTTCCACATCTCCGTTTGCAAAACACTTGTTCCTTGCAATACCTTGATGCTGTCCCTGTGCAGCATTTCCCTGTGACACAGAGATAAGAGATTGGCACCAGCTTCTCTACAACAGACCCACAAACCCTTCCCCTAGCACAAAACCATATTATCTTACAAGCTATTTTTCTCACCAGGGAGATTTTACTTATTCCTATCTTACACCTGGTAATGAAATAGCACAAAGTATAGGGTATAGGAAAGAGGAAGCTTTTGACTGAATTCATACCACTTTCTACAGTTCCTAATTTAATGGTTGTCTATTAATAGGAAAAAAAAGTAGTTGTATAAGTTATTTGGGCAAGGTGATTGCCGTAGGTGCCCTAGTTAGACCTGAGACTATTAAAGCATCTCAGCCCACTGAGGTTGATAAGAGTGGTTCAGCCCACCCCGTCTACACTGCTCAATTTACTGTTTGAAGGTAAAGAAACCGTGCCTGGAGACATGCAACTTATATTTGTCAATGCATTGCATGCTACTACTGGGAGCTTTAGCTGTAAATAACCTCCAGTGTGGTCCAAAACAATAACAGGGCATTTGTCAGGCAGGAAGAAAATCCACAGAGCTCCATTATGCTGAGGGACACCAAAAACTGGAGAACAGACAGTGGAAAAAAAACATTACTGCAGCCAGGGAGCAGAGGTCTGCCAAACCCAGAGAGTGAAAAACAAAAGGGCTGCAACCTATACTGGATAATATCAGAGACTACAGTAAAAAGGTTAAAAGAAATCATCTCTTTCTACCACATTTTTATTGCCTCCTTTGTTTAGACTTACAAGCCTGAAGGCTCAGTTTTTCCCCTCTTGATCACTGGTTTTGGGAAATTTTTGTCATCATTTTGTACTAGATGTTGCTTTTCTTCAAAGAGCTCACATAGACTTCATGCAGAATGAGGACGTTGGTCACTCCAGGAGAGGAAATGCCAAATGAGTGTACAAACAGGGAGAGAAAAATCTCACATCCCAAAAGAGACAAATCCAGCAATAGAGACATGCCTCCCTTGTAAAATGTGACAATCAATATAACAAAGAGAAATGCAATTCCTGCCAGCCCTCTGATAGACATTGTGCATACTGGGCCTGGATATATCCTCCTCTTCCTCTCTGCCTTCAGAGGGGATGTTATTTGAGCCAAACATGAAGCTAAGCCTGTCAATAAGGATTTACTGGCTTGCGGACAAAGCCTACCAGTTACCAGCAGCACCACCACGGAGACACTCAGTGAGGGCACAGCATAAGAGTTGCTCAAGAAAACATCACTCAGACAGATGGGGGCTAACCATTATGTGTGTTTGCCTAAACTACCAGCTAATTGAGGTGGAAAATGACTTCTCCAGATGACGGACACTCCTCATGGTCTTGATTAACTCCCTTTGTATTGTGGTTTACAGAAATATGTCAGCGTTCTCCATCAATCTGCCAGCAAGTCTTTTCCCTAACATATTTCAGCTTGCCACTTGGCCTTTCACTGCAGATAGGTGCTGCCACAGCTGATAGAGCTCCCGCATGACATCAGGGAGCAGCCCTACCTCTTTCCACTGGTGTTGACCTTCCTCTTTCACAACAAAAATGAAACAAGTCAGCAACTTCAAAACAAATGGCGTACTGGTGTAGTTGTGGATTTGGAAGTGAATATTTCTCAAACCTACCCTAGGACTGAGAATAGTTATAAAAAGAAAGTGCCAGGGATAATGCAGTTGAAGAGTATTGGTGCTGCTTTAAACATATCTGTTGGTATCATTTGCCAAGTATGATTGTAATATTGTAATTATAAAATTAACTTGGCTCCTTTTTTCTCTTGAAATCAATAGGGATGTTTTAACATCTCAGTAGGATGTCATACATTCCACTCAGGAAGAACTGAAGTTGCAAATGCAGGCTGGGAAACACCTGATGGGAAAAAAGGTGGGACTTAGAGCTGACCATGACTACTCAGAATGCAGCAACGCATGTCTCTGTATGCTGTTTGGTACATCCCTGTGCCCTCTGTACCCCTGATAGTGCTCCACTGCGGGACTGCATCATGTATCAGGTGCAATACTTCACGTAAAAGTAAAGATTTCTCAGCTGTGCAGGCAATATACATTTACAGTTACAAAGCAGCTTAAGAGAAGCCGAAAGGGCACCAGGGATGGGGAAGAATAGGCTGAAATGCATTCTCTTAAAAACTTTGTTCTGCTTCTAGATACTTCCACAATTCCTCTTTTCCTAGGGCACCTTTCTCTTTCTGAATCACTACATTCCTTTGCTACCCCAGCAGCAATCCATATGGGGGCTAATGGTCTGCCAGAAGAAAAGACATGGACTGAGGAGTATAGAAGTGAGCATAGAGGGAGCAAGCAGAGACTAGAAAATGTGGCTTAAAAGGAAGTGTTGAAAGAATCAAAATACTTGCTATGTATTAAAGAGGCAAAGGGAAGGGATATTCAATTTGCTCCTTGCCTATCAGAAATGATGCACTAGATAAAAACAAAAAAGGAGAATGGTAACTAAGTCCATTCGGATTCACTAACTCAGGTTCCCAATAACCTTGTGACTATAACATATGTTGATTTCAAGTTAGGTTGCAAGACAAATGGCTCTTTGTGGATGTTCTGCATTACTTCTTTGGGAAAGACCTCCTTTCACTGCGTCTCTATACAGCATCTAATTCAGTGAGGCCCTGCTCCAAAGTGGAAATCTACAGGCAACAATGCAGAAGTCCACTTAAAAGCTAGCCAGATTTAAATAGCTGGAATAATTAGCAGGGAATATTCTACTTGTACTCTGCCATTTGGTCATCACGAAGTCTACATAATATTCAAGATCTAAAAGAAAAAACAGCCTCACAATCCACATCTGCTTTTCCCATTACCCTAGAATTTAGGTGCTTGGCATTTGAACTTTATACACAGATAAATATGCCAGATCATTAAGAGATGAAGACCAAGAAAACCTCAGTTACTATGTAGAGTCCTAGAAAGCTAAAACTTTTGCTATATTTATTTCATTTTTTTAAGTTTATCAGAAGAAAAATCTTTCTCGTTTTTAAATAGTTACATAGCTAAACATTAATCTTATATCATCTTCACCACTGCAGACTCTGTGTGCCTTCCAGCTGTGCCATAAAAGGTCCAACTAACTTTTCTCCTCCCTTCCCTAAGGGGAGGATGTGCTCTCCATAACAGATACCTGCTACAGTGCTCCACATGCTAACATTACCATGAGGGAAGAGAGTGCAGAGAAAAGTAGGCACGCACAAAAACCGAAGGAAAAGGTTTCCAAGCTGAACATTTTGTAATACATCTTCCTAGTGGGCAAATTAACAGGTCAGTTTCTCTAAACTTCTCAGAGTGTTATTGTTTCTTTGTACCTTAGATGAATGTTTTTTAAAAGGCAAGCATCCCTCCATGAATCTTTTCCTTGTAAGTGACAAAAGGTGCATAAATGATAGTCTTCAGTAATCTTACAGCCCTATTGATCTCCACCAATGAACAGAGAGAGGGTTTCTCATTTAGGAGGAGGAAACAACCAACTGTAATCCATTGTGGACCAGCCTGGGAATGCTGCCTTTTTATTTTTTTTCTATTTTAAAGATAGGATGGGTTAATTTCCCAGTTCTAAACAATTTATCTGTGCTGAGCTGGAAGAGTGTTGAGTGGGAAAGGGTTTCATTGTCCACTAGGGCCTTATGGCTCTTCAACACCCACCACTTCTGCCTCATGTCAAAGAAAAGCAAATAGGTTTATTAAATAGCTGTCAGGCCGAATGAGGCTGTACAGAGAACAAACAGAAGGGAAATTGGATTAGAGGCAGAGTACATGCCACACTAAACAAGGGTACAGATTTACAGCTTTCACTGCAC
Source organism: Pezoporus wallicus (assembly GCF_028554395.1). Taxonomy (NCBI): domain Eukaryota; kingdom Metazoa; phylum Chordata; class Aves; order Psittaciformes; family Psittacidae; genus Pezoporus; species Pezoporus wallicus. The sequence goes on along the minus strand of NW_026641900.1, from coordinate 126,919 downwards.
AACTGGACAATGGACTTTGAAGATGAGTTTTGGGGAGGGGAGAGCCAAAGTCTGGGGATAATAGGAAGATGACCCATGCAGCCCAGGCAGAGCAGCAGTCACCCTCCTCAATAGCTGGAAGCTCAGAAGTAAAGGTACCCCTGGCTCCAGACTCCTGTCTGTGTGAATAGAAAGCGTTCCCAGGCTGTCCCCTGCCCACCTCCCTCAGGGAAGATGCTTTCACCCTGATCTTCTGAGACATCAGTCCTAAATCACACCATCTACCCCAGCACAGGAAACAAGAAGGAAAAAGAGTCACAGCAGAGCTACAGAGAATTAAACTTTCCCCGATAAAAGCTTTGGCTCACAGGCGGGCTTCACAGAGAGGTTGGGCACTTTTGCAAGTGGCTGATAGTTATTCCCAGAGAAACCCCAGCCAAATTCTCACCACGGAAGGGGAAGTGCCAAAATATTTTCAAGTGCTTTTTAGCTGGAAGAAAAGGGAAGAAAAATGCAGAGGTACTCCCCAAGGGGACTGCAGGGACTGGTAGGGTCAGGAGGATTGTAACGCGCCAAGCAATGTAAGGAGCTGTGTGTTTTGTGCTGAAAAACTGCAGACCTCAGCTACTTAACATATGCAGTAACTGGAACTGACTACTACCTGGTGTTGCTATAGCAGCCTGAACTTTTCTTATACTGAGGAAAACATACCACATCACCCAGGCCACAGTAACCGATTCCACTGTGAGAAGGAGCAGGTCTTGAACCGTTTACCCTTGCACCCACCTTCAAAACCTGTGGTTTTGTCTCCTACAGGCAAGCTGGAAAGCAAAGTGCTAGATTCCAGATGTTCCTCCACACTGAGGCCCAAGACCAAGCACTTCTCTGGACCTTTGCCTCAAACCACTTCAGGCAGGTTGTGATTTCTTCACACATCCACCCCAGCACAGCATCATCATAGAATCATAGAACAGTTTTGGTTGGAAAGGACCTTAAGATCAACCAGTTCCAACTCCCCTGCCATTGGCAGGGACGCCTCACACTAGACCATGTTGCCCAAGGCTCTGCCCAATCATCTCAAAAGCATTTCTGGAAAGCAGGACCCCTTCAATATCCTCATCAATATTACAGCTTAGCTCCCATCTCTCCAACATTGAAGGTAAATGCACTGCTCAGCTGTGCATTGACCTGCATGTTTGCATCACCAGAGTGTTTATAACCTACATTTTCTCAAGTTTCAACTGAATGGCACTGGGATTCCTCCTGATTTTCTAGCATTTGCTTGTGGAGTTTTTCCAGTCCTCAGGAGAGGAAAGAAAACATGGGGAAGTGGATGCATAGAGTGAATTTTTATATAAAAACTTGTCATTTTAATTTTATGTTTGAATTCATCACTTCTTAGCCAAAAGAACACTCCTACCTCTTTCCATCAGAAACATGGAATAAAAGGATGAGCGGGTGCAACCCTGCACTTTCCTACCCATTTTGAGTTACTGTTCTCCTAGTGCCAATGTATCTTTCCATGACTCCACTAATTTAACTTAAATTTGCTTTCCGTCTCTGAGTTATTTAAGCACATAGTGGTCACTGGATTTTCTTGTGCTTGACTATCACATGCTGTGATATTTCTTACACACAGTGATTTCAAGGATCGCTTGACTTCAGATTAGCGTGTGTTTGGAGTTATTCTTGATTGTTTAAATTGCAGGTGATTTACTCTGAAGAGCAGCTGTTGGGACTGACACCAAGCATTTAAATACATTATCTGTAATGGTGTAAAGACACCTTGACATGTTCATAGAATAATCTAGGTTGGAAAAGACCTAAGATCATCAAGTCCAACTGTTACCAAAAGACTGCCAAGTCCACAATTAAAGCAGGCAAAAAGAAGTTTCACTCCATGCCTGATCTTTGTACCATGTTCTCCAAACCAAGCTCATTTAACAAGGTCTCAAAGGTTTAACATAGCATAATAAGATATTAGCTGATCCTTTTTCAGTCACCTACACACAGCATTCAAGATAAAAACCTTGGATCTTCCTTACTCCAGCAGTCTTGAAGTCTAACAAATGAACCAGTGAAATCATTTGAATAACTACTGTACTGAATCTGTAAGATGACAGTTGAGACCATGAGGACGCATTCAGATATTCTGGTAAATAGAACAAGACAGAGAAAATGGAAGAGTTGGGGTTTATTTGAAGAGGGGAAAGTGCAATCAGGATAGCCTGTGTCACACTGCCACTAAAATCTCTGATATCTCAAGGTCAGCCTGAAAACATCAACTCTCCTTTTACTGTTGGTGGTTGGATCAAGACCTGTATTCCAGCTGACCAAAACATGAACTGGCTTAGGTCATTAGGCAAGCACAATGTGTCATCCAACTAACAAAGTCATTAAAAAGACAACCAGGTCACCTGAGGGATCCTGCCAGTAAAGGCAACAGTTTGGGTATGAGTGGGCACCCAAACAAGTCAGCAATATGTTTCTCTTTTCCTGGAAGACAGAAACTGTGGGGTCCAATCCCACAGTCAGGCTTGGCAGCCTGCATGGCCATGCCAGAGGAGATGAGGGTGAGACACATCATACGCCAGGTCCCCAAAGCTCTGCTTGTTCAGAGGGGGGACAGCAAGCTGTCATCCCCAGCACATTATCTGCTCTCAAGTGACAGGCACCTGTCATCAGCGGCCAGGCAGAGCAGCCACAAGTGCTGATCCTCCTGGTCCCAGAGATGGCTTGTCTGAGGCATCAGACAGCTTTAGATCACTGTGGAAGCCAAGAAACTAGCAGCCTGCACTTCAGGCACAAATCAGTGCCTCTTTGAGCTCAGTAGGTGTTGTCATAAACCACAAAACTTAGTGTTATGGTGGAAAGTGCTTTGCACAGCAGTCACAACAGTGTGCAGCAAGGATGGTGTGCTACAGCAGTAAAAGAACCCAGGCTAAATCCATTCCAAGACAGCTCAGGGATCAAGAGCTAATTTCACTTACAAGAAGTCATGTTTGTTTTGTCTCAGCACTGTGAAAAGGCAAAGATTTCCTTTCTCCCCACCAGTTTGCCAGGAGCCGATGCTATTGTTACCAGAGAGTGGCTGTAAATTCCCTGATGTACTGCAGGAATGGCAAGCGAGAGGCTGGTTTCAAATGCCTGTTTTGCAATGATTCAGTTGGTCTGGTTTGGGACCTGTGACTGTGCATAATTTTACTTTCATGTTCCTTGCTGATAGATCTTACTCTTTTATTTCACTAACAGAAGACACCAGTATCTCGCTCATGAATTATCCAAAGTTTCAGCTCAATAATGAAACAAATCAGAGGGCAAGTTGATTGGTAGCATGCTTATAAGCTATTGCACATATGCCGGCAACGGCAGGAAAAAGCATTCAAGACAAATGTTGTAGGCTTTAGCTTGTTTGCTTGAAATAAACCAGCTAGAGCTACACACACTTGAAGTGTTAATTATCTGTACTACTGCAGTGCACACAGGCAGCAGCTAGGAACTAGGTCAATACAGGCTGCCCATACTATATTTGGGATTGAAAACAGCGTATTTATAACAAGAAAGATTTTGAGGAAGTGATGACTGTTCGTAACACTTATTCCTCAAAATCAGTAGTGAGACTCATCCACTTTTATGAAGAGCAGATTTAAGCCTACATAAGCTTCATCAGAAAAAGGATTGGGTTAATAGTGGTCCCTACTGAAAATCCCACACTTTATGCAGACACCAATACTGAATTTTCATGAGTAAAATTACAAAAATCACAATAAATCAGATAACAATGAAAATACAGCAATAAATCCTATGTCATACATCAATATGAGTGTTAAGCCTGTCATTAAGCAGAAAATGTATTTAATTGAGATCACAGTAGGGCTTTCCACAGAAGACACAAAACTGATAGCATTAGTATTACAAAACCAGGCTGTATGTAAGAGCCAACAGGCCTTGCTTTTCCTTGTATGAACTATTAAAAATCAGCAGATAAATGTACCGTTAAGTTTCTTTGTGGCTTGTCCTGACCAGAGATTGTGCCTTGATCAAGTTTTCTGCACATCTGGACATGTGATAGGCCCGCAGACAAAATGTTGTGTTAGATATGGAAAGCAGATTTGACCGATTAACATATGCTACAACATAGAAGCAGCTATTGAAGTGTTTGGAACGTGATAGAAGCAGCAGATTGATAAGATTCCAAATCAAGCTATAGATGATGTCCAGTTTCTGGTAAAAGTATGGTAAAGAGAAAAAGGCCAAACCCCAGAAGCCACTGAAAGCTTAAACCAGCCAACCAAAAAAACCCACAGATTGACATAGTTCAAGTTTCAATGATCTGTGAAATTACTGAAGCAATAAAATGGAAGTAAGTGAAAAGAACAAGTACTGCAAGTTGAAATCTTTGAGAAAAATCAAAGCCAGGTCTGCATCAGCAAGCAGTAACACTGCAGTAGGAGTGGATCTGTAGAGCAAAGCAAGTGATGGTGAGAACCCAACTTCTACACTACCTAGGGGGTGATACAGCCTGCTGCTGCCTGGTTCTCCCAGACTTGTCACCCATGAATCACATCTCTGCTTTCAGTCCATCCAAAACAAACAGTTTGCAACCTCCAGGGCTGCCCCATAACAAAAACCAAGGCATGCTAAGTGGGGATGTGTGGGAGATGGACTTCAAAAGCACTCCTGCCCTACACTGATACACTAACATAGGTGCAAGCTAGCTTATCTAAAAGTATATTTGCATTGGAGAAATATTCTATTCAAGCTTTGCACAATCACATTTTTCATTCTGCAGTGGAGCTTTCTTTGAGGAGTATAGTGATTGCAATATTCTGCAGTAACCATACCTTCGTGTTAGACATCATGACACATGCTTTAACTTTCGGTCAGCCCTGAAGCAGTCAGGCAGTTGGACTAGATGATTGTTGTAGGTTGCTTCCAACTGAATGAATATACTCTGTTCTAAACTTCACAACCATGCCTAACAAGTAGGAGAGAGCAGATTTTATCATTATGTCTCTCTCATTAAAAACAACACTGAATAACTTGATTTCAGTATGTATGGGAGCTGGATTGGTACATGAGCTAGGCAGGACAAAGTAAGCTGCTGCAACATTGTGCTAACTATAGCAGCATGGATGCACATGTCACTGGGAAAGGTTAGAGCATTCTTCCCACTGACATGCACAGGGAAGTTTGCTCATCATACTAACCAGACTGCTCATGCTCGTTTTCATGGCATCTTTGAACTACCACAGAAGGAAATAATCTAGGACCGGCAGCAGGAAGTATCTGTGATCACCTCCTGGCAAGTAAAATTATTTCACTCTGCACCAGCAGTTCTCCCCCTGCCTTCTTCTATGGACGGACTGTTCCTTTTGAGTAAGAAACCAAGATGCACTTGGACAAATTTAGCCTTGCAGCCTATGGGTTCATACAACAGGTTTGTAGACAACCATACAGCTTGTTGTTTCATACCAGCTTGTGTGGTTTGGGTAGATACTATCAAAACCAGCAGATAGTTTTCTCTGAGCAGCCAGACTGTGACCACACCAAGAAGTCTATGAAAATGAGACTAGGCACGTTACACTTATCTCTCTTACAAGCTCTAGAGGATTTGCTCATCTTGTCCATCAACAAGACATAATGCTGATATAAACTTGCCTGAATGCCTGTATGGTGCTCACTCAGACACTATTTGCCTGTCATCCTTGGGGGGTGGCCTATGGGTCATGGAGGATGGATAGGTCTTGATACTGGACCAAAGGAAGACTTTCTTTAGCAGGATAGTTCTTTTTCTGCATTGGATCTCGCTTCAACTTTGACACATTACAAAGGTAAACACATTTTAAAACAATCATGCCCTGCTCACCGTTCAAGGACAAGTGAACCTCCCAACTTAACATAATGATGTTTAATTTTAAGTTTATCTATTATTTGATAAATCATGGCCTGTCATGCTTCAGGAGTGGTTACAAGAAAAAGAGGTCCTGAGTGACAGACGATGCCACCCGTCCTTCACCCTCTCACCTTCCGGGCTCTCTGCACCTCAAATTTTGATTTGAGTCCATTCGCAGCTTGGATCAAAAAGGCAAAAGGCTTTTCCTCAGACTTGATAGGCAAAGTCCCAGGAAAGCAGTACATTAAACACTAACCTGCAGCTCCAGAAAGAAACAGGGCTGGTGGTTGTTTGCGAAAGCCTGAATTAGAGACTAGCGACTTGAGATAAGATAGGCAATCAGTTCTGACTCTGCCACTGCAGACTTCTGGTCTACTTGCAAGAGAAGACATGTCATCATTTCTCTTGACAGTCCCCAGGATTTCAGGGAGATTGCCTAGCAGTCGCAGCAGAAAGGGGGAAATGAAAACAGGACTCTTAAGGAAGAATGAAGGACTTCAGGTCTTAGCTTTATTTTTAACAGGGAGTCTACACCAGCTCTGAGTAAGTTTAGATATGGTCACATGTCATCTCCAGATCCTGGGGCAGGGAGACTGCGACATATTGATGTAACACAGATTTTGCTGTGGCAAAAAGTCCTTTGCATAGGGGTCACAGTGCCAGCAGAAGCCTGAAGAGAAAGGAAGGTTGGTTTATTTTTTTGTACTGTTCAGTAGCTACTTGGGTAAAATCCCTTTTTATTAGAATTTCTCCCTAAACTGCCTATGCCTCATGTGCAGTTAGCTTGGCCATCTTACCACTGGAAACACGTTTTCCTAGACACTTTATGTCCAAAAAAAGGTCACATACTACATTAAAACCATAGCTTCTGTCAGAAGAAAACACTTGCAAAGTAGATGCCAGCTCTATGCTCAAATTAGTATTCAAACACTGAAGCAGTAGGACTGAGGTGGTCAGTCCAAAGGACTGGTTTGCTAGGTGTGCTTTTGAGGCCCACATTAACCTCTCCAACAGGTCGGCAGCACAGCAGAAGCCTGGATGGCAAGGGACAAATGCAGCTACACACCAGCTCCTTTAACCTGGCTGTAAATTCTCTTGATATTTCTTTTCTGCAGCACAAATTCATATGCAAGCACAAGTTATTAAAGCAGTAATTGCTCCACTACAGCTTCTCAGGAGGCTACAAAAATAACTACATGCCTACATCCAGTTAGTAAAAATGGCATTTAATTCCATTGCGGGGGGGGGGGGGGGGGGGGGGAATGCTTTAGTTCAGACCTTCTAGCACAGAAGTTTCAGTTGCCCTGTTATTCTTGACTGGTTGAGAGGGCTGCTGTTCTCTAAAACATGCATCTACTGTCAGGGGTACTCAGAGAAATACAAAACTGCTCATACATAAAAAGTCTGTTCCCTAGATTGGTACCAAAACCAGCAGAAGAAAGTGGTTATGAATCACAAAAGGGTTCAATGGAGATGGGAAAAGGGAGAAGGGCTACTGAAGGGGTTTCCCCATTATGGTGCAGTCTCAGTCACAGCACATAAGTCTCTACCTGGCTGTGTGTCCTCTATTTCTCAGACTGATACTTGGGAAGCTGGAGGAAACTACAGTATCACAAAGTGCACCGTTGCTTTCTTCCCTCACTACTTGTGTTACCAGGTGTATAGTTAACTTCTAAACCTCCCTAGTTCAAGTCTGGGATACATCCATCACCTCCGCTTATGTGAGGACTCAGCCATTCATCACCAAACCCACTTCACCCATCCCCAGGCTCGTTTAGTGCCTTACTCAGCAAACACTAATTGACTTGGAAATGATTCCCAGGAAGGTTCTCTCTTCCTCCCCTTTCTGCCCCAAATGAAACATCTCCTGTGGCTATGTGCTCTCCTTAATCCTGACACTATTCAGAACTGAAGCATAAGAAGGTGATTATTGCAGCAGATCCTCTTCCTTCTTTCCAGAAACACATAAAATGGAAAGCTAAAATCTCTTGCTTTTGGCCACAACCTTCAGGTCAGTTTACCAGGAACTGTATCTATACATTTTTATTTTATACAGCCTTTCTTCTTTCTTGCCTCAAAGCAGCCCTCAAGAGAGACCACACAGTATGCAGCATTTGGAATCTTTTTCTTCTTCTTTTCCCTCTGGAGCTCATTCTAAAGTGCTTCCACAGATATTTTTCTTGCTTTGTGTTGCATTTCCTCTGTAAGCCTTACAAGACTTGCCAGCACAACTTCCCTGGCTGGTATACATACAACCATAGATATTTTTAAATCACAAAAGCAAACCTTCCTACTCCCCCTCCCTCCTTCCCCAAACCCCTATCATGCAAACATCTCTCTCCTCCTTCTGATGGAAGTAATTTCATTATTTTAAAAGCATTTATGCAACCAACAGACAACACCATGTGTGTGCACACACAGGCCTCTGCAGGAGTCAATATGATTGTGCCCTCTCCCTACTTTCTGCTTTCTCCATCCTTTATCAATATTAATATTTCACATTTTACCCAAGTCCAGGTCAACATCCACTATATCTATCTTAAGCATCAGTTTCCAATGTACAGCGTTAAACCCGAGCAGGTTGCTACCTTTGATGTAAAAGACACAGAGTATGCTCTTTAAAAGGCTTACACAAGTCTTGATCATGAAAGTGCTTCCTTTGCTTCCTTCTAAAAGAGCAATGATCTCCCGGCCACTGGATTAACTCTGCACACCTCCAGCCCCTGTGCGTTGCAGTGGGTCCCCTTATTCTGTAGCAAATTAATTGCAGTGACACTTCTTCCCAGTACTTAGGAAAGGTGCTTATAGACTTTTAGCTTAGTTTTGAGTAAGGAGGAAAGGGGGGTGGCTTTTTAAATCCTCCTCTCCCCATCCTTCAATTAGAGGGCAATCATACTTGCTGTTTCTTAGGTCTGAATTCAGCATCCCTTGCATAACATCTCTTCCTATTTAAGGTATCTATATTCTTGTCCGTAAACTACTTTTTCTGAAATCTAGTTCTACTAATATGCTTCCAACTGAAAAAAAGCAGTTACCCACACTATATGTGCCCTGAAAACCAGCATAATCAGCAGTTAGAGACAATGTTGACATAAACAAAGTGGGAAAAGCCCTGTCACTGAGCCAGGACAGGCTACTAGAGAGACTGGATTGAGACAGTCGTTCCAGATACAGTACTCCCATTTCAATATTTGGCTGTCTCAGTCAATCCATTTTCCCCTTCCATCCCATGAAAAGTTAAGTATCCCCAGGAAGGGGAGGCTCTGAGGATTTTTGGCCCTTCTCACTGACTTCTGCGAAGCAACAAACAATCCCAACTTTGGAAAGAGAATTTTTTGTACAGCCTTATTTGTGTTTTAACAGGTTAACAGGAAGAGTGTGACAGTCAGAATGGGGAATTGTGGTATTCAGGAATCCCACCTTTGCCTGGTGGGCTCTGGGGAGAAAGAACTCTGCTGTCCTCCTCCTCTGTCCAGATGTCAACAACCCCACAGACTTAACCCCTAACTCTAACCCCTAATTTTTGAGTTTAAACCCCCGAACTTCTCATACCCCTGCAGAACAGAAAGACCTTAGCACAAGGTGACAACATTCCAAGAGAGCAAACAAATCTGTGTGCTGTGTGTCTTAGCATCCAGCAATATTTGAGCTTCTTCAAATTGAGAAATTATAAAGGTAGCCTGAAAACACCAGAGATACAAAATTAAAGTTATTTTTGGATGCTAGAGTTTCTTGTCATTTATTTTTTTGTCATTTATTTTCAACAAAGGATAAACTTTTAAATGTATGGATTCCTCATGCAATTCCTGCTCTCTGGTGTGCTTAGAAGCAGGTTGCTGAAAAGGCTCTATAAAAACCCCTAACAACAAATCTCTCTTGCAGCCCTGCACTGCATGAGCTGTGTGATCCCAACAAGGGAGCCAAGTGATGTTCCTCCAAGAGCAAGGGCCTTGGGCTAGTTGGTAGTTGCAGTAACCTTAAGTGTGAGAGAAGAGCCGATGACACAGTGGTCATTCAGCACACCCATGCTCCCCTCCCCACCTCATCATGCACTTTAATGTCCATTAGGTGTTAGCAAGTCCTGTTGCACTCTGCTCTGCTGGCCTCAGTTTCTACTTCAAGCAGCCCTCCTTACTACTGCTGTTAGTTGTCTAACTGTATCTCCAAGTATTTGGGCTTTCTCTCTTCTTCCAGACTATTCGACATGCATCATGTGTGTTCTGTATTTCCAGACATATACTCTGAGCTACCCTGAAGCGCATCTGAGTCATCCCCCCCCCAGGCTCCAGAGCACTGGAGATGGCAGGGAGCAGAGAGGGGCAGGGCTCTCTGACACTATTGAGCATGACCTCAAATAAGAATATACCATTTTCATGGGAAATTATGGACTTTCGGGGGGTGGGGATGGTAAGAAAGACAGAAGAGAGTCTCTGTACACCTCTCTGTCCCTGTTCTCAGTGAAATAAGGAAAGTTGATGAGCACTTCTTACCCCATCGAGGAAGAAAGAAAAGCTTTTAACAATAATTCATCCAATTTCTTCACTTTGACTTGATTTTACCCGATCCAAACAATGTTTTCTGTTGTTACAGGAGTGACATTAGTATTCAGGTTATTGTAGAAATATTACAGAAAACACCTATAGATTCTACAGTAACACCTTATTTTTTTCTTAACCCCTTCAGTCTCAAACAAAATCTTTGCTTATACATTTGGTCAACTGTACAAACAACACTGAAAAGGCAAGAAAAAATGGATGAGTAAATATTACAGGGAGCATTTGTCAGCTCAAGACCAACTGTATTTGGAGGAACATCAACAGAAGATCTGTGATGGACCTGCAGAGGAACAAACCTGTAGTAGATATCAAAGAACACAAACCTTTACCAGGACTCCCCATAAAGGCAGTATGAATACTGTGCTACTTCATGGGGCAAAAATCCTTTAGGGAAAACAAGCAATACTGTGCTATTAGCTCATTTTCCAAAGACAGGCTTGGCAAGGGAAGACAAGCTGTGGAATAGATGTCAAGAAGAGTTGGGGAAGCAATGGCAAAACAAACATGAAGAACTGCCTCCAGATGTTCTGGCAGATGATGATCAGAGGAGCAAAACTGCAGCTGCTCAAGATTTATATTGAAAATGAATGCCTCAGCATTTGCCTGTCCTCCTTTGGGGTGTGCTAGAGCCACCCAGGCTCCAGCAGAACATAATCTGCACGTGGAGGTTAACATGGTTGAATCAATCTGATCATGGATGAAAATTCAGCTGCTATCGATTCCCTGTTTAGGCTGATTGCCCTTCCCGGGTCAGAATGGAGACCTGTCCCATTGTTCAGTGAATACAGTATTCTGTTCACTACATCAATTACCCTGACCCCAGGGGGGGCAAAAGCCTCCCTGCTCACCCATTTACAGTGACAGCTGTCATGCTAATGAATTCACATTGACATTATAATTAAACCATTACACAAAGTGAGGCCTCACTCTCAGCTGTACAGCAAACACACACAAGGCCATTTTGGAAAGGTTGCCTATTAGATATAGAGTATAATAAGACGAGGTATCCCTCAAGTTTTGGAAGATGAAAAAGGCAGGCAGAAGGTGCAGACTTAAAGATGGATTAGGAAACAAGGACAACCTTTGAAGTGACTTTTAGTTCCCTTTTTAGAGTAGCTTTTTGCTGAAGTGGTAGTTTCATGGCAGATGAGCTTCCTGACAAGTCTCTTTTTGGAGTACATCTTAAGAGAAGGAGCATTGCAGGACAGCAAGCAACTCCACAGCAAGAGCCAGGGGCACAAAAATCCCCAAACCCTCCACATTCACTTCACTTGAACTAGAGATCTTGCACATCACCAGTCCAAAGAAAAATAAACAACCATAATAGACACCATTTATTTATGTATATTTATCTCAACTGGCCAAGAGGATCTGGGAGCAGCCAGGTACCAGATTTTCATTATGCTTAACAGAAGCCCTCTGCTCCACAGCAGCTCTGCAACTGCACCCAAGTCATAATCCTCCCAGATCTCCTTTGCATCCATGCACCCTTTTCATGTTTGGCCACCACTGACCAATAGTTTCACCTTAGAAGTTGCCGGGGGTTGGGGGGGGGAGAGGGGATTGTGGTGGTAATGGATTGGATGGGTAGAGATAGCTTTATACTATTCAAAGAGCTGCTGCTCTTTTCAGACCCTAATGTAGGAGGCTGGAGAGCTACATAAAACCTTAACAGTGACTGAAATATTTTCTTCTAAGGAGGTACGAATTGCATGGTGCAACAGATGAGCAGCGTTCATCTCTACGTAGAGGTGCAATCTACAGAAGCAGTGTTATAAGCACCATGGCAGTAGGCAATTTGACAGTTTCAAGTTGGACAGTCTGGATTCAACAATACAAAAAGGCAATAAACCCGCATTTAGCTTATCAGAAGTCTCTCATTTGAGTCTGAGCACCAGAGGATTTAAAATAAATAACAAAATATTTTTGATTTCTTTTTTTTTGTTTTAATCTAGTGCATTCAAGTATAAGAATAAGTTCTGGGATGTTATTGCATGTTGCTATTTGGGAGAAAATCCTCACATATGAATACTGAAAAGCATTCAGCATAAGACTGTATCTCAGGCTTTCAACTTTGGTAAATTTAAGGATACAGATGACCTTCATCGGAAAGGATCACCTGAATTTACTTTGAGACCTTCGTGGTTGTCCTGAAGTGATTTCAGATCTATCAGAACAAAGAGGAATCAATGAATTTCTGGGACTATTTAGAGACCTCTGCATCTATACTGGAGATATTTAGCAGAATTCAGCCTTCACATAATCCAGCGATTCCAGACTTCATTTCTCTGTCCTGTTGCATCATTAAAAGCTGGATTATGGAGTTAAGCATGCACAAGCTGGGAGGTGCCAAAACCAAGGCTACCCTACAACTTCTGGATCAGCCCATGGGTGTATGTTACATCCCCTTTAGCTCTGTGCACATTCAGTACACAGGGTACATGGCCAGTCATGCAGCAGCCATCAGTAGAACATTACTATATTCTTATAAATCACAGGGAGAGCTGAGGAAGTGCACATTGGGAATATTGTGTAGCATCATGTAGTCTGCCACACAGATGATCAGAAGAGCTAAAAGTCTTAGATCCCCTATTATCAGATTAAGCCGCTCCAAAGGAAGTATTTAGTACTGCAAGGGAATATAACCTGACAAAGTTATAGGCAACTGAGAATTGGACCTTGATTAACAATTTCAACAATGGGTTGCACTTCTGGTCCTACGTACAGTACTGCTGCTGCATGAAAAGAACAAGATCTTGGAGGTTTATTTTAAATCAGCACAGTTTGCTTGCCTTCCCTAAGGCTGTGCAAGTCTAGAGAAGCTGGAGACTACCTATAATGTATGTTGTGTTATTCTGTTTTCCTAAACTGTACTTTTAATGATGGATGGGAGGCTGAAGCAGCTGATAACAATGCTAAATGGTGAGAGACCAAATATGCACCAGTAGCTCAGCTTAAACTGTGTAGCTGGGATAGAGCTGGGCTTGTGCTGGGAAACAGATGAAGTGTCCTGAGAGTACGTCAGCCCTGGAGCCCTGGAAACAGCTTTCTTTTGCAAAACATCCTTCTCCTGGGGGATGGGGCAGAGGGGAGAAAAAGGGACTTAAAATCCATGGGCATTATGGCTTTTAACCGAGGATGCAAATAATGTATCAATAAACAGAGTGATGCAAAACGTATTAAAGGTACATGCAATCGCACCACCCTACTCCTCAGTGAAAGGGGAAGCTGTACAGGTAGGGATGGCACCTGCTTCCACACTTTGTGCTACTTTGCTGTCCCCAGGACAGGTCCACCTATACGCTTTAGTAGGAATTTAGATCTTTTTAAAAGGACCTGACATTTTTACAAAGGGATCCTTCTCTTCCATACTCTGCATGCTGCACTTGGATGAAAGAAGGCTCTGGAGTCAAGTTAGGCCCAGCTTTACTCTTCTGAAATCAGTCTCGCTTTTCAGGGCCTGAATCAGGTGTCCCAAAGGCTCTTTTATAAAGACCTGTCTGCTGCAACCATTGCAGCCTGGTGCAACAACATTACATCTCAGTGCTAACTCATAATTTCAATGTATACATTTCACTGTCCTTTCTACAGAAGCTGTGGTGTCTGTCCTCTGGTGGGACAATTTGCTAAAAGCACCCCAAATCTACAAGTATTGACAGACCAGAGCATTACTTCTTTCCCCATCAGAACCTTTTCGCATGTGGGTAAACTCCAAAATTTTTACCCATGTCAGTGTGGTGGAACACTGGCTAAAAAGAGTTTCCCTCTACTTTAGTATATTTAGTAAATTGTGATGATAGGAGAAACATCATCAACCAACATAACATAAGAGTTTTGCTGTGAGATAGCTGATCCCAGCTGAAGCAAGACAACTTGAGCTGAAAGACTAAGTTACATGGAAGAAAGAGTTAATAGGGCTTCAGGATAAGGTACTCCAGCAAATAAATCCAAACATGAGTTTGTAAGCTTGCTTTTTGCTTCTTTATATATTAAGAACTAACATTATTCAAACACAGCATTTACCAACTCAGCATGTTTACAAAACATCGGATACTTCTGAACTACAGCCACCCAATGATATTTGGATTTGGGGCATTCAGTCAAGACAGAGATAGAAAAGGGATCAAAGAAGTCAGTATGCTGAAAAACCCATTTTTCCTCTATTCATCCATGCCAGTCCCAGTGACAAGAGCTGCTTTTCAGTGCCCCGTCCCTTTTTCCAGCTGGGTCCCAAAGATCCCCCCAGTGCAATCCCCACTGCCTGAAATTTTACAAGATCCCCACCGCTCTTCAATTACCTTCGTTGGCCTGTCAAGACTCCAGCATCTCAAATTCAGTTAGCTGGTGTTTGGACCTCCGCCAAGGGCCAGCCTTTGCTCCTAATGACAGCCAGCTGAGGGGACACTGAGAGGGGCTGAATTCAATTTGCAGGCCCTCTAATCTGATTAGGGGAGCAGGGTTTTTATTTTCTCCAAAGTTTGCAGTAGCCAGGATGAATGATGGCTAAAGGATGAGCTGTCAACATCAACAAAGGCTTGGAGACAAAGGGAAAAAAATGAGGGGGTATAACATATTTTATTTTAAGGAGAGAAATGAGCCTGCTCTGACTGACAGCATGGCGAGCTGTTGAGTGAATTGTTCAGGTGACAATGTTGTGTTTGCAGAGTGTCACTCTGTGTGGGCTGTGAAAGCAGGAATGGATCCAGCTACTGGGCAGATGTCAAGCAAATTCCAAGGACTGCTGTTCTTTTCTAAATAGAATATCACACTATTCTCCCATCCTTGTGTAAAATATGTAACGCTTCCTCCGTTTTCTACTTCGTGATGCTCTATTACAAGTACTAAGCTGTAAAAAGCCCCTTATTATATAGCCACACACAGTCTTCATTTTTCATTCTTGTGCATCTGAGGGTTTTGCCTTACTGGGCTGATTTGAGCATCACTCGGCTAAAGGCAGTATCTCTTCACATTCAAGCACTCAAGCATACAAGTTTTATTTGCTTCACTTCATAATACAGTTATAACAAATTCTATCACCACTTTCTCAATATAGTTTTCTTAATGCTTGAAAACTTGTGGTGCACTCAGTTAATCTGTAATGATATAATTTTTGCAGCATTGGAATATGAGCCTGGAGGAAGACAGTGGGGCTATGACCTTCTGCAGCCTCTGCTTTTCCTCTCGCAACACCCAGCATGGCACATTCAACACAGCTATGGGCTCCCTTGCTAATTCTGCAGATGCTTATTTCTATTCAGGTTACCACTACCACAACTGCTTCACCCAAGAGCAGGAAGACAGGCAGCGCTCAGAGATGACCAAGCACACGCTGGTCATGTCCCAAGAGCTTATATGCCAGCCACAGGAAAAAGGGAGCCCAGCATCCTGTAGGTGAGCAACACCATAGTCTTGTGAAGGGGCACAAAGCAGTTGCATCATTGCCTTAGCATCCAAAACTGGGAGATTGTCATTAAGTTATCTTAGAAACAGGTTTCAAAGACAGAAACCAGTAGAAAACCCAAGGAGTGCTTATGATGGTGAAGAGACTGTTGATGAAGCCAGAAAGAGGCAGAGAGAATTAAAACAAACATGGTAATAATTCTCCTATTCTATAGGCAATACCTGGTGCATAGGCTGCCTTTCTAATGGGAGGCTCACTTTGCTAGCAGTTTTGACTCACTTGCCACCCTGAAGTATTTCTGGGCACTCACCTCAGGTAAGACTTCCCTCAGCTTTGTAAACTGGTGATGGAGAGCTGGCTTTCTGGGCACTCACCTCAGGTAAGACTTCCCTCAGCTTTGTAAACTGGTGATGGAGAGCTGGTACAGGGGTATCTCTCAGCACCTTGCAGAGCTCAGAGGTCTTCTGTGCTTGAGAGTTGAGGCTTAGCATTTGGGAAGCAGCTTGTTGTCTCATCAAGGATGTGCTTTCTGCCTCTGTCCATATTCAGAGCCTCTGCAAAAATAAGTTAATGTTCACAAATGCTCAGCTGGAACCTATTAGCTTGTCTGCAAAGATCCCTGATGGTCCCTTGCTCTAACCTCCCTCAGTTCTTGCATTCAAATGGATTAGGCTGTCTCCACAGAACATCCCAAGGCTAAAGGGCCAGGCAAAATGTTTCTTGTAATCATTCTTCCTGTAGTCTTTTCTCCTGTCTATCTGGGACCTCCATGGAGCCAGACAGGAGAGCTGACAGCAGGAACGCTGCCTACGCTGTGCCCTCCACTTCCCTTGTTAATGCTTTGGCAGAGAAGAATGAGAGCAGCCTGACAAAGGCACGGAGGGGTGAATAAGTAGGGAGAAGAAAGGAGAGGGGGAGATGAAGCTTAATAAGTGAGGAAAATGCATAGGAAAAGAGATACAAGATAGGCTCAGATGTGGATGCATAGGCAGGAAGGGCAGCAGTTAGGAGGAGCAATTTTGGAACAGGAGTAGTAAAGAAGCCACACTGGCCTGCCAGAACCTGGAGTCAGCACCCCAAATTATTGCCTTTCCTTCCCTATCAGAGGATGCCTGCGAACATCCTATTGCTCGTAGCAGTCTAATAGCAATAATACAGCTCTGACCTCTTACATTGTGAGCTACATCGTGAGCTCAGGAAGTGCAAGAACCATTGCACAGACTTATAGATCCCATTTCAGGCAAGAGAATCAGCGCAATGGCACAGGATCACATTTTACTCTTCTCAACATGCTTTGAATGTGATATGGGTAGGGAATTGCAATCTAAATGACATGTTGGTGAAAAGGAAAGGCTGCAAAACCAAATACCCTAATGTTAGAAAGTGGCAGAACTATTTATGCTTATGATAAGTAACTGATGCTCCCTCAATCTGAAAAAGGCATAATGTTTTCAAGAAAGCAATATCCCCTATATGGAGAATATTACTATATAATGGCAAAAGATATAATCCCTTTCATGGCTTGCTGAGATCTTTTGAGTTCAGCTTCATGATAACCTGTGCAGTGAAACTGTTGCCTGTGCTTGTTCATTGTTTTGTATTTTTATTGAGAACAAACTGACCAGTAACAGATGCCCCCCCTTTGTATTGGCATCCATCCATTCAAAAAACATTACAAAACTACAGAATACTATCAGCCCATCAGTAATGTTACAAGTTAGATGCTGTTATTATAGAATATGGATATTCCATATTCTATAACCACCTTTGGAGATTAATAAGACCCCCAAAAGCCAAGCCAACTCCATCAGATAACGAATGCAGATGGAGAAAGCACCGAATATCCTAAAAAGCTGATAGATGACGAAACTTCAAAAGATGCTGCATATTCTTATTAGATCTCATTTGAGGTGATTCATGCAGTTACACCAGGGGAACATTTGGCCCATTATTCATAACATCCAGAAGATGAGGAATAACACACTTAATTGAAACCCTTGTCAAAATGAAAAATTAATTATCTTTCAAAGATTCTCTGTCAAACTGTCACTTTCTATTTGCCACACAGGGGCAATATCAGCAAAATAGCTCTTCAAGTCCCTGCTACCAGCAAGTCTATTATATTATGTACAAGTAACGAATGCAGAAGAGGCCAAGTCAGGAATTATGCGATGAAGAATAATCAGAAAAAGTCTGCTCCAAACCCAAACCTGTTTCAGGAGAGTGTGGCAAAAGCATCAGGCATTTCAGTTTAAGCATGGATATCTTCTTGAGAGGCAGGAAGGGTCACCAAAGAACTACCGGAGGGTCCAACAGCCCCGGCACTCCCCCAGCTAGGGAAAATCTAGGCTCTGCTTTGAGTAAAAGCAAAGAAAATCTATGCTGAAAGGAAGGACCATGAGGTCATTGTCTGGTTTGGCTTCCTACTGCCTCTGCAAACAGTCCAGAGACCCTCCAGGGGAACAGAAACCAAGGAGGGTGACTTTCAGGTATCAAGATCTACTGAAGGATGGTACAATGATTTTGTGGCCATCCCTTTTCTCAACCAGCTGTAACAGCAGTTCAGGCAGGACTCACACCCCTCCAATTCCATGAGCCCTTTTCCACAGGGATAGACAAGGAAAACTAAACAGAGCACTTTGATAGCAGGCACAGATGACTCAAGACAATGGCCGTCTGCCCAGACCCAACCAGGAGTATTCATGCAGTTTCTAAGGCTTCCTCAAGCAAAGATCAACAGTTTCCAATCACCCAGGTATTTGCTTTCTCCCCTGCCAAGCACTAGCCCCAAGAGAAAGAGCAAAGTCCCAAGTGCCTGTTAAAGACCCCAGTCTACCAAACCTAGAGCATAGCAGAGAAAGACCCCTGGCTTTTTTCACTTGCGCCACATTATCACAGAAAGGTGGATTAGAAGTTATCTCAGCTCTGCTTTCTTTCAGAGCTCCTTGGCAACACAGCCACCAAGATATAAATATGCACACACAAAAATCTGCAGCAGGCGTATGTGCATGCACACACACAAACCAATAGGCAAAAGTATTTCAAGGCACAGGGCAGATATGGCCGGGAAGGCAAAGGAGTTACGGAGATTCTGGGAAGAGGGGGAAAATAAGGGAGATTTTTCTACTGTCTTCCCAATATTTAGGGGTTTTTGAGGGTCAAAACCCAGTCACTTTGGAAAGTCAATAACTTCACAGCTGTATCTACCACCAGCAAGCTTCACACACATTGCAAGGGTCAGATACAGCTTCAGGCCTTCATTGTATAGAATACCATTTAGATGAAGAAGACCTAATTCTACAAATTTACAGAATTACAAAGGACCAGCAACAGTTTCAGGCCTACATTGTATAAAATGTAATTTAAAGGAAGATGACATAATTCTGACTGAAGTAAGGCTGACAAAGGACCAACTTAACCTGGGTACTCAATAGTACACTGATCAAAGGGCTCCAGGCAAGGGAGCTCCCCATCCTTGAAGGCAGTAGGCAAGTAGCACTTCATGAACTGTTTATTACTTTTATAGACCTCAGGTGGCAATTAGCACCTGCACCAAAGTCAGGGACATGGAGGATAACGCATTGGTATTACCATTTGTGATCACCATAGTAACAACACAGCAGAATAATAAACACTAGGTACACATAAAATAACCTTCAGTGTCCTGTGCAAGAGGAAGACCAACACACTGCTCTCACTCATTATGCTCATACCCCAAAATGGCAAATTAACCCACCATACCAAGTCCCTGTGCACAGCAAGTGACAGCCCTCACCTCACTATCTAGCTCCACAAAGTCCTGAAAGCTTTTCTTCACAAAGGCCAAGATGAAAGCCAGTCACCACAAGGTTCTTATACCCTTGCTTTCTTCCTTGTCAGCAGTGAGGACCCTTTCCTTTTGGGTGGATGGATGTTGATGCACTCAGACACCTGAAGCAGATACTCTTTCTCCTTGGTCAGGTGGGACAGGGATATTTGGCAGGGCATTTTAGTATCTTCTGGCTCACAGTTCTTGTCCTCAGACACAGGGAAATCTCTGCTTCCTAATGAGCAGCACCAGGCTGGGAGAGAGAGCAAGCATATCAAAAAAGCAGTGCTGGAAATGTCTTTCAGCTTGTACAAGCTCTCCCCTTGTAGTGGGTAAGGGGCTGTTCATCAGCTGCTCCTATAACTCTTTTCTTTATGTGTGTACAAACTGTTTACATATTGAATGTTGTGCAATAAGATGAAGAAGTATTTATACTGAGATGTTTATATTAACCCTTCTGAAGCCAAGAGCACTTGTGCTAAGAGTACTTGGATCGCAAGAGCTAACTGTGGTCCAGACCCTTCTGTGGCTCAGCTTTATTATTGCAAGCAGTATGTCTGAAGTCCACGTGGCTCCTGCTGTTATTGAGGAAAGCACAAATACAAGACTTTGCAGTGGAACAACACAGTCCTGCAAGTGGAACACGTCCATCAAGAAACCCAGGCTCCAGGAAGGCAGAGAGAGGGAAAACCTCACTGATTCTGCTTTACTTACAGGGCTTTTTAGAGAGGAAAGAATCAAACAGAACCCAATTTGTCGTGAAGCAGAAGGACTCTTGGTTCATCACTTGGAAAAATGTACCAATCCCACTATTTCCCTGCTTTATGATTATGACTTTTTTCTTTCTGCAACTTTAGAAACCGTCATCACTTACATTCATTCCAAGTTTTGAAGCTAGTATTTGGATCCAGGTATCAATACTGAATGCAAATTTGGTAGAACAGAAGGTAATTCTTTGGGAAAAAAAAAAAGTATTATAGTTTTCTCCTCAGTTCACTTCCTTTCCCTGCCTATGCAGCCATGCCAGGGTCATAAGTATCCACTTCTGGATGTTTTTTAGGCATCTTTCAGACTGTCATCCATTTCTTCTGAGATACCTCATGAAGTGCCATTTCCAAATGTTATTACTCTAACATGTCTCTTTCTGGTCCTGCTGGTCCCCCGGGTCTCAGTCAACATCTGGCTGGGTGACCTGCTCCGCAGTCCCTTATGGTTTGTTTTGTAGGAGCTGATATCCTTCACCATGAAAGAAGATCAGACTCTTCCCTTTACATGAGTCTTCATTAGTGAATTGCTGTATCACGGTCCTTTTATGTTTAATCTGCTCAATTAGTTCAAATAATGAATTTACTGCCAGGGAAGTTTACAAAAGCAGATCATTTTAAATAAATACTCACTAAGTAAGTAGTCACTAAGTGCACTCGAAACCTCCATGTGCTCACCCCAGCAGGCAAAGAGCTATGCAGGGGAGTGGCTGCAGACACTGCCACTATTTCTGCGCTAGACAAGGGAAAGGAGGGCTCCAAGCTTTGGGAAATCCCTGCTTTAGTCTCAGCTGCCTTTTGGTATCAGGCATTTGTAAAGAGCTATTAACAGTTCATTCCCAGGAGAGCTGCAGGTTAGATGTTACTTGTGTACATTACCTGTCACATTAAATCTCATCTTCCATAAAGCTCTCACAAAAAGCAGAATACATTTACACGATTGTAATAAAGGCAGAATGTTTTTGGTGAATGAGGTACTACCGTTTTGCCTTAAACTAGCAATTACTGACAAAGTAGTGCATTTTATTTCTGTGTTTTGTACACAGCCCTTGGAGGTAAGGCATGTTCAATGGCATGCTTTTCTTACAAATCTGGCTTAAGCGACAATGAATTCTTTCAGGAAATATCTTTGTTCAGCTAAAGAGCTCATCTTCCAAAGCTCTGAAATTACTTGGTGTTTTGGAAGATGTTCATTCCGCAGTATTGATGGCATGCTTGCCTTTCTGCAGGTTTTTGCTCTCATCATTTTCTTTTTATCTAAAAAAACAGATAATTACATAAATTTTTAATGTAAGGTTTTAACAAAGAGACTGAAATTTCTGGTTTAAACAATCTCCTTTAGGCAGGTAAAGCATTTTCTTTTCAAGGCATCAGAATTAATACCTTGAGAATTCTTTCAAAAAAGTAAACAACAGCAGAATAAAACGAAACAGGGAAAAAATAGTTTTCATACTTCTTTACTCTGAAACTGTTAGGCTAATGCTGGAAAACCATAAAAAGTTATAAGAAAGAAGAACTTTCCTGTCTAAATTGTCTTAATTTTCCTGTGGGTCTAGTTCTGGGTAGGGTTCTTTTAAGTCCATATTGTGATTTTGAATATTGAGAGTCTCCACTATTGTCCCAGTGGGTAGCTTTCAAGGTGTGGCAAGACCTCCCTTATCAGCATAGGAAGTTTGAATGTCTTCATATTTTGTAGACCTGGACCCACTTACAGGTTTTACATGTTCTTTTCAAATAGAATTCACTTTTTTCTAGATTTTTAGAAATGCATTTTAGATACAATATTCTGTATTTATAGATTTAGAATTCTGTTTTTAGATATAATATTTTAGATATTATATATTTTAGCAATACATTTTAAATATCATGGTGCAACACAGAGCATTGGCTCTACAAAACACTCCACAGGAGAGGACACAGAGTCCCCCAGTACTTGGTGGGACATCTGGGTGCTTCAAAAGGGACACAGTGCTTATGTCCTGTGTCTAAAATCAAGAAAGATGAGCATGGATTCAGAAGAAACCCAAAACCTATCTCAGTAATACCATGAATTTTAAGGGTAGCCCTTAGCCTGTGGATTTACTTGATTTTCATTGAAATTCTAATGCCAAAAACATTAGGAAACCTACTTGCTGTCCCTTAAGCACTTCCCCCAGCCTTGGAGGAAAGGTCAAGGTTATTATCCATTGTAATCCATCATGAGGAATTTTCAGACATTCAGCAATGATGCTTTAGTCATTTTTTGTGCCACCTTAAGCTCTATGACCGCGTACTGTTTTCCAGGCAACGATAGCAGATAAACCCCTTAGTTCAAGTACCTGCTACCTGGGTCAGGAAAGCCACATCCTCCTATAACATACATATATATATATATATATACACATAAGTAAGAGAGAGGGGGCAAGACAATTTCTCAGCAGCTCTCAGAAGAAAGCTCTTTCGTGATGAAATTTTTACTTAAGAGCTCCTAAATCAATTGCTCCCAGGCAAGGGAAGGAGGAGGGAGAATGAGGAAGGCTGTATTCTCCCTGCTCAGCAGTTTCCCACTGCCCTCCTGTCCTCCCTCCCCTCCCAATCAGTAGGTTGTAGGCAGGGCCTGGGGTCAAAACAAAGAGCTGACCCCATGGCAGGGCACCTTGGGGTGCTAGAGTGGGCAGTGAGGACCTCGGCTGGTGATGCTGAAACATGTAGCTCTGGTCCCTTTCCACCATGTTTCCTTCCAGCAGGGCAAGAGCAGGGCTCCCATATCAGTTTAGCATACCAGAGACTTAGAGGGGCTTACCAGGCTGCTCTGTTTAGGGGATAAAAGATGGGAGCTTGGCAGGAATAAACATGTCACTGGGGGAGCCTGCTCCATGGGGCCTGATTTCCCTCTCGTGTCGACTTGCTGCTGGCGCAGCTCCCCAGATGCCGCAGCACTAATCCTGATTTATGCTGAGTTTTGGTGGGCACAGGACCAACCAGAGTAGCATACAGGCATGCTGCTTCCCCTCACCTGGGCACACACTGGTGCTCAGGAGGAGGGAAAACTTGTTTAGTAATTAAAGTGATTTTCTAGCTTTTTGGGTGGGTGCACATGGCTTCGTGTGAGTTTGCATCATTCAACGCTGATGGGACTCAGTGCATGTGCCAGGGAGCCTAGTGATCCCAGTGCTCAAAGCGATCAGGAACAGGAGGGATAAGCTCTGCTCTGCTGCTTCCCCTGAAGTTAGGTTAGCAAAATCAGCTGTGATTTTGAAGCACCCCTGCCTAGAAGTGTCTACAGGTCATGCTTCTCAATGCCCTCACTTTCTGCCAGGGAGGCAGCATACAGTGGCTGCACCATCCCTGAGATGCATGTTGTCTTCTAAAGCCAGTAGAGGACTGCTCACATACCTTCCTGACGGGAGCACTGGGATAAGGAGGTCATTTATTTATGGCAGCTCTGAGATGCTTGTAGGAGAGATAACAGAGCATCAAGCTCGCCCTCAGCAATAGGTTTGCTTTCAAATCTCCAGCTCTCGATTTACAAATGCAAGGCTGGCACCAGTGTTTCCATGTTGTTTTGCGCACAGCACTTAGATCTTTGGTCTTTCCCTAAGAGTAGGGGGAAAAGATTCCCAAGTTTACAAAGGGTCCTTGTGAGCTTTCCAAAGATGTCTGCTCAACAGCACTAGCGCTCCTTCAGCACCGGCCCTGGGCAGCCAGGCACACCTAGACAACGATTCATCCCACTGCCCCCATTGCACAATGCACAGAGTATTGTCTCCCCCAGATCTTGATGGAAGTCCACCAAAGGCAAATCCCTCCTGGAGGTATTTTTGGGGGGAAGTTACTGCTCACCCCCCTTCCCCACCTCTTCCCTCTGATCGGTTGTGGCAGTTTGAGCTGAGAAACCACAAGGTCCCTCGCAGATGTTTGGTAACACATCAACGGCCCGGCCCAGCACAATGTAATGCAATTCCCCCCCAATCTCCCTCAGACATTACCTAATTGATAAAGGGGCCGCCCCGCGCCGTAGCAGCTCCCTCCCCAGCTCGTGCGACACAGCAGGGCTCTGTTCCCTTTTGCCATGACATCATGCCGGCGCTTGCCACCCATGCATCATGCTGCCTGCGAGCTTCCTCTTCCACCCCAGATAAACACGGCTGAGACAAACTCCCTCAGCAACACAAGAAAAGAGCTAAAAAAAGGATTACAAAACCCCACAACTTTCTGCAGCTCCTGCCCCAGACCCTCATTCCTGCCTGGGTTGTGGTGAGAGCTGCTGGATGGGGTTTGGATGTGGAGCCCGTCTGCGGTGGCCTCCAGCTTTCCACTGTTTGCTGGCAAAATCCAGAGAGGGAAAAGGCTCAGAAGTGCAAAGTTTCTGCTATAACTGCCAGACACAAATACCAAAGTTACTCTTGCTTATACAAGTGTGCATGCATCGGTGGAGTTTCCACGGGGTCAAGTATGAGACCAAATGAGACCGTCAGGCTCAAACTGGGCAAAAACCTGGCGCTGCTTGGATGGTGGGGCTACAGCTAAGTTTGCAACAGATTTGGTTTATTTACTCTGTACCGCACCTAATGCAGGACTGGAAAACAATGTTGCACATAGAAAAATGTGTGCAAGTAGGTGCAGCAAATAAGCCGTTTTCTTATATTCTTGTTAGCAGCTTTTGATTTGAGATTGCCTCCTGAAGTAGCCCCCCTTAATGTGTAATCTATAGTGTCTTTTTGTAGTGAACTGTTCCCCCCTCCGAACTGAATTCAAGGTTATCCTTCACTGTCTAGTCTATAGATCTGTCATGAAAAGATAGCTGTGAATTCCTGATCATCCTTATCCATAGTGGGTCTTAGCAAAGTTTTCACAGAAACAGAATTACTGAAATTGCAATTATACACTGACCAAAATTATCTGTGGAATAATACAAGTAAACGTGTGGAATTTAGCAAAGAAGGTCATAAAAAAATGGACCCAAATACCTGGAAAGTTTTTTTTTCCAGATTAGGTATTTTACAAAAGGAATTCTAGTTTTGTAAAAGGTGGGGCTTCAATTCACAACACCATTTTGTTTCAAAATCAAATACACCTTTTCAAGTTATAAAAGAATCCTTCCCCCACATCATGTAATATAACCCAGAATATGCATATTTGCACACATGCACACACACACGCACACAACCATACAGAGGGAGATGCAGGGAAAGTGGGAGAGGAAAAATAGCTCCTTCTCATGTAAGTCAAAGCTAACCGTGAACAACTTTCCCCTATGGTTTCTTAGTTCTGATATCTAACAACAATAAGAAAAGTAGAGGTCAACTTTTCCCTTCTAAAGTTTACGCACAATATCCTTTTAACTCGTCCCCTGCTGAAAAACCCACAATGAACATCCAAGCTCTGAGGTCTAAATCAGTATCGATGAAACACAGGAAACAGTCAAATTTTGATCCTAAAAGCAAAAAAAAGAAGAATAACAGAGGTTCACTTCTGTTAATGCCAACTGTGTAATTAATGCTCACACATCAATTACAGGCATTAATTGCCACACACTTAATATGGGGCACTGTGGGGTTTTGAGGGATGTTTAATGAAGTGCTTGCTCAATCACCATAACATTCCTCATCCCACAATTTCTCTGGCTGCAGAGAGCAAAGCGGTTTTGCATTCAGGACTGGGTTGCCGCAGTATTTCTCTTACAAGAGAGTTATAACTCGGTGTTATAACTGCAAGCTGGCAGCATGCAGGCAACCAACAATGTTTTCCTCATTAGTTAATCCTTTCTAGCAAGAGGAAAACAGAGCTGCACGTGTGGGTGTGGGTTGCTCCAAAGCAGGACCCACTCGGGTACAGGAGCCAACACAAAAGGCTATACAGCCCCCGAACATGGACACATCACCAGGAAGAGCACTGCATCTGCTTGCAACTTAAACCCCTTGGTGTTTCACTCCCATTGCGGGAACACAGGACAGATGAGCTAGACACAAACAAGATCTTATTTTCCTCCTCTCTCTTGTACTCGAGGAGAACATGGCCATAACTCCACTGGGAAGAAACAACCCCACAGCTAATCTTCCTCCTCCTCAGGACAGTTTGTTGAAATTAGTGAAAGGATGCAGACGTTGTGCAGGCTGCTTGATAAGAGTTATAAGCACTGGTTTGTTATTATTAACGAGAGGGAGCATAACTTTGCTGTCTCCAATGATTTTAAAACACAACATTCTCCCTCACAGCTATCTCCCTACCTACTCTATTTACATTAAATAGATGCATGAGTAAGTGTGGGGATGTACATATGAAGGGAAAATAAATCGCTTCCAAGGGGAGGGTGTTTTGTCTATTGTGTACATTTTTGAGGAATGTGGCAATACAAACCACAAAATAAAAAATGAGAACAACTCAGAAAGCACCACCAGAACTCAAAAAAAACCCCACAAAAACCAACAAAGAAACAGCAGAGCCTGGGGGTACAGGCAGCTTGTTTTCCTTGAAATACAAACACATGAAATCATAGAATCACAGAACGGTTTGGGTGGGAAGGGACCTTAAAAATAATCTAGCTACAACCCCTAAAGTACATGTATTGGTTAACAAAGTGTATCGAGGATTACCCAAGCTTGCATGTTGAGCATCATATAATGAATGGGATGGGTAATTTCATAGAATCATAGCATAATAGAATGGTTTGTGTTGAAAGGGCCCTCAAAGCTCATCAGCTCTGACCCCCTGCCACAGGCAGGGATACCTTCCACTAGAGCAGGTTGCTCCAAGCCCCATCCAACCTGGCCTTGAACACTGCCAGGAATGGGGCAGCCACAGCTTCTCTGGGCACCCTCACAGGGAAGGATTTTTTCCTATTATCTCATCTAACTCTCCCTTCTGTCAGCTAATTTCACCTTAATCCTTCTTAGATGCCCCTGACACTAAAATCAAGCTGCTACTTATTTGATAGTTCAGCTCAAATTATAGCTTAAAGGCAACGCCAGCAGCAGAGTATCACCAGTGCTGCTTTACGAGTGACAAATCAATGTCTGCTCAGGCAGGTTCCCCATTGCATCCCATTGCACCCCATTGCCTAGGGCACTCCTGATGCTGAGAGCAAGTGTTGAGTATGCAAGCACTGGCATGATCCATTTTCTTCAGCTGTCCTCAGGGTGAGATATTTGACATGGATTGAGGCTGCGGCTGCTCTGAGGCAGACCAGGAGACTGTCTCTGTATTTCACATCACCCCAAGCACCACAGGATCCCTGACTTGAGGCTCCTTGGAGCTGTGGTAACAGAGATAACGGGCTGTCGTCATCTCTGTCAGCTAGAATAGATGGAAGTGGAAAAATCCTTTGGCTTAACATTGATCGGGCACTTGCTGAATGTGCAGGGAAAGTAGAAAGATGGAGGGCAGCGACTAACAACGGGAGGAGGTAAAACTAGGATATCTGATTTCATAGGCTCTTGATGTCTTTTTTCTTTCCCATTGGCTTGTCAGCTTTGCTACATTTATTTATATCCCAAACAGGTAATTCTACTGCTGCCATTTGTTCTTTGGCCAAACAGCACCTAAAAAGGAACTTCGTGCTGTTGTTACAATTACTGTTGTATTAAGCACCAATTCATCATTAACTATGGTATGTTTTTGGAGACAGCTTTGGGCATAGATGATTCTAATTTAGTTCTAGGAAATTCAATACCAATTGTAAGTTCAGCACAGTTCAAGTTACAAAAGTCTATCTGTAACATAGAGTGAAAATGACATAATGACATGAAGTTTTAAGAAGAACGTATCCGAATGGAGTGAAATCCAAGCAGAATCTGCCTTCAGAATACAAAATTTATAGTTAATGGAGCGTAAATCTTCTATGGCTGTTATTCTTTAAGACATATAAAATTACTGAAAATACATCTCATTCTGTCCAGCAGATGTGTTGCAAAAACATTGGCAGCACAGACTTTGTAACCACACTTCTCTGTGGCGTGTGCTGGTAGGGCAGTGTGGGAGCTAGGCTGCAGGCGATGCACACCTCAAGGCAATGCAAACCAGCAATCCACTATTTCCTACTGTGTCACGCAGCACATAACTATTTCCTTATTATTATTTGTTTTCTTTCCAAAAGGTAAACATGAAAACAGTGTAGTCTGAATTGTATGGCTTTTTTTTACATTACATAGAAAAAAATGATGTCTAACTAATGGATATTAATTCTGCTCTTTTTGAAAGGCGATGCAGGTTATCTAGCACTGACATGCATGAATCCTGACACAATTACTGGGATTTCATTTAATTTATTTAGTATTTTTCTCTTTTTTTCACTATTTCTTTAATAGGTTCTAAAGTATTTCTTTCCCACATGCAGGACATCTTGGGCCAAGTCCTGTACTCTCTTAGAGAGTCTGATTACAGCCTTCTGTATGTAACAGTGCCATAGCAAACTATGCAGGTGTGTGCATGTGCATATTTATATGTATTTGTGTGTATTAGCGCTTGTATATACACATGGTCCCACATGCATCACGTATTTTATTTTGCAATATTAAAACAATTTATTCGCAATAACAGAAAGGAAGAATCATAGAATCCCAGACTGGTTTGGGTTGAAGGGACCATAAAGTTATCCTGTTCCAACCCCCTGCCACAGGCAGGGACACCTTCCACTAGAACAGGTTGCACCAAGCCCTATCCAACCTGGCCTTGAACACTGCCAGGGATAGGGCAGCCACAGCTTCTTGGGGACCCTGTGCCAGCGCCTCACCACCTTCACACAGAAGAACTACTGCCTAAGAGCTCATCTCAATCTCCCCTCTTTCAGTCCAAAGCCATTTCCCCTTGTGTAACATTAAGAATGTGATGTGCTGTTTTCTTTCTGTGCAAAATAAGCTCCAAAGGTTGGCTTTTTTAAATTTTGCTATAGTGCTGTAAGTTGCAAGTGGTGTCAGAACTGTACAATTGGTCATACACCTTCAGCACAGCATACTTGCTAAACCTGTCACTTCTGTATGCCATGCAGTCACGTGTTTGTATTCAGAGGTCCATGAAACTGGCAAGAAGAGCACTCTCCAGCTGTTCTGTCCTTTTACCAGCATCACATTTGGAGAGCAAACTGTAAATAATAAGGAGTTGATGATGCTTCCATAGCTAGCAAAGTTCCAACTTCAAAAGCTTTTCTACTTCTGAAGTTAATGATTGACATCCCTCTGGGTTTACTTTTAATGCTTTTACTGTATGCCATTCTAGACCATCAATAACTATCGGTGTTTGTGGCTATCATGCAAGGATTCAAAAACATGACAATTCCTCATTGTCCAGAGCTGCAGATCACAAGTGTGCTCGTAGTAAAAGGCTGAATGGGTGTTTCACAGCAAAGATTTTTATGTTACAAAGCCACTCTCAGAAGGAGACTGTCAAGCCCTAACAACCATCAACATTCAAAGATAGTTGTGTTCAAGACTCAGTGGACAGATGTGACTCAAATCAATTGCCCTTGCACAGGCAGCCAACTGACATGCCCCAGGGCACCTGGGTTGTTGGCACAAGGCTGGAATATGCGATATAAAAGTATGAGAGACCAAAGCAAGTGACCAGCAGCAGAAACCCAGATGTGGCACCATGGGGACATATCAAACAGCTTGTAGGCATCAATGAGTGAACAACTGGATCAAGACTGGCCATCCTACAGCTGCCTGTAACCAGGCAATGTGTGCAAGGAACTTAACCCCTTCAAGTTCACCAAGTCATTTTTAAAGGAAGCACCCTTTGGTATGTATCCTGTTACTTGAGCACATTTGAATGTTTTCAGTTCAAATCACCAAATTATAGGTTGATGTGGGCAGAGATTTTCTTTCAGTAGTTTCTGCAACTGCTTTCCATGCTGTATGAAATAGTTATATAGTGAATGAGACAGGTACCAAACAAATGCCTCTCCTAAACTACTCCACATGTAGCTGATTGTGAGTTCCCCAAAAACTATGTGTTTTATAGACAGTGGAACAGAATCAAGGGATCTAACTAGAGAAAACTTTCCCCAAGTATGTCCTAGAACTGCAGCTGGGGGAACTGCTCTGTGTACCTTCACCCCTTCGGGTTACAATGACTGAATAGCAGGTCCCGAGTTAAAAATTGCCATTGCCATGAGATTTCATTTACTTCTGACCAATAAAGGAAAAGAAAAAAGACAACAAAGACTAATGGCTTCTGAAATAAATAATTTACATGTAAGCATTTTTAAGAGACCAAATGAAAATACATAAATTCATCTTCATGAAATCTTAAGTTCACAGTTTTTTGCTCAATAGCCAAAACCCATAAACAAAAAGAAAACAAAAAGAAATTCTCACACAACACTTTTAAATTTAAATTTAGATGAAATTAAATTAACTTTTGATTCAACTAAATTGGATATGTCTTCTAAAAATGTAAACCAAACAAAGGAAGCAGAAATCTGACCGCAATTACAGACAGGCTAGTGGTGGTGAACGTGGCTTCCAAAGATGTTTGGGAATCAGATATCTACAAAGTTTCGTATTCAAGTCTGTGCCAGAGCAACAAGCTCTGACCTTGATAAGACTCACTTAGGATCCTATCTGTTCAAGGCAGTCTTTTAAATGCAAAGGTGAGAAAGAACAGAAGCAGAAAGTGGAAGAAACAACCCTACATACTTTGTTGAGTAGGTCACCTTCCAAGAGCTGGCAGCTCCTGTCCACCCCAAAAAAAATTATGCAAAAAAATGTAAGTAGGAGGTGTATCTCCCAGAGAACACATTTGCACATTACAAATGTCCATGAGCGTGTCTATTTTACATACAACAGACCTGTACTTCAGGATACTCTG
This sequence comes from Pezoporus wallicus, assembly GCF_028554395.1. NCBI lineage: Eukaryota > Metazoa > Chordata > Aves > Psittaciformes > Psittacidae > Pezoporus > Pezoporus wallicus. Next base: position 95,730 of record NW_026641900.1, on the reverse strand, counting down.
GCAGACTAAAGCAGACGTTTCAGTGAAACTACATGTATCCAAACAGTATTTCTGAGTTATGCTACCACATCACTGCCCAACTCCATTCATACAACAACCATGGCTAAATTTACATAGCAGTTATTGCTACATAAGCATGTCTTGCATTCTGCACGTAGTCCTCTGATTCTTAAATATCGATGCATTAAGGCAGCTTTCCTGTCTAACTGCCTTTGTGTGTGACAAGACAAAAATAAAACCACAGGCCTCTTGTAAACTTTAATCACCATATTAACACCTATGAGAAAAGCTTTGGGTGATCCCAATCTTTTTTAAGAGGGTTCAGCTGTAGATACTTACAGGATGTTCTGCCCCTGCTGATTGCTCATTATCCAAAATTAGCTCTCAGAGCAGTCTTTACCATAGTATCTGGCAAAGTGGAAGCTGGACCTGTTTTCAAGAGCTTTTGACATTCTCAGGACCTCCGCTCTTCCAGGAATGCATGCCTTCACGGAGCGGGACATTACAAAAATCTCTGCAGGGAAGAAGTCAAGAGCATTGTTACTCAGTGAGGAAATAAACCCCTGGAAATTATGATTTTGTTGGTTTCCTGACAAGCTCACAGGTTTATTGGGGTTTTGGCTCCAGCTTAATGGTTTTCAGGGTTCAGGCTCTGTGGTAGGTCTAAAAGGTCTTGGACAAAACAGGTCCAATATTAGAAGCTTTTTGGAAGCAAAATTCCTGTTGATCTCGGTGATGTTCTCCCAACATTCACAGAAAAAGAGAATCACTTGTTCTTTTCTCAAAAGATATACCTGATGTGAAAACCTGCACCCCTGCTGAAAACCTCAGATTATTACACCACCCTCAAAATGTGAATACACATGCCTACAGAAACAGCAGCTCTTCCGTCAGAGCACAGCAAAAACCATACAATTTTATATGCCTAAAATCTCTCCAGTGCATCTTGTACATATCATTTAGAGGGTAATTCAAATTCCTATTAAGGACAGGCTTACAGAGCCTAAGCTCTGAAAGCTTGTGAAAACAAATTACATTTTAAGTATTTCTTCCAACTTTTCTTCAGACAAATGGAGGCTACAGTAGCTGTTGCTTTAATTCGAGTAGGATGATGTGCTGATGTAGTTTGTTTATTAGTTGTAACAATTTTCAGTTATACTTGTGGTAATTTTGTGCTGAAAAAATGCTGAAGAGGTTTTTTTTCCTTAAAGAAAAAAGTTTGCTGGTTTTATTCTTTTTTTTTCCCCAAACCTAAGATATTTCACAGATTTGCTCATCAGAAGAGGTGCCAACTTTGTGCCAACTGTTGTTTTGATACTGTCAAAACACTGAACCTTTGTGTGCTTTTCATTTGCTGCTGTATTACAGTAACATATTTGGTTTACATATGCTAGATACCCATTGCATAGTACATTTAACAAAGTGTAACCTGAGCCAAAACCGATGAGAACAGCAAAGCTAAAATCAACACTTCTCACCTCTTCAAGATGAAGATCTGGTTTTCCAAGGGAGAAATTTCAGTTCTTCCAATGCTTCTTTTCCTTTTTGTGATTCCTCATGAAAGTTCCCCTTAGAAAGCTGTGCTTCCACTGGCTTTGTGATAGGAGTGGAAATGTGCTCCCTCTGAGCACTTAAAAAAAAAAAATCACATCCTCTCATTTCATATTTTGAATTTTTCCGGTTTCTTTTCACTTCATATCATTAATATATTATTTTTTTTTAAATTTGTGGTAACTGTTGCTTAGTATTGCTGGATTTTTCCATATGAAAACTCCTTTTAATGTGGCCATTATGTAAATAAATATGTCTAAAGTATACTTTGCTACAAAATGAAGCTTTAAAACATATGCTTCTTATAACTTATAAAAATTAGTGAAACACTCATTCTTATACACTGCGTCTAGCTTAACTTTAAAAAAGTATGTGGAAACACTAAACTAAAATACATGAGATTGCTGTTAATGTAAAATATCCATCTGAAATACTTTGGCATTTAAATTTAGCTCATTCAGCCTCTGGCGTATGAATCTGGAAGTAAGCCAGTTTCTCTTTATAAGTAATAAAGTACTATGCAAATCCGGAGTGGATGGTCTTGGAGCAAAGCTGTACTTTTCTTGTATCAGCTGTCTTTGGGTGTAAGTGAGGGAAAAAAGGCTTCTTAAACATTCAAATTGTGGTGTAGAAATGACAACAACAAGAGTTTTGCTTTTCCAGTTGATTCTGACTGGCATTTCCTAAATCCTAGCACTTTACTCCCATGGAAGCTGCAGCCTCCACTGAAATAGCTGTAATTAAGAAAAGCCATTCTGGACTGGTGCTGCTCCCAGCATGTGGTCACAGCATGGCTGTGCAAGGAGCACAGGGCAGAGCCAGGCGTGGCTATGGGCTTCACACACCCATCATCTGTGAGCTACACATGCAAAAGACTGTTCCTCCAAAACATGCCCAGTGGTACCAAGAGGTGCCTGGTTTAGGATCTCCCTGGGCTTGATGCACCCGGGCAGAGCCATGATGGGGAAGGGGAGTCCAGCCTGGGAAGGAGGCATTGATCCTGGTCACGCTGGGTCTATCCCCATTAGCACATTGGGAAAAAAATGATGCTCATCAGGGGGTGTCCCCAAAGGTATGAAAGGCCTTGAAAAGCACCACTGCCGTCCCACATTTTAGGCTGGAGCTTAGGCCCTGCAACAGGACTTGCTTCTATGACAAGGAGAAAATACTATAAAAGGGGAGATTCAGGCTGGATATGAGGAAGGAATTCTTTACAATAAGAGTGGTAAAACACTGGCACAGGGTGCCCAGAGAGGTGGTGGATGCACCATCCCTGAAGACATTCAAGGTCAGGCTGGATGTGGTTCTGTTGAACACTGATCTAATTGAAGAAGTCCCTGCTCATCGCAAGGGGATTGGATGAGATGACCTTTAAAGGTCCCTTCCAACACAAACTGTTCTGTGATTCTACTACAGAACCACACATGGTGGAGGAGCCACAGTCACTTGTTTGGGGCAAAACCACAGAGAAAAAGGTGGAATAGAGATGCATGGCTCTCTAGTGATAGCACCAGACAGCAGAAAACACACTCACTATTCATACATGAGCAAGGCTCCCTAGTGAGTGTCTTTGTGAGCGTGTCTTTGTGAAGACTTGTCACAAAGTATATAGGGAACACAGGGACATTTAAATAGGGAAAAGTTCAGGACAAAGCACAGGAAGAGGAGCCCATAGAAGACAGATCTCTGTTTTATAACTCACGAATAAGACAGGAAGCAATGCAGCCTGATCAAAGGGCAGTTTGAACCACATACAGCTTCCACTTACACAGCCTGCAGCCGACCATCCCTTTCCAGGATCAGATCAATACTTGGCACAGGCCACTACCATTCACTTTCAGCTCGAGTCATTAAGAAAGACCAAAGTTTTTCAGGTCATACAGACAATTCCTCCCCAAAGGGAAAGCAAAAAACCTGAGTGTTTGCCAAACTGAGGGACATAAAAGTGCTATGATGTTATAGCTGTTTTACAAGAAGAAACTTTTCCAAACGCTACACATCCTTATTAGGAGCAGCACTAACCCACTTAGAACCAGTACTCTACATCAATGTTCAGCCAAATTTATTCTTGACCAGCCTGCTATTTCCTAGGACACTTCTCAAATCAATCAAGCCCTCTTGTCATGGAAATATTCCATAGCAAAAATTGTCATACCTTGTAAAAAGGGAAATCCATTTCACTGCTGGATATATCACGTCAATAAAAAAATCACTTATCGCTGGACAAGAAGATAGATTTTTTCAAAGTGGCTGGGATTTTAGGGGGAGGAGAAGCAGAGGTTATGGTTAATGTTATAAGATTAGGACCACTGTTTGCAGCTTACCTTTTGAATGATGTATTATGTTAGCTGATGAAGAAAATCTACTGTGGCTTTCATCGGTTTCTCTTTTAGTAAGGATGAACCTACCTTTTCTTAAAGAAAACACATCGACATGAAAAACACACAACAATGAAAAAAAGTAGAACTTGCACAGTTTTTTCCCTTACTATCTTTGTTGGCATTCCTATTTTTCCTCCAAAGGGCCAGCAATGGCCAAGGAGGAATACTGTTCCTGGGGACAAGACAGTTTCCCACCACCTTTGCATCAGACACAACGGCATAGGGATGCCTGTGTCCTGGAAGCTGGTTCCTTACAAGGGTTAGTGGAGACAGGTCTTCTCTTACAGCAGCATGGCCACTCAGAAGGAGATGGGAAGGCTGGAGGTGTCTGCCTGGTACAGGAACACTGAAACCCAGGCTCAGCTCTTGGACAACAACTGAAGTGAATAAACCCTGTTACTTGTTTCAAGACAGGCCTGAGGTAGCTGAGAGCATCAAACATGCGTCACACAGGCACGGGTGCTGCACAGGCTAGGTACAGGCTGATCTGAGAACAGCCGTCACTGTAATTCTCTCTGCCTTAACCCTGCAGTGCTGGTAGAGCAAACGTGTTTCAGGATAAATAACCTGCTGGGTTGATTTAGCCTCTCTCTCAGCAAAACAAGGCAGATTTTCCTGTGGGAGGCTTGAAGCTGCTGTTGAGGCACACAGAGTATTTGCCTGGGATTTGTCTGGCCTTTCCCAGCTCCTTTCATGCTGAGGCTGAGCAGAAAAGGCTGCACATACTCAGTTACCTCCACTGATGGGGACTTGCTCACAATGTGTGGCCGATCTGCAGACTGGTCCAGGGACGGATCTCCCTTACAGGAGGAGTATGAGTCCCACAATAAACTGATCACCTAGCACCTCTTTAACCTAGGGCTCCCATGACTCCAGTTTTCCTTGGATGCACCCTTGTCCCTGCTTGCCTTTCCCAGCAGATCCCATGTGTTCAAATCCCAGGGGTTGCAGTGTTGATCCCATCACAGCAAGAGCACCTAGTCTGTTCAGTGCCTCTATCAAAATGTCATGCCAACCCCACAGAAAAAATCGGACATCATTAAACAATTTGTTCTCATTAATTCCTCTATAAAGTGTTGATGAAGCCTAGATGTTCATTCAACATACTGGAATTCACAGATCTGCTCCTATAACGGAGCTGCATCAAAACTTCTTTACTGGCCCTTTTAAAACCTGGTGTAGTTCCATAACTGGAGACTTAATTCAAGCAAAGCCTGTGACAAAACAGAATATTATGAAGAAGCTCTTTTAAGAGGGCTTCTCCATGGCTACATGGAAAAGCAGGAAATTCTGCAGATCATCCCCTCACAGTTCTTTGTTCTCCCTAATACTTCTCATTTCCATTCCACCATTAGGATAAAGAGGCAGTTTGTGAGAACAACAGAACATGCACACGCATATGCAAATTCACCCAGGGAAACGGTTTCAGAAAACAGACTTTTTCTCCTATATAGAATACAGAGTCTGATCTTAACACCCTTTTTCCAGCAAAACTCTGGAGCCGAATGGAGGGCAGGCTTGGCCCCCAGTCATGGCACAGCAATCCACCCTACTTTTACTACCTGCTGGATCTCTCCCCATTCATTTCAGGACCTGAGTTCTTTGGTGGTCTTCTGTTTTGACATCTGCTTACCCTTATCTCTAATCAGTTTTGCTGATAGACATTTCCCCTGAGTGTGGAGACACTGCCTAATAGATTTGGGGTTTTTAAAACCAACTACTACTTAGTAGTCAGGAAATTATCTTTGTGGCCTGCAGGGGTGAGAGACACCGTTCCTAACATTCCCATGCAGACAGTTAAGTCTCACTCAGCTTTATCTGATTTGCTCTATTCTGCTCTTTATACTCCCATAACATAATGGCATAATGACCATGATGCATTTTTGTTCAACCTCCAGTTAGGCATAACGCACAGTATCCCAAGGCACCAAACAATCAGGGAATGCACTATAAGTAACTGTTAAATAATGTGGTCGTTTAACTGCAGCTTGTATCAAGAGTTACACCGTCTGCTGAACTTGGAACATGTGGCTTAAAGTGAGGAGGAGCCATTGAACTGATTTGTTATGTGATGTAAAATCCTTCATGAAAAAAAGAAAAGTATCACACATCAAAGTGCAAGGTTTTACAGAAAGAGAAATGGGTAAAATTACACGTTCTGCCCTCAGTTGGTACAAATGCTGGCTCGAATATGCAGCAGTCCACGTTTTGCTATGATGGCTGTGCAAAAGACGGTGGCTCTACAACAGACATAAATGCCATAGCACTCCATAACAAGGCATGAGCTCTTGCTGTTTAGCAATGGTACATTGAATTTCCAGCTAGACAGCTGTCCTGGTTTCAGCTATTGTGCATGATGGACAAAAAATAAACTAAGAAGTAGTCCCAGTGCCTTCCAAAACCTTAGAAACCATAACATAAAGCAGAGTACTTGAAAGTACACTGTGAAGAAGTCATTATGCATTGGCAGGATGCTTGAGAAAATCCCTGACAGAATTCTTGTTGAATTTAATAAAGCAAAAAGAACCACACAGATATAAGGGAGTCCTGGGTGATTTCAATTTGAACTTTCAATGGGAGTGGGATGGTCAGGAATGCCTGCATCTGGGCTTTTAAATGGTAGTCTTTCTTTAAAAAAAATCAGTATTTTTCTGGGTCTATCAAATGTAATTTTTATTGAATTTCCTTCTGCTGGTTTGTTTTTATTCCATTTCAGTGAAAACAAAGAGCACACACTTGCAAAAACATGTCTGAGTCCAGACGGTCAGTGCAGGAAATTCCTGCAGTTCTGGTGAAAACCGGGGCTGGAGGGAGGAGGGGGGCACATAGTCAGTGCCTCTGCTGAAAGATGAGCTATAGCATGAATCCAAGAGACACCTTGGATTTGGGTTTGTGCCTGCCCTACCATCCATGAGCACACAGATGGGTCAAACCACCAGCTGACAAAGACTTCAGGTGTGGTGATGTGGACTTCTATGCATGAACACAGAAGCACTGTGTTGGGAAGGGGAAAACCCTAGCAAACATTTGCAGGGAGCAATCTGGAGTTGGAGGGTCAAGACAGCAGTGGCGCAGGAATCCATAGGAAATCTGGAATCCCCAATTCCAGTGCTGCAGGATAACTTATTCTCACTTGTTTCTCAAGCACTGTGCAAAGCTAAAGGCTGTTTATAAATTCATGGGTCTATATTCACAACTGAAACGAAGGACAATGCAGGCTCATACAGCATCCCCAACATCACTCAGACTGCTCCTTTCCCCAGAACAGGTAATGACTCTATTCCTTGCTAATTACGGCCTATAAGCTCATGTGATTAAAGAAAGTAAATACAGCAAAGCCAGGAACTCAGTCTGTGCTAGACATTTGTGTTTTGATGGCTCCTCATCTCTGGGCCTTATCTTCAGTCTTACCCCAGCGGCTGGCAAGCACCGTCTCCAAAGTGCTGATGTCTCTGTGCAGTTGTGGATAGAGGAATTATATCAGATCTGCTCCCTGGGAAAAGGCTGTGCAGAGCCCCGAACTGTGCAGCCAGTTTGCTTGTCACTCCTTGCAAAGCAGTGATCTCATCCTTGCTGTCTCCAAATGTTCTATCTCCAGTGTAGGAGAGGGAGGAAGCAAGGGACAAGGGGAGAGGGAAGCTACGAAAAGAAAGATCCCATTGTTAGAGTGCTCTTGTGTGAGTGCTTGCCAAGACAACAAGATTGGGTCTGATGACATGAACTCAAGGGTCAGTAGGGAGCTGTGCAAAAATGCCTGAACTCCTTGTGCTCATGATCCTTCGGAAAGGAAAAGCAACTTCCAGATGTGAGCAAGCCTTCTTTCAGCCATCCAGCCCCCTAAACCTACCAGATTATATAGCCTGAAGATGTCTGCACTCATTTGCATGGCTGAACAATTGCAATATTTGCCTTGGAAGGAGAAATGCTTCAAAATCCTAGACCCAGCTACCAAAGCACTTCAGGTGTGTTGGTATTGAATGGAAGTTAAAATAAATTGCAGGGAGTTGAAATAAATTGCAGGAATATGGTCATGAAAGACAGGACAAATCCAGGGTAAACCCTTAAGCAAAGGTTCGGAGTGAACTGCAAAAGCCTAGGGCTTTTGTACATCTTACATGAACTGGATGCAAAGACGCAGCCTCTCTGTCCATCTAAAAGCAGAGATAAGACTGAAAATATTCAAGTACTAACATCTGTTGCCAGAAAGTCGCATAAAAATGTCAGGTAAAAGCCCAGTGTTGGCACTAAATAACTCACTTCTGTGTCGTCATCTTTTAGGAAGAGATTTATTCTGAATTCAGGTCAGTTGACACCCACTGAGGATGTGCCCACATCCATCAGGGTCTCAGGAAAAGCAGTCACAGCTATCAGGGGAACTTCATGCTGATAGGGCTGATAGAATGCACTGACATGGCAGATACAGTGCCTGCAAAACCGAGCGTCAGGGATTGCACCCAGGAGGGAAAAAGCCAGCTATTATTCCAGCTAATGCTTGCTAGACACAGGGCTCAGGGGCATCTGCCTTGGTGTGACTGAAATTGAGGCTTCAATGGAGAAACCAGGCTCCCACTCAGAGAAGCCTCTTGAAACCTCAACCTAACCTCAGGAACAGAATTCAACTCATGTTTAGCATGAGTAATACAGCTTCATATCTTACAGCTGGGGCCAAGCCTCAGCCTTTGGCTGAGAAAGAGAAGGGAAAAAGGAAAAGGAAAAAATAAAAAGAAAATGGAAAAAGGAAAACAAAAAAGGAAAAGGAAAAAAAGAAAGAGCTAAAGGAAGAAAGAGAGAGAAAGAAGGAAGGAGAAGGAAAAAGAAAGCGAGAGAAAGAATGAGAGAAAAAAAAAGAAAGGGAGAAAATTTAAAAGAAAAAAGAAAAAAGGAAAAAGAACTCTTTTTGCATAATTTAGTAAAGGGAAAAGCACTGGGTTGTTTGTTTATTGCTGGGTTGTTGGGGTTTCTCTTTGTGGTGAAGCATTTTTCCACCAGCACTCTTGCAGCAGATGCCCCTGCCTCTGCAGCGGGTGAGCAGGTCCAGACCCAAGCCACCTCCTTTCCGCTCAGCCCACCACCAGCACCTAGCTTCCTCGGCTCCCTCCGTTCTGAAGGTGTGATTGAATAAGTGCCTGTGAAGGCTGTAAGCACTTGCTAATTTGAGGTTTGTCTGGTCATAGTCTGGTGGGTCTGGTTTCCAGTGTCTGTGGAGCCAAGCTGACAGTTAACGTGTACTCCCAGTTTTCCCCTCCTCCTCTCCAACTTTTTCCAGAGCCTGTTCCTCACTGACATCTACCTCCCCACAGCCCCTCACTCCAATTCCCCCCCCACACTTCGTTTTCTTAAATCGACCTGGTCTTTGTTGTACTAATTAGATTATCTCTGCCTGAGGGACCCAGAGAGCAGCCCCAACAGAGCACAGCCTGGAAAGACAGGACACATAATCCCCGTTATCAAGGGGGCTGTCATTTGGCATGTAGATCAACTAACTCTTTCAATACCATGGGAGCAATTGTACATCTTAATATTGATTTTCCTCCCAAGATACGATCTCCTACATTCGTACATCCGTCTCGCTTGCCCTGGCTAAACGTCTCTGTTTATTATAAGGCAATACAACATGTGCATACACACACCTCCCAGCTTTTTGAATTCACAAACAAGAAGGTGCTTTGCAGGGTGGTTGAAAGAGTGAGCAAACACCAATAGGAAAGTTAACACAGCAATTCCAGGGAGGAACGGGAATAAGCCAAACCTGCTGCACTTTCACTTTGCACTACAAAGTAATTAATTCAGAGCTGATGGACATCAAAGGCTGAAACCAGCCATGAGAAGTGGCATTAGCAATAAATCATATGCTAAAAGCAGTAATGCTTTGAGTTGTATTACTACCATTCAGCAACCAGACTGTTAAATAAGTTGCTGCTTGTTTCTCTTGTTCATCCTTTCCATCCACCTCAGTATTAATTTCAAGAGATGTTATTAATATTTTGTGCTCCATACAAATCACGTATAGCTAACTGAAAAAAAAGGAGAAACACAACAATGGACAGACCTTTGCTTGAGATATCAAAATGCTTTAAATTATAATCAACAAATCAACTTGCACAGGCACAGTCCCCTTTATCATGATGCCCCTTTCAAGGATAACCATGGGTAACTGGATTCTTAAGGTATTAATTTCTGTCAGGTTAGAGGACTTTTACTGTTGGTGCACCAGAAGAGTTCTTAGCTTGAGGAGCTCTACATTCTCTTCCTAGGAATGTACATCACTAGGCAGCCTATGTCCAATTGCTTGCACGTAACCTTCTTTTGCACCAAATTCACTTTGCACATTCACTTCATGACTCTTAAAAAGCAAGCTTGGATGATATAATTAATTTTCTATGCTCAGCCACACATATTAAAACCAAAGAGGAAAGAAATAATTCCCATGCAAAGGAAGAGAGAAAAATTCCTGCAGCTCCACCATCTAAACAGCTCTGTTGACTTATACCAGCTAAGGTTTATGCCTGTAGAGCCTGATACTGACACTTGCTAATACCATCCACAGAGCTGAACACATTTTATGCCAGACAGGAAACTTCATCCACAGCAGTGTGATCATGTCCTTCTCTTCTAAAAAGTGTCATAGGATCTCTCACTTCCTCCTGGACAGCCACCACAGCCAGAAAAAATAGGACCTGGGTCCAGTGTCTCAGCTGAAAGCAGCTCTCCAGCAGTGTAGGGCTTCCTGTAGAGCCTGTACAACTCCGCTAGCATCTAAGACAAATATACATCATGGCTTGAGGACCACTGTTTTGTTTAAGGTCTCCCTCTCCCTCCGTTACCTCCTCTGCTCTCCCCTCTAGCCTTTCCACTTCTGCTTTCCAAGTACCTGATATTTCCAGTTAAATGTTGGCCTTTTTTTTTTTTCCAGAGTGTAAAGATCCAACCAGCTAAATTATATTCAACATGTGACCAACACATGGACCTCTATAAATATATATATAAAGAAAATCACAGACTTTCAGACTTGTGTGATGCAGAAGGGTGATAAATCAAGGAAACTCTATGTCCACCACCACAGCTCACAGTCATCCACAAAAGGCAACTTCATAATGCCTTCAAAAATCAATTCTGGGCTGGATTATCAATGGGAAAAGAAAAATCTTGGCAAACGAGATTGAAAAGTACCCAACCTGCCTGGCTTTTCTGGTCAGCAGCGTGGTGGAGATATGCTCCTGTCCTGAGAGACATGAGGACTCCCTGCCTCTGTGGCAGTGCACAGGACTGTTGGCAATTCACCCTGTAAAATAAGAGCATAACAGATACATAGGGCAAAACAGAGGCTCAGACCCCAAAGGACCTTCAAAAGCAGGGCCAGAGGAAGATGCAATATTGATGGGAGAAGGAGATGTGAGGCATTTCTCCCTGACGTAGACCACAAGTGCTGGATAGTGCAATAAACTAACAATAAAATTCTACAAACTGTAGTTTCTTCCATTGCCTGAGTGGAAAGATGGAAAATACTATATATCACAGCAGTAACTCAGTTACAGTATTGAACTGAAAGCATCATTTTCGGAAGGGATTTCAGGCAAACCATCCTTGTGACTGAAGAGCAAGCTTAATGGGTGGCCTACATTTCACCCAGGAGGGATGAGAAAAGGGAAGGTAATGGAAGAGGAGCCTTGTCCTTTTTCCAATGGCCATTCATTACTGACTCCAAATGGGATGGAAATTCATAGGTATTACTGAGGGATTAAAGTGTGCAGGGTTTTTTGGGAGCCAGTCTCTTAGGAATTTAAAGCTGTGCAAACACTGGGACCAAAGAGAACTGCTTTCCTATAGTTTTGCATCTTGCAGCTGTGGGGTTTGGTGTCTAATAAACTGCAAAACTTGACTGAAATGGTTCCTAATGTTGGAGGTGTGTGCACTTGTGAACTCTCTGATGTCTATGAAGGGTTAAGTTCACCATTTCCCTCAGCTAGGGTATGAATAGTTGTCTATCCTCTAATCAGATATATGTTGCCATGAAACCTGTAGGGATTAAACATCTCTGAGCTGTTTATTTCCTGCTCTCCAATGATTTTGAAAGTGATTTCTAAGGCAGAGATAGCCATACACACACCTCCTATACAATGTGCTCCGTGAGGTTCCATGTACCACTTTTCCTTTAGAAAATGAATTTTGCATAAGGAAGCGCAACAGCAGCTGAGAGAGATTTTCAAGTTTTTTCTAGTTTGCCGTATTTTATAAATTGACCCCATGCAGACATTTAAAGTTATTTTCACACATATTAAAAATGATGCCCAAAATCTCAGTGAAACTCCAGAATCATGACTCCATGAACACTTTTGTTATGATGGGAAGCTCTTGCTGTGCCTTTATTTTGGGGCTCAAACCTGCCCAATCCATACAAGGTTTGAGTGTCTCACCTATTTAGAGACTCCACAGAGTGCAGGGGCCATAACTCCAGTCCTAGAAGCAGTGATACTTTTGTGGGTGGGATACTGTGTCTGCCTGATTAGTGCTTGTAAGAGGATGCATTATCCTCATCTCTCTCCCCAGTGTCCCCTAGAGGGTCATTTGGGGACCTCTACATTGCCCTACACAGATACATCCCAAGTTTTCAGCTCCCCATCACAGTGCCCAGTGCCAGGCAATGTGCCAGGGAAGGTCCCTAGAGAGCTGCAGGGGGAAGACAGCTTTCCAGTACGCCTGCCAAGTTTGTGGTCCTAGCACAGCCCTGCCAAGCAGGGAAAACCTAAGGAAATATGTAACACCACATTCTTCAGCATCTCCTTTCCCCTCTGAGGCTTGCACCTACCATGGCCCAGTGCCACACAGCCGTCTGGGGTGGGGACGAACTGCACTGCACCTTTTGTGGGATCATGTGCCTAAACGGCTCTTTTTCCTTTGCCACAACCCATTTTCCTGCTCCATACCTCCGTGGTGGAGTCAGGCTCAGGGATTACAACCCCAGAGGTTTCTATTACCTGCAAGGTAACCTGGATGCAAAGCTTATTGAAGCATCTTCAATAATACAAGTAGAAATCAAAATCCTACCAGCTGCCCATAGGCAGAAGAGCCAATTTCATACCATATGAGGGAAAGGACACACTCAGCCTCACTCCATGGAGAGCTCCAGAGCTTATCTCCTGCTGGGAGGAAGGTCTGGGATGCATTCTGCGCATCCGCTCTGTGGCAGAGGAATGCTATTGGCAAGGGGTGGCTGCTATCAAGCCTGACACATTCAGCAAATTCTTTGGCTCTTGTCACCTACCCAATGGCTTTTCCTGATCTTAACAGCCTGGGGACCAGAGAAGCAAGGGAGCAGCAGGCAGAGCTGGCCAGCACCATGGCTTTTCTCAGGTTGGCAGCCAGCACTATGTGTGTCTCTTTGGGAGGTGTTCCCCTGAGAGGGTCACCAGTCCAATCAGGGTAGCAGAGAAGATGCTGGCCTAGATGAAGAACTGTGATTTCATTCAGCTTCCTCCTCCTTTCACATGGGCCATCTGTTCTTGGAGAAATAAACATCCTGTGCACCCCAAAATGCTGCTAGAACAAGCAAAACAAAACCCAACTCTAATGCCAGATTAAGACTCAGAGGCAGACACAGCCCCAGGGGCTGTCCTTGTCACACTGGTAAAGCCAGGTTTGCTACAAACCTCTTAATATTTTCCTGCAAAATTTTGTAGGGGTTTTCCTGTGTTCCAATTGATTTCTTCTAGGGGAATATCTATTTCTGGCCAAATTTCCAGCTATTGGGGTAGAAAAAGGGAGAAGATGAATTTTTGATATATCTATCGACAACAACTTTTTGCTCTATTCAAACTTTCCAAACAACTTTTGGGCACACTGCCCAAAAGATCAAGGAAAACAGCTCCCATGAGGTGTCTAAAAGGTTGTTCCTTTAATGCAAGAATATACTTGCAGCAGGTCAAGCATATTAGGTACCTTACTCTTGGTTTTCTCTCCCAGACATGCGCACAACAAAGCACCCACTTTGTGTTCAGAAGTTTGCCACATTCTTCACTAGAGAGAAACTCTCTACAGAAGGAAGAAAAAAATCTCTGATATGTGGTTGCTTCTGTCTTTGGTAACATGAATATTTCAGTGCAGAAAACTTGGTAACACAGCTTTGGGTAGGAAAACAAAGATTCTTTGAAACAGAATTTTGATAGGCTAAAAGGAATTAACAAGTCTGAAAGAATATTAATGGAGTAGTGGAAAAGAGAGACTCCCCCAGCACCCTTGGAGCTTCACAAAAAAGTTAGGAATTCTCAGGAAAAAAGAAACAATTAAAAAGAGAATCCAGCCACCCCTATTGGTTGTATTTACCCTGTCTCATATCACAAAGCAAAACCAAATACTAACAGAATGACATTCCAAAACACCATCTTAATGCAAAAACTGCTTGACAGGGAAGGGGCAGAAGGCTGTCTTGTCTTAGACCCCAATTAATGTCAGATAGCTCCCAATCAGGTTCACCAAACAAACCACTGTGGCAGAAAAGCATCTTCTACAACTGGCTCTTCTTAACAACCCCAATGCCTTTCCTTCCTGAGAGTAGGAAATGAGTGGGAAAGCTGGGATCTCCAGGCTCCAGGGACCATCATTCTGTCATTTCATCAGTGTGTGCGGCCACATCAAGAAGGTGCAGAATACAGAGGATTTAAAATGTAATCACCCCAAATTTAAAGGTGCAAATTGGATAGTTTTCCTGGAATCCTTTTCACTGAATAAGTTCATTCATACCTATTTAATCAGGTTGTTATCCTCACACACTCTGATTTCTGCACACAAGGCTGAAGAGCTGGCAGCTCTGTGCTTTCCGATTGCCAAAGGACTAACCACCAAGCCACACTCTTCTGTTTCAGCTCCCTGACATTTCTTTTTCATCACAAAAGGTTGTTATCCCCTGCTTTGCAAAAAGTGAGGATGGTCCTTGTTCCTTCTGAGGACTTTAGCAGAGAAGATGCATGCTGCATGTGTTACACACTGTATGTACAGGGCAGCATTAAGACCTGCAAGCTTTGGAGAAGCAGCTTGAAATGTAGGAGGAGAAAACTCCAGATAGTATTTGTAAACGGTGCTTTAAATGAGATCAGAGTCAAAACGAAGAAAAACAAGGCAGGATCAGGGCAGGGGCTCATAAGGGTAGGACTTTCACATACTTGCATTGAATAAAGTGGTAAGCAGCCAGCTGAAACTATAAGTTACGGAAGAAAGTGATGGGATGTGGTGAAGAGCAGAGAAGAAGCTGAGCTCAGTAGTGAAAGGGGTAAAGCAGGGAAATAGACCTCTAAAACTTTGGAGTAAAAAGGATGGGGGAGTTTCAGGGGAAGAGGAACAAATGCACCAAGGAAGGATGTCGAGGAAGGAGAGAAATGCAGGCCACATAGAAATTGGATCTGAAGTTTGCAGGTGCAGTATTTTGTCAAGTTGGTAAGCTAGAGTGCTAGGAAGAGGATGGTATCGAGGGAGGAGCTCATTGGATTGAAGAGCATTAATGCTGTGAAAACAGGAAGCTCACGAGTTCAATGGATACATTATAAAATCCCATTTCTTACAATGACCATCTTGCATGCTGGTACAAATGGTGCACAGATGTCTTCCAAGCTCTTCAATCCATACTTCTGGGTGCAAGCATTCAGTGATAAATCCATTGCTCCCGGAAACCTACCTGGTTTTGTGCCTAAGAAATTATTTATAGAGTAATAGGTTCATCTTCCCACACAGACAAAAAAGTGTTTCAGCTCCTTTACTTACCCAGAGCATGCCAAAATTACCCATCCCAGTCAGCTGTAAAAGCACATTTCAGGATTTAATGGCTACATTTGGTGGATTATTATAACCAGCGCAGTATGCAAGCTTTTTCTTACACATATAATTCAAAATTACCCCCAATAAAAGTAAGGAATGCAAGTGACACTGAATTACACCCAGAGAGACACTGTATCATCTCAGCCTCGTATACCTCAGTGGATTCTGATTCTTCTATGTGTTATATCCGGAGGTCAAGTGGGGGAGTGATTTAACATACCCAAGTTCCAAGTGTCAGACATCTGAAGCAGATTAATGATGTCTGCGTAAAACTCCCCCTGATAAAATGCTATGGCTCAGACCCCATCTCCAGTTGATTGCAGGACGAAAGCAATCTCTCTTTTAATTCAAGCTTAAGCTGCCATTTTTTTATCTTATTCTTAGCAATGGTGCAGCGGATAAAACTTAGACACACAGAGAGTTAGAGCCCTCTTCACGCCCTCTTGACTGAATCAGGGCTGAAAGGAAATAAAAGCAGAAAACAAACCCTGCTTATTTCTGCCACAAAGGCTCAAAAGACTGCTCCCAGATCACACATAGAAAGTACATAATCATCTTGTGGGATGTTGAAGGCCCACAGGCTGCTGTCCTGTGGGAATTATGGCTTGTCATGATTGCCCCTTCAGGACGCAAAAGGTTTGCTGTAGAGACAGCGTTGGTCTGAGTCGTGGATTTTACCCTCGTTGTCCCACTGACCTGGAAAAGTCATTTGGCTACCCTGTGCCTTTGCCTTGCCCATCATTTGGCATTTGGCTCTCACCCTACTCGCGCGCTGCCTAGGAAATCCTCGACAGCAGCCCGTGCAGTCAAGGGTAACTAAATCACAATTAGTCACCCTGATGCCAGTGGGGTAAATCTGATAGTCAGTAGTTCATTACTCACATCTATTTATTTGGCTGAGGTAGTGCAAAGCCTATTTTTAAAATAAAGTAATAAAAATGTTGACAGAAGACCGCTGCTTTTGGAGGGGAAAAAAAAATAATCAGGACTTTCCCAGACTGAAAACTGTTTAGGGCACCACTCTCATCCATCACTTTGTATGGCTCTCTGATAACTCTCTCCTTATGATTGCAAGTCATTCTCTATCAGCATACAGAGACAGCTCTCTAGCAAGACACAAATAGAAGCAGGCACAAAGCTGCTTATTGGTAAATAAATCAAAGAGGAGGAATTGGGAGAAGGAAACAACACAAAGCTCTCTCTGTCAGAAGAGCAGAGATTTATGTGAGAAATTCACTGATGCTTCAGGCCACTGGTGCCATTTTCCAGGGTATGAATGGGTGGATCTTTTGCATACGTTTTGCTGGGTTGACTTAAGTAAGTCTTGACAACTCTCTTTCCCTGGGGACTAGACTAAAAGTATTGTTTAGAAATCTAATATATGGTTTATTTACTCAATTTGTGCTGAGCACTACAGTTCCTTCAGGCCAGCTTCAGCAGTCCATTACTCCATTAATGCTCCATTACTGAAATTAGTGCTGTAATTGGAAGGAGGGAGGATGATGGGGAAGGGGACACTTTTTAAAGGAGCAGGTCCTGCTTAATCCCATCATGGAAGAAAGCATTAGAAAAAACTCAACTGCTCCCTGCCAAGCCCTTCCACCCTTCCCTTAGGTAATGGGGTAGGGAAGAGAAACTTCTGTCTGGTGGATGGCGTGCAATAGATGTGCAGTAAACAGCCAGGTCTCCCCTCTGGCAGGTTAAAGCCATTCCCCTTGTCCTGTCCCTACAGGCCCTTGTCCAAAAACCCTGTCCAGGTTTCTTGCAGCCTCTTTAGGCACTGGAGCTGCTCTAAGGTCTCCTCTTAAGGAGCCTTCTCTACTCCAGCCTGAACCAGCCCAGCTCTCTCAGCCTGGCTCCAGAGCAGAGCTGCTCCGGCCCTCGCAGCATCTCTGTGGCCTCCTCTGGACTTGCTCCAGCAGCTCCAGTCCCTCTTGTGTTGTTGCCCCAGAGCTGGACCAGGACTGCAGGGGGGGCCTCCCCAGAGCACAGGAGAGGGGGAGCATCCCCTCCATGACCTGCTGCTCACGCACTGGGGTGTTCTGGGCTGTGAAAGCAGTCATGTTGATACTTAGGTTTCATCCTCAGCTCCTGGTCTCTTGCATGGGGATGGCACTGTTCATGGAGCTGCTACTGCAGTTTCTCCTCCCATGGTTCGCTGCATAGGAAGACTGCAGGTGGCTATTTTAGAGCCTTCAAAAACCTAGGAGAAAAGATGCAGTGCTAAGAAAGACAGCTTGACCATGGAGGTGAAGCATGGAGCTGCATTTGGTTCCCACCGCAGGCCCTTCTTGAAGCCATGGTAGATGTAACTGTATTTGGGGCCACAGAGATTCCTTTCACTCCTTGGCTTCACTCATCCATCCCCCCAGATACTTTGCAGCATGAAGGAATTCAGGATCTGTGTATTTATGCTTACTAGTAAGTCAGCTAAATTTCATCAAGGGAATTTCATGGATGCTGGATCCACAAATTGCATATGTGCAATCACAGAGTTTGCAATAATTTTTCAGTATTAATTGTAAGCTGGTTCCTGAGTAACAAATACCCTGTACAGTTATCCTAGACAACTGAAATATATACTGCAAATATACATATTTATTGGTTTAGTTAAATAGAAGACCTAGAGAGGTCATCTGTTAAAAGAGATTAAAGAATTTACAATAAGAAAAAATGTCAGAGCTTTTAGCTGGGATGCTGCTGCTTCCATTTCCCAGCCAGTGATTTGTTTTGCTAAGGCTGGAACTGGGAAGTCCCAAAGGAAACCGAGGACTTAAAAGATTTGCCCTATAGAGGTGAGGGACTATGAGGACAGGCCATAATCCTGACTGTGTTCACAGGGAGCAGAATAACACAGACTTTGCTGGAGGGGTCAAGATAGTAAACATTAGTTCTTACAGCACGGTAGGACTTAGGGTAAAGTGCATGTCCTATCCTTCTCCCATTTGGCTTTGTTCCTATCACACAGACTCAACAAGATTTGCTCTGGAAAAGCCGTTTGATTGCTGGGATAAGCCACTGGTCTGGAAAGGAAGCCTGTGAGGTTCCCCCCACAGCCCAACCCTGTCCCTAGCACTACCTGCACACCAGCGAGAGCTCAGCTGTAGGCATGGGGTTCATCACAGGGGGAGAAGGTAGAGGCTGAGGAGAGGTCCCACTGGAGAAAGTGGATGTCTCCTCTCACAAGAGAGGTCTATTATCATAGAAACAAAATCAACCTAAAAAGAAGCGGAAGCAAACCTTTCATCGTACATGCTTATGAAAAAGACCATTAACTCTTTCAGACCTCTGTGTTTTGAGGACAACACCACATCCTTTCTAGGCTAGAGGGAAGATGCTACTCCTTCCAGCTGTGCTGCAGATCAGGGTGGCTTGTCCCCTTTCCCAGGCTGAGCCACAGGGACAGGATGAGAGTTTGTCAATCCTTCCTTCCCCAAAATCTGAGCCACAGGTAAGAATGTAAAGGAGAGCTGCATCAGCAAGAGTGAGCAGATGAGCTGTGGGGATGGTTGGAAACCTCTCCAAAGGATATGTTGACCGGGAGAGACAAGGCACCCTGGTGTCACAGGTTGCTATCTCTCTGGGCAGCTGGCAGCATCTTGGAGACCCATGCATCCACCCTGCTACCAAGCCCTTGACTGAGAAATGCATCAGCATGTCAGGATGCTAAATACACTCCTACTGGTGAGTGTCACTGGAAGAGGACTCTTTTAGAAAGATCCAGATGGGCACTTCCTCAAGGTGGAGACTGTCAGGATACAGGAGAAATAATAGAATGGGTTGGGTTGGAAGGGACCTCAAAGCTGATCCAGTTCCAACACCCGCCATGGGCAGGGACACCTTCCACTAGCACAGGTTGCTTCAAGCCCCATCCAACCTGGCCTTGAGCACTGCCAGGGATGGGGCAGCCACAGCTTCTCTGGGCACCCTGTGCCAGTGCCCCAGTACCCTCAGTCAAAAATAACAGTACAAGAATAAAGAAGCCTCTATTCTCCATCTTTCTAACTTACGAACTACCCTGGGTTTCTCAACAAAGGCTTCAAGAGCAGAGAGAAAACTGGGAGGGACAAGTGAACGCCCCCTCAAGAATTAAATCCCAATTAACACGCCATCAGTGACGAAGGACACATTTTACGTGGTCGATTAAAAGACTCCCCCCTATTGATCTTTGCAGCTAATCATTGTCCTACCCCTGCTTAGGGAGCGCAGACACAAACCAGCAATCTAAATTTATTGAGACTACAGGCAATCAATAGGTCAGACTCCTGGAGAAGCATTATGCAGGAAGAATTTCTAAGTGACTCATCATGGGCTGGTGAGTCCCAGGTCTCCAGCAGGTCCCTGAAGCTGTTCCTTTCTCTGCCTGGACGGTTCATGCAAGGCCAGGGTTGCTCTATGTATGCTCCTTGTCAAAGCCCAGACACACAGCCCGTGACAAAATAGCAGCCTTCAGCTCAGCGTCACGGCGGGAGAGCCGGGTACCTGGAGGCAGCAGACAGCCTGCCATATGAGCCCTGCAGTTTTGAGTTAAGCAAAACAAAAGTGAGTAGCTGTAATTTCACAGATGGGAGCAATTCATTAGCTGGGGAAAGATGTGGTTGCTCTAATCGGGAGTGACTGGGGGAGCTTTTGATGCAAATGGCCACTTGCAGCTGCCTCTCGGGTCAGTGAAAAACAATATACTGTGAGATGGAAAAATCAAACTGTATATTAATTTGATAGCCTGAGACAGAGCAATATTTCTGGGCCCTGCCATGTGCCCAGGTGATCTGCCACTTCTGGAGTTTATAGTACGTGATAACAAGAGAATTGGACACTCCATTAAATCACCTGCACAACTGCTGTTCCTATGACTGCAGCCAAAGGGTCAGAACTAAAACCCCTGCAAGTGACTGATCAGGACACACTGATTGCCCAGGACTGGGAGGGAAGAGGTGAGAAAACAAAGCCAAAAAAAAACCCAGCCTTGTCACATTTTAATCAGTCATCATCTCAGCTTAAATGCCTTGTGCAAGGCTGATAGTACAAATCAGCCTTTCCTTGTTCTTCAATTACACTGCTGCAAAGAGTGTCCTCTAGGGAGCTGCACCGTGGCCAGTATGGGTAATCAAAGATGAGGAGTGGTTTTGGTCAGGAAGAACTTTTCCTAGTTGACAAATCCAGAGAAAGTAAGGAAATCTGGTGATGTAACTATAAAGAGCAGCTACCCACTGCAAAGCCTGATTTCAAGGATGGTGAAGAAAGCACATTCTGATTCCTGTGCATGGTGGCTTACTTCTGGATTAAGGCTTCAAAAGAAATTGCCTGGGATCCATAGGAGTCTGGGATTTCAGCACATGAACATCACAAGGAGCACTTCCACCTTTGACACAAAGTGAGGGTGGCCCCTCCACCCTTCTGGGAAGAGCAGCCCCTTATCTACTTCAGCTAAGTTAGTCGACTTGGATCAAAACTCAGGTTACAGCAGGACTGGTCCCAAAAGAAAACCACTGGAAAGTCTCTTGCTGACTCCAGTAAGCTTTGGAGAAAGCTCTCATTAATGGGGCACAAATAGCCTAGCAATACACTCACATGCTTGAGGTGGGAGAGGAAAGAGGGATGGAAGAGCCAGGTGGTGGTGTAGGCTCTGTGATGCTCTCTTCTTTTCTCCAACTACAAACACCTCCTCATACCAGGGTTTCTACAAGAATTAGACATAGACCCAGCATATAAGATTTAAAGATGCACCGTTTGTAAGATGCACTTGCAAACTGGTCAAGAAAACCATCTTGCTATTCCTCCTTCAAGTAGAAGTCCTGTTTGTGGAGTAAATGAAGGAAGCGTGGACATTTGCTTCCTCAACAGTTTCCACAAACAACAGTCTCACAGTGATAAGAAATGTGGGATACATGGCAGCCTGGTGTGAAAATGCATGGCAGGAGATTGAGAGAAAGAAAAACTCCAGACAAGTTACATGTTGCTTTCTTTCTCACCCAAGAGGCAAGGAAATGCAGTGGCACTATTTCTGCAGAATGTCTTCCTAATCCCCCTCTGGTGAAGTGGCATCCCATGACAAACATCTTTGGGAACAAGCATACAGACAGAAAAGGGGTAAAAAGATGGGGAATAGGCAGGGTCATTTTAATTTAGATTACTGAATGACGCAAGAAAGGTGCCTGGGGGAGAAGTCCTCAGAGAAAATGGTAAATCTCTATATTACATGACATTAATTACACTTTTACTGGGAGCTAACCCTATTACAGCACTGTGTATGGCTACAGAAGATGGTGTGGTGTCTTTCCCAACAAAGAGCTGACTTGCAGGAGGCCCGGGGCCCAGCCATGAATTTTACTGCACTCCATGTCACAGCTCATAAAGACTGCTTAATGCACTTCTTTGCAAGTACTTTTCTTTGAGACTTTTACCAGTTAGAGCCATGGGAAGGAGCAGAATTCAGTCTTTAATGCAAGGTCCTTTAACATGGGGCTGCAAATGAGATGCGGGTTCCTTGGATTGGAAAAGCATTGCAACACCAGTCGTGCAAGGTGTCCTGACTAGCCCTATCACTTGTGCTGCCTTATCCTCCAGCATGAGACCTTGGAGCACAGACCTCAGCATAGCTATGGGATGTAATCCTCAACCTGCTTTCACAAAAGTGGCAGAAGTTAGTTCTTCAGTGTGCTGGATCACTGGGAGACCAGCAATGACTACCATAGACTCAGGTGGCAATGGACAGCAGCAGAGGTTCAGAGCTGGAGCAATATTGCTGGGGTTTTGTTGGAAGCAGTAAACATCAGAGAAATAGAAAGAAAAAAAAGCAAAAGAAGACTAAAGGGCAAGAAAAGCATTAGACAGGCTCTGAGAGATTACCATAAGAAATTATTTGTTCCAACCACTATCACGTAAGAGCTTCAGACTGTGAATAACAGAAACATCCATCTCATTTGTTCTCTCTTTCCCTCAGGATAGTAGGGCTTGGCCAACACAAAATTGTATCAGGTTTCTTCTCTCCAAATCTCTTACAAATCCCCTGAGCGCAACTGTGCTTGGGGCAAAAGGTGTAACAGAGATACCAAGCAAGGTGCTCAATGGTAAGATCCAAACAGACCAAAAGCAGACAGGAAAGCCATGTCAATGCAAATGTCTTAACAGAGACCTTGAGGTGCCCCAGATTTACTCTGGTACTGAGTGATTGCAAGTCTCTTTCTCAACTATAGCTGAAGGTACCACTGATGAATTGGAGATCAACTAACCCACAGAGGTTCTGTGTGCCAGCAAAAGTGTGTGAGCAGCTTTAGGAGGACTAGAGCAAGCCACAGATTTAGGTTGGTCCCTCACATGGCTTGCAATTTGTCAGAGCCACTTTTCTATAGCAACTGAAATGGGCTCTCCCAAGAGCCATGAGCAGGGATATGTGCAGGCAAACCACCCCATGCAGCACCTGAGGGGGCACAGCCTGCAGCTGGCATGCCAAAAATGCTCTTTTAGAACAACAGATGGATGGAAGAATGAAAATCAGCCAGTTGGTACCAGAGAGGCAGTGAGTGGATCTTCCAGATCCATCTGGGCTGGGAACTACCTGCACACTGTAGAGGTAACCCTTGCTGGAAGCTACTGCAACCCCTTCTCTACCAACTGAACTTCAGAGAGAACTTCCGCAATCACAGGCTTCCTTCACTAAGCTCACCCTCTCATTTTGCTGGAACTGAATGAATGGCGGCACAAAATACTGGGTCAATATCTTCTGAGCAGCTGAGAATGACAGCTAGTATCAGGAAAATACATTGTCCTATAGACTTAGATAGATTTGGAAGCAAATTTTCACACAGGCTTATACTGCAATTATACTTAAGTCCATGTACACTACATTAGTAGTGGATTTCTCCTCGTGCACTACAGACATCCCATGCTGGTTGCTCAGCAGTGCAGCAAACTAGTGCTATGGCAGACTCTTCCAAAAATAACTTCCTGCCTGCTTTGTGTACTTGCATGTCCAGTTGCTGAGCAGTAATTAGTGCAAGCACATGTACATGAGGCATGCAACCTGAGTACATCACTGAGCTCCAAACACAGACTTTGGATGAACGCATGAAACACATCCTGATCTGAAATACCACCCAGCAGTGTGTGCAAGTCTTTGTGTAGCAAAACTTCAGCAATAATTTCAGGGACCAGATTGCCATGGCTGAAAAAGGAAATACTTCCCATATGGGAAAAAAAAATAAAGATTCAGAAAGGATGCAGTTATGCCACAAGATTCTTTGAAGGTTATACTGCGTTCCTGCCCCTAATACTACCATTTTGGTGTCAAAGGGACAGCTAGATAGTACTTTTCTTCAATAATCCATTATATTTTTCTCCTGAGCCAGTTTTCTGAAGAGAAGGTACCTGAGCAGCAGGACTCCCTGTATTATGTGACCCCAAACTCATTCTCTACGCCATTTCCTGGGCACCTTTGAAAGTTCTCTCAGTTTGGCTCAACATTTTTATCAGTGATATTCAGTTTAAAAGAGAGCATCAGCATGGCAAACAGCCTATTTAGCTACAAATATGTCTCATATTTGGGTTCCTGCATATCTCCTTTATATGTGTGTGACCTTGGCAAGGCTATCCCAGGGCTGGGACCTTCATAGGTTGTCTGTGTAGCAAGGCCTGGTCATCTTCTCCAAAGGAGACCCCTGATGATGTCTCTCCCCTCTCTGGGACTGCCTGCTTTCACAAAACTTGTAGGAACAGCTTACCTCTGAGGTAGGTTGATGAGCACTTACTAGCTAGGTGAGCAGGAGCAGCCAGAGCACAATGGCTCCATCCCCACTTCCTAGAGAAATGGTGGAGAAAAATCCCAAACACATGAGTAGGAGAAACATGAAATAACCAAATGCAGCAGGAGAAAAAGATGCTTTAGGAAGGGGAAGAATAGCATGGGGAAGGCTCAGACTCCTCAATTAGAGAGAAGGTAAGCTACTACCTCCCAGTTTTATTCCTCTACCTCTCCCATCTGCTTGCTAACAACCCCTGCCTCCCCAGCGGATGATCCCTCATGCAACCTGCCTTGGTGAACTATAAGCTACATTGGATGCTCCCATGAGGAGAGCCACTGCTCCTTGAGGGGACAGGGAGGTTGTGAACCCCCACTGAACAGGTTACCATGGTTGTGTTGTTCTTTTCGCTTGCTTCCCAGCCCTGGGAGCAGAAGGATGAGAGGAAAAAAATGAAAGGGAATCGGGGGGGGAGGGGGAGGAGCAGAATGGAGTTATGCTCACAGCTTTTCACAGCTGAAAACAGACCCCACTGCTGGTAATGTGAGAGGGCTGGAGCAGGCGCCAAATGGATAAGGCTGTAGACAGTGGGACCAGAGCGCTGATACTTGCCAGTACCTGCAGATAGGAGACAAATAATTGGCACATGTTAAGAAACATAAAAAAAAAAGGGGGAGGGAAAAAAAAAAGAAGAAAGAAAAAAACATAGGGGAAAAAAAAAAAAGGAGAGCAAGAGAGAGACAGTTGTTAGATGTCCGTATTTGCTAAATGTGTCTGGCAGGAGCCCCTGCAAGGAATTTAATCAGCAAGAGTTGTTTAAACTGGGCTTAGAAAACAAGCCCTGTGCTGCTAGTAATGAACTTCATATCATCTGCAACTCCTGTTTGCTGACGACATTCAATTTGTTAATTCTGCAGCTGGTGATAGGGGTCAGATATGAAAGTGACGATTGTTTTTTGACGTTCCAACCCCTGCTCACATCTTTCTAATTAATCCTTTTAGGAGCCACCAGCACATCAAGAGAAGTGTGGGGAGGGAGGGTGGAGGAAGAGAGGTGCTTTTTCCACTCCTGCCCTTGCAGCTCCTCGCCTCCCACTGTAGAGGGAAGGGGGAACAAGGGCATTCGAGCTACTTGGTCCTGTGAGCATGAGGCTTTTCACATTGTCTTAGAAAACTTTAATGTTAGAAAGGTAGGTATTAAAGAAAAAAAAAAGAAGAAGAAAATAAAGGCCACCTCCCCCCCTAAAATAGCTCAACTTAAAATATGGTGTTTCATATTAACTATCTCCAATGGAGGAAGTGATGGGTGGTGGAACGGGCAGTAAGGTATGAAGCCATCCTCTCACCAGCTTACCCTGTTGATATGGGGCTGGGGAGATCTCCCAGGGACTGGTTTTAACAGCTGAGAGTGTATGAGGAGATTTTAACTCAGGAGCCAGCCTGAACTTCTTACTTAGGAACTTATTTAGGGTGCTGAAGCCAAGCATGCCTTGGAGAGGGCCATCCAGGGCATAGCAAGCACAAGTAGACAAGGCCAGCACCATCAAATAAGAACAACAACCCATGAAAGCCACAGAGGGCTGGAAGATGCCCCAACGTTGTTCTTGACCAGATGAAGTCCCAAAACAGAGATATGTCTCTGAAGCCTCTTCCAATTGGCGTGAAAACTGTTCATGCTGTGTTCCTTGCATTCTATTTGTGGCATTAAGATCATCACAAGTTCATCTGGTTTCTGGTGGGTTCTGCTGCAGGTCTCTGGTTGTAATGGCAGTGGGAGGCAGATGGTCACCAAAGCTTGTCCCAGTTCACAACAGACTTTGTCACAGTTCCCTATAGTAGAACTTTAATCCAGATGTAGTGTGCAGTGAGGTCTGTGTCCATTTGCAGAGGTTGGATGAAAAAGCCTTGCTTCTGCGAGAGTGCTGGCACAGCCAGGGATGCACATCTACCCATGTGCTCTGTTCCAATGGGACCTGATACTGTACCTTTGGCTCCAGTGCAGTGGCCCTGGTTCCTCTCGAGCAAATGGAGAGCTACCAGCTCATTCTAGCTGGGTATCTGCTGGACCCTGTTTTGTCTGTGGTCAAAAACATGCACCCACTTGCTTACATGCTGCCAATGTTCCAGTTTTTCTTTTCACTCAACTCACTTTATTAATCAACAAGTACTGCTATGGCCTCATAAGGGTTTATCCATCCAATATAAATTTGCAGTATCTGATGCTGTGAATAGAAGTCAAAGCAACCACTGTAAATTTTTATCTTATTTTTTTTTAATAGACTATATTCGTATAAATTGATTTGCACATAGCATCATTTAGGTTGGAAAAGACCTTTAAAATCATCAAGAGTCCAACTGTTAACATAGCACTGCCAAGTCCCTAACCACCACGTTAAAAACAGAAAAAATGTCTATTGCTCTTTCACTCCAGATTCCAAAAATCAGCAAAACAGAGGCTCAGTTCTGCTCTTGGCATGTCTGGAACAACACTAGCATCAACTGAATTAGCCTAGATTTACAACAGTAGGCTCATGAGCAAGCCTTGCCCCTGTATTGTCTCTTCAGTTTGTTCTAAACTTTGTGCAGAAAAGCTAGGGAAAACACTAGGGCAGGGGGAGAATTGAATGCTGCAATCAATTTCATGAGTCACATAAAAAGATTAACAGCAAAATAGAAGTACAGAGTGGCACTCAC
Source organism: Pezoporus wallicus (assembly GCF_028554395.1). Lineage (NCBI taxonomy): Eukaryota > Metazoa > Chordata > Aves > Psittaciformes > Psittacidae > Pezoporus > Pezoporus wallicus. The sequence continues at coordinate 68,561 of NW_026641900.1, read as the reverse complement.
CCAAAAAGGACATTATGGATGATCATGCTCTGTGATTACCACCCAGGACAATAAGACTGACCAGCTCCCTTGAGGTCTAGCGTTCAAATGGCGAGTGCCCAGCAGGCATTTAATGAGACATCAGATCTCATGAAGTTGATTTTAGCAGCATCCTCCAACATGGAGACACCCAAAAATTCATTGTTAGACATTTGAAATCTCAAATCAAAAGCCTTTCAAGTACCAACATCATGTAGTCATGTGCACAGCTGGCAGATATAAAACCAGATGCCACATCCCGGTTGCAACAGAAAACTGATATTTCCCTGTCCTTGACCAAAAAGAGTTCTTTGACTTCTCTCATTTGATTGGTTGAGTCTTGGTTGAATTATAAAATAGAGAAGATCACCAAAGACTGACATTAGCATAAGGAACTCTACTAAAAAACTCACACTAAAATTTACTTAATGAATAAAATTACCTCAAACAAGAACCACACTATCTGCAAAAAACACTGTCAGAGGTGGAGGTATCTTTCCACTGGAGCATCACTACCTGCCACTAGCAGGTAGCTCACTACTGAAGCCTTCTGGTAAAGGAAGAAGAGTATCGGAGGGCTGCCCAAGATGCCTGGTAGACACCAGCCCTACAGAAGACCAAGATCTCTGCTACATCTGCTGGTGATTAAGGAAGAATGACCAGAAGGAAGAGGCTGCACTGGGACAGCAGCAGTGCAACAGGTTTTCCCCATCCAATAAGCAGAAGGTAGGAACATGATTAAAAATGAGTTTCTCAGGCTGTAACTAAATGCACTGCTATTTGTCAATAGGCTTTTGCCTATTGCATTTGTGAACAGGAGCATGGCTTTCCCTCATGCCACATTCACAGGCTTAACTTATCAAAAACATGTTGGCTCTGATCACCTCTGCCAGCAGCAGCAACGCAAATAGGGGCAAGTGGGTCACGGTATCCACTCTGCTTAGCCAGAAGCACAAAGCACCCAGTGAAAGACATTATCCTCTCCATTGTTTATGTTCAGCTTCAGCATGCCCTAGCCATTTTATTCCCTGTATGGCCAAGTCCCACAGGTACCCTGTCATGTAAAAGACACCTTGTTTATTATTCAAGTGTTAACAAAGTACTTGAGTGGGAAAGTAATTTATTTTCATGGGAGAAGAAAAACCCCAACCAAAGCAGGTATGGCAAGAATCAGCAGCTCCAAAAGCAACAAGGGTATCTTCTACTACTCAAACCCGCTGTAGTGGTGTTCATGTACATGCCTTGTGCAGGCAGTTGTACCCATCCAGCTGTCTCTCAAACGGTGGCTTTTCACTTGCCAAACCACTTTGCTCATTCTGCCATGCTGGCAAGCAGTTTATTTGATTTGATTTTATTAAATCATCACATGTAAGGTTATAAATTCTACTTTAGGGCAATTATTCTGATTTCCTTGGGGGGGGGGGGGGAAGGTCTTCACATCAATCCAGAATGCATGCCTAATGCCACCTGTTTTCACCCTATTTTCTTCAATATTTTCATTTTTCTTTTACCAGACATGTCTCTTGCCACAATATGAGGTTCAAATAAATGAGAAAATACATATTTTAAAGAAACACATCCTCTCTCTGAGACACATACACAAAGGAAAAGCAAAGCATTTGTAGAGAGAAAACAGCTAAAAGGAGTAAAGTCAAAAAGGACAGTGCTTAAGTAACCAGTATTCCCAGATAGGTGATGTCAAAATGGTAATTATCCTTCCAGAGCTGCCTGGAAATCTAAAGCAGGAGGTAAACATCCAAAAAACTGTATTGCACTGCTCTCACCCTGTGAAGGTACTGAGTACATCTGGAATGATGCGCTCACAAAATGGTCTTCATCTTCCACAGCCCTTCAGGGCTCTATGGAAAGGGTGTAGGTGGTCCAAAGGGACATAATTACAAATAAAGGAATGAAATTGAGCACCGGAACATTTGCACTGTTTATCAGGACAAAATTCCCGAGCAATGAGACATAGCTGACGTGAGGAACCATGTCCTTAAGGAATCAATGGGAACTCCATTAAAGGTTACATTAGATAAAGCAGGCTGTGCTACAACTTGGAAAGAAGAAGTCTCCAAATACTCTGATTTCTTCTACAGAGCAAATGGCAGAGTCTCCCTTGGGCAGCAAAGTTACAGAAATGCCTTTAGGTCTCTGGCTTGTTTAGGTTATTGCCTGGAGAGCAATGCAGAAGAATTAGACTGTGTTAAAACAGGCAAGTCTTGGGCACTTTGGAACATCGTTATCCTCTTGCCTTTAGAGTGTAGAGCCTATGATTAATCATTTATATCATCCCTGTCCCATTGTTCCAGACTTGGAGGGGCTTTCAAGATGCTACTGCAGTACAAGCAGTCAAGAGCAGGCTGATAGAGGTGGCACATTCCTGATTTGTATTCTATTTTACTTGTACAGGTCCCTTCTATTTGGGCACCTAGTAATGGACAAGGAAGTCCACTTTTAGCCATGCTCTTCCAAAATATTAGCATTTATTATAATATACATAATAAATACATAAATAATTTACTGTGTGCATACATATATATATATATAAAAAAAAAACCTCCTTGATGTTTCCAATATGAATTCAGATATGTCCCTCCCAGGCAACACACCACCCCCATGGACACTGCAGATCTGCTTCCAAAGTGAAAGCATTTCCTATCCCCTCAAAGTGACAGGACCCGTACTGAAGACCATCACTTGCAAGTTTGGTTTTTTTCCCTCTCAGCATAAGAATGCCCGAAGAGTTTGGAAGGCTACGGTTCAATAGGTGAACACAGGAGGGGGAGAATAAGGACAAGTATATGAAGCTACCCACTGAGCAATCTAGACCCATGTTGAGTAATCTGAATCAAAACAGCTTGATTTAAAAATAAACACAGGAAAATCAGACCCTTCCAGTGAAAAGACTACTTAAGGTGTACTACTTAGGAACAACAGATTAAAGAAATAGCTAAATCAGCCTTTTAGCTGTTTGTAATATGTTACAGGTCAAGGAAAAACCCTTCATTGTCACTGTGAGCAATCACCTACACCAGAGCCTGAACATGTTAGAGAGACAGGCCCTGCTGCCCAAAGGCTGTTAAAATCTTCATAATTAACATTATTAATAGACATCAGTATTTAATACTAAGATTTTAATAGAACTGCACAAAGACCATCCTTTTATTGTTTATAGAGATCGATTTCCAATTTGGGACCAGAAAGATATCCACACAATTTAGAAATAGGGGAAGTAACAGAGAAATAGCTTGAAACAATACTGTTATTGTGCACCATTATGGATGCAAGATGATTGCCCTTCTCTCCTCCTATAAAGAGAGGTTTGATCTGTGTCCCACAGGCTGAAAAGGGACGAGTGACCCATGGACCAGCAGGCCCAACTCTCTCACCAGCAAGTGCCAATGCATTTTGCATTAGCACTTCGTACAAGGAGACCCTGAGTTCCAGCACCAATGGGGCCAGGGGAGTGTGAAAAACCTCCAGAATATGCTTTCTCACAGCCTGACAGATAACTTGCCATAAAGCCCAAAGAGAGTCATATCATCCAGGACGTAATATCCCATGTTATAATTCAGTCACCAAAAGAATGAGTAGCTACTCACAGGTTATGTACCCAATCCTTAAAACTGCTACTGAAAAGGATTGAAACTTTGCTCCTCAAGGCCTGTAGTCTAAATCTGCATAAAATCCAGCTTGTTCAGCTCTCTCTAGAACAACGCAGATGGTTTGGAAAACAGAGAAGAAAATGACCTGCTTACTAAATGCTTTCATTCTATGGAGTTCACTTTATAAAAGTATCAGGTAAGGAGAGGAAAGCAGAGAGAAATGTTTTAAAATCCAAATACATACTTTAAAAAATGAGAGGGTTAACATCAAGGAGGTTATTTTATCTCCCAAGGTTAAGCCCAAGGTGCCCTGAGTGAGCAGTGGTTGGGGGCAAGGCTAAAGTAGTAGGTTTCTCCTTAAAAAATTGCAGACCAAGGAGCAAAATACAGACTGAAAATTGAAGTGCAAGAAGACAAAAATGCTTAAATTAGCCTGGGGAAGTCTATCTGAGTCTTGCCCATACTAGACAGGGTTTGCTGGAAAAGGGAAAACTACAAAACTACCAGTAAACTGCCCTACTTAGAACACAACCTCCTATTAGAAAAAAGGAGCCTTTTGGCTGGTATAGCCCAATACAATCACTTCAAACCAATCTGGGGAAAGGATTCAGCTGCTGCTGAACTATTTACCTGCACCTGCAGCATGATGAGGAATGATGTTGGCTTTGCTGGCAACAGTTAACATCTTGGCATTTAAAACTGCCACAGGAACCCTAGCACACAAGCCCAATACCGTGTCCTGGGGAGCAGTGTTTATGATTTCTACACACCCTCCTTAAAAAAAAAAGATCAAATTCATTACTTGAAGTTGGAAAGAAAACTGATTAGATGCAAAATTTTAAGTGTAAATATCCAGAGGGAGACATAGAATCCAAGGGAATGGGGGGAAGTGGAGGCTCTGGCCTTCTGTCCCTTGGCATGGAAGAATTTGAAGTCCTCTATAATCTGTCAAAAGAGCGTCCTGGTGTAAATGACCTTGTTTCCACTCTTGATCCTTCCTCACCTTGAAGGTGCTGCATCTCAAATACTGACTTCGAGCATGGACAAGGGGGAATGGGTTTAAACAGGGAAAGCTCAGGTTAGATGTAAGGAAGAAGTTCACTACTGTAAGGGCGGTGAAGCACTGGTACAGGGTGCCCAAGTAAGTGGTAAATCCTACATTCCTGGCACTGTTCACGGCCAGGCTGGACAGAGCCTTGGGTGACATGGTCTAGAGTGACCCATGGTAGGGGGTTGGAACTAGGTGATCTTACGGTCCTTTCCAACCCAAACTATTCCATGATTCTAGATTCCATAGGTCCCAAACTCTAAGCACTTCCAAATTCCCATCTCCCAACTGAGATAATTTCTGCAATCCAGTCTCATGATTTTGCACTATTCAAGCATGCCTCTCTACCTCCAATCCTTTCCAAAGCTCCATCTCAGAATCTGTTTTTATCTCATTGCAATAGAGGTACAGCAAAGGCTTGTGAAATACTGGACTAAAGCACATTTCCTCACCTGGTTCTGCAGCTTGTAAGTACCAAACCTTTCTTCCTTGTGGTCTTTACTTTCAAGTTTCTAATAGAAATGATGGACAAGCAGACACCACCATTCTGTGGCCAGTACAAGGCAGACAGGCAGGGATGCTGAATCCATTTCCTCCCGGTTTTTGGTTTTGGTTCCCACTGGTGGGGATGCCCAAGGTCGCTTAAGATAGTTCAGCATCCAAGTCTCTGTCTTAGACTGTTAGTGCCCACTGCTTGAAATTTGTATTCAGATGCCCAGGCTGAATCTAACAAGGAGAGGGTCATTTTAGCTGATGGCCTCTTTGCCACTTATAAGTGAAGAAACCCACCCCATGAAATAAGCCAGTGGGGTTTCCGATAAACACACCAGTCTCCATTCAAAGGCGTAACTTTTTTTCCAGGAGAATCTTCATTTTCTACTACCAAACTATGGGTCTTAGACTTATATTCAGCACTGGAGATTTCATATTTGTTGCCTGCAGTCATAGGAAAATTATCCTTCAAAAGTTGATTCAGTAGGACCACAATATGGGACTTGCTGTTCAAAACAATAGGAATAAAACATTTCTTCTTTTCCCTAATTGCCATGCCTAAAAAAAATAATTCAGGGGGAAAAAATCAACTTTATCTTCCAGAAATGTCACATTTGCTTTGTGTCCTTCAGAATCCATTGATTTCTTCTCTCTTCTTCCCCGGAGTAATTGCCCAAACCTTTTCTGCCCATCCACACTTTCTCTACCAGAAGCTACAGAAGTATATGCTATTGGTGTGTGTCAGAGGTGTTAACCTAAAGAGACAATATTAATGAAATACACAGATCTGTCTGCACAGCCTCTTTCACCCCTGCTCATTTGCACTTTTCAGGAGGCAAGGAGCACAGGAGGGATTTTCACAATGGTATTGTTTCAGATTAGTATGAAGAAAATCCTTGGTCCTTTCTGTGTGCTTGGGAGCCTGTAGTAATCATATTAATCTGGGGTCCTTATTGCTGGTTAATGGAATTCTTTTAATATTGACCCAAGTTTCTAGTAAATAGATTTGCATTGATCCGGTGATGTATAGAGCTCAAGTAAGTCTATCTATGTGTAAGCAAATTAAAAACCTTAAGCCTATACAGCCAAACTGTATAATCCCATGCTGAAAAATTGATCCTCTGATACTCTCCTGGGGACCTTTTCTTTCTTTTTAGGTAAAGAGACACCTTCAATTTCTTTGACAGAAAAAAAAAAAGAACATCAGCATAATATTTGAGACAGACAGATTTCACACTCATGAAAATCCAGTTCAAAGCCACCAGAATGAGTCTTTTTAACTAGAAACTGCACCTTGCATTGCATAACACAGCACTGATATTTCACCAGTTGGAATGAATATATAACTGTGTTGCTACAGCATCACTCATCCTCACTTTCCTGCCTGAGCACAGAGTTTGATAGTTTTGAAAGAAGAGGCTGACCAGAGCCTTGCTGGAATGGCAGCTATCACCAAATTCAACACCAGCCTCACCCCAACCATTCTCCCTTGAATTCAAGTGGTCTCAGTGTGCCGCAAGCAGCAGGATGGCCTAAGCTTTATTTCCATAACAAATGAGACTAAAGTAATCACTTGGTTTCACACACATCTTGACCCTCCAGCACATCTGCACTAGATGTAATCCTTGTCTAACATATTCCAGGCTACTAGCACAAGGCTAGAAAACACACAGTCGTATCCAAGATGCCTGACTGCATCTTGGATAAAGCTACATTTTGGCAAACCAGATCAACCTACATTTTGGCAAACCAGATAGAGCACCTATAATTTGGAGGTCATTTTTGGGTTACCCACTCAATACATGCACATATCTCTGTTGTATGCTTATAGTTTGTGAGCAGATAAAACACAGAAGCCTGGCAAAACCAGTGGTCAGGTTGGCAGAGCTCATGCAATGGGGATGGAGGATGAGCAATATCTCAACACTTACTTTACTGGGTGGGAAGGCAGCACAATTCCGTCATGTAAAAAGCCACCTTATTAGAAACACTAACTTTTCATCAAACACCGACCAACAACCTTTAAAACCTCCCCATTGTAAGAATGAGCAACTACAACTTCTCAAACTGAAGCCGGTTTTGGAGGATGTGAAGATCTTCTGACTGGAAGATCCCTATCTCCAATTCTTACGTGTGTATTTCCATCAATATTCAGATTCATTTAAAACAGCCTATCAGCAGAAATAGCACCTTTTTAGTTACATATGCATCCCTGCCTCTATTTCCAAGAACTGTTTTTATGCCTTGCTCTGCAGATTTGCACTGCTAAGCTGAGACCCAGGACTGATATCTAGCCTCTCTTCTGCGCATGCAACAGCTCCGCTGGAGTTTCAGATGCAAGGTCAGGGGTGGTTTTCGTCTGATAGGCTTTCCACATGCTTTAGTAAAACCAGCACAATACCTTACTTTCATAACGAAGTTGTACACTTCTAATAATTTCTCAACACACACACACGGTTATAAAGTGCTAAAATCATTTTCCTGCAGGTCAGCTCTATGAACTTGCTCTGGGGTGACAAGTGAAAGCCTTCAAATCACCACCAGACCTAAGCAGTTAGCAGAACAAGCATAGCACATCCGTACACCATAGCAAACCCACTGCCTGCTGGGAGCTCAGTGCTGCATTATGGCTGTCTTAAAAAGCAGTGGAAATTTGAAGGGATACTAAAGAACACACATCAGCATTGGTTTTTAAAACCAGTCTTACGACAAAAGCAGTAAAGTTCTGGTTGCACAGAGTAAAATAGCCTCGCTACGTTTACCTGCAGGATCTCCAGGGAGTGTAGGACACAACCAGCTTCTCATTCTCTAGGTGGAGGAGCAAACAGATATAATGGGGGAGTAGCATGCCTTGACTCCTCAAGCAAGGCGAGTGGCTGCTTGTGCCAGTGCTGCCTGTGCCATGCTCCTGAGTCCTGCCTACCTCAGCCTTCTGCCCCAGCCCAAACTGGAAGGTGACCTGCAGGAAACTCAAAACAAGCCGTTACTGTTTTGTGTCAGCTCAGAAAACCACAACAGGGCCAGGCAGGGAGGGGGGGAAATGCTGGAGAGGAAGTCAAGGAAATTCACTTTGGCAGAAAATAGCAAAGCCTTTTTCTGAATGTTAACTATCTAATTTAATGAAGTCTAGAGATCAGTAGAGACAATTGTCACTGCCAGCTTTGATGCATATTACAGCTCCAGAATACAAGTCAGCAAATGCATCCAGCATACAAAGGGGAAAACAAAAACAAGGCAAGGATTTGACCCTTTGCTCTCATGATCCTCTAAGAAGAAAGATCACCTTTCAAAACTACGGAGGAAAAAAAGCCTTCCCAGTCAGAACAAGTCAGCAAGGAAAAGGAGAGGGAAATCACAAGGCAAAAGAGTACAGAACTGTCATTTCTCTCTGTCAGTCTGTGGTGCCTTTAGGGCTGTCAGCAGGAACCCTTATGGGCTGAAAACCCCTACGTGGTCTGGGAAAGTAGGGAAGAATTCTGTCATCCCTGTCAGGGAGCAGTCTTGCATTTCCCCCTTACAGGCAACTAAGCTTGCTGTGCCTTCATGGCAGGCCTCTTCTCCCGGCACACACTGCTCCCACGCTGGTGGGATCCTCGTACCCTCAGCTTCATCACTCCCCTCAGTGCATCCTTCAGCAGGTATGACAAAGGGTAACAGGTAAAAACTGAAACAGGGGAAGTTTAGATTGGATGTAAGGAGGAAGTTCTTTACTGTAAGGCTGGTGAGGCACTGGAATGGGTTGCCCAAGGGAGTTGTGAATGCTCCATCGCTGGCGGTGTTCAAGGCCAGGGTGGACAGAGCCTTGGGCGACATGGTTTGGTGTGAGGTGTGTCTGCCCACGGCAGGGGGGTTGGAACTGGATGATCTTAAGGTCCTTTCCAACCCTAACTATTTTATGATTCTATATGGTGAAGGAGATATTGTTCATCTCTTCAAACATATACAAAATCCAAACCTCTGTGTATCATGGGCATAGCTAAGCAAACTAATACAGTCTGATTTCTTTCAAGCAGGTTTTTCCACAGTGATTTTCAATGGATGAAATTTTAAAGAATCATTCTGGTCACCAGACTGGAAATTTATTTTTGTCTCCTCTCATTTTTCAAAAGAAAGGGCAAAAAGTTGTTTTTTTGACTTCACCCTGCAAATTCAACACTGATTTCTTCAGCAGCTTCTGCTCTTAGATCTGTAAGTACCAATGCTGCACATCATGAGGACTTGGAATGTTTGGGATTACCCAACACTTACTTTCCTTTGTGTGTTTTTGGTGACCATAACATATATCTCCCACACAGGTTCCTGTGTTACTGTCTACAAAGACATTATGCAGTAATGCAGCTTGATGGGAAGGTACCAAATGCTTTCTGGGTGCTCTGAACCTGCTGCAGGCATCTGTGCATGAAGAGAAGGTAGTCCAAGACCCTCATTTTTAAAGACTGCATTCAGAGTCAAGCACTTGGGTGTAATATCAGGGCACACAGCCAGCTTCATCGCTGGACAGGATTTACTCAGGAGCCTAATATAGATACCCCAAAATAAAACACAAGTTACAAAGATGGACAAACAACATTGTTTGGATTATTATGATTTTATTTCCCAGGAAATGCTTTCCATAGTACTTCCAATGTTTCAGCTCGCTGGGAGGATAGCAGACTTCCACTTCTTTCCTGAACATCTTCAGACCTAGAGTTCTCACTCTTACTGTTCAACATGGCTTAACATATCATTGTGGACAATCTGCTCAATCCTTAACCAAAGGACTCTTCTTTCCTCTCTCATCCTCTTGATGCACCCTTCCTTCTCTGAAACTGGGCTCTGGGGAAGCTCTGTAGGGGAGAATAGCACTTCATCTGCCCTCCCAAAGACTAGGAACCTCAGGTGTGCCCATCTCTTGCTTTATATGACTTTGTCAGGCTACAGGCTCCATAAAATTATCACATTATGAAAAATTCTGATGGTTAGCATCCATCTTCTCTCCTGCATGCTGGGATACTCATGTGAAATGCAGCATCCTTAATTCTGCTGCTTGACTTCAACTTGCCTTCTACCATCTTTCCACCCAACCTGCAGACCTGAAACCCAGATCGTATGATCTGAAAGCCAGGACCAGAAGGATGCACACAGAAAAAATGCATCCTGCCCAGGGTATTGTGACTACTGCACTGCTGGTTGCTGGCACTGTGACATGAGGGTGAGAGGGTCCCCCCATGCCCAGCATCCTCCAGAGGAAAGCTTTTGGGGTGCTGGACCGAAGGCAGTCCCTGTGCCCAGGAGGCTGTCCCTGCCCTTGGTGGCCATGCACTGGGCATAGGTGCTGGGTGTCCCTGACACTTAGCTCCCAAGGACAAACCTGGTGCTGTTTGCTTTGCATTCCTCTCCATTTGTCAATGACCATCTTGAACAGCTATCTTGGCTGGGCAATTGATAGCAGGCACCCACAATGATATCTGCTTTGTCTTCCATCCCACTAATCCTCACCCAGAGGTTCTCAACCACACCATTCCTAACCATAAGGGCTATACAATCAAACCTCTCCCTTACATACACCAACTTCTCCACCTCACCTGCCCTGCATATCCCCCCTGAGGATCCTGTAAGCCCTCCATCTCATTTGCCTACCTCACTTCATGGAATGCTCAGGTCCTACCTTAAAACCCTGGCAAATCTCTGTTTCCTTTAGGATTTAGTATTTGTAGTACTGAAAGGAAGGTACTGTTTGTATTTGTGCAAAAATGGGTGCGTACATTCAGACTGTGTAAATAAGCACATTACTATCCATAAGTAATTGCATAAGTATTCATGTGATTCATTCATTAATCACCACTATTATTTGTCCTCTACATCATGTGTCAAGAGAGTTTCCAGCCACCAGGAAAGCCAAATTCTGGAATAAACTCAACTCCTACGATGGGGTGGGGAGCAAAAATCCTAACTGAGTTTTAAAACTCAGCCTGATAAATGAAGAGGAATATATGATGTGACTGCCTGAAATATCAGGAGTCTGGACCTCATGATCCGTGAGGACCTTCCCTATCCTGAGCCCAGAATTACTAAATATAATATATGATAAAGTCACTAAAAATATCTAGCTAATCACTCACATGCCAATAACATTTTAGGTGGAGTTTTGAAGAGCAAGAATGAACCCAGTACCTAAGTACCTTCAGCCCCCATAGGAATCCCAGACACTAATTACACTTATCTCTATTTCCAGTAGTGGTTACAGAGCTATATTCATGTAGAGAGTCCTCATTTCCTGGTATTAATACACTAAATGAACATGACAAAAAACTGTAGAACAAAAAGAGTATCCATGTTTTAAGCATGCAGAAATTAAAACCAAAGGAGAGATAAGTAATCCTGTGCAGTTGCAAAAGCCAGAAACTCACGGCACTTCTCCCAGTCCTCCCTGTAATACCTAATTTGTGTGAACATCTCTCTTCCTGTGTTGTGCACCTATTGTTGAATGCATCAGAGGCCAAATCAGGAAACACATTTCCCATTTAGATCTGAAACTCTTTGGCTCCATGGTACTCAACCAAAATTGTATAAAGCAGACACTGAAAATAAAAACAGTCATGATGAAGTTGTCTGCTGTATTCCCAGGATTCCTGTTGTTCCTCAGTTGTCTCATTATTCCATTAGAATAGCACAGATATACAATCACAGACTGGTTTGGGTTGGAAGAGACCTTAAAGCCCATCCAGTTTCAACCCCTGCAACAGGCAGGGACGACTCATACTAGACCACGTTGGTCCAAGCCCCATCCAACCTGGCCTTGAACACTGCCAGGGGTTCAGCAGCTGCAACTTCTCTGGGCACCCTGTGCCAGTGCCTCAGCACCCTCACAGTAAAGAAAGTAAGGTAACATAATATGAACATATGATAATGAAAGCCTCATTTAGGGTAGCGTTTCCTAAAAAGCCTACTTCACAGAATCACAGAATAGTTAGGGTTGGAAAGGACTTTAAGATCATCTAGTTTCAATCCCCTTGCCGTGGGCAGGGACACCTCCCACTAAACCATCTCACCCAAGGCTTTGTCCAACCTGGCCTTGAACACCGCCAGCGATGGAGCATTCACAACTCCCTTGGGCAACCCATCCCAGTGCCTCACCACCCTTACAGTAAAGAATTTCTTCCTTATATCCAATCTAAACTTCCTCTGTTTAAGCTTACTTAAGCTCTCAAATCCTATTCTTAGAAGTGAGACATGTATGACTAGCTCCAGCGAAGAAGCAAGATATTGAAAACATAAATAGCAAAAATGCAATACAAACCCTCAACCAAACACTCTCCTCCCCATTCACCCCCTACCTGTCTTCCCTAGCATCTGTGGTTGATTTTCAGGTTCCCTAGTTTCATATATCCATACCAAAGCACTACAATATTGGCTTGATGTACACCATGTGTCTACACTCAGCTGGGACTCAGAAATTAGGTATTTAACCCCCCAGGGCTCTGAGAAAAGGACAAAAGGAGGAGTGAGATGCCCAGATCACATCCATATACATCAGCAGGATAAGACTTTCCAAGAAATAAAGTCTCATGACAGCCTAAGTATTACAACAAGCAGGATGACAACTCAAGAACATAGTAAAGACATTACAGACCTAAGCCTCAAATTCCTCCCCTCTGACTGAGGGGATCCTGTGCCCCCCCCAGCACACCTCACTCCAGAACTTCCTAATTACCCCAAAAGGGGACATCTTATTGCTTCAGGTGTTCTGCTTAATAAAAAGTCCTAATTCTTTAATTGAAAAATGCAAGTGCAAGACTTAGCAGCCCAGTCCCTACTGTAAGGATGGTCTACGTAGTATCCAGCAAGCATTCAACATAAGGTGTCCAGCATGGCTCTCTACATTTCTTTCTGCATAAGATGTTAAGTTACTTCTGAAAACAGAACTTTGATGTTTTTGACAATTCTTTTTTTTTAATCTACCTAAGAGAATTTTGAATTCAACTAAGTCTTTATCTCCATAATTTATTGTGGTAGTGAGTTCCACAGACTAACTACATATGACATAAAAGGGCATTTTCTTTACCAGTTTTACATTTATTGCCTTTTAATTTAATTAGGTATCCTTCTGTGCCTCTTTCAAAAGACAGGATAAATAGGAGCACCTGCTGACCTTTTTTGTGCCATACATTGTTTTATATACCTTTCTCATGTCACTTCTTATTACTTCCTTTACTAAATAGCTGTAATCATTTTAATCTCTCCTATTATAGGATACTCTCCAACCTGTAACTATTTGCTTTGCCCTTTCTGAAAAGTTCTTGGGTATTCAGGTCCCTCTATGTATTTAAAAGTAAGATAACTTAACAATAATCTTTAGAAAGTCTTGCATTATTTAGGCAACTAAGTTCCTTCTGTTACCTGTCTTTCCTATACTGGTGCACACTTATCAGGGAAACAGTACCTCTGGAATGATCTGTGTTGGTAGCAATATTTGCAAACAAGAGAGACCAAGTTCAGCTTTAAATACATTATGTATTTGGGGCAACACTTTGGGGTGTACCCCAGCTCAGGGCTGGTTTTACATTCACAATTAATTGGCAGCTGTAGGCAAATCCATCCCACATGCACCTCTTCAACACTGATGCCCAGAGTGTGCTTCAGGTGACCTTACCAGACCTTCCCATAGCACTTCCTGCCAAGTTTCTTTTCAATGACTGTGGGTTGGTGATTTCATTTCCTCTTTGTGGGAAATGAAGCCATTTCCCAGCCAGCAGCTGGTGATGGGAAGTCCCAGCACTCAGCAGGAGCAGCTCACCCAGAGCTCCCAGCTCAGGCTCCTGCTGTTGATGGAAACTAGAAGATATGATCTCCAGTTTCACTAACTCTGAGTTATCACATTTCTTGAACAGATAGAAAATCATGCAAACACTGAATGATAAGCTCAGAGTAGTGTCAGTGCCAAAATGCAGCAGTTAGCTCAGGAGTTTGAGTCTCATCAGAGCTTTCTCATCTCTCCCAAATATTTTGGATTCAGTTTCTCTTTTAGCAGGCAGGGCAGCTAGGTGAGCTCAGGTGTGTTGTTAGTCCCAGCATAGGGTAATTTCTACCACTAGCACACAGCAGCACAAAACTAAGGCGTTCTGATGTAACTCACAAGGAATTATCTCCAGGTATTATAGCTCCTTGTCTGCACTTAGTGTCTGTTCTGCACCCTAGAAAGATCTCACTTTTCACATTTGTTTGACAATTCGGGTTCTAATTTGAACACCATATTTTAAGCATTAGAATCCCCCCATCCAACAGATTCACAAAGGCTGTTTCTCCCCAGTCTTCTTCCTTACACCTCCACAGTGGGCCTGGGCACTCCAGGGCACCTGAGCTGTTGGGTCCAGAAGGGGACACAGCATCCCACTAGATATTTAAGCTTTGCTAAGGGTGAACAGTCATGGTGCCAGTTCATCCCATACCAACACCTTTAGGTCTGCAGGTGCTTATCTTCTTTTTCTTAAAGGGAAAGATATCTTTTTACACACACACACACACACACACACACAAAAAGCTGCAGCTCTGGGTTCACCCCGGTTGCCTAACCCCAGGCACCCAGTACTACTGGAGTTGCCATAGGGAGTGGCAAAACCCACAGTAGGGTGGAAGATACAAGCGGGAATCCATGGCAGACCCTCATCCTTCTGGATCAGTACCTTGATACCAGCTGCTGCAGCCCAAGGCATCTCAAATAGCAATTCTTAGGCACACAGGCTGTCTTTTATCTGAAGCTTTAGACCCAAATCAAGCACAAAAAGTAGTTTTGTGTAGAAAGTGGCTGAATTTTCACAGTTCAGCCGTCTTCAGAGTCAGTATTTTAAAGAGTATCTTAACCCAACAATTGCTTTCTGAACATAACACCCACTGGAAGGGGAAAGGCAAGCCCTAGAGCAATCTGATTTATGTAGTGCATCTGAAGCAGCAGCACTCCTTTAATTCTGTAGGAAAAGAGAGCCATCTACAGGGGAAACCCTGTAGATGTAGACGTTCTAGTTTGTCCAGAGAACTGATCCGATGAGGCAGTGCGATCCTCTGCAACCAACACAAGGTAGAAGCAGCCAAATGCTGTGTTACCAGCAGAATCATGAAGGTTACACAAACATATTCTGCATAATAGAAGTTGTGTGAATCAGGTTTAGACTCTCTCAAGCTCTTCTATGGTTTTAGCAAACCTTTTCCGTGAGCATTCAGCCAAAGCTAAAACTAACTTGATTTCCTGATGACTACATCCTCACATTCCAGTTCCAGTAATTGCTGGAAGACGCTTTTACTGGCACACACTCCATGCACCTAAACAGGAGACAGGTTCCATTCAAGGCTGTGGTCCCACGCCACCTTTTCATACCCAGGTCCTTTCCATCAGCCCTCTGCCCCTTGGTTGTCTGGGCATGGCCATACCGTATCAGACATGCCAAGCAAGAAAGCTGTATCTAACCTAATTCGTTACAGAAGATGTAAAACAACTCATCCTGCCTGCTCTACAATGGAAAAAGGCAAGGTCTGGCACTTTTTTGGTACTTAATTTTGGTATTTAACTGAACTGCATGTTCAGCTCCTTGCTGGTGACTGTAACAGCCAGCAGATAAAGATTTGCAGTCTCATCAACAGCACAGGGAATGACTCCTAATTGCCTTTCTTCATCCATGGAAAAAAAATCTCAGGGCTGAAATCTCTTTAATTTATTTTCTTGTTGTTTGACTGTCCCAGTACATGTCATCAACAGAGAAAGACATTAAAGGAGAGAAAGGAAGGAAGAGTTGGCTGAAAACAGTAAGTGTTTGGACCACTGTATCTGGAAGTCTTAAACTGTAGTGGAACAATTGCTTAAAATGACATGTTAGAAAACATAAGGTCTTCAGTGCCAGGGCCTGCTACAACTTAGGGAAACAGCTCTAAGAGTTTCCCCTTGGCCAGATGATAAAGGATGTTTTGTTACGTTAACACAGGGGCCTCCATACTTGGCTGGATTAAGCCAATTAAAATGGCATGAAATCAATCTTTCTTTAAATACTTAAAAGCGGACCAAAAATTAAGTTGAGCAAACCCTCCTGAATTCATTTCAATTTCTGTAATGACTGATTTATGTGATATATAAAGTTCGGTTTCAGATCTAGCTGGACTTCTAAATGTTTGTATGTTCTTACTTATTCAATCATATTCTCCTGTAGGATTATTATTTTAAACTCATCCAGATTTGAGCTTTTTAAGTTATTAGAAAAAAATTCCATAGACTTACCTTTGGCTGAATTTAATAATAGTTTTAATTCAATTAAATCTAATTGAATTACAGTAAATGCATCCTGCCATTTTATAGGTACCGAGTTGTACAGTCAATGGAACAAAGTCATCAGTGTAACAGTATAGCTCTGAGATTTAATATGGTTGATATAGGTCATAATATAGGAAACTAGGACTTTTGTGGATAGGAAAGATTTCCCTTGGCCTAGATAGACTCAAGTCCTGTGTCATAAAGAGCAGTGGTCGTGCCTTGTACCTTATAGCTTCCATTTGGTCCAGATATCACACACAGAGATACCAAACAATGACCCCTCATGAGATGGCTATTGACTTCAGTGGGAGCTGGATGGTGTGAGGGGGTTGGAAAGGAACATCATGTACATGGGCTCTTTGGAGCCTTGTTAGAACAGGACAATTTGTGTCCACCACTCTCCCTGGCCAATTACCTGAAGATAGAAACTGACAAAAGATATTCTGAAAACTTTTTGAAAGGATTTTGCCGTTCTTTCTTGTGTTTTAACAGTGAGGTTAAATGAAAAACACATGATAATCAATTAGATGTGGACTAAGCTCTCCCAGACAAGGGCTGCTCTTTTTGTGTGTACATACAGGCTGAGATATGTTGCTGTTCATTTTAACTATATAGGAGTTACACCTAGTCTAAAGCAGTTGTCCAGGTGTCTTTGCAGAGAGTCCTCCTAGGCAATCCACCCCATCCATCTTTGATGACATATATTTTAGGACTATGGAAAAGTTTTGTGCTGACATACATTTATACATTGCCTACTACAGGTAAATATGCTGGTTTAACTGCATCTCCTTGCCTTGCCACCCACCCAGCCCCAGTCGCTCACAGCCTCAGTAGTAGGCGGAGGAGATTTCTGTCAGGATGGCACTTTTGCATGCCTGTTACTACCCCGCTTGGTTAAAATCAGTCCACCTGGGGGAAGAGAGCCTCCGGGAGGCCCAAAACTGGGACAGAGTTGTGGAGGTGGAGCACTGTTCCCCAGGGGCTGACACCAGCCAGAGGCAAGAGGTGTGCAAGCAAAGAAGAGCCGACAGTAGAAGCCTAACAAGTATCTTTAAAAGGGGAGTTAGACCTGGAATGAAAGGACAGATCTCTTGATCATTAAGCAATCTTTAATTCTTTCTCTAGCATGTCTGCAGTCATTCTCCACTCCACATTGACCAGGAATTCAATAAGCTCTCTTTCTCCATCATCCAAATCACTAGTGAAAATACCAAGTAGCACTAGACCCTTTTGATGCCGATTCCCAGCTCAGCAGAGACTCACTGACAAGTGCACAGTTTCCAACGGACTGCATACCAGAAGTATTAAGATCTTCTCTTTTCCTTTTCAAAGTGTGTCAAAATAGTCTAGAACAGATATTTTGTTGAAATCTGGTGCAAAATCAGATCTTACAGGAAGCCATGGCTAAAAGAAATGCACTCAAGTAGTTGAAGTTTAGGAAGTGGGATCATTGCTAAGATTTTTATGCCCTTTTTGTGCCTGTTCTCTAATAAAAGCAAGCAGCAGCTACTTTAATCGCTACAATAGCACTTCATGCCCAGAAATCTCCACTGAAAAGTCAGTTGACTTGCAAAGGCATAAATGTCTGAAAGAGGTCAATAAAGCACAACTAAATAACAACAGCCCTTTCACTCAGTACCCTACACTGGGTTGAAACCTACACTTCTCTTCACTGTCTTTTTCCCAAAGGGATAAGCATAAATCTAGCTTATGTTTCTATTTTCTTATAGGCTACTATGTAATTTTCAGCTCTTTGTAAAATACTTGCTAAGGGACAAGCTCACAGCACATAGGCTTGAAACTTGCCTCTGGTTTTTGGTAAACAGAACATGTAACTCCATCAGGTAATGGGAAGATTGAACAAGTATCTGGATAATCAGCTAAATTAGATAACAAGAAAAAATATAAAACTGTAAGTTAGTTGCATGGTAGGAATGTTGTCTTTATGAGCACACACATGAGTATTTGGGATCAGTGCAGGGAAAGGGGCTTCTCTTAAAGATACTTCCTTCTAGTAACTGAAAGAGAGAAAAGAAGCAATCTGAGGGATTATCTGCACCAGATAAAAGTGCTTGGATAAACTACTATGTCTATTAACAGCTCATCTCTAGCAAAACATAGTGGAGCCCATGGACAGAGCAAAAAGGGACTTTTACTTCATATAAAGTTTTCTCCCAGTATTTTCCTAAACTCTTTCAGTATGAGAAGTAAGAGTAGATGAAATCTGTGTGGAAGAGGTCCTTAGGCTTCCTCTCTCCCACCCTAAACCACAGTCCTTAACCATCCAACCTGTTAATGCTTTACTATGTGTAAAAGCAGGGAGGAAAATTAGTTCTCAAGGCACTTAGGGAAGGTTGTCAGTCACAAGGGGAATAACTGCAAGACAACTTTCTCTGCTTTTCCACAACTGGCCCACACAATGGCTCACTCTGGCTCACAGCCTTAAGTTTTCCAAATGCCAGATGAGCTGTGCAGGCAAACATATACATCTAACCTTCACTGCTGCTAATTCCACTGCACAGCCCTGAGGAGACACCTCAGCACTGAAGCCTGAGGTCATGGCTGGCTCCATACACACTGACCACAACTTGGGTACAAGCTGGGCACAACAGATCCTCACCAGCTAATTTGAGGGGGCAAGAGAAGTCCCAGTAGGCACAAGATGGGGTTTCTGCATGAGTTTATACAACCACAGACTGGTTTGAGCTGGAAGGGACCTTAAAGCTTATCCAGTTCAAGCCCCCTGCCATGGGCAGGAGCACCTTCCACTAGAGCAGGTTGCTCCAAGCCCCGTCCAAGCTGGCCTTGAGCACTGCCAGGGATGGGGCAGCCACAGCTTCTCTGGGCACCCTGTACCAGCACCTCAGCACCCTCACAGGGAAGAACTTCTGCCTTATATCTAACCAAAATCTCCTGTTTCAGTTTGAGCCCATAATCCCCTGCCCTACCACTACAGGTCCTTGTTAAAGAGTCCCTCTCCAGCACTCCTGTAGGCCCCCTTCAGATACTGGAAGGCTGCTATGAGGTCTCCATGCAGCTTCCCTACTCCAGGCTGAACAGCCCCAGCTTTCTCAACCTGTGTGAGTTCTCTCAACTGGATTCCCCTCTTCTGAGTATGTTAATGCAAATTAGAACAGTAACAAGCCAGACATACAAAGCTTGGCTATTAGGCACAGCCCTTCCTACACCAGTCACTGTGCTCAGCAGACATTCACAAAATCAAGAACCACAGGGAAAAATGCTGATAGCTAAACATACTTGAAAGCACAGAAACTCAGCTGTGATAAATAAGTGCAGCTTCAAAGAAGTATGTGGGTCTGGCCATGGAGTTTACATTTCCAGTGTTACAGCTCAGGCAGACTTCGGGATGGGGAGATGCACCATCCCTCCACCCTGTCCCACTTCACAGCTGGGCCAGCTGCAGTCATTCAGTACTTGATTATGCATTTAAGGACAGGAATTTCTCACCTAGCTCTAAAGTTGATTCATGTTACTTTGATAGCAGGCTTATGGGACAAGCTTTCCTTTAAGCTTTACTTTGTGTTTCCCGGGTGTCTTGAATCAAGAACTCTCACTCGAGGCAAAATGGAAGAAACAGTCTCATTGATGGAATGTGGGCCTATGTGAAAGCCCTCACTATCACTTCTATGACAAAATATATATCAATTCCTAAGCATAAAGGGAAATAACCCTACTGCATACATATATAAGCAATGATTCTGGTCTAATGGAAAGTGTCCCTGCCCATGGCAGGGGATTGGAACTGGATAAGCTTTAAGGTCCCTTCCAACACAAACCATCTTGTCATCCATGAACATACATAGTTCTTAAACACTAGATTACTTCGAATTAACCTGGTTGTTCTCTGAGAAAAATGTACAAGTTTGAGGAGTTCCTTTAAGCAAGCCAAGTTTTACATGTTTTTCTGCAGTGAGTATAGTCTTAATTTATACAGAAAGCCATGCTATTTATTAGTCAGATATGTAAATCATATTGAGATCAGACCACAGGGCCAGATAAATTCAAATCACAGTAGATACATTCAAATCACAGTACCACTTCAGTCTGCTCAGGCTTCATGCCAGAGCTTCTCTCCCCCTTATTTTCATGCTCTGCTCTCAGAGTTTATTGTAACCTCAACATTTCCAGACAGCACCAAGGAAAAAAAACATTATATTTCTAGCCAGTTACTCGATTGCCAGTATAGTAGGACTTTATATTGATTTTCTGTCCTCAGCTGCTAATATGGTGCACTTCTCTCTAGTTTTCTCCTCACAGGTCACTAAGATTTATGGCTGACCCAAAGGAGATGAAACCAGGAGACAGAGTGCTGAATCACCACTGCTGGAAGCCACCTGCTGCTGACCAGCACTGAGTCACACACATCTCCTGCATGCTTCAGGCCACCCCAAGAGCTCTACTGGGCACTGTACTCCTCATGTAGGAGAACTTGGCTTATTTTTGCCATATTTACTGGCTGTCTAATTCACTTGCTCTACAGAAATTTAGCTTAGTTGTTGAATAAAATGCAGTGCATATGAACAAATGGTCTGCTTTACAAAAGGCAGGGTCTTCACTGAGACACTGTTTAGCAAGATGCCTCCAAGCCAAGTAATCATTACTCTTTTCTAGGAGAAAAAGAACTCAGTATATTTGAAGGGAGTTTCACAGAATACTGCTAAATAAAGCAACACTGGACGGGGTGTATGTGGAAGGGGAGTCATAAAACCTTCCGCTGCATTCTGGGGAGGGAGAGAATGTAAGGGATGGCACAAGAGAAAGAAATGGTTTAAGTTTAGGACCTTAATCTGAGATATGGAAATGGTTTGAGATGAAGCGGATGAAATGCAGCCTCTGAACTATGGACAGTTGAGGATTAGGGTTCCTAGTGAATAAACTAGCAGCCATGGTGCTAGAGTGCCTGCACAAGTGTTGGGGCTCATGTTGGCAGTCTCCTTTGTCTCAATGGATTTGTGTCCTGGCTTGTGAATCAGCCTAGGTTTTGGGTTTGGGTTAATAAAGACCAGGGCTTCAGCCGGTGTGGGGATGGAAAGGGACTGCAAAATGAAGTGCTCCCCAAGAAAGATGTTTCACATAATTTTAGTACTAGGATCCAGAATATTGCCGATAAGATTATAGAAAATCCATTGCAATATTTTAATGCTTTCCCTTTCTTTGCTCAGCTTCAGTCTTTCTCGCTAAGAATTGCACCCACAGTAGATTTCTCATCTTGAGCTATGGAAATAGCTTGTACTGGAAATTAAGAGGAGGATATAATTGCTTAAATCTCATGCTAGTCAAAAAAAAGTCCATCACAGATTACTAAATACACAGAAACATCAGCCAACTCAAAAGTAACCCAGTTCCCTGCAAAAACGTGAGCTGAAAATAGTTGGATGTTAGGAGACCACATGGAAAAAGCAAGAATCTTTTCATACTGAAAGCTATGTTCAGGTGAGGGGAAGGAAATGGGTCCCATGGTGTCCCCACCTTGCTCTATCCCTGTGCTGTGGATGGCTAGGGCAGGAGGAGGTTGGACAGAAAGATCCATGACTTGGTGGAGCCACAGAGGGTGGTGTGTAAGTACAATGGTACAGGGCACATGTGAACCTCAGTGAGGTTTTGAGGGAACTGGAAGAGAGGCTGTCACTTTGAACTACAGACACACATAGGTATCCCTCTTGCCAGATGAATTGGGAAGCCTCATTACTGTGCCACAAGCACACCAGTGGGCATGCTATGCCTTATGGCCACCCTGGGCACAGGACCTGTGATGGGATGCACCCTCAGCTCTTCTCCCCTCCCACGTGTGCCCTATGATCAAGGGAGGAGGCAATGGAGGCACCCAGTATCTTCATCTTCCTCTTGGGTGAATGTACTCCACTTCAAAACAAAGCCGCCTCCAGACCCCTACAGCCAAAGGGTTGGTTCCCTGTGAGCCATGCCTCTGGCCATAAGACTCAGCTCAGTCCCACCCATATCATGTTCTCCCATAGCATCCCCAGCACCCCAATAGCAATATGAATGGGGAAGCCTTGGAGCTCCAGCCTGAGAGCGCTGTCCCCATTTCTCTGCTGGCTGCCATGCTCTGATAGCTAAGGGAAAGAGGGTGAGACTGTAAGCAAAGCACCTTTAAGGCTTTACCTAAAGGGAAGCATGGCCAACGACCCCATGCGATTTGGTTCTGCTCAGGCATTCTGAGCCCATTATGGCTGAACAGGTCCTAAATGTCCCATTCACATCCCCGTTATGCTTAATTAAATTAGCTTATTGAGATTATCAATGGAAAAGACATTATAAAATTAAAACATTCACACTCAATCAATTTTAATTGTATTCACTACAGTTGCCTGTGCCAAACCTCAGAGAAGCGAAGGAAAAGCAATTTTTGCAACTCTCATTTATTCAAGTTTGATCCGGTCGGGTTGTTTTGGTTGTTTTTCCCCAGGCAGAACCCAGCATCTGCCGCATTCCCCAGTACCGCTGCCCGGTACCGTCCGAAGCCTCCGCCGGTGTGTGAGCACCATCTAGTGCTACAGGTCGCAAAATGCCACCCACTGTCCGGTGGAGCTCCAAGCTCCCTGAGGAGATGGTCCTTCTGGCAGCTGATGCCAGAAGACTTCCTAGGGGCTTAGCAAAACCTGGGTACCAAAAATGACACATTCAAGAGCACCTTCATCTTCAGAGAGCCCTTTCCTAGTTATCGCACACTGCTTGGGCTGAGGGTGTTGGTCAAACGTGGCTTCAGAGCCTATCAGGAATGACAGGTAAAACGTCCATAGCATCACAGAATCCCAGAATGGTTTGCATTGGAAGGCACCTCAAAGCTCATCCAGTTCCAATCCCCTGCCACAGATAGGGACACCTTCCACTAGAGCAGGTTGCTCCAAGCCCTGTCCAACCTGGCCTCAAACACTGCCAGGGATGGGGCAGCCACAGCTACCCTGGGCACCCTCAGCCCCTACCAGCACCTCAGCACCCTCACAGGGAAGAATTTGGTGCCTTATGCGCAACCAAAATCTCCCTATTTAATCAGCTTTAACCACCATCACTGAGATTTAAGCCCACTTGTGTTGGGCTTAGAGCATCAATATATGGGGGTTGGAACTAGATGATCTTTTATGTCTCTTCCAACCCAAACCATTCTATGATTCTGTGTCATATAGTAACTTACTCTTATGCCAAAAAGGTAGGTGGATTTTGCTTCCCCCATTCTCAGCCCCAGCAAACCACAAGTTTTTTATCTGCTCTCGGAAGGAGCAGCCCAGGCCACAGCTCCCTTGCAGAGCAAAACCAGCAGAGAGGAGGTAGGGAAGTGTCTGGTTTTCATCCAGCACTTATTTAACCCAAGTGGTCCTTGGTGGTCAGCACAGACCAGGATTAAGTCTCTGAGCACCAGGTCATGGTCCTGCTTTCCCTCCAGCTCAGTGTGTGTGCAGTGTGCTCTTCCACAAATCAAAAGCAGGGGATGACCAACCCTAGAAACCCTATAGACTGCATGTTCTGGCCCTGCTCCTCACACATGGGTGTGAATTGGGCAGGAAAGGTAAGTGGGGATCAGGGGCCTGCTGCCTGGGAGGTACACCAGTAGGCTGGAGCTTTATCACCAGCCACATCAGTCAGCAAGGCTGTAAGCAAGCATCACACCCAACACACAGGTATTGACTTGCAGGAGGCTGGGAATCCAGCTGTAAAGTAGACCTCCCAGAGCCCTGAGCCAGGAAGCTCTGATCTCCTATTTTCTGGATGAATGCTTTCACTACCAGCTGAATACAAACAAGCAGGAGACGAGATTCTCTGGTGTTTACATCTTGGAAGAACAGTTAACCATAAGCAGCCTGCCTAGATTACATGTGCCTATGAGGGTGAAATAATTCACATGGTCTCTTTAGGTTTAGTTTGTTTCTAGCTCTCAGACTGATGTGCATTTCCACACATCCAGAAAGGATTTTCACACATCTGGATTAAAACTGGAGGATTTTACACATTTTCAGTGCCTTTAATTAGAGAAGAAACTGTCATGATCCTGCATTTGGAGGTATTGGAGTCCTTTTTCTTCCCTCAGTGACTAAGCAGAGCCTTGCTGCAAGCCAAACCTGCGGTAAGACATGGGAATTCTGGCTCATGCAGTCATACAGGGTTTGCAAGGCTGGCTCAGAGATTTTTATGCCAGTTTTATATATCCCCTCTCTCTTTAAATACAAATGCTAATTTACTTGGAGCAAGTTCTCCCAGTGCAGTTGAAAATCTCCAATCTCCTTTGCTCCTGCCTCTAAACCCTTCCCATCAAACTGATCACTGTAGAAATAGCTGTAATTGATAGCAGGTGTCTCAGAAATGTTTACTGCTCTGTGGCACCGCTTGCCTCATATCTTGCTGTATCATTCTCTCTTCCAACATCATGAATTTATGCTCACTGATCCTGAACAGCTGTACAAGAAGATTGATTTAGGGACAGATTAGTTTGCAAGTATTCACTGCTCCTCTTAATAATCAAAGAAACTCTATAGATGTGAGCACTAAGGAAGCCAATACTAATAGAATTTTTTCTTTTTGCTAGGGTTCAGAGTGAGGTTTTTCTTTCTTTTCAATAAATTTTAAGGATTATGGTGTTTCAATTTCTAATCATCTTCCCATGCTCAGAACAAAATTATACGTATTCAAAATAAAGCAATAACCCAAATGTACTAAGATCAATTGTAGGCTGTCCAAATTATTCTATAATGCATAAGCTGTCTTGCTGCTCACAGTGTGCTCTGTGCTGTATCCTCCTATGCTTAGGGAAAAATAAAGCATACAGCAACAAAAGAGTAAGAACCTCCAGGAAACAGATCTTGCCAGAATTCAAGTTGGATGGACATGCAGCAGAAGGAATCTGGAGACAGAAATTCGTTCTGCAACAGTACTCCACAAACCCTGTATAACAAGCTCAAGAAGGCATAATAAAGAGTTCCTATTAATTTTGGTAACACACCAGCTAACAACCATCCAGGTTGCAAGTGTTCCCTGCCCCATATCCATCAAGAAAACCCACTGACATGCCCTGGTATTTCTGAATGCCTCAAACATCAACTACACCAATTTGTTGCTGCCACAGCAGGGATATGATCTGGAACTAGTGCACTCACACACCGAACTGTATGGGCAGCAAATCCTATGCAAGAAGACCACAGAAATATGTACTCTTTTCCTTTGTGGCTGTCTAGGATGGCAAGGGTAACAAACTAAGGAATTACAACTCTGCTATCTTCTAGCCATCCCCTTGTGTGACCCTCATATGGATCACCCATACTCTTCAAGTTACTTGGAAAATGAAACCACATGCACTTTTAGGAGCTCTGCTTTCTAATGTTTCACGTCACCTACTGGCTCACACACACCAACTTCTCCATCTCCCTGCCCCCAGAAGTCTTGCCTTGTGGATCTGACCACTGATGCTGCAGCAGTGTCCCACAAGAGATAGTACAACCATAGATCTGGGAACAGACTAGTTTTCCTGAGATGTATGATAAGGGACAGATTACCTGAGCAACAGAGAGCAGTCATGTGGAGATATAACTAAACTTGCCAACATAAATGCCAGTAACATGCATAAGCATGCCTGTCTTTAGAGCTTTAGAGCCAAGGTACAAATGCTTCATGGTTAGCAACAAACACTGCATCATGCAGAGAAAGCATACTCAAGAGTAACGCTTTCTTATCCAGCCTGAACTAAGGAAAGCTCTGGTTCAGCTGGAGCTCAGTTCACCTCTAAAATATTGCTGGAACTGTCTGCTCTGCATCACATTGCCAGCTATGATCTCTATGGAATTACAGATTCTGAAGAATTTTGATTGGGAAATGCCAAAGCAAAACAGCATAAAGAAAAAAGGAGTCATTTGTCTCTCAATGTTGATCTTTTCACTGTTTTGAAATGACAATCAAAAATGTCATATTCAGAGATTTCCCTTTCAGAAGAAAACCTGAATAAATAGTCAAAGCTAACATTTGCTGACAAAGAAAAACTACTTCAGCTAGCCTGAGAGAGATGGGGTTTTGCAAGGCCAAGATATTTCAATAACTCTTTCCTCTTTAGCTGGAAACTGGGACCACCTTCCCTGGTTTTCAACCCAGTGAAAGTGCTTGGCAAACACAAATTAATCCATCCTTCTACCAGTGAGGAAGGAAAAAAAAAAAGGGGGAGCAAAAGCAGTTTAGTGACACGCTTTCAATGAAGTGGGATGGCTGCTGGCAGAACTACAGAAATACATAGAATCATAGAATAGTTGGGGTTGGAAAGGACCTTAAGATCACCAAGTTCCAACCCCCCTGCTATAGGCATCACAGCTTTAATCCTACAACGTGCCTGCCTGGGCACAGGTCCCCTTTGTGTGAGACGCCTGCCAGTGAACACTGGTGATGCCCAGAAGCTGTACCCATCCTCTAGCATCCCCCACACAGCAAACCCCTCCGGGCAGGGAAGAGCTGTAGCAACAGGAATAAAAATGCTCCAGAGGCTGCCTGTCATAAAACCTGCTTTAAAACATCAGTTTCTGCAATTCACTCTTCCTGACTCCACACCCAATGGCTGCTCTTGAACCTCATCTTCTAAGGGGGGGGGGGGGGGGAAGGGGGGACGACGGGACACAATTCCCAAGAAAAATGTTTTCTTTATGAAGCCATCCAAACTTCTCATTATCTTTTTCAGGGAAGACCAATAAAGGCAAAGCACAGAAAGATACACTACATGGGCTCGTCCTTCCCACTGCTACCGAGAGCAGAGCAACACGAAACTAAATAAAGATGTTTACTGACAGACTAATAAACAAATGGGCCCATTTTGATGTAACCTTGATGAATGGAGCATCCAGGTGTTTTCAATAATGGCAATAAGCACTGCAACTCAAAGTATTTCTGATTCAAGTATAATGCATTATTAGGCCATTAGAGGCTGAGTCTAGAGGGCCATTTGTGCTCAGGCCTATCAATAATGCTCCTTCCCAGCCTACATTTAGGCCAGGGGAATTAGTCATACGGCTATTCTATTTAATAAAAACCAAAAGAAGACGCATCAAGAATCGCATTACATTTTAACAGGGTTACAGCAGTCCAGGAGGACCACAAGTTTAATTTTCATAAGAGCATTCATTCCTCAATTATGTCAAACATGAAAATGTAAATGGCAAATTTAATGCTAACAATATCCCTCAAAGCACATTGGCAGGTAGCAACCATTATGTTGAGTGAATGCTGGCTGCATAACAAGCAGCCCCAAACTAGAAAGCAGGGGATTAAAATTGCCAAGCTGAGCTCCACTGATTACAGCTGCACACTGCCTAAAACATCCTTTGTAATAGACATGCGGACTGAGGGTGGATTCTTTCCTCCTGAAGAATTTGCTGACCATGCAAGAATCACTATTAATATTAGCTGAAGGTGGTAGCCACAGGATGCTGCAAGAGCCACCCTCTGGGTCCTTTCAAGCAAACACAAGAAGCCAAATCCATCACTAGGTGTAATTCCAACAAAGAGGAGGAAATTGCATGCACAGACACACTTTGCTGGCTACTCCCTGCACAAGCAGTAGTGCCTACGTGGGGATGAGAAAGAGCAGGTGGAGGTTGCATGCTCACATGTTGCTTCAGGGATGCAGTCCGCAGCCTCCCTCACAGCCAGTGAGGCTCTAGCACAAAGTGCCCAAAGAACCTGTGGCTGCCCCATCCCTGGCAGTGTTCAAGGCCAGGTTGGACAGGGCTTGGAGCAACCTGCTCTAATGGAAGGTGTCCTGCCCATGGCAGGGGGTTGGAACTGGGTGAGCTTTATGGTTCCTTCCAACACAAACCATTCTATGATTTTTTGTGTTACTCAGTGTGCACCGGGCTGCTACGTGGTGCTGCTGAACAAATGCAGTCAAGGTACTTCTGTGGTCTTCGTAGTTCTAAAGAGCAAGTTGCATTAGGTTCTGTAGCACAGAGCAGAAAGTATCATTACCATTGCAGTTCCCAAATGGTTTGCTTATTACAAAGCAGATTCATCTCTCTTCCTGAAGCCACTGGAAGCATGTCTGCGCATTAAGGTCACCTCTATGTATGCTTTTGTGTGTCCTCTGTTATACGCAAGACCACATAAATAGATAAGTGTGCGCATGTAACAGACAGATTTAATGAAGATATTAACGAACATTTTCACATAACTGTCAATACAGCCTCATTGTGTAGCAAGGAAGATTGTGGGGTTTTTTTTCCCCAAGATTCACCAAAACCCACATTAATGCTAGGTATCTATCTCTCTATTCTGGTTTTACAAGGTAGGAAGTGCTACTCAGTCACATTGTCTACTGGATACCCCAAAACTATTCACAAAGCCAAGTTCTGATGAAACTGAACAAGGAGATACTTAACAGAGTCACATTTTTTCTGTAGCCTTTTTAACATAGGCCTGAATCAGAGCTTGAGGATTTTTTTAATTTCCCTTGTACCCTTAGCTTTTTTCCTCATAGAAACATATGAAATGTATAAGCAGGGACATCTGAGGTACAGAGCTGTATATTCACAGAACCATGTCACTAAAACTTCTAAACACAGCATTGTTTTAGCTTAGGTGAGAAATCAGCTCACTGTCATCATGCTGCTTCGTTTATACCTAGGTGTGCACAACCAAAAGTCACATCAGATAGCCCTACTGGCTCCATATTCCTGGGAGATGGGAACTTAACCCTTCCACCAGTGTGCAACAGAGCCAAAAGGACTCCAGATGAATCCTCAGCATCTTGTAGATGGATAGAACTGGGGTCAGAAAGCACTGTGAGGAAACCTGGACTTTGTGTACCCTGAAAATCTTTAGGTGTTGTTTTCCACTCATCTTTACCAATCCTGGCTCTCATTTCCTTCCTCTCAGATAATGCAAATTAAACCTCTCTTTTCCATAGGCTTTTCTTTCCCCTCTTTTTCTTCATCAGCCTTTTCCCTCTAAGTCAGCAGGTTCCTGCAATCAGCAGAACCTCTGTTATCCCCAGTCCCCATCAGAGCAGTCATTCCTCACCTGCCCTGTCCTCCTGCTACTGCTCACTCCTTCACCTCCATCTTATGCAGCACTGAGCAGTCAAACTCCCAACCCGAAACCTTGGCATTGGATACTTTTGGAACATGAAGGGGTGAAAAGGCATTTTCCCAGTCAGATTTGCAACTCCTGCTCCTTTTTCTTCCAATGACCACAAGTCTAGTGCTCCAGTTGCTGACAGATAAAACACATTTTACCAACCAGCTTCTTACAACAGAAAGACCAGCACCAGCCTCACCACACAAGTTTCTGATGCCAAGCTGTCTCACAAGAGAATTACTTCTAATGCTTATGCTGCAGCACAGGAGAAATTTGGAATAAGCAGGATTTCACTGTTGGTAGATTTATTTCTTTCACAAGTCAGCAATAACAAGGAAAGAGGCATAATAGCATAAGCAGGGTTTAAGAGATGTTTAAATACACACACTTGTCTGATTTAACTTCCTTATCCTTTGGATGCCTTTCCTGTTGAGAAATAATTCATCTTGGCCAATAAAAGTGGCAGTGTTTTGCTTCGGATTATACCATCTGAAAAGGCAACAGCCAGCACATCCTTCCACTTGCTAAGCTAGCGTGGACACCCTCAGCATGCATTTGGAATATGCTGAATTGAAGATGAGAGAGATCAGGGAGCAGAGACAAAAGGGAAAGAGACAACAACACAGCTAAGGAAGTTACTTAGCAAACAGAAAAGAATTTAAAAGCATTTCTTGTTTGACAATCCATTCATAAGAAGCTAAATTGTTTTTTATGGATGTTTTGGAAGGAGTGAATAAAGTTTTGGGAGGCTTCTTCAAATTCCTGGAGCCACAGAGAAATCCACTACTACTTTATTTTTTTTCTTGGCATAACAGTGCATGAGGGAGCTCAGTTTTCCAGGGCTGCAGGAGAGGTTGAGCTCTAATAGCAGTCACACTTCACAAAGTGTGTGCACTCTGAACCCAACAGATGTGTTTTCATGATGATTGGTTCTTGTTATTTCAGTCTCTGAGCCACAGCTTTCCTCCAAGGATCACTGTGGGAACCAGCCCAGAACAAGTGCTACTGCGTGAGACCCTCTCTAGCCAGAGGCTCTTGTGTCAGCACTAGGAAAAACTCAGCTTTCATCAGTCCAAAGTGAGGGTCAGCTCTTGCTTCAGTTCTGAATTTCAGCGAAACATGTTTTTTTTCCACAGTGGCTTCATGAAACCCCAAAGCAACCAAACTGTTAAGCACTGGAAGGACTTGTCTGTGAGCACACTAAACCAACATCACAAAGGTGGGTCAACCTTCCTCAATTTCCAAATGCAAGAACCCACCTCTGAGCTCAGTTTTCACTTGTTGGAAATTTTGCATTTGGAGGCAGCCAGGTTTTCTTTTCTGGAGTGGGTTATTTTAAGCCTATGTCAGATGCTGTCAGTCACCATCCTAACAGAACTACTGGGACCCATGGCTTCACTTTCGATGTCCCACAAGGAACTTCACAAGCGGCCCACAGCTGTATTGGCATATGGCTATCACCACTCTGCTCCCCAGATGTCTTTAAACTGGCAATTGAAGGGCGAGTTCAGTGCTGCTGTTTGCAGAGAGCCATGACCACTGAATGATTACGACAGCAGGCAGTGCTACGGAGGTGTTGAAAGAGTCTATTAGTCTGCTTAGTCTAAGGCAGGATGGAGTGTTAATGCAAACTCTCTGCAAACAAATACCCTGCACAGACAGACACAAGAGCAGCAGCAACTAGGGGGGCTGTTTTTCCCTGTGGGGGGCCATTTTCCCTCTGGGGGGGCTGTCATCAGAGAAGTGCCTTGCTTGAATATGTGAGAAGTGCACAGAACTAGGTGACCAGGGCTAGAAAGGCAGGGAAAGAGTCATCTCTGCACCTTTTGTCATGGTAGAGAGGCAAGGCAAGAGGAAGACTACTTGCTTGCCAGCAAGAAGTCACACCCATCCTGTAACATGATGAGCCTCTGAGACTCATTCCCTGGGACTTTAAATGACCCAATAGATGCCCAAAGGTCCAGGTCATGCCCAGGAAAAGACAAAGATCACCAACATTTGGGAGTCCGAGGAATAAGTGGGTCCAAACTATGCTGATGTTCCCCCACCAACAGCCCTGTGGGATCTGAAGGAAGAGATTAAATTAAATTACATCTGTCACCTCAGGTTAAGGTTTTAATTGGGGATCACAGGTACTTAAAGAAAGGGGAAATCCTGCCTTGGGGAAACCCAAAGTCAAACTCTATTTCAGTCCAGTGTCTCCATACAGAGAAAGCTGCAGAAGACTGTCCAAGCCAGATTCTACACAATCACAGCATATCCCACACCCCATTATTTCTCCTACTGTCTCTTCAGCTTATAGAATCCCAGACTGGTTTGGGTTGGAAAGAAGGACCTTAAAGCTCATCCAGTTGCAATTGCTGGTGCAGGCAGGGACACCTTCCACTAGGGCAGGTTGCTCCGAGCCCCATCCAACCTGGCCTTGAACACTGCCAGAGATGGAGCATTCATAACTTCCTTGGGATGCCTGTTCCAGTGATCCACCACTCTCACAGTAAAGAATTTCTTCCTAATATCCAGCCTAAACCTCCCTTGTTTACATCTGAACCCATTACTTATCAAGCTTTTCAAATGCCTTTTCCATGAAAGTCAGCAGAGAGGCACCAATTTGCATTACCTGAAAACATGGCCCTTCAAACAGAATAGAGATAATGAAGGTCACTGCCTGGTGACTTCATCAGCTGGGGGGAATTGCCTCTGCCCCAGTCCCCAGGTCTGGCATGCCAGTGGGGAGGCTGAGCAGTGAGCAGCCAGGGGGACGTTTGGTGGTGGTGATCCCTGCCTGTGGCTGGAAGTGCCTACCAAGACACAGCATTGTCTCCACACTTCCTCAGAGGATTTATCAGCATAGGGTGATCCGATTTGCCAGTGTAAGGTGCTCAGACACTGCTCCCGAGCACTGGATCCTTCTCCTTTCCTTTTATACCCCCCTTCAAAATTGGAGGGAAAGTATGCCTTGGCAGAGCCTGCTGCAGAAGCACCTGCACAACAGATGCCAGAGGCAGAAGGCTTCTCAAAGTGGGACCAGCTTCCCCAGGCTGGTATATCTGCTGTGGCCCTGCAGGCACCATGCTTCTCAAAACAACCATCTGAAAACACTCCTGCTCCCATTAGAAGTGCATGAGAGTAATCCCTTTCTGTCCAAACTCAGCCAGGTCCCTGCACTCAGGGGTCAGTTCTCCACAGTCAGCCTCCTCTGCCATCAGCCTATGTTATGGTCCAGCAGATCTGGAGGGCAGGATTTAATGCGGTGCCTTGTGATTCCACCTGCTGAGGATGTCCAGTGGCATAAGCTTGTCATATGACTGCATGCTGTGCACATTGGGGTAACCATGTGGAAGAGCTAATTACAAGGCAGGAAATTAGAGCACAAGCTCAGAGGAAGCAATCTTTCAGCACACAGCAAAGCCAATCACACAGTCTTTAGCAACCGTGCCTTAAAGTAGAAGAAAACTGGCTGCTGAAGGAGGACCTGGGTTAAATACCTCTCTTCCCCTCTGCTTCCTCTCAACATCTGCCCTTGCTGTAGCACAGCTCAGTGGAAGTCTAAGCAATGTTGCCCAAGAGAGATGGAAAACTCCCTTCATTAACAGTTCAGCAGGGCACTTGAGCATGTGTTTAATGTAGGCATATGGATAATCTTACTGACTTCAGCAGGATCGCTGGCATGCTTTTTATTAGCCTTATGAGGGAGAACCTTGCTGAGTCAGATCCAGAAGGTTCATACTTTCTCCAAGATCAAAGGCAGCACACCAGGCTCTGCAGCAGAACCCACATGGCTGCAGCTTCTTTTCTTTGCACTGCCTATGTCCGAGCAGGATGAAGTTTTGCTGCAATTTTTTTTATTTTGGAGTACTTCAGCAGAAAATATTGATTTTTGACAGTGTGGAGATTTGCAGGTGACACATTGGGATCATACGCAAGTTGCTGCTGTGCTAAAATACAGAAAAGAAAACCTGCAATACAGCTAAATAAGATGTTAAGTGTGTTAGAATAATGTTTTCATTGGCGCCAAGACACCTTCGCTGCCTCCCCCCACCCCAAGATGGAAGAACTAACTGCCAAAGGGCGATTCCTTTTGACTTGGGATCTGCATTTACTACCGCTGTTTGCTTTGAAGTCTGTGCCAGCAGGACAGAACCCTAAAAGGGTCTTTGAACTGTCTACCCCACAGCCTGTGTCTCCCTCTCCAGCCCTAATCCAAATTATCACCAAAGCAGAGTGCAAACATCACCCTTCCTAACCGATAGGGAAGCTCTGGAAATAACATCATAGTCATGCGAAAATGGGCTCAAGCACAGATGGCTGCAAATGATAAAATAATAAAAGCTTGCCTTTGGCCTGCAAACACTGCTCCAGGTCAAGAGGTGAGCACACAGAGAGCTGTCAGATCACATCGAGATCTCAGCGGATCAGCTGTAATCAAAGGGCTCACAGGCAGCTGCCCACTGCTGCACAGTGCAACTCAACATCGCAAATCTCTAGGAAAGGCAGAATAGCAAGCACAGCCAGTGAATGGGCAAAAGATGATAGTACAGGAGCCGTTCAAGGAACCTGGAAACAGAGGTGTCGTAAGGACAGGGGCAGTGCTTGGAAAGTGATCCTTTGGTCTCTAGCATCAGCCAGCGGGCTCCATCCAGACTAGGCCTCTGGAGACTGAGGAACAAGAATCAGTTGAGGACAATGAAAGAACTAACAACACAGATCCACTTGGCAAAGCACACTGGCAACCCTCACACATGCAGAGACATGCCTGTATACACACATACGTATCAATCCTTACGTCACACTCATTTCAACCTGTACACTTGGTACGGGTTGAAATATCAACAGTAGCTGGGTACAACTGACATCCCACAACATTTGAGACATAAGTAATGGTCATGCTTAGAAATGTGATTAATGAAGAAGAAATCCCTATGGGTTTCTTGCCATCTCAGCAGTTTCCAGCTTAAACTGCTTTATTTCACATGCACCAGCCTTTGCATCAGGTTTCCTCACAGCGTGTAGCACAAACTGAAATGAAAAAGCAAGACTGTTTTATTTCCAATGACTGTGCCATCTACTGAGCAGCAGAAAAGCCTTAAATGCTTCAGCCTGAGATCACTGTCAGCTGAAGACAGCAGATTAATACTGTGAGAGCATGAACTGGAGCAGAGCACAGGCTTACAGCATTGCTTGCTTGCTGACTCGCCCTCCAGTGCCAGAAGCTGTGCTGAATCCAGCTAATGTCTAAACACAACCAGGAGTAAAACCCACACAACATGTTTTGGGCAAGATCTCAAGGATCAGTTTTGCCAAGTAAAAGATCACTGCACCAAAAGATCACCTTTTGAGTGTCATTTCACTTTAATCTTTACCACCCATGTTCACACACATTGACTGAATAACCAGAAAAGCAGGGACAGATTTCCACTAACACACCCGTAAATGTATCTTCCCTCTGAAGCAATGGAAAACTTTTAAGGCACTTAGATACTATGATGATGAGCATGGCATTAAAAAAAAAGTAGATAGATAAGATAAGGAAAGGGATTGTCTGGTAGGAGCCAGCAGCTGTAATTTGACATGATAATTTCCCTTGTGAGCACTGGGACAGGGGCAATGTGGCTCTCTCATCTTCCATTAGCAGGGCAACAAATACAAAATGTTTCTCTCAAATAGCCCTGTAAAAATCACCCTCTCCAGATGATGTTTAGAGTCAAATGCTCCACTCTGAAACAGGAAGCTGAGGAGGGAAAGGGGCAGCATCAAGTGCTGACAGCTCGTCAGAGCTCAGATGCTAAGTGAAAGTGAGACCAGTACTTGGATTAGGACACTGGTAAACACACATCACCAAGGAAGAGGCAAGATGACTAAGCATGAATTGTACTGAGAGGCAAGAGCAGGAATGAGTTTTGCTGATGTCTCAGCTTCCTCCCCTCTAGTGGGGACTCGGGAAAGAAAAAGTTATTGTAAAGTCATCCCGTGTAACCAATTAACTGGCAACCTCCCACATGAAAGTGACATTGTTCTGTGAGGAACATGAGGTGGCACCAACATATGGGAATAAAGGCAAAAGAGCAGAAAAATAAGGCAATGCTTTGAAGAGACCTTTGTAAGAAAGGTCATCTCCCACCTCATGCTCCGGCAGGGGGATTGGACTAGATGATCTTTCGAGGTCCCTTCCAATCTCTAACATACTGTGATACTGTGTGATACTGTGATACATGTATCACAGCCTCCTACTTCCATGTGGTGCATGGCTGCATTACCATGAGATAAACATCATACAAGTGATGAGCTTTATTTCACTCCCATGTGTAATGCCCGAGAGTCCTTTAACATTTAGCCTACCATAAGCAATGGAGCAAATTTTGGTAAACTCTAGAGGCCCGATTACAACTTGCTATTATTGTAGCCTGTAAATGATACCATGAACACGCCAGCAAATTGATACACCCTCCCCTGTTGCCTGCACAATCCTCTCTCTACATATTCTAGAGAACACAAACTCACTTTTCTACAAGGTTTCTTTAGCAGCAGAAGCAACACCTCCACAGTCACAGCCAGGGTCAACTCAACCCAGGATACACTCACCACTCATCATCAAAATCTTAAGCATAAAGGAACCTTCCTTCGGCTCATGCAGACAGCACAAAGAATGTGTTTCTATTTTGGTTTTGCTATGCAAGTGCTGGGTAAGGAATTTTCTATAGAAAGCTCACAAAAAGCTATAGGATTTGTTTGTTTGAAAGGTCTTTAACAGATTCCAAGTGCTACTGCTAGAGCTCAATGCACAGGGTTAACAGTGAGCTCTGTCCTCCACATCATCATAACACAAGCACACATCAAAAGCCCTGGCTGCTTCTGCAAACATTAATCATCCTTTTCCTCCGTTTTTCCTTGTTTGCTTGGGTTTGGGGTACAAGGAAGAGTCCTGCACCCTCCCCAGCCGTGAGCATTTATGCTCATTTCTCTTGACAAAATGACATTTTACAGTCTCCTGTGTCCCCACTGAGCCACAGAAATGGAAAGCAGGAAAGTTTCCATCCTCCTGATATCCTGGAAAGTACCCATGGGGCTTCAACCACCATCTGCACCCATCCCTCTGCTAAAGGCAGCCATATGCATGGAGTTAAATACTGAAGTGCAGCAAGCTGAAGCATCTGTATGTATTAAGCCACAGAACTCATGCTGGCCGTCACCAGTATCCCAGTGCACAACAATAGGTGCTATCTGAAGCTCCAAATTAATTTCTGCAAAATAAATGCAGATATAGACGAAAAATCCTTCCATTACAAAACTGAAACAGAATAAGCAGAATATACAATGGGAGCCAAATATAACAAGAAAGCAGCTGGAGGTTTTGATTTGTATTCATACACATTTATATGCATATATATATATAAGCATTTTATATTAGCAAGAGGTTTTACTATAAAAAAAAACAACAACAACAAACCTATCTTACTGGGGTAGAAAGGTCAAGGTATTTTAAATCAATTTTTCCACAATTTGTGTCTGACAGAAACTGATGCTGTCTAGGTACGTACTGCTATCTTGGGATGAGCTCAGGGGCAGCAAAACAAGGCGATAAGGAAGGGACATCATCTCAAAACTAATAAATCTCCTTCCCAGATGGCATTTTTATCTAAGAGTGCCAAAAGAAGCCAGACAGGAAATTTGTGGACCTATATCACAGTAAACTCATTAAGAGTAAGTGAGTTTCTGAAAGACTAAAAGTGAGTTAATCTGGTGCCTCTGATTAAAAAAGGACCTCAGCATTTCAGCTCCATCAGCCTAATGTTTACAACGTATGGAATAACTTAATTCACCAGAGCATCAGTCCTCTGATTATCTATGAAGGAGATAACATAGCAAAGCTTGCATTTTAAAGATGTCCCCGGACTATGTGCTAAAATTGATGAGTGCAAGAGCACAAGCATTGCAGCTTCCCTGGATGGACTGGGAGCATCCCTGTTCAGAGGGGTTCCGAAATAAAACCAAACCCAGTTCAGTTTTAAGGCAAAACTGAAAAGCACAAAACTTCTCTCTAAAGCAGCGCAGTCCTTCTGCTGCCTTTCAAGAGATGGGACTGAGAGCAGACTGTCTCACTCATAATAATGGACAAACACAACACCAGGGATCCATGCAGAACAGAAGATCCCTGGTGCAGCTGGCTGTGGCCACAATGTCC
This sequence comes from Pezoporus wallicus, assembly GCF_028554395.1. Classification (NCBI taxonomy): domain Eukaryota; kingdom Metazoa; phylum Chordata; class Aves; order Psittaciformes; family Psittacidae; genus Pezoporus; species Pezoporus wallicus. The sequence continues at coordinate 30,864 of NW_026641900.1, read as the reverse complement.
GTCTGTCCCAGGCCAGATGGAATATCATCAGTTCTCTAAGAGGGGGCTACTCAGACCACCAAAGTTAGAGGCAACCACACTGCAGCCACAGGTTTTACCACTGAAACGGATCAGACACTAGGAACTCTCTCTTTGATGCTCATAGGTAGATAACAAACAGATTTTTAAGTGTTAGCATTGGACACATTCAAGCATTCATGGTAACCACTTATCAAACTCATAAGGCTGCTTTTCCATAGAAGTAGGAAAGGGTAAGCAAATATTTATATTGCTATGTTTAAGACGATTAAAAGCCTTTTTCAAGTACTTTTGCAATCGTAGCCATAAAGCACTTGTACAGGAAGGAACGTATTGTTGGCAGAGGAAGTGTATTTTGTTCTTAAAACTAATATTTAGCTAATGCTCAGAAATACATTTATGTAATCTGTGCTCTGTTACAGAGATGTATTAATAATGAAATTGTAGCTCTCCAAGCAAGTAATGAACATTAACAATGGAAGTGGAATCAGAATGCTATAATGTAAGAAATACTGCTTGGTCAGCTGCACACAGAAGGTGCATCAGTGATTTGAGTCAGAACATGAAAAGACCATAATGATAATGACTCACATCACATTTGCATAGTTAGTGCCTTTCAGCCAAAGAGTGATCTCTGGACTTTTTAAACCACTAACACAGGAGGTGCCAAGATACTGCAGAAGGATGCTGAGCACCTCCAGCTTTTGCCGGACCTCCTCAGGGGGTTAACTGGATAGATTCTGCAAGGCTTACCTTTGGGACAGCACAGCAAATCTTCCTGCCAAAAGTCAGTAGTCCTTTTGGCTCCTGCAAAGCAGCCTCACCAGACAGGCTCATTCCTGCTCCAGGTCTGAGCTGATGGCCTGGATGTATATGTTTGTTACTACCTCTGATGCTGGCCCGATCTGGGGCAAACAGAGGTATTTTTTCCATACAGAAGCTTGTTCTTGCACATTGTTCCCACCAGCACATTCATGGTAGGGATCACAGGGATCTCTCCATCATGCCCCTGCTACAGGCTAATCATAGGCTCAAGAGCTGTTCTCTTTCTGGGATGTCATGGTATTGCTTAAGGCTCTTGGCCCCATCATCATTCTGATTGAGAATTCTAAAGACAGCAGCTATGGCTTCTGGGATGTGTGCAGGATTCCTTCATGTAAATAAACAGGGAGAAGAGGGAATCCTCACTCTAACACAGGTCTGCATGCAGCCACTATGCTCCTCCCAAGCATAGGAGTACTTGATAGCCTCAAGGCAGCCAGAGTGAATCATATGTTTTATAACTATTTACACATAAATGCAGAAATTCATTTAAAACCCCTATCAAGACTCTTGCTCCCAGTTATAATGCTGCAAGTAGCCAACTATATACACTAGGGAGCTTTTCAGCATCTAAAAGAAAAGGAAGCTGAAAGTATCGTTAGCCAAATAAGGCAGGTTGGAATTGTATCCTTTCCCAGTTTGCCTGAAGGCAATATGGGCTCATTAATAAGTATAGTTAAATATGGATGTTTATCAATTGCTATTGGCCTAGAACTCAAATCATTAAACTCAAATTAAGCCCCATCCCTGGCAGTGTTCAAGGCCAGGTTGGACAGGGCTTGGAGTGACCTGCTCTAGTGGAAGGTGTCCCTGCCCATGGCAGGAGGTTGGAACTGGATTAGCTTTAAGGTCCCTTCAACCCAAACCATGAAATAGATATTTCTAATTTCCTGCTGCAGGAGGTGAGCAGACTTCCTATGTCACAGATCAGAGGCACCTTTAAAAGCACAACTGCTAAATTAATCTTCCTATGCTACACATGGTACCTTGAGGACAGTTTTCTGGTAGTCTGGAGTTTACTGAAGGTTGGGTCCCCCTCCTTGCCTCTCTAAACAGACTTCAATCATCTTTGATTTTCCACGCATGAGCAGCCAGGTTGAATGAGCGTATCTGTTATCAGCTGCAAGGAGTCTGGGCTTACCGCTGCTGACTGATAGCTCTCTGCAAAACCCCCTCCCAGTGCACCAGATCTTGCTTCCCTCTGCTTACCCTCCTCAGGGATCCCTCTCAGCAGCTTCCCTATGCCTGTATGGCAGACCCAGGGTCTGATGATATACCAAGCCAGATGAAGACACAGAAGAGTTCTGTGTCCTAGGGTAAAACTATAATACATTGTTTGCTGGCAAGCAACATCCATGATTTTGATTCTTGTACCCTTTTTTAGCAAGGGCAGTGATACACACAGCTAACACAGCAAACAAGATCACAGCTTACACTGCTAGTATCTCTAGCAGAAAAGCAGCATGTTTCAAATGCACAGCCCTTGACTTTTCCAAGACAACACCTCACCTCAATGGCTTCATTTCCCAGATTCTAAAGTCAGTATTTCCAGAACAAAGAGCAGCTGAGAGATGCCCTGGGAGAAAGTACAGTGGTAGGAAGCATCTTGCACACATGCACAAAACTATTTGGTTTGTGTCAAGAGAATAATTGTCAGCCGAGACCCCAGAGAGGGTAAATTGAACTGTCTGTTCTGCATATACTAATGGGAGCTCAGTGTTAAGTCAAATCACACCCCAAGATGATGTGAGGTTGAAAAGCAAGTTGTTAACAAGGAGAGGGGCTGAGGGTGCTTTTATATTTGGAACATGCTTTTGCATTTTCCTTCCAGACTCAGGGGATTAGGGTGATAAAGGGATAGGATTTGTCAGGAGTATTTTAGCTGACTAACACATGGAAACAATGCAGATTGCTCGCATCCTGTTTGCGGATTCATCACCAAGGCTTCTTTCTTTTGTTTATTTGCCTAGGGTAGAAACTGTGCTGGTAAAGAAAACTGTATCTAACATTTTCCCAGAATTGAAGTTATCCAAAAGTAATCTTTATCCTCCATTTTTACATAGGAGAAAGAAGGGTAAATTCTCATCTGGCCTTTGGCATACTTGAAAACATGGTATTTCAATGCAACCATTTTAACTGCTTATATTAAGTAGTCAAAGTGACAGTCAAAGATGAGGTTGCCAAGTTATACGATGTATCTTTCCTTCTAGATACGCAGCAAACGTTAGAACGACCATGCATGTTTCAAACTGTCTGAAAACAAATTCTCACCCTTACAGCAACATTTTAAACAGAGCTTAAATGAAGGTAAACAGGTAGAGTTTCTGCCATAAAAGCAGGCGATTTGCTCCTGGTTTTATGAATCCAGTAAGTTCCATAAGATTCAGTACAAACATAAGAACTCTCTTGGCTGTTCCCCTCTACATAGTTGATGGTCTTTGATCCATGCATTAGAGACAATTATTCCCACTTTGTTTCTCCCAGGTTTCAGGAACCAACTCTTGAAGCACGAGGACACTGCTGCTGTGTTTGAGATGGCAGTTATTTACTTCATAAGGAAACAACCCACGCTGGTTGTCCAAAATGAGGAGGTGGTCAATCTTGTACAAACCTATTCATCCTGTGACCAGCACAGGTGAAAACCGCTATTATGTTTAAATGCTGCTCCACAAAGGATCGCCTCTGCCCCATCCTGCTACAGAGATGGGGCAGGAGGAGCAGAGACGCTGCATGTGGTGAGCATGGGCTGGGAAAGAGTCTTCTCACCACCCAGCCTCTGCTGTGCTGCTCAACAAAGAAACCGCCCATCAAAGGAAGCTTCCCTGCTGGTTTAGCAGCATTTCTTGGGCTGCTGTCCCACCATAAATCCCCAACTGGCTCATCAGGAGGAGGAAGACAACTGGAGTCAGAGGAACAATGAGAGCCACAGACCACTTACCCTGGGATCAGCAACACCTGCACACTGCTGGGACATGCACACTGCTGAGACCCTACACAGGCACTGGTATCAGTAAGAAAGTCTCTTGGTTTATAGTCTTCCTCCCCATGCTAAAGCTTGGCCAGTGGCCATCACATCCAAGGCCTTTTCTGTCAGCCAGGTGTTTGTTTCACAGCTCTCCTGAGCTCCAAGAGCTGTCTAGCTTAGGCTGGCAATGCTAACTGTGCAGGTTTTACGTCTTTATTAGGCAAGGCTTTCCATTCCAGCAGTATTTACACCATGACCTTCTGGCTTTTCCATTTACAGCCCTGTGCTTAATTCTTTCATAGCATCTGCAAGGCACTGACATCCAGAGCTTTGCATAGGTAAGGCATCTGTTGATCCATCTGTCCTTTGGGCACTGTCCTGTTCCACTTGAGCTCAATAAGGCCTTTGCTGGTAGCATCAGCTAGAGACTACCAGAGAGCCTTGGACTTCAAGTACTTAACACATTGTAAGCCCAGAGGGCAGCTTCTCTTAGGTCACCCTTAAGCCAGCGAACAAAATCCCTCATTCTACAAAACAGAGGCTGCTCCAGTTTCCACTGCTGCACTCAGATCCGTAAGAACTTCCTAGCTGTCCATTACCAATGCTGGAAGTAACATCTACTCACTGGAAACCAGGTAACACATACTTAAAGTGCAGACATGTTTTAGCTACCCTCTAACCCTTTTCCCTCACTAAGAGGGCCACAAGTGGCAAATGCACCCAATGTTCTACATTTCAAGCCAGAAGCAACATCACAGGTACCAAGTGAGCGCTGCTAGAAAATAAGATATCCTTTATATTCAACCTCACAATACTTTAGTTAGAGATCAGAAGTGATGGGCCTTAAAGCAATTTCCCTTACCTTGTCCTAGCTCATCTGCAGAGCCTGTTTCATTCTTGTCTTGACCACCGTTTAATCAATTCAATCTTTGCAAAGTCATTTTTACCTATTTTACACATGCATACTCCCTAGGTATAAATCAAAACATATGGGGCTGGGAAGTCAACTGCCCCCCAAGTTTTATGTGCTCTTGGGATATCTCTTCTTCATGCCTCAAATTCTTCACCTCTCTGCTAGTGTCTCCTATGCATGCATCTTGCAGGTGCTGTGCAATGAGGCTGGACAGCCTTAGTCAGCACAGCTCCTAAACTTTTCCCAACAGGATTATTGATGAGGTTGCAAGTCCTTTTCAAGATGACCAAGAAATACAATAGCCCCTTTGCATCCTCCAGGCCTGAGGAACCTCTTTGGTACAAGCCCAAGCAACAGGGAGGTCTGAAGGCCTTGGGAACATAACACATTTGAGGGCCACTTTTTCAATCCTTTTTTGACACCAGCAGTGGGACAGAGATCAAGTAGCAGCCTCCTGTTCACATAAGCAAAGACCATGTGTCCCGTTTCCCAAACACAGCACTGAACTTTCCCCCTAGACCTCCATGGTTTAGTCAAATGGAATAAACAAATGCAGATCTTTTAGCTGACTAACTGGAAAGTATTTTTCCTCTTAATAAAAAGATGCTGAGCAAGTACTGGGCAGAGACAGGGAAGAGTCTTCCCAGAGTAAACTCTATGCACTTATTTCATCTTTTGTTTGACAGAGGCAGGCAGTTTAGAAAACCCCATTGCAGAGCAGCACACAACAGAGGAGCTTCATCCTCATCCTGTCATTCATCTCAGCTGTCAATCCTTGCAACTGGCATCAGTCACAGTGACCACATCACAGGAGTAAGCATCAGTAGACTTGACTCAGCCTTCATCCTGCCTCATGACCTGCTCAACACTAATGTTTTCCTCCTGTTAATTCAATCACCCTATTCTTTGTGCCAGGTCAGGTGCATTATTACATGCTTAGATTACAAACCTCAGTGTCTACAAATCCAATGAGACTTTGCTAGAGGATGCCAACTGCTTTCAAGAGCCAAGAACTCACACAGGAGAACACTTCAACAACACAAGGACCAACGTTACACTTACCTAAGTACTGGGGAATAAATTGGTTTAGGCAGCAAGGAAGGATTGGAATATACTTTTCTTGCTTATGTCACCACGTCACACATCCCCTAGCACTGCCAGGCTGTACAACAGCAAGGACTGGTGTGCTCCAACCATGAGACCATGTTACCCGGACTCCCGCACCACACCGAGTGCACACTTTGCACACCCCAAAGAGCTTTGTATGTGCCTTGCATAGGGGCATTCCGATGCTCTTTGCTATTATTTTCACAATGTCACATCACCCTCACAAGCACTTGGCATTTTACTGTGTATTCTGTTGCAAACAGCGTCTTCACACGCATGCCACTCATAGCAAAGGACCTCTGCTACAACTCTGCCACCTAAAAAGCAAAGCTGTTTAAGAGGTACAGAAGATAAAGCCTTTCAAACACACTGATCCTCATCCCACCTTTAGAAGGAAGAAAGCAACTTAAGATACCACTACATAACTGATGAAAGAGCTAACAGGCTTGCAGGAAAACATCACATCAGCAATGCTTGATCCTTTAAGTGCCTGGTACCTACTTGTAGGCATAAAGTCAAAGGAGAACTCGGTATATTAAAAAATAAACCAGTTCTCCAATTAAGTCACAACAATATCAAGAAAATGAAAACCAACTTCAAAGGAAGGAAGGAAAATACAGCCCAGAAGTAAATATGTTCTGTGAAAACTACCACAAAATGCCAAGTTATATCTTACCAAGCACTAACCAGAAGTCTTTAAACCTTCAGACGCCAGCTTATCCAACACACAACTCTGCTGTTGTTGGGATATGTGAGGATACTTAAGGAATGCAACCCAGATGTTTATGCTTTTTTCAAATTTAAGCCTTTCTGAAACACTAAACCAGTGAGATGAGGAGAGTTTTTCAGCCACCAGACCCCAGTCTGTTAATTACAAAGCAGATAGGCTTGTCTGGCTGAGCTGGGAAAAGGGGGGAGCAGTCATGCTAATGAATACTGAAATAGAAGATCCAGCAGGTAGTTGTAGTTGTCAAGCATGAAAGAGAAATATATGGACTTGTACATTGGATCCCATTCGGGGAAAATCTTATTCCCAAGTTAATTTCAATAAGGTAACCTCTGCTGCAGCTTCTGATTTGTGCAGTCCATAGCAGAACCACAATATACATCAGCTGTTGGAGCAAGCACATTGCCAGAGAGCTGCCAAAAAGGTGGTTAATCCCAAATTTAAATCCCAACACATTGCCTGGGTCTGACTTGCTTCCGTGCTCACAGATGTGGACAAGCCAAAAAAAGAAAGAGCCAGTGAAAATAACAACTGTCACTATTTCTTGGCAACCACTTTTCCATTAATATCATTTGGTGTATTTTCGTATTTTGCATGTCTGCAGATAGCTTTAAAAATATTACTGGTGTTCTGATATGGGGAAGTAAACCAGATGCCTTGGCTTGGCATCAACTTCAGGTTTTTTCCCCCAAAATGGTCCATTTCTATTGAATGTTAAGACCAAAAAGATCTTAGTGATATCACTGTGATGAGGCCCAAGTGGATTACACTCCAAAATAGAGGAACTCCCTTAGGACAATGCTCTCCACTGGTTAAAGATGTCTAGCAGTTCACCCTTTTGCTGCTTTTGATCCATTTCTCTGGCACAATTGAACCAGGGGCACAGGAGCTGGAATTTCTCCAAGCACAGACTCTCCCCCTTCTCCTTCATCTTCCAGAGGCCCCACTGCAACACAGTCCTTCCCAATAGAGGCATGCTGGAGCCAGCTCCCCTCTCCAGAGCCCAGCCACTGCCTTCCCTCCCAGTGCACAGCATGTCTGAGTGCCTATGGTTTTCAAACTCCCTTTTTAGTGTTAAATTGACCTTACAGCTCCTAAGTACCAGACAACCACAATGCTGCTCTGTGCCACAAATTTTCATTCCCCACCTTCCATCTGTGCCTTCTACTCCAATAAGCTCTTGAGGGATCACAGTTTTTTTGGGGTTCTAGACACTCTGGTAATGTAAGAAAATTAGCAACCCACAGAAAAGAGTCAGGATTTTTCCTCCATCACCTTTGTTGCTGCCCTTCAGGGAAGGAAAGCCCTCATCCCCCTAGGCAGGTGATCCGCAGCAAGGCAACATGCTTACTCGGAATACAAAGTCCTACCATGTAGTTACTGCATGGGGATTGGTGGGGTTTTGTTTCCAAAGGCTAAAAACCACACAATTTTTCCCCCCCTTCTTTTTCATAACAAACACAGTAATAAGAGCAGAGCCAGGAAAATACTGAATTGGCATTTATAAAGTGTTTCAGCTGTCCCATTTTGCTCTAGAAGAACTATCTTACTGGCACTGTCCTACAAAAACATAGTATGTGTTGTATCACATGCTAATAGCCAGAAGAGCGACATTTATACTACTTTAAAGGAATGAGACATGAAGAAAAATAAAGTGTCTTATGGATAACTCAACAAGCTATTCATCTAGCTGGGGCTTAATTTATTTGATCTATAATAACAAAATATTTCCTCCTTTAACTTCATTCTTTAAATTCACCATATGACAGGCGAATATTGTAAGCAGAAATTCTGTCCTAGAAACCACATTCCAGTGGTATTGAGAAATCACTTTCTTGTGGTGGAACAAGAAGCCTGCTCTTAGAGATGCAAGGATTTCTTTTTCTCTGCAATAGTTTGCAGCGTGGTCGAGATGCAGCATACGCTACAGACCAGACCTTATTTTGGATGCCAACGAACCTCATGGGCAGTAAATCTTTTTTCTTAAGCAATTAAATTTCTGGCTTTAATCTTTCATTCTCTTGATAGAAGTGGTTTCCTGGATTAGGCTGAAAGTCAGAAAATAAGCTGCCAAACAAAGGTTCCCTCCAGCTCTAAACTACATTTAATATTTCTCTTTCACTGCAATATTCCCTGCTGTTTTCTTTTTACATCTCCTCTCCCCCCCCCCCCCCCTTCTTCACTGTGTTGTAAGAGATGAGCTCTCACAGCTGAGAAAAGAAGTGCAAGTTTCAAGACTGTCTTAAGAGACCTGAAGCATCTGTATATCCCAAACCTTGTCCTTCCCATTACTCATTAGGGGAGGCGTTAGAGCTAGAAGAGATATTCACAACCCTCATGCCTTGCTCTTAGCTTCAGAATCTCGATTACAACACTAATCTAGAAGTCTACATCCATCACTATTTCTCCTGTCTAGCATCTCCTTTACTATCCAGGGGGAGAAACCCACTGACTGCTGGCACATCAGCTGATCCCTTCTATCTGTAAATGAAAGATTAGTTCTATTCTATCAGGTCTATTTTTATTTTTAAATAGAGGGTCCTGAGACATTTTACTTCAGCAGTTAAATGAAGTAGAAAGCATTTGTTCAGTAAGGCACTGTTGCTTCCTATTAACCCTACACCTTTTGCTCACAGCCACGTTACAGGAAGCCACACCAGCACAGACATGCATTGGTCTTGCCCCTTCCAAGGAGGTCTCTTTCCATTAGGAGCTGTCTGACAGACATCACCCAGGGCCATATTTCAAAGTGACACAGGAGACTGAATTGGACCGAGACACCCATCAAACTGTGAACCCAAAACCTCCCACCAGGCAGTTTGCATGTCAAGTACTACATTCCATACCAGCACAGGCATCTCCGCATATCAACATGTTAAAGACTTGTCCCTTCTCATTATTGCTATTGACTCTCAGCTGGATAGCTTCAGAGACACTAACAAGGTTTAATGCAGGTCTTCAAAGCACTCAAATTCTCCACTGGAAGTGAAAAGGAATATTACACATACACACACCAATATAAAATGCATTACATATTCCGAAGATGTTGTGCATGAAATAAATACTCCTTTCTTAATTAAGAGTTCTTCCTTCATTACAGTTTTAGAAATGTCTCCAACATTATGGGACTTGGCATTTGGTGTTTTCATTAAAAACAACACTCTCAGGCTGCATGGCAGTTCTCAGTTCTCCAGACTTCGCTATGTGGCTTCTACCCCTTAATACAGTTATGTTTGGGGGAATTTTGTTCAGGTCTGATCAAGTGAGCTGCTGAGCTGTTCTTTTTCCTTCCATTTCCATAGTACAATAAACTCAGTGTGATTTGTGGGCATGCAGCACTTAAGTCTGATCCCGCAGACCTGGAAGCTTTTGTTTGAACCTTTAACCCTCAGGATGTTAAAGCAAGGTGCCTGGGATTATTCAGTCCATAGAAACTACCTGCATTTCCTCTTTATGGCCCCTTGCTCAACTCCACAAAATGAGACCATAAATATAATCAGTATCATACAAGGACATACAAGTCCTGCACCCACTGTGGTCTAACAGAAACCTTGTAACACATTTCAAAAGAGTCATAGACAAAGGTCTACTGCTCTGACGCCCTTTCTAGACTCTCCAGCACCAGTTGCTACATCAATGTCATTCTCTTCCAAGCATCAATCGATGCAAAACATTCTCAGAAATGAAAACAACTGAAGTTATTTCCTAAATCAGAGCCAGAGAATATCCCATCATACTCATTTAAAGTCAGTGAAGGTACCTGTTAGTACTGTTGGCTAGATATGCTATTGAAGGAAGTGACATGATTCAGTCAGAAGCCTTAATTTGAGGAGCAGCCTATTGACTTCAAAACAACCAGCCACTGACAGAAGATAGTTGTCTTATTTGCTTAACAATTTCAGAAAAGTAAAGACCTCTCTTGAGTTCTCTGGGGTCCAAGAAGCTGAGGAAGCATCTGTAGCCATAGAAGAGAGGAACTCTTTACCCAAGACACACAACACCTTCCATGTAACTGTGCTCCTACAAGTGGGAGCCAGAGGCACGACGCAATATTGGAGTTATCGATTCACTTGAAGCAGAAGATGCCGAGAGGACAGTCAGAACTGCAGACCATGTGCTTTTTAAAGGGGAGCGTGACTCCAAAGAGGTCAAAAAAGTAATTGGACAGTAATACAATTGTGTGAGATTATATTAAAGCCTACAGTTATTCATTTTATTACATTTTGCTGTAAGCCACTGAACTGATGATCTATCTAGGTTGAAGTTTATTTGGTTAAGTTTAGGAATAGACAGAAAATGAACATTTCAGTGCTATCTTTGGCTTTCTTACCTAGGGCATAGTTCAAGATACTCTAAGATAGATTTCGAAGCTACTGAGCCTGCAGGAAGCAATACATACCTAAACACCCTGAAAACCAAAGCAGGGCTACTCCAGTGTCAAACACTAGCTTAAACAGACTCTTCCTATGCATCCCTAAAAGGATCATTGTGCTTTTACAGAATGAGATACTCCCTCAGGGAACTGCTATGTTGTGTCCCTCCAAGCTTCAAGCTAACTCTAAGTACTAACTACAAGTACAGCATCTACCTGCAGCAAAGGAAAAAGGGGTGGAAACAGTCAGGCTTAACTGAATTAACCAGAGGAAGTTATAAGGAGTTGTACTTAATGGCTGGTGTCCCTGGCACTTGGCCACACCAAATATTTAACCTATTTTTAGAAGCCACAGCAAGATGCAAAATTTGACTCCATTTCACCATTCTCTAAAAGCTTACCTTCAGATTAACCAAAACTTCTATTTTCAAACAGGTGTCAACCAGGTATTCATTTACAGTTGCACATCAAAACTATCTGCACCTCCTGCATTCATCTGCTCAGAAAGAAGAGCTGGATTGAGTGCGAGTTGATTCGACTGAATATGCCTTTGAGCCCTGTACTCACTACAGGCTCTTTAAAGCTAACTCAGTTGCTGAACTGTATGAATTTTACCTGGTTATGACTTGAACCTCAAAGCAAAGGAGGAACTAGCAATAACTGACTTCCCCATGGGTTAAGTACACAGCTATTTCTTTTTATGACAGGGGGTTCATCGTACAGAATCATAGAATGGTTGGTGTAGGAAAGAACCTCAAGGTCATCCAGTTCCAACCCCTGCTATGGGCAGGGACACCTTCCACTAGAGCAGGTTGCTCCAAACCCCATGCAACCTGGCCTTGAACACTGCCAAGGATGGGGCAGCCACAGCTTCTCAGGGCACCATATGCCAGTGGCTCAGCACCCTCACAGGGAAGAACTTCTGCCTTATATCCAACCTAAATCTCCCTTGTTTAAATTTGAACCCATTGCCCCTTTTCTTATCACTAGAGTCCCTGATGAAAGAGTCCCTCTCCAGTAAACATTCCTACATCTATGCAATGGTTGCTTAACTTACATGATACTTCTGTATGAGAGCACTACTATGCTATGGCAATCCTCTAACAAAATCCACTGCAATAAAAGTCTAGTAGAGTGATCTGGCATAGACTTATTATACTGACACTCTGCTTTTTAGTGCAATGTTTTACCCAAATAAATTTGCAATTTATTGCAATTGTTATTCCAGTGCCATTTCCTAACATCTTGCTTGTAGCGGCACGTGTATATCTGGTCACCCTAGAAAGATTTGGCTCCAAGAAGGGACAGTTCTCTGAAACACTAAGCAAGCCATCTGGTTACATCAACAAACTTTCTAGAAGCCCTAATGACAGCAGACCCATATGTGCTGATGGGAAGTATCTCACAGTTAATCAACTGGGCATTGAACCTGATGGGGCACAGACAAACTGAGTGGAGGTGTTCAGCCACCTATGTGACCAGATAACCAGTCCACATACCAGTATCACACTGGGCTCTGCTGTAATCTGGCATTAAATGGATTTACTTACAAAATGCTTCCTTCAGGTTATATCATCACAAGGAAAGAAATGGATAGCCAAGATAGGCTAAGGCAATGATTAAAGATAAGAAGCCTTCCTATGACTATTTTTAATCTTCCTAGCTAGAACATAAGACTAAATCTTATTTCTAAGGAGGCCTCTATTTTATTCTCCTCAACCTTTACAATTCCTCTTGTCCTCCAAATCCACATACATGCCATTAGGCAATAAGCTCAAGGATATCAAGCAGCAGTCAATTAATGTTAACAACTGACTCAGCCTTCCTTTTCTTTCAGCAGCAGTTTGTGGTCTTTTTGAGCAGACTTTAGAAGAGAAATAGAAGAAATTGAACACATACCAAACCAGCAAAAAATAACACACCACTTAAAGGGGAAAAACAAAGTGCTGGCTGTGACTGCAGAACCCATATTCAACCTGTATTCATTGCTTTGCCACACACTGGCACTTTCAGTCACTGCCAGCAAGCAGCAGAATGGCAGTAGTTATTTGCCAGCTTCCATATGTGTGTCTCCTGCTTGCTCTTGACTATGTACATTTTTCTTGTAAGTCAGTATATCAAATGCCAGGACTCTGGCATTGAGCTGTGGTTCAGTATTCCAGACCTCAAGAACAATGTTCAAGTCAGAGTAGCTTTTATAAGGCAATGAAAGATTATTTTCTTCTTTAAGGGGACCATCTGAAATTTGGAAGTGGTTATGCTGTCCATCAGTCAACAAGAGTCTAAAATTGTTACTAAGAGAGTGGAAAGTAGCTACTGGAAGCCATTTGCCATGATTAGACCCAGAAACCCCTCCATTACCTCCATTCTAACAGGTCAGGGATAATTCTGACAGTCTGAAAAAATGACTGTCTCTACAGCTTTGTCTTGAAGCTCAGTAAGGAATGGTTTTACCATATTCTGCAGCATTTTCAAGAAGGCATTATGCATTTTAATGAAAAGATTTTACCACATTGCAAAATCATCCTATTGCTTATATTCACATCAAGCTGTTATTAGCAAGTAATCCGAAGGCTCATTTCCATCCCAAAGGCTTTGCCTGGAAGACAAGTGGTCAGGAATTGTTCCTGGTCCAAATGAAGGGTATAAAGATTTACTAATTTCTGCTTTCTAGCTGGCATGGGTGAAATATTGTCTAGGAAATAAAGGCTAAAGAAAACTCTTAGCAAAGCCACAGGCACACACAATACACACACACACAGAGAAGTAAAACAAGCATTGCTAATGTTATCTCTCATCACTCAAGAGGGAGATGAGAGAACTTCACTCAATATTTGCCACAACAACAAGCGCAGCATTCACCTCCAGCTCCTGATGGGTGGTGATTTACAAGCCCAAAGTGTTGGTCTCAATACTGCACATGGAGACAGGCTCTGCAATCAGACTTGTGTCAGGCTGAGCCCCACAAGGACTTTCAGTTCTGTGCACAATGGGAAGCCAAAGCTCAAACCAAACAGGGGCTGTTCCTGGCCAGACACCACTGAACTGCACAGAGGCAATAGGCTAAATGGTAATCAAGAGGGTGCACAGCATTTTCAACCCAGTATTTTAAATGCTGTTCTTTGAATTCCATCTGAAACAAAAGTACACACTGAGCAGCAATCTGCAAACAGCTTCATAAGTTACCCAAACCCCATCACCATGACCATAGAATTTGAAGTTCTGGGAATAAGAGCTAGGTGAGAATGGTGCAGCACAAGCTCTGCACCACTTGTTCCCATGGCTTAAAGACAACAAGAAGCAAATATAAGCATGTATCCTGAGCCCTAACATTGTGCATACTACTAGCACAACATTTTCACTTATGTCTCAAGGAGGCATTACCACACACACACACAACCACTGCAAAACAACAGCATGTCTTTGGAAAGGTCTATCACTCAGGTAAAGCATTTTCTCTCCAAGATCAGTCCTTGATTTGCCTTCCCCCTTGCAAAGCATTCAGCCCACTGTTTGGTGTGAAAACAAATTCTCCCAGTGTGGCCACAAGCTGAGCTAACACAAGAAACATTTCCTCTTGCCCAGCTTCTGCAGATGATGGGACTTGGTCCCAGGACACTGTATTTAGTTTCAGTCTAGAGCTGCAGATCAGCCCGAGGCTGGGAATCCCACCCTCACCCTGGTATGAAGAAAATGGTGTTGAAAGGAAAGCATTTGTCTCCAAGAGGGAGGATTATTTTTAAGGGATAAACATTAGCTGTTTACGGTGTAAACCATGGAAAGGAATGTAACCAGAAGTATATACTCATCTAGGGGAATAACTTACAACTTTTCTCAGTATAATTGGTTCTGTTAACAAAGTTCTAAGAGGAGCAGCAACTGGTGGTATTTCAGAAAGAAGTAGCCCATTTTTTAAACAGAGCAATTCATACCTGATGAACTGTATATGTGTTTATTTACCTTTGTCTTGGTGCATAACTCAAATCCATCTAGGCAGCTACTCTTCTGGGTAGCAGTTCTACTGCGGAACAATAAGCAGTGGTGCAGGCACACACACATGCACAAATCCACACTGAGCATGCAAAACAGTCACCATATTTTGGTCATACCCAGAGAGGTCTGGTTTAATGCTATTGATTTAAAACAAAACTAGGACCCTATTCTTCAGTGCCCAGATGAGAACACCTACATGGAACACATGGTACCTGTATGGCACTGCTCTGCAGAGACACATTCGTCCTTAAGGGCATGCAGCCATAGACAACCAGATCTTCTCATTCACACAAAGTCACAGCAGCCTACAGAGTATTGTTAAACATATCCTGAATATTGGGGAGGAAAAATTAACAACAGAAAAGCAAAAAACTACCCAAATCACTTTCACACAGCTTTTTCACTTTAGAAGCAAAATACAGAATGAGTTTGAAGATGCACATCAACCTTGCAAGGCTTTCTGGTGACTCCAAAGCACCTGTCTGTATAGTACAGCATTCAAACACCAACAAAGAATATACACTGAGGATGTCTACAGTCAAGCTTTTAGAGACTTAGGCACCAAACTGCACAGCCCTTCCCATGTGTTAATTGAGCTAAGCAAGCAGGAAACACAATTAAGGGCTGGAGGAAAAAAATAAAACATGTACTTCCATTATATCTGGCTTGTTTTTCTTCCCACTCCCCTTCAAATAGCCAAGATTTCTGCCTGGGACATACAATAGAAAAGAGGGAACAAATCACTTCACATCTGTAGAAAAATGACACTGAAGCCAATGCCCACATACAGATACAGAGACCCACTGGACCAAATTCAGGAGCCTTGTTACTGCTGGGGTTTGCAGGCAAAAGTCTTCAACACTCATTCTCCTGGCACCACTCTAGAGCTTTTAGGAGTTTATTATTCCTGTTCCACAGCACACAGTGTTTCACTGGTGTATTTAAACAGCCACCAGTACAAAAAAATCCAGACATATGCTTATCACTGCTGGGTGTGATGTCAAACTAACACCCAGCAGCTCCAGGGGAAGGTCCAAGCTTACCAAAGCCAAGGGGAAGGAGGGAAGAAACCCTACGACCAGCACAACTCCCAGGAGATGGCATTTTTGAGCAGCCAGCTCTACTGAACCAAATTGGATTGCTTCCAGTACAGCTTTGTCAGCTGTCCCTTTCCACACTGGCTCTGCACTAAGTTTGAATGCCTGAAGTATTCTGTAGCTACTCAAGGTATTGAGAAGGGAGTTAGACATCCAGGTGCTTTCAAGAAGTCCTAGCTATTGACTTCAGTCCTAGGATTGCTGGTATTTCTTTTACCTCTCTCTTTGCTCAGCTTCAAAGCTGTTTAATTGCACATTATTTTTGCCCACTTCCTCTTCACAGAAACTTTTACTCTCCTCTCTTCTGTTAGCCCTCATACAGGCCAACCAGTTTTCCACTTACCTTTTTAGCTCCAGATGACTTGTCTTGTATCCATACCAGTCTGCCCAGATCAAAGGAACAGCATCCATGAAAAGATGGCATTTAATTCCCTCCATCTACCCTTTCCCTCACAGCCCTCCTGTACCCTACAGCATCTTATTGCTGATTCAGGGAACATCAACACTCAAAATCTATAGATATCAACACAGTCCTCAAGGCCAAAGACTTTCCTAGCACTAACACAGCCCAAACCTGACCCAACAACAATAAACCCTCTCCCATCAACTACACCAGACTCCTGGCCCTTCTATAGGCACCTGCTGGGATTGTGCTAATTCATAACAGCTGCAGCTTGGAACCAGCTTTCTCCCAGCTGATGCTCAACTCATCTCAAGATAAGAGAGCTTAGTTGATACCATGGGTTTTTCTGACTAATAGGTTTCTTCTTCTGAGACAAAGTCCACATGGTGTCATGATTCTGAAGGCTCTTCCCTGGTTTGCTAAGGGGAAAAAAGACTAAAAATCCTGTACTGCAGGAGTTTTGGTCTGGGACCCTTAAAGGAATCAAAGCAAGCACCAATTCCAGCCCTAGGATTATGTGATGTTCCTCCTTACTGCCATGAGGAAGGAACTACTGTTTCTCCTTACAAAGGAGACCCTGAAGTCTCTCATCTTCCAAAAGAAAGGGTTGACTTCTTAAACTCAAAACTGAGAACATAAAAATCCAACCCAAATGAGGAAAACAGTTAAATCTGCACCAAAAGAGACATGCATTCTCACTGAAGTCAACAGCATCAAAGTGAGCAAGTTTCTCTGAAGTAGACTAACAGGCAGACTGAGCTCAGAGGCATAAACCTTTGTCTACGTGGTGGTAGAGTTTGGATCTGTGTTTGTAAAGCAACGCATCTTTGTACTGCCTGGATCCAACAAGGCTGTTGTCCAGCTACTGCACTGTTCTAATAAAGTGAAGAGGGGGTTTGAAATCCATTTGAATAAAAACTGGGCTGGAGCTAAAGGCCATTGTCAGAAGCGGTGCTTAGCAAGGATCTGGATGACTGAGATGTAATAATGGATAATTAAAAAAGCATTGCTGCACTTCAACAGTTTGAGTAGTGCCACTACAGGATCAGGAAGAGCAATTCAAGTCTGTGCAAGCCAGTACCAAAGGAAAACCTTTTTCATGAGTTAAGGATCGACCAGTCAAATTTCAGTACAAGGATTAAGCTTTACTTTTGCCATGGTGGACAATGAATGATAAAAGAACTGCTCTGTGCTAAGATCACTTCTCCAAGAAGTTACTTTTCACCTCTATTTTTAACATTATTGTGTTTATCCAAGCTCACTCATGGGAAAAAAAGAATGGTTAAGTCAAACACATATTACTTAGTTGCAAAAATAATAGGGAACTTTTTAAAAGGAGGGAAATTAGAGTACCAAATTGACTTGAATTTATTTGACTTGAATTTTCTCCTCATATGGGAAAACAAGTGAATATTTACATACTGTAAAGTCAAGTGTCTACCACCAGAATAATGTCATCAAAAAGTCATCAGGAGAAAAGGTCTTATTATTTGGATAAATTTCTTTCCTTCTGTGGTTCTTTCCTCTTGAAGTCTAAATAAACACCCAGGCTGCAGCCACATTGTGTCTATTGGAACTCTGGGGAGGTTGTGAGCCCCAGTGTTTAAAGTTTTCTTCTTGGTGAGCAGCAAGAGCAGGGCTCTTGGAAATCAAGGGAGAGGCTTTGCAGCCCAAAACAATCACTTACTGAGGCTGGTTAAGATGAGACACTGTGAGAAAACATTTCCAATCCTCCTTGGCTTGCAGGAGAGCAAGAGGTCTTAAGCACAGTACCAGAAGAAGCAGAGATGTCCACCACAGAACACAGGATAACAGTGTCCAAGGGAAAACCAAATGAAGTCCTACAACTGAGACATCTCACTGGAAACCGTTTTACCACCAGTATAATGTGCTTACATACAGAATCCCAGACTGGTTTGTGTTGGAAGGGACCTTAAAGCTCATTCAGTTCCAGTCCCCTGCCATAGGCAGGGACACCTTCCACTAGAGCAGCTTGCTCCAAGCCCCGTCCAACCTGGCCTTGAACACTGCCAGGGATGGGGCAGCCACAGCTTCTCTGGGCACCCTGTGCCAGCGCCTCAGCACCCTCACAGGGAAGAACTTCTGCCTAAGAGCTCATCTCAGTTTCCCCTGTTTAAGTTTGTAAATGATGCCACTGCTTTAGCGAACCAGCAAGAGCTGCTGCTTTTAATTCTGATTTAGGACTGACCCTCTCATGCCAGCCAAAACCTTGCTATGTCCCAGTTATGTTTTCAGGTGAGCCAGAGCTTGAGAACTTGGAGCTGTTGTGGGTTTTCATGTGAGACAAAGCTTGGGGATTGTAGGACAAATGGCAATTGTCTTATTGAGACTTCTTAATTAGCAGATTTGAATAGGATTTTTCCCTTCCAGTGTCAGCTAGATAGAAATGTTGTGAAACAAACCCTTCCAGACATCAAAGCCAGGGAGTGACTGTTTCTGGGTTTCAAGCAGACCCTGAAACTGGATCCAGAGCAGTACTTGGAGACACGCTTTTTCATTCTTAAGGGCCATTGCCCAGTGTGATTTCCCAAGGCCCCAAGCCATATGAGCTTCATCCCCCACATTCCTCCCACTGGCCAGTTCATTGTTTGCAAGCAGCCCCAGTAAAGAAGTGGTGGAAAATTCACACAGCCCTCAGCCATCCGAGGCAGGGACGGTACCTCCACGGACACGTGAACATCTCGAGCTATAGCTGGGTTACTTCGCACATGAGGTGACATGAAAAATAAAGCCCTGAGAATTCCATTCATACCAAGTGTACTCCCAATAGAGCTTTTAAACAAATCTCCACTGTTGGAGGGACAGAGCAGAACTGGAGCCTGTCTGCTTCAATTTAAATCTGTCCCTGAATGATGTCCATGAGTTAACAGGGAGAGTTACAAGGGAAGGAACAAATAAACATTACAAAGAGGAAAAGAAACCAGACTTTCTAAACACTCAGATGCCCAGAGAGTTCCCAAGCAAAGCACCCATGTGTTAAAGGAAAAAAATACATCTTCTCAACAGCATTACAATTGTTAGCAGCTCCGAGGCTGCGTAAGCTATGTGCAAACCAGGCATAGATTTACCAGGGGCGCAAAGGAGGGTTATCCTTACCTTGTTCCCAAGAGCTGTGCCTTGCAGGGTGCATGGCTATAGTACAGCTTTCTGTTTACACACAACCTGGTACACAGGTTGTCCTCTCCAGGGAAGGGGAAAGACAGACAGGAAAGTGCTTTTCTCTATCAATACAGGCCAATACACTTGGTGGTGAGGTGGTCAAATGCAAAGAGCTTTAACTGCTGTTCATATGAAGTAGAGGTCTGGCTGTTAATGGGTTTTAGGACCATTTCTGCCTTTGCTTTCTACCACAGCAAGGGAAAGACTTACTAACCTTTGTTTTGGACAGGTAACAGTTGGATTTGGTGATCTTAAAGATCTTTTCCAACCGAGCCGATTTTATGATTCTATGTACCTCAGCCAGAGCCTTTCTGGTTTCAGGGCAACAGCCCCACAATTCTCCATTTGTGCTCACACCTAAGCTACTGCAGGACAAGCAGAAAGGCCGTGTAGCCACTCACTCTACTACATGAGACATCAGGCTCCAAGGTCTGGAAATGCAGATGAGTAGCCACTGATCACAGCCTGGTGTTAATGTACAGCACTGGAACACAGCAAGTCCCCAGCAAGTGACAGTAGGAAGCTTAAATACTATCTAAGTCCCCAGCAAGTGACAGTAGGAAGCTTAAATGCTATCTAACTCATCTCACAAAAAGCCATCAAGGATCCCATTTGGCCAAGATCTTGTATTTACGTGGCTCAAATTTATGCCCACGTTTAATGCAGGAATGTTGGAGCTTGAGCACAATTTGTGTTTGTACCTCTAATAGCTATCTAGAAAATATTGGACAAAGCCAATAAAAGGAAAAGCTTTCCCCTGTCTCTCTCCTGAAACTCCTCTTCAGCTTAACCCAATTTTCCAAGTCACTTAGAGGCCTTTAAATAAAATGAAATCCTAACGATGTTGCTGCCATGAATAATTAATTGTACCAGCACAATCTCTCAAACAAAATCCATTCTCATTAGATTAGAGGTTTTCTCAAGACACACGAGTTCATTATGGCATTTTTACATCCTTCTTGTCTCTTATATTTCTTTGTCTTTCCTTATCTATGTCTTTTCTCATTTGTGTCCCAGACCCAGGACTCCATCACCTCGGTAGCCTCCAAAAGGACATGCCGATGCCTGCACAGCCAGGCATATGGTGCAGAAGCACGAAAGCCCTGTCTTTAGCTTACGGACAGCCCGGTGGGTTGAGCAGTCCACCAGACACTCCTATTTCCAGAGCCCAGGAACTCAGTTGGAAAGGTTTACCTTCTGCTCAAAGCTCTAACCTGAAACTGATTAGGGAGCATGGTTCAAGTTTTGTGTGAAATCTTTGTTAGAGCCATTCTCAGTGTTTCAAGTTGTAGGAGGTTAAAGACTATGACTTTACTGATATTAATAAGCAGGCACTGATTTTTTTTTACCCAGCTTTGTATTCAAATTAATAAGGATAACAGGTGAGTGAAGGATAGAGGGTCAAACCCATTGCACATAGGAACTGATTGGTCTACTATTGGTTTAGTAGGCAAAACTTCCAAGACACTCAGAGCTGCACTTATCCACAGACTAAAGAAACTATTTTAAGGTGTAATAGGAGTCACTCACAGTACCCTTAATAATAGCTTTTGCCACAAGAAATGAAACTTCAGTCCAGCCATGACCCAATTTAAACTGCTGGCATCTAATACTCTTTTTATTTCTTGAGCCTCTGATAGTCCAGGCTCATCCAGTGGATTTTCTTCTTTTGACAGTAACAGTAGTTTAAGGAATGAGAGTTCCCTGAAGTCCGCAGAGCAACTATTATCAGCCTTTTGGAAGATGCATCACAATAAAATCCAGATCACTGAGTGTCTTCAGGAATCTAATTGGATTTTTCACAGACGCAAGCATTACTTTTGGTGCTGAGGACAGATTCCAAGTCTGAGAGCTACACTTCACCTCTTACACATACCCTATGACTTCAGTGGGATATGGCACTGCCAAGCCACTCTGGATGCTTCCTCACAAACTGCAAACCCTGGAAGCACACGTTGGTAACACTGCACTGGATCACTGGAATGAACTTCTGCTCTGTCACAGGACACCTTAAGTGCCCTCTTACACCTACCCATGGTCTTCATCCCCACCACTCTTCTTGGGAGGACACCACTTCCATGGTTAGGAATCATCTTCTGGCCCAAACTTACTTCTTGGCACTTCCATTCATTACTGTTTTGTTTTGTGAAAATTTATTCATTACAGTTTTGTTTTGTGAAAATGGGAGGCTGGAGCTGTAAACAGGATTACATATTAATGGAGTTAATAATTCCTTCCCTTCTGCCAATACCTCATTTGAGGTACCTCAGGATATCAGGATTGTAGATACTTTTTTCCTGGTTACTTTGCACCTATGACTCATCGTGAACCTCTGATCATCCAGCACACCCAGCATATTTCCTTTACTGATTCCAAGTATGCTCTTGCTTTGTAAATCTTGTTATTAGTCCCTACTTTCTTCACATGGCTCTTTGCATTGCTGCATTTCATCCCATTTCCATTAGCCCAGTCCTCCCTGAATCACATCACCATCCTCTTTGTGATGCTGATGTCTTGTACCTTCATGTCAGTATAAAATTCCATTGGCACTCCAGAGCCTGGCCACAGATGTGCTCTGGCTAGGAGGACTGCAACCACAACATGTAACCTACCACTGGAATTGCCCAAGGGAAAAGGATGTTGCCCCATTTTCATCTGACTGCCCATGTTAATCTGTCCTTCAAAACAGACTAGTTTTTATGCAAGATCACTAGTTGAACTATTCACATGAATTTTTCCCCTTAGGGCTATGTTTAAAAACATGTCTCCAGCCCTGTAATCCCCCTGTCAGCAAAGCTTCCTGTTATCAGTTCTTTATCTAGTTTTTGTACTATCCCTATCTTATCCATCTAAACTAATAAATTCTCTCAAAGGACATAAAATCTGCTCTGCCAGACGTGACATTCCATGTCCCAGTTGTCTCTGCAGCACTTCCCTATACATTTTTTGTCTTCATTCAGAGTAAAGAGAGGTTATGTACTTTTGGTCAGCAGCTCCAAGACTCCTCTCAAGCCAAGTCCTTGAGCTCATTAGTTCCCCTTGCTCTGGTGGTTACTACTGTCAAAATTTGCTTTCCTGAAATAAAGCACCTTAGTTTTCTTTAACTGACTTTTGATTGAAAGGATCTCTACCAGCATTCAGTCAATCCGAGCAGTTTGGTTTGGTTTTGATAACCAATTCTGTAGTAAACTCCTTGCTGTGAACACAAAGGGGTGATGACTCCTATTAGACTAACAACTGGTGAAGGAATCTGTCAGTTACTGAACACAAGACCACCTGGATCCTGCTAATACTGCTCCTGTTTTCCATACCTAGATTTTCCAGATCAAATTTAATTAGAGAAACCCATTTCTAAATCAATCAAAGCCTGTGCACCTCCAAACAAGACTCCCAACAACGGATCAGTAGATTTTATTTTGTTACCATCCTTCCCATAATATATTTAATCCTAAGTGGGTCTATTTGACCAATGTTATCCCTTTTTGCTTCTTTGTCATGCCATACTGTGAACCCAGAATTATGGAGATAGAATTATAGAACAGTTTGAGTTGGAAGGGATCTTAAAGACAACCTAGTTCAAGCCCCTGCCACAGGTATTATCAATACCTTTAGCTTTATTAATCCATCCTGAATAATGGACCTCTTTGAACACTCAATTTTCTTTTGTGAGCTCTGTTCCCAAAATGTATTTGCAATCTCGCTGAGAGCCTTCACCAGTAATTCATGTGACTCTATTGCAATGTTAATGACATGTTTGTGTTAATATCCTGCTGGCTTCCATACTGCAATTGTCTTTTTTTAAAGAAGTGAAATGTTGTATAGTTGTACATTACTCTCTATATACATATGTCCTGCTCTATCACTTGTAACCTGGGAGAAGAGACCTTATGCAGAGGTCAGCTCCATATATTCACTGAAACCCAGCAATGATAGTTCCAAGTTAAGGCAGAAAATCGCTTTTGTGATCTAAGAGCCATAATTCCTCTTCTATAGATAAAAATCCCAACATCTTGCAGCACATTCTGCTAGTGGATGTGAGTAGATTGTGCCAAACTAAACAGTAGCTCCTTGCCTATTCATGCAATTGAATGTGAGTGTGTGTTTGTGAGACTATACAGATTGAGTCAGTATGTTAGACTGACAAGGAAGGTCACTATAGCTATTAAATTACAATGGGCAAAAAACATTACTGTAGCCATTAAAATCAAAATCAAATTGATTTTTGGGATGATCATTATCCACGTTTGCAATTACAATTTTTCCTCTCAAAAATGGACTATTCTACACAGACAGAAGGGCAGTGCAATAAACACAAGAGTTTAACAAAACTTAAGAAATCAAAATAATTCACCCTTAATGCTCCTTGAGGTAATTTCTTTGACTTTTAGCATCACATGAAGTGGTATCATCTGTGATGCAGATACCAAAGTAACAGGCTCTCAAGCTTAAGGACCAAGTAAAACTTCAAGGCACTTCTATGGAGTAAACAAAGCTCTCTGAAATGTCTTTCAGTGATGTTACCTCTGCTCTCAAATGTCTGATTTAAAAACTTGATTGTATCGGTGATCCTCCTGTTCTTTGTGCTGTTGGGACACTGCAGACCCTCAGTGATGGTCAATGATACCGTGTGAAGTGAAATATCTTCCCCAAGTAATGTAGAAGCAGAGTTCAACCTGATGTCTTATGGGAAGTGCTTTCACAACCTCCATCTCAATTAGTGGCATCTCAGATTGCCAAATGCTTCACAATAGCCCAGATGTAATTCAAAATCATTGGCAAGCCCAGTTTTTGAGCTGACATGGAACTGCCAGGAGAGGAAAGGAAGGCAGAGGGAGAAGCAAAGATATTTCCAAGGGATCATTCAGCCCTTCCATACATCACAAAAACCAAACAGAGCTTTTCAGCAGCAGCTCTGAATGCACAAAAGGGGCCAGGATCTTTGTCCATATTAACAGAGGCTCCAAAATCAGTATGAAGCACTGCACTAGCCAAAGAGAAGTCACCCTGGGTATGTAAAATGGAATGAATATGAAAGATAGCCATTGATTATTTCTTATTTAGAATTAAAATAATCCCTACTGTATAATAACCTACAAGTTCTTGCATAAGTTCAACTCGGTAGACATGACATCAGATATTTCACATACATGTAAAGTTATGTATGTCTGCAATAGCTTAGGTAACCTTGTGGCCAGATCTTTGCATACTGCAAGCAGGCCCAAATCCCCCAGCTTATTAACTGGCTTCATATGATGCACATACACCAGATGAAGAAGAGAGCCAGCAGTTTTACAGTTCTGCCTATGTTTTACTCATGTTTCTCTTGAAATTCAACCCCAAGATGCTGCCCAGACCAGTTTAGTGCCTTAAAAGTCTGCATTCCTAGTTCCTGAACAGGCCTTGGAACAATAGCTGCGGTCTCAGGAGACAGACTTTGACAGCAACATCCTCTTAAGATATTGCTGCTGCTGAGTGGTGCTGCCGTGCCAAGCCACGCTGCCCCTCCCTGGTACCAGATGATCAGCTCCTGTGCCCATGCTGGGAAACAGACTGGAGAACCCCCTAAAAATGACAGCTTCTACACTATTCAGCCCCTGCCTGGTGCCATGCAGTAACACTGGATAATGTCGCCAGTATGAATTGTTACAGCGCTGGATCTCTGCAGATACTGTCACATCACTTTGTAAAGGACCTCAAAAGCCCTCTGCCAACGACACAGGAGTTTCAGCCCTCACCAGAGACAGGCCATTGGTAAAACAGCATTAAGAAGGCATCAGTTTTCCTTCACCAGCAGCAGCTGAGAAAGTTTATTCAGATAAACAACCAAATGTTTGCTTCAACAATTGAAAATAAATACTTGCTCTGAAGAATCATACATCATGGGAAGACCCATGCAAGCTTTTGGATTATAATGAAAGGGTAGGAAGCTGATGTAGCAAAAGGTGTCCCTGCCCATGGCAGGGGGTTGGAACTACATGAGCTTTAAGGTCCCTTACAATACTAACCATTCTGTGATTCTATGAATATGAATTAAAGACATATCAAGACCAAGTCAGGCACAATCATCTTAATTTATGATGTTTGTGCTGTAACTGATGCATTACACCCTATCCTTGTGGCCACAGTGGGAAAAAAGGAGATTAAAAAATCAACAGTGTTGGAAAAGCAGAACAGAACCCAACAGAGCAATGATTCCACACTTCCCAGAGCCAGCTCTGTGTCACTTAATTCGGCAGATGTTTCTTCTCAGGCAGATGAAGACAGCAGGGTGCCTAACTTGTTAGAGCACCACTTCAGCAAGCAGCCACATTGCCAAATGTGAGAATCTGTTTGCCCGGGGAACAGGCGAGCTACAGACAGGACTGTTTGGAGACAGCCTTGAATATGAAGCCCTGGAGCCAGAAAGGAGATACAATAGCGGGAGCAATCTCACAGCTCCCTCCCAGGACTTCATGCACCATTTAGCTCAAGCAGGACTCGCACCTTTTAGCGGCAGGAGAGGGGAGCCTTCACACTAGAGGGTGCTGAGGAGGTGGCCCAGGGCTCCCAGAGAAGCTGTGGCTGCCCCATCCCTGGCAGCGTTCAAGGCCAGCTTGGACGGGGCTTGGAGCAAGCTGCTCTAGTGGAAGGTGTCCCCGCCCGTGGCAGGGCTTGGAGCTGGATGAGCTTTGAGGTCCCTTCGACACAAACCAGTCTGGGATCCATCCCGCGATTCCACCGCTCGCTGATGCAGGAGGACGAGCTCTCCCTCGTCCTGCAGCACACAAGCAGCGCGCCCGGGGCTGCCTCCCGCGGCCCAGCCAGCACCACCCGTGTCCGACCGCCGCCACCGGGGACTACGGAACCCCCCGCCCGCGGTCCCGGGCCCCGTCTGTCGGTCGCCGCCGAGTGCCGCGCCGGGGCTGTGTGACGGCGCCATCTAGCGGCGCTCTGGAGCAGCGCCGCCCGCTCCGCCCCGGAGCCGTTACTACTCATCCCCTTCGTTTACCTCGGTGGAACACATGAGCGCACCCGGTGCCCTCGGCAAGGCGCAAGGCGCATTGTATTGTTGCAGCAGCATGCTTTCACAGTGCTGCGGTTAGTGCGTTACTGCAGTTGAACCTCGGGCCACGTTACTAACCAAAGCACTTCAAGAAAGCCACCCAAGCGCGCTGACCTTGTCGCAAAGAACCAGGTTTTGCCTGCCCTTCGCAGGCAGCAGTTAAGTTCAGCAGTCTAAAGGGGTGAAGAACACACGGGCACACGTGAGGATGGAGGCACGCACCCAGAGGTAGAGTGCAAGCTGGATCGTTTATTGAAAAGATGACACGATATTTAGATGCTTCCAAGCAATTAGCCAAGCACATCTGCGTTTGCCTTGCGGTTACATCAGGTGAAAGGTCTATCTGATTTTCTTATCGACATCCTCTTTCCAGTTCTGACGTCCTCGTTCCTTGCCAGTTCCAACGTCTTCCAAGTACCAGTCAGGGACAGGTCACTCTTAATCGCCTGCTGTAGTTCCTCCTTCCCATGCTCTCTGACAGCTTTGATACATTCCAACCCCCACAGGCACACACACATAAATAACCCCCAAACAGCCCGAACCACCCCCCCACCCCCACCCCCCCCCCCCCCGATTTTACAAACTAACATGCCCACAGCTTACTTCCATCTTACAAACTTCTCACACCTAGATTCTACTTCCCAGGATTTCTGCAAAGGCGCGCGGGGGGGGGGGGGGGGGGGGTGGGGGTGCGTGTGTGTGTGTGTAATGAAAGCCAACAGGCTTTCTGCATGTGTTGTCCTACTTATACACCTTGAGATTCCAGCTGCAGCGCCCTGCTCCAGAAACAACCACTCACATTGCAGTTTATTCCTTGAACGCCTAAAGCTACGCGAGGATGAGAAAACCCAGGTAACAGCGCCTGGGGGTGTTTAGTCTGGAGAAGAGAAAGCTCGGGGAGGACCTTATCACTCTTTACAACCGCCTGACAAGAGGATGGAGCCAGGAGGGGGCTGGTCTCTGCTCCGAAGGAATGGAACAAAAGCAAACGGCCTCTTTGGAAGGTAAAGAAAAGCATGAATTTCAATCACTTTTGCTGTACTCAGAGTTGTAAAAGCGGGTGATGCACAGGTATGTTACAGAACCATTAATCCTGGGGGCACAGCCTAGCCTGCCTTAATCCTCAAACCTTTTGTTCCACTTCATGCTAGAGATTTGCTAGAATTCAGCCTCTAGCTTTGCCTACAGCCATGTACTACGTAACTGTATTCTGCTTTATGCTATAGAACAGTTAGGACAACTAAGAAAAAGCAACTGTTTTCCTAGGGTTTTCATTTCTCTTCCATCACCATCTGTTACATATTTCACACTGTTCAACTCTATACCCAAATTGCTCACAAACCCATAAAACAAAGACCTGATGGGATTAATTCTCATCAAGCTCTTTCTTTTTTTCTGAAAAGGAAATTGCACCTCTTGTACCTCAATCTGCTCCTTGGTGCTTGCTTCATATCCATTCATGATCACATCTTCTCTTCTCTTTGATCCACCCTTTGGCTTTCCCCTGCCTCCAACTCCTTCACTGCTTTTTGGGAATGCTTTGTATCTCATTTTTCTTTCTGACTCATTTTCCATCTTTTTTCTTTTCCTTGCTCAGATCTTGGTACGGTTCTGGAAGCTGGGAGGTTCCATGTCCTTTAAACATACTCCTGGAAGTCTGGCCTCTTTGATGCTTGCTCCACTTCTGGTGCACAACTGGTTAAAGATCTCAGAATATCTCCCTCAATATCCAACCAAGTGCCAGGATTTCCCAGTTCACTATTTTGACCTTGTATAACCTATAAACAAATTCCTCTTCATCTGCAGAAGAACAAGCAATGATAATCCCATGCTTTTTAACCAAATCGGGTCTAATAGGAACATAGAATCATAGAATAGTTAGCGTTGGAAAGGACCTTAGGATCAAGTTCCAACCCCCCTGCCATGGGCAGGGACACCTCACACCAAACCATATCACCCAAGGCTCTGTCCAGCCTGGCCTTGAACACCGCCAGCGATGGAGCATTCACAACTCCCTTGGGCAACCCATTCCAGTGCCTCACCAGCCTTACAGTAAAGAACTTCCACCTTAAATCCAATCTAAACTTCCGCTGTTTAAGTTCTAACCCGTTACCCCTTGTCCTATCGCTACAGGCCCTAATGAAGAGTCCCTCTCCAGCACCCCTATAGCCCCCCTTCAGATACTGGAAGGCTGCTATGAGGTCTCCATGCCGCCTTCTCTTCTCCAGGCTGAACAGCCCCAACTTTCTCAGCCTGTCTTCATAATAGCGTAACAGCAACTTCCTTTATCTAGTCTGCTAACAGCAGAGAGCTGCCACCAATTGTTTCCTACACAAGACCGTCCCTCTGTGCCATTCCTTTAAAAATGGAAATTTCCTTAACAGTTCTTAAAGATTAATCAAGTTAGATCCATCCAAATTAAAAGGTAACATACTAAATGTTCAGGAATTGCACTGTATTTAAAACGCTCACTAGAATCTGCTCCACTTCTATGTGTGGCTACTGAAGCTGCTCAGTTCCTTTTCCTCTTTAATTGCCAACGTGTGGAGGCCCTTCGGGAACGAGTGATGTGAAGAAGGTTGTGATAAAGGACCAAGCAGAAGCCGTGAATCCAGGCTGCTGCATTGTATTGGCATCTTCACCTGCATCTTCTCCACTGTCTTCATCAATCCCATCATCCATAAGTCGTTCCTTTAAAAACAGAAATGGAAGCAATTCAGCTGCTTCTTTTCAGACCTCTAACACGAGGTCACCAGCAGCACCTTCCTATGTTAAGCAACTTCTCTCAGAACAACCTCCTGAAGAATAACTAGCACGAAAAGAGTCTGCCATTGAAGTAGAGACCATCGGCAATTGTCAGCCTAGAAAAACACAGGATTTAAGCTGCAGGCACAACACTGAGACCCAAACTGAAAGCTTTGGGGTTAATTTGACTCTCTTTCATTGAAGTTGACTTTCTGTGCAGGCATTACAGCATACTTTATAATCCATAGGAGTCTCAGAAGACACGTCTGCTCTTTACTCACCATCTCTTCAAGATGAGCGTTATTTGCATGTTGCCCATCACGATTCACATCCACCTTAATGGCTACCTGCTCTTGGCCTCACTCCTGCTTAAAGGGGAACCATCCAGCTCGGTGTCTGTGAAAGAAAAAGGAACAGCTGAAAAGCAATCTTTTGAATGGAACAAAAAGGTTCTTCTGCTATACTTGCTCCCTAAATGCAAATGTCCAGCCCCTGCTCCTAAGCCTAATGCGTTAGGAGAGGAAGCAGGAGCTGGGCATGTTCTCTGCAGATTGCTCTCGGAATAGTCCCTTCAACATGGATATCCTCACTTATTTAGTCACCCAAAACTCCTTCTCTGTGAAGTCTCACTGGGCACCGCTCTCTGGCGAGCGACACACCAGCTCCCTAAGTAGCAATGTCCAGACCCTGCTCCTAAGCCTAATGTGTTAGGACAGAAACCAGGACCTGGGCAAGTCCTACAGGTGGTGCACTCCAGAACAGCCCCTCCAACACGGATATCCTCGCTTACTTAGGCACCTAAAAGCCCATCTCTGTAAATTCTCACCGGCCAGCACCCTCCAGTGAGATGCTTTGGGGGATGCTCCGGTGACCCCCTCCCGGACACACCGGGACCGGGCACCCCCGGGGCCTCCCTGCCCGCTCCCCTGGCGCTGTCCCGGCTGCCCCCCTCCCGCTCCCACCGGTTCACCCCCGCACAGGAGATGCGCTCCCGCCGCACGCCTCTGACCGCCACTTGCAAGCCGAGGGCAGCGCGGGGCTGAGCTGGCCCCGCCCCGCCGCCTCCCCGCCACTTACCGGGGCGCTGTCGGACGGGCGGGGCGGACCCCGAGGGCACGGACCCGGAGCCGCCGCTGCCCAGCAGCGCTCCCACGCGGTGCAGCCGCTCCAGGGGCTCCTTCTCTGGGCCGGTGCTGCCTCGCCAGACCCAGCGGCAGCGGCTCGGAGCGGGAGCGGAGCCGGGAGCGGCAGAGCGGAGCGCAGCGGCGCGGAGAGCCCCGGCGGGAGGCCCCGGGGGCTGGGGGGAAGCGGGGGGCACCAACGCGGGGAGCGGCGGAGGGAGGGCTCTTGTTCATCGCGGGCAAACCGCAGGGTCGTGTCCCCCCCGCGGAGGGCTGCATCCAGCCTTGCCCGTGCTGCTCCCGGGGGCTGCTCCTGGGCACCGCGGCTCGGAGAGCCTTTGGGGAACCTGCGGAGTCAG